>NC_064560.1:98763460-100013460 GCF_937001465.1 Orcinus orca | reverse complement strand
TGAGCACCTCAATTTTAAAATACATAAAAATATATAAACTACTGTATAAAATACATAAACATCATTAACAGGTAATTCAGAAAGAAAGAAAATATCCAGTAAAAATGGAGGTGATGGCAAATTCAACTTTAACTCACTAGTAAAAAAAATTAAAACATACACATACGATTTTGGCTTATCAATTGAGCATGAAATTTCAAAAATGTTAATAGCTAATATTAACAAGGGGGAAGGGTTGGCACACTCATTCACTGTTGATGAGGACTTAAGATGATATACATTTACTTAACATAGCAGTATATACGAAAAGGTAAAAAATATATGTACATATATTTATAACTTTACCTCAGCAATTCCACTTTAAGAAATTTAAGCAAAGGAAGTGATCAGAAATGGGGACCAAGATTTATGCTTAAGTATGTTTATACCAGCGCTGTTAATAGTAGTGATATCTTAGATACATGAGAGTTAATAAAAAACAGTAGGGAATGAAGCCAATTATGACACATCTATAGAATACAATGCACCACAGCTGTTTCAAACAATATTTTAAAAGAATATTTAATGCCACTGAAATATGTCATTAATATGTTGTTAAGACAGGTTATTAAAGAGTTTGTAAAGTATGTTAGCAGGTATTTTTTGAAAAACAAATATATAAACAGGAAACATAATTTAGAGGTATCTATACAAAAATGTCAACAGTGGTTATCTCTGAATGGTGAAATTATGGATCTTTTTTGCCGTGTTTTTGATTTTATAATAGAGAAAGTTATTAAAAATAAAACATTCACCAAAATAAGCTTTGTTTGATTAAAGATTTAAAATCTAATTATGGAAGAACTTGCAGAAAATTGAAGAAAAAGGGTTATCACCTGTCTGGGGGAATTTTAACTTTATCAGCTTTGAGGCTATTTAAATGATTGCACTATAAAAATCAGCATTACAAAAGATATTTTTTTAAGAGGGAAAATATTTTTATCAAACATTACAAGGAATTAAGATCTATCAAAAATAGCTAATTCAAATTTGTAAGATAAATGTCAAGATTTCCAAAGATAAACAGGTAAAAGACGGGACCATTCCCATAAGGGAAATACAGTTAGTAGACAAACAGTGGGTAAATGTTAATGCTCACCAGAAATCAAAGCAACGTAAGTGAAAGCAGTCTGAAAATGACGATTTACATATTCTAAAAGAAACAAAACAAAACAAAAAGGTTGAATGCTAATATTCAATGATGGTGAAGTTGCCCAGAAATTGACTCATACATTCATTTATAGCAGTACTGTTCCCACCCTTCAACCAGAAATGTTACTGATACCGACCACAGTTCTTGGCCTTCCCCAATCCATAGAAATTGATTAGAGGCCAGACAAGAAATTCAGGCAAGTCTTTACTGGGGCTCCTGCTGTAGCAGGAGGGAGCAAAAACAAGTAATAGGTTCCCTTGCTTGCTCCCTGAGGGGGTGGGGGGCAAGCTGGTTCCTTATATGGGGTGAGGGTAGGGGTGTATCCAGGGGTCGGACTGGAGGGATGGCTTAGATGTTTTGCCCAGGCTCTGGTGGTGTTGAGTGCAGGGGGCATGTGTAGTACCCTGCTTTTGCCCCTGGCTCTTCAGAAGTGGCAGTTGGGTTGTCTGGTCTTTTTGTATCTTTTGTCCAGAATTTGCCCCAACTGCGCATGCACAGAGTTATTTTTAGTCCGTTATAGTTTCTTTGCATTCTGTTGCTCGAGGAGAGGTGTGTCCAGGTGCAAGCACTGCAGCACTTGCAGCAAAGGGTCCCAGGTCCCAGCCTGTCTCATTATCATTAAGAACTTGTTCTTCAGAAATAATTTGGCAAAAGCAGAAAAGTGCCTCCTCACTTTCCCAACTTCCAAGTGTTGAAACTCCCAGGGCTCAGCCCTTTGACACCTTCTCTTTAATATCCACATGCATCGTTTGGAGGATCTCACTTGTGTACCGAGGCCTCTCTCCTCCTGGGTCTCCAGGGAGAAAGCAAAACCAAGCAGCAATTTTCCTGGGGGGAGGGGGGAGGTTGAAGGCAGTTCAAAGGCTCTGAACTCAGTTTGGGGGCAGTGGGCAGCAAAGACAGGAAGGCAGCAAAGAGAGTCAGAGAGACACCTAAAGCAAGCTTCATCGTAATATTAATTCCTTACCACGTTAATAACTAAAATTCCCAGGCTTTATCCACTTGCGAGTAAGGGTGAGGTCCCCAGGAATTCCCTCACTGCAATAGCCCTCAGCTCTCCTGCTTCCCACTAGATCTCAGCTGCCCTTGACCCCTACTTCCTAAGTCTGCAGGTATTATTTTTGTGAGGTAGCCCATTCATATTTTGGTTTCCTTGCTGAAGCCCATGTAGGGGAGCCAAAATTTGCCACCCCAAAAGGTCTCTTTGACAGGCAGATTATTTTGAGATGAAAATAATTAAAGCCCAAAAGACTCAGGAAGAAACTGTGACCTTCTCCCTAACTACCCAAAAGAATTTAGACAGAGGGCCTGTTTCCAGAACAGAGCTATCACCAGAGATCTCTGCAAAGAATATGGCGTAAGTGTGGTAGGAAAAACACAGCAGGGCCTAGAGATCAGAGTCCACTCTGTGTCCCATTGTTTCTGTGTGGTCCAGCAAATGACTGTTTAACAAACATTTGCTTTTCCATCTTCACGGGAATTGCGTTCCTCTCCTTTTAAGTCCCAAACCACTACCCCCAACATCCTCTTGTGTCTTTAGCTGAAGATGGTATTTAAGGGGAGGGCTTTGGCCATTTTGGCAAGTTACTCAGTTTTCCTGGGTCTCTCCCATGTTATTAAACTTTTGTTTACTTTTTCTCCTGTTAATATGTCTCCTGTCGATTTAACTCTTAGACCAGTCAGAAGAACATAGAATGGTAGAGGAAAATTTCTTCCTCCCCGACACCTATAAACCACTTAAGGTGGGCACTTTAGCACTCCCTCTATGCCTTCTAGGAGAGCCTTGACCAGCTAGGAGCCAGACCTTTCCCTCTGCTGGTGGCTGGCAGCTGCCTTGGGCCCCTGCGGCGACGAGGGGTGTCCTGCTTTTAGGTCAGGAAGCAGAACTGCTTGGGCCCCCAAGTCTCCTGAAATCTCTGTGTTCCACAAACACACTCACCCACTTGACATCCCAGCCTGGGGTCTCTCCTTCATGTGGGTTCTTTTATTGCTTCAGAATGTTTGGTTATTTACCATTCTTCATTCTCATGGCCTTGTGAGGTTGGAATCACAGGTTTCATTATCCCCATTGTAGAAGCGTCACAACAGTGTAGAACTGGACTCAAACTCAGCTCTTCTACTCTACGGTCTCTCTCCATGGCACCAAGTATGGCCAAAAGTAGGTATTGCTACACATATTGACATCCTATCACTTTCTTCATTGTTTACACATTGCCTGTGAAAAATGGAAAAGGGAAGTTACTTTTCTATCAAGAGCTAAAACAAGCAGTTTTGCTCCAGAGATGATATGATAGCAGAAAAAAAGAATGCCCAGAGGCGAAGAGCCCTGTGTAAATCTGACTGTGTTCTCCCAGCCCCAAAATCCCAATTACACACCGTTGACCGCTGAGATCTAATCGTCGCTGTTTCCTGAGGCATCAAAATGATGGTTCTTTCTCCCAGGATTCCACCGCCCGCCCCCGCCCCCGCTCAGCCTGACAGTCAGATTACGTGATCGGAGTGGAACTGTGGAGTGAAAAACAGCTCTCTCCAGGGTATCACTCCAGTTACCATACATTTAAAGGAAGCCTAGACACAGCAATATTTTTGTTCTCCTTTCCCTGAACTTTGCCTAGAGATAAAAGCTCCTTCCCCATCCTGGTTCACTCAGAGCAAAGCACTTACCCAAGTGCCTTCTTCCCTGCAAAACTCAGGCTGCTAAGGAAAGGGGAGGGTGCCTGTGGGCCTCACCTGAATAATCTGGCACTTTCTCAAGGTGGGAGAACTGAAATTGGGGCTGATGGCGCTGGGCCTTTCCAGCTGGGCCCCAACAAGCGTTCTCCTGCCAGGTGTCATTTGAGTCAGGAACGAGACCGACCTTGGTTCAGAAGCAAAGGAAAGCTTTATCTTTCCGTCACAAAACGGAGAGGTGAGCATTCGCTCCGTAGAGTCGGCACCCTCCCGGACAGGCCGTGAGGTGAACTGCTTTCTAGAGATCTCCTCAGTAGGGAGGGGATGAAGCTACCTAGGGGCGGGCCCTGGGCGCGCTGCTCACGTTCCCAGCGCAGCGTCTCTGCGCACGGCCCGCCCCCATCGCCATCTTGAATTGCAGTGGCGCGTGCAGAGCTTCTGCGCACGCTCCGGAGCTGAGGTGCCGGGCATAGCCATTTCACACCAAGAATTCGGGTCTGAAGGGCCGGGTACAAAGCCTGTGCGCGCGACCCCCTCTGAGCAAGTGCAACTAGACCAAGCATAAAGGAAAAGGAAAAAAAAAAAAAAAAGGTTAGACTTTATCACCCAGATTCTATTTCTATTTCCCGGGAATTGTTAATGGGCTTCGCTGGTGACAATGGGGTCAAATCCACACAGGTATCCTGACCCAGAGACCTCCAGGAATTCCTCCTCGCGTTTGAAAATATTCACCCCCTCCACCCGACCCAAAGGAAAAAAACTTCCCAAAGGCAGGTTTGCACTACCTGCCGTGGGCAGACCTTTGTGGTCAGTTCTTTCCTGTGCCTGCTGCAGACTCTGGCCCTTGGTTGTGACCCCTGGGGTCTAAGGAGTCAGACGGGGATAGACTCACCAGTGACTTCCCAGTCCTGACTCCCGAGGGTGACCTCTCCAGGCGGCGGGTCCTGTCCCTAGCACCCCTGGAAGGACTCCTCTGTGGGCCTTTCCCACTCTAGAGCCTGCCTTCTCTGGCCATTAACCTGAGAAAAGGAGCCACATTTTTCAATTTAAATTCAGGGTTAGCTGTTCTAAAACTGATGATGGGAAGTATTCAGAAAACAAATATGTTTTGGAGAGTGCTTTATTTTTTTAATACAAAGGAATGCATAACAACTTAGGGAGTCAATTTCAAAATCAAGACCAGGAAGCATAGACCCTATCTATATTATTTTTTCAAAAACACTATAAATCTGTTCTTTATTATAGTCAGTTAAATGGGTAGAAAAAGAGAAGGGAGGGAACATGTATGTATAGGAGAAATAAAAAGCATGATGAAAGACTGTAATCAGTAAAAATAAGGATAGCAGGCACTGTGCTAAGCACCCTTCACGGATTATTCTCATTCTTCCCCCAAATCCTATGAAGTTAATAATAGTACTGTCCCTCTTTTAGAGTAGGGAAACTGAGGCCCAAAGATTTTAAATAATTTGCTTGCTAATGGGTCTAAAAACAGAGAAGCCAGCAAGGAAATGCAAATTCTCTGCTATCATAAAGCCTCCACTCAAGAGACAAATATCAAGAGACAGTCTTTTCCTCCAAAAGAAACAGTTATATATAACCTGTTATCTTAAAATTCTACAGCTAAATAATTCCTTTATCATTTCTTAACAACAGGAATGACAAGGGAAATTTTGTGCTTCAATAGAAAACTATGCACTGCCCACACCCAGCACAGCCTTCCTAGGTTATCTGATTCTAGAGGCATTTTACAACTGTGTACATTGTAGATAACTAACACAAGTGCAAAATGCAGGTTCTGTGCTGTCCTGTAGAAGTTTGGTTGACTTCCCCGGAAGCTAAATGTGCTTCCACTTGCCCATTCATTTCAGCATCCCTTTATCCATATAAATTTGTGGAGGTTTTATCTTCTCCTTTGAACTAGTTATAACACCCTGAACAGCTTCCTCATTAATGAGTTAAATACTTACCATATGTTCAGTTTTATATCTGAATAAGAGTCATGATTTTACCTTTTTTTAAAAAAATTATGTCTTAACAGAATTATCAAAGCATGTCAGAGTATCTCGTTGTTGCATTCTGGAGGACCCTTAGGCATGACCTAACCCAAATGGTTTCAAGAGTAACTGGATGACTATTGATGGTGTATAAATTAGGTCTTTTGTAGCAGTCTCACCCTGACAATTTCCTATCAAGCACACTGTTCTGTCCATGCCAAAGCTTCCTGGGCAAAGGTTCCAGTCCCCTCATCTTGGCTGGTCTTTTTTACTGTTGATTGGGGACAATTAATCTTTGTATAAATTATATATTTCAACCATAATGTCTCCATTACATCTGTCTTCTGCTATGTTTCATGGGCTGTTTCAAGCTATCTCCATTAAATAGCTGAGAAACGGCTTGAGAACATTTGTTTTTAAAATAATAGGGGCTTCCCTGTTGGCACAGTGGTTAAGAATCTGCCTGCCAATGCAGGGGACGGGGGTTCGATCCCTGGTCCGGGAAAATCCCACATGCCACGGAGCAACTAATCCCGTGTGCCACAACTACTGAGCCTGTGCTCTAGAGCCCGTGCTCCGCAACAAGAGAAGCCACTGCAATGAGAAGCCCGCACACCGCAACAAAGAGTAGCCCCGCTTGCCACAACTAGAGAAAACCTGCATGCAGCAACAAAGACCCGATGCAGCCAAAAATAAATAAATAAATAAATTTATTAAATAAATAAATAAAATTTAAAAAAATAAAATAACAATAATAAACACATGCTCTATGTCTATCTGCAGTGCAAGAGCACAATTCCCTTTTTCTTTTTTTTTTTTTTTGCGGTACGCGGGCCTCTCACTGTTGTGGCCTCTCTCGTGCGGAGCACAGGCTCCGGACGTGCAGGCTTAGCGGCCATGGCTCACGGGCCCAGCCGCTCCGCGGCATGTGGGATCTTCCCGGACCGGGGCACGAACCCATGTCCCCTGGATCAGCAGGTGGACTCTCAACCACTACGCCACCAGGGAAGCCCACAAAATCATTTTTTTAAATCTTAGATACATGAAGAGCTCATAGCCAATTCCTACAACCTTGGCAAAACTACCTTTTGTTGTGTGTGCTTTGGAGTAAGACAAACATAATTTCAGATTTCATTCCACCACTTACTAGAGTGTGGATTTGGGCAACTCAGTAACCTCCCTAAGCCTCAGTTTTCCTCTCTGTATAAAGGGAATAATCATACATGCATCATTATAGGGTTGTTCCTGAGGTTTCAGTGAGATCTCATAGAGTCTGGTATCTTTGGGAGTTGGCACCTGAACTGTTAACCCCTGACTTCTAGGCCTGCCTAGGAATTGATGACTAATCATGACAGTAAGATACCCTGTGGAAACGTGATGAGTCACTGGCAGCACTTGAAGCATATCTCTGGGAACTGTTCCTGATTTCTTGTAGCCAAGGACTTCATTTGCTGAGCTCAGAAAGCTTTTGTGAAATGACTGTGTGACATGGAGCAAACACCAGCTGCTATAGAGAGTCTTTGGCCACTTCGATCTAAGTGATGCCCCAGTCCTGCCTGATACTGGGAATAAGGACAGTGCCTCTGGCTATCCCATTGTCAGAAGCACAGGGACCCAGAGAAAGAGAGCTGCCGTGCTAATGGCTCACCTTCCCAAACTGTGCCCTTAGTTTACTGCAATCAGCCAATTCAGTTCATAGCTTGGTTGGTCTCCCTTAGGAGCCCAGCATGAGCACCCCTCATCAAGCCCAACCAACACCCGAAGCAGCTGTAGGATGCTGGCACAGAGTCTACTATGCCCACCCTCTTACCCACAGAGGAGAAGACCCTTGTCAAACTTGAAGGAGCCAGCAATGGTCTGTGTCTGTCTAGCTGTTCAAAACCAACTTAAATCTTTACTTCTTTTTGCTTCCAAGCATAATGCAAACAGAGGAAAAAGCTTTTCCATTCTACTGGAACTACTAAACTCATAAAATGCATTATTGGTTCCGGAGTATCCAGTCACAAAAAAGATAGCTCTGGTTTTGTTTGTTTGTTCTTTCATTGTTCCACAAACCGGCAGCTGTAATTCTGATGGGGAGAATAAAAGGGCCAGCACAGATCAGGAAACATAAAAATAAGTGTAAAAGGAGTTCTCATCTCTTTGCTCCCTAGCTCTTCACATTAGACTCTGGGAATGAGAGAGTATCAGAGTTTACAGGGACCCAGAAGTCCTTAGATCCAATCTACATAGATTAGACATGTGGCCTCAGACAAGGAATCTCAGAGTCTCAGTTTTCTCACTTGTAAAATGGAGGAACTAATTTTTGTCTCATTTGTTACAAAAATCAAATGAGCTCTGATTGTGCCAAGCACATTCCATGTAATAACATTTCATCCTCACTTCCATTTTACAGATGAGAAAACTGAGGCAAAGAGCGGTTACATTATTTACACAAGGTCACACAACTAGTCAGAGGCAGACCCCATGCAGAGGTTAATCTGAAAAGGTTAATCGATTCAGGCATGATGATCTTGGATGAATAAATACCTGCTTGAAATGCTTGAAACATTCTTTCAGATAATCTAAAACATCATCTGCAATCTTGTGTTCACCTTTCATTTGTTTACTTGTCTTAAAAAACAGATAAGGAAACAGATAAGGAAAAGGTTAGACTCCAGGCCAACCCCTTTTCAAATAAGGACATGTTCCAAGCCAGCTCAAAGAAGTGTCCCTACTTGTTTTTGTTGCCAAAAACGCGGCCTCTGTGCACCAGTGCTGAATCGAATCTCGGAGACAGAGTTTGGGGTAAAGTAGAAAAGAATAGCTTCATTGCTTTGGCAAGCAAAGGTGGACACAGCAGGCTCCTGCCCTTGAAAACTGTGTGTCCCCCACCCGGGAGGTTTTAGTGAGGAGTTTTATAGCAATAGTTCAAGTGTGAGGTTGCTGATAAATTAGGGTGTGTGAGGGGCCTGCACTCCTTAATCTGGTCTCAGATAATCTCTTGATGAACTTCTCTGGTTCCTTTAATCTGGCCTCTCAGGTGGTCTTCTCTGGAATGAAGAATGGGAGGGGGGGTTAGTTCTATAAAGAACTTAAAGATATTGTTATGTGTATCCCTGAGGCAGAACCATGACCTGCCCCCAAGGCTGCACTATTGTTTCTTGACGGCTCCTCCCTTGTCTCGGCATCCCCTCCCTTCCCTGATTAGCAACTGTTTGAATCTGCCCTTTGCAACTCAGGGAAGGTCATGGAAGCTGGAGTCTGTTCCCTACAAACAAGGAATGGGGGACACAGAAAGGCTTTCATGTCCAGGAGCCCCACAGGGTCCTGCTCAGTTTCATTCCCATGTAGTACAAGAATGTCCACACAGATCGATCTGTGCCCCATTAAAGCTTGGTCATTTTCCTGGTGGCAGTCTGGCCCCAAGCAGGTGTAGGAGAGGGTAGTCATTTTCCAATGACGTGATCCTACAAACTTTATAAATTTCATCTTGGCAGTGGAATAAGAATGAGGAAAGAAAGCTCAGTGCAGGCCTGAGGAAAGCCAGGGATTGACGGCATATGGTTTAGAAAACTGACCCTGGATTCAGGTGGCCTTGATTTCCTCTCCCTCAGCCTTTTACTGATAAAATATGGTTTTGTTCTAGTTCTTAATCTCTTAAATCTCAACTGTAAAATGAGGGAAATAATAGTACCAATCCAAAACGTACTGTTTCAATTATTCTTTCCTCGGAATTCTGCCAAGAGGCTACAATTCTCAGGTATCCCCAGTTTCTGATGATGAAAGCAAGAAAATCTGATTTGGAATATAAAGCCCTGTGTCTCCCATCATCAGAGATTTTCACCTTGATCCCACGCCTTCTCCCTCCTCTTGCTCTCTTTATCTATGTAAAATATTTTTTCTTCTGATTAACTTTCTTATCGCCATTACACTAAAAGGAAAGGTTACGTTCAGGTCATTAAAGTCCAGCCTCTTGAAATCTCTATTTCTTCAAGAAGCTCTTCAAATGAAAAGGAAGCAAGTACAGGGCAATTTTTAGGGATCTAACTGTAAGACCATTATTATTTTAGATTGAGGATTGCAGACAAGAGAAAGCACTGGGCCCTACCACTGTGCACAATGCTGCTAACTCGCTGGAGGCTTCAGGCTCCGTGGGATCAGGCCATGGGAAATGAAGTGTCCTCCATCACCTGCTGGGCTTTCTGGGGTGTGGAAATGACTAAAGATCCCACTGATGGATCTACTGATTCCAATGTATTGATGGGATCAACTACCTTATAATCAGGTCCCAAAGGCCTGGGGGCCATTGCATCCCTCTAAGGCAGAGCCTTCACACATTTTTAATGAAGCACTTTTGTCAGTTTGAAAAAAATTTTGAGTGCCCCTCCAAAATACATGGACATTTACCTGTTTATAAAGTATATAGCACTAATACATAGTACTGTATACAAGTGATACAGTATAAATATATTATAAGCATTATATATACACAAAATTTTCAAAGGTGATATCTTCATTGGTTTGGGAGGCTATAATAGAATACCATAGACTGGGTGGCTTACAAACAACAGAAATTTATTTCTCATGGTTCTGGAGGCTGGGAAGTCCAAGATCAAGGCACCAGCAGATTTGGTGTCTGATGAAGGCCTCACAGATGGCCATATTCTCATTGTAACGTCACATGGAGGAAGGGGCTAGGGAACTGTCTGGGGTTCATTTCATATGGACACTGATCCCATTCATGAGGCCTCTGCCATCATGATCTCATCACCTACCAAATGCCCTATCCATTTACCATCACCCTGGGGGCTAGGTTTCATATACTAATTTGTGGGGGACACAAACATTCAGCCTAGAGCAGGTGACACAAGAAAAATCAGAAAGATCTATTATTTTCTTCTTGTGCCCCAACAGATGTCTCAAGCACCACTCTGAGGAAATGGTTCTCAAACTTTGGGTGACCAAGAATAATCTGAAGAGTTTGTTTAAAATTAAGGTTGTCCAGGCTCCAGCCCTGGAAGTTCTCATTCACTTGGTCATGGGAAGAGCCTATAATTCTTTTCCTGAACTCTCAGGCTGACTCTGAGTCCAACCCTCAATCAGATTTTGGAACCACTGATCCAGACCCTTCTGTTTTCCTCCCCTTTTAATTTTCCACTAAATTTTAATCCTGTGATCGTGCTGTTATCTACCTCCTGGACCCCCTACATGAATTAAAAACAATAAAAATGGTAAGAATAGCTGCCATTTATTATTTCCTGCTTGGCAGGATTGCTAAGGACTTACCTCTTTACATTATCTCCTTTAATCTCATCAGGTAGATATACTTAGTCCCACTACACAGATGGAAAAATCTAAAGCTCAGAACACTAATGACTTGCCCCAGGTCACCCAGTTAGGAAGTGATAGGCCAGGGACCTTAACTTAGATCTGTCTGATTCCAAAGCCTGGACTCTTGACCACTAAGCATACTGCCTCAAAATAAGTCACTGTAATTTACTGAACTTCTACCATGAACCAGGCACTTGGCTGGGCACTTCACATATAAATCCGTAATACTAATGATATACCTGTGTTTGTAGAAGTGTGAATCTCAGTCCGCAAATTCTGATGTGGAAGAAATACCTTTATTTTCTGTAACCCACCTGAGTTATGACTCCAAACTCCTATTATTTAGGCCCTCCTAGATTCTTTCTTACCCCGCCCCACCCACACTTCTGGATCTGACACAATACCCAGAAATGGGGTTAGGGGTAAGCACCTGATCATCTGACATCAGTCCACATAGGTGACCACTAAGGGGCCACTCCTCCCCATCTTCATGACCTGTTGGCACCGGAGGCTTACTGCTACTCACACCGCATGGCAGGCACAGGGACATCTTTTGTCCCCCTGCTGACACACTCACAGCCATTTTTTCTTTGGGTTCTTACCACTTTCTGGAAACAAGGGACTGTCCCCTCTGCCCTCATAGACAAATCTCCCTCTCTCCCCACCCACTTAGAAAGCCCAAGACACTCTCTTTCTAGTGCTGGGATGGTAGGGGTACTCTTTCTCCCTTCACATCCCTTTGAAACATTTTTAGCCTTTTACTTGCCATTGTTGGTTAGAATTCACTTACTCTAGGTCCTAAGTTTCAGGAAGACAAAAGGTTTATAGTCTTCTCTCTACTTTACTCTTCTTAAGTGGAAGGGAGAGGGTGAGGGAAGAGGTTGGGAGAAATATATTGTTGATACCTCAAAGTATTATCCCCCGCCCATGTTCTCTTATTTTACAGGTGAGGAGATGGAACTCATTAAGGTTAAGGAACATTTTGCCAGCTAGTTGATAATAGACCCAGTATCCCAGAGGCACTTGGATTCACTGGTTTCTTGGTGAGTTAATCTGTAGAGTGAGGCCAGGGGTGGAGTTGGTACCTGGCAGTACCCAAAGGATAAGAGATGAGGTGGGCCCAGGGGAGAGGAGCCAGGTAGATAGTCAGCTGGTTTTAGGTTCCAACTTTCTGGGAAATAAGAAGTAAAGTGGAACCTTCAGATCCTGCTTAACTATGCAGGTAGGATGGAGCCAGCCAAGAAGCCAGCACAGAAACCTCTGCTCAGAAATCATGCATTTGACTAGATGGTCTCCAAGGTATAGTCCTCTGGAAGCTGGTGCAGCCACAAGACACTACAGAGTTAAGCTTTGGCCTAGGATCAGTCTGTCCAAACTGCCGGTGGTTTCAGAAGGTCCTATCAGTTCGTTTCATCCGGGCAATGATCACCAAGTAATCTAACTGCCTACCCAACATTTCCCCTTGGATGTCTAAGAGGCATCTCAGACTCCACCTGGGCAAAACTGAATTTTTGATTTTCCATCACCAAACCTGCTCCACTCACATCCTTTCCTATCTCAGCTGCTAGCAACACCATTGTCCCACTTGCTCAAGCCAAAGTCCTTGAAGTTATCTTCAACTCCTCTCTTTCTCTGCATCCCAGTAGTCAGGAAATCCTGTTGTATCTACCTTCAAAATATATCCACCACCCATCCATCAGTCCCCAATTCCACTGTTACTGTGCTGAACCAAGGCACCATCACCTCTTGCTGGATCACTGTAATAGCCTCTTAGCAGATCTACCCACTTGCACCCTTGTTTGCTAATAATTTGCTCCTAGTCTTAGAAACTAAAATGATCTTTTACAAATATTATACAAATCATATCACTCTTCTGCTCAGAATGGTTCCCCATGTCTCATACTATAAAAGCCAAAGTCCCTAATCACTGGCCTCCTTGCTGTTCCTGGGACATTCCAGGCATGCTCCTACCTCAGGGCCTTTGCACTGGCTGTTCTGGCTACCTGATGCTCTCCTCAACATGTCCACAGGGGCAACTTCCTCAAACCCTTGCTCAAAGTTCAGCTTCCCAACAAGGCTCACCTTGACCATTCTATTTAAAATCACTACCTTCCCCAACCCCCTTAACTCAGCCATACTTTTCCTTTTCCCATAGCTCTGATTACATTCTACCAATCTACATAAATCTCTTATTTATTATGTCTATTGCCTGTTATCTGACTCCTCCCATCTCCTGTGGTACATAAGCTCCACAAGGACTGGAATCTTTGTCTGTTCTCTTCACTTGCATATCTCAAGTACCTAGAGCAGTGCCTGGAATATAATAGATATTTTTTAAAAGTTTGAAAAATGAATAAAGTTTAAATAAAACTAGAAACCCAAGGAATATTACAAGAGCCACACCTGAATTTCCCCTGTCTGGTTTTGCCAAGTGGCCTTACTTCTCAGTCGTCTACCCAGTTAGAGCATCCATTAACACAGAGGAGGAAAGAGTGTGTTTACTCTAGGGCCATCTTTCAATGGGGCCCCCAGCAAAGGCATCCAGTTCTGCATCTTTGCTCCTCCATCAGCTCCTTCTTAGACTGAGGATAGAGGTTTTCTGCCCCTTTCAGCTATAGAAATGTCGCCCATCACTCTTTGACCACAGGCACCAGCAATTTTGCTAAACTCAATAGAAAACAGACCACCTGGGGCTCTCCACATAGCAGAGTCCTTTCCTTTCTCTTGGGGTTTAGCCTGCAATTTGAAATACCACTGCCAGGAGCCTGCATCCCCTTTGCATACTGCCAGAGAGAGACTTAGGCAACCATGTGGGAGTCACCTACTCCTGACCTTTGACAGTACTTCCAAACACAACACATTAACTTTAAATTGATTAATTTAGAACTGTGACCTTGGCCCAAGAAGGTAAGAGTACATGACAAGATATTTTATTTTCAAAATGTATCAGGATAAAAAATACTTTTGTAAATCAACCTTTTTTTTGTATGAGATAGAGTTAGATTTGGGTTCAGTGTAGGAAGGAAAGTGTCTGAACACTAGAAAACATGTTTAAAAGGTTAATTATTAATGGGCAGTCTTCTCTAACAAAGTATCAATAGGCAATCTGCTCTCTTTAGCTTCAGAAATTAGCAAGAAGACCTCGGTCCGGGTGAGACAGGAGAAATGGAAAATTCCCTGTGTGTCTCTATTTTCTTGGTTTTGTGCATCTTTATCCAATCAAGTGCCCATGGACAAAGCCTGGGACTAGGTAAGAGCCTGCCTTTTCTCCGGAAATGGGCATGGATTTTCTTTTTTAAATGTACATCACAATGAATCCAAGTGTTCTTGGCTATGTGGAACAGAACTTGCTTCACAGCATACGAGGTGTTCTGTTAGTGGCATCGAAGGTCACAAGGACGTGTAGCTGTTTGTAGGCAGAACTGAAAGTTTAGGAAGCCACTCTGGGAGTAGAAGTCTTCTCAAAGTGCTTGCAACTAGCAATGAAGTCTCTCACATATCCTATTAAGAAATAGTCAGGATAAGACTTCTCTGGTGGCAAATAATCTGAAGGAGTTTCAGATCTTCCTGAGAGTTAATTTGGCATCTAATTTGCAGTTGAGGAGAACAGCTTGCAATGAAATGCTTCATCTTGCTGAGGGTTGTCTAATTGCTGGCTTTCTCAGAAGACAGGAATTTGTAGAATCCTCTTTCCAGTCAGGTTGAAAACAGAGCTATCATTGCACATTTTCTAGACTTCACTTTTTCTGCCAGAGTTTTACTCTGAGACTGAGGAATTCAACAGCAGTCACACCTGTTTGGTCTGTAAATTCACACACTAGGTTGATGCCCAAAGAGATCCAAATGCTTGATCAGGTAGGTGGATTCCAGGTTCCTGGCTAAACAGTGCATTGGATCAATAAACGATGGATATGAAGTGAACTGAACACTTTGGGCAAATGACACTGGCCTTTGGGACTTTGTTTTTGTGCTGGTTACTTGTCAGGACCTAGAAACTCTAAGGTAGAGGCTTAGATTTTTCTTTCCTCAAAGACTGCTTGGAGGGAGCTCCGAAAAGAATTAGGAAATTACTACCCAAAGATTGCCTGAAAATTCCAGAACATTTTTTTCTCCTTTAAGAAAAAAGGCTGTTCTTTACGTTTAATTATTATTTTGTATACTAGGTCAGTTAATAACTTATTAGCAGTATTAATTATTACCATTCACTGAGCAATTTGTGTGTCAACCACAAGGTTAATTATTTTGCATACATCATCTCACTTATCAAGCTGAGTCCAAAAATGATAATAATAATTTAGAGCCATCCGGGCAGAATTGCTGATGATTTTTATTCCGTGTTCACAGGGATATTGGTAAAGGGCCTTTCCTGCCCTTTGGCCCAGAATGTTGTTTTTGTTAATTTTTTACTGAAGTATAATATATATCTAAAAAAGTGCCTATATCGTAAGTGCTCAATGAATTTTCACAATCTGAGCCAGCATCCCAGAAACCTCCCTTGCACACCTCTTGAGCCTTAACATAGATTATTTTGCTTTTGGGGGAAGCTTTTCGATAATGGACACATACAGTATATGCTCTTTTGCTTCTGTCTTCTTTCACTAAACATGATGTTGGTGAGATTCAACCATGCATTTGCATGAGGTGTGACTCATCATTCTGTTCACTGTAGCATTCCGTCGTATGAATATACCACCCTTGGTTTATCCATTCTACTACTGACTGGCCCAGTCGATGTTTCAGTAGAGACTTGGGGGTTGGAAGCCATTAGAGCCGAGGTGAAGGATAAAAGGCAGGATGGCCTCCCCGGGGGTTGCTGAGTATCGTCCACATTTCCCTCACCAAATCCTGTGCTGGTCAGCTACTGCTTTCCCAGGGTCCTGGTTTGTCCAAAAGCTGAGGGAAGTGGCCACTATTAGCAGGAAGGTTCTTCAAGGGAAAGGATCAGAGTCAGGAGGCCTCTTGTTCCTTTGAGAGCAGAATGTCTTGGCAGAATTTCTTCTGCAGGGAGTCAGCCAAGATCTGTGTGCATGAGGCTGGTGGGACATCCGCCTGGGGCATTGCAAGGAGGCAAGCATCCCACAGTAGAGCCCTGAAAGGTTGAGTATCTATACCTTGTAGGATGGTTTTCCAAACTGCCCCCCAGGGGAGATTTTGGTTGCCACAACTGGGGAGAGAGTGCTGTTGGCATATGGGGGTAGAAGCCAGGGACGCTGCTAAACATCCTACAATGGACAGAACAGCCCCACAGCAGTGAATTATTCAGGACGAAGTGTCAATAGTGACAAGGTGGAGAACACTTGGTCTGTACCAAGCTTCAACTGTCACTAGTCAGGGGCCAGGAGGAACTCCCATAGGACCCTTCCTCCTTAACCCCAATCCTCCCAGCTTACCTTTTATTATTATTAATGACATTGCTAATGGACCGACTAATATATTGTGTACCCTGTATATGCCAGACACTGTGCAAACATTTTATCCCACCCTCACCTTGTGGTTGAGTCAGCCAGCTGAAAATTGACTTGCTGGAGGTCCCATGATTGCTCAGGGCAGAGCCACGAGAGGCACCTAGAGGTTGATCTGTCTGCCTAAGGCTACAGGTTTCTGGCCGTTCTGCTCACACCCAGTGGGTTAACAGCCAGAGATCCCTAGAAATACATTCTGCTGGGTTCCTCTCACAGGAGAGGACTATTTGAATAATTCCTGCCTACCAGCACCAAGGGAAACAAGATATGGTGATCCTCCTGAAGACCCCAGGACACAGAGCTACCATCGTTCTCATCCCCAGACCTCCCTGCCTGAGGCCCAGTCCGCCCCACTGGCGTGGCCAGGAGGATCAATACTGCTTAAATGGGAGCTGCTACTCCTAGACCCTGGCAGCCCCACCTTCCAGCGGTATCCGCGACCACTGCCTAAGGTGCCTGCCCCCTCCCTGCAATTCCAGCCACAGAGTCCACATCCTAGAAGCAACTGAAGCCCAGCCGTCAGTCACTCATTCATTTAACAAGTAAGTGTGCATAGGCATCTGCCATATATAAGGCAGTGCTTTTAATACAACAGTTCTCAAACTTCCTGGTCCCAGGACACCATTACATTCTCCAAAATTATTCAGAATTCCGAAGAGCTCTTTTTTTTTTATATTATTTATTTTACTTATGTATTTTGGCTGCGCCAGGTCTTAGTTGAGGCACGCGGGATCTTTGTTGCGGCACGCAGGCTTCTTAGTTGTGGCATGAGAACTCTTAGTTGCAGCATGCATGCGGGATCTAGTTCCCTGACCAGGGATAGGACCCAGGCCCCCTGCAATGGGAACGTGAAGTCTTACCTACTGGACCACCAGGGAGATCCCCCAAAGAGCTCTTTTTTACGTGGAACACAGGTATCAATATTTACCATATTAGAGACTAAAACTGAGAAATTTTTTTTTAATTTTAATGCTTTTAAAAATAACAAAGTCATCATGTAATATGATATTATGAGGAATAACTTGTATTTTCCAAACAACAACAAAAAAAGTGAGTCAGAAGAGTGACATTGGTTCACAAAGAAATTTCGCTAATTTTGTAATGTCTGGTTTAATAGAAGCAGCTGGATTTTTTCATCTGTTTCTGTATTGAATCTGTTGTGATATGTTGCTTTGTCCAGAGTACATGAAGAAAACTGGACTCACATATAGGAAAAGGGAGGACATCCTCAGAGGTCCTGCCAAGGCCCACACTCAGAACTGCTGTTATTTGTGCAGCAGACACTGTACAACTGCAGACCGCACAGTAGCCCCTGCTCTCCATGAGCTTACTGTCGAATCGGGTGGACCAAGGGTAGGGAGATGGGAGCTGCCTGCACTGCCAGCAGCAATAAGGGGGCCATCATCCATAGAGAATGCAAAATAATAATAGAACTTACTAAAAGTTGGTCTTCCTTTCATCATCACAATTCTATATAATGCCAGGGATAAAACTAAAGCCCCTCCCCCTCAAAATAGTTTTTTGGTCAAATTTGTAAACAACTGCTGTGGTTACTGTTGAGTTTTATTAATATATATGTAAACTTCAAATAATCACAGTTTTATATTACTTCTCCTTGAATAAATGTTCTCTGTTGATGTCAATTTAGAGACCTCCCAGTTTTGCAGTTGGTCCCTGATGCTCGTGGACTGTGACATGTGCTCATTGCAAGTGTCTAATGGTTCAGAATCCTCCCAGCTCACTTTGGTCATCTCATGTCTCCAAATCCCGTGGTACTTATTGCCTGTTCTTGCATTTAAACAGCAGATTTGAAATTTAAAATGATAGCGTAGTGATTATAAAGACAAAGATACAGAACCCGAGAACTTCAATTCTCCTATCCCGTGTGACCACTTAGAGTTTTGTGTTTAAAATGTAAAACAGTAAAACAGATTTTACAGTGAACTGTGAAGTATAATATTTTGTTTGGTAAGTAAAAATTTTGTTTCTTCCAGGAAATATCTTTAATGCACTTGCGTATCTTTAAAGTGGAAATGTATTCTTCTTTTTTAAATTGTTCATTGCTTTAAAATAAATAACAAATCAAGAAAATAGTGATTATTGCTGATTTTTGCATGTATATAACTGAAAATAGCTTTGTCTTATAGAGCAAAGTGGTATTAAAATGATCCATTCTGGTTTTCAAATATATAAGGTATACCACTGAGTCTAATAAAGGAGATAAGATGGATATATAAAATTTTTTCAACTAAACCATAAAATATGCCAAGTACCACTGGAGAGGAGTGCATGGAGTGAGTGTTTCTGTCCCCCCAAAATTCATATGTTGAAATCCTAACCCTCAATAGCATGGCATCTTAGGAGGTGGGGACTTTGGGTGGTGATTCAGTCATGAGGGTGGAGCCCTCATGAATGGGATTAATGTCTTTATAAAAGGGACCCCAAAGAGCTCACTCACTCTCTGTTCACCATGTGAGGAAACCTGGAAGAGGGTTTTCACCAGAACCCCAACATGCTGGCACCCTGATCTCAGACTTCCAGCCTCCAGAACTGTGAGAAAAATTTCTGTTGGTTACAAGCCACCCAGTCTATTGTAATTTGTTACAACAGCCTGAGTTGACTAAGACAAGGTGCAGGTAGAGATGGAGAAAAGTTTACTTCCAAGTACGTAGAGGAAAGGCTGCTGGGAGGAAGCAGCATTTGAGCCGAGTCTTGCAGGATGGAATCTGGACAAAAGTGAAGGAGGCTTTCCTTGTGCATAAGAAAAGGCACAGAGCCAATAAAGTACATATGTTTTCCAAGTCCAAACACCTTCCAAAAACAGGCCTTCCAGGAAGGAGAAGAAGAAAAAAAAAAAAAAATAGGAAGGAGTTGATAGCAATACTACATCACAACTGCAATAAACCGAAAACACCTTGAATGCCCAACAATAAACCATCAAGGATGGAGGGTCCAGGTATTACTAATTCCTCCTTTAAACAAGCATTGTTTTGAATACCTACTACTAGAAGTTCTAGGAACTTTTGGGAACAATGATGATGAGATTCAGAAATAAAAGGCTTAATGCTGACCCTTAGGCACTCATAGTGCAATACAAGTGTTCTTAGCCTAGCCCAGGGATGGGTTTCAGAGAGGCTGGATGCCTCTTAGGATGGTACCCAAGGCTGTATGAATGTGCATTTGAGGGCAGGAGAGAAGTCATAACTTCTGGCAAATTATCAAAGGGACCTGTGACCTCCAAAAGGTTACATAACAACTGGTCTTGTAGCTTTTAAAAAATAAGTATGAGGAAATTTTAAAGGCAGTAAAGTGGGGGAGAAAAAGAGGACTAAATAACCTACATATTGAATCACAACTATGATAAAACTACATTCATGTATATTGCTAGGGATTTGAAATATATGTAAAGATCTATAAAGAGTATTAAGGCCATGGGGAGAGAGAGAGAGAGAGAGAGAGAGAGAGACTGAGACTCTGAGAGAATGTGTGTGTATGTGTTTTAAGTGTTTAAATGTGAAAGAAAAAAAAAGTTTTTTTTAAAAACCTG
Source organism: Orcinus orca (assembly GCF_937001465.1). Classification (NCBI taxonomy): domain Eukaryota; kingdom Metazoa; phylum Chordata; class Mammalia; order Artiodactyla; family Delphinidae; genus Orcinus; species Orcinus orca. The sequence goes on along the minus strand of NC_064560.1, from coordinate 99,993,282 downwards.
GTAAGCTGCAGTTAGATTGGTCCCGGATTTGTTGTCCCTAGAGGGGCCACCTCCCACCATCCTCATAGGCTTAGCCAAGCCCAGAATTACAGCCCCAGCGGGACCTGAAAATTCCTAACAGGCCTCCACAACTGTAGGGAAGGTGGTTCATGAGTACTACTTGAGGTAGTATCCAGAGATGGAACTCATTCACCTGGGCGAGTACATGAAAGCAGAATCGGCAGAAAGCCAGCCCCAGAATTCTCGTGAAATTCTACATGCTCTCCGCTAGAGACCCTCCCACCCACTGCCATACTTCCTGGCCCTATGGCTGAGCCATTCTGGAGTCCTCCTGAGGGCATCGTACCCAGAGAGGACAAGCCTGAGGTGAGAGGACAGCAGCCTATCTCCCACCCTGCTTGCCTTTCACAAGGGACCCAGGACCTGAACCCATATTTAATTGTGGGCCAGGTGAGCAAGATCCCCACCACCACATTCTCGCTGCCCTGTTTTCCACACCAGCTGCCACAATGCTACAAGGCATGCGGCGTCCTTGCAGGCGAGTCAGCAGGGAGAAGGGAAGGAGAGGCAGGGCTGGGCCAGAGCCTTGCCCGATTTTAGGTATGGTCCACAAGACACAGCTGAGCAGTCCCAGTTACATTCTCCAAGGGGATGTGACCACCTTGACCTCAGCCTGGGGTGTGCGCCTGATATCCATGGGGCCCAGCAATTCTCATGGCCAGAAGGGTGGCCGTACACTGGTTCCCAGGAGAGTGTTCATTTTAGAGCGGGGCCCTGTCAGCCAGGGATCAGAGTCCAGCCCACTAGGGAAGGGGGCTGGCCAGGAGCAGGCAGAACATCTGGACCCCTGCCAAACAAGCTGAGGATCATGGCCAGACTTCAGCCCCAAGGTGAAAACTAGAAAAATGGGTCAGAGCCCAGCCAGTCCTGCAGGGAGTGGGGTTACTATGTTAAGGTAGACAGCAGGTGCACCCAGCTGCTGACAATCAGGCACCTAGCTTAGGGCAAGGAGACAAACTCGAGTCATTCCCACACTGGAAGATTCAGGGTGCAGCTACGCTTCTCAAGAGAAGGTGTAATTCGTAGGCATTGCCACAAGGCAGCGCAGTGACGCCTTAGCTGCTTCCAGGGTTTCAGGAGAGGATTCAGGTATGGGAAAAACCAAGTTTCTGGATGACTCTGGAAAACTCATGACTATTGGTTAACGTCACTCTCCTCTCTGCTTATGACTCTATTTCCTGAAACACTCATAGTTGCGATATTTCCACCATGGGATTTGAGGGGAGGGGTAGGAAGAAGTAAAGAGAAGATCAAGTGTATTGAAGGGGAGGCCTCTTTGTCTGTCCCCAGCATTTTCTCCTCCATATATACAGGTTCACCTTCAGGGGCCTGGTAAAGCAGATTTTAACAGCTTTTAGATGGCATGTTGTGGCATTAAAATAGTTCTTATGACGATATAAAGGTGGCAACACTGAATAGTATTTTCGTTCCAAGGCTAAGTGGGACAAAAGTAGTATACCTAACTGTGTGTGTCTTGTGATTACAACTCCATGAAAACGTATATTTAAGGAAAAAAAACTACTAGAAGAAAATGTACAAACATGTTCAGACTTCAGTTGAGTTTATATCTAAATTTTTGTCTCTTCCAACTTTTATGTAATGTTGTACTATGTATATAGTGTTTTGCTTTATGATTTGAGTAATTTAAAAATTCACATCAAAATGATAAAACAAAGGGATTTGACTAGTCAGAGGTTCTCGAACTTTAGTGTGTATGAGAAACTTATTAAAATAAGATTTTATTAAATCTCATTTATTTATAAAATAAATAAATTCTATTAAATTTGTTAAATAAATAAATCTTATTAAAATCAGATTTCTGGGTCCCATCTGCAAGTTTCTAACTCAGTGGGCCTGGGGTGGATCCAGGAATTTGCATTTCTAGAGTTCCCAAGGGCTGCTTCAAGTGCGGGGAGTACACCTTGAGAACCACTAGAAAAACAAAAATAGACAGTTAATGGCAAAACATTAACCTGACTTGAACCCAGGTCTCCTGATTTTCAGGTTTAAGGCTCTTCCCTCAGAAACAATACAAGCTTCCAGGGCAAACCTGGCGTTCATTTCTCAGTCTCCTGGAGGGGGGAAGGGGAGAGATATCAATGTCTATTGATCCTGAATATTGACCTCCCTCAGGGGTAGCCATCTCCCAAATAATATAAAACCCCTAGATATTTGTGACAATTTATTCCTCCAAAATAAAACATGGTCATGGTGAAAAGAAAGTGGTTCTTGAATTGGAAAAAAAAAAAAAATTCCCAAGCTGAGATTTACTTGTAATTGGTAGAAAAATACTAGTTGCAATAATGAATTAACCACACACAGTAAAGCATGCCTTGGCAGGCCTGAAAATAGGATCCAGCAAATTCTTTTCGTATGAGCTGGGCATTACCAAGAGCTGGGCAGAGCCTGTGATTCTCAGTTGACTAGGACTGGCCTTTCTGTGACTGAGAAAAACTTTCCAGTGACAAATGTTCCAGCTTCCTTATCCCAAGACAAACCAAAATAGTGAAAACAACATACTTCTTTATACTGAAATATAACAAGATCAACACCAGCAAATTATAGCATTTATTAACCACCTACTGTGTACCAGGCTCCATGGTTTGTACGAAAACATGTTCCTAAGGACACAAAAATGAAAAAGCACACTACCATTCATCAAGGAGCTTCCCAATTGACCAAGTCTGGAGACCCCTACAGCCCTGTGTATGTGTGTGTGTGTGTGTGTGTGTAGATTAGAGATTGGAAGAGGCATAATTTCAACACAGTATGATAAGTGCACAATTGGGTACAAAACATCAAGGCCCTGAGGCAGGGAGAGGTTAGCAGAGAAGGCTTTATAGAGGAAGTGATATTTGAGTTGAGCCTTGAAGGAGAAGTGGGAGGACGTAGCAAGCAGAAGGAAAAGCATGAGCCAGTCTTGGAGGCTTGAAAACAGAAAATGAAACTGGGAATCCCTGAGACGTTTGCTGTAGCTCAGAGGAGGGCACAAAAAAAGAAGTGGCCAGAGGTAAGGGCATCAAAGGCCATGCTAATGTGTTTGGCCCTCACCCTGGAGGCAGTGGGGCCACCACTGAGGTTGGTGTTTGAAAAAGGGAGGGACTTGGCTCTTGGCTGCCTTTCCTGCTTGGTGGATGGCTTCCCCTCACAGCCTGGCTGAAACCCCAGCCACTCCCTGATAGAAAGCAATGCTATCAGCAGGAAAAGGCAGGGCTGGCACTCGGAAGTTACAGGCTCTGCAACTGCACCTGGCTGGTGCCCACAAACACTCAGATCTTCCTCCCAGGAGGGCTCCAGCCCATGGGCAACTCTATTTGAAATTTACTTGTTAACTGCTATTCCTAACACTAAATGGTACGAGGGATTTACACCAATGAAACTGAGGCAGGAACACATACTAGAAGCTTGAATAGGAACCTTCCATTTAAAAAGTACCTTCTTCTAAGTCTGAAAAGAGAACCATTTGCAAATTCCACGTCACACTAGTTTATAAACCTATAGCAATTTCAACTTTAAAAACTTATTCCTACCTACATGATATCACTTGATTCTCATCATATCCCTGTAAAGAATACTGGGCAGGTATCATTATGCCATTTTACAGATGTAAAGGTTCACCAGCCAAAGGCCACTAGGAACACACTTGGAGTCAAATGAAAGTTAGGATTATTTGGCTTACTGCAGGAAGGGAGGACACACTCCAGAGAAACCCAGGGGCATCCCTGCACGAGGAGTTGAGAGGGGCTTCTTAGAAAATTTGGGCTTGTGACACATGAAACTAAGGAAAGGTTGGGGAAGCAGGAGCAAACCTGGATGGGATTCTGTCAAAGGGGAAGGGGGCCATTCAGTGATCTAGTATCTAAATAATTTAATAATTAATTATTGTGAACTCATTATTGCTTAATTTAATCAATAATGTTCCAGCAGGCAGAACTAGAGCTGGCATTGGTACAGGAGCAATAGTCTCTCCTTGTTAGTTGGAAGCAGGGAATGTTTAGTCACATTTTATGGATTCAGAGTGGCCTCCTTTCTGTCCTGTTGCAAATGTATCTGCAAAGGGTCCTTGTAGCACATTGTTTCTGTTTTGTGGGCGTTGTCTATATTCAGTTGGGAACATCATGGTCTGGCTGCCAGCGAGGCTCCTTTTTGTTGCTGTTGTGTTTGTTTTCATTTTCTCACATACCAAGAAACCTGGGTAATGTCTTTGATATCTCCCAATACCTCCACCCTAGCCGAACAGCCTTAGGTGGCTGCCTTTACCTCCTGCGCCTCCGATTTCCCACCAGTAGTATCCCTTCCAGCACTGATATCCTGAGTGTTAAGAGAGCTCATTGAGAGGCATCGTGGTACCCTGAGACCTTCCACAGCTACCTCATCTGGTGTCAGCTATTTAACCGTTAGTTAATGGTAGAGAGAAATATGAACGCAAAGTTCTATCCACTTTAAACACGAAACATTGCCCCCTGCCTCAAGCCTAGTGCAACTCAGTTGCCTTGAGCCACTCAAAGATTCCCAAACAACAGCAGGACAAAGGCACGATTCTGTAAGAGCAAGCCAAGCAGTAAATGACCATTAGACCTTTGGTCCCAAGGCTGTTTTATAGTGGGCCAGACACACATCCATTTTTGGATACAGTACTAACAATAAAAAATATACATTTGATGCTTACGTTGCTTTGAGTAGAACCAAGAAATATGAAATAATAGTAACTATTATTTTTAAGAACTTTCAGATGTGCCAAATGCTTTGCCTATTTATTTCACTTAATCCATGCAACCTCCTGTGTGATAAGCATCATTACCACCCCTTTACAGGGAAAATTGTGGCTCAGAGAAGGGAAGTGGCAGGGAAGGCTCCCAGGGTCCCTGGGTTTCTCACTGGTGCTTATTTCTGGTGATGCTGGTGCCCCTTCAGAGCCATGGGTACACTGGCTTTCAGAGGATTCCCACCTTGGATATTATTCAGTGCCAGGGGATCCTAGGACGTACTCTGAGCCTCTCTGGGCCTGGCCACTTCTAACTAGAAGTTGGCACTCACCTTACCCACTGTGAGTGATGTCTACCTCTCAATGGCCCAGGAGAAAACCCATCCCTGGACAAAGTCCTGGTTCCCTTGTGTCTCAGCCTCCATCACTGCCCCTCAGAAACAAGATGTAAGCACAAATCCAGGCAGACCGAAAAAAGGAGAGGCCTCATGATATCAAGCCTGAAAATTCTGGGCCAATGTAAGGCAACCAAAGATGCTTTGAAAAGGTTAGAGCATTTTTCTTCATCCAAGAATCCTGTAGGAACAGGGCTGTTTTCACAAGCTGAGCTGGACCCTCCACAGGGTGCTTGATGACATCAGCAAAACAGCACCTGAGACATCTCCTCTCATGAGGTCTTGCCACTGTTTCATGACTAGGTCCTCTTGGTGTGTTACTGTCATGCCCTGGCCACCACCTTCACGCCACACAGAGAGACTCCCGTCCCTGAGATTTGTGATCAGGATGAATGATGTCAAAGCAGGAAGAGCTGGAGAGGAGACTCAGGAGGGAGGATGGGGCTCCACCGTCGACTTACAACAAAAGACATCCAGATGACCAATTCAGGCAGGGGAGTCCACACTTGGAGGATGGTGCCAGGGCCTGGGACCACTCACAGATCTAGCCACATGCCAGCTCTGTGCAGGTCTTGTGTTAGGACTCTACCACATCCAACTTTCATCAGTATATTCATTTGCTGGGGCTGCCATAACACAAGACCACAGACTGGTGGCTCAAACAAAAGAGATGAATTTTCCTGCAATTCTGGAGGTTAGAAGTCAAAGATCAAGGTGTCGGCAGGGCTGGTTTCTTCTGAGCCTTCTCTGCTTGGCTTGCACATGGCTATCTTTCCTTATCTTCACATGATCTTCCCTCTGCACATGTCTTTGTCCTCATCTTCTTATAAGGACACCAGTCACATTGGAGTAGGGCCCACTCTAAGGACCTCATTTTAACTTAATTACCTCTTTGAAGACCCGATCTCTAAAGACAGTCACATTCTGAGATACTGAGGGTTAGGACCTCACATATGAATCTGGGGGTGGGGGCAGGGAATACAATTCAGCCCATGACATCCAGCAAACCTCTGAAGATCCTGCTCAGACCTGGGTCCTGGGCCAGGCACTGGGGACCCCACAGGTATATCATGGCTCTGTCTGAGCTTCAACAACTCCCTGGGGTGGTGGTGCTTCAGAGTTAGAAAAAAGAGGCTTATACGTACACCTGAGATGGGAAAGTGAGTATAAATCTGCACCCCCCGAACCAGGCCTAAACAGGGGGCTTTAGCTGTGTGGGTGCAGGAAGCTCTGGCCCACTGAGGTGCACAGGAGCCAGCTGGCAGCTAGTGGGGGAGGGGCTTGGCCCTCTGAACAGCATGATGAAGACTTTCTGGCAGCAGGAGCAATAACTGGCAGGAAGCCAAGAGAGCCGTTTATTTGGCTCCTGGTGAGGGTAAGTGATAAAACTCACCCTCTGGCACAGCGCCTGCGGCAGGATCATGCTCAAGGGAGATGCTCACTGTGAGCCCACACCGTGCTCTCTCTGGCTTGGGGATATGACTGTCCCACACAGGCAAGCTGTCCCCAGCCAGGCCATTGCCTAGACTCACCCTGGTCTTAGCCAAGGTCGGCTGCCATCCTCTCCTGGGTGCCTGCCACCCACCCTCCCTCGAACCCCTGCAGACCCAGAAGGAGAGGATGATCGCCAGCCCGAGGACAGCGAGGGGCTGGGAAGATAAACAGCAGGGCTCCTCTTTGGGAAAATAAACCATAGACTCGTGAGGGAGACTGGGTGAAAGAGAACTGGATTTGGAGTCTAAAAACCTGGTCTCAGTCCTAGCTATGTCACTTACCCACAGGTAGCCTTGAGCAAATCACTGTGATCTCTAGGCCTCTGCTTTTCAGTAGTGAATGGGGTTATTATTAGAGACCCCACAGGGTTGTTCTGAGGATGAAATGGGATCATATATGTATGTAGAATTATGCAATGCAGCTATGCATTGCTGGCCATAAAATAATCTTTGTAAGAACCTACTATTTACTAAGTCATCCTCCATTATAATACTCACCTGAGTCACTGAATACTCCCATTGTTTCCCCCACTTTTTATTACCAAAATGTCCCAGTATAGAAAAGGTTGAAAGGATAGCACAAAGAATAACAGTGAGAAGCAGCCACATAGCACAGGGAGATCAGCTCACTGCTTTGTGACCACCTAGAGGGGTGGGATAGAGAGGGTGGGAGGCAGATGCAAGAGGGAGGAGATATGGGGATATATGTATACACATAGCTGATTCACTTTGTTATACAGCAGAAACTAACACACCATTGTAAAGCGATTATACTCCAATAAATATGTTTTTTAAAAAAAGGATTACCATATTCCCTCCAGATAGATTCAATAACTATTAACATTTTAGCATATTTACTTTATCTGTCTCTTTCTATGCATATTTATGTGTGTGTGTGTTGCAGAACCGTTTGATTTCTCTCTCTGTCTCTCCATATATATGTGTATATATGAATAACAAATATATGTATCTCTCGCTTCTCTTTCTTTCTCTCATATATATATGAGCCCACGCTCCCAGGCCTCCTGCGGACCTCTCTTTGCTCTCTAGTTACCTGCCGCACATCTCTCTCCCCACTGGACTAGGAACACCTCAAGAGCAGGGACAAGGTAGTCACCATTGTATCCCCAGGACCTGCAGGGCCTGGCACGGAGCAGGCACGTGGCAAGTGACCATTGATTATACACCTCTTCAACAAAGGACTAAGCAACATACACTTTTTTAAAGTAAATGAGTTTTAAATCACTTCATCTGGCAAATCCCAGATCCCTGCTGGAGATAATGGAAGAAACATCCCAGAAGTGCAGGATGTTTAGGTCTTGCTCTACTTCCTTCCCCCTCTAAAAGCATGGGGACTCTGAAGCCACTTGGGGCTCTTGGTAAGAGGCTGCACTCTACGGCTGTGATACAGCTATCCATTTACAAGGGGGAAGTGCTCTCCAGACCACAGTCTACTCTGGAAAACACACATGCACAGAAAAGCTGGCTCTGTCCCTATTATGGATCTTACAGAAGTGATTCTGAGTCCTTTAGGTTTCCATGGAACCAGGAACCCACTTCCAGACCAGCGAGAGTGGGAAAAGGGGATGTATATCATGTTTGTGTTGTTGTCTTGCCTATAAATTCCCTACAAAGCTCATGACTTTCATAGGAGTTTTAAACTTCCCCCAGGTTCAGATGATGCTTGTTAAAGCAGAGTTTCTCAAACTTTAATGTGCATATGAATCGCCTGAGAAGCTTGATAAAGTGAATGTTATGTTTCAGTACATCTGGGATGGGCTCCAAGATCTTGTTTCTAACAAGTGTTCGGGTCGTGCCATTGCGGCTGGTCACCAAAACACACTTTGAAAAAAAAAAAAAAAAAAAAAACACACTTTGAGAAGCAAAGTTCTGAAGAACACAAAATAGCTCCTCATTTACTTGGTGAACTAGTAATTGGGCACCTACTACTAGACATAAGGCAGCGTACTAGCACTGGAGGTACCAGGAGACGGGAAGAAATGTAAAGAGGAAGACGCAGTTCTTTGCCTCAAATCCAGCTGGATATGCCTCATTACTATGTCTAGGCACTTGGCTTAAATTGCCTTAATTCTTACAATTTATAATCTCTACAGTGTATACTGTTTTTCTCCTTTTACTTGTTAAGAAACTGGAGCTCATTCAGCTTAACTGTCTTATCCAAACCAGTGAAAGGATGCTGTGAGATTTGAGCTGAGGGCTTCCTGACTCCGAGGCCTGTGTTTTCCCCATGCACCTCTCTCACACCTGGCCTTGATGCACTTTTCACCAAGCGCCCAGATGGAAGGGCAAGGAGAGCCCTTAAAACAGACCTCAGTAGCCCGAGGGGAAGGACGTGGGGTGGCAGCCGGCAGAAGGCACTAAGTAACCACCAGAGAGGGGAATTAGGACCTAGCAGGTGCCTCAAGGCTGCCTTCCTTGGGTCTCTGGCTGTTACAGGTAATATATTTCCTAATGTGGCGGATCAAATGCAGCCTACGCTAGTAAATTTCAACGACAAATTATGGCCTGAACTTTGTCACCAAATGGCTGTGTGACTTTGGATAAATCATTGCCCTCACCTGGATTCAGAATTGGGAGCTCTTTAATTCCTTTTCTCTCTGACAAAATGTTTCTGAGCTCTCTTCCCTTCTTCCCGTCAAGTCAGGTGAACGCCTCTTTGTTACGTCCCCACTTGGGGTTCCCCCAGCCCCAACTTCTTAACTCAGGACTGGGAGTTTCTGTGGATCACTCTGCAGTCTTCCTACTTTCTTTTTTATTTTTTTTTTAATATTTATTATTTATTTATGGCTGTGTCACATCTTAGTTGCAGCACGTGGGGTCTTTGTTGCAGCATGCACGCTTCTCTCTAGTTGCGGCACACAGGCTCAGTAGTTGCGGCACGTGGGCTCTCTAGTTGTGGCACATGGACTCTAGAGCGTGCGGGCTTAGTTGCCCTGATGCATGTGGGATCTTAGTTCCCCAACCAGGGTTCGAACCTGCGTCCCCTGCATTGGAAGGTGGATTAGTAACTACTGGACCACCAGCGAAGGCCAATATTCCTACTTTCCCTCCTAACTTCACACATGTTTATTGAGCACAGCTCTGCCCCAGATGCTGTGCTGAGGGCTGGAGATGCAAAGGCAATGAGATGCATTCCATCTCTCAGCAGAGTGGCCCCAGGGCACCTAACCCAGCACAGGCAGGGGCAAGCAGGGCTGAGTAGGCAGATTCCCCACATGACAGGGCTTCATCCCCCAGCAATCTTTGAGGTGAATGCTCTTATCGTCCCCATTTTAAAGATGAAGAAACTGAGGCTTACGGAGATCAAGTTACTGTCCCAAATAATTAAGGATCAAATGAAATAATGTATGCAAAAAACTTAGCAGAGTGTCCAACAAGTAGGAAATAAATGGTAACTAAAATGCCTTCTTTAAATGGCAGAACAGGGAGTAAGAGCCAGTTAGCCTCACTCTCAGAGACAACAAACTGGAGAGTTGGAGAAAGGCCTGTTGTCTCCCCTGGAGGACGAAGACCAGGCTTGGGACGGACCACGCATGATGAGAAAACTGCTGAGGAAAGAAGCAAAATAACCATCAAAAAAGAGCTTGACAGGGTCCAAAGCACCCCAGTGCACACGTGAGGGCAGTGTGAGCTCTGATGGTGGTGACAGCGATTAGTCATGCTGGGGGAGGTTCGGATAGCCCAGCGCCCTTTGTCCTTCCTAGATGGCTGCTCACCCCAGGCTCAGCTATTCCGTGTTTCAGCTGTCACGCTCCCCATCTGGGTAATGGAGTGTTATGAAGCATATTGGAGGCCATCAATTAGTGCTTAACTCCATGTCTGTTGGGCTGTATTTCCAAGGATGCTCCACTCAGATCCACGGCAGAGGTAAATCTTTCTCCTTTTCATTCGATGGCTTGGAATTAAAATGCTGCCTAACAGGTTCTCACAGAGAAATTGAGATTTATGGGTCACTGTCAATATCAACACATGTTGGCCATTATTTGAAAGCCTCCTAGCTCCTCAGGACTGATTGCTATTTACTTTGAAAGATGAATGTGGCTTTATAATCCACTCGGGTTGCTGCATGTGTTTCTTCCCTTGGAGACTTTTTTATTCCATTTCATGCTGTTTTGCCTGGTGGCGTAAGCCCCACCCTGCCCCCAACCCTTGAATACTCTGATGTATTTGAGGCACTGGAACAACCAGTGCATCCTCAGTCCAGATGCTAGTGTCATAATAGGGAAGGAGCACCTTAGTAGCAAAATTACCCCTATTTCATGGACTGAAGCCACTAAACATGATCTGAGGCCAGAGTTGAGACCACCAAGGAGCTTGCTTGAGGAGCAATAGGTGGTCCCCTCATGAACACTTCTGGCCTTTTGTGTGGCTGGGCAGGGTGTGGAAACTGATACAGTAGCTGAATCACTTAGGTCAGTGGTTTTGACATTGGTTCTCAAACTTGAGCCAGCATCAGAATTGCCAGGAAGATTTGTTAAAACATGGATTGCTGGGCCCCACTCTAGACTTCCTGGTTCAGTAGGCCTAGGGTAGAGCCCAGGACTTAGCATTTGTAACAAGATGCCAGGTGATGCTAATACTGATGTTCGTCCTGGGTCCCACTTGAAGAACCACTTTAGAAGTATTACAGGCCATGAGTGGGGGAGATGAGGATGCTGGCAATGTTTGTCATTCTAGGAAAAGAATAACAACATCTAGAGAGGAATTTTTATTAAGTTTTGCTGGACAATGTATAATTTAAATCCCTTTCTATGAAATCTTCAGTTGAAGATCAATTTCCATTAATAAGCTGTAAAGCTGGATCTATTTTGGTAATGCATTGAAGTGCTGATGGGTCTGGGACCGCCCAGGCCACCCATCAGTGGTGTGCTATAGCTAGGTTACTAGGAGGTCATGGTCTGGCTGCTGGCATGTTTTGACAACTTTATTGGGTGACAACTGTAAGGAGATTCCTTGTGTTGATAACAGAACCTGTGGTGCTGGTTCACACACAATTGGTCCCTAAGAGATTTTTCCCTGCAATAGTCAGGATTTACAGGTGAAACTGGACCCAGGGCAATAAAGGGACACAGTCTAAAGACTCCAGGAGTTCCATGTTGAATACCAGAGGGTCACTGGAGACAGATAATAGCTTTTTTTTTTTTTTTTTTTTTTTTTTGCATCAGACCTTACTTTGTAAGTCACAAGGCTCCAAATGCCCCAGGAAATGTGCTAGAAAGAGCCATTGTGTACTGAAGTCAGGCTGCCCCAAGCCTTCCCCATCAAAATCCATTGGACTGGGCAAGTCATCACTTGGGATTCATTACTTGCAGGAGGATATCTCCAGAGCAATCAAAAGGCCTGATTCTTACAGGGTTGGGAGGCTGTTACTAAGACAGGTATTACAGTGGGGATGAAGGAAGGTCAATATATTTGGAGATGTGAAAAAGGTAGATAAGAATACCCAATGATTGATTGTATTAGTTTGGACTTCTGGTCATAAGAACAGAAATCCAATTCAAATTAACTTAAGCAAAAAGGGGAATTTATTTACTCACATAACAGGGATGTCCAAAGTACAGGCTACAGGTACAGTTGAATCTATGCTTATAACAAAGACACAATGTCTGTCAATTCTCTCGCTTTCTCCCTTTTTCTCGCTTTCCCCCACTCCTTGATGGCACTTGAGAGTTCCATCACTCCTTAGAGCTTAAAATTCCAGAGAGATTATAATATTTTATCACATACCTCTGACAAACATTCCAGAAAGGACTCTGCTTGGCTGGGGGCTCATCTCTAAGTAGACAACTATGGCCAGGAGGATGGGCTCTCCGATTGGCCTGGTTTGGGAAGCATGCCCACCCCTTGGGTAGGATCAGCTCTACCCAAACCCAACTGATCAAGATCCACATAGGAGAGGTGCTTCCTCTGAGCGGGAGATGTCAGCCTGACCACAGAGGACTGGCTGTGCAGCTTGAGGATGGCGGGGGATGCAAGGATGACTCCTGCTTCCTCAGGGGCAATCAGAATGATTTCTCTGTTCCTCTTACACACACTTGACCATGCACACTGGGACCCTGCTCAAAGGCCTGCTGTAGCAGCTAGTCTACCTGGGCAGACCTGGCCTCCGGAGCATGGGGAAAATCCTGGATGACCTTACAGACTCAGCTGTTTGTAGAGCAATGGATTTGCAATTAGTTCTTTAAGACATAGGAGCACCAATGCCACTTTCAAGCCTTTCTTCCTCCCCAAGGAAACTACATGGGTGAAATAAATAAAATCAGCATTTTTATTGGCTTCTTAGGAAGCTCAGGAGCCTATTTTCAAGGCTGTGTTAAATACACACTTCCAGAGACCTTCAAGATGGCAGAGGAGTAAGACGTGGAGATCACCTCCCTCCCCACAGATACATCAGAAATACATCTACATGTGGAACAACTCCTGCAGAACACCTACTGAATGTTGGCAGAAGACCTCAGACTTTCCAAAAGGCAAGAAACTCCCCACATACTTGACTGTGTGGCTGACAGGGTCTTGGTGCTCCGGCCAAGTGTCAGGCCTGTGCCTCTGAAATGGGAGACTGAGTTCAGGACACTAGACCACCAGAGACCTCCTGGCCCCATGTAATATCAATCGGCAAAAGCTCTACCAGAGATCTCCATTTCAATGCCAAGACCCAGGTCCACTCAATGACCAGCAAGCTACAGTACTGGACACCCTATGCCAAACAACTAGCAAGACAGGAACACAACCCCACCCATTAGCAAAGAGGCTGCCTAAGATCATAATAAGTTTACAGACACCTCAAAACACACCACCGGACGTGGTCCTGCCCACCAGAAAGACAAGATCCAGGCTTATCCATCAGAACACAAGCACCAGCCCCCTCCACCAGGAAGCCTACACAACCCGCTAAACCAACCTTAGCCACTGGGGGCAGACACCAAAAACAACGGGAACTACGAACCTGCAGCCTGCGAAAAGGAGACCCCAAACACAGTAAGTTAAGCAAAACGAGAAGAAAGAGAAACACACAGCAGGAGCAAAGTAAAGGAGCAAAGTAAAAATGCACCAGAGCAAAGTAAAAATGCACCAGACCAAACAAATGAAGAGGAACTAGGCAGTCTACCTGAAAAAGAATTCAGAGTAATGATAGTAAGATGATCCAAAATCTTGGAAATAGAATGGAGAAAATACAAGAAACGTTTAGCAAGGACCTAGAAGAACTAAAGAGCAAACAAACAGTGATGAACAACACAATAAATGAAATTAAAAATTCTCTAGAAGGAATCAATAGCAGAATAACTGAGACAGAAGAACGGATAAGTGACCTGGAAGATAAAATAGTGGAAATAACTACCGCAGAGCAGAATAAAGAAAAAAGAATGCAAAGAATAGAGGACAGTCTCAGAGACCTCTGGGACAACATTAAACACACCAACATTCGAATTATAGGGGTCCCAAAAGAAGAAGAGAAAAAGAAAGGGACTGAGAAAATATTTGAAGAGATTACAGTTGAAAAATTCCCTAATATGGGAAAGGAAATAGTCAATCAAGTCCAGGAAGTGCAGAGTCCTATACAGGATAAATCCAAGGAGAAAAACGTCAAGACACATATTAATCAAACTATAAAAAATTAAATACAAAGAAAAAATATTAAAAGCAGCAAGGGAAAAAAACAAATAACATAGAATGGAATCCCCATAAGTTTAACAGGTGATCTTTCAGCAGAAACTCTGCAAGCCAGAAGGGAGTGGCAGGACATATTTAAACTGATGAAAGGCAAAAACCTACAAGCAAGATTACTCTACCCAGCAAGGATCTGATTCAGATTCAACGGAGAAATTAAACCCTTTACAGACAAGCAAAAGTTAAGAGAATTAAGCATCACCAAACCAGCTCTACAACAAATGCTAAAGGAACTTCTATAGGCAGGAAACACAGAGAAGGAAAAGACCTGCAATAACAAACCCAAAACAATTAAGAAACTGGTAAAAGGAACATACATATCGATAAATACCTTAAACGTAAATGGATTAAATGCTCCAACCAAAAGACACAGACTGGCTGAATGGATACAAAAACAAGACCCATATATAGGCGGTCTATAAGAGACCCACTACAGACCTAGGGACATATACAGACTGAAAATGCGGGGATGGAAAAAGATATTCCATGCAAATGGAAATCAAAAGAAAACCTGAGTAGCAATTCTCATATCAGATAAAATAGACTTTAAAATAAAGACTATTACCAGAGACAAAGAAGGACACTACATAATGAAACGGATCAATCCAAGAAGAAGATAGAACAATTGTAAATATTTATGGACCCAGTCACTCCCATCAGGAAACTTGCACAAGCCTCTTAGATAGCCTCATCCACCAGAGGACAGACAGCAGAAGCAAGAAGAACTACAATTCTACAGCCTGTGGAACAAACACCACATTCACAGAAAGATAGACAAGATGAAAAGGCAGAGGGCTATGTACCAGATGAAGGAAAAAGATAAAACCCCAGGAAAACAACTAAATGAAGTGGAGATAGGCAACCTTCCAGAAAAAGAATTCAGAATAAAATTAGTGAAGGTGATCCAGGACCTCAGAAAAAGAATGGAGGCAAAGATCGAGAAGATGCAAGAAATGTTTAACAAAGACCTAGAAGAATTAAAGAACAAACAAACAGAGATGAACAATACAATAACTGAAATGAAAAGTAGCCTAGAAGGAATCAATAGCAGAATAACTGAGGCAGAAGAACAGATAAGTGACCTGGAAGACAGAATGGTGGAATTCACTACCACAGAACAGAATAAAGAAAAAGAATGAAAAGAAATGAAGACAGCCTAAGAGACCTCTGGGACAACATTAAACATAACAACCTTCACATTATAGGGGTCTCAGAAGGAGAAGAGAGAGAGAAAGGACCCGAGAAAATATTTGAGGAGATTGTAGTCAAAAACTTCCCTAACATGGGAAATGATATATATATATTAAATATATATGTACCCAACATAGGAGCACCTCAATACATAAGGCAACTGCTAACAGCTATAAAAGAGGAAATCGACAGTAACACAGTAACAATAATAGTGGGATACATTAACACCTCACCTACATCAGTGGACAGATCATCCAAACAGAAAATTAATAAGGAAACACAAGATTTAAAATGACACAACAGACCAGAGAGATTTAAATGATATTTATAGGGCATTCCATTCAAAACCAGCATATTACACTTTCTTCTCAAGTGCACATGGAACATTCTCCAAAATAGATCACATCTTGGGTTACAAATGAAACCTCAGTAAATTTAAGAAAATTGAAATCATATCAAGCATCCTTTCTGACTATGACGCTATGAGATTAGAAATCAATTACAAGGAAAAAAAAGTAAAAAACACAAACACATGGAGGTTAAACAATACATTACTAAATAACCAAGAGATCACTGAAGAAATCAAAGAGGAAATTAAAAAATACCTAGAGACAAATTACAACGAAAACACGATGATCCAAAACCTATGGATGCAGCAAAAGCAGTGCTAAAAGGAAAGTTTAGAGCACTATAGGCCTACCTCAAGAAACAAGAAAAATCTCAAACAATATAAACTTACATCTAAAGGAACTAGAGAAAGAAGAACAAACAAAACCCAAAGTTACTAGAAGGAAAGACATCATAAAGATCAGGGCAGAAATAAATGAAATAGAAACAAAGAAAACAATACCAAGATCAATAAAACTAAAAGCTGGTACTCTGAGACGATAAACAAAATTGATAAACCATTAGTCAGACTCATCAAGAAAAAGAGGGAGAGGACTCAAATCAATAAAATTAGAAATGAAAAAGCAGAAGTTACAACAGACACCACAGAAATACAAAGCATCCTAAAAGACTACCACAAGCAACTTTATGCCAATAAAATGGACAACCTGGAAGAAATGGACAAATTCTTAGAAAGGTATAACCTTCCAAGACTGAACCAGGAAGAAATAGAAAATATGAACAAACCAATAACAAATAATGAAACTGAAACTGTGATTAAAAATTTTCAAACAAAAGTCCAGGACCAGATGGCTTCACAGGCGAATTCTATCAAACATTTAGAGAAGAGCTAACACTGATCCTTCTCAAACTCTTCCAAAAAATTGCAGAGGAAGGAACACTCCCAAACTCATTCTATGAGGCCACCATCATCCTGATACAAAAACCAGATGGAGATACTACAAAAAAAAGAAAATTACAGACCAATATCACTGATGAATGTAGATGCAAAAATCCTCAACAAAATATTAGTAGAGAATCGAACAGCACATTAAAAGGATCATACACCATGATCAAGTGGGATTTATCCCAGGGATGCAAGGATACTTCAATATACGCAAATCAATCAATGAGATACACCATATTAACAAAGTGAAGAATAAAAACCATATGATCATCTCGATAGATACAGAAAAAGTTTTCCACAGAATTCAACACCAAATTATGATAAAAACTCTCCAGAAAATGGACATAGAAGGAACCTACCACAACAAAATAAAGGCCATATATGACAAACCCACAGCAAACATCATTCTCAATGGTGAAAAACTGAAACCATTCCCACTAAGATCAGGAACAAGACAAGGATGTCCACTCTCGCCACTATTATTCAACATAGTTTTGGAAGTCCTAGCCACGGCAATCAGAGAAGAAAAAGAAATAAAAGGAATACAAATTGGAAAAGAAGAAGTAAAACTGTCACTGTTTGCAGATGACATGATACTATACATAGAGAATCCTAAAGATGCCACCAGAAAACTCCTAGAGCTAATCAATGAATTTGGTAAACTTGCAGGATACAAAATTAATGCACAGAAATCTCTTACATTCCGATACACTAATGATGAAAAATTTGAAGGAGAAATTAAGGAAACACTCCCATTTACCATTACAACAAAAAGAATAAAACACCTAGGAATAAACCTACCTAAGGAGAGAAAAGACCTGTAGGCAGACAACTATAAGACACCAATGAAAGAAATTAAAGATGAAACAAACAGATGGAGACATATACCATGTTCTTGGATTGGAAGAATCAATATTGTGAAAATGACTATACCACCCAAAGCAATCTACAGATTCAGTGCAATCCCCATCAAGTTACCAATGGCATTTTTTACAGAATTAGAAAAAAAAAATCTTAAAATTAGTATGGAGACACAAAGGACCCCGAATAGCCAAAGCAGTTTTGAGGGGAAAAAAACGGAGTTGGAGGAATCAGGCTCCCTGACTTCAGACTATACTGCAAAGCTACAATAATCAAGACAATATGGTACTGGCACAAAAACAGAAATATAGATCAATGGAACAGGATAGAAAGCCCAGAGATAAACCCATGCACCTATGGATGACACAGGAGGCAAGGATATACAACAGAGAAAAGACAGCCTCTTCAATAAGTGGTGCTGTAAAAACTGGACAGCTACATGTAAAAGAATGAAATTAGAACACTCCCTAACACCATACATAAAAATAAACTCAAAATGGATTAGAGACCTAAAGGAAAGACTGGACACTATAAAACTCTTAGAGGAAAACATAGGCAGAACACTCTCTCATAAATCACAGCAAGATCTTTTTGATACACCTCCTAGAGAAATGGAAATAAAAACAAAAATAAACAAATGGGACCTAATGAAACTTAAAAGTTTTTGCAAAGGAAAGGAAACTACAAACAAGATGAAAAGACAACCCTCAGAATAGGAGAAAATATTTGCAAACTAATCAATGGACAGAGGATTAATCTCCAAAATATATAAACAGCTCATGCAGCTCAATATTATAAAAACAAAGAACCCAATCCAAAAATGGGCAGAAGACCTAAATAGACATTTTTCCAAAGAAGACATACAGATGGCCAAGAAGCACATGAAAAGCTGCTCAACATCACTAATTATTAGAGAAACGCAAATGAAAACTACAATGAGGTATCACCTCACACCACTGAGAATGGGCATCCTCAGAAAATCTACAAACAACAAACGATGGAGAGGGTGTAGAGAAAAGGGAACCCTCTTACACTGTTGGTGGGAATGTAAATTGATACAGCCATTATGGAGAACTGTATGGAGGTTCCTTAAAAAACTAAAAATAGAATTAATATATGACCCAGCAATCCCACTACTGGGCATATACCCAGAGAAAACCATAATTCAAAAAGACAGATGCACCCCAATGTTCATTGCAGCGCTATTTACAATAGCCAGGTCATGGAAGCAACCTAAATGCCCACTGACAGACGAATGGATAAAGAAGATGTGGTACCTATATACAATGGAATATTATTCAGTCATAAAAAGGAACGAAACTGGGTCATTTGTAGAGATGTGGATGGATCTAGAGACTGTCATACAGAGTGAAGTAACTCAGAAAGAGAAAAACAAATATCGTACATTAATGCATATATGTGGAACCCAGAAAAATGGTACAGATGAACCGCTTTACAGGGCAGAAATAGAGACAGAGATATAGAAAACAAATGCATGGACACCAAGGGGGGAGAGTGGCGTGGTGTGGTGTTGTGTGATGAACTGGGAGATTGGGATTGACATATATAAACTAATATGTATAAAATGGATAACTAATAAGAACCTGCTGTATAAAAAAATAAATAAAATTCTAAAAATCCAAGGAAAAAATATTTATGCACCCAACTTAGGAGCACCCCAATACATAAGGCAAATGCTAACAGCCATAAAAGGGGAAATCAACAATAACACAATCACAGTAGGGGACTTTAACACCGCACTTTCACCAATGGACAGATCATCCAAAACGAAAATAAATACGGAAACACAAGCTTTAAATGATACATTAAACAAGATGGACTTAATTGATATTTATAGGACATTCCATCCATAAACAACAGAATACACTTTCTTCTCAAGTGCTTATGGAACATTCTCCAGGATAGATCATATCCTGAGTCACAAATCAAGCCTTGGTAAATTTAAGAAAATTGAAATCGTATCAATCATATTTTCTGACCACAATTCTATGAGACTAGATATCAGTTACAGGAAAATATCTGTAAAGAATACAAATACATGGAGGCTAAACAATACACTGCTAAATAACCAAGAGATCACTGAAGAAATCAAAAATACCTAAAACAAAACATGACGACCCAAAACTTATGGAATGCAGCAAAAGCAGTTCTTAGAGGGAAGTTTATAGCAAAACAATCCTACCTCAAGAAAAAAGAAACATCTCAAATAAACAACCTAACCTTACATCGAAAGCAAATGGAGAAAGAAGAACAAAAAAAACCCCAAAGTTAGCAGAAGGAAAGAAATCATAAAGATCAGATCAGAAATAAATGAAAAAGAAATGAAGGAAACAATAGGAAAAATCAATAAATCTAAAAGCTGGTTCTTTCACAAGTTGAACAAAATTGATAAACCATTAGCCAGACTCATCAAGAAAAAAAGGGAGAAGACTCAGATGAATAGAATTAGAAAGGAAAAAGAAGTAACAACTGACACTGCAGAAATACAAAGGATCACGAGAGATTACTGCAAGCAACTCTATGCCAATATAATGGACAACCTGGAAGAAATGGACAAATTCTTAGAAAAGCACAACTTTCCAAGACTGAACCAGAAGAAATAGAAAATGTAAACAAATCACAAGCACTGAAATTGAGACTGTGATTAAAAATCTTGCAACAAACAAAAGCCCAGGACCAGATGGCTTCACAGGAGAAATCTATCAAACATTTAGAGAAGAGCTAACACCTATCCTTTTGAAACTCTTGCAAAATATAGCCTTGGGAGCAACACAAACCCACAGCCAACATCATTCTCAATGGTGAAAAACTGAAACCATTTCCTCTAAGATCAGGAAAAAGACAAGGTTGTCCACTCTCACCACTATTATTCAACATAATTTTGGAAGTTTTAGCCACAGCAATCAGAGAAGAAAAAGAAATAAAAGGAATCCAAATCGGAAAAAGGAAGTAAAGCTGTCACTGTTAGCAGATGATATGATACTATACATAGAGAACCCTAAAGATGCTACCAGAAAACTACTAGAGCTAATCAATAAATTTGGTAAAGTAGCAGGATACAAAATCAATGCACAGAAATCTCCTGTGTTCCTATACACTAACGACGAAAAATCTGAAAGAGAAATTAAGAAAACACTCCCATTTACCACTGCAACATAAAGAATAAAACACCTAGGAATAAACCTACCTAAGGATACAAAAGACCTGTATGCAGAAAACGATAAGACACTGATGAAAGAAATTAAAGATGATACAAACAGATGGAGAGATATACCATGTTCTTGGATTGGAAGAATCAACATTCTGAAAATGACTATACTACCCAAAGCAATCTACAGATTCAATGCAATCGCTATCAAACTACCAGTGGCATTTTTCACAGAACTAGAACAAAAAATTTCACAATTTGTATGGAAACACAAAAGACCCCGAATAGCCAAAGCAATCTTCAGAAAGAAAAACAGAGCTAGAGGAATCAGGCTCCCAGACTTCAGACTATACTACAAAACTACAGTAATCAAGACAGTATGGTACTGGCACAAAAACAGAAATATAGGTCAATGGAACAGGATAGAAAGCCCAGAGATAAACCCACGCACATATGGGTACCGTTTTTTTTTTTTGATAAATGAGGCAAGAATATACAATGGAGAAAAGACAGCCACTTCAATAAGTGGTGCTGGGAAAACTGGACAGCTACAGGTAAAAGAATGAAATTGGAACACTCCTTAACACCATACACAAAAATAAACTCAAAATGGATTAAAGACCTAAATGTAAGGCCAGACACTATAAAACTCTTACAGGAAAACATAGGCAGAACACTCTGATATAAATCACAGCAAGATCATTTTTTACCCACCGCCTAAAGAAATGGAAATAAAACAAAAACAAACAAATGGGACCTAATGAAACGTAAAGGCTTTTGCACAGCAAAGGAAACCATAAACAAGATGAAAGACAACCCTCAGAACGAGAGAAAATATTTGCAGACGAAGCAACTGACAAAGGATTAATCTCCAAAATATACAAGCAGCTCATGCAGCTCAATATCAAAAAACCAAACAACCCAATCCAAAAAATGGGCAGAAGACCTATATAGACATTTCTCCAAAGAAGATATACAGATTGCCGACAAACACATGAAAGGATGCTCAACATCACTAATCATTAGAGAAATGCAAATCAAAACTACAATGAGGTATCACCTCACACCAGTCAGAATGGCCATCATCAAAAAATCTACAAACAATAAATGCTGGAGAGGGTGTGGAGAAAAGGCAACCCTCTTGCACTGTTGGTGGGAATGTAAATTGATACAGCCACTGTGGAGAAGAGTATGGAGGTTCCTCAGAAAACTAAAAATAGAGCTATCATACGACGCAGCAATCCTACTACTGGGCATATACCCTCAGAAAACCATAATTCAAAAAGAGTCATGTACCACAATGGTCATTGCAGCAGGTCATTACAATAGCCAGGACATGGAAGCAACCTAAGTGTCCATTGACAGATGAATGGGTAAAGGAGATGTGGCATATACATACAATGGCATATTACTCAGCCATAAAAAAGAAATGAAATTGAGTTATTTGTAGTGAGGTGGAAGGACCTAGAGTCTGTCATACAGAGTGAAGTAAGTCAGAAAGAGAAAAACAAATACTGTATGCTAACACATATATATGGAATCTAAAAAAAAAATTGGTTCTGATAAACCTAGGGGCAGGGCAGGAATAAAGATGCAGATGTAGAGAATGGACTTGAGGACATAGGGAGGGGGAAGGGTAAGCTGGGACAAAGTGAGATAGTGGCATGGACATATATACACTACCAAATGTAAAATAGATAGCTAATGGGAAGCAGCCGCATAGCACAGGGAGATCAGCTCGGTGCTTTGTGACCACCTAGAGGAGTGGGATAGGGAGGGTGGGAGGGAGATGCAAGAGGGAGGATATATGGGGATATGTGTATATGTATAGCTGATTCACTTTTTTATAACGTAGAAACTAACACACCATTGTAAAGCAATTATACTCCAATGAAGATGTTATAAATAAATAAATAAGTACACACTTTCGTGGTGCTCTAATCCATACCACAGTGATTCTCAAATTGTAGTCCCCAGACTAGCACCACTGACATTACCTGGGACCTTGCTAGAAATGCACATTCTCAATCCCATCCCAGACCTACTGAATCAGAAACTGAGTGTGGAGCCAACTGTCTATTTTAACGAGCCCTTTGTTGATTCTGATGTGTGTTGAAATTTTAGAACCAATGCTCTATATATGTATTTGATTCAATTCACCAAGTTCAAAGGGACCACCTACTGTAAAAACCAAGACTTATGTTACAGTTTTATTGTTCAGTCTGAATTTAGAGGAATATAAATGTGAAACGGTTTTATATTTCTCCCATCCCTTCCTTCCACCATGTACTGTCAAGTCATACTTTTCATCCCTTACTAGCATCTTGAGTAGATTTATTAACATTTGATCAGTTCTATTATTAAGTCTTTTTTTCAACTTATTTTATTCTAAAGCCTCAATCTCACATCTGATTTGACATTCTTCCTCTTCTTCATGAGCTAGATTCAGGGAGGAATTAAGATTTGAAGTGGGGAGGGGATAGTTCTATTCTTTCACTCCTCTTCTCACTGGGGCACCATGGGGTGGGGTGGGAGAGCAGGCCTGGTGTTGGAATTGCTCCCCCTCCCTTTGCAGGGCCTGTCCTCTCTGGGGAAGCTTAGTGGGGTACAGGTGGGGGACACAGGGATCCTAACTGCTCATTGGCTCTCTGGTTTCACTCTGGGCCCATCTGCTGCTGGTGGCCCTGGCTGCGGGGTGGTCCTTTGAGGACGTGTGTGTGGCTCTGAGGGCTCTGTCAGTGTGACCCCAGCTCATCTGTCACCGAGAAGGACAACTGTGGCCCCCTTTGGCTTCTCCGGTGTTCCATGCCCCTCCCACTCTGTCCTCCTATACAGAGGCTCAGAAACTGCTGGTGTCTTCTTCCCCACCCTCTGAGGGCTGAAGGGAACTGAGATGAGGATCCCACCTCCTCAGACATACCTCCCCTCCTTGGCTGACCAGCCTGTTTTCAGACAGCTGAAGCAGGCACGGCCTCCCTGTTCACAAAGAGCCCCCAAAACTCCTATGGACACAGGTCAAACTCTCTCCAAAACTCCATCACTGTATCCCCACCACCAGATGGGGCCAAGGGTCTCAATAGGTCAGCAGGCATCTAGCCTGGAGCAGTATGACAATTGCTGCCTCATGGAGACCCCTCACCCTGCCACCTCCATACGTGATTCTGATAGATGTCCCCAACTTCATCTCAAGATGAGAGTCACAATGGGAGGGGCAGAAATAAATTATTCTCCTACAAACTCCTACCTCCCTTGTCCCACTTGTCTCCCTACCTGAGGCTGGGAGAGGGCAGTAATGGTAGTTGGGCCACTTCTTAGGAACCCTGGAGTTAGGGAAAATCTGGCCTCAATTGCTGACAGCTCTCTTTAGAGAATACGGGTTACTTAGCACCTGGTGTTTCTAGCAGAGGTTCTGGTGCCAGTCCTGTTCACTGTCCTCTAACACTTGCTACTTGCTACATGTTTTCACATATATTATCTCAGTTGATCTCACAGTGATCCTGTGAGGCATTTAACCTAAAACAAACAGGCTCAGAGGGGTTAAGTCACAAGCCAACATCACATGCCTGGTGGTAATGGTGGAAGAGAGGAACCCAGCCCTGGAGCTCCTGGGCACCTGTCCTTTCCCTCCTATTTCATGCAGATGCCTCAGCCACACTAGTTTTGCAGCTCTAAACAAACTCAAAACAACTAACCCGAAAAATGCTTGTTTCCAAAGCCACTGAGCAGCTGACAGTGGAGGATTTAGGGCATGGGATTTTCTAAGAGAAAACACCAACTGGTTCACATCATGGGTCCTAACCATTGTCTTCCCAGGCCAAGGCCACATGACCCCAAAGAACCTCAAGCTGGCTTTAGTCAGCCAGCCCCTCCTGCTTTTCTAGGGTTAGGGAGTGGGCAGGGAAGGGGATATAAGTTGGTACTTCCAAAGCAAAAAGCTAGGCATGAGCTGTCAGGACTGACTGGCCGGCCAAGACCCCATGCTCTGGCCTCATAGAATACCCAGCCCAGGTCATACAGGGTCAGGGCACCATCTGTCCTTCTGGATGGCCCTGTCCAGAATGACTCATTTCTGCCCATGGTGGGTAGAAGTTCATGGTTAAACTCCCTGCAACAGCCAGAGTGCATGGCAATTTTCTAATCAACAGATGGGGTTGGAGCCCCTGCTACACACACAAGAGGCTTCTTTCATTCAGGTTTAAGTAAAGATTTATGATGAACATGAGACCCTCGCATGCCCTCGTCCTGGGTAGAACTTCCCCCAGGGCTGGGGTTCAGTGACGAGCCATCCAGATGGGCTGAGATCATATTTCTCACCAAAGATCAAAGCCCTTGCTCTCGATAGAGCCAATTAAATTTTCAAGAATTTTGTGAGCTGATTGTTAAGCACAGCGATTATTTTTAAATTAAATCATAAAACTTACAATTAAATAATGTTAAGAACAGCAGTAGTACTGAATCACTTTGCTGTACGGTAAAAACTAACACAACATTGTATATCAACTATGTTTCAATAAAATAAATTTTTAAAAAAGAACAACTGTAGTAAATACTCAAACTCCTCTGTTCCTAATTATTTTCCTACATTTCAATATTATCTCTACTGTTAAGGTTATTGACATTTATGAGGTAAATACTACATAATGCTGTGCTAAAGGGCATCTCTTCTCAACTCCCCATTAGTAACATCAGACTGGTAGCTAAATAGTAGCCGTGATGACTGATTTACACATGAAAATTGGCAAATGCTACAAATGTATTTTACATAAATATATTAAAATACAGATTAATACAATTATGATTTGATTTGTTGTTTTGCTGACTGTAGAGCAGATGTCAACAAACCTTTTCTGTAAGGGCAAGGTAGTAAATATTTACCCCTTTGTAGGTCATACAGTCTCTGTTGCAACTACACTATTCTGCTATTGAAGCTCAAACACAGCTACAGACAATAAACAAATGAACATGACTGTGTTCCAGTAAAACTTTATTTACTAAAAAAGGCGGTGGGACAGATTTGACAGGCCATAAATTGCAGGCCCCTGGTCTAGACTTAAGAAAAGCATGGAGAAAATGTTAACTACGTAGATTAAACTTAAAAGTGTACTGTGTCTGTAGTTGTTCCAATTGTAAATAGCACAAAAAATTGAGGAAATGTTCTTCCAGGGTTCTAAAACAATTATCTGATACAGCAAAGAAGTAGCTTATGTCATTGTTGAATGACTGAAGTTCTGAAATAGGTCTTCATTGTTTCAGGTTTGTCTTACTCCATGTAAGTGAAAATACCAACTAACACTGCTAACAGAATAATCCCTGTTCATCATTTGCAGCCATGGGTTGGCTAGTGATACAAAATTTCGGCAAAAATCAACAAGAAAGTTCTGTAAGAATCAATTGGCTATATGGAGTTTACAATAAAGAGCATTGGATGTTTTATACTATATTATTTTTAAATTGTGTAATATGTATCCTTGATGTCAATAAAATATATAATAAATTACGCATGTATATATATGCATACATTTTTTTCCAGGGAGCCAGTAGTTAAATATTTCCCATCACACTACTGCCTGAGGAGCATTTTCATAAAGAGAGACCTAACTGTCCAGAGTAGCACATGTTAAGGACCAGAGGCACAGTCCAGAGCCCAGGGAAGGGGAGGGGTGTCAGGGACAGAGGGACAATCAGGAGGGCCCAAGGTGTCCTGGAAGGCTTCATGGAGGTCATAGCACCCTAAAGAACCATAGGACTAAAAATGAATGGAGGGTGGCTGCACTTCAGGCAGGTGAATAGCAAGGGTGAAAGAGTGGAGGTTGGAATCCCTGACTTGGTCAGAACAACCAAGAGAAGAGGGTCAGCTCTGGGAAGCAGTGGGAGATGAAGTTGGCCCAGATATATCTAATGACATGGAAACATGCTCTGAGGTTGAATAGAAAAAAAGCAGGTTATAAAATCTGTGCACTTGTGTTAAAAATATATATATACATTAGAAGAAAATGCACTTAAATGTAAATAGCTCTGGGTGACAGGATTATAGCTGATTTTGTTTTCATGCTTCTTAACACTTTTCTGTCCCTTCCTACCATTCTGAAGTGGTGTGTATTACTTTGATAATCATGGAAAACATAAATTTTTCTGGGTGTGAAGGGCAAAAAGCAGGCAGGCAGCCCTAGAGCACTGAGATAAATCTGAAGCCATAGCAAGGGAGAAGGGCACATCTGGCCTGATGCAGCCCTGAGGCCCCTGGAGGGAGGTGCTAAGGAGGGGTATAATGGAGCCTAGGGGGTGATCCCGCTCTCCTGGGAGGACTGCAGGAGCACATGGGTGACAACCATGGATGCCCACCTAAATACCTAGCAGCCTCAGTGACTCACACAATTCCTTTTTCCTCTGCCTCCTGGACCAAAGCCCGTGTCTTCATCCTTCCACTGATGCTGGCTCTTTGGGTATTTTCTACACATCTCTCTGTGTACATGCCATGTTGTTAGTCTTAAATAACATACTACTGGAGCACAGGGAACACATAAGCTTGTGCTTTTCCTGATCAGGAGCATCTGTAGCTGGAGGATTAAGAAATACATTTTCATGAGCTAGATAATAACAAAAATTAAATGGCAAAAGTCCTTGCTATCCCCAGTAACTGGAGAGCTTTTGAAAAAAATAAATAAGCACCTATTTCGGATTTTAACTACTACAGAGATAGGGAAAATTCTAGAGAAAAACTTGTACCTGTATATCTCGTGCCATACCTCTTAAAAGAAGAATAAAATTTTAAATGGGATCATCAGGAAGAACTAACTAAATGTGAAGCTCACAAACTGATCTTTGAAGTTTGGAAATGGACTTCCCTGGGCAAGGTGGGCATATGCTATGGTTAGACCAACAGCCGAGGCTCCCACCATGCCCTCCACCTCGGGCAGTTAAAGCATAACCCAGGCTGATGAAGGCAAACAAGAACCACTGGGATTGTCCTTTGTATTAGTGTATACGCTAATTAGTGTATATACTGTTATCATATAGCAGAGAGATCGTCCTCATCCCTGGCTCTTTCCTCCAAGTCATAACATCTAGGATGACGTCTTCCAAAGAATAAGTCTCATTTGAGGTTTTCCCACCTTGTCTGAATTCTCTGCCTTGGATGCTTTCAGCTTTTAGACCAGCTTTCCACCAGAGCCCAAAAACGCTCTTGGTTCATTTCCCCTTGAGAAAAGCTCAGAAACCAAAGAATTCCCTGTTTCCAAGCTCTTCCCAGTAGAATCTGAGTCAGCCTTATATCCCAGGGATTACACACAGAGGACCATCGTCTGTGTCCCAGGAGCATCCTTTCCCTTGTCTTTGACTCCATTGTCCCAATAGAATGAGGACAAAGGAGGTTACCTTCTGAAAAGGGCCCCATGTCAGCCATCTCCCTGGTCTTTAGGAGATGGATTAAGTTGTGCATTAGCTCAGCCCCAAAGCCTGCCATCAGTAACACCATTCAGGCCCTTACGTCCATGGCTTTATTACCTTTGTAATGAATATTTAAGTGGAAAAGGTACTAGCTCATAGAATTTTGAGAAGGCTATAAATCTCCCTTTGGCTATGGATGCAAAATGTTCTAGGAAAGAGGGGTGAGGGGCTTGCTTTATACTTTTTAGGTGAGATACGTATTTTCTAGTTTTGCTGCCACAAAAATAGCTTTCAATCACTGAAAGCTAATGGCCTAGTGGACGTGAGATGGGGCGGGCCTCTCTTAGCATAAGAAGATTACTGGCAAGTCTTGTCAAAATCTAGTGGCCAACTTTTGACCTTTCCTAGTGAGCAGGAAGTGACACAGAAAGTGTCTTCCTAGAGACCCTGCTTTGGATAATGCCAATGAGCGGGCAAATATGTGCTGCTGAGGTTGTATTTTAGTCCTTTGCTAAGTTTGAGTGACGCCATCTTCTCAAAGCTTTTAGAGATGTGGCTTCATGTTTTTTCCCCTTTGGGGGCCTCTTTTTGAGATTTAACAATAAATACATACATACATAAACCAAATAAAAGCTAAAGAGACATAACAAGTCCCAGGCTTGGTCCAGGTTTTCAGGAAATAAGCAGTTTCTGCAAGAAGTCCCACCCACTTCTAAAAATGGAAAAAATAAACAAGATGAGAGTCCACCAGCAAACAGGTGTTTTGTATCCCCTCTAGTCAGATAAGTAGATTTTTATATTTATGAGAAAGCAAATAAACATTCCCCCAAATTGGGCTTGGTCCATTCTGAAGTAGAAAAACCAGCCTGGGTTATGCTCACCAAGTTCCGGCTGGATCTGCAGATGCCACAGGAAAGAACTGGATAACCCACCCCCCTTCCCAAGGATGCCTGAACTGGACCGGATTCCGGCTCCATTTACCTGCTGGGGAGCGACAGAGTTATCATCGGGCCTCGCAGGCCCTGTGCAAGCAGCATCCTTCCTCCTTGCCACGAAGGCCCTGGGCAGCCCCAGGTGGGACCCCCAGGTTCCTCTAAGATCAGAACAACAGCCAGGCGTGGGTGCAGCTAGCTCACACCTGACAAGAACTGGCCTCTCCCTTTTTCCTAAGAAGGGGTTCATCCTGAGGGCTCCCCTGCAAGGCTGCATAGGTCTTGCCTCTCTGCTTCCAAGACCACCATTGGGTATCTGAGCACGGACCCTTGGGGTCTGCTCGGGAAGTCTTTCCAGCTCCTAATGAGCACTCTAATGCTCGTTAGAACCAACTGTAAGATACCTGAAACCGCTCAGCTCCCAGGGCCCTGGCCCATGAACAGCCTGCCTTCTGCTTCTAAGGATATATTGAAAACGTAGTGCTGAAACAAGGTCTTGGCCTCTCCCTGGAGTTCTAACTCCGAATGTGAAACAGTGAGGTAGGGGCTTTGGGGAATGCAGAAAGTAGAGGACAGCTCACAGGGAAGGGTTTGGTGAGCTACCAGGGACACTGGGGTGTAAAATGGAAAGGGAAGGAAGGGTCATGTGGGAGGCAGCACGTGCAGTCATGGTGGGCTCTTAGGGCCAGGGTGACCTACCTGACCAGAGAGAAGGGGCTTCAACATCCCAGAGCCCCTGCTCCGTGCCAGACACGCTACCAAGCCCTTCACTTAGGTTATAATCCCATCTATCACCCTCACTCCCGCCCTGCAGGGAGCTCTTACAACATCTCTCTCAATGATTGGGAAAGGCAGGCTCAGGACATTACCTTACTTAAGGTCACTCAGCTAGTAAGGAGCAGGGCTGGAGCACAAACCCAAAGTGACTGACAGGATGGCTCATGCAGGTCCATCTTCTACCCTGCTTTTGTGTCTCCCAGGGAGGGTTTGGAGAAGCTCTGAGAAATAATAGGGCACCAGACTAGGGGCTTAGGAAAAACAGGACCACCTGTTAGAGGGAAGGCATCAGAAGCAAAAGTAGGAAGTCTGAGTGCCAAATGGCTTGGAGAGCGGCCAACTCATTTATCCTCTTTGGCCTTGGTTTTCTCATCTGTAAAAGGACAATGGACCAGATTGTTGCTTCTCTGAAATAGGGAGCGTCAAGGCTCTTGAACAAAGAAGTGGCTGCCACATAACACTGAAGGGGGCTCTTTTTGAGGCTGGTGCACAGGCTGGTTTGCAGGGGAAGAAAGCATGCCAACAAAGCCTGCTTCATTGATCTGCAGAAACCCAAATGTGAGGTGAAGTGGGCAGTGCTCAGGTGCAGAAGATGAGGTGCTCACCGCTGCAAAAGAGAGGTCAAAGCAAGACACAAGGAACACCTCAAAGGCAACGCTAAGAGCATTTGGGGATTGACTGGAAGAATAACAATAATAAAAGCTAACATTTATAGAGGCCTCTACTTGTTATCCCACCAAGTGCTCAGCTACCAGTCTTCACAACAGCCCTGTCGCTGTATCACGGGTGATGAGGAAACTGAAGCTTACAGAGGCAAAGTAACTCGCCTCAGGTCACAGAGCTGTCAGATGGCAGAGGCAGGATTTGAACTCAGGCAATCTCAGTGCAGAGCCTGTGTTCTTAATCCCCATGCAACACCTACTGCTCCCCGTGTGGTGAAGCAAAGACCACCACTCTCAGTTGGGCCTCTGCATTTCACTCACATTGATTGACCTTCGTAGGATGCCTCCTCTTCTCCCTGGTTCAAATTCCCTTTAAATTCCAGATTCCACTTCTCCTTAAAACTTTCAACTCTGCTCTGTCCACCCATCCATACCTATCTCCCACTGTTTTCCCCTCAGTCTAGGCGTGCTCCTGGAAGTCCCAGAATGTGTTATGCCTACTCTAGTCCCCTCTCCTACACATCTGACATCCACACCTCATCCAAGCTGCATGCCAAGTATCATCCCTCTGCCCCCAGAGTTAGGCTCATCCTCCTCTTTGCTTCTATCATCTCTTTACCTATTTCGTGTATGTATCGCACTGTATTTATTATATTTTTTTGCCCACTTGTCAATGTTTCCACCTTCCCAATGACAGAGTGAGCACTTTGAAGGCAGGAAGAGGCTGAGTCTTAGTCCAATCTATGCACAGTCCACGGTATATAGTGGATGCTAGATAAATGCTGATGAGTGATTTAACATGACTGAATAAATGAATAAACATCTGAGTCCAGGAGAGGAGGCCTGGCTCCAACCCATCCCTCTAAACAAGATCACATTTAGTGTTTATCATAAAGGCTTTGCATGTCCTTCTTAAAGAGTTGTTACCACTGGTCCACTTTCTGCCTTATCTATAATCCATCCCATTGATTTACACACACACACACACACACACACACACACACACACACATTCATATATACATACTCACATGCACATATTTCTTCCCTGAGTGGACCCCAGACCAAAACCAGAGAAATAAATGTCCCTCCCCCTGTTCTGTTCTCACTCAGACACATTAATTCTAAGCACAAGAGGAGAGAACCCAGGCCCAACAGGGATGGGCCAGCTGAACCCAAGCCAGTACCTTAGAAGTAAGGCTTCGTAGAGCAGGGTAATTGCCTATTTGGTTTTCTCACCTGCATGGCAGCTCTTGGCTTCCCCCTTCTATGTGGGAGGGGGACAGTCCTGGCTCAGAGGTCTCCCAGGTTATCCTCCCATCCCAGGCAGTCTGAAGGGAACCCACTGGCTGAGCGCTGGCCTCTGCAGGCCCAAGCAGATGGAGCACGACTGCGGAACCACTTCAAGGACCAACCTCTGCTCCTCTGCTGGGCCCTGCCTGCCAAGACAGGTCAGCGGAGTTATTCGTGGTACTCATTAGCACTTGCATAGCTCTTGAATTATTCCTATGTTGCTAAGTAGCCCCCAGAACACTGCAGACTCATCCTACTTTTGAAGTCCTTGTTTTGTAGGAGAATCCAAGAAGTTGATTCCAAGTCTTCCCTCCCGGCAGGGATCCCAGTAGAGCAGCACAGGGGGCAGCTGGCTGTTATAGAGAGTTGAAGCCAGGGACCATTTCTCCCCCAGGGATAGATGAGACCCACTGTGGCAAAGGGCCTCCCTGTCTGACTGCTTTGTTCTCATCTTCTGTGGATGACTGAGGTGGGAGGGAAATCATATGTCATTTACTCCGCTCCCTCAGTGCAAAGAATGCTGGCGGGGCCTGAGTCTAGATTCCAGCATCAACGTGCTCTGTGACTCAGGAAAGGGGCTCAGCCCCTTTGAACACTGGTCTCTAGTACCTGTCCTGCCCCCTTCGTAGAGAAAACCGTGATCACATATGTGAGTGGACTCTGAAGTATTAAGAAACATGTCAGTGTGTCTCAGTGGGTCACTGAAAGCTGTGACAGTTTGGGGAGAGGGACAGAAGCCAGACCCTCACTCCCACAGCTGGTTGTCAGAAGGCTTCAAAGAGCTGGTTCCTCCCTACTGCCTGCAGATGCTGTAACCGTGGAGGACAAAGAGCAAAGGATAGACTCCCAGGTTGTGGTCCCCCATGGGCCCTGAGCAGGTGCCACCCCTGGGTCATCTCAGAAGGGGGCTTGGGGACCAAGAGAAGGAGAGAAGGGAAGTGCCAAGTGTATTGGGTCAGCACCTCCTCACAACCCAAATAAGCAAAGCTAGATGTTGGGTGGAGGCTGTAGCAGTGATGGAAGGCACGCAACCACCGAGATTCCTGGGTTTTTTTTAATATTTCCGATCAGGCCCTGTGCTAGTCTGTTCTATACGTGAGAGAGAAGAGAGAAAAACGAGGAAAGCTGGTAATTACAGTTTCTAACCCACTGAAAGCATGGCAGGAACTGGCCCAGAAGCATCACCCCCTCACCCACACCACACTCCTTTATTACACACGTACACACACACACACACACACACACACACACACACACACACACATGTCCCAGCGTCCTTTACGATTTCTCTCAGGATGAGCAGAGGCCATTTTACCTCAGGGGCAGCAATGGCATCCTGGTCTCCCCAGGGGGGCAATCAGATCGCCCCACCCAGTCTCATTACACTGTTTTACCTGAGGATTGGTTTAAAACAACCAACCAGCCAACACCAGCCTTTTTCTGCCTTACTATTTCCTCTCTCCATCCCTCCTCCCATTAATCCTTCATGACATACTTGCTTCAAATGGAAGACTCACCCCACTTTCCTCCTCTGAGCCTACTTCTGTCAGCCTTCACCCATTGCTGAAGTCTGATTCAGGCCTCACCTCCCCCACGGAGGCTTCTGATGCTCCCTCTTCTCTGAATACTGGGCTACTTGCAGCTAATGTGTTTTGAGCACTTACTATGCCAGGCGCTGTGCTAAAAGCTCCAGGCATGAACCGTTTTCTTTCATCTTCCCAATAACCCTAAGATCTTCATTCATCAAATGAGGAAGCTAAAGCCTAGAAGATCACATAACTCACTAAGATTCACACAGCTACTAACTGGCAGAGCCGGGATTCAAACCCAAGTGTCCTGACTCTCAGCCAGTGTAGCAATGTACAAAGACAGTGGCTTTCCAGTCCACAGACCAGAGTTTTAAGTTCAGCCTCCAACACTGACAAACTTGGGGAAGTCCTAACACTCTGAGATTCGATCTCTTCATATAACCACATCAACTGTGGTTAGGATGACATGAGCTATCCCAGTAAAGCACATGCCCCTTTCCTGGTCTGTCCCATTACTTTAACACCCTTTCTAATGCCTTGTTCTCTCTGACCAGTCATCTCACAGGCAAGCTAGGAGATCAGACCCTTCAGGGGGAGACTAAGGTTTATGCTCTAGGTTCCTGCAACCTGGATAGCTACTCCAAAGGAAAGTTCCATAAATATATATATATATATATTTTTTTTTTTTTTTTTTTTTTTTGCATTACGCGGGCCTCTCACTGTTGTGGCCTCTCCCGTTGCGAAGCACAGGCTCTGGACGCGCAGGCTCAGCGGCCATGGCTCACGGGCCCAGCCGCTCCGCGGCATGTGGGATCTTCCCAGACCGGGGCACGAACCCGTGTCCCCTGCATCGGCAGGCGGACTCTCAACCACTGCGCCACCAGGGAAGCCCTCCATAAATATTTAAATTGCTTAATTGAAATCTTTAAAAGGATGCTTTTTCAAAATGCTTTGCCACTGTAGGAGTCAATGACCCAGATCAAATCAGGCTTTCAGAATCTGCTCTGCTCTTTCCCTGTCGCCTCTCCCACTCCTCTTCACCCACTTCTTGCTGTGGTGTATCCACAACATGAAAGGCCAGCTTGACTCCAGCTTCCTGCCCACTGCTCACCTTCAAGCTATAGCACCTGCCCTCTTGTCCCAACTCGTCTACCCCATCTGAGCCCCTGCAACCAGCCTGAGTCAGCCACGTTCCTCTCCCCAGGAAAGAAAGAGAAAAACCCATCAGGTCTCTGCTCTGCCTTGAGATTGAACATGTATCTGTCTTCTTCAGTCCCATCTCTCCAGCCCCTCTCCTGCCCTCTCCCTCAGGGGCCCAGCATTGGGTACTTACCACCTCTTCCAGTTTTCCATCGATCCCTTAGGATTCTCAACTGTTGTGCTCATCTGGGGGGGAAAAAAAAGTCAAATAAAGGTACTCATTATCTTTGAACATTTGATTTCGCAGTACAACTTGCATGACTCTCAAATATGAGGTCAATACACAAAAAAATCATTTAAATTGCCTGATATTAAACAATTCTGACCTAGAGAGTGAAGAGCTTTTTGAGTGATAGTTACATTGATAAAAGAGTCACAATGACAGGTTTCCAAGATGAAAGTAATGGATCAGAAAATAGAACAGTAGAGAAAACACAGATGAAAGGCAAATAACCCCACTTGAAATCCAAAGCTTTCATTTTGGGGGAAAATATTGCCAAAAGCACTATTTTGTGTTAAATAGATCATGATAAAAGGAGCACACACTTGCTGCCTCCTCGAGTTTTTATCCCCTAGTATCTGTGTCCCTTTCCATCTTTAAGTACAGTGGCCTTTGTTGTGACTGTTTCCTAGGCTGGTGATGCTGGTAAAGTAAGTGCTAAGGACACTTGTGGGTGGGTGGTGCCACCTGAGTGACAGAGCCAGGCTCCCCAGACCCCAACTCCTCGTCCACACGGTTAGCTGAGCCAAATGCCAGCCTGCCCTCCCCCACAGCTAGAGCTCCTTTTCAGTAAAAGAGCGCATATGACACATACTGAACTAGTACAAATAAAGCATTTTATTTAGAGTAAAATTTAAAAAACATATGAACATAAAGCCTCTGAACCGCTGTTCTTTCATTGCTATTTTCCACAGCCTAAGCCAGTCTTTGCGCCTGTCAGATTTGAGTCGAATGCACTTTTCTAACTCACCTTCAACCTTCTTGGAGTCGGTCCTAGAACTTTCAGTGGCTCCACCAGGCATCAAAACAGGTGGTGCCTTTCTTCCACTTTATCTTTAAAGTCTAAATAAAAGAATATTACCGTTACTGGTTTAGTTCTAGAGTAAAGACAAGCCCTATTATGGCAGCCCTGTCACTTCTCTCGGCATTTGGAGTTTCTATATCTCGTCCCTTTAGGGACCAGAAGATTCTTTGTCATATATGCCCCACATGTGCACATGTCACTCCTGTCCATCTGCTCAGAAGAGGTCAATTTCCCCCACTTTACTGCCTCCCTAACCTCAGCTCTTTGCCCTTTGGAGCATGGTATGCTTATTTACTGATTTATATTTACTTACAATTGGTACTTATGTATTCCAATGGTTTTTACACTGGCTTCTGACCCAGACTGCTCTTACATAGACCTCATGAAGATTTAAGATTTTAAAAATCGCATTTAGAAAGAATTCTGTGAAATTCCACATGAAAATGGAAAAGGTTTTAAATGGGAGATTAAAGTGATCAGTTAATAAAGATTACAGGAAATTACTGATTGCAGGGCTGGGCTGGACAGAAGAGACAAAGACAAAATGTCCAGCTGAGAGCAGGGGTAAGGTATGAGTCCAGCAGCATCACAGATCAGACCTCTAATGCGTGGAGTACAAAGAGGTTACAGTGAGCTAGAGGGAGCAGGTCAAGAGCTTGGGTCAGGTATTCAGGTGTCTGGGAAATCAGCTGGTGCAGGAAGGTCCAGACAAGTTTTGGGGGTCCAGGACCGGGAAGTTAGAGAGTGCAGTCAACACCAATAACACATCCAAAGAGTGCCAAGCTCTCTGTCCTCTGTGATCTACTCTCTGTGGTGTGTGGTCAAACCAGGTACATATAGGTACACATGAAACTAGAGAGAGAACCATAGCTACTGATGTCTGTAGCTCCTAATTGCCACAGGGGCCGAGGTGTTAGTTGTTCTGTTGTGTATCTAGAAATCCTCTGAAGTTCTATCAAGCCTCATCCCCTGATGATTAAATGCCAATTGTGAAACAGGGAGACTTACTCCCAAAACCAACAGATGTTTGGGCTGTCATCATTATGCCTGTTTTAAACTCATTTGTGATTTCAATGTGAAGTCCTGTCTGTGTTATTTATTAGAAATCACTTATATAAGATTATTTGGAAAATCATACTAGTCCTGAGGTATCTATCCATCTCAATGATTCATCTCTTACAGCAATGCAATCTGGCATCTTGTAGGAGCATTTGGTCAACTTTCCATCTCATCAACCTAAAAAAGTTCTAGAAATCTCCCACACTTTTTAAGGTGGCCTTTATCAGATACTTTAGTTTCATGAAAGGTAGACTAATGTTTTCCATCTTGTATACAATGCATTCTCTAATTATAGGGTTAGCCACTTAGCTCTCTGGACTTACGTTTTCTCACATATAAAATTAATCAATAGACTACATTGTTGCCATGGCTCCTAATTTCTAAGGATCTAGTTATTTTAAGCACTTTGTTAGCTGTCTTGACCAAAATGACATCACAGGTGAGAAACAGGCTGCAGAGACCAAAATTCTTCTCTGGTTTATACTGTCAGGGAGAAAGAAATTTTCCTACCCTTTTAGGTTCTTCTGGCTGGTCTAAGGATTAAATCGACAGGAGACAGATTAACAGGAGAAAAATCAAACAAAAGTTTAATAACATGTACATGGGAGAGACCCAGGAGAACGGAGTAACTTGCCAAAATGACTGAAGCCCTCACCTTAAAAACTATCTTTAACCGAAGACAAAAAAAGGATGTTGGGGGTAGTGGTTTGGGACTTCAAAGGGCAGGAAGGCAATTCACAGGAAGATGGAAAAGCAAATGTTTGGCAAATAAATGTTTGCTGGGCCACCACAGAGACAATGGGACACAGAGTGGACTCCGATCTCTAGGCTCTACTGAGTCTCCCTCACCACACTTAGCCCACATTCTTTGCAGGTATCTCTGGCGATAGCTCAATTTTGGGAACAGGTCCTCTATCTAAGTTCTTTTAGGCACTTAGGGAGAAAGTCAAAGTGTTTTCCTGAGTCTTTGGGCCTTGATTGTTTTCAGCTCAAAATAATCTGCCTGCCAAAGAGACTTTTGGGGGTGGCAAGATTTGCTCCCCTACAATACCCATTAGGTCAGAGCCAACCGCTTCATATGTTGTTTGCGTTATTTGCTGCTAAACACATCATGACCTTGTCCACATTAAAGGTCATCTTCTATTTTTATGCCCATTCACATGGCCCCGTTTCATCATTACGAGCAGCTGAGCATCTTAACTCCTAAAATGCATATGGATTCTTTCTTCTCTTACCAGATCAAATAAAATTCTTATATGATAGATAGTAAAGTCACTTTTCATAGCTCTTCATTCAGAAAATGATCTCAATTTTTGTGATGCCTTTATTCTAATGAATAACAATTACAGTTTTCAAAGCACTTTTCAGACATCCGTTGCCTTATCTGACCCCTCACAATAATCCCATTTCCTTTTTATTATAA
The DNA here is from genome assembly GCF_937001465.1 of Orcinus orca. Lineage (NCBI taxonomy): Eukaryota > Metazoa > Chordata > Mammalia > Artiodactyla > Delphinidae > Orcinus > Orcinus orca. The sequence continues at coordinate 99,955,140 of NC_064560.1, read as the reverse complement.
AGTAGTTTGTAACACAATATTCCTACCCATGTGTAAAAGTTGTAACAACTTCTCTTCCTAATAAACTTTGGCATGAAATTTTATCAAATCCTTTCGGTAGTTATATACATTTTTTTCATTCATTGTATTCCTACCCAAATGCCTGCTTACCTGGGGAAAGAAATCTGGTAGACCCATGAAGCATGAATCCAGCTTCCAGAGTGTCCCTGGAACGCACAGCCGCAATGGCCTTCAGTGATCACCTGTCCCACCCACCGACCCCTGAACATGGGATCTTGTTCCCAGTGACCAAAAGGCACTCATCTCTCAGGGGCTTCCTGGTTTGGGTGCAGAACCTTTGATTATAGGCTCCTGATCTCTGTAAACTCCCCTGAGTAGCACCTCAGCTAACAATTTCTGATTTGCACACGTCAGGTCTCACTTGATGGCTTTTCCTGGTCTCTCTCGTAAGCATTTTTTTCTTGCTTCAAAGCTGCCCTTTCCCCAAGATGGCTGCTTTGACTAAATGAATCAGTGCCAACCTTTGTGATCTGCTGCCAGCTTTCCTGGGCTTCAGTCAGCCTGTTACAGAGGCCTCTGGTCTTCCTACCGGCCGTTTGTTCTGCTCCTTTTTCCTCCTAATTAATGCCTGCGTCTTATCTGAGTGGCCCTTCTCAAACAGAGTTACTGAGTGATTGATGTGTTTGGTTGTGTTTTCTTTTGGAACCCCTCCGGATCTGCCCAGACTTGAATTAATTGGGCTTTGCTCACTGTTGCAGAGTGATTCGCCCACCACGTATCCCTTACATCGAATCCTGCTCACCACTTAGAAAAAACCACAGTTAGAGACTGTTTGGCAAGTCTTAGTGCTCACACGGTTTCCAACTGAGGGTCAAGGACGGCTCAGCAGTTGAGAGCTTGGGCTCTGAGGTCAGCCGGAACTGCCTCTGACACAATGCTCTTGACAAGGTACGGAAGCTCCTAAACTTCAGTCTCCGAGCCTATAAGAATAATAGGACCTACTTCATAGAAATGTTGAGAAGATCAATCAAAATGATGCATGGAGAATGCTCAGTACTTGGTAAATACCCAATGAGAGTTATTACTGATTATCCCACTCAAACCTTGGGGATACGCAAAGCAGTTCATCTTACCCCCAGATAATGGACGAAAACACTGGGCTCAGAGAGGGCACATGGCTCACTCTATGCCACACAGCCTGTGCATGAGCCACAGCAAAGCCAGGGCCTGAATCCAGGTCCTCTACCTCCTAGACTCACACGGTTTCCACTTCCCTAGCAACGCCTCTCAGAGCCAAGACCTGAGTCTTCTACAACAGTGGTTCCCAAAGTGTGGTCCCCAGACCTATCTCATCAGCATCACCTGGGAACGTGTCAAGCATATCAGTTTTGGGGTCCCAGACCTAATGAATCAGAAACTCTAGGGGTGGGGCCCAGTAATCCAGGCATTAGCAAGGCCTCCAAGGGACTCTGATGCTCACTCAAGTCTAAGAACCACTGCTCTATGGAATAATAATGTCTCTCTTGATCTAACTCCTGAGATGGATGGTCCATAAATCACACTGTGATCCCCAACTTGAGTTACCCCTTCCAGCTCTGTGATATTATCCTCACCAGGAATTTGTGGTTAATACCTACTATACTGTTCAACTGTGGTGTGGTTCTCACCCCTGGACACACATTAGACTAATCATCTAGGGAACTTTAAAAATAACACAAAGGCCCACCCCAGAGCAGTTAGAGTTCAGTTGTAAAGACAGCCTAGATTGAAAACCCCAGCGACAGAGCTGCCCTGTACAGACTCCATGGCACTCTGCTGGGCTGGGAATATTTTACCACATTAAGGCTTGTGTGCTTTACAATCCACTTTCATTAAATTGGTTTCTTTCCTTCCTGTGAACCTGGGTTCCTCAGTCTGGTCAAGCCCTCCTCTTCGTGCCCACTTATTTGCACAGCTGCTAGCATTCGCACAGAGGTGTTTACTTAGTATATCTCAGCTGTGCTGCCCCTGTCCACACCCAGGGTTGTCCTGTTTGATCTAAAAAGGTAATGACAAGGTATGATAAACATTAAGCATTGACTCACTATCATTCTTATTTTTCTTCTAATAACTTAGAAGGGATAAGAGAAAATAGTTTTATGATCATGTTGGAGTATTAAGGATCCCAAGCTCACTCCCTGGCCCACCAGGATCACAGCCATACACACACAGTACTGGTTACTAAGAAAGAGCACAGTGTAAGCCTTTCTGACCCTCTCATTGGATGGGAGCATCCGGCTTGGGCCTGAGGCCATCGTGAGGCCTCTGTTCCAACATCCTCTAGATGGAAAATCAGCAGTCTTCCAAAAAAGGGCCAGCCCAATTGCCCACCTGGCTCAGGTAAGGAGGCTGAGAAGATTGGGGCTGCCTCCCTCACCCCAGGAGGGCTGGCCACCGTGTTTACAGCCCAGAGCAGAGGAAGACCCTAGTCTTTGCTAGACTCCCTCCATAGAAGTGACCCACTCTCCAGTAAAATTCTAGTTACTACCAAAGAAGTAGATTCTATTTATTAATGAATGAGGCTTCTGGGGAAGAAATAAGAAAAGAATAGGAAAAAGGCAGATACTCTTTTCCCAGCACCTCTCCAAGAGAATCCAGGAGTTGGTGGACTTTGAACCCTGTACAGATGGAGGAGAAGAGCTTCCCTCTATCCGTGGGCAGAGCCAGGCTTTATGAGGCCTGAAGACCCAGATAGTTTGGGATGGGGAGAAAAGGCTCACTTTAAGAAAAAGAACACAAAATTACAAATACAAAATTAGATATGAAAGTACAAAAAACACCTTGCAAGTGAGGGCCTTAGTTTAAATTTCATTTGCTGCAGAGTAAATTCACCTCTACCAAGACTGTATTTTTTAAATTGTTCTGGATTTTTTTTCTCTTTTAATCATTTATTATATCTTGATTTTACAGCTTCAAGTATTAAACACATTCTAGGTCTAGCAGCGTTTTTGTTTTCTTTTTAACATCTTTATTGCAGTATAATTGCTTTACAATGGTGTGCTAGTTTCTGCTTTATAACAAAGTGAATCAGTTATACATATACATATACACCCATATCTCTTCCCTCTTGTGTCTCTCTCCCTCTCACCTTCCCTATCCCACCTCTCTGGGTGGACACAAAACACGAAGCTGATCTCCCTGTGCTATGCGGCTGCTTCCCGCTAGCTGTCTGTTTTACATTTGGTAGTGTATATATGTCCATGCCACTCTCTCACTTTGTCCCAGCTTACCCTTCCCTCTCCCCGTATCCTCAAGTCCATTCTCAAGTAGGTCTGTGTCTTTATTCCCATCTTGCCCCTAGGTTCTTCATGACCATTTTTGTTTTTGTTTTTTAGATTCCATATATAATGTGTTAGCATATGGTATTTGTTTTTCTCTTTCTGACTTACTTCACTCTGTATGACAGACTCTAGGTCCATCCACCTCACTACAAATAACTCAATTTCGTTTCTTTTTATGGCTGAGTAATATTCCATTGTATATATGTGCCACATCTTCTTTATCCATACATCTGTTGATGGACACTTAGGTTGCTTCCATGTCCTGGCTATTGTAAATAGAGCTGCAATGAACATTGTGGTACATGACTCTTTTTGAATTATGGTTTTCTCAGGGTATATGCCCAGTAGTGGGATTGCTGGGTCATATGGTAGTTCTATTTTTAGTTTTTTAAGGAACCTCCATACTGTTCTCCGTAGTGGCTGTATCAATTTCCATTCCCACCAACAGTGCAAGAGGGTTCCCGTTTCTCCACACCCTCTCCAGCATTTATTGTTTGTAGATTTTTTGATGATGGCCATTCTGACAAGTGTGAGATGATATATCTCATTGTAGTTTTGATTTGCATTTCTCTAATGATTAGTGATGTTGAGCATCCTTTCATGTGTTTGTTGGCAATCTGTATATCTTCTTTGGAGAAATGTCTATTTAGGTCTTCTGCCCATTTTTGGATTGGGTTGTTTGTTTTTTTGATATTGAGCTGCATGAGCTGCTTGTATATTTCGGAGATTAATCCTTTGTCAGTTGCTTCATTTGCAAATATTTCCTCCCATTCTGAGGGTTGTCTTTTCATCTTGTTTATGGTTTCCTTTGCTGTGCAAAAGCTTTTACGTTTCATTAGGTCCCATTTGTTTATTTTTCTTTTTATTTCCATTTCTCTAGGAGGTGGGTCAAAAAGGATCTTGCTGTGATTGATGTCATAGAGTGTTCTTCCTATGTTTTCCTCTAAGAGTTTGATAGTGTCTGGCCTTACATTTAGGTCTTTAATCCATTTTGAGTTTATTTTTGTGTATGGTGTTAGGGAGTGTTCTAATTTCATTCTTTTACATGTAGCTGTCCAGTTTTCCCAGCACCACGTACTGAAGAGGCTGTCTTTTCTCCACTGTATATTCTTGCCTCCTTTATCAAAGATAAGGTGACCATATGTGCGTGGGTTTATCTCTGGGCTTTCTATCCTGTTCCATTGATCTATATTTCTGTTTTTGTGCCAGTACCATACTGTCTTGATTACTGTATCTTTGTAGTATAGTCTGAAGTCCAGGAGCCTGATTCCTCCAGCTCCGTTTTTCGTTCTCAAGATTGCTTTGGCTATTCGGGGTCTTTTGTGTTTCCATACAAATTGTGAAATTTTTAGTTCTAGTTCTGTGAAAAATACCAGTGGTAGTTTGATAGGGATTGCATTGAATCTGTAGACTCCTTTGGATAGTATAGTCATTTTCACAATCTTGATTCTTCCAATCCAAGAACATGGTATATCTCTCCATCTGTTTGTATCATCTTTAATTTCTTTCATCAGTGTCTTACAATTTTCTGCATACAGGTGTTTTGTATCCTTAGGTAGGTTTATTCCTAGATATTTTATTCTTTTTGTTGCAATGGTAAATGGGAGTGTTTTCTTAATTTCACTTTCAGATTCTTCATCATTAGTGTATAGGAATGCAAGAGATTTCTGTGCATTAATTTTGTATCCTGCAACTTTACCAAATTCATTGATTAGCTCTAGTAGTTTTCTGGTAGCATCTTTAGGATTCTCTATGTATAGTATCATGTCATCTGCAAACAGTGACAGCTTTACTTCTTCTTTTCCGATTTGGATTCCTTTTATTTCCTTTTCTTCTCTGATTGCTGTGGTGAAAACTTCCAAAACTATGTTGAATAAGAGTGGTGAGAGTGGGCAACCCTGTCTTGTTCCTGATCTTAGTGGGAATGGTTTCCGTTTTTCACCATTGAGGACGATGTTGGCTGTGGGTTTGTCATATTTGGCCTCTATTATGTTGAGGTAAGTTCCCTCTATGCCTACTTTCTGTAGGGTTTTTATCATAAATGGGTGTTGGATTTTGTCAAAAGCTTTCTCTGCATCTATTGAGATGATCATATGGTTTTTCTCCTTCAATTTGTTAATATGGTGTATCACATTGATTGACTTGCGTATATTGAAGTATCCTTGCATTCCTGGAATAAACCCCACTTGATCATGGTGTATGATCCTTTTAATGTGCTGTTGGATTGTTTTGGATTGTTTTTTTTTTTAATCACAGAAGTGATTAAGAGAGCTCAAATAATGGCGTTTATGCCAGTTACATACAAGGATCCTGCATATCTCAAAGACCCTAGTATCACATCTTGATCACTCCTCAGTGAACATCCTTCCCAATGCTAGATGATTTTCCATCATCTTCATTATCTTCGTGCAATATGTTCTTTGAAACCAAAAGACTCTGTACATGGAAATTTGTTCAGGTAAAATAGGGTATTCACAGGTGCAAACACAAAGACAAGCTTTTAATTTATTGACTTTATTTTTATTAGGTAATACATCGCACAGCTCACTGTTCAAAGGGTACGAAAGGGTCTATAGTGATAAAGTCTGAATAAATTTTATAAACTTTAAAAATAAAATGCGTTTTTATAAAATGCATTTTGTCTATTACGAAAGTAATATTCGCTTAATACAGAATTTTTAAAAACAAAAATACAGGAAAAAATCAAATTTAACCTCAGGATCCAAAGTCAAACTTAAAATCTTTCCAACACATTCCAAACATAAGTAGATAAAGGTGGAGACTTGTCCTTTTGTCTGCCTGCCTTTCGTCTTCCTAATACCTAACAGCTCTCTAATATTCCAAGCAAGGGGGGAGAAATGGGCTTCCATAAACAAAGGTGGAAAGAGTTGAAGCATGGCAGCATTTTGTGGGGAAAATTATAAACTTTTGAAATGTACAGCAGCCTCAGCACATACCCAGTGATCTAGGAGTGGCTTTCAGCCAAGTACCTGTTCCATTCCATCAGGGATGACTGCCGTATGGAGGGTTGTGAGATGACACCATGCTCAGTGTGGAAGAATGCTGTGCTCCCGTCAGCCATGTCTGTCATGGTCACAGGAGAGGGAGAGACTATCTGAATGCCACACACATGTCATAGTGATCTAGGGGTGGGTTAAACAGTGACTGGAGATCCATCTAGAGTCAGTGCTCCAAAAATGTGACTCAACTAAATGAGTGAATTAAACCAACCAGAAATGCATGACTATCCACTTCTTGTTGTGTAGAAAGGCTTAGGAAAGGCAGGTGTCTAAGGGTGATCCTCTACCCTCCCCCTCCCCTCACCCAATCATACCTGTCATTCTTGATAACTCTCCGGCCCGCAGCCCAGCCGCATGCCCTTTCCCTTCTCTGAATCCCCCTTGGGCTCCCCTCCTTCTGACTCTTGCCCGTCTCCCCACTGAAGCTCCCTGGTGGCAGGGACCCAGGTGTGTACTTCTTCTCATTACCTTCCTTCATGCCTTGCACAGCATCCCTGACAGACTGTGAACTTTCCAAATTTGCCAAATGTAATTAAGCTCTTTGGGCTCCTAAATCTGTTGAGCTACACTCCTCAGCCCCTCAGACACTTACTGGCTACTTACTCTGCCCTTTGCATTCAGAGTTGAAGAAGATCTAGCTTCTTCCGTTAAGGGGCTTATAGTCTGAGAGGGGAGAAAAACATATACATAAATCATTATAATTAAATTATAAAACTATAAATATTATAAGTTTACAATGTAATTATAATTAAATCATTATACTTAGTTAAATTAGACATCATAAGAGCAACTAAGTGCCAGGTATGGCTGCTAAGCATTTTCCCTACATACTGTGTTTCATATAATCTTTACAATGGCCCTGAGAGACTTACTAATATTATCCCCATTTTCCAAATAAAGAAACTGAAGCTTAGAGCATTTAAGGCACTCACCAAGCTAGTCAATGAAGAAGCCATGATTCAAACCCAAGTATGTCTATGTTGTTAATCAAAGGGGAAGGGGGTCATTTCAATTTGGGTTTGACTAAGAAGGGTGAGTGTTTCGGGTAACTCTAAAACCACCACCACTACCACCCTCCAACACTGGCACAGGGGAGCTGGACAGCCAGCTGGAGGGGCAGGACAGCAGCCAGAAGAAATATCCACTGAAGTCCCAACTACTCAGACCCAACACCTCAACCAAGGACAGCCTCGCCCTGGCCCAGGGTGTCAGTCCCTGAACGTCAGCTCAGAGCAGGGATGGCTGCTGGGAGTGTGTGGTTCCTGCGTTTCCTGCACACATGCTGCTGGGGCGGGTTTTATGTGACCAGAGAGAGGCAGGGAAAAATGATGAGAAATCAGAGATCTGCCAGAGAGTCAGAGATGAACCACAGGAAATGCTCTTGTCTAAAAATATGCCATTTCTGAAAGGAAAACAGTCATTAGAGGGTGTGAGAAGCCCCCGTGGTGAGGAAGGCAAAACAGTACGACTCACTGGGAGGCCAGTGGAACAACAGAGAAACCCATTACCCACCCATTTCCTGTGCGATTAGCGAGACTTTAGGAGGCTGAAAGGCAAACAGACAAAATGACAACCCACAGACAGAACTCCAGGGGAAATGTCTGGGGACAGCATCCGAAGATGCAGCCGGGAGGTAGGAGGAAAAGAAACTGTTCCAGTTAATATTTTTCTCACGTCAGCTGGCTCAGCTATGGATTTGGTGATAATTTCCTGTGTACTTACTATATGCCAGGCACAGTGAGGGGCTTTGCCTACATCACCTCCTGCCTTCCTTTAAACAACTCAGAGGAGGAGGAACATGAGTCTTAGAGGTTAGGTGACTTGTCCAAGGTCACGGAGCTGGTAAGGGACAAAGACAGGCTTCGTGCCAGGTTCCGTGACCCCAAATCTCTTGCTCATTCCAGCATACCAAGCTGCCTCCCAAAGGATCAAGTGTCCTAACCATCCCCAACCTACGCAAGTCAGGACCAGTTACTCTAGTCTTCCTGGAAGGCTACAGCCATTTGACGTTCTCTATCTTGTCTCAAGTTGAGGCAAATCTGGTTAAAAGGAACGTCGCCACCTTTTCATGACTCACTGTCAGCTAAAACTGCAGCCACACCAGATCCATCTACTCACCCAGGAATTGTGTCGTCTTGGAGTGGGAGGGTAACGCTTAAGCCACTTGATCCGAAACCCTTTTGTATCCATTGTGAGGCTACTGTCCCTCCTCTGCTGAGAGCTCCAGGGACTGGGGCAGGCAGCATGGGGACCTCAGGTGGAAGAGTTCTTCCAGGGGCATCCTGACCACTAGGGAGCACATCCTCTGAGCTGGGAGCAGGAAAGAGCGCTTTAAAAGCATTTCTCATCCACCCTCCTCCACCCTTGACGTAGGCGGTTTGTCACCATCTTGTAGACAAGGAAACAAGTCTCCCTTATGCTGAGCCCAGATCTAGCATCTTTTGGCTCTCACTCACATGTCAGAGTTTGATGTTCAGGAACACAAAGAGCTAGGTCTCCGCCATGAACACATGAAGGGTCACGGTGAGGGTAACAGCTTCCTCAGCCCCTCAACCCAGGCTAAACATCCTCAGGCTCCTCGACTCCCCTCTCTGTACACAGTCCTCATCCCCTCATGGACACACAGTCCCTCTCACACTGGGACAGCCAGAACTGGCTGGTGAGTCTCCAGGTCCCCATGGACCCAGGACCTCAGTCCAGGGGCCAAAGCAGAGAGGTGCCCATCTCTGTCTACCAAACTGCCCGTGCTGAGGAAACTAGTGATTTCTCAAATGCCACCTTACACGGCCCCTTCTCAGGCCTCCCTTGTCAGACCTCCCCGAGCCAGAGCGCTGAAGTCACCGTGGACCGCTCTCTCTCCCTCCCCCACATCTGGCCAGTCACTGACTCCAGCTGGCCCTCACCCCATCGTGTCTCTCACACGCCTCCCTTCCCTACGCCCCCATTGCTCCTGTCCTCTTCACACCCTTACCCCGCTTCCCTGCACTCCTGCTCTAGGCTCTTAGCGGGTCCCACTCTCCTATCCACCCTTCACCCAGCAATCCTAGTGATCTTTCAGAGAGGCAGATTTAGTCATGCTTCTTCCCAGCTTAAAATCCGTCAATAGCTCGTCACGGCCTCCGGAGAAAATGCAACTTAGCCTGGCCACCGAGGCCCTCCGCCACCTCCCGTTGCCTGCTTGCCGACTCTCTCCAATGACCTACAGCTTCCTGAATATGGCCTCCTTCCTCTCCTCTGCCCAACAAACTCTTGTTGTTCCTTCAAGACCCAATTCGAGTGTCTTTTCCCCCTTACACCTTCCCTGACCTTCCTGCCCTCAAATCAGAGGTGACTGTCCCCCTCCTGTTTCCCATGACCACACCTCACAGTCACCCCAGCTGAGGCACTCCCAGAACTACACTGCAGCTGCAGCTGATTCACAAGTCTGTCTCTACCAGTGAACCACAAAACTGTGAGAAGCTGGCATCTGTGCTAGGCCTTGAGCAATAAATGGATTTACAACAAAGGGAGATGTTGAAGGACCACACGAGCTAAATCATGGCATTCAGTCCCCATGACAATGCCAGGACAAGGCCCAGACCTGGGCAGGTTTAACTGTGCAAAACCTTACCTTAACAACAGGTACCACTGTGAGCACTTTGCACATGCCAGGAACTATGTGAAGCTCTTTATTTGTATTATGTCATTTGAAAGGATTGAGTGACTTAATTTATATAACGTGGTTACCACAGTGCCTGACACAGAGTGACCACTGAACAAATGTTAGCAATAAAAGTGACATATTACTGATATTTAGGGGACATTTCTTATGCCAGACAGTGTGCCAAGCATGGTCCATGCATTGTCTCACTTCTCACAACAGCCCTGGGAGGAGGGTATTCCTATATGTCCCCATTTCACAGATGAAGACACCGAGTCTCAGCTGGGCTAAGTGATCACCCCAGAAGTAGTGGACTTGGGCTTCCAGCCCAGATGCATCCGCTCTGGCAGCCAGGTTCTCCAAGTCTCTGGTACAGCAGAGTGCCACGTAGCCCCCAGAGCTCATTTGGGAAGAAAATAGGACAGGTTCCCTCAGAGCAGAGCCTATGAAATATCCAGGGGAAAAACATGGTACTGGGAGGCTTCCTTTTCTGTCCCATTTAGTCTAATATCACATTTTGCATACCATCCTGCAAGGGACACAGTCCCAGGGAGTAGTGTAGACTGGCTCCTCTTGGTCCTCAATCCTCTTGACTTCTTTTATGTGCCGAGTTGTTATGCCTTCCTTCTGGGCCAGCATCATAGGTGTAATTTGGAGTCAGTCCCCTCCTTCATGCAGCTGGGTAAACTGAGGCTCGGGTATAGCGATTCACACTAAGAATAGATACACAGGGGTCAGTCCATCAGCTGGTGTGGACCCCATTCTGCTGGCTGCATACCAAATGACAGTGGCGTGGTGCCAGGGAAGGAGCGCGGAGTTAGCAGTTGGACCCTCAGAAGCCCCAGCTCTGCCAGGTGCTAGCTCTGTGACATTTTAAACAAGCCTCTCTGAGCATCATTTCCTCACCTACGAAACAAGGTTAAGACCTCCTTCCTCACAGGGCTGTGTCAGAATCAAATGGATGGCATGTGTCCCCAGTTTGGGGGGCTGTAAAATGTTCTACAATTGCGGCCTCGTAGCAGTTAGCTCAGAGAAGTTTCATTCGGCCTTGAAGTACATAGCCTTTCTGTTTCTGTTGGATTGCACTGTGCTCAGGGTTCTTCCTGCATCCCAACAATAATCAGGCTCATTCTAACTCACTATGTCAATCAAGAGCAATGCTGTCTCAGAACAATCAGTCCTGCACCACAGAGGCTGAGTTCCCGGTTAGCCAGTATTCGCTGAGCTCTGACTGAAATCATCCCCACCGAGCTCCTTTACGTTTTCCTTTTAAAGATATTTTCCCTTCAACTGAAGTCACAGGCATTAAATGATGAAGCCAGAAGGTTGTCTGTAGAGTTTCTTCCAGGGAAGAAAGGGGCTCTGCCATCTCCTACCTTTTTAAACAAAACCTGCCATGATTTTCTCTGCCAAGATATACCTTAGGATGGGGTAAGGTGCTTCTGAGACCCCGTGAGCCCTGTGATAGCTGAAGAAAGAAGTGAAAGAAGGAAGCAGGGGTGAGACAACCACCATGGTTCAGGGGCTGGTCCCCTGGTTTCCAGAAAGCCTGCTTAGCAGCTCATCCGCAACAGACCACCTCCTGGGGACGGAACTGGAAAGGGCTGAGAGAGAGGAGATGTGGGTGGCGCTCACAGACCTTTTACAGGCTTTTGAAATGTATTAATTTAGGAAAAAATATTCACTATGTCATCTTAAAGGGCACAAAACTCCACACAGAGGAACATAAAAGGTTTGAAAATCATTGGTAATGTGTCCCCTTTAAGCTTGTAGACGACTTGTGTCTACCCTGACTGCCCCTATTGGAAGTTCCCACAGTCTCAGAGATGGATAATGTAGAAGTTGGAGAATGCCTGTGTTTTCTGCTTGCTTTAATTTACGGATTTGCCCAGTGAAGCAGTGATTGAATTTCATTTCTAGGATAAAATACTGGATCTCCGGGGAAGCCAGGCCTCAAGCAAGAGATTTTCACTTCCCCTTAGCCTATGAGGACTGGCCTGATTCTTAGGGAAAATTTGAATAACATGCCAGTCTGCAGGGATCCATGAGTCCCTCCATGACAATCCACCTACTTCTCCAATCTCCTCTCACTTCCCCCACTCACGTCAGAGGGACCTGCACCCCATGTCCACCTGCCCAGGCTCTGGCTTTTAGCTCCTGCCCGCAAAAGGGACTCTCCTCCCGCACACAACTCAGCTTACCCAAGCCTCGCCCATCACAGTCCTGCCTTGCTGCCAAGTTAGAAGTGATGCCTGAACTCCCAGAATAAACAGTAATAACAAAAACTTGCATTTCTTGAGCTGAGTGCCAGGTCCTCCTCTAACAGCCCCATCATGTACATATTACTATGGTTTATTCCCATCTCACAGATGAGAAAACTAGTACAGAGAGAGGTTATGCAAATCGCCCAAGATCACACAGTTGGTAAGCGGAGGAGCCAAGAGTTGAACTCAGAGTCTGGTTCTAAGCCCATGGCCTGCCACCTCTCCCAAGAGCAAAGCTTTCATACCACAGACCGCTCCCCACCTTGCACTATTAGAATTACTATGCACTTGTTTTGTAGCCTTTACAGGATTATAGCTCAGTGGGCAAAGACAATGCACGATTCTTCATACCCCCAACAGCACTGAGCTCTCAGAAAGAATGAATGAATGAGAAAATGTACATCAGACTAGAAAGTTAAGGCAACTTTTATAAACATTAAAAGGATGTCATGTCAATAAAGATTTATTAAGCACCAACCATATGGCCCACATTCTGATGGGCTGTGGGTCCCAGAGATGAAGCCAGAGTCCACTGGACCCTCAAATGTTCAGCGAATTCCCACCTTCCTTCTATAAGACCCAGTTATCTGTTGAACACTGATTTCCAGTCTCTTAGCAGCTTCTCTGTTCATTATTGCCTGGCAAACAGTGTGATTTATGCACGAGACACACACATTAAGACGCAATGTAGTCTCACAACTACTATATTGGATTGAATGGCAATCCACTGATAGTTCAAGCTCTGCAGAAAAAAAGTCAGCCTGAAAATAATCAATTCAATGGTACTTTACAGCATTGCCAGAAACAACTGTACAAACAGTAGGAAAGGTGATGTCATGTCTGTCATTTATTAACACATGGAGTTTTGGTGTTCTGTACTGAGATGAAGGCCACTGAAATGTGAAGCTAATTTGTCCAAACAGAATTTCTAATAAATACCTTTGATTGTTCCTTTGTCTCTATCCTTTACCAACGACAGGCAATTAGCAGCGTTTGCAATATTACAAGCAAATGAAATTGGGTCTCTGCCCAGCCTGCCTACAAAAGACTTCTACAGCAATAAAAATAATCAGTTGGATTCTTCATTTTCTGCTGGGCCCATGTGACTTCCTTAATAATGTCAATGCAGATTGTAATTTGCAGGAAGAAATAAACACCACTTGCATGAGGCATGAAATTTCAGACCACAGGAATGTCATCTTTTCTTACAGATTGTTTTGTTATAAGGGTATGCAGCTTGGACAACTAGAATAGACGTCAGGTCTGGTGCCTAAATTATCTTTCATAAACTGACCTATATTTTATCTACCAAATGGGTTTTGTGCATTTTTCCTTCTGTACCTTTGCTTTCTGGCAGTTAGCAAGGGAAAGAACCACAATTAGGATCAGAAAACCAATATTAAACTCCCAGGTTGGCCACTCACTAGCTAGGTGACCTTGGGCAAGTCATTTAACCTCCCTGGGCCTCAGTTTGCTTCTCTGTAAAATGACGCATACAAGTATGAAAGTGCTTAGAAGCTAAGTTCCCCAGGCACCTAGGACAGGCCTGCCCCACCATAGGCACATAGGCCTTGTTGCTTGAGCAAATGGATAAATGTCATGCACGGTATCTAGCATGTGGTCGGCACCAAGTAACTTGTTGCTTAATAATTAAGAATCCGAGGCTTCCCTGGTGGCGCAGTGGTTAAGAGTCCGCCTGCCGATGCAGGGGACACGGGTTCGTGCCCTGGTCCGGGAAGATCCCATGTGCCGCGGAGCGGCTGGGCCCGTGAGCCATGGCCGCTGAGCCTGCGCATCCGGAGCCTGTGCTCTGCAACGGGAGAGGCCACAACAGTGAGAGGCCCGCGTAATGCAAAAAAAAAAAAAAAAAAAAAAAAAAGAATCCGTTTCCCACCTCTAATACCCACCTTCTTCCTCTTGGCCCAGCAAAATCTTACTCATTCTTCAAGGTTAGCATCAAATTCTGCTTCCTCTAAGAGGCCTTCCCAAGATCACACCAGCCAAAAGTGACCTAACTTCCCCCAAACTCCAAAGACATTTATTGTCCATACGCCTCACTTAGAACCTGGGCTTTCAGCCTTGTACTGTTGCTCCTCTTCTCATAAGGGATTTCTTAGCTGCCCAATTAGATCACATACTTCTTGGGGGCACGTCCAGAGTCTTTGACTCCTGGTGATCCCTCCAGTTTCTAGTAAAGTACGTGGCACACAATTGATGTTCCATAAGTATCCACAGACTGACTGAGGGGGAAAAGCCCAGTCCCCGTGGAGAGGGGCAAATGCCCATGGAGTTTCTCGGTTTTGCCCCTGCCGTGGAGAGGCCACAGCACCAGTCCTTACAGCCCTCACACTGTGTCTCTGAAGCTTTCTCTTCCATAGAAAGTTTGCTCCTCTTTGCAAAAACCCTCCCCATATGTGAAGAACCAACATCCTCATGCCTTGTAGTGGAAGTATATTGTATGACCTCTTCAGGAGACAATACGACAACATCTCTCAAATTTTAAGCTGCACATACCATTTTTTAAAAATCAAAGACACACAAATATCCTTTGATCCAGCAACTGCACCTCTAAATGTGTATCTTATAGATTGACCTGCACATGTGTGGAAAGATATATTAAGAATATTCACTGTTAGGTTATTTACAGGAGCAAAAGACTGGAGACAATTTAAATGTCTATTAACAGGGAACTGGATAAATAAATCTTGGTACATCCACACAGAAGAAACACCCGGTGGCCATTAAAATGAAGTAGACCTGTATGTACATATGTGGAATATTAAGTGAAAAAACTAGATGCCACCCAGTATGTATAGCCTAATCTTACTTATGTAAAAAGAGGACATGTGTACATGTGTGCCTGTATGTGCATAAAGTGTCTTCAGAACAATAGCAACGGCTGACTGGGGCCAGGGATACGGGGGGCAGCCAGAAAACCTGGGGTCAGAAGCAGGAGAACGCTTGTCACTGTGTTCCCTATTCCATTTGTACAGACTAAATTCTTTAGCAAGTGAATGCATTATATTTCTCTTCTTTTCCTTTTTTTAATTTAAATTATATTTACTTTTAATAATATTTACATTCACATGTACAAAATTATAAAAGTTACAAAATAGTATAAGGTAAAAAATGTTCCTCCTGTCCTAGCCCCCAGCCTCCTGACTTCTGCCCCAGAGGCAACTAATGGGAGCCCTTTCTTTGTCCCTTTTTAGAGGTAGTCCATGCACTGCAGGTATTCTCTTTAAAAATAATCATAATAAAATGAACAGGGGAAAAGCTTCCACTGACCTCATCTTCTCTCTCCAGCTAAGGCTCTATCCCTCTCTTCTCCACATAGCCAACTCAACTTTTGGACAGCGCCATCGATTTGTATGGAGTCTACTTGTATGAGAAGAACTTCCTCAGGCTTTGGAGTCAGGCAGACCCAGGTCTTCAATAGTTACCTAACCTCTCTGGGCTTCATTGCTTCATCTGTAAAATGGAGAAGTAAAAACTACCTCTTAGGTTGTAAGGGTGCAACTGCTTCATGAAAAGCAGACGGGTCGCTTAGCAGGTGTGTGGAGCTGCTGCGGTCACTAGAGCTCTAGGCATCAACCCCTCCTTGGGCCCATGCACACTAAGCAGTGTCCCTAGGGGCAGCAGGAGACTATAATACAATGGTTGTCCACTCCAACTGCCAAGTACATCCTGTGTCTCCGAGGCAACGTTCTGGGGTAAACAACTACAGCAAGTTAGAAATTTTGTGGTGCGATGTTACACTAATGATCAACATCAGTTTCTCACCTTGGGTTTGGGGACTTTTGAAAGGGTTCATGGTTAGAAGTCAGGAAACCTATTTTTGAGACCTGACTCTACTACAAACTGGTCTTCCTTGAACAATTAACTTCTCATCCCTAGCCTTGCACAGATTGGGTGGATGATTTCTCAGACTCTGGCCAGCCTTATAATCTCACGTAGGGGATGTTATTAGGGGAGCCCTTCACTCAGGGAGAGGATGGCTGAGGCGGGATCTGTAGGTGGTGAGTGTGATTTCCAACCTCAACTATGATGTCCCTACTTACAAAATGATGTTGATATACAACAAGCATTTACTAAATTCTTCCAAGCTAACTAACTAAATGAGTTCTTCAAAAACGGAGTAAATCTTTGTAAATATTTTAAATTAACTTTAATTCATTTTTATCATTACTTACTGAAATGAAATGCAAATCATGTGAACTACTCAGAGTATCTCACACCCCTTTTGTCAAATGCCAGGTTACTAAAGATTAAGAAGTGACCATGTGTAACAGCCCAGTACAATAGCAGTTAGGGAGAGCTAATCTAAAACTCCTTCCAACTCTAGGGGCTCTGAATTGATATCTGGCAAATAAGCAATTGACACACTGTGATTTAGTGACTCCGATGATCCTGAAGATAGAAGGGGGTTTTGCACCTGGCAGAAGTTTCCCAGGAACACACACACACACACACACACACACACACACACACACACACACACACACACACACACACACGCTCTCTCGCGCTCTCTCTCGCGCTCTCTCTCTCTCTCTCCTCTCTCTCTCCTCTCTCTCTCCCTCACTCACACATAGGGACACAGTGGGGGTGGGAGGGGAGCTTGTGTCCCTCAGCCATGCCTCTCTCATTGCTGTATCACCATTCAGCATGCAGATTTCATTCCCCAAAATAAATCACAGATATAAAGTAGAAAGATGGTTTTCCATCTATTCTTTAAGTAAATTTGGGGAGTTAAAGAGCACAGCTGTCTCCAATAATACCATGCTCATTGGGTAAAAATATCTCTTAGCAAGTTGTCCTAAATCAATTTTTTTTTAATGAGTTCTCTTTTTTTTCCTACTTAGTACTGGTAATTTAAAGCTCAGCAAAACGTGCTATTGAAGCAAGGAAACTGAGTATTTTCTAATTTATTCTCTGGGACATTTATCTGTTAATCAAACATCCTAATTCCCTCCATACTTAAAAAAGGGCATTTTAAAGTGACATTCCCAGCCATTTCAGATCACTCCTTGAGTTTTATTGTCTGTTTTTTAAAATTTATGCCCAGCATGGGCTCTGTTCTTGAGGACTGAGCTGTATGAGAAAATTTCTATGGAAATTTTGGGTGGATCTCCAGTGGTGGTGAGCCTACCCAAGAGGGTAGGCCAGTAAACCCGGGAGGATCAACCCCTCGGACCCTGTCTTTTGGCGTGTCACGCTAATGGGCATGGGCAGAGTTAAGCGTGCAGGCCTGCCTCTAGTATGTAGTTCTATCCTTGGCATTTCACCTCTTTCTTCATCACGTTATTCCTTTCCAATTCCATTTGTTGATAACCCACTGTGCACTGAGCACCTTTCTGGGAATTAGCATACAGAGAGATGCCTAAGCCATAGTCCCTGCCCTCAAAAGGCCCTTACAACTGAGGGAAGCACATCTGACTAAATGCAACATGATAGATGCCACGCCTGGGGTGTGAACAAAATGCTTGGGACCAAGTCATTTTATTTATGTGACGCATGCTTATATAGCGACCTAATATGGGTGAGGCATAGTGCTAGTAAGGACTTTTCCAATATTAACTCATTTAATCCTCACAACCCACTGAGATGGATACTATTATTATCCCTTTGTACTGATGGGGAAACTGAGACGTAAGGTGGGTAAATAACTTGACCGAGGTCACACAGCCGGTGAGTGTCAGCGCTAGGTTCTGAGCCCAGGCTCCCTGGCTCCCCGAGCCCATGCTCCTACCATTGGGTCACACTGCCTCTCAAAACACCTTCTCTGCCAAATTCAAAGATACTTCACTAAAGTCAGATGCAAATGGAATCTGCAGGCTACAAATGCTACAGAACACAATGAGGAAGTTATATATGCAAAAACTTGAGGAACAGGAGTGAACTAGGCTAATGGAGAGGAAGTGGGTTGAAAGTCAAGGTTCTGGGTGGGGAAGGAGTAAGATGTGTTCTAGGAACTGAGCAAAGCCACCCACTGTGGCAAGAGGGTATATAGGAAGGAGGACAGTAGCTCAAGGGGCAGCTGGAAAGTGGGCAGGGACCACATCATTCAGCACTCTTGCTACATGCAAAGGGCTGTCTGTGGTGGATTCCCCAAGAATTCTAGGAGTCTATCAGAGAGGGTTGGTAGGGAAATGCCAGCATCAGCTTTCATGATCCAATAATCACTCTGGCTGCTGGTGTGTAGAATGGACTGGAAGGAGGCAAGAGTGGAAGCAGGGACACCCATGGGCAGTCCGTGTCCAGGAGAGAGCTGATGGTCCATTGGATGGGGGTGAGGGTGGATGAAAGTGGATTCAAGGGAGACTTAGGAGGTAGCATCAACAGGAAATGATAACTGATTATGAGGGATGAAGAGAGGAAAGTATCCCTGATGGCTCTAAAGATTCTAGGTATTCATGGGGTCAGGGAGCACTGGGGAGAGCTGAGGGAGAAGGTCCCACACAACAGCCACATGCACTGTTCACCGCTCCCCTAGGTCACAGGCTGTTTCAGGGATCCAAGCCTTCTTCATACATGATGAACTAAGTTTTCTGAGTGTCCTTTCCCTCCTTCTTCACCCGGAGAACTCCTCCTCTGAGATTTAGCTTGAATGTCACTTCCTCCTTACATGTACACGTGCTGAGCACTGTACCAGGTACTTGTGTAGACATTGTCCTATTGGAACCTCACAACATCCCTGCAAGGAATCTATTGCCATCTTCATTTTACAGGTTACTGAGAATCAGAGAAGGTCCAGAGTTGGCTAGTTATTCAGGTAGTAGGTGGGAGAGCCCACAGACACCCAGTGCTGCCTTCCCAGTGACACTGAGGGAAAGGTGAGCTTGGCCTGGGGCCTCTTCTTCTCAAAGGCATTGAGGTTTCTCACCACACAGATTAGAGATGTGAACTTGAGGAACAATGAGAAGTTCTGAAGCCCATGCTGTGGGCTGTCGGGGGATAACAACAAGGGGTACAGATGAGGACCGCTGGACCCAAAGCAGGTGTACACCACACGACATGCTTCTCTCCATCCCCAGAATTCTAGCGAAGAGCCTCCCAAGCATCGGATACCCAGGGTTTCCCTGTTCTTCCTAGAAATAGGTTCCAATGAACAGACAACCCACAGCATAACTAAGCACAGATGTTGTGCCTTCTCTCCTACCTCCTTGACGTGGACCCTCTACTCTATCCATGTCACTCTCTCTTGCCACTGTGCCTTTGCTTGTGTCTATCCCTCTGCCTGGCACCTCATCTCTCTCCTTACTATGTGCCTGGAGAGGTTCTACTCTGGCTCAGTCTCCCCTGGAGCATCCCTTCCACATTTCCTTAGATTGGGTGTAGGGTGACCAGTTGTCCCAGGTCGCCAGGACTAAGGGATTTCCTGGATTGTTGGACATTTGGTGCTAAATCAGGGCAGCCCTATGTAAACCAGGGTGGTTAGGTGCTTGGATTGTGTCAGCTTATTGCAAGCCCAGCAAGTGTTCAAGATGTCTTGTATCTATTGGTTCTCTTCTATCTCCTCCTTTAAAGTAGACGTGACTCTTGAAGATAATAAGGTCCTGTGCCTTGTTCATCCTCGATGTGTGCAGGCAGCGCTTGTGGAATGAGTGTATGGTGTGAGCACAGACTCCGAGTGAGTGTGGTAAATGGCTTAACCTCACAGAACTCCAATACCCCCATTGTGTAAATGGGGCTAAAGGTAATACCTGTACCTCACAGGGTTGCTGTAAGGATTAAGTGAAGGGAATGCAGCAGAGCACCTAGGATATAGTAAGTGCTCAGTAAACAGTAGCTATTATTTTTAGCAATGGTAATAGCATTGCTTTTGTTGGGCACTTAAAACTTTTAAAAATTAAAAAAACTGGTTAGTCAATCCGGGCATTCTACCATGTTGCTAAAGCAAAAGACCGTCGCTTAATAAATAGCTTCTGGAAGATCTGTCATTTAAAACTACATTTTTGTTTCTCAACTATCAGTCATATTATTTCCCACCTGATGGTTCTTGCTCCAGAACAGTGTGGCCCAAACAGGCTGACTAATTTTAGCATTTCCAGAGCGCACACAATCATTCAGAAGCAGCTTTCTCAAGAGCTTGGATGGAAATAAATGGGCAATTAGCAGGTTTAACAGATTTTCTTCCCCACGCCCCGCCCACCAGAACCTCTAACACATTAAGTTGATCACAACATTTATTTTAAAGAAATTCAGCTGAAGTGTTTGTGGGGTTTGAGGAAATCTTGTGACCACCATGGACTCATCATGAATCCTGTTGCCTGGAGCACTGTGAGGGTGTGGCAGGGACACTGGAGGTCAGGAAAGCCAAGCTTCATCCCCAGATAGCCTGGGGCCTGGGGCAGGTTGCTCCGCAACCCTGGGCCTGTTTCCTGTCAGTAAAGTCAGGAAGTAGTCTTACTTAATTCCCAAGCCTCCCTCCAACTCAGGAATCAGAGGGTTCTCAGAGAGAACACTCTGATCGGCCAAAGAATTACATGTTGCCCCCAAATGCCTCCATTTCCTTATCTATGTCATGCATCCAACAGCTATTTATTAAGTTTCTGTTAGGTGCTAGGCACTGTACTAGGTGTTTGTAATAGTCACTCTCATATCCATCCTATCTCTACCACCTGTAGGAATGCCTTGCTTCCAGAGTTAGGCTCCTTGGAAGGAAAACACTTAATTCCAATTTCCATTTCCCTCCCATCTTGGAATCTTCAGGGGCTGCCTGTCTGACCTGCCCCATCCTCCAAAATATGTCAGAGGAGTGAAGCTCAGGCTTGAGGCCTTCAACACAAAGGGACCAGGTCTTAGGGGAGGGAGAAGTTCCAGGACAGAAAAAATCCTGGGATTTTTTTAGCCTCTCATTATCCAGGCTTACAGCAAAATGATTCTCCAGATGAGCAAGCCTCTTCCCCTTAAATATTCCTTTTGGCAATACCTAGGACCCCCTCTGTGAAGGCCATACCCCAACATCTTCTGACAAACTAAAGATGAATTCCCTATTATATCTTATTGTGGGGAGGAAAACAGGATTTAGGAGTCCTAGTTTTACCACTTGAGAAAGGGATTAATCTTGATTTCCGGGTTTGTCTCCTCAAAATGCACATGGTATTGATGGCTACTTGATAAAGCAGAGTGTGCGTCTGAAAGGTCACTGTAAACCATAGAAGCATTAACTATGGTCCCTGTTCGCCTTCTTCCACTTCATGGCAATATAGACCTGACCCTACAAATAAGATGAAGAGATGAACATCTCCATAGAGTTTGAATCACACCAGAAAGTTTCACCTGTCCAAAAATAGCTTCCCCATGTCCTGAAATTCAATTATTTGTGATTCACTCAAGCTCCCAATTAAATAGCTTTGCCAACCGTGACCTACCTACTCATGCTATGAAGAAAAGTTACATGCATTGGGACCTTGCCATGTCCCAGGCCCTTTGCAGTACTTAATTCTTTTTTTAACCCCACACCAATATGCAAGACAGGGCTTACTGCTTAATACATTTTAAAAACTGGGAAACTGATCCTCAGAGAGTTTAGGAAACTTGCTAAAAGCCCACGTGAGTGATGGGGTCAGGACTTAAGCATGGGTGGGGTTGGGAGGGTGGCAGGCCCAGGGTAGCACACAGAACAGCTGCCAGGAGAGAGAGGTCCGTAGGAGACGCGCACCAGCACCAGCGCCGCTCAGCCCACTTCACCACTTTGTCTAGCCTGGTGCCACAAATGCCCAGGTCACATGCATGAAGACCACTAGCGTTTCTGCCAGGAAAGAAAGAAAGAATGTTGATGCTGTTCATTCTCTGAAACAACGTATCCCCACTGGCTAATCTGGAAATATTACTTACAGGGCTCTCAAATGCCCCTTTGTTGCTGAGTGGGTGGATAGGCATCACAAATATTCGGCACTGCTTCTCCTCTAAGAGCCAGCACCATTCACTGGAATAATTACCCTGTTGTCTTCTCACCTCAGGAGAAAATGCAAGACGCCCTCTTTGCAAATCTGGTCCATCACGCTAGCAACACTTATATTCTGAGAAGCTGTTTTCCCTGATTGTTTCACAGCCTCTAATCTGCCACTCTCCAGATGAATATAAATTAAAACACGACAATGAAATATGGAGAAATATCTTCTCCCATCATAATCTCCAGCTCTCCGAACCCAAGGCCAGGAGTGGATGGAGCCCTGATTTGTCTCCATTGAGGAGAGGCATCCCCTGGTCGCTTCTGGCTCTGATGGATGGCTGCCGACTAGTTCTTAGGGAGGGGAGAAGCACGTGCCAAAACTTCAGGTCTCTGAGAGCTGGGAGCCGGGAGGTGTAGAGGATCATAATTACACCCAGGTGGAAGCCCGACCGCAGCTCACCCGCCAAGCAAAGAATGATCCCGTGGAATAGCCAGGAAGGAATGGAGTTCACAGGGGATTGGATTTCTACACTGTGGCCTCAAAGTCATTCTCAGACTTATCCCCTAAAATCTAGAGGTTAAAGAACAAAAATGTCCTTTAAGAACAGGTAAAGGGAGCCCTGTCTAAAGAGAGAGCTGCCCAATCCTTAGCTCCTGACAGCTGTGGCCTCAGGAGAACAGACATCCTATCTGCACAACCCCACCCTGATGGCCCAAGAAAACCCCAGAGGTGGAAGCTCAGAAGCTAGCATTTCAAGAGATGCCAGTGCCCCCCAAACACAAGAGAAATAATAGTGGCTTAATGCAGCAAGGCAATGCCCTAAAGTGGTCAGAGACTGGGAGTTTGAGCCAAACAGCCACGGGTTCTAATCCCGACTCTACTTCTTACTAGCTGCATCATCTTAGGCAAGTCACTCAACTATTCTGACCCTCTTTTTCCTGGCCTGTAAAATGGGAATAATTATACTATTACTTTGGTTGTGAGGTTTAAGAGACAAAATGAATGCGGAGTGCCCGGCAGACTACCTGGAACGTAAGAGGTACCAGAGTCAGTTTAATCTGTCCCTCTCAACCCCGCCCCCATACACCGGACAGCAAATTCCTGATGAATTCCTAAGGAATTTCTCTGCTAAATACTGATTACAGTTTTGCAGCCAGCCATCAGGCAGCAATGACTCCATAGTACTGCCCCCTCTGCCCCATCATTCAGTGCGTGGCACAACTTCAGGGACCAGAATCAGAGAGCCAGGTTTTAGCGGGAACCGGCCATTGCCTGACCAGGTACATACAGCGCTGTCCCTCCCCCTCATCCTGGAACTGACCACAAACTGTCCTCACCAGAGAGCTGGGGCACCACAGGACTATTTACCCCAGTGAGAGCTAGTGGAGACTGGGGCGCTCTCCGCCCACACTTTCACACATGACCTGGGGCCTGGAGCTGCTCTCCATAGCTGCTTTTCTGACAGAGTTGGATACCTTGACAAGGTCCCAGCAAGCAACAGAGCACCCATTGTTCAGCCTGCCCAGCCCCAGAGAGGGACCTGCGCCTGCCCAGTTCAGAGGTACCACCCAGATCTGGCAGCAGAGAGAGGCCCCCCAACCTTCTACCTGGAAGCACAGCTACCCTCACCCACATGGCCTGGGACCCACTTGGCCCTCAGTTCCTGCCAGATCCTGTCTGCTTTGCTGTTTGTAAAGGGCAGCGTGGGAGGGTTGGGAAAGCAGAGGAAACTTAAACTTACTCTCTGCTCATGGTCATGGAGACGTTATAGGCATTATTATTATATAGCTGTACTATCTTAATATTACTATGATTAACTAATACTACTGGAATTAGTGTCACTAGAATATATTCAGCTATAATATAAACATACAATGCAGTTGTAATAGCTGACATTTATTCTTACCATATGGCAAGTCTGTGCTAAGCATTATCTTAGCCTCAACCCCCCACAAACCTATGAGGTAGGAAATATTGTTCCACCCCACTTTAGAGATGAGGACAATCCGGAGAGGCTATACTACTTTCCCAAGACCACACAGTCCATAGAGTCCAAATTCCCACTCAGAGAGATGGAACTCCATACATGTGGGCACCAAACCTGCAAACTGGTCCTGCTGGTGGCAGACTTCTACAGACCAAATCTAAGGGCCTGAGAAATTCGCTCTTCCGCACAATTGTCACTCCACCTTCACTTGGTGCCTGAAATTCCCCTATTTGTGTTCCCGTGTTTTAAAGCTTCATCCCTTCCTTAAACGCAAATATCCTTTTTGGACAGGATCAAAATCCACCATCAGATGTCTTAGTCAGACTTATGGATGAGGCCTTTTTCTCCAGAGAGCTAGCTAGGAGCAGGGGAGAGAGGCCCTGAGCAGACCTGCACCATCACATCAAAGTTTATTTTTCTCCCATGTGCCTCTCATTTCTCATGTGTTTTCATTCTCCCCATCATCCAGAAGTTTCATGTGGTCATAAAGAAAACTGATTGAATAAATAAACTCATGCTGAGGATGTTTCCCATCTCCATCCCTCTTACTGATATCGTACATCTTCATCAGACCCAAAGCATCCCCCAGCCTCATCAGAGATTTTTTAGGAAAATTGACTTCATGGGATAAGGAAGCTCAGGTGATTAGCAAGTCAGGTGGTCCTCTCTGCCACTCACTTCCCCCCAGACATTCCACCATAGCCTCCCTGCTGTCTGCTCACTTGGACTAGCATCTGGTATAGGAGGATCCAGCATATCATTTTGAACTGCTCAACTTTATTTCCACTAGAATTATGTCACACAACTGGGGTGTCCTGGGGAACTAAGGAAAACAGAGAAGCGATAAAGTCTCCGTACACACTGAACCCGTGTTTGAGTCTTGCTCAACACACATACATTAGGTCCTAGGGTTCTCAATTTGAAAAAACTATAGGGCCACATGTAAATGGCTCCCTATAAAAATAAAACATTTTTTAAAAGGATGCCCCGTAAGTAGAGACTTCATCTCCCAGGGATATTTTCCGTATCAGAGGTCTGTGAAGATGGCCATGGTTAATGGAAGGGGATGTTTGTCACCTATGGTGGAATTCTGTTCACAGGAACAACCCAGGGTGGAAGAGGTTTTGAGATTTGAGGGGAGGGGCTCTGGCAGAGGTCACCTTACCTTCTAGTACAGAGGGTGTAAAAGTTACCCACTGCCATGTAACAAATCACCTCCAAGCTTAGCAGCTTGAAACAAATATTCTACAATCTCACAGTTACTATGAATCAGACACCTGGGAACAGCTTCGTTGGGTGGTTCAGACTTGGAGTCTTCTATGAGGTTGCAAGTCAGCAAAGGCTGCAGGCACCTCAAAGCTCCACTAGAGCTCGAAAACCACCAACAAGCTCATTGAGGGTGTTATTGGCAGGCCTCAGCTCCTCACTGGCTGTTGAGCAGAGGTTTCAGCTCCTTGCCATGGGGCCCTCCCACAGGGCTGGGTGCTCCTGACATGGCAGGGGGGCTTCCCCCAAAGTCACAAATCACAGAGAGGGAGAGAGAGTTCAAGACAGAAGGCTCTGTCCTCTACAGTCTCATCCCAGCATGACACACCATCACATCTGCTCTATGTTCCTGGTCACACAGACAAACCCTGGTACCATTTGGGAGGGGGCCACACGAAGGTGTGAATACCAGGAGGCAGGGACCTTTGGGGCCATCTCAGAGGCTGGCTGCCCCAGGAGGGCACCGAGCATGGTGAAGTCCACAGTTGGAGGACTCCACATGGCAGCCCTTGAGCAGGTGTGCCCACGCAGCCTCCGTCTGCACTTTTATAAGATGAGGGCAATAGAGTTGTCAGGGATCAACAATGTCTAGAAAACCACATTGAACAGAGAGTTGCACAAATAGAAGGCAACATTATTTTGATTGCTGTTAGCAGTAGCAGTGGCACACAGTGCTGGGGACTCCTTCTCTCCTGCGCTCGCAGGCCCGACCCACCTGTGTAAAGCAGTGCCAGTGTGTATTTCAGATTGCCAATACCCAATGCCAGATAGTGAAGTGTTGCAAAATACAGCTTGGGCAGGACCTCTTTGATGAGCTGTTAGAGCTGATTTATAATTAGCCTCTCACCTGAATGCAAATAAGGACCCTGAGGTTCTCGCTGGTTCTTGCTTGGAAATGATCTCTGCTCTTCATTTAAATGTCCTCCCAATTTCTTAGCAACCCTGGCTTTCTTAGTTAATAAACAATATGAAAGTAAGCACCAGCCCAGCCCTCTCTGAATATCACAGGCTCCAAATCACCCAGCTCTGATGTCCACAATCCCAACTGATACCCTCCTGTCCTCCCCTCCCCGACCCCTTGCCCTGTCACGAGGGTTTTCAAGACAAGATCTGCCTTAACTCTGGGCATTTAGGACACCAAGCACTTTCTCACTAGGAAATGCCTCTTTCTAGAACCCGCACAGTGCTGGTCAGAGCACTGGATAGGTGTCAAGAGACTGGAGTGCCAATCCTGGCTCCGATCCTTGTCCAGGTGTGGCCTTGGGCAGGGCACTTCACTGCTCTGAGCGATTCAGATCTGCTTATCAAAGACGATGATTCTACCAGGTATTCACTGAGCATTTCTGAGCCTTCTCCAATAGCCCCCTCCCTCACCTGCCCTATAGCACCCCACTAGAAACAAAGTACATGCAACCTTCTAAGGTATTCCTCATAGTTCCGTTTCTCTCCCTGTGGGTTTTTCTTTCCTTTTGAACACTGGCAGGACTCACGTGTGTGTGTTATGCACTGGGCATGGACCCATTACAGCTTTGAGCTGGTAATCCAGCCTCATTTTCACAACCACGATAGCTGACCCTTACTGAGCACTCACTATGTGCCAGGCACTGTTCTACCACACTGAACTTCACAACAGTCCTGAGGTTGTAACTATCATCAGCTCCATTTTACAGATGAGGAACTGAGGTTCAGAGAAGGTAAGCAACCTATTTAAAGTCACCCAACCTGTGTAAGGCAGAGCCAGGATTCAAACACACGCCGTCTGGGGCCAGGGTGGGCTCTCTTAAGACTGACTTCTTCCTCCAGAAAGAATCTGAACATCTTGATCACAGGCCCTATTTCTTCTACACACAGTCAGCATCTATGCGTATTTGCTGATTGATCGCAGGCTTCTATCCCAGACACCTGAAGCATATGGTGAAGCATAAACTCTATCTGTTCCTTTCCAGAACGTAAGACCTAATATGTGATAACAGACAAATCCAAGTGTTTCATAGACTCAGAGGATTTAGAAGGAATGTTTTCCCAACCCTTGTTTTACAAATAAGAAAAGGAAGCCTGAAGAGATTAGGTGAGTGGCTTCTGATCACACACCCTGCAGCAGAGCCAGGGCACCAACTCTGTCAAGAGTTCAGGCTAGGGTGGTGGTTCTCAACTGGGGTGACTTTGCACCCCAGGATATTTGGCAATGTCTGGAGACATTCTTGGTCATCACAACTGGTGAAGAGGATGCTACTGGCATCTAGTGAGGAGGCCAGAGATGTTGCTCAACATCCTGCAGTGTACAACACAGTCCCCCCGACAAAGGCCTATCTGGCCCCAAATGTCAAAAGTTCTGAGACTGAGAATCCCAGTCTGCGGGACTCACCAATTCCGCATAAGGCTCTTTACTCCTGTTTATTCACACATAGTCACCTACTGTTGGACATCTTGTCTTCGTCATCTTTGTTTCCAGCACCCAACAAAGTACTTGGTGTGGAGGAAAGGCTCACTGAATGAGAGACAGGGGAAAGGACAGGGAGGGAGGGAGGGAGGGAGAGAGGGAGAAAGGAAGGAAGAGAAAGAATGTCAGAGAAAGATATCAGGCCTTCCTGGTGGATGAGAAAGCCAAACTCTATAAATCAAGACCTCTATTCATAAAACAGAAGACTACTGACCATTTGAAATCAATTTTTGCATATCTTTCCAGAGGGAATACTAACTCTGAATACCTTCTTAATTATGCTGAAGCATAATTTAGGCTAATACTAACAAAGTAAATTAAAGAGAGAACAAACTCCTGCTCCAGAAATTTTCCCCCTATGAAAGAAAGTCCTGATTGATGGATGTGATAGTGCCAGTAAGGTACAAATGCACTGCCCTTTATAAAAATAACTGGTTCCTTAGAGGTGTCCACTGGGAAAATTGCAGTAGTTACAGATGCCACTGAGGAAGATATAACAGACAGCTCTCATTCCAAGGCAGCCAGGCCTCAGAGGAGGTCTGGCCAGTGGCTGTAAATCCAAATATCCAAGTGCAGTTATTCTTCAACCCCCCAAACAAATGACAAATGGCTCCCCTGTCAGAGCTGGCAGGTGACGCACTACCCCCCCTCAACCCACCCACTGCAGTGGGACAATCTGTCAGCAGCCACTAATTCTCAGGATCGTGGGGAAGAGCTGGGAAGTCAGCCTGTGACCGTTGGGCAAAGAGAAGGGGTCCCTGAGCCCAGACACCTTGGAAAATGTAGCTCCTGCTCTATGTGGCAAATAAAGCTCCATGGTCCACCAGAGGAGAACAGTGCTTCTCTGTGTTCTCACCAAGGTATGGTGAGCAACCCAGAAAATACCTTGAAACCATCAGATGAAAAGCCCTCATATGGTCCTGTCTCCCTCCCTCTAGGATGCCCCACTTCTTTTCCATGGACACGCCTCTTCCAAAACCCACAGAACACCTCCCACAGGCAGCTTTTCCCAGACTCCACCATCAGGACAACGCTCTCCCCACCTGATGCCCCAACTGCACACGGGCCTCCATCAAAGGTGCTCAGCACACTCCGCCCCGTTCACACCCCTGGCTAGCGGTAGCTCAGACCTGCCTGGCTGCCAGACTTTGATCTGCCACCACCTGCAGTGCTATCACCACCTGGTGGGTCCTCCACTGTGCTCAGCCCCCATGGGCGGACTTGCCATGGAGCCCATGGAGCTTAGGTTTCAAGACCCCACACTTGCTCAAGGCCCTTCCAAAGCCGACCTAATCATGATTCATGACTTTGCACTCCTTTTCTTAAAGAGGCCCCAGTGGTATCTACCATTCAGGCCCCATAGAACCTCTTTCCTGCCCACAGTGATCTCCAGAGACCTTCATGCCTTACACATAATATCTGCTTAATAAGGATTGGAGGATTGAAAAGAATGGATCCTAAGATCACAATTAATCAGGAATTGGTGTATAACAAAATGGGGAGGATGTGTGCTTCCCTCAGGCAGGCTTTAATAATTCTTCTGTCATCAAGCTGAAAAGAATCAGTGGTGTCCTCTATCAGCTAGTCCAGTGGTTCTCAAAGTCCAGCATGCAGGAGAACGCCCTGGAGGCTGGACTCAGCCCCGGAGTGTCTGGTTCAGTAGGTCCCAGGTGGGACCAAGAATGTGCATTTCCCACAACTTCCCAGGTACTGCTGCTGCCCCTGCTTGGAGGATTACACATAAGAACCACTTTGAATCCATGCGTTTTTAACAGGGAAGACATGGCCCCTAAGGAAGTGAAAAGTGGTTCTTGGAGGAGACAAAATCTTATACTTTTTATAGTAAAGCAGATATACGTGCAGCATATCAATAGATCTACAGCATATCCATGGCATTAAAATTTCACGGTGGGCAATAAGAAAAAATGTCCAAAAAGACATTAAGGAATAATAGCAAAGGTTAAGAGACACTGATCTGACCCAGCTTCCTACTTGGTGCTTAGCCCCACCCCGCTGGTGACCCAGAGGCCACACCATACCTGATGCTGTGGAAGGAGCACTGGACTTGGAATCAAATCCCAGGTTTAAATGGTAGCTCTGCCCAGTAGCAACTGTGAGATTTTTCCACCCAAACTCACTTTAGCTTCTATACTGAAACGGTATATACTACACTACCCTCAAAGGGAGTGCTGTGCTTGGGTGGGAGAGAAACTTGAATAAGTTGTTACAGGAATGAGGTGAGTGAGCCCCCAGAGTGTGTGGTTGAGTAACAAGAGCAGCATCTTCCCAGGAGGGTGGGCCTGTTTACCACCTTGTTTTGCTGAGCAACAGGAGTGTGAGAATGCACATTTCAGGGCAGAACAGGATTCCTCCATCCTATTGAATGTGTGGAGAAGGATGGAGAGAGATGGAGCTGGGGGCAGCCTAGGAGAGTCCAAACTGCCTTAAAACACACACGTCAATCCTGTTGCAGGCAGTCTTCTGAGTGGCAGCTATATAAATTCTTTCTTCATCACCCCTGTGAGTTCTGCACTAAGTTTCCTGTCACTAAATAATGATCTTAGGACCAGCCGATTATTTGCGGGTAGGGTCCAGAGGGGTTGAGTCTACATGCATGTTGTGTTGGCTCAAAACTAAAGACTCACATGCAGGACCCATCACACCCCTGGGTTATACTTCTTGGTTGTCTTATCATCTGCCCAGTCTCCCAAGCCCCAAACTAGGACTTGTCATTGACTCCCACTTCTCCTTCAGTCCCGATGTCCAACCAGCCACCAAACCTTGTGGATCTACTGGGAAGGCCTGCTCTTCTGCTCCAGGCTCTCGACTGCCTGAGACCTGGTCCTCTGTGTGTCTCCAGGGAGCTTCTGGAACCTTATCTAGGCCCCAGCCCGGGCTGCCCAGCCCAGAAGATCCCCCAGCCCCAAAGCCTTCTTCCTGCTGTACAGATTGGATTGTCCTAACTGCATAGCCATGGCCCAAAGCAAGGATGGGTAACAGAAGTGGTCCAGGCCAACTTTGTCCTGGGGGGAGAAAGTTAAGTGATAGATAGTATTCGGCCAAAGGTCTTCTAGGCAGCAGACTTTACCAACTGAGGTGGAGGTCAGAGTCATCCATCAGGGAGGTCTGATTTGGCACAAGAGATGCAGAAGTAGGATACAGCTGGAGCAGAGAAAGGAAAGTCTAGCAGAAACCAAATGATCGGACCTCAGGGACAGAGTAAGGGGCCTACCAAAACTTAGGGATCCCTAGATCTCCCAACAGTCCCTCAGATGGTGAGATCTGGGAAGCAGCGAGGAGTAAAAAGGGCATGAGTTTTGGGTATCAGTTCTCCCTCATGCAAATTGTAGAACGAGGGACAAGCAGCATTACCCCCCTGAGCCTCAGTTTCCTCCTGTGTAAAATGGGGATGCTAGTGCCTACACTTCATCGGGTGTGGTGATGAGTGAGTGAGCTGTAAGCACTAACAGATGGTGGTGGTGGTGATGATGCTGGGATTGGGGGGCCATCTCTAGCCCCTTCACCGTTGTGCTGGCTCTCCTCTGAACACGCCCCAGCGGCTCCATATGCTCTGAGACCAAATGCAATGCTCCATTGTCACTTAACCAACACAGAATTGAACAGCACTGTCACCTCCTTTTTCCAAAACTCATGCTTCTAGCAATGCAGTCTACAATCACATGAGGGCTGGGAGGAGACACTGTACAGTATTTACTCCTGTTGAAATAAAGACATGGATCTTTCCACATGTGATGCTACTAGGCCACAACTCACTGTCTTTTCCTGGAGTACTTGGGTTTAGGATCCAAGTGCAACCCTGTTAAATTTTCTCTTTTCAGTCTCTCTCTCTCTCTCTCTCTCTCTCTCTCTCCCCCCCTCTATCCCCCCACCACCTTCCTTTTTGTATTTCTTGGATTTTGTTTCTGGTATCATGTCTAGCTTCTTGACATCAGAAATTTGATGAAATTAGACTCTATATTATTATCCAAATCAATGACAAAATTGCTAAGACAAAGGCAAAGACTGAACCCTGGGTCAAAGTGCAGGAGCCCTCCCCCTTCAAGGACACATCAGTCCATACACTGGTACTATGGGTACATTTGTCCATTTAGTTATCCATCAACCTAACCGTTCTTGCAGCCAGTCCTTATTTCTCTCATCTTCCCACAAGGATATTGAGAACCTTATCAAATATGCTGCCCAAGTCCTTCTGTCTTTTTCCATCCTTCGCCCCCTCATTTAGTAAGCCTCTGACTCCTGTTGATTCCACCTCAAAATATCTCTTGTAGACCTTCCTCTCCTACATCTCTACAGCTGCATACCTCATCAGGGCCTTTACCATCTCCCTCTGGATCACTGCAGTAGCTTCCTTATTAGTCTTCATACCTAGACTTTCTGGAAAAGACTTGAGGCAGCTCAGCATATGTATATTCAAATACACCTACCCTGTCCCAACACAGTCATTACCTGGAAGGCACTCTTACTATTTTTTATGCCTTAAGGTTTGTTTTTCTTTCCAATTCTTCACTCTAGTATTTTTTTGGTGATGACAGATGTGCTCCCAAAATGACAAAGAATTTAGAAACATTTTCAATTTATTTTTAACATCTGCGTCAGTGAACAAAGAAATCATAGTTGGTGACAGCGGTGGAGAAGGAGGAAAAAGGGAACTTAAATAGCTTTAGCTTTTACAGGAACTTCCATCAGTGCTGGTTGCACTGTGATGTGATATCAGGTTGGGTCTAATCATAAGAAGGAAGGGTACATTAAATTGTCCTGAACATATTTACCAGTTCTTACAATACCACTTCTTAAACTCTTTGCAGAAGCCAATTTCCTCATGAGAAAATTAGATTTTTTAGAATAAGCAAGCCCCACATTTCTTTCTTAACCTAATTCAGTCATCTGGTTCTAACACTGTGATTCTGAGAACAGACAATGGTGCAATCTTAGAGCCTCTGGCTCTCTAGCCTTCAGGAATTTTCTGCAGCCTGAATTTAGGTAGGAAAACCAGAGAATGGAAAGAATAACTAGATATCTGTCATGTATCTTTGTGTTAGAGGGTGGGAGAAAAATCCCAGCTCAGCCACATTCCTGGGTAGGCCAGAATTTAATGGGATCCTTGAGATGTGTCGGCTGAGAGACAGGCAGTAGCTGAAGGTGCTCGAGGCTGGACCTAAGGCATGGCTAAGTAACTGAAGGGCAAGGCCAGTGAGTTGGAACCTTACTTGGGTCTTAGTGACACTATAGCCCCTGGGATACGGTGAGAAGGGGCTGACACACTGGGGCATCTTCTCCTCTCTTTCTCTGCTGTTCCTCTGATGCCCCACCCCCATTCAGGAACCCACTGACCCTTTCCCTCCTCTAAAATCCCACAGCACTGTCTGCACCTCTCCTGCAGTGTCTCTGCACGCCTACACTGCTCTTCATGCACAGGACCAGCCCTCCCCACCAGACAGTATGTACCTGGACAACAGGCTTGTGACTTAATCATCTACATATCCTGAGCACTGCCTGGCACTTAGTAAGTGCTAAGTATATATTACATTCAAAGAAAGAAATGTTTGTAGAGCATCATTACTCACTTTCTCTTGGTTTTTGTATGTTTTGTGCTCAATCCCATGTAAATTTCTCCCTTTTTTGCAAAATCATTATAATTTAGTTTGCCATCACTTTTGCTTTGGGGTCACAAATGTCAATCTAGTTAGCTTCAAGTGACTAATGTGTGGGCATCATCAGGGTGTAATGCTCCAAAATCAGAAGTTTTCTAAAACGAAGACTTTCAATGCCAAAAAGAAGGTTTATTATACAACGAGTAGGGCATATTCATTCACTTATGTATTCAATAAGCAACTCTTGGAGTGTGCCCATGTGCCAGACAATCATACTGGGCTTTGAGGGCATAAAGATAAACAAGACGTGGTTACCTCCACCGCGAGAAACTCTCAGCCTGGAGACCTTCCCTAATCCTTCAGCAAGCATTTCATGAACCCGTGAGGTGCTGAAACACTTCTCCTGGCCTATTTTCTTTCTTAAACAAACATTTCCATCATATGTGCCAGGGAGCTTTGAAGATGGTATATAAACATAAATAATTTACATAGGCACATTGTAAACGTTAACGAGTATCTTTATAACAACTCCATGAGGCTCGTACCATTAATTACCGATTACTCTACATAGATCATCTCTTTTAATCCTCACAATTGAATGAGGACAATATTGCTGGTCCTGTAACAAAAATGAAGGAACTGAGGCTCAGAAAAGTTAACTAATTTGCCCAGAGTCACACGGCCTATTAAGTGGTAGAATCGAGATTTTTTTTTTCCTAAGAGAACTGAGTGTGTTCCTTAAACCCTTGTCAGGATCTGTCACTGAATTTGCCTGCTGTCGACGCAGAGGCTGGAGAAGGAGGGCTGAGACCAAGGTTGGAGACTAGCAGGAACTGTCGAGAGTGGTTTATGATATGACTTTAGGAGCAGCACGGTCCCTGGGGTGACTGGGACATGGGGACACAAAGGCGTCTTGGTCAGGACCCCAGGAGGCGAGGGCTCAGTTTGCATGGGCACAGCCTTGCATCCATCCTGGCACCTATCATCACTGTACCTACCCTTCAAATAAGCAGCACCGACGAGGGTCTTGTCACCAGCAAGTCAGGCTGCCAGTTCACCTGCTCATTCCAGAGCAGGACGAGGAGCAGTGCTCAGCCCCTGGGTGCCCACCAAGAGCAGAAGGCATGTGTGTTACTGTTGACACCTGTCTCTGTGAGGCTCCACACCTGTCAGGGACCAAGCAAGCACAGGGCAAGCCTCTGAGAGCAAGTCACCTGAGCAGAGAGCGCACTGCAGAAGTTATGGAGAGGGGGTCTCCTCAGCCTGTGACTCTCCAGGCACTGGGACCCCCCGCACTCAGCACCCAGGACAGACACTACACACACACACACACACACACACACTCTCACACTCACACACACGCACGCACATGCTCCTTAGCCCTGTTTCCTCAGGTGGGCGTTTTCATAAGAAAACCAGAGAGCAGCACTCCCAAGCCCATGATCTGTTTCAAGAGCTAACAGGACATAATTTGCAAATGGAAAGAAGAAAAGAAGTGCTAAGAAAACCCTATTTATTGTACAACTCCATACCCCACTTTGAAGCCTTATTCTGACAGACCAGGTTAGAGCGCAGGGCCATATGGCATCCTAACTGGAATAAACGAGCTCTATCCTGACTCCACTGAAGCCCCAGCCCTGCAGCATAAACATGTCCATTAGAGCTGGGTTATTTCTGTCCCATCTGGGGTGCTAACCTCTCAGAGCAGAGGAGAATAAATGTGCCATTGTCAGGAACCCCGCAGCAGAGGTGAGGACGGCTGCCCCTTCTACATTTTCTTTTTTATACCTGTGGCCACCTCTGGAGCTTTCAGAAAAGAGACGGCTTCTGAGTCTCAAGCAGGCAATTCTTCAAGCCAAAGCTACAGAGAAATTCCTGTTTTATCCATTTCTATCTCTGGAGGGCAACACGCCAACACATGCACAGAGTAGGGGCTTTCAGGTGGTCAGGACAGCGTTCAGCAGGCTGAGGCAAATCAGAGCACAGGCTGAGGACTGCACTGCTCTGTCCCTCAGCCTGAAGCCCTCGATCAGCCTGGTCTTCTCGACACTTTCAACAACTCTTTTTCTAAATTTTTGATTGTTGAGGACAAATTTGGATTTCTTTTTCTCTTTTTTTCCTTCTCCTGGCAATCTCAAATGTGTCAAAAGAAAGGAAATTTCTACCATCATTGTCAGAAACGAGACTCAAATAACATGCCACCATCAAACACCAGCGTTCTTTTCACCAGAAAGAAGCGCACTAAGAGTAACAGATCTCTAAGTACTACCCAGTGCACAGAAATCCAAATGGCTCCATTATCTCAACACCAGCAGAGTGGGGCAAGCTGTACTCTGTTTTATAAGGACTTTGGAGCTTCTGGTGGCAAAGAAGTAATCTCCTGGTTCTTAAGTGGCATTGGGGACACCAAGCACTACAGCCATAGAAAGAATAGAACTTACACGGTCAAATATTTTCAGTCATATCAGGCTTCAAAACCTGAGTCACAAAGAAACTGGGGTAACCACTGAGGCAAAGAGAATGAAAATTCCTTGGTCACTGGGCATCAGAGGTCCCCACGTTTGGGGGAGCATCTGAAACTTGATGTGACAGCACTGGAAGAGGCCAACAGTCCCTGAATAGGCAGGGGCCAAAGGGGTAAGGATGCTACTGTAAAGCTATCTAGGAGCTAGGCCAGAGGTGGGGCTTGTGGGAGCAGACTCAGGCCCACGTACTGACCGGAGCATCTGCTACATGTGGTCCCAGCCCCGCCACTCACAAGCCATGTGGCCTCAGGCACGTTATATAATCCCTGAGCCTCTGTGTCCTCACCTTTAAAGATGGAATAATAAGAGGTAAATGTACTTCATAGCGTTGTTGTGAGGTTTACATGATCTAATACACAAAAGTGTTTCGAACAAGGCTCAGCACATAGTAAGTGCTCAAGAGTTATCGTTGTTGGACAGTCAGCCCAGTGGGTAGGGAACATTTCATGAGTATAAAGCTATGCTGTTCCGATGATCTAATCAGCTGCTGTGAGAATGTGCCTCCCTTTATGGTACCGAGATCTTTTTCCTTCATGCTGTACCCTGCCCTACCACAGACTTCTTCTTTGGCTAAATATCCCTTCAACGGTCCTCAGGGGACATGGTTTCCAGTCCCTTCACTCTTAGGTCACCCTTCTTGGAACAAGTTCAAGTTGAATTTTATTTTTTTTATTTATTTATTTTTGGCTGCGTTGGGTCTTTGCTGCTGCACACGGGCTTTCTCTAGTAGCGGCGAGCAGGGGCTACTCTTCATTGCTGTGCGTGTGCTTCTCATTGAGGTGTCTTCTCTTGTTGCGGAGCATGGACTCTAGGCGTGCGGGCTTCAGTGGTTGCAGCACGCGGGCTCAGTAGTTGTGGCTCGTGGCCTCTAGAGCGCAGGCTCAGTAGTTGTAGCGCACAGGCTTAGTTGCTCTGAGGCATGTGGGATCTTCCTGGACCAGGGATTGAACCCGTGTCCCCTGCATTGGCAGGCGGATTCTTAATCACTGCGCCACCAGGAAAGTCCCTCAATTGCATTTTAAATGTCCATTTCTAAAGCCAGTTCTCTCTCAAACCAACATTCCAAGGCCAAAATCATCACCTCCACCACTGACTATCTTCTTCCATTCCTGGGACTTCACACTGCTCTCTCAGGGCTACAGGTGCAGGTCAGGTCTGCGGAGCCAGCACACGCGACCTCCTGAGCTCCCTGCTCACAGGAGATGGTTCCCCCTCTGGCCGGCCCTCTTGTGCCTCTGAGAGAGGAATCCAACTGCTTCGAGTCTCCTCCTTACCCAGCCAACCTGGAGGGACTTCCTTAGAGGCCCAGGCAGCAGCCTGGGCCTCAACCTGTCTCCCTCAACCCTGCCCTCATGGGGTGTGCCCTGCCTAGGCTGCGTTTGGACTGCTCTGTACCACCTGTCTGCTCTGCTCCAGTCTCACACAAACACCTGTAAGGGACTCCTTCCCCCCAGCACCTATGCCTTATAACTGGGCTCTTTAACCCAGGAGAGGAGAGACCATCCAGGAAGGAGAAGACTGTAC
Source organism: Orcinus orca (assembly GCF_937001465.1). Lineage (NCBI taxonomy): Eukaryota > Metazoa > Chordata > Mammalia > Artiodactyla > Delphinidae > Orcinus > Orcinus orca. The sequence continues at coordinate 99,917,640 of NC_064560.1, read as the reverse complement.
TGCCTGGGGCATCGTTGGGGACAAGGGCATTGTTTTGCTGCCTTCATAGATCTTTAAAACCACAGCTCTGCTCAAGCCCAGAAATAGAAGGCACACCCAGCCTGCTTTGGCATCAGTTCTCTTGCCAAACTTGAAACTTTCAGTCCTGAAAGGGCACACTTCCACAGGAGACACTCAGCCAGCTGTTCCAGTGATAGCCACAGCTGAGGGGCTGGTCCCTTGAGCAGGGTAGGGGCTGAGGAGAAAGCATAGCAAAGGGAGCCCAGGCACCCGTGCCCATTCCCCCTCCATTCCCAGTCAGTTCTGTCCACAAGTCCAAATCCAGACCCCTAGCTTCTTAGAAACCCTTGTGGGCAGGCGGCAATATTTTCTTTCTCCAGATGATACCGACTACCAAGGGGCCCCACCAATAAAGCACTAGTGTTCTCCCTGGAAACACAGGCTCCAATTGTGCTCTGATCAAATCTGGCTCTGTTCCCTGACTCCCAAGCCCTGTTGGCTTCTTCCACCCCCCAACCCTGCCCAGGGAAGACGCTACAGGTGCACAGGGGCAACCAAATGTCAGCACGTTTACATGTAATGACAAGAAATGAAATTGTTTTTTACAACGGCAAGGCCATCTGAAATTCTTTCTTTCTTTCTCTTATTCGCTCGGGTATCTAACCAAAAGGCACGTGTTCTTTTTTCTCTCTCTTTAAAAAAGAAAAAGAAACCAGTATAAGCCAAAGTGACCTGACTTAGCTTATTAGTAAACATACAAATGGGATCATCCCTGTTCTTAGAATGTAATCCTTCACCTCCCTGCAGGTCGTGTGGCACATCTATGTTCAAATTACTTCTTTTCATCAGGGCGCCACCCTCCCTCCCCAAAAAAAAGTATGAGTTCTTACCTTACTTGGATAAACAAATGAGTTCACTACAGTAGTCCCTCCTAAAATAGAGACTGGACGCTAGGACAAATTTCAGCCTCTGGAATTCTAGAATGCAGAAAGGGCAATTTGCCAGGAACTTTAAAATCCAGACTCTACCAGGCATTGCCAAAAATTAAGCCAATCATCCCCTAAACAATTAGTCCAGCCCAGTTCCTTTCATGACAAGTGACCTGAACATAGGTCTCAGCTTTCCTATAGCCCTGTGGTCATTTTGGGGGTGAGGAGATCCTGAACACTCACACTTTGATGAAATATAAAATGTTTTTCCTAGCTCTGTGTCTTTCCTATAGGCCCATCCCCACCCTCTTTATTAAGGAATTTGTTAATATGGGAAAGTTTGAGTGCATCAGCTTTGCTCTAGAACAAAGCTGTATTCATTCCCAAATGCAATGCTGAGGGCTGAGGGCAAGTCTAAGGCTGAAGTTGTTTCTGATGAGGTTCTCATTAGTCCAGCTCCTTAGATGCCTTTTTCTCCCCGTTCTTTCTTGCACCCTCTCTGGCCCCATGTGTGAAGAACCAATCAACATGTCCTGACCTTGGTGGAAAAACCATGGGATTTTTCACCCTTTGCTCTTGCTACTTTTTCTCACCATTCTTCTATGCATCTTCCTTTCCTCTCTTTTAGTGCAAGTTGTAGCCAGTGCTCCTTCATTCACAACAGCCCAGGGCATTTGTGTCCAGTCCTATATCAAAGCGCACGTTGTGCAGTAACTCTTCTAGCTACTGCCAAAAGAACTAAAGAATCAAACAAGCCAAATGAAGTACAATAAAGAGCATGTGCAGGGGATGGTGGGGGACATGTTACCAGAATACTCTCTTTGTTACTATATCCAAATCCACAAGCTCTCCTCAGTGTTGTCTGGGAAATACATCAGTCTACTTCCAATGTCTCAGATAAAATAGAGTCCATCCAATTCAATGCCTTGACTTGTCTCCATATGATGGGCCACAGTCTCCATTCTAATTCCAGTGCTGGCCCAAGTGTTTCTGAATCTTCATTAACTCCTATGAGACATTCCGCAAATCCCAGGTTTTCTGGGTTAGCATAGAGTGTTTGGAAAAGCAATGACTGTAGAATCAAGAAGACTCAGGTTAGAATCCTAGAGAAGGTGCCCACTAGCTATGGGCAAGTTACTCTCACTGAGTCTCAGTTTCCCCATTTGCAAAGGAAGCAATGTCATCTAATCCAAGGGTTTCTGTGAGGATTACATGCTAGCCTAATAGGTGATCAGTAAATAGGTATTCTCCTTCAGAATTCATTTCCCACCATCACTGGCACAGCCCTAGTTCTTTTACAACTTTCTAAAGCACAGCAGCCGAACTATCACTTGCCAGTCTTCAACAAGCCAGGACCCTCCATGTGTTCTGAGTGTTTCGCCACATCATTTACAGGGATGCAACTCTGTCTCCTATACTCTCCAAATTATATTAATCAGTGATCAAGAATTACTCCTGTCACTATCGCCAGACAGTGATAGCATGTCTGTGTTTGAAAACTGAAAAGTGTTATACAAAAGTACTTCATAATACGATAATGAGAATTCTATCAACGGGAGTCTACCATTATATCTACCAGTCAAAATTTTACTTCTCGTAATTGATATCACCAATTAAATGAATTCAGAACGAAAGAGTTTTTAAAAAATAGCAAAGCTATTTATATACTATTTTACTTCCGTACGACTTCAGTTTGTTCCACAGTTAACAAAAACCTACAAGTACAGAATCCTATTGGGTTGGCCAAAAAGTTCATTCAGGTTTTTCCATAACATCTTACAAACTTTTTGGCCAACCCAGTATTAATTCCTCCATTCATTTGAAACGTATTTATTGAATTTCTTCTGTATGCCAACATTGTGCTAGGTGTTGGGCACACGATGGCAGACACAACTGATAAGAACTCAGTTCCCTGGTAAAGGAAACAGATACTTTATTTAATCAATTCTAAGGCGCACGTTTCTTCATGTTTAAAATATCTTTGAAATCAGCATCTGTCTTACAAATGCCATGGGCTAGGCCATGGTTGTGAGATTGGTCAGAAGTACCCATATTATCATCACTTCGATTGAGACTACATGTGTCAAGCTTAACTGCCAGTTAAAACGTTTTCAAAAAGACTAACTTTTGATTTTCAGGCAAAAATGCATGGAGATGGTGGTAAGGCATAAATTTTATATTTATCGTGGGAGAAATGACCGCCAGCCTCTAATTTCTTACAATGCATCCAACAGTTGTTTTATGGAAAGGTAATCACAATATATGAAGTCATGTTTACTGATATATGTGGATTGTCCATCACACTCTAAGCAAAGCAACTGACAGTAGGAGAAACCGCCAAATCCTTAAAATAGATTAAATAAATCTCAAAGCAATAAGAGGCTACTATGAACGATTCATGCATGCCCCAGGACTATCATTAAGGCATCATGGCACAGTTTAATTTGTAGCTTTCCTTTCCCCTTTTTAGTGGCATATAAAACAATGGGGTATCATACTACCCATGGCATGTTATATTCAATAAAATACTGTAATAGGGCTTCTGTGGTGGCACAGTGGTTAAGAATCCGCCTGCCAATGCAGAGGACATGGGTTTGAGCCCTGGTCCGGGAAGATCCCACATGCCGCAGAGAAGCTAAGCCCGTGTGCCACAACTGCTGAGCCTGCGCTCTAGAGCCTGTGAGCCACAGCTGCTGAAGCCCACGTGCCTAGAGCCCGTGCTCCACAACAAGAGAAGCCACCACAATGAGAAGCCCAGGCACCACAACGAAGAGTAGCCCCCGCTCACCGCAACTAGAGAAAGCCGCAGCAACAAAGACCCAACACAGCCAAAAAATAAATAAATAAATTTATTTTTTAAAAATACTGTAATAAACTCAAAAGCTTTTGCACAGCAAAGGAAACCATAAACAATACTAAAAGACAACCCTCAGAATGGGAGAAAATATTTGCAAAAAATATGACCAACAAGGGATTAATCTCCAAAATTTACAAACAGTTCATGCAGCTCAATATCAAAAAAACAACCCAATCAAAAAAATGGGCAGAGGACCTAAATAGACATTTCTCCAAAAAAGACATACAGATGGTCAACAGGCACATGAAAAGATGCTCAACATCACTTATAATTAGAGAACTGTAAATCAAAACTACAATGAGATATCATCTCACACCGGTCAGAATGGCCATCATCAAAAAGTCTACAAAAAATAAGTGCTGGAGAGGATGTGGAGAAAAGGGAACGCTCCTACACTGTTGGTGGGAATGTCAATTGGTACAGCTACTATGGAGAACAGTATGGATGTTCCTTAAAAAACTAAAAATAGAGCTACCATATGACCCAGCAATTCCACTACTGGGCATATATCTGGAGAAAACCATGGTTTGGAAGGATTCATGCAGGGACTTCCCTGGTGGTCCAGTGGTTAAGAATTTGCCTTCCAATGCAGGAGACAGGGGTTTGATCCCTGGTTGGGGAACTAAGATCCCACCCGCAGTGGGGCAACTAAGCCTGTGTGCTCTAGAGCCCATGCGCCCCAACTAAAAAGCAAGTACACCACAACTACTGAGCCCACGTGCCCTGGAGCCTGTGCGCCACAACTAGGGAGAAGCCCACGTGCTGCAATGAAGAGCCTGCCTGCCACAATGAAAGATCCCACATGCCGCAACTAAGACCCAATGCAGCCAAATAAATAAATATTAAAAAAAAAAAGAAAGGATTCATGCACCCCAATGTTCATTACAACTCTGTTTACGATAGCCAAGACATGGATCAACCTAAATGTCCACCAACATATGAATGGATAAAGAAGATGTGGTACCTGTATACAATGGAATATTATTCAGCCATTAAAAAGAATGAAATAACGCCATTTGCAGCAACATGGATGCTGGTCCATTATGGATGGACCTGGAGATTACCGTACTAAGTGAAGTAAGTCAGTCAGAGAAAGACAAATATCATATGATATCGCTTATACGCGGAATCTAAAAAATGATACAAATGAACTTATATACAAAACAGAAACAAACACACAGATTTAGAAAACAAACTTATGGTTACCAAAGGGGAAAGGTTGGGGGGGGCCATAAAATGGGAGTTTGGGATTGACATGTACACACTACTATATTTAAAATAGATAGCCAACAAGGACCTACTGTATAGCACAGGGGACTCAGCTCAATATTCTATAATAACCTAAATGGGAAAAGAACTTGAAAAAGAATAGATATATGTATATGTGTATATATAACTGAATCACTTTCCTGTACACCTGAAACTAACACAATATTGTAAATCAACTGTAGTCCAAAAGAAAATAAAAATTAAAAACAAACAAAAACAAGTAAACAAAACAATTATTCCAGGTCCTGAAAGTGTTACAAAACAATAAGCCAGATACTGTCACAGGGGGTACCAGCACAACTTAATTTATACAGACAGGCAAGAAAGGCCTCCGGAGGAGATAAAGTCAAGGAGAAGCCAGCCCTGCAAAGAGCCAGCAGAATATTCCAAGCAAAGGGAACCACTAGTGCAAAGGCCATCCAGTGGGAAAGAGTTCATGTGTTTTGGGAGGATTTTATCACTGGTTATAAAGTTCTGGCCTGCTTAGAAGCCCATGACCACATCATGAGGCCACAAACCAGCCCGACACGTAGCTAATCGACACATAGCAAACATTATACAGTAGTCCTCACTTATCTGTGGTTTCGCTTTCCTCAGTTTCAGTTAACTTCAGTCAACCACCATCTGAAAATATTAAATGGAAAATTCCAGAAATAAACAATTCATACGTTCTACATTGCAAGTTGTTTTGAGTGGCATGTTGAAACCTTGCACCCTCCCTTCTCCATCCTGTCCAGGATGTGAATAATCCCCTTGTCTGGCACATCCACACTATATACGTTACCTGCCCTTTAGTGTAGGAAAAACATAATACAGACAGGGTTTGGAACTATCTAGTTTCAGGCATCCACTGGGGGTCTTGGAATGCATCCCCCATGGATAAGGGTTTGGGGGACTACTGTAATAAAAATAATTTGGAAATATTTATTACACTTCATCCTAGTAAATATGTAGAGTCTAATATAGTCTAATTCTTCTGATAAAGGCAATGCCCATTGGCATCACCACCCACAAAGAAATTCAATAGTAAATAACCATAAGGGAAAAAAATGAATACCCAGTTCAGATAGGGCAAATCTCACTTCTCTGACTCTTGCTTTAGTGTTTTATTCTCCTATCCCCTTCTTTCGGTGCCCTTCACAACCATACATTGTGCAGAAATGCCATAAATTCCTTCAAACCAATGGATGGCTTAGATCAGGACACTTACAAGAATTTAGAAGCAAATTAACCTCCAATTCACCAGTATACTGATAAATAAACTAGTTAATTTCCCATAGCAAACTGGCCTGCTTTATTGACTTACTTACTTTCAGACACCTAGACTGCTCCTCCAGGACTCACTTTTAATAGCTCTTCCTTTTACAAAAGCTTAGAATTCTCTTCCAGATGGCAATAGTAACCACCATGCACACAAGGCACTACAGTTTCTGAAGTCGGTTTCATACTCACTATCCTGCATCATCTTCACACCCTCTCTATGATGCAGGTACTAAGTTCCATTGACAGACAAGGAAACTGAAGCCAGGACCAGGACAAGTGACTTGCCCAAGTCCACACAGCTGTCAGAGCAAAGACTAAAGCCCAACTCAGGGCTCTTTCATGTCCTTAAGTAGGTCACGTGACCTCACAAGTAAAGGAGCCAAAATAGCTGTTTAAGTGGGGTTGCCAGATAAAATACAAGACATCCAGTAAATTTAAATTTCAGATAATGAAGAGTTCTATAGTACAAGTATGTCCCGAACATTGCATGGTACACACACTAAACAAATGTCCACTGTTTATCTGAAGTTCATATCTAATTGGGTGTCCTGTAATTGGATTTGCTAAATCCTACCAGTTAAATGGATGTGGGCTGTTCTTCCTTCTCACCATTCTCCACCTTTGGACCAGTCTATGTAGTTACCATTTCTTTCTCTTCCAGCCAAATTTCCTCTAAATAAGGAATTCTTAACCTAGAGTCCATAGACTCTCTGGAAACCTCTGGATAGAATTCAGGGGAGTTCAAGAACTCAGATGGGAAAAATTATCTCTTCACTAACCTCTAACTGGAATTTAACTTTTCTTTTGATTATAAACATAGGCAACCAAGCAAAACAGATCATATTACGGTTGTGGCAGATATCTCAAAATATGATTTATGCTCACAACGACTTCAGAATTACAGTCGTTATTAGATTGGCTGCTGTATCTTATTTAATGCATGATGCAATTTGGATTCCCCAGGAAGCAGATGAAGAGACAGAGCTCAGTGTTCAGAGGTTAATTAGGGAGGGCCTTTGGGATCCACACTTGTGGAAGGGAGAGGAAAGAAGCAGGAATGGGCAGAGGGAGCAGTCGAGCCTCAGTGCAGGCCCAGCAGCCTCAGTCAACACCACAGCCAGCTCTGAATGTGAAGTGGACTGTCAGAATCACCCACAGTGGCCGAAATGGCCAGGCCTTTTACTCTCACCTCTACCATCACGGGGGCTCGGGGCATGACCTTGGGCGAGGCTGCTCTCTGCAACTAAAGCAGATATTGAAGGACTGGCAGCTGAAGGCCACTTGCTGATCGCACTCCCAGGATCCAGGGCAGCATGTCCTTCCTAGAAGGGCATTTGGGCAGTATGTTGCCATGACCACCCGGATGAAGGAACGCTATATGTATATCGTTGTAGTTTATGTCCTACATTTGAAATCAGTTCCTAGGCTTCATCGGGCTACCAAAGGGATTCACAAAACAAAATGGTTAAGAACCCCTGTGTTGTTCTCTCTCTATACCCCTTCTCCTTCCCATTTCTAGCCCATCACAGCACCACAGTTACCACAATCACATATCCCAAAAACACTTCTCTTCAGTCCCATACCTCAAACCCATCGAGGCCGGAAGTGGCCCTAGAAGGTCGTTTTCTTCTCCATCACTCTCTCCAAATCTTTCTCTTACTTTCAGGCCTTTATACATCTTTCTACTTTTACCTCTTTTCCATCTATACCCACCCCCACGCCATACTCTGCCTATGCCTACCTTCGACACACCTCTCACTCTGCTCCCTTCTCTGAGCACTTCTCACACTGGTGACCCGTTGCCTTCTCTGCCTTCTCCATTGACCATCAGCTCCACAGGACAGGACCATGACTATATCATCTCTGTTGCCCCTCCAGTGCCAAGCACAGGGTAGGCATGTCATGCGTCTTTATGGGAAGAGAAAGGGGGAGGGAGGGAGGGAGGAAACCTGTCCTGCTGTGTCGGTCTCAATCATATCTCACCATAAAGGATTCTGGCTACTCTACCACTCTTTTCAGTCTATACACTGGCTTTTCTTCCCAAAGCGTTGGCGCAGAGCTGTATGTTCACTGTTTTTACCAATGCACAGCTTCCACTGCAAGCTGGGCCATCCAGCCCAGGTACTTTTCTTACTGGCATAGGTCATACAAAGGGACCCAGCCTCTGTGGTTGGTGATAACTAATAGCAAAATGACCAAAAGAGCATAGGAAAGAAATAAGGAGCTAATTTCCAGCTAATTCACCAACTGGTGATCATCCCCAACAGATCGACTCGGCTGTCCACCAAGAAATAGCACCCACTCAGTCCAAAGGGCACCACACCATGAAAGCTTGCTCCTCGGGCTTCCACTGCAACCAGACAGGCCTGTTCTCCCACTGACGGGCCATGGAACATCAAGCAAGGCTCTGAGCCTCCACTCCTCCACCTGCTAAAGTGAGGGGCTAATGCCTCCCATGCAAGGCTGTGGGGAACTGAACGGAATTACTTTCCCAAGTGCCTGGCTCTCAGCGGCCCTCACTGAATGGGCGCTTCATCATCTCTCTATCTTCTCACCTAACCCTGCCACGTCAGATGGCACAGACGGAGGACGGGCACACTGTCTTTGGCTCACAACCTTCTGCAGCTTCCTAACCAGAGGTCTTGTTGGCACCTTTAATTTTCCTCCCACTCCCAGCCAAATAACCAGCCAACCAAGCAGCACAAAGATGCGCCCAAAGTGCAAGTACCAACCCAAGCTGTGAGAGACGTCTGGGGAGCAGAACCAAGCCTTCTTTTGAACCATCGTTGTGCGTCCTTCCCCATCCCCAGCCCACTCCATATCTGTGGCTCAGGCAGGCTTTTCCATCGCAGAAAGGAAAGCTTTTAGAAGAAAGATTGCCTCTTTCCAAGCAGCATTCTCAGAGAGAAGGATAAATGTCCCACATGTTTTCCTGAATCTCACGGTCCCAACTGTACCAAAACTCATATTAGCTTCTTTAATCTACAAGTATACAAATAATAGAAAACTGAACCCTCCATATGTCAGGCAATGTGCTAAAGACTTTACAAATTTCTTATTTAATATAAAGTATTATTGCAAGTCAGTGAGCACTAACCATGTCCATCTTATTTACTGTTTTTTTCCTGGTATCTAACCTAGCACATAAGAAGTTCTGAAAGAAAGAAGGAACGGAGGAAGGGAGGGAGGGATGGAGAGAGGGAGGAAGGAAAAAAAAGGGTGTGTGTGTGTGTGTGAATGAGTCAATGAATGAAGGGAGATGATACTAATAAAATGCCTGGCACATTGTTGGCACTCAAGAAATGTAGCTTTTCCCACTGTTCTTCTGTTTCCCTACTTGATCCAGCCTCAGCAGGACATCTGGACACATCCTACAGAATCAAGGCCCCAGTTCACTTTGTTGCTGCCCCTCACTTCATAGATGAGGCTCTGAGGCGGCATGATTTGGCCAACGCCACAAGGCCTCTGGGTGACCAGGGCTGCGACCATGTCTCCCTCACTAGAAACCTCCATGTCTTCAGAAATGACTATGCCAAGAGCATCTGTAGGACAAATGGGTGTCCTCGTTTATGCCCTTTAGTCCAGTTTCTGATGACCTGCCCCAGGCAGGTCAGAACTCAGAGGCCAAAGGCCCACAGGCAGCTGTCTTAAAACTCTGCGAGGGGGCTTCCCTGGTGGCGCAGTGGTTGAGAGTCCGCCTCCCCATGCAGGGGACGCGGGTTCGTGCCCCGGTCCGGAAAGATCCCGCATGCCGCGGAGCGGCTAGGCCCGTGAGCCACGGCTGCTGAGCCTGCGTGTCCGGAGCCTGTGCTCCACAATGGGAGAGCCCACAACAGTGAGAGGGCCGTGTACCACACACACAAAAAAACTGCGAGAGTGAGGCATTGCCAACAAAGTTTCAGATGGAGTCAGTGAGGAAGACAGCACTTCCCTCCAGATATAATCTAGCAGATATACCCTAGCACACAAAGTGCTGGCACACAACATCTCATTTCAGCATCTCAAGCACCACACCTGGAAGGCATTATTATTATATGTCTTTTACAGATGAGATGACTAGGGGTCAGTTAGGTTAAGAGACTTCCCAAGGTCACTCAACTAATGCCTGGAAGAATGAAAACTAGAATCCAGGACCCCTGACCCCCTCCTGTGCTTTTCCTCTGCACTACATAAAATGGTACAAAATATTAATTAAATGATCATCCACATTCATACATAATTCTGGCATGTTTCCAGCTGAGATTTTCCAGCTGTTGATCCAACTCAAAGGTATCCTTCAGTCCTCTCCCCTGATTCCTTCTTAGTCCCTGGAAAGGGAGAGTGGTGAAAGGAGAGTAACCAAGTCCTCATTAAATGCAAGGCTTTAACTCAAGGACACTGTAGGCAATAACTTATCCCAATGCATCTACTATGGGGCTCTCTAGTGATAATGGCAGATGCTTCAAGGACATGAACCATAAATACCACACCCCAAGGTTAGGCCCCAGGAGGGTTCTCATGGGAGAACTATAGGTAGGGCTGACTGGAGACAGGTGGGACCCCCACCCCCATGGTACTGAGGTAGGTGGGACCCACTGTGGACCTGAGGCAGGTGGGAACCACTGTGTTTACAGCGTACCCACTTGTTGCTTTGCACAAGTTAGAGCTAGATTGGAGCTAACAGACAACTGACAATATGTATTTGGAGTCTTTTAAAAGTTCACGTCACTTAGCCTAGTAGTTCTACTTCCAGGAATTTATTCAAAAACGTATGAATCTGGGATGTAGAAAGAAACCCATGAATAGGAAGGACTGCATCACAGTGTTGCTTACATTTGGGGGAAAAAAACTTAAAGTAAATTCTCCTACAACCACATGTTGAAATTCTCTGTGGACATTAAAGCCAATTACTGATGTCATGGGAAATGTCCAAGACAAAACAGTAAGTTGTAAAATCAGGACTTTACGTAAGAAATACGGATATATTTATGTACACACACTTTTCCATACGTATACACATCCAACACTTATCTCATTTTAAAGACTAGACAGAAACCATAATCCAATGGTTATCTTTGATTGTGGGGTTACAGGTCATTTTAGATACTTTCCTTTGTACTTTTAGTGTTTTTCTCCATTTTTTAAGTCCTCTACAATGAACATTTATTCCTTTTTTAATTTAAAAAAAAAGTTTGATTTTTGGTTTGTTTTATTTTGCTTTCTTAAGAGAGAAAAGGCCATTCAAGTCAGAGGCAGGGATAGATGTGAAAAATGAAGCCAGGTGTCTTTGAACCAGGAAGATCTCAGGAAGGAAGATGGATGACCCAAGGAGGCTGAGCCAGCCAGGCTGCTTGGAAATGCCACAGAGATCAAAGGCCATGCACGGGGGACTTCTCTAGATTCAACAGTCTTTTAAGACAGCAGATGGAGTCTCGGGCTTGTCCCGTCCCATCCCATCTTAAAGTGGCCTGGTTGTGGAGTTGGAGCCTTAGCAGATGCACATGGCTTGGGGTCAGGTACCAAGCATGGGCTGAGCATCTGCTGCATGAGGTACAAGGTGGGGAGCGGGGATGAAATGTGAAATCATGGCCTCCGTCCTCAAGATGCTTACAGTCAGAATGAGGAAGTAAGATGGTCATAAAAAGAGGAACTACCACAATGAGGCTCACTCACAAAACAACCTCCAGGACTTCCCTGGTGGCGCAGTAGTTAAGAGTCTGCCTGCCAATGCAGGGGACACGGGTTTGAGCCCTGGTCCAGGAAGATCCCACATGCCACGGAGCAACTAAGCCCGTGCACCACAACTACTGAGCCTGCACTCTGGAGCCCACGAGCCACAACTACTGAGTCCACGTGCCACAACTAATGAAGCCCACGTGCCTAGAGCCCATGCTCTGCAACAAGAGAAGCCACTGCAATGAGAAGCCCATGCACCGCAACAAAGAGCAGTCCCCACTCGCCACAACTAGAGAAAGCCCACGCGCAGCAATGAAGACCCAACGCAGCCGTAAATAAATAAATACATAACATAAAACATCCTCCAGACCCCAGTGCAAAAGTTCTTTCATCTCCAGGCAAAACAAAATACAACAACCCAATAAAAGGTCACACACAAAAAAAGTACATAGAAAAGGTGACACACACACAAAAAGGAGGAACACACAAAAATAAAAAAACTCGTCCAAACTGATGACCGTTTCATCCCAAAGGAGACCCAACCTTTCCGAGGCATCATGCCACTGAAGAAGTCCAGGTTTCACAGCCCAGGGCCCCCAGATTCTGCTCAGCACCATCTGGAATCAAGGAGCACGTTTCATGGAAGCTTAGCAGATTCAGATTTTTCTCCAATTCCATATCCCTTTCTGCCAAGAAGCTGTTTTGAAAGATGACACTCCTTTGATGGAAATTTGCAGCCTGCCCCATTAACGAGACTTCCCTCAGAAAGCATTTTTAGATCAACCCTGTTCCAGACGCTTGCTCCCAATGACAAACTAGAACAAACGCTGCACCAGCTCAAACCTTTTGGAGCTCTTTAATGATCGGAAACGAGGGAGAATATTAGAACGAATGTGATTAATCCAAATATTCTCAACAACCTTCAAAGCAAACCGTTCCTCTTTCTGCCGGGAAGCACAGTTCAAGCAAAGCTGGCCCCTTTGGCCCTAATTCCTATTAGCCAAGCCAACTCCTTAAAAACAAACAGACCTTAGAACAATGGGCGGAAATGGAAGGTGAGGGGAAGAAAAGGGAAGAGGAAACAGATACGTGAAAGAAGGGGGCGGGGATTGGAAAACAGGCTGCAATTAGCATGTGCCTAGTTTTATTAAAAACGTGAATTAGGGCTCAAATGACACAGCCCTCTCAAAGAAACCCTTTGAGTTCACTCTTGTGCAACCAAGAAGTCGGAGGAGACCCGAGGCAGCCGGCATCTGTGTCCTGTCTCCACTCGCAAATGGCCAAGCACCACCTCACCATATGCAACCGCCTTTCTCTAGGGCGTGGAAGGAGGGGTGTTTCTGTTTCTGAACCTCAGAGCCATTTGCTCTCAGATAAACAAACATCTCCTCAGCCTTTGCCAACTTCGCCCAGCCAGAAACTCAGTAGCATTTCAATCACTTCTGGGACAAGCTGGTGACAGGCTGGGGTACGATGAGTGGAGCAATCAGATGTTGTTGCAGGAAAGAGGCATGAGGACAGAATAATGACAGAATGGTACTGTAATCATCATCATCATGGCCCCCATTTACATAAAAGTTTTAATTGCCAGGATAACAAAATTAGCAAGAGCACCTGTTTGTAGTCAGACAGAGGGGAGACAGAAGGCCAGCTCCTCTGCTTTCTAGAGCTGGGACCCTGAGCAACTTTCTTGACCTTTCTAAGCCTCGGTTTTCCATCTTTAAAAGGTGGATAAGGATCTCTATTTCATAAGATCGTTTGGAGGTTTGAATGAAATAATGCCTGTAAGGCATTTATACAACATGACAAGTATGCTAGTTGTAGTAATGCTGGTATTATAAGTAGTATTTTCTATTATTTCAGCTAGTCTTATGTGCTATTTCATTTTGCCTTTACCTCACATAGGAGAGAAAGTTTTAACATAATTTGGCTGAAAGTAAAACAGAGACCCAAAAAGGCTAAGTGTCTCTCCCAGTAAAGATGAGTAGTTAATGGGCAAACAAGGACTGTGTGTTACTTTCCTATTGCTTCTGCAACAAATTACTACAGATTTAATGGCTTAAGATAGCACAAGTTATTACCTTACAGTTGCACAGGTTGAAAGCCCTAAAATGATGGTGTCAGCAAGGCTGTGTTCCTTCTAAAGGCTCTGAAGAGAGAATCCATTCCCTTGTCCTTTTCCGTTTCTAGACACCACCTGCATTCCTTGGTTCATGGCCCCTTCCAACATCTTCAAAGCCAGCAACCTCTCAAAGGATCCATGTGGCTACATTGGGCCCATCTAGATAATCCAGGATAATCTCCCCGTCTCAAGATCCTTAATTTAATCACATCTGCAAAGCCCCTTTCACCATTATAAGTTAACATCCTCACAGGTTCTGGCGATCAGGATGTGAACAGTTCTGTGGGAGGGCCATTAGTCAGCTACCACAGACTGAATCCTGTTCTGCAGAATGTAACTATTCAGGTTTGGCTGGAGTTTTGTTTATTTTTATTTTTGTTTTGCTTTAAACTCTTTTAGCAAGTACATTGTGTAGGGCACATTTATAATTTATAACCTGCTCCTCTCTAGACATAATCACATCAGAATCAGGCTTCACTAGTGTGAAATTATAGGGGTCTGTACATACATAACCGAAAACATCACTGAAACCCAGTCTGTAAATGTGAAAAGGACCTTGGGAGATCATTAGCCAATACTCTTATACAGGGGCAAACTCAGACCCAGAGGGGTAGTATGATGTCCCCAATGTCAAAGAGTGAGTTTGTGAGAGTTTTGAGAGCTGAATTAGAATTGAAGGAAGAAAAGCAAACTGAGAGACACTTTGGAGACCGTACTCAGCAGGGTATAGGAACCAGCTGGAAATAGAGTTAGAGATTTGGAGTCAGGGTTCCTGAAGGTCACAGCACTGGGGTGTCATTCACCGAGCTGGGGATACATAGCAGAGGAAACATGTTTCCTAGGGAAAATAACGTATTGGATGTGTTCCGGAACTTGGAGCTCTTTTTGTAGGACTGGCTTAACATCTTTGTGAAATTTCTATTACTTTTTCTCTTCATACTCTCTCACAAGTATGGGCATGAGGCTGTAATCTTCATCTGGCCATCACCTATCAGTGCTTTTTTTTTTCCAAGTAATACACTCTATTTTTTAGAGCACCTTTAGGTTACAGCAAAATTGAGCAGAAGGTATAGAGAGTTCCCGTGTACCTCCTGTCCCCACACACACCTAACCTCCCCAATGATCAGCATCCTCCACCAGATATATGTATAACTGATTCACTTTGCTGCACACCTGAAAGTAACACAACATTCTAAATCAACTATAGTCCAATAAAAAATTAAGTTTTAAAAAAGCCTCCACCAGAACAGTACATTTGTTACAGTTGGTGAACCTGCATGACACATCATCACCCAAAGTCCATAGTTTATATTAAGGTTCATTCTTGGTGTACTACACTGAGTTTTGACAAATGTATAATGACACGCATCCACAATGATAGTATCATACAGAGTAGTTCCACTGCCCTAAAAATCCTCTGTGCCCCACCTATTCATCCCTCCCTCCCCCAGCCCTAATAACCAATGATCTTTTCACTGTGTCTATAGTTTTGCAGGCAGTGCTTTTTCTTTCCTGCTGACTCTGAGCTAGGCCTCTGGCTGCTTTTAAGATTTTCTCTTTATCCCTGATCTTAAGCAATTTGACTATGCTGTGCCTTGGCATAGCTTTTTTCATGTCTCTTGTGCTTGAGGTTCATTGAGCTTCTTACATCTATGTGTTTATACTTTTCATCAGATTTAGACATTTTTCTGCCATTATTTCTTCAAGCATTTTTCCTGTCCCCTCTCTTCTTCTTTGGAATCTTCAATTACATGAATACGAGACCACTTAAAATTGCCCACAGCTCCCTAAAGTACTGTTCATTTATTTTCAGTCTTTTTTTTCTCTGTGTTTCATTTTGAATAGTTTCTATTGCTAGGCCTTCAAGTCCGCTAATCTCTTCTGCAATGTCTAATCTGTTTTTAATCCCACCCGATGTATTATTCATCTCAGACATTATTTTCAATCTCTAGAAGTTCAAATTATATTTTTTTATATCTTCCCCATGTCTTCTCGCCATGCTTACATTTTCTTCTCCCTTCTTGGACATATGAAATATAGCAACTGTTTTAACATTGGGTTTTTCTCATTACAGGTTGTATTTTCCTGCTTCTTTGCATGCCTGACAATTTTTGATGGGAGAAGTATGAACTTTACCTTGTTGGTGCTGGATATTCTTGTATTCAATATTCTTTAGCTTTGTTCTGGGATGCCGTTAAACTACTTTAGAGCAATTTAATCTTTTTGAGGCGTGCTTTAAAACTGTTGGTTGAGACCAGGGCAACCTTTAGTCTAGGGCTAATTTACCCTACTCTGGAAGCGATAACCTTTTAAATAATCTAGTCAATGCCTTATGTTTACAAGGGTTTTTCACTATGCTGGTGGGAACACAGACTCTTTGCAGCCCTTTGTGAGTGCCAGAGGGTTGTTCCCCTTGCTCCTCTCTGCCCATTCTTTCCCCAGCCTCGGGTAGATTCCTCACATGCCCAAGCTAATCTCTATCAGCTGAAGACTAAAGGGAGGCAGTTCTCTAGAGCTCTCTCTCCTCTGTAAACTCAAGCTGCCTTGGCATTGACTCCCAACTTTCTCTCCTCCTCCACTGGGAGGGGCCTGTGGGCTGGAAACTCTCTCTAGGTTGCAAAGTGCTAGAGCTCTCATTCATTTCTCCTCTCGAATTCACTGTCCTGTGCTGCTTACTACTGAGTGTTTAAAAACTGTTTCATATATTTTGCCCAGTTGTTTATGGTGAGAAGATCAATCTGAATTCTTATTCCATCTGATGCCGAAAGCTCAGCTTCTCTGTACACCAGTGCCAAATCGAATCTCGGAGACAGAGTTTTGGGTGAAGTAGAAAAGAATAGCTTTATTACTTTGCCAGGCAAAGGGGGACCCATTGGGCTCCTGCCTCGAAAAACTATGTATCCCCAACTTGGAGAGGGTAGTGAGAAGTGTTATAGTTTTGGTTCAAAGAGGGTGTGATCAGCTTGTGGACATTCTTCTGATGGGTTGGTGGTGAGGTAAGTACGAGTCAGCATCATCAACTTTCAGGTCTAACTAGTCTGGGGTCTACATGCTTGTGGGCAGCACACCATCGTTAATGGTTAACTTCTCCCACCTGGAGGGGGTTTCGGTGTCTTCAAAACAGCTCAAAGGTATTCTTGTGTGTATCCCTTGATGGGGAATCAGGACCCTGCCGGAGGCTGCACTATTGTTTCTCTTGACTGTTGGTTTCTCCCTTGTCTAGCAACCCCTCCCTTCTTTAATTAACAACTGCTTGAATCTGCCCTTGGAACTCATGGAAGGTCATGGAGGCTGAATGAAGCCTAGTTCCTGTAATCAAAGAAATGGGGGACAAGTCCCTACGGGACTTTTGTCCACAGGAGCCCCGTAGGGCCCTGCTCAGTGTCACATCATGTCTGGCAGCAGAAGTCCTTTGGTATGCACTTTTGAATACTAGAATTTGGGGTGGCTTTCTTAGACGCACTCAACCCATCTCAACCCTGTATTAAAATTCTAAACAACACTGCTGATGTTATTAATAATTATAGTATGATGCCAAAATACCCATGTCCCACACTATCCATTACCACACTGTCTCCTTTCAACACCGTATTTAAGTAGAATTGTTTACTACCTCATCCTCTTACTCATAAAACAAAGTTCTCCGGTGTTTTAATACCTCACATTTCTTTGGCACAAGATTTGCACAGCACCAGACCTCTTACCCCTTGCTCTCTGAGGGTTGTACCCCTCTCTACATCACGTGGCATAGCACACTAAGCTGAACAATATGTCAAACAAGCATCGTCATAACATTCCTCATCCTCACCCAGAAGGGCCTATAGCCCTCCGCCTCTCACGTAACAAAATCAAATCCAAGATTCAACCCTAAAAATACCTTGCTCTTTTGAAGCAAACTGCTTTGGAAGTCTCACAAGATTTTCAAAGAGCACTTCCAGACTGCAAGTTCCAGTGTTGAGAACTGCAGCCTTCCAGAATTGCAGGGATGTTTGAAGCCCTGCCCATAGTTCCAGGAAACACCCTTTGTATAGGAGCTCCTTTCCCACACACATGTGAGAATGAGGCTATGACCCTGGACACTGAACACAGGAAAACAGAAACCCTGCTGAAAATATTCCTGCACTGACATTAGACACAAAAACACCCATAGTCTTGATTTGCTGTCACAGTCCAATAAAATAATAACATGTAAGCATTTCAAAATGATTCCATTGACATTCTCACTTGATCCTGACAAAAATCTGTAGGAGAGGCAGGCAGCACAGTTCCCAGCAAAAGATGAGGGAAGTGAGCCTCACAGAAGTTACATGATGCGAACAAGGTCAGATGGCTACTTGGTGGCAGAATAAGACCTTGAACTTCTAGAGTCTTCTGACTCTAGGTCAAGAACTCTTCCCGTTATGCCCTGCTTCATCTCTTCCTGTATCAGAAAACAACCTCCAGATTTTGTGTGGATCCTAGACCAGGGCTTCTCCACAGCAGCTCCATTGTCATTTGGGGCTGGATAATTCTTTTTAGATGTGAGGGTGGGGGCCGTCCTGTGCATTGTAGGATATTTAACAGCACCCCTGGCCTCCACTCACTAGATGCCAGTAGCATCTCCTCACCCCTATGCTTGGCAACCAAAAATCTCTCTAAATGCTACCATTTTGTCTAATGTGCTCAGTGGGGGAGGAGGGGAAGGGAAGACAGAAAAAGCACCACTCAGCTGAAAACCACTGTCCTTGATGATGCCTAAGAACACTGCCCACGTGTTTGAGTGGGTGGCAGGGACAAAGTTTGTTCTGTAAAAGGAGACACAAAACCAAAAGAGGAACTTGTGCTTATGCCAGTGAGTCGGGACCTGAAACCCAGCAGTGAGGGACTGAGAACTGTACAGCACCTGGGAGTTATCTAAAAGGTTATCTTCTTGGACACACCCTGAAGTTAGTTACCTTTTTGTGTTCTCACTCCCCTCCGCTTGAGGCTCAGCCAACTCTGAGTAACCCAAACTACTTTCCAAGGAGACATTTGCAGGAGGCAACACAGAATTAGTTAACCTGACCAGAGGCAGTATGGCATAGTAGTTAAGATGCAGGCTCTGTTCACGCAATACCGCGGATGAACCACACATACTGTTGAGCGGAGCCAGGCACAAAAAAAGCACGTGCTGTATGAACCCACTTATGTGAAGTGCAAGAACAGGCAAAACTAATCTCTGATGACGGAAGCCAGAACAGTGATTACGTCTGTGGTGGTATTACCTGGAGATGGGTTTCAGGGAACCATCTGGGAATGGAAATGTTCTGTCTTGCTCTAGGTGGTGGCTACATAGGTTGTAAACAGAGGTAGAAACTCAAAGCTCTACATTTAAAGTTTGTGCACCTTACTGTGCACGAATTATACTTCAGATAAATAAATAAGCTTTATCACCTCCATAAAGAATGTCCACTCTGGAGCCAAACTGACTGGGTTTGAGGAGGACTCTCCTACCTCAGAGTGATTTGTGAGAGGTTAGTGAACTGCGTGGGGCACAGGAAAGTACACAGTGAGTTTTAGCATCATTACAATGAAAGGGACCACACTTCTAACCAACCAGGCAAATCTATGGATTAGGAGAGGTGCTTCTGAGATCCTCTGTGGTCCCCTCCGCCCACTCCGCCACTACACTAAACACAGAGTAGTCCATGTGGTTGAGACATGACAACTCAATTAATCCCCCTCCTTTGTAAGTACCTCCACCCCAGTCAACAAAACAGGCATATCTGCCATTATTCTGTCTTGTTTAGCTCCCCGCCCAGTCCTCTTGGGAAGCCTGCTTAAGAGCTGCCCGTTTGCAGAGCTTTTCATCAATAGACTGAATATTTACAGAACACAGCCGTTCTGATCAGTTTGTTTCACTGGAGACTGGGGTATTGTACTGTGTCTCCTTCTGAGTTATTCTTGGCAGGAGCAGCCCTCGCTCTTATCATCCATTTCTTTACATTTTAAGGCCTCTCATAAGAAGAACTAGAGTGAAACATATGAAATGAGGAACAGATGGGATCGCTCTGTACCTTTCCCCCAACTGTTTCTCAGTGGATTTACCATGGTATCCTCGGTGCTGTTTGTTCCTTGCTATCTTTTATTCTTTTCTGTGGAAAGTGGCTCAGTCAGTAGGAAATAAACAAACAGGCGAGTGTGTAGAAAGAGCATCCGCTGATGTGTCAGGAAACTTGGATTCTAGATCCATTATCCAGATGTGTGGCTGATGTACATGTGTTTTAACCTTTCTGCACCAGAGTTTTTGTTGTTTTAATCTGTTAAATGAGTGATTGGTCTAGATTTGTGGTTTATGAACATATGTCAGCCATGGAAGCCCTCCTACAAACAAGATTTCCAGCAAAAAACAAAACAAACAAAAAAACATTAAAACCTGAAAGCAGCGTTCTTTGAGTTAAAACAGATGGACATCAGGAACCTGCCCTCAACTTCTACATCCCCTCGCACCCTCACAGCAGCCCCCAAAGTACCTCCACAGGTACTCTGTTAGTTTTTAATGGGAAACATGTTGGGCTTGGGATCCTAGGAACACGATTTAAAAACCATTAAATTTTATCTTCTTTTAAAAAGTCATTTCCCAGCCAGCTACAATACTGTTCTACAGTGCACCCATTTCTATTAATTCCACAACTGTTAATCAACAGACCCTCTTTACTTTAATAAAACCCATAAGTAAAACCCTATATGACATGTCTGCATGAAAAAACCTGGAAGGAAATACACCAAAAAAGTAAGGACAGTGGTCATTTCTGGGAGATGAGACTATCACAGCAATGACTCCAACAGGATGTTGTGTAGTTCTCACTTTCTGGCATCACCACCCATAACCAGCAGCTGAGAAGAGCCTTGTACCTCTCTGTTGGGCTGCACCCCGCAAGCCTGCAGGTCCTGGAGCGACACCCGCACCGTGTACGGCCGACCGCAGACAAGACAGCAATCCTCACTACTCAGGAGAAAAGGAGGCTACCATTTATAGGGGGAATTGACTTCAGGTTGGCTCATCAGTTACCAGGGAAACCAGGACTGGGGCATGTCCCTCACAGCCCCTCAGGTTAACAACCATCATGAGGCAGATGTTTCCTTTTAAAAAGTAGCAGGTGGGAGCCGTTCTGGCTTCAGGATTAGAACAATCACTAGCTGGGGCAGTGGGCGAGCGCATTGACGTGACAGGGTGTAGGTGAAGCAGGCACTCGTCGAGCAGGGGATGTACAGAGAGCAAGACAACAGCCATCTTGAGTGGCCTGACCCTACAGTCTCACAGCGCCCAGCCTGTGTCCCACCACGAGGCCTTGCCTTCATTAGCGCAGCTAGCACTGGCCTTCCAGACACAGATGAATGTGCGTGCCGCTCTGCAGGATACAGGCACGACGGAAAACAGTCCTCAAACAGGATTTCCTCAAGTGTGTCCCATGAGATATCAGTCGCAGAAATGCTTGGCCACTAAAAGGAATGGTGAGGGCAATAGGGGCGGCCTACCCCTACCCTAAAGTACGGTTGACCCTTAAACGACACCGGTTTGAACTAGACGGGTTTGACTGTGCAGGTCCACTTATATGTGGATTTCTTTCAGTAAATATAGTACCCGTACTTTCATTTTACAGATCTTTGAATTAACTAAGTGTAGGGGAAAGTTTGTGTTCAGTTAGACGTCATGCTATGTGGAATCAAAAGAACTAGGGTTTGAGTCCTGATTCTATCCAAACTGTTTCAGCTTCCTGCCCTTGCCTGAGTCATTTATCTACCCCTTTGTTTTTGAGGCAGAGACAGCAGTATGCAGATTTTCCGCTGCACAGGGCGTTGGTACCCCAAGTCCCCACGTTGTCCAAAGGTCAACTGTAATCGAGTTTGAGAACCACTGCATATCATTTGTCCCTACTAGAGATTAAATGCACAGTAAGTAGCATCTTAACGTCTCTGGCCAGCAGGAAGCCTGATTAATGTTGCTTAATACAACATGTCCCAAATGTATTCGACTACAAAACTCTTTTTCCCCGACAACCCCTATTGATAGCTCATCAAATTCCCATATGAGAACAGGCTTCACAAAGGCAGTTTTTAAAAACTGAATTGTAAGGCTTGAAATGAGGAATTACAAAAGAGGAAGGGAAGAGAGGGAAAGAGACTGGTTCAGGGTCTGGAGAACTTCAAGTTGAAGACAAAACAAAGGACCATCTATGATTCCATAGAAGAATGTCCGGAACTTCCTTATCTACAAGTGCCTTTTTCCCAGCTCATTTCTAGAGAATAAACAGAGGTGGGGATTACTGTGTTAGTAGTTTAACAGCTCATGACCACTAGAAGGGGACTGTTGGTATTAGAAGTGACATAGTGTGGAGTCCCTGCTTTTACCCTCCTCTTTCTCTGACTATTGGCTGACTGTGACACATCTTTCCCTAGGAAGAGCAGAAAAATTAAATAATCCTGATAGTTCAATTCAGCAAACACCCATCTCTGCAGCAGCCTTGTTAACACAAGTGCCAGGAGCATGCAGAGGCCTAAGGCACGTACCACTCAGAGCCAGTCATGAAGTCAGCAAGGAGACAAAGAATCCCTCCCTCGGGGTCTGCACAGTGGTCTGGGGAGCACACAGAAGGGGCCGCTCTGACTAGTTGTCAGAAGTTTCCTAAAGCCTCAACCCTAAGCACATGTTCTCATTCCTTCCAAAGTGAGGGCTGAGGCATAGGAAGGGGAGAGAGAACTCCCAGCAGAGGGAACTGTGAGAGCAAAGTCGTGAAGGCAGGAGAAAGCAGGGCTGCCCGGGGCCTCCAAGCAGCTCGGACTGGGGCAGAGTGTTTGGCAGGATAGAGAAGGATGGAAGTGCCAGGAAGCGATCACATGTGTTACTGCTGCAGTGAGTGGTAGTTGCTGATGGTAGGAGGGCAAAAAAGAAGAGGGAGGAGTGGGAGATGGCTTGGGGGGGGGGGGTCTCAAGTGCCTGGAAGAAGAGGAATGTGGGAGCAGGATGAGGAAGTCAGCAAAAGCTGGTTGGAGGTAGGAGGTGGAAAGACAAGCGCAGTCCTCGACAAGTTGAGCAGGGTATATAAGAAGTCCAAGTACTGATGGTGATTATAGTAGTGATGATGATGACAACGAAGACGACTGTGAACTCTCTCTCTACCTCCTTTCTCTACTGGCTGTGGGAGTTGTGGGGGGAAGCAGGAGAAGACAATGATCAGAAAAGAGAGTTGTTGTGTCTTCTCTAGGGAACACCTGGGGGCAGGTAGAGCTGATGAGAGCTTCTCCATCCATCCCTGTCACTTTCCCCCTGCCCCCCATTCATCCTTCTGCAGGATGACATACTGGGCTGTTCCAGCTGGGTCCTGCACCACCACCCCTAGCACCCCGGTGGTTCATATCCAAGATATCTCCTCGCCACTCTCCTCCCTCCCCGTGACTTGCCTAGGACTGGCCCTAGTGACCTGACCCCAGCCCCGTATGGTGTGATTCCACCCTCCTTCTTCTGGCAGGTATGGTCCAGAGTGGCCACCACCTGTGCTTCCTCCACCCCCCAGCTCCCAAGAAGCCTGGGATGAGCCATCTCCTTGCATATTCGGAGAACCAGTAACACTACGTACAAAACAAAGCCGTACTGAAAACAGAATAGCAAGACACCCTCCTCTGAGGATGCATTACCTTGAGGGTAGATATTGAATTCCAGTAACACATTCCCTGGGATGTTTTCAAATCCAGACACACTGGTGCCTTGTTCCAGCCTCAAGCTGGGCAAAGGCCTGGGGCTCACCTCCAGCCTCCGACAGGCTCTGGCTGCTGCCCCTCCCTGCTCAATCCTGGCGGGCAGCAGTTAACAGGCCAGTCTTGCAGTCCCAGTGCTGCAGGCAGTGAGCTCTACTGACTCCAACCTCAGGCCTCCACTTGCACAATTCTGTTTTTTTTTTTTTGCTTCTGCTCCTTCCTGCTGACCTCTCTGAATGTCACTTCTTTTTGCCAAGACCTCAGGCATTAGCACATCCCAGACCCCATCTTCACTGATCTCATGGTTCTGCGTCCACTTACAGGGCCCACCTCACTGCCACCCACATCTGCGATGGCAAGGAGAAGCTGCCTGTTTTAAAAACTTCCCAACTTCCTCCAGAGTTCAATTTCTTCCAAAGAGCCTGGCACACCTTAGCTGCCAGTGTAAAGTGCGAGTTCCCAGAGATGCTGATAGCACTTTCCAACATTCGTCACTTCTGACACATCTAAAATATCCTTGCTCCCAACACTCCAGGAGCACCAGCCCAGATGGACTGGCTGCTAGGGAAGCGTCAATCTCTGAAAGGCCTCGAGAGGCCCTGGGAAGAAGCTTCCTGACTGAGACGCACATGCTTTCCTCTCCCTCCCCCCACCCCTTCCAAAGCTGAGCCAGCTGAGTCTACTGGGTACCAGCACATCCCTCTCTGCCTGGCTTTCAAATGCTAGGTAGGCTTCTCTCCATAGAGTTCCTCACACCTGGGCTCCCCATGACCCTAAGCACTTTGCCATCTGCTAGGCCCAGTTCTGCCAGAGAGGAAGCTGCCTACTTGGGAAGCTCCCTGTGGGATCACTTTTACTCTTTCAGGCCACTGAGGACCCCATGGGAAGGAGCCTAACCCCCTGACTAGTTCAGCAGCTGAAGTTAAGGGCCCCTGAGGCCAAGGTCAGCGAAGGCATATATGTGTGGGTTTATCTCAGGGCTCTTAATTCTGTTCCATTGGTCTATGTATCTAATTTTATGCCAACACCATACAGTTTTCATTACTATACGTTTATAATATAGTTTGAAATCAGGACGTGTGATACCTCAAGCTTTATTCTTTCTCAAGTTTGCTTGGGCTATTCAGGGTCTTTTGTGGTTCTATATGAGTTTTAGGGTTTTTTTCTATTTCTGTGGGAAATGCCTTGGGTATTCTGATAGGGGTTGCATTGAACAACAAGATTATGTTTGGTTTTGTTTTTTTTCCCCCAGACAGTTCATTGTTAGTTTATACAAATGCAATTGAAATTTGTATATTGATTTTGTATCTTGAAACTTTACTGAATTCATTTATTAGGTCTAACAGCTTTTTGGTGGAGTCTTTAGGATTTTCTATATACAAGATCATGTCATCAGCAAACGTAGATAATTTCACTTCTTCCTTTCTGACTTGGATGCCTTTTATTTCTTTTCTTTGCCTATCTAGCAAGGACTTCCAGTATTATGTTTTGTTTTTTGTTGTTGTTGCCAAAATGAATAATAAAAATGAAGAGCTTGGCCTTTAGGATCTACAGCCCAAACATATAATTGATACATTATATTTTTTATGACTTTTTTTTATATAAAGCAGGTTCTTATTCGTTATCTATTTCATACATATTAGGGTATACATGTCAATCCCAATCTCCCAATTCATCCCACCACCACCCCCACCCTGGCTTTCCTCCCTTGGTTTCCATACGTTTGTTCTCTACATCTGTGTCTCTATTTCTGCCTTGCAAACCAGTTCATCTGTACCATTTTTCCAAATTCCACATATATGTGTTAATATACGATATTTGTTTTTCTCTTTCTGACTTACTTCACTCTGTATGACAGTCTCTAGATCTATCCATGTCTCTACAAATGACCCAGTTTCGTTCCTTTTTATGGCGGAGTAATATTCCATTGTATATATGTACCACATCTTCTTTATCCATTCATCTGTCGATGGGCATTTAGGTTGCTTCCATGACCTGGCTATTATAAATAGTGCTGCAATGAACATTGGGGTGCATGTTTCTTTTTGAATTATGCTTTTCTCTGGGTATGCCCAGTAGTGGGATTGCTGGGTCATATGGTAATTCTATTTTTAGTTTTCTAAGGAACCTCCATACTGTTCTCCATAGTGGCTGTATCAATTTACATTCCCACCAACAGTGCAAGAGGGTTGCCTTTTCTCCTCACCCTCTCCAGCATTTGTTGTTTGTAGATTTTCTGATGATGCCCATTCTAACTGGTGTGAGGTGATACCTCACTGTAGTTTTGATTTGCATTTCCCTAATAATTAGTGATGTTGAGCAGCTTTTCATGTGCCTCTTGGCCATCTGTATGTCTTCTTTGGAGAAATGTTTATTTAGGTCTTCTGCCCACTTTTTTCTTTCTTTTTTTTTTTTTTTTGCAGTACGCGGGCCTCTCACTGTTGTGGCCTCTCCCATTGCGGAGCACAGGCTCCGGACGCGCAGGCTCAGTGGCCATGGCTCAGGGGCCCAGCCGCTCCGCGGCATGTGGGATCTTCCCAGACCGGGGCACGAAACCATGTCCCCTGCATTGGCAGGCGGACTCTCAACCACTGCGCCACCAGGGAAGCCCCCATCTGCCCACTTTTTGATTGGGTTGTTTCTTTTTTTACTATTGAGCTGCATGAGCTGTTTGTATATTTTGGAGATTAATCCTTTGTCCGTTGATTCGTTTGCAAATATTTTCTCCCATTCTGAGGGTTGTCTTTTAATCTTGTTTATAGTTTCCTTTGCTTTGCAAAAGCTTTTAAGTTTCATTAGGTCCCATTTGTTTATTTTTGATTTATTTCCATTACTCTAGGAGGTCGGTCAAAAAAGTTATTGCTATGATTTATGTCAAAGAATATTCTTCCTATGTTTTCCTCTAAGAGTTTTATAGTGTCCGGTCTTACATTTAGGTCTCTAATCCATTTTGAGTTTATTTTTGTGTATGGTGTTAGGGAGTGTTCTAATTTCATTCTTTTACATGTAGCTGTCCAGTTTTCCCAGCACCACTTATTGAAGAGACTGTCTTTTCACCATTATATATCCTTGCCTCCTTTATCATAGATTAGTTGACCATAGGTGCGTGGGTTTATCTCTGGGCTTTCTATCCTGTTCCATTGATCTATATTTCTGTTTTTGTGCCAGTACCATATTGTCTTGATTACTGTAGCTTTGTAGTATAGTCTGAAGTTGGATAGTCTGAATCCTCCAGCTCTGTTTTTTTCCCTCAAGATTGCTTTGGGTATTCGGGGTCTTTTGTGTCTCCATACAAATTTTAAGATTTTTTTGTTCTAGTTCTGTAAAAAATGCCATTGGTAATTTGACAGGGATTGCACTGAATCTGTAGATTGCTTTGGGTAGTATAGTCATTTTCACAATATTGATTCTTCCAGTCCAGGTACACGGTATATCTCTCCATCTGTTTGTGTCATCTTTGATTTTTTTATCCGTGTCTTATAGTTTTCTGAGTACAAGTCTTTTACCTCCTTCGGAAGGTTTATTCCTAGGTATTTTATTATTTTTGTTGCAATGGTGAATGGGATTGTTTCCTTAATTTCTCTCTCTGATCTTTCCTTGTCAGTGTATAGGAATGCAGGAGATTTCTGTGCATTGATTTTGTATCTTGCAACTTTACCAAATTCATTGATTAGCTCAAGTAGTTTTCTGGTGGCATTTTTAGGATTATCTATGTATAGTATCATGTCATCTGCAAACAGTGACAGTTTTACTTCTTTTCCAATTTGTATTCCTTTTATTTCTTTTTCTTCTCTGATTGCTGTGGCTAGGACTTCCAAAACTATGTTGAATAATAGTGGCGAGAGTGGACATCCTTGTCTTGTTCCTGATCTTAGAGGAAATGCTTTCAGTTTTTCACCATTGAGAATGATGTTAGCTGTGGGTTTGTCAAATATGACCTTTACTATGTTGAGGTAGGTTCCCTCTATGCCCACTTTCTGGAGAGTTTTTTTATAAATGGGTGTTGAATTTTGTCAAAAGTTTTTCTGCATCTGTTGAGATGATCATATGCTTTTTATTATTCAGTTTGTTAATATGGTGTATCACATTGATAGATTTATGTATACTGAAGAATCCTTGCATCCCTATGGTAAATCCCACTTGATCATGGTGTATGATCCTTTTAATGTGTTGTTGGATTCTGTTTGCTAGTATTTTGTTGAGGTTTTTTGCGTCTATATTCATCAGTGACATTGGTCTGTAATTTTCTCTTTTTGTAGTATCATTGCCTGGTTTTGGCATCAGGGTGATGGTGGCCTCATAGAATGAGTTTGGGAGTGTTCCTTCCTCTGGAAGAGTTTGAGAAGGATGGGTGTTAGCTCTTCTCTAAATATTTGATAGAATTCACCTGTGAAGTCATCTGGTCCTGGACTTTT
This sequence comes from Orcinus orca, assembly GCF_937001465.1. Taxonomy (NCBI): domain Eukaryota; kingdom Metazoa; phylum Chordata; class Mammalia; order Artiodactyla; family Delphinidae; genus Orcinus; species Orcinus orca. Next base: position 99,889,416 of record NC_064560.1, on the reverse strand, counting down.
GTTTGTTGGAAGATTTTTAATCACAGTTTCAATTTCATTACTTGTGATTGGTCTGTTCACATTTTCTATTTCTTCCTGGTTCAGTCTTGGAAAGTTATACCTTTCTAAGAATTTGTCCATTTCTTCTAGATTGTCCATTTTATTGGCATAGATGTGCTTGTAGTAGTCTCTTATGATGCTTTGTATTTCTGCAGTGTCCATTGTAACTTCTCCTTTTCCGTTTCTAATTTTACTGATTTGAGTCCTCTCCTTTTCTTAATGAGTCTGGCTAAAGGTTGATCAATTTTGTTTATCTTCTCAAAGAACTAGCTTTTAGTCTTATTGATCTTTGCTATTGTTTTCTTTGTTTCTATTTCATTTATTTCTCCCCTGGTCTTTATGATTTTTCCTTCTACTAACTTTTGGTTTTGTTTATTCTTCTATCTCTAGTTCCTTTAGGTGTATGATTAGATTGTTTGAGATTTACCTTGTTTCTTGAGTTAGGATTGTATTGCTATAAACTTCCCTCTTAGAACTGCTTTTGCTGCATCTCACAGGTTTTCGATTGTCATGTTTTCATTGTCATTTGTCTCTACGTATTTTATGATTTCCTCTTTGATTTCTTCAGTGATCTCTTGGTTATTTAGTAACGTATTGTTTAACCTCCACGTGTTTGTGTTTTTTGCGTTTTTTTCCCTGTAACTGATTTCTAATCTCATAGCGTTGTGGTCAGAAAAGATGCTTGATATGATTTCAATTTTCTTAAATTTGCTGAGGCTTGATTTGTGACCCAAGATGTGATCTATCCTGGAGAATATTCTGTGCGCACTTGAGAAGAATGTGTAATCCGCTATTTTCGGATGGAATGTCCTATAAATATCAATTAAATCTATCTGGTCTATTGTGTCATTTAAAGCTTCTGTTTCCTTATTAATTTTTGGTCGGGATGATCTGTCCATTGGTGTAAGTGAGGTGTTAAAGTCCCCCACTATTATTGTGTTACTGTCAATTTCCTCTTTTATAGCTGTTAGCATTTACCTTATGTATTGAGGTGCTCCTATGTTGGGTGCATATATATTTATAATTGTTACATCTTCTTCTTGCATTGATCCCTTGATCACTATGTAGTGTCCTTCCTTGTCTCTTGTAACATTATTTTAACGTCTATTTTATCTGATATGAGTATTGCTACTCCAGCTTTCTTTTGATTTCCATTGGCATGGAATATCTTTTTCCATCCCCTCACTTTCAGTCTGTATGTGTCCCTAGGTCTGAAGTGGGTCTCTTGTAGACAGCATATATATGGGTCATGTTTTTGTATCGATTCAGCAAGCCTGTGTCTTTTACTTGGAGCATTTAATCCATTAACATTTTTTAAAATTTATTTATTTATTTATTTATTTTTGACTGCATTGGGTCTTCATTGCTGTGCACGGGCTTTCTCTAATTGTGGCGAATAGGGGCTACTCTTTCATTGAGGTGTGTAGGCTTCTCAGTGCAGTGGGTACTCTTTTGCAGAGCATAGGTGCGCAAGTTTCAGTAGTTGTGGCTCACGGGCTCTAGAGCACAGGCTCAGTAGTTGTGGCACACAGGTTTTTGTTGCTCTGCAGCATGTGGGATCTTCCCTGACCAGGGCTCGAACCCATGTCCCCTGTATCAGCAGGTGGATTCTTAACCACTCCGCCACCAGATAAGCCCCTAATCCATTCACATTTAAGGCAATTATCGATATGTATGTTCCTATTACCATTTTCTTAATTGTTTAGTGTTTGTTTTTGTAGGTCATTTTCTTCTCTTCTGTTTCCCACTTAGAAAAGTTCCTTTAGCATTTGTTGTAGAGCTGGTTTGGTGGTGCTGAATTCTCTTAGCTTTTGCTTGTCTGTAAAGGTTTTAATTTCTCCATCAAATCTGAATGAGATCCTTTCTGGGTAGAGTAATCTTGGTTGTACTTTCTTCCCTTTCATCACTTTAAATATATCATGCCACTCCCTGCTGGCTTGTAGAGTTTCTGCTGAGAAATCAGAAACTGTTAGCCTTATAGGAGTTCCCTTGTATGTTGTCGTTTTCCTGTTGTTGCTTTTAATAATTTTTCTTTGTCTTTAATTTTTGTCAATGTGATTACTATGTGTTTTGGCGTGTTTCTCCTTGGTTTTATCCTGCCTGGAATTCTCTGAGCTTCCTGGTCTTGGGTGGCTATCTCCTTTACCATGTTAGGGAAGTTTTCGACTATAATCTCTCCAAATATTTTCTCAGGTCCTTTCTCTCTCTCTTCTCCTTCTGGGACCCCTATAATGCGAATGTTGGTGTATTTAAGGTTGTCCCAGAGGTCTTTTAGGCTGTCTTCATTTCTTTTCATTCTTTTTTCTTTGTTCTGTTCCAAGGCAGTGATTTCCACCATTCTGCCTTCCAGGTCACTTATCCGTTCTTCTGCCTCAGTTATTCTGCTATTGATTCTTTCTAATGTATTTTTCATTTCAGTTATTGTATTGTTCACCTCTGTTTGTTCTCTAATTCTTCTAGGTCTTTTTAAAATATTTCTTGCATCTTCTTGGTCTTTGCCTCCATTCTTTTTCTGAGGTCCTGGATCATCTTCACTATCATTATTCTGAATTCTTTTTCTGAAAGGTTGCCTATCTCCACTTCATTTAGTTGCTTTTCTGGGGTTTTATCTTGTTCCTTCATCTGGTACATAGTCCTCTGCCTTTTCATTTTGTCTGACTTTCTGTGAATGTGGTTTTTGTTCCACAGGCCGAAGGATTATAGCTCTTCTTGCTTCTGCTGTCTCTCCAGTATTACGTTGAATAAGAGTGGTAAGAGTGGGCATTCTGCTTGTTCCTTCTCTTAAAGGGAAAGCTTTCAACTTTTCACCATTGACTATGATGTTAGCTGTGGATTTGTCATACATCACCTTTATTATGTTGAGCTGTGTTTCTTCTATACCAAATTGTTGAGAGTTTTTAATATGAAATGATGTTGAATTCTGTCAAATGCTGTTTCTGAATCTATTGAGATGATCATACGATTTTTGTCTTTCTATTAATGTAGTGTATCAATTGATTTGCATATGCGGAACCATCCTTGAATTCCAGTGATAATTCCCCTTTGATCATAATGTATTATCCTTTGAGTGTGCTGTTGAATTTGGTTTGCTAAGACTTTGTTAAGAATTTTTGCATCTAAGCTCATATTCTTAACCACTAGACAAGTTATTCTCAGGATGATCTGCCATCTTAGAAAAATGCAGATTACCAGGCCTCCCGGATCTACTGAATCAGCTGCTCTGGGCATGGTGCCCAGGGGTCTGCATCTTAAGCACAAGGATATGTGAGAACCACTGCCCTCAAATGTAGAAGATTAGGTAAAACAGGGGATCCTGGAAGGGCAAATATTCATTTAGCAGTGGTTTAAGGACAGAACCCTGGCTGGGTATGTCTTGTAGTCAGAGTTTTATTTCCCCATTGACCTGTAGCCTGGTTTGGCTCTTGGAACTGCCTGATTCAGCTCCTGGGGCTGCCTAATTCAAATGGCATTCCTGGAGCACCCCAGTTGGTAGAGGCAGCCTAGTAAGCTCCAGAGCTACTGCATAAGATTGATAGATTCTTACTACCCAAAAGAGCTTGGACAAATGGGAGAGGGGAGGCTGAAGTCCTCATTCTGAAGAGGGCCCTCCTTTTCCTGACACAAAGGCAAAATGCTATTGCCAAGCCATGTGATGTACTACCTAAAAGAGGTACACAGAATTCACAGAAAGGTGCTAGATAGGCAGGCTGGCAAAGACCTTGGTGGGTCAGTACCAGAAAGTATCTGGAAGGAGCTATCCTGGGTCAAGACATGAGGTGGAAGAGATCTTAGGTAAGTTTTGAAGGAAGGGGAAGTGAAGTATTGAATGCCAAGCTCTGTATTAGACATTTCACCAAGTTTCATCTGATTCTCACAACAATCATATGAGATGGATATTCATTTGTGCAATTTAAGAGAAGGAAATTGAGGCTCCCAGAGATTAAGTGAGCTTCCCAAATTCACATAGCTCATAACTAATAGAGAATCAAATACAGAGCCGACTGGCTCCAAAGCCAATGCCCTTTCCATTACACTATTCTGCCTCTCCCATTGCTTCCAGAAATGGCACAGAAATTTTTCAGATACATGTTCATGGTCTGAAGGGGGCAAGCACTAATCATCTGTGCCTCCAGACATAAGGAGTGAAGGGAGGACATTGATCCAGAAGAATGTCTTAGGGAAAGTGGAACAAGGGTAAAAGCACATGCCCAGAAAAGTTTTACAGCTTCAGAATCTAAACATATGGAGAGATAGGTAGAGAAATGGGATTCTGGTACTAGTTTGATTTGTTTAGCCAACTGTTGGCCTTTGGCACGTCACTGAACAACTCCTTATTTCTCCATCAGGAAATGAACATGCAGAGAATGGGAACAGTTGTTGTGCAGACCCCAGGGCTGGGGAATCTCAAAGGAGATGAAGGCTACCAAGGGTGTCAGGAAAGCTGAAGGGCCCGGGGTACAGGCTGCAGCCATGACCTCAAGCTCCAGAGGCGACATATTGATCACACATGAGCTCATTCTACTGCCACATTCCATAGTCCTTCCCTCCCCTCAGGGCCAGCCTTTGATTGGAATCCCCAGGATTATCTGGGGAACTGGTAATACTACCCACCAGTGGGGTACCCTGGCTGCCTTCACACCAGCCACTCTATGGCTGGGTAGTTGCCTCTCCTATTCTTCAGCCAAGAAACACTTGCAATCGTCTATTTAGCAATCGTCTATTTACTTGCTTCCACCATATGACCATGAACTTCTTGAAAGCACAGTCTGTCTTCTTTACTGTTGTATCCACTACATTAAGCACAATCCCTTCCACATAGTACATGCTCACTAAATATATGGTGGAATGAATGAATGGGATCACGTGCATCCTCACCCTCTAAGATGTAAGATCTAAGGGGGCCCAATGACCTGCCCTCTCAACCCCAGGTTACAACCCAAGGAAGCCCCAGGGAGGCTCAGTAGTTGGGTGGGCTAGGACCATTCCCTCACCAGGCAGCCCCTAAACTCCTGCCCTAGAGAGCCTATCCCAAGTGCTTCAGCTCACATTCCCCCACCCACAGTTTACTTTTGCCTTCAAGAGGAACACTGGAGCTGTTTGGCCAAGTTCATGCTTAATGCATTCCTCATACTGCAAGTGTTTCTCTTTGCAAAGCATCAGGCTCAGATTCCAGTGCAGGAGAGGGCAGCATTCCTGTGGGAACAGAGCCAGGAGTCCCCAGGTCGCAGCTGCTTTCTCACTTTTCTTTCTGCCTGATTAGCTCTGGCCTCAAAAATACTTCTCTTTGGCATCTTTTATGTACTGAAAGTCAGAGATAGGACAGTCCTAGGACTCACACATCTCAGAACTGGAGGGACCCTGGAATCTTCTCCTGACCTCTTGGTTTTCCAGAGGTAGAAACTGAGACCCAGCTGGTGTGGGGAAAAAGCCAGGTCTAGAAGCTTGATCCAGCTGACTCAGAAAAGCTGAGGACATCTCACGTACCACCATGGAGACCTCACAGCTGTCTGGTCCAATGTCCTCATTTTCCACATGAGGAAACTGAGGCCTAGACAGTTAAATGACTTGCTCAAGGTCAACCCGGATGAGTTAATGAGAAACCAGGACCTACGGAGATCTGCCAACACACAAACACACATAGTCCATCAATAGCTAAATATGAGTGAGGTAGTTCTGAGTGTCTAAAGCCACATTGTACATACAAGCAGATACAGCAGACCCAAACAAGAACGTGCTCAGTTGCTTACCTCATGTGGAATGCCTTCAAGTCAGTCTCTGAGTTCTCTTCTAAGTCACCATAAGTGCAATTCAACACAGCCACACTCTAGACCGTGGGAATGCAACTGTGAAAAGACTGATTTCAGGGACCTCATGGTCAGTGAGCCTCCCGTGGGGTGCTGAATACCTGGCAAAGGAGATTTATGGGTCAGTCCTGGTGGGTGACTTTAACTTCCTGGTCTGCAGAAGAGCCACTCTCAGAATGAGGTTACTCAACTACTTCCTGTGTGACCTTGGTCCAGACACTTATCTTCTCTGAGACCCAGTTTCATTGGGGATAGCACCTACTCACAGAGGTGTTATAAGGATGGGATAAAATACAGAATTCCAAGTTACTAGCAAAAAGTAAGTGATAACCACATAAATAGTCCTTTAACCAGCCTTACCAAGTCCTCCAGCACCCCCTCATCACCTTTAATGAGAGCTTTTGGGTTTTATGGATTCTCTGGGTTGGTAATAATTATGACTACACCTGTGGGGGACTTACTTGTAAGATTGCTTCAACTCCCAAGTCAGCAAAATGATCCCACCATTTAACCAAGCAATCCCACACCAGGTAATTCATGCTCAAGGAAATAATACTCTGAAAAGAAAAGCTCTCTGTGTGAAGTTCATTGCAGCTCTGTTTAGAAAGGTGAAAAATTAAAAACGCAGTGCTTGTCCCAGATAGGGAAATGGATACATAAATTCCAAAGCATTCCCTCAATGGAATATTACTTAGCCTTTAAAAATGATGAGTATGGGCTTCCCTGGGGGTGCAGTGGTTGAGAGTCCACCTACCGATGCAGGGGACGTGGGTTCATGCCCCGGTCTGGGAGAATCCCACATGTCGCAGAGCGGCTGGGCCCGTGAGCCATGGCCGCTGAGCCTGCGCGTCCAGAGCCTGTGCTCCACAACGGGAGAGGCCACAGCAGTGAGATGCCCGTGTACCGCAAAAAAACAAAAAAAAACCAAAAAAAACACAATGATGAGTATGAACACTGCAGGGATATGGAAGGATGTTTACTACATAATGTGAAATTTAAAAAAGTAAAAAGCAGTTATATCTGCACAGTTACATGAAAAATATATTTGCTTCTGGATACAGAAGCACAGGAAAATAAAAAGTCAATCCATTAGGGTGATGAGAATGTGAATCTATTTTTTAAAACTTGTTTTTTGCTGTTACTCCACTTTGTGCAACAAATACATTTTTTAAAGAATAGGGAAGAAAACTCGATACGTGCTCCAGAAGCAATTTAGCTGAAGGCAAGTTTCATTTGTGGGAAAATACCTGGCATGGAGTTGGTACTCAGGAAGTGTTGGTAGAGAGAATGAATGAGTAAATAAGTGAAGAAGCGGGTGAACAGAGCGCCAAAGCTGTGCCACTGGGAAGCCAAATTAGACAAGAAGGATTTCTGTTCTCTTTTCCCACTTAAGCTACTGGCTCAAGGTTTGTTTGGAAAAGCCATCCTGGGTCTGCTCTTCCTGTGGAGCTGAGAATAAGAGGATAGATGAAGCACTGCACATCTGAGCAGGCTCAAAGGAAGATAAAGTATGCACAAGGCTTAGCAGAGTCTCAGGCACATAGCAGACACCCAGCAAATGTTGACCACCGTTATGACCATCAGTAGTGGACAGAAGCAGAACCAGTCTAGTAGAGACCACCTGGGTCTCCACGAAAGAGAAGTGTTATCTTGGGAGGAGGCTGGAATGGGGCAGAAGCCCAGTATTCAAATCTCCTCTTTGTTCTAAACTAGCTGTGTGAGCTTAGATAAGTGAGTTTGCCTCTCTGAGTCTCAGCTTCCTCATCTTTAAATACCAGAATAATTTATTGAGATATTATTTTGAATTTATTTTCCCACCACCACCATTCCTTAGTTTAGAGGTATTTACAGGGCTCAGAAGCAGAAGCCACTTGAATCTAACATATGTTCCTATCTTTTGTAAAAGCCTAAATTCATCAAAAAGATAATTCTATGTATCCCCAAAAGGAGATGAGAAAGAGAGAGGATGTTTAACTTCCTGACTGGGAGAGGATAGGGGCTGGTATGTCCCGAAGTAGCAAAAACCCAGCCAGAGTTTCCATGACACTCCTAAAGAAGGAGGTGGTGTGGTGCCCTCCTGCCTCAAAGGGCTTCCCATCCCTTAAGTACAACCCCAAAGAGTGGAATTTCTGAGGACTGTGTAAAATGGGACTGAGCTTCTTAGCAGGTGGACCTGATATAAAAAATAACCAGTACAGAGAGATCTTTGCACAAAGTTGGGAGAAAAGAACTCCACCAAAACTGTGCAGGATGGGGACTCAATGCCCCATTTAAGCTGATAAAAGAAAATAAACAAATGTGCTATTTGCCACTCACTTGAGTTTTGTGGACTAAGATCTCACTCAGTGGTGAGCTTGTTTTTTAACTGATGCTCTTTCAAAAACAAACAAACAACTTGATATTTAGCCAATTTCCATGGTGTAAATACTCCTATATGGCCAATTTCAAACTACCAACATTAAATTACTGAACGTGGAGAGTTGAGAAGAAGTGCACACAATTGGCTCTTCTGAGCCGGCTCCCACATACACCACTGAGATTCACACATTATGAGCTTTCTGTGTCTAGAGCACTCTCAAAGATTTTTCTCAGCACTAGGATTTCTAGTACAGTAGGTTAAGGCTAATTCATAATGGTTAAAGCCATTCACTTTATCAAGTGTTGTCTGCTGATTTTATTTATGTTGAAATATGGCCTAGTGGAACTGCTGACACTTCTACCTTTGAAGAACACCCCTCCCCAAAAATGAGCCATCCCCTTTGTCAATAAACAAATATAAATGTTCCAAACTGAATCTATTCCTTCCTTTGATGAAGTGGTCTTGTGCCTAAGAACAGACCATGCATCATCACTAAGGGTTACTAAGAGGAAGCCCATATATCTTTCCTTCAAGTTGTTTTAAAACAATATATTTTAACCTATAACTCATAATAATCCTAAAGGTAAGATTAGGACTAGAAGATTACTTCTGTAAAATAGGACTAACTACTGCTAGTCCCATTTTATAAGGGAGGTACAGAGAGGTTAAGTAACTAACCCAAGGCTACACAGCTAGTAAGTAGCAGAGCTGGGATTCAATCTAGGTAATCTGAGTCCAGAGCATAGGCTGCTAAACTCTCCACAGCACTATGTCTCCCTGTGCAGTAACAAGCCACATACAGGATGTGGTCTCATCTTGGGTCTCTTCCATCCATGGGACCAGATTAGAAAGCAGTCGGCAGTCTCTCTCCTTTCCTCACCTAGGTATAAGGTACCCAATGCATCTTCTGGCAGCTGACTGTGGATGAGGGAGTGGGCCCCATTCTTCTCTTACAGGCACAAGTACTGCCAATAATAAAGCAACTATTTCTCCCAGTGTGCTTGTCTCCACAAGGTGGTAGCTCTGGGCTGTAGTAGGACAGTGCTTCTAGAGCCCTTGACTATGATACCATCTGACAATGCCCTATCCTCATAATTAGAGTGAAGGTCCTCTGCCCTCACCCCTCCTTCTGTTCCTTGGAAGCCTCACTTGGCAACTGTATAGGTCATGTCAGAGACAGGGCAGTGAGGGATAAGGGAAAATGAAACTTAAAGGCGGGAGCTGGACAGTCGTCAACATTCAAATAAAATTTTGAAACAAGAATGCTGTTGAGTTAATGTTTCTATCAAAGGAACTCTTGGCAACTCTCAAACCAAGACTTTATGCCAAGATCCACCATTCCAAGAGCTGTTGAAGAACCTGTGATTGTCCAGCTCCTGGGCAGCTTCCCCTGGCTTGCCTCTGGTCAGATGCCAGCATCACAGCCCTCTTAGCCGTGTAAGAATTCTCCCGGAGTTCCCTCTGGTGAGGGAAGGAAAAACCTCTGGTCTGAAGATGAGGCTGACAATTCTGACAGGTGTTAGAGGGGGTCACGGGACTTATGGTTTTATTACTCTAGTCACCTCTGTTGTTTGGGGGCATTTCCCATCGACGAGAGGATGCCCCAGCAGCTGTCTTCTGAGACTCAAGATGCGTTTCCTTTGTGACAACCAGGGGCCTTACCTGATAGGATCAGCCTTTATAAGACACAGAATGTGAGTCCTCTGAGCTTCACCCCAGTGACAGGAACAGAGTCCCCAAACATGGCAGGAACGTGGGTTGGGACTCCTGCCCTCCAGCAGAGTAGGAAGATGCTGGCTTGGATGTTAGGAGAGCTGAGTTCTTTTGATTCTGCCGTTAACTAGATGCATGGTTTGGGACAGGTCTGTTGGCCTCTCTGGGTCCCAGTTTCATCTGTAAAATAAGGAAGTTGGACTAGATCATTATTACCAATAAGAGATCCCTGGTGCTTATGGAATAATGGTGGGGGGTGGGAGAATGGAATCACCAAGCTATTTTCAAACAAATTACAAAGGGAGATTGTACCACACAATGTCATTGCTTTGCTTTTCACTGTAATTCTACCTATTTGGTGTGGTAACACTAATTCTCTCCAGAGGACTGGAATAGTAGATTGATGGTGTTATCTATATCCTTACTAAATAAGAAAAGGAAAATGAGAAACTCTTCAATAAATGAGGTTGCTTGAGATGCACAGAAAGAGAATTAAAAGCAGGCAGTAAATGCTGTATCACGTGGTCTCCCAGTCCCTTTCCTCTCTAACCCTCTCTGACCAGATGATTTGGGTTCCCAAGTATGGACGCCCTAGGTGCCTCTAGTCATCCCTGCCCCAAAGGAACCTGGAAGGGCTTTGCAGGTATGCCAGGTGTCCCTGAGGTCCTGGAGGGCTGGGCTAATCCCAGACTGATCCAATAATTTGGTTCAGAGTCAGGGCTGGAGCTCTCCCTGCCAAGTGACCTCAACCCCAGAGGACTCAGAAACATCTTGTCCTCTCAGGCCAGCCCAGCCCTGCATAAGCAACTGATGCAGGAAAGACTGCCATTCAGCCTGCAGTGCCGAGGCCCAGACCCTGGGTCATGTGGAGAAACAACAGTATTGCCTGGCTGTAGCTCATTTTCCGAACAATGTTTTAAAGGTACACCTAGGGAACCACTACCACCATCAAGATATAAAATACTTCAACCCCTCCAAAAATGCCCCTTTGCCTTTTCCATCCCCAGGCCCCAGGAAACCACTGATCTGCTCTCTGTCACTATAGTTTTACCTTTTCCAGAATGTCATATAAATAGAATCACACAGTATGCAAGCTTTTAAGCTGGGCCTCTTTCACTTAGTGTAATGCATTTGAGATTCCTCTACACTGCTGTATGTATCAGAAATGTGTTTCTTTTTGTTGCTAAGTAGTATTCCTATTATTGTATAGTATTCCTAAGTAGTATTGCTAAGTACATTCCATGGATATATCACAATTAGTTTATCCATTTATTAGTTGATAGGTATGGGTTGTTGCTAGTTTGTGGCTATTATGAATAAATCTTCTGTGAACATTTGCATCTTTGCATAGACATTTGTTTTAATTTCTATTGGGTAAACTCCTAGGTTTGGAATTGCTGAGTCTTATGGTACATGTGTATTTACCTGTATAAGGAACTGCCAAGTGGTTTTCCAAAGGGGCTACAGTATTTTGCAATCCCACCAGAAATAAATGAATCATTCTTGTTGCTCCACATCCTTGCCAGCACTAGGTGTTGTCAGTCTTTTTAATTTTAACCATTTTAGAGGGGGAGAGGAGAGGTGGTATCTCATTAAGTATTTTGCCCAAGGTCACAAAAGTAGTAAGTATTGGGAATGAACCTCAACCCCAAGCAACATGGCTTCTGGTCTGGGGGCCTAACCACTACATTTGACAATCCTTGCTCTACTGACAAAAGTTTCAGTGTGAGCAGAACCAGACCTAGATCCTGCTTTCTTGGAGCTTACCACCAAACTGGGGAGATAGATATTTATGTAATGACTATTCAATAGAAAATTACAACTACAAAAACACCTAAAAGAACAAATAATAGGTAGATGTGACCAAGTCAGGACATTTCCCCTGAGGAAATGAAGACTGAGTTTACATTTGGAGAAAGAGTGATGTTAGCTAAGCAAATGGGGAAGACAGCAGAGCATGTCAGGGCAGGGGACCACACAAAGACCAGGCAGGAAGGAACATTGTACCTCTGCATTTTTATCATCTTTTCTCTTTTCATTTATTCACTCAATTGCCCTTACACAAATTAAGGTGGCCAACTCATCCTGGTTTGACAGGACAATTGGTTACCCTACCTTGAACTGATCCAGAGTGGAATATGCCCAAGACCTTGGAACCACTTTAGGGAAGTAAGCCCCCATATCCCCAGAGGATTCCAGTACAAATGGAAAGCTCTTCTGAATGGCATACTTTTTCATAATCAGATTTCTTGAAAGAAAAAAAAAATTCTGACTTAGCCAAGGGAATACAGCCTAAGAAGAAATTTTGGAGGAAAAAAAAAACTTTCCAGCAAGAAAACACAGCCCCTATTTACCTTCTTTACTGGAATCCACAAAAGGAGAAGCTGTAGTCTAAGGCTACAGGATGGCCAGCAAAATCAGGCCAAAAGAGACAAAGAAAACAGAATAAATCAGATTTCTGAAAACGGCTTTCCTTCCATATCTTATCTCATCACCTTATATGACAACAAAATGGTGAAAAGAAGAAAGCAAAAATAAACAAACAAAAAGAACAGGTGAAACAGGAATGCAAAAGAGAATGGGAAGGTGGCAACCTCCTAAAGGTAATAAATTACTTCAGCAATTCTAGACCCCAAAGTTTTTTAAAGACCAGCTATAAAATAAATTCATTCAAGGCAAACTTAGGAATTTCAGCTGAGTTCAAAACAGTATTCTACAGGGAACTATATTCAATATCCTGTGATAAACCATAATGGAAAAGAATATGAAAAAGAATGTATATATATGTATAACTGAGTCATTTTGTTGTACAGCAGTAATTAACACATTGTAATTCAACTATATTTCAATAAAAAATAAATTAAAAAAAATAAAATAATATTCTAATGACCTGAAAAATTACTACAGCCATATAAATCACCTCATAGGAGCAATTTATGCCTTGGGTCATTTGGGTTCAATATTACAGTGCAGTGATGCTGGGGTGTCACAAAGATTAGTAACTATATTGTCCAAATTGAGAAATCCAGGCATAGAAATATTTTTAAGATAATAAGTAAATGGGAGGGTGGGATGTTCAGGTCAGGGCAAAATTCAAGATGGCAGGAGTGGGAGAAGCACTGCTCACCCGGCCTTTGGTAGAATCTGCTTATCACCCCAAATCAGCAACAGCTAAGAGCTAAATCTGTGAAGACCCAGTAGGGACTAAATTCTTATTCAAGTTTTTCCATCCTGCTGTAGTTCTAGAAATTCTGAAGTCCGTGTTGGCCATGTACAAATCATAGGCCTGACCACGGCAGCCAGGGACAGAGCTCTGGCTACATTTATCTCATAGGTTTGTTCCATCCTAAGCAGAGGACATGGCCCAGAGGATGTTCAGGGTAATCATGAAGTTATGGTCTTCCAGAGGACCCCTCCCACTAGTCCTGGGTCTGGGAATATTTTCAGTGTGTTAACAAAGTGAAATCACACACACACACACACACACACACACACACACACACACACACACACACACACACACACACACACACACACACACACACACACACACACGGAGTTAGCAATTTAAATAAGAATGTGGGACTTCCCTGGTGGTCCAATGGCAAAGAATCCGCCTTGCGATGCAGGGGATGCGGGTCAGGGAACTAAGATCCCACATGCTGTGGGGAAGTTAAGCCCACGTGCCACAACTACTGAGCTTGAGCACTTCAACTAGAGCCCACGTGCTCTGGAACCCACATGCCACAACTAGAGAAGAGAGAACCTGCACGCCACACCTAGAGAGAAGCCGTCATGCAGCAACGAAAGATCCTGCATGCCTCAACGCAGATCCCGCGTGCTGCAACTAAGACCCGACACAGCCAAAAATAAATTTAAAAGGTAATAATTAATAAATCTTTAAAGAAAAAAATAAGAATGTGAAGAAATTTCACAAACAGCTCTGTGGCAGGAGGCATATTAATACCTGTGGCTCCTGTCATGCACTTGTGTCCTCAGCACAATCTAATAACACGGGTGGTGCTTGACAAACGTGGAACTGAGCAAAAGCACCCAGCCCAGGCATCACAGGCAGAAGACAGGTCCTGACTCCTATCGGGGCCTTTTACTGCAGAATCCTTGGTTCCCCCCTAAGCCAGCTCAGTCGCCTGCAGTCATCCACCTAATGATGTCCTTACCCAAAAGAAAATGAAATAATTTATTCTTGTATGAAATTTTAGGAACCCTCAAACCTGGTGGCTGACTTAGGAATAGAGAAATCACTTGCTGCAAGGAATCTAATATTAGAAGTGTAATGGCTGCACCCAGCTTTTCCTTCTAATTCTGAGGAAGTTTTGCTGTCCCAGGAAGTTGCTGTCATGCAGAGGGCAACCCCAAGCTTGTCCAGCCCATCAACTTGCTTTCCAGGTTATAGGGGCCGACTCCCTCTGAAGGCTTTGACTGCCTACCTTAGTTGATATTCTCCCTCTCAAAATCACAGCCTTAGCTCCAGATTCTTATCATTGGTGCGTCTTCAGCTCTTCTAAAGACATGAGAAAAAATGACGATTTCAGAAGACATGCCTGAAGAAGGAAAAGCTCCTATCCGATACAATTAGGACACATTTCCTCACTCATAATGCAATCACTGGATTTACTAACCGCTTACTCATGAGTTGTGAGGTTTAAATAAGTTCGTACAAATAAGACTGCTAGAAAAGTGCCTGGCACAGAGAAAGCACTCAATAAATATTAGCTTTAAAAGTGCTGAATATCAATTTGGATATATATGCATATATAAAGAGATATAAATAAGATCACCCCTAAGAAGCGAATGATTCTACTTTGGGGAATCTTTACTAAAAAACACTCATAGATTCAGACAAAGATTTATTTATAAAGATGGTCATCAGAGCATTGCTAGTAATAGGAAAAAAAAAGAAAACAGGAAACAACCTAAATGTCCAACAATAATGAAACAAACTATGTCACTTTTTTTTAATACATTTATTTATTATTTATTTTTGGCTGCACTGGGTCTTCGTTGCTGCAGGCTTTTCTCTAGTTGTGGTGAGCGGGGGCTACTCTTCGTTGCGGTGCATGGGCTTCTCATTGCAGTGGCTTCTCTTGTTGCAGAGCACCGGCTCTAGGCACGCGGGCTTCAGTAGTTGTGGCACGCAGGCTCAGTAGTTGTGGCACACGGGCTTAGTTGCTCCATGGCAATGTGAGATCTTCCTGGACCAGGGCTTGAACCCGTGTCCCCTGCATTGGCAGGCGGATTCTCAACCTTTTCACCACCAGGGAAGCCCTATTCCACTTTTCAAAACCATGTTTTTAAAGAATTTCTAATGTTGTAAGAAAATTATCATTACAGGTAAAGAGGGATATAAAACCATTCACATAATATGATCTCACTTATAGACACCCCAAACAAACATCTATGAAACAAATATCTCCATAAGAATAGATTGGAAGGAAATACTCTAAATATTACTTGTGTGTTTTTCTGAGTAGTGAGATTCTTTATTCATTTCAGCATTTTTCAGATTGTATATCTACAATGAACATGTATTAATTCTACATAGAGACAAAATAAAAAAGTTAAGAGTCTATTACCATATCACAACTAATACAAAAACAACTGTGAGTTCTCAGACTCAGTCAGTGGCAGGGGGCAGAGAAGATAACCCTGAGACTGTGTCCTCAGAATTTGGTGACCCTAGTGGGTTACCAAGGAGACACAGAGGGTATTCCAGGACAGCTCTTAAGCTTTCTAGCTTGAGCAACAGCATGGACAAATGATGGTGTCACAAACCACAATAGGAAATGTAGAAAGAAAGGAAGAAGAAGGTTGGGAAGAAAGAAAATAAATTCACTTTGGCCTCACTGGGTTTGCAGTGTCAAAAGCATCCCCAGGTAGAGAAGCCCTGTCAAGAGCCTGTTACGGGCAGGGCTAAAGCCTAGGAAAGAGATTTTGGTATACTTTCGGGTGTGAGTCACAGTAGTGCATCCTTGAAGCTGTGGCTTACCTGAGGATGCTCCAGTATTCTGTGTGTTCTGTGAAGGGGTCAATCAAACTCTGCTCCCATGGAGGCTCAGACACTTGAGGACTACTCCTTCCACCCAAAATGTGACCTGAAGTAGCCCTTGCCTCCTTCAGTCATAGGACTGCTGCTGGATTACAACGAAGAGTCTTACAGAGACTCACTGTGACTTAAATGCTGTTTGGTGCTATGGGTGCTGCTTCCATTGAGGACTGCATTGCACTCTCAGAGTCAACCACATGAAACCTGCTACTGTATATTTCATAGGAATGGTATTCAAGACAATGGCCCCTGCCTCATGCAATGGCCTCTTTTTACAATAACCCACAGGAAAACCATCTCAGGCCTCAGGACCAGGAAAGTATGAGCAGCTGGACAGCATGAATTCTATAACTGCTCCCATTTCCCTCTTTGATTTGGCCAATAGGAAGCTCAAAACAAAATCTGTGGCCCATCTTCTGCAACCTTCTATGATCACAGAGTGTGCAGTTTAGTTTAGGTTGCTAATCTATTAACATTTCTGTCTTTGTTGTTTTGCCACCTTTATTTTCTCTTTGTCCCAATTTCTTCAACTATGAATTTTCAAGAACCACTTAAAGTCAAAATTTTCCTTCCATGTCGTACCCACCTTTTTTTTTTTTTTTTTTTTTTTGTGGTCCACGGGCCTCTCACTGCTATGGCCTCTCCCACTGCGGAGCACAGGCTCTGGACACGCAGGCTCGGCAGCCATGGCTCACGGGCCCAGCTGCTCCACGGCATGTGGGATCCTCCCGGACCGGGGCACGAACCCGCATCCCCTGCATCGGCAGGCGGACCCCCAACCACTTCCCTGCGCCACCAGGGAAGCCCCCATGCCCACTTTTTGACTCTGTTTCTATCTCCTAGAGTTGCGCAAAAGAATCCTAGGCCCTCTTCCCCACAGCAGCCCTTCAGTGCTCAGGTCCTCCACTAAATCTTATATTTTTAGGCACCAGAGCCCCACTTTCTTCAAAAATTTCTCCTAGATGTGAGCACTTAAAGAATCTTTCATCCTTCCAGACTCAACTGATGCCTTATCTTCTCTTGGCATCTTCCCTAAAGCCCCTACTCAGGACGTCACTCCACAGCAGTATTCACAGCAACCTCATGCTTTCTTTCCCACTGGACTGGGGACTCCTGATACACAGATGTCAGGCCCTATTGGCCTCCAACTGGTACCTAGTCAGGGCTCAGGGCATAATATAATAATATATGCTTAATAAGTATTTGTTGAGGAAGTAAATGAATGAATTAATTTATACACAACCTCCTCACTCACACACATGCTAAAAGAAAGCCAAGCTCCGAGGAAGAAAAGGGAGAGCTCAGGTCTGTCCAGGTATTTGTGAGCCATTCCATCTGACAACTCTTTTTTCCCTAGGACTCTCCTGAACAGATCTGAGGCCCCGGGTACTGGGGCCAGAGCTGATTCTCCCAGCTAAATCCAGGGTAACTGGGATACATTTTCACAGAAAGAAAGAATTTCACAGATCAAAAATGCAAGATGCTGGATGCTCCAATCTGTACTTATGTTAACAACACACATTTATGTGGGTCTAATAATATGCCAGGCATTGTTCCGTGCTCTTTACAAATATCATCTTATTTAATCCTTGTAATGACTTCACAAGATGGGTATTATATCTATCCCCATTTTATTTTCATGTAGGGTTTTTAGCATTCAAGTCAGCTATCCTGAAATGAAGGAAGATATAGCTATTCAGTCACTGAATAAAAGAAAATTAGTTACCTTGAGCTCCAATTCATATAGGGCTGACAAATTGAATGACAGCCTTTGATCCGAGACCTGGACCCCACAGAATACCACCTCGCGCACTAATCACTTATTAAGCATCCTCAGCTCTGTCCTCCGTGAGTTCACAGCCTGGTGGAGGAAACACCACGCATCCAAACAAATAAATTATCTTAGGATCAGGGGACCAATACGGTGCTGGCAGCAAGAGGAAGTAATTACCTCTGGCTAGAAGAGAGAGCTTCCTGGAGGGGGTGATGTCTGAGTTCCATTTTAACAAATGGACCAGAGGGGAGCAGCAGAGAGGGAAGCGAGAGTGCAAAGATGCAGGGATGTGAAATGGCAATGGGGGGAACTAGTGGCAGTCTGGGGTAGCAGGAGAGCGTAGAGAGGGGATGATTTGAGGGATGAGGGATCATCATTCAGGTGATGGACTTGGCTGCAATACCAAGAAGCTTAAAGATACTAACGGGTATAATAGTCATTTCTGTTCTAGAAAGATTCTTTGAGCAGCAGTGTGAGCGAGGGTGGTGAGATTAAACAGAGACAGACCAGTTAGGAAGCTGTGGCAATAAACCAAGCAAGAAACAGTGTGCACCTGAGCTAGGGCACTGGATTCTAGGGATATTTGGAAACCTGAAGCTTTGGACTGATTGGATGGCTGCTGAAACAGTATATGATGACACCCAGGTTTCTGACCTAGAGACCAGTGGGGCAGTGCATGCAATGAGCTGGGGAGCACAATCTGGGATTATGCTTTCAGGAATGAGGACGAGCTCAGATAGTCTCTAAGCTTGGGAAAGTCAAACTGGGTGACAGAAATTTTCTTCTTTATCTCAGAGAAGTTACTCAGATTCTCATTCTCATCTCCTTTTAATAAAATATGATGCATTTCATTCTGTCATCATAGTGAAAAATCATTGCCCTCTGCTGGGAATTAATAACCTTTCAAATTAATAACCTTTGGATAGGAAAATTGGTTTCATTAATACCTCCCCTTGCACGTTGTAGTTTCATCATCTTTCTGTCCTGCTGTCCCCTGAAACCAAAAGCCCAAGACTTATTGTCTGAGAAGCCTGAATGACTTTATGCTCAGAAAGAATGATCAGGGCTCTTAGTAACTGGGCTGAGTTGAGTTCACTGATCACAAATGCTGGTATGGCCTTGTGTCTGCCCCTCAGCCGCAGGGGAGCCCACCCTCGGCTGGAAGGGACTGTGAGAGCATCCTCCCCCAGCTCTTGGTCTGATTCCTAATCTTAGCAGAAAAGATGTCACCCATCTTGGGATGCCACACCTGGGGAACATGGCGCCTCCCTCAGGCTCCACCCAGCTTTATCTCTGACGGACATCGTGGTCTTGACAGCCGTTGTGCTGCCTCAAAGAGTTGGGTGACTGCGCATCCTCCACAAAGCGTCTCAGAGTCAGGGTGAGGCGCCCCACAAGGAGAAGCTAGATAGCCTTTCAGGAGAACAACAGAAGGTGTAATCATAAAAGCAATCTTTTTCTCCCTACCCCACCCTCACACAGTCTATGAAAGATTGCAGGTGGATATTCATTTATCCTTTTCTGCTGAAAACTCTTTAGCAGCATCTTATCACCTAGAGCATAAAGTCCAGACTCCTCAGCATCCAGGGACCCTCCCCCCCACACTCTGGCTTCCCAGCCTTCGGCTTCCTTCCACCCACAAGGTCTCATGCCTCTGAGCCCTTACTCAGCTGTTCCCTCAGCTTGGAAAGCCCTACTCCTTCCACCCACTTACACATACACACAAGCCCTCATTCATCCCTCAGGGCCAGCATGAGCATCACTTTCCCTGAAAAGTCCTCCCTGAATGCCACTCCCCATCAAGCAGAATCCACCACTCCCTCTGTGACCCTCCCCGCCCCAGTCCTAGTCCTGGTCCTGGTCAATGCAAGACTAGACCAGTCCTAGTCCTGGTCAATGCAAGACTACGTGTGAGAACAGGTAGTCTTGTTCTCACAAGGACAAGGACCAGTTCTCAACAGGACCAGTCCTGGTCCTGGTCAATGCAAGACTAGAACAGTCCTAGTCCTGGTCAATGCAAGACTAGACCAGTCCTAGTCCTGGTCAATGCAAGACTACGTGTGAGAACAGGTTGAGCCACGGGAGAGAATGCGTAGTGTCATCAAACTAAGATGCTCTATGTGCTGTCTCCCTAGCATAGGGCTGTAGGGAATTGGAGTCAGAGAGACAGGGTCCAAATCCTACCACTTATTGGCATAATGATTTTGGGCGAAATACTTATCCTCTCTGAACCTCAGTCCCAATCGCCTCTCCCATATTCCCACTGTCCTGGAGTTACTCCAGTGTCTGACTGGCTGATCCTGTAGTCACTGGGATGGCAGGATGGAGGATCTGGTCCTCTCCACCTCTGTGTGGGGTCCTCCTAGGTCACCCTCCATCATCTCCCATTCTGCTGGAAATAAAATGCTCTTTGGGCTTCCCCAAAGCCACAGCCCGTGCCTACCTCCAGCACCTTGCAGTAACCCCGCTGCCTAGTGCTCTTAGAAACTTTTGGGTTGTCCCAGAGCTGGAGAGGTGGGACAGGTGCCAGGTTAAACACTGTCTCCAATTTTATCTTCCAGAGTCATTTGGAAGGAGATCTCGAGCTGCTGAAACAAAGGAAACATCACAGGAGACAAGAACCAGATTTCTGCTCTTTAAAGAAGAAACCAATAAGGGCTGTCAGATTCGGCTCAATCACTCAGACACGTTACAGCAGTGCGGCTTCAACTCCTCTCTGCCTCTGGTGATGATAGTCCACGGGTGGCTGGTAGGAAATGCTGACATGCCTTTTTTCTCTCTACTTTCACATTTTCTTTTCTTTCCCTCCCTAGTGTGTTCAATTGTAATAAAAAGATTGGGAGCTGGTGATAACAACCTCATGCATAATACTTTTAAAGTACATTCTAATTTTCCAAGTGCTTCCCCACACATTATCTTATTGATTATCTCAATTTCATGAGTAAGCAGGGCAGAAAAAGTATAATTATCTCCACATTTCAGATAATAAAATGTGGCTCAAAAAGGTCACACAGCACATAAGAGCCCATAAGAGATTGCAGTTCATGAAGGTGAATCTGCATGTTTCCCAAGAGGAGGTAGGAAGCCAGAAGACATAGTCTCCCAATAAAATATTATATTTGTAAGGGTTAAATTCAGCTGCAAATAACAGAAATCCAAATTGGCAGTAGTTCAAATAAAACAAGTTTTTTTCCATTTCATACAACAGTCCAGTATATGTAATCCAAAACTGAATAAACAGCTTTGGT
This sequence comes from Orcinus orca, assembly GCF_937001465.1. Taxonomy (NCBI): domain Eukaryota; kingdom Metazoa; phylum Chordata; class Mammalia; order Artiodactyla; family Delphinidae; genus Orcinus; species Orcinus orca. The sequence goes on along the minus strand of NC_064560.1, from coordinate 99,868,415 downwards.
CACTGAAGTCCTCAAGGACCCAGCTCATTCCCTACTCACTATTCTGCTATCCTTAGAGTATGGTCCAAGATGGCAGCTAGAGCACTAGCTATCACATCTGCATCCCAGGTAGCACAAGGTAGTAAAATGTAAACACAAAAAAGTAAAAAAGCAGGGATTTTAAAGAACAACTATATTGAGGTATAATTCGCATTATACCATAAAATTCATCCATTTAAAGTGTACAATTCAATGGCTTTTGGTATATAAATGTGTTTTCTTAGGTTAGCTTCCCAGAAGCATCTGTGAAATGCTTCCAATTACATCCATCTGCCCATACCTAGAGGGAAAGGTGGTTAAGATATGTAGCCTCTTAGAGAAAGCGTAGCTTTTTAGTGATGCTAAAATGCTATTACTGTGGAAGAAGGGGGAAAAGAATATTGTGGGCAGTGATTGAAGTCAAACAAAAGTTTCCAAGAAGAAATTCTGCCTTACTGGTTTCTAGGCCACCCACAATCTGAAGCTTGGTTCACACTGTGAAACCTCCAGAGATCTGGGGTCTATTTCATGACTTGAAACCCTTTCCCTACCATCTAGTTGAAAAATAACTCTGCAACCCCCGTCTATCCTAGCTTAGAGAGCAAAATGAGCCCATCGGCCCACCACCACTCTTTCAACATGTATTCACTCATACCCTCCACATGAACAAAACAGACCCCATGCCGGGCCTCATGGGGTAATGGGAACCACATGACGCCATGTGGGTGTAGCCACAAGGTGGGTTTGCCATCCCAGAAAAGCACAGAGGCTCTTGTAGCCTGCCAGCAGCTTCCTCCTAGGATTTAAAGGAGCCCCATCCTAGGGAAGGGCGGGGGTGTTCCACCACAGCACAGGGTTGGCAGTGAAGGTGGTAGGGGCTTTCCTGCCCCTACAGAAGAGACCTAACACAGATGAGGCCCTATAGGAGCTAAGCCATTTACATTAGACATCAGCTCATTTAATCCTCCTGCCTCCCTACACGGCCACTTGAGTTAGTCTCATCTCTCAGATGAGGAAACTGCAGCTCAGAGAGGTCAAGCAGCTACCACAGTCACACAGCCCTCAGTAGACAGAACTCCAAAACTAGAACCCTCATGCTCCAAAGCCCACACTGTCAAAGACTGCATTACCTCAAGCCTTTGTCAAGGATGGGTTTGGCAGGGTCCCCATCACACAGCAGGCCTCACGCTGCAATCTCCTCACTGCAGCTCTCTCTAGCTAAGCTAGGAGCTCCATCCCTGTTTCTTAAAAAAAAAAAAAAAAAAAAAAAGCATGGAATTGGAGACAGAGGGTAGAACCCTGAGATGAAACCTATCTTAAAGGAAACTAAAGATCAGACATGGAGGGAGTTCTCTGGCGGTCCAGTGGTTAGGATTTGGCGCTTTCACTGTGGTAGCCCGAGTTCAAGCCCTGGTCAGGGAACTAATATCCCACAAGCTGAATGACATGGCCAAAAAAAAAGATCAGACATGGGAAGCTCTCCTGTGGGAGCGGAGTGGGTAAGGATGGATTATTAGGAGGCCATTGTAAGGGAAGAACATTCCACCTCTTCAGCTGCTTTAGCCAAAGGGACCTTCCCTTACAAGAGAAAAAGAGAAAAGAAATTGGGTAGGAGGGAATGCATCCAGAGCAGAGCTCTGGGGAGGACAGAGCTGTGGACTTGATACCTGACTTGAGGTAGGGACTCGAGCTGAGAGCCTTACAAACAGCAGGGCCGGCTCTCCCTGCCTCCACTGTCACTCTCCCTGCCTCCCCCTTACCTCTGCTTGTAGCTCCTTCCAAATGACTTCTCTCCTCCTGGCTCAGGCTGTGACTTCTGCCTAGAGTATCCCTTCCCTCATCTCCCGCCGCACAGGATCCATTATATATTAGGTGCTCCAAAAATATTTGTTAGCTGAAGTAATGGCTGGCTTCATATCTTGTTTACAGACATGAAGATAGCAGGGTCCTCTTACCGGGATCCTTTTACTAGAATGAGTTCTTTGTTTTCAAAATCTTGTGCAGACTGGAATATATCTACTATTGCTGGTAATAATAATAATAATGACAACAGCAGCAGCTGCAATAACAAACTTTACTGAGTCCTCACTAGGTTCCAGGTGCTAAATGCTTTACATCTATTAACTTATCTCATCTTCACAGCAATCCTGGAAGGAGGACACTATTATTATCCCCATTTTCCAGGCAAGGAAACTGGGCCACTGAAAAGTTAAATAACTTGCCCAAGGCCACTCGGCTAGTAACTAGGAGAGTCTGGATTTGAACCCAAGGTGTTACATCCACATAGAAGGTACTGGGTAGAAAGACATTTATTAAATGAAGGCATCTTACCCCAGACTCACAAGCCAAACCATCAGCACTGCTGTCCAGCTTCACCTCTGCGTTCTCATCTTCAATTACACCCAACTTTCCTGCTCTCCCCAGACAGGCCGCACTGCCCTTCTGTGGTTCTGCACCTCTGCACATGCTCTTTCTCCGCCTGGAGTGCCCTAGATACCCTCACCCACTGCCGCCACACTCACCGGCCCACCTGGATTCTTCCGTGAGAACTCCTATTTATCCTTCCAGACACAGCACAAACGTATTTGCTCTGTGAACTCTTCAGGAGTGCCCTGCAAACTGGCTCTCAAACAAGGAACATACACAGAACAGTTCTCCATAATGAATCAACCCAGTTGTTACTGAGTTCCTACTATGTTCCAGCTCACAGTCCTACCCCCTCTAAGGCAAGCAGAACACAGTGGGTGTGACCCAGAGGTGCGGCAGCACAGGGAGGGCTGGGGGTAGCCCCCCGCGGGACATTTGGAAAGTCCAGAGACATTTTTGGTCTTCACAGCTTGGGGAGGGGCAGGAGAGGGGTGCTGCTGGCCTCTCTTGGATGGAGGCAAGGATGCGGCTAAACATCCTACCATGCACAGGACAGCTCCCACAGCAAAGAAATATCTGGCCCCAAGTGTCAATGGTGCTGAAGTTGAGAAGCCCCAGGTTAAGCCCTTCCTCTGGGAGAGAAGGAGCCAGCATGAGCCCAGAGTTGGAGAAGGAAAGAGGTGAGCAGGTAGAGAGAGGGAGCTAGCACAGCACTCCCGCCTCCCTCCTGGGGAAGCTGATGACCCTGTGGTTCCACCCTCAGATGGAAGCCTCGCTGGAAAACTGGATCTGGCAGATGGTGGCCGCGCTGAAGTCTCAGGTGGCCCGACCAGTCAACGTGGGGCTGGCAGAATGGGTCACCCTGGCCCACACCCACTACTCCATCGCTGTCCGCAACACCCGCCTCGTCGGCCAGGAGATCACGGCCCTTCTCCAGTGGCTGGAGGTGAGACCTGCCCTGACCTCCCTTCTCTCCCGTCCTCTCCCCTCCTCTAAGACTGGTCTCCTAGAGCAACCCAGACGGGAGAACTACTTCTGCTAAGCTCACAGGAATGGGAAGGCACAGGACAGAGACTGGACCCCCAGCGGTCTCTCAAATGCCTCCCTTAAAGCCCTATTTTATAGAATCATCTGCCCCCACTACTCCATCCACCGTTCCTTTTATGCTCACCTCTTTGGATGTGCTAAGGGATCTAAACACACCCTATAAGCTATCAAACTCCCACACACATGAATGAGATCACTCCCGCAAGGCACTAACATCCAGGTAAAGATGGGCAGACAGGAGGCAGCATCCCCAGGCAGGGCCCCAGGTAGCTGAGCCTGAAAGGAAACAGGACAGAGTCAGCAAGGTGAGAAACCAGTTGGGGTCCTGAGGAGGAGTTAAGCACCTTACTTGTGACCAGGCACAAAGAACAGAGAGAGCCTAGAACAGGCTGCACCCACAAAGGCTTTTATCCAGGCAGCTCTCTCCCCTCCTGAAACCGTCTCACCACTGTCTTCCAGGAATCTGTTCACTTTTCTCCAAGCAATGTTCATCTAATTGGGTACAGCCTGGGTGCACACGTCTCAGGATTCGCTGGCAGTTACATGAGCAGAAAGCACAAGATTGGGAGAATTACAGGTAACCACACCTGATAACTAACAGCTATAATCTTCACAACTGCACGGGGGCGTGGAGCAAGGACCTGCTTTTCCAACGGTCTCATAAATTAACCCACCCCCAGCTTCCTTCAAGCTGTATTAGAGTTCACAGGAGGACTTATAGCACTATTTATTGCAAACATGACCGCTGTCATAGACTGCCGTTCCAAGAGAATTTAGAGCAAATCACAGCCTCACTTCCTATTGTCTTTCCTCAAACAAAGGTCTCTCACAGTCCTGCCAAATAGGTCCTAAAAAGTAGATTTTATGTACACTTTTGTAGCAAAAAAGAGTTTATTTTCAACCTATAGTTTTAAAAGCCCAACGTGAGTTAAAGAATGACAGCCCTAAATTTGCTGTAACAGCCATGTTTGTACCTCAGTGTTCACTTTTGTGAAACACGTGGGTCCTACTCTGGGGCCCATTTGGATTGAGGGAGGGATCTCTGCACCAAAAACCTCACCCCAAGCTCTGTGCCACCTTGGAAATGCCCCTAGATACCCAGGAAGAGCTGAAGACACACAAGAAGGCCTTTCCTACCAGGCTGCCCTGACACAAACCTCATCCCCCGCTGCTGCCCCAGAGTCACAGTCAGAAGAACACGCCTCATCAGCCAAGTCCCTGAGGCCCACTGATTCCTACAGGGTAAAACTAAGGAGGCCCAGACAAGGCCCTTCTCAGTGTAGTGTCCCCAGAGCTCTCCAGCTTCTCCTCCCACTGTTCCCTTCTTATAGTTCCAGGCTTCTGTGACACTAGATTTTTCTCCACTCTACATACGTGCCGTGGCCGTTTGTGCTTCTGGGCCTTTGCAGTCACTTTTCTCTTTGCCTGGAAAACCAAGCCCTAGTCTCCCTACCAAACTCCTACTCATCCTTCAAGACCCATCAGGCTAAAACAATAATTCACAAGCGAGAACAATTCAAACAAAATGTAAGATGAATAACATTGCTGTGATCTTTTATTTTATCAAGAAAGAACATTTTTGGCAACTCCTATCTACTATTACCATTCCTTCATAAAAGAAGAGATTTATTTTAACACTGAAAAAAGATAGGGATAATGGCAGACATTTAAACAAAGCAAATTTGTCATGATGAGAACTCATTTTCTGTTTTTTGTTTTTTTTTTTTTTCATCTTGCTGGTGACGGGGAGGCCTGATCCATGGATCAGTATTTGGCGCCCTCCATGATTTAACACTCAATAGCCTGGGGGTGAGCAGACCTCCCACACAAGAACCTTCCACAGAAGTCCAGTGAGGTCCTTCACAGACAAACCAGGCCTAGAAGGCTAAGTCAGAACTGCAGAGAGGCGGCACTGGGCCCAGGACCCTCTCCACGCCGGCTGGTGTCACGGGCCACATCAGGCATTATTAGCCAGGCCCACACATATCAGAAGCAACAGGACCACTAATTACTCTGTTGTCATCTCATGGTCAGCCTGACGAAGAAAGGAATATAAATCACTTCCTTTATTTGTAACTACGGGTGAGGGCTAGAGAGCAGGGACTGTCATGGTGCCCTGTCAATTCCTTCACCCCCAACAGTGATGGAAGCCAGGCCTGATACGGGACAACAAAGGGTCCTCCAGAGAAGGTAAAGGAAGAAAGAGAAAAAAATCTTGAGTGCATAAATACTTCCCAGCTACCATCAGCCAGGAGCTGCCACTTGTCTCATGCAAACATCTCTGTCACTTAAGGAGCAGAGCTGTGAGCAGTCCTATTTGCTCACAACATTTTTCCCAGAGAACAGTAATGTCCCAAGGCGGTTCTGAACATTCCAATGAAATGACATTAGTGTAGGGGAAAAGCCAGCTTGTTTAGGGAAATTATTGACAACCTGCAGGCAAATAAATTCTTTCTTTGATGGATAGGTTAGAACTACTTACAATAAGCACAGTGGGTTTTTTTAATAGGCAAACAGATGCTCTTGAAAGTAGCTTGAGAGGTACTTAAAATTGATTGGCTTAAATAAATCAAGCATTCCCTTATAACCTTATTTCTACCACTGGATAGTTCCTGCAAACCTCTTCTCCCCATAAATAATAACCAGCCCGTGTCCGATTTTTAGTGCCATGAATTACTACAGTTTTACTGCGAAAAAGTTATGGCAAGATCTTCGAGAGAAAGATGATGCCCTAGGATTTTCTTCTTCCTGCTAGCTCATGAATGTGTAATAACATGAAAAAGGTAAAAAGAGCATTTCTTCTCCTCTCCTGTTGCTCTCACCTAACCCTTCCCTTTGCTTTCCTGTTAGGGCTGGATGCTGCGGGCCTTTTGTTTAAAAGAGCTTCCCCCAGTGACCGGCTTTCACCAGATGATGCCAATTTCGTGGACGCCATTCACACCTTTACCCAGGAACACATGGGCCTGAGTGTGGGCATCAAACAGCCCATAGCCCACTATGACTTCTACCCCAATGGGGGCTCCTACCAGCCTGGATGCCACTTCCTAGAGCTCTACAAACATATTGCCAAGCACGGCTTAAACGGTGAGAAAGAAGACACTAGCCTACGCTGGTTTACATTCCCCACAACTGATGGGGCCTCTGGATCCAGTGGTGTCTAATCTGCAAGATTCTGAGAAGAGTTTGGCAAGGGTGGGGCCCAGGGTGAATGGTCACCAAGTCCGCCCAGAGAGAGGGCTTGTGGGAGTAGGTAAGGGCTGCCGCTCCCCCCAAGCCCTTCCTCTTAACAGGCGGCGGTCCGTGGAGCTCAGGTGCTGAGGGTGAGCGGAGGGGCACCACTGGGAGTCCCCGCTTCCCACCTCCACTCAGTGTACCCGGCGAAGTCTCTCCCGGGGTATTAGCCTTTCTGAAAGTTGAGCCCTGATGCCTGTGGTTCTTCCTCTTTCTCTGGAAGCTTCCTCACTCAGGGGGCTTCCTCTATTCTGGGCCCTGTGATGATCCACTTAATAGATCATGGTTTCTTGATCCTTGGTCTCACAAGAGTGGGAATAACTCTTCCAACCCCCGTGAGGTTTAATCAGCTGACCCTACAGGACATTCATTATGGAAATTCTTCCAATTAGATGTTCAGCTCTACATAGGTCCTTGTGACTTCCTTTGTCTCAGGGCGGAAACTGAATATGGCATTATCTGGGTTGCGATCCCCCTTCTCTCTCAAACCCTACAACCAAAACATTAACACGCGCATGGGTAACAGGCCCCGGATTAAAGAACAAAGATGTGAGCAAAAACCATACGCTTCCTAGGCATTCCAAGGTTCTCATTATTGTAAAATAATATCCTGATTAAGACATGCCAACTCACTCTAAGCCAACTGGAGACCCCCCGACCCCCACATACCACCATCTTGCCCCAATCATCTGAAACTGAGCTGAGCACATACTATCTCGTGATTACATCACCACCTTCACATCTCCTGTATCAGAATGACCTTCACACTGGATACTATCTCATTTTGGCTGGACTCCCAGCTTTCCACCCGCCCACGCCTGAGAGAACCTTTTCGGAACTTCCCCTTATCATTCCTTATATCATCTCTCTCCAGTCATCGCCCTCTAGTCGCCAGCAGTTCCTGGTGACCATCCAGCCCTCTTCCCAGATTTACACCCTCCCTAAGCTCCACACAGACTCCTAGGATGATGTTTATTAGCTAGTTGCCTGGTAAATGCAACTCTGACCAATTACTGCCATTTTCTCTTTTGTGCTACACTTCAGAATGATGGAACCAAGGATGTTCATTTACCTCGCCCACCCTTGGTATGGTTCTTCTCAGTTTTCTTCACCCTTCTGTTTCCAAGTGATCCCATTCTGGGGTGAACATGTGAACTTGGTCAGTTGGTAACTGCGTTACCATCCTCACCACCTCCTGGCTAGGTGAGCTTGAGTGAGTGAGTGAATGTCTTTGAAACTCAGTTTTCTCACTCGTAACAGCTGCCTCAAGGAGCTGTACTGAAGCTCTGGGGAGGCACTCAGTGTAGTACCTGCCGAACAGTGGGTACTCAACAAATATAGCCCCTAGTGACCAAGAACTGAGATGACTAATCCTGGGCAAACAGATTTGGCAGAGTTACCTGTGCTCCACCTTCACGTGAGGTTCTTAGCACATCTCGTGGTGGTTCCTCAACATTCCTAGAGAAAACTTTACTAAAGATTGTTAAGATTTGGAGACCCAAAAACAACCCCCCCCCAAAAAAAAAGGTCAAAATCCTTGGTACATAAACCTCCTAAACTTGTTTTGGGTTAGGCCCGTTCAGACCTGGTCACTGGGATATGTCCTTCTTGAAGCCAATCCTCATGCTGGTTGTACAGGCCAGTTATCTTAGGGCACGCAGTGGCTGCTTTGAGACAGAAGGCAGACATGGTGGGGGAGGCCTCAGCTCTCACCAGACCGTGAGCCAAGTCCCAAGATTGCCTGGGCACTGGTTTACCCAGCTTTATTAAGAAAAGAGGCATTCCGCACAAGCCTGTTCTGCTAACTCACCCTTAAAGCATCAGCAGTTGTGCATTTTTAACCATTTGAGATTAAAATATTTCCAAAATGAATTACAGTACCCCACTTGCTTAAATAATTCAATATTTTCTTAGTGACTTGGGGCCCCTGTTAAAACACCTACCGTAACATACAGAGTGCCCCCAGCAGCCCCCTGGAGCCTGAGATTATGCCTCCACACTAAGTGACTGCAGGGGGTCTACCCCTTGTGTAGTGTTCAGTTATCACATCCACTGTAGTCAACGGGTTGACCTGAGCACTTTCCTCCTCCTTCCTAATGTGCTGGTACTCTGCACTGAGAAACAAGGTGATCCTTCAGACAAAGGGATGATAATGTGCTTCTTGCCCCGTTTTCCAGCCATCACCCAGACCATCAAATGTGCCCACGAGCGGTCGGTGCACCTCTTCATCGACTCCTTGCTGCACGCTGACATGCAGAGCACGGCCTACCCGTGCAGGGACATGGACAGCTTCAGCCAGGGCCTGTGCCTGAGCTGCAAAAAGGGCCGCTGCAACACGCTGGGCTACTATGCCCGCCAGGAGCCGCAAAGCAAGAAGAGCAAGAGCCTCTTCCTGGTGACTCGAGCCCAATCCCCGTTCAAAGGTGAGTGCATCACTAACAAACGTAAGGTAGATAGCTAGTGGGAAGCAGCCGCACGGCACAGGGATATCGGCTGGTGCTTTGTGACCGCCTGGAGGGGTGGGATAGGGAGGGTGGGAGGGAGGGAGACGCAAGAGGGAAGAGATATGGGAACATATGTATATGTATAACTGATTCACTTTGTTATAAAGCAGAAACTAACACACCATTGTAAAGCAATTATACCCCAATAAAGATGTTTAAAAAAATTTAAAAAAAAAAAAAAGGTGCGTGCAGGAGAGCCTACAGAAGGGCAGGATGAAGCCACTTGTCTGAAGGTTCAGAAGTTCCCTGAAGTGTTTTGCTGGAACTACTTCAGGCTCTGTTATTTTAGTGGTTTTGACCCTGCACAGATTCCAGACCGTGATGATGACACAGCCTCTCTCTTTACCCAAGAATGTGGCTTCCTCACTGCCAAGTGCTGGAGGAGAAAGCTTGATACTTTCTGGAACAATCCTTGGGTTGGCTGTACTTCATCCAATATCACGGTCCCCTAGAATTTTAGATCCAGAAAGCCTTGAGCAATTACCTTGACCACCCAGGTCTCATTGTACAGGGCCCTGGAGACTTCTCCAAACTCAGACTGGAACCCAGTGCTTTCATCTCTGCTTATGGCTTCCAGGAAAAACCTGGGCTCCACACTACATGCATGCTTCCTCATTTCCCCTGACGTTCGAGTCAGCTCCTCTTACAAGAGATCATTGTCCTATTGAGGCCCTCCCTAGAAGTTCCGCTTTTCAACCTCAGGGGAGAAATTGAGCCCCTTCTTCTTGCTGGGTTGAACAGGAGGTCAGAGAAAGGGCTGTGGTCATGATTTGGGCTGAAGCCAGCAGAGAAATACTCCACTAAAGCCTAAATCCTCCTGGAGGGAACAAGCCAACATCTGTTGCCTTTAACATTTCTGCCTAATCCTTAAAACAGCTCTGGAATGATTTAGCATCTCACTGTTCACAGCTCATGCTCACGTCACCAGGAGGAGCCTGGTGCGGTTTGCTTGTTACCGTGCAGATGTTTGTATGCAGAAGGTGAACACGCTGTCAGTAGCACTTTGCCTTTGCACCGCGTTTTACACAAAAACATTACATGTATCCATCGACTCCTCGTGGTGCCCACAACAGCCAGGCGAGGTTGGCAGGGTTAGCCTGGAACCCACGTCCCTCTGACTCCCAGGTGTTCCGTTCATTACCACACTCCCAAGTTCAAGCTCCGAGGCGACTTCTTTTTTAGGCACAGGATTCTCCTGTTTATCTGAACTTTTGCTCTCCAGCCAGATTTCCCTTCCCTGCGTCCCAGGAATGACAGAAATCAGATGGAGCGTCTGATAGCTTCTGAGAGCACTTGGAGCGAGGGCAGGATCTTTCTTCCCTGAGGGGCAGAGGGTCCCCTCAGCTGTCTGTCCTTGAGGGGTGGCGGCGGAACCCGTGGCACCCCGAGCAGGTGAGGGCATTTGGAAGGCCTCCTGCTTCAGGGAGCTCCCCCGCCGCGGGCTGCCACTTAGACACTCATTTGGGTTAACCAGCTCCTCTTTTAAATGGCAAAGCTGCCTGGAGTGATTAAGCCTCTCAGATAGTCACATTTTACCAGATCTACTTTAATCCTGGGATGTTAGCATTTCAAAAAACTGTTCAACTCCACCATTTCACAGATGGGAAAACAGAGGCCCAGATGCAGGAGAATCATTTGCCGGGGGACACAAGAGGAATTCTTGGGGGCAGAGCCAGCATTTAGACCCAGGCCTCCAAACAACTAGTCTAGTGATTTTTACCTTGGTAACCTGCCCATGGTCTGTCAATGGGGGTGAGGGAAGGAGGAGAGGTGGGGGAGGATCTTGCTTTCTCCTTGCGGTCAGCTGGAAAGAAAGAGCGTCATTTTTCACCTTCCAGGGCAGGGCTGTGCATCTGAAGTGAGGGACTGGGTCCTGCCCGAGATCATCTCCTGGGGGGTGTGGAGATGGGGGAGGGAGGCGAGAGCGTCAAGAGAAGGAAGAGGGAAGAGCAGTAGGCACAAGCCAGGCTGAGTTCTTCCCTTTGCCCAGGACCCCAGATGCCCAGTCACCACACGGTGCTGGTGTGAACTCACAGGGACCCCTTTCCCATGAAGGAGGATCAAGAAATCACATTAGGGCATCACTACAGGCCATCATTTCTTCTTCAAGCATAAATAGAGCCAGGGTAGGCAGAGGCCCTCCCTCAGGGGGCCCAGGGGAGACCAACCCCCTCCCACATGCTAAATGCTAAATGCTGTCCCAGGAAGACAGATGATGAGTCCGAGGGGACATAACGTGCTGACAAAGCAAGAGACTATTGGGAAGGGGCGCCCAGGCGGAGAGCAGCAGCGTAAGGGAACCCAGGAGAACTGCCCTGCCACGGGGCTCGCAGCCTTGGGTTTGTATGGTGACGGGGTTAGTTTCCGGGTTGTCTCTGGCCAATCATTCTGACTCAGGGTCTTTCCTGGCGGTGCACGCATTGCTCAGCCAAGATGGATTCCAGCGAGAAGGATTCTGGGAGGTTGGTAGGACACATGGACTGGTGTCTCCTCTCTCCTTCTGACCTTTCCTAAATTCTTTCAGGTGGTGGTGGCTTGTTAGCTCCACGTTCCTTATGAGGACCTCACGTTGTAAGATAACTCATGCACATGGTTACTCTAGGGTCTGGCCAGGGTGGGCAGTTTCGGTCAGTAGTTCCCCTAACAACAACACTTGGGTCTCTTTATCACCAGCATCTCCTCTTGCTCCAGGGATATCCAATGAAGATAAGATCTCTGGGGCCAGTGATACGGAGGTGGGACTATGAGACAAGACTGCCTGAAACTGGTCCGAACCCAAACCTCCAGCCCCAGAGAGATTCCAGTGAAGAGCTGCAGCCTGCACTGCACCCTCCTCTTCTCTGGGCCCTCCAGATTCTCCCCAGATCCACCTCAGCCCTTCCAGTGAGCAAAGTCCTAATCTGCTCAGCCTAATTTGACTCACTGGTGGGGAGTCACATCCCTGCGGTCACATCAAGCTACCCTGGGTACAGCTGGAAATCATGCCCAGATGAGTCTCCCACCTATGTGAAAGCGGCTACTCATGGGATGCTGCGGGCTGTATAATGCTACAGTGACCTATATGGTCGCTGCTAACCTTATGTGGCTATTTAACTTACTTAAAATAAAATCACAAATTTGAATCGTCCGTCATACTAGCCACATTTCAAACGCTCACATATGTGGCTGCCATATCAGAGAGTTCAGAAATAGACCATTTCCTTCCAGAAAGTTCTATTGATGGTGCTGGCATCAAGTCTTTAATCTAGGCCACCATAACTGCACCCTTCTTCACCCATCATGGCCACGATCATCTGCGACTTGGGCCCCCAGAGTCTATTTCAGTGGCCAACTCCAGCATTTGATGAATACTTAGAGATTCATAAAGGAACAGACTTGCCCAGCCCTGGTTACAGAGAACCCGCAATCCGTATTTTTCAAGGACATCTAATTGTACTATATATTTTAGTGCAGGGTCTGGCTGGGCAAGATAAACATCCCCTCCCGACTGTAGCTGCACAAAGGATGACTAACTTGGCCCTCATTCCTCTGGCTCCCAAGATATTTTGACAAAACCATCAAAGGATCTGTTTTCTACAACCGTACGCCAGCACTCGGGTAAACGCTGAAGAGGACAGCAGTAGCAGAAGAGAACTGGGAAACAGTCGCTGAGTGAAATGAGGCCATTTATCGCCTACTTCCATTCTCTCTCTCTCAGAAAGAACTTTTGCTAGTTTGGGAGACCTTTTTTTTTTTTTTTAAGAGAAGGGGGTGGGAAACAAACCTATATGAAGTCCTGCTTAGCAAGCATCTTATCTAATTTAATCCTCATAGCAGTTAGAGGAGGTAACTGTGTGGAAGAGAAGGAAGCAGCGCTCAGGGGGGCTTACTCGGTCCAGACACCACCTTGGATGTGTTGCAACAATTATCTCATGTATCATTTAATCCTCACAACAACCTACAGACAGAGAGAGAGACAAAGATGGAAGGGGTGGGGGGTGGATTGATTATGCCTATTTTTCCAAATAAATAAATCGAGATGTAGAGAGGCTAAATCCCCTTCCCAAAGTCACACAGTTAGTGAGGAGCAAACGTAGTGCTTGACCCCAGGTCTCCCCGATTCCATGGCCTCCTAAGTGTAGGACGGAGGCCAGTTCAGTGGCAGCTCACTCCTGAGTCATCCCTCCTCTTGGGCTCCTCTGTCTGAGTCTCTCCTCTCTTCCCCATCGCCGCTGCCTGCACTCTCTCCCTGCACTCTGGGCCCCATCCAGCCGGTGGGAACTCGCTCCAGCTGATGAGAGCACTCTTCTGGTCGGTGAGATAACCAGCCAGACTGTGACTTGGGGAGTCTGTTTGTCTTTGGCTTTTCTCAGCTACTTCTTTGGAAGGTTTTCACTGATTTCCAGGGAGAATTCCAGAGAAGCAATGGGTATAGTAGAGAGAGCAGAGGCTTGGGAGTGGGATAAGGAGTGTCCAGAATTTGGCTTTGCTGCCAACCACCTATATGACCTTGACCCTGTGGCAAAACCGATGGGGGCCTCGGTTTCTTCAGCCACGAAGTGACTGTGTAGGGACCAGCATGAGGGAGAACCACTAACCCTGGCACCTGGGGGTGGACTCACTCTGCCCACTCTGCTGGTCAGTCCTGCATATAGGATGGTCGACACCTTCTAGAAGCCAGGCACTTTTACATACCATCTCATCACATCCTCACAACAACCCTGTGAGAAGGCTTTTAATACCTGTTTTACAGAGGAGGAAACTGAGCTTCAGAAAGCTGATGAGTGCTCAAGACCTCTTGATGGTACCAGGAGGCTCCTATCTCTCAGTCAGGGGTGCTTATTTCCATCCCATACACACACACAAAACACAATACTCCCTGGCTTCCCACACATACACACACGCTCCCCCATCTCCACCCCCAGCAGAGGAGGAAACTCCCCACAGAAGGGGCAAGCATCCAATCTTGTGACATCAGCATCACGTAAATGGGGCAGTACTGTGGAGCCCAAATTTAGTCCCCAACCTAAGTACATACACGCACACACACACAGGCTTATAAAACCCCTTCTCGACTTCCCTTGAGCCTGTTCTGAGTTCATTCAACCAGCCCCTGCTAGTGCTGGCTGCTCGTACATTAACCCCCTGCATAAGACCATCATTGGGCCTCTCAGTTCCATGATGTTCAGCCTCCCTCAGAGGCATCTGAGATCTAGGAAGAAGACCTTGGTGCTGCAAGAAAACACGAGATCTCATTCTTACCATCTCCATGAGAAAAAATCTATACATTCAAAACAAAAAAGGCCTCTCTGATGTTTGTAAAGAGTCATAATGTCTCCCAGGGCCAGTACCTAATGATTCAGCATCATTTTTTCCATGACACAAAAAAAAAGGAAAAGAATATTCCCTTTTTATAAATTCCAAAACCTGGTGTTCACAGTGGCTACCTTGTAAAAAGAAACTTTTTTTTTTTTAAGTGGCACCAGTGGGGTCCACACAAGATTAGGATCCAGGGTTTTTAGGGTATCTGAACCCCAGGCAGACTCTCTGCTGAGGAGAATCTCCAGAGGCCTCACGTCTCTGCTCCAGGTTTGATTTTGCCTGATCTCATTCAGGGTTAATAGACTATTTCATGCTTTTCATCTTTAAGACCTGAAATAATTTCTCCTGCCTGAACTGAGGAACACGTTGTGCTGGCCTCCTTGCAGTCACAGGATCAAAAGCATTTCCCTAAATCATTTTTTAAAATCCTTATTAAACATGCCATAAGGTAAAGTGAGAAAAATTATTCACCCTTTTTTCCTTCATCTTTGTAACAGCATCATTGTCCTGGGGGGTGGGGGGAGGAATAAGAAGCAAATTGTCTTTTTTCTTTTTTTAAGGAAAAACACTTACAAAATCCAAAATAAGAACAAATAATTAGATCTGAACATGAAAGTCTCTTATGTATTTTAAAAAATTAATTTCAAGATTTCTCCCCAAACGTGGCTTTCCTAGTGCAGGTTAAAAGGGATTCCTTGTGCTATCAATGTGTGATGGGTTTGACCATCACACTTCTGCAGACACAGGTGCCCGCATTCCTGCACAGCTGTGCCCTCCACAGCCCGCCTCACTCAGGCCCCTCATGGCTTACAGACCTTTGGAGGTTCTGACCTCCTGCACAGGTCCCACCCCAGGGAGACACTGCAGGACACAGGTAATTCTCATCCATAGGATGTGAGCGTTAAAGGGACCTTCACAATCATCAAAGCCAACCCCTTCCCCCAGAATTGTAGAACCATGGCATCTCAGATGTGGAAATCTGTCTCTTCCTACTCCTAGTTTAAGAGCAAAGGAAGACAAAAACCCATCTCCAGTGCAGGGACATGAAACATTTATCCCAGCTCGGAGGCTGGACATTCAGCAGACAGGCAGCAGGCAGGAATCTGCAGCAGTGATAGCCCAGGATGGATGTCAGTGGGTCAGAGCTGGCAGGCACTCTGTCTTGGTGGCTTTATCGGAGGCAGGTTTAGACTGCGGCTTTTCTTCAGGGGCTGTTTGCTCTTTGCTTTCAAAGGCAGTTTCAGCTTGCTAGAACTGGAACCCCAGGACACAGTGGGAAGGGTCTTTTGGAATCAGACCAGACACCTGTGTTCAAAGTCTGCTCCACCGAAGTGAGAGAGTAGCATTGATATATATACACACGAAATGTAAAATAGATAGCTAGTGGGAAGCAGCCGCATAGCACAGGGAGACCAGCTCAGTGCTTTGTGACCACCTAGAGGGGTGGGATAGGGAGGGTGGGAGGGAGATGCAAGAGGGAGGGGATATGGGGATATATGTATATGTAGAGCTGATTCACTTTGTTATACAGCAGCAACTAACACACCATTGTAAAGCAATTATACTCCAATAAAGATGTTAAAAAAAAAAGTCTTCTCCACTTCTAACTATCTGGGTCACCTTGCACCCCTCTCCAAATCTCTGCTTCCTTATCTGTAATTTACCGGGATCACTGACACCCTATCTGTCTAGGTCTCAGCAGAAAACAGGACTCCACTCACCTGGATCAACTAAAGAGAACAGGCAGGACTCCTTAGAGAGGGTGGGTGATATTAAGGAAAGCAACATGGGCTGTTGATGCACCCCAGATCTAACAACCAGCCTCTGGGAGAAGTAAGGAGAAGGAACAGCCCAAGAGAACGGGAGCTGTGGAGCAGAGGCTGCTCATAGCAGCTCATCATGGAGCACAGTTCCTCTGCAGTCAGTCTTCAAAGCAGGAGGGAGCAGAGAAAAAAACACCTTGACCTCTCTCTTCTGTGCCCTGATCTCCTGCGGGTGCCTCCCCAGTGGGTCAGTCGCAACCAGAAACCATCCTGCAAGGCAGCCAGGAGATGAGGCCGTGGGGTCACTTCCTGGGGTTCAGAGCTGGATGGGGATAGTAGGGGTAGGTGTAGAAAATGGAGTCTCACCACACGTTATCTTTATTTTGTCTTGTTACGAGGACAAAAGTAATGTCTGTAAAGCACTTAGTATGTAGCCTGATGCATAGTAGTATCTCAACAAATGAAAGCAATTTTTTTATTATTCCTATTCACAATTAGTCTCTTTAAGGCAACTGTGTCCTGCCTTGTGTTCACACAAAAAGCCTCAGAAGCACTCCTTAGATGCCTGATGTGTGCCGTGACTTGTGGAGATACAAGCGTTAATATGACCCCAAGGCTGCCCTCAGGGAGAGAAGATCCATGGACATGGATGCCCGTGAGACTAGGCAGAAGGTGACAAGGGTCACAGCTCTGCTTCCCAGCTGCAAGCTCCTCTAAGGCCAGGACCACAGCTTCTAGTGCTGTTTTCTTTCTTAATACTTTTAAAAACTTTTCTTTTTCCAATAAGAGTCTAATTAGAATACATGCTTATTGTAGAAAATGTGGAACTTGCAGAAAAGCATAAAGAAGAGAATAAAAATTACCTCTCTCCCCTCTCCAGAGACAGTCACTTAATACTTTTGTGAATCTCCCTCCTACTCTGCATGCTGTTTTATTAGAATTATTCTCATGTTAGATGTACAATTTGTATCCTGATGGTTGTTTGGGTTTTTTTCCCACTTTTTCATAAGCATTGAAACCATTCCAAAAATATCTTTTAATCACTTCATAAGAGTAAATCACATGGCTGGGAACATGAACTCAGAGTCAGCAGACTAACATCTAATTGCAGCTTCACCAGTTCTTAGCTGCATGACAATGGACAAGTTACTTAAATTTCCTGAGCCGCAGCTTCTTCATTTGTAAAATGACGCAAAGGGAGGTTAAAATAGGCATCTTACAAAGTTGTAGTAAAAGAAATAAGATAATTTTGAGAAACAGTAGTTCAGTATCTGGGACATAATAGAGAGCTAAATGGTAATTATCATAATTGTCATTATTAGTCCATAGTCATTCCTCTCTATTGGTGAATATTTAGGGTGTTTTTTATTTATTTTTAATTAAATAATTCTGTTATGACATTTTTGAACTTTAATCTCTTTCCACACTTCGACTTTTTCCTTAGGGTATATAAAGCTATTGGTCCTGGCTATAAACATTTAAAACTTCAAGTTCTGGAGCCAGGTGGCCTGGACTTACGTCCCAGTTATGCTGCTTACTAGCTGTGTGATACTGGAAAAGTTGCTTAACCTTTCTGTGCTTCAGTTTCCTCTTCTCTAAAATGAAATAATAGTACCAGCTGTTGTAAGGATTAAATGAGATAATAAATACAAAGTGCCTGGCACAGGTAAACAAAATAAATGTTAGCCTATGTTATTACCATGCATACTGCTAATTACATTCTTTTACTCATCTATCCCCAGTGGCTATCGGCACTGGGCTGGGTATCAGTAGATTTCCAGTTACTACATATTAAACTGGTTGCTATGAGTGTTCCTTGCATACTCTGGGAGATGCCCTGCCTGCTTGTTTGGGGGTTAACCCAAGGCCAGTTCTCTCACGTCATCCTGTCCACATCCTGCCCCCACCCCATCCCCAGTGCCTACAGCCTGTATCTTTCCTTTTTGCCTCAGTTCAACTTGTATCACTGTTCACCTGTTACAGAGTTCCCTAGACAGACCCCAAATAGTATAAGACCTCTCCAGAGGCTTCTGGGGTGATAGGCCAGAGTCCCTGCCTCCACCGCTGCCACCCAAGGGTTTAGGGACCCTTCCTGGGACTTGGGCCCATAGCCCTTCTCTTATTTCTCACCCAAAGCCTGGAGAATTCGAGCACCTATTATTCAGGGCACTGGAGGCAATCCACTGCAGGCAATCCACTGCAAAACCCAGATGGGAAGATTGGTTTATGCCAAAGGGTAGGGTTGTGTAAATAACCCAGAAACCCAGCAATTACAGGCACACTAGGACCTGCAGCTGAGGTGTTGGCAACACACCATTAGCCACAGCTGCTACCAGGTTTGTGTGTAGCTACCAACCTCCAGTGGAAATGCATGATTTGGGAGTAAGTAGACTGATTCATGAGGATGGTGAATTTCCACAGGTTGGGTGCATGGGATGGATAATCAAGTGGCTATTTTCATAATCTATCCTTTCCAGGAGGAATTCTACAACAAAGCTTGAAACTCAGATCTTGAATTCTCAGAGGTGATTTCCATCTTGCTAAATGTTCATGCACATTCTGATACTCCCAAGCAAAATGTCAGTTCTTCATCCCACAAATGTTTATTAAGCACCTACTATGTGCAAGCACTGTATCAGGATTAGTGGGTTAATCATTATCTAGAACAGGAAAAGCAAATACACAACAAGTATATCGTATATCCCCTATCCTTCACCCAAGGCAGACACCAATCCTCCCAAAAGCCTAGACATGGTCTCAGAGCCCATCTCGACATGGGGCCCCAGGCAGTCCTACCAATCCAGTTGACATGCCATATTAAACCTGTTTGCAGTCTTGGAGCTCAAGTGCTACAAGTACTTAGAGAAAATGGAGACAGCAGGGAAAAGAAGTCTAAGCAGCCATCAGTCACATGGGAATGAGGTGGGGTAATTTTGAAAGCAGCTCCACAGCTGGTTGGTGTAACAATGCAAGCTAATCAAGGCGATGGGTCCAGGCCAAGAGCACAGGCTGCTATGGGACCCTGAGCAGGTCACTCCACCTCTCTGGCCCCGGTTTTCTTCTTTCTAAAATGGGGCTGATAATAAGAATACCCTCCTCATAGGGTAGTTATGATAAGTAAATGAGACGATGCAATGTAAATTGTTTAACACCACCTGTCCTATAGAAAGCAGTTTGCTTTTATTAATTAAATATAGACTGTATTTGGGTAAAGAAGAAGAAATTTCCCTCTTCCAAACAACCCAGTAGAAGGACATTCTGGACACTTGATAAGACAGAAAAATTTTAGGCCCAGGAACTAGAACTAGTTGTCTTATTTCCATTGGAAAATGTGCTTGTTGAACCCCACAGAGCTAGTTCCCAGGAACGGCCCCAGAACACAAAGGTGTGGTCATTAGGGCATATTTCTTAGCTGGAGCTCTGTCTCACCCCAAAACTGACACCATCAAACAGAGGCAAAAGTAAAAATGACAGTGTGTTCTCTTGCTTTTGTCAGCTGTCTAAAACGCAATATATCCTTTGATTTGTGAAAGGGGACCCTTGCCAAATACATGGAATAGTCCAACAGAATTCATCTGGAAATTGACGAGAATGCCAAATATATTATACTCCTATTCTGCCTTCTTTTGTTGGATAATATTTATTATATTATTGGGTTGGCCAAAAAGTTCGTTCAGTTTTAAGTAAAAATAAAAGACACTTTTTTCATTTTCACCAAGAACTTTAGTGAACAACATATTCACTACCAGAACAAACTTTTTGGCCAACCCAATACAAACAGAAGTCCTCTTAGACATTTAGGAAATTCAGAGAAGGAAAAAGAGGAAAATAAAAAGCATTCATAATTCTACCACCCAGAAAAAAAAAAGGGGGTATCTATTCATCCATACTTTTCCCTCTGCTTTTTAAATTTTAAAAATACAACATTTTTTATTTTAAAATTTTCTGCTTAAATGATCTTTCTCTCTCGCTCTCCATCCTATTCCCCTCTAGTTTATCATTACCAGTTGAAGATTCAGTTCAGCAACGAAATTGAGAAACCAGCAGAACCAACTTTTGCCATGTCACTCCTCGGAACAAAAGAGGAAATGCAGAAAATCCCCATCACTCTGTGAGTATGAGGTACAGCCCCGTCCGTGGTGATGAGAGGCTTAATTTTCTCACAGGGTCTGGATGGACCCTGCTTTTCAAGGGTCAGGCCAGACACAACTTACTTTTCTCAGCCCATTATGACTGCCCCAAACACCCTGTCAGATGGGACATCCACTCACACTCAGCACCTCGTCATCCCTCCGCAGCCTCACTCAGTCCCAACGATTACTTTATGCTGCTGCTACCTGTGTTTGTGATGGGCCCAGTGCGACAGGGACTGGAATGGAGAGGGAGGCCAGAGGTGGCCGTCCATGTCTGCAGTACAGGAAGTAGATCCCAGCAGGGAGGAGTGGTGATGGCTGGAGCAGGTGTCCCCAGGAAGGCCCTGAGCGCCTTTCCAGTGAGTTCTGAAAAACATAACCCAGAAATAACACTGGTATCATTCAACGTGGCACAAATTTTCCATTCAGTCAGCCTGCACTGCCAGCCCTCCCCATCTGTCCTTTGCCCAGCTGCACACCTGCTCACAACATGGGCAGTGGCCTCAACGTCTCCTGCAGAGGCTCCGCACCTTCACTGGCCAGAAAAGGCCTGCTGGCTGCTTTTTCTCAGCATCTTGACCCTCAGCCTGGGCTCTCCTTGGGAAGTGACACTAGCTTTCACCCACTCCAGGGACAGTCCTCAGCTTTCTGAGAATTGCCCGCAGCTTTGAACCTCTGATCATCACACTGATTCAGTCGCTCAGCAAGGATGTGTTGGTGCTCAGCACTAGAGGTAGAGATGACACTAAACTTAGGATGCTCCCAGCCTAGTGGGGTGGGTGGATTCCTAAACGATGCTTTACAACATACTACAGGAGGAGCTACGATGAGCCAAGCAAGGGAATCCTCCAGCCACCTGTCTCACCCTAAATCCAGTGTTAACTCTGCGCTGTCCCAAATCTCTCCCCGGGAGATTGTTCTAAGTAGTGGAAAGGGCATCTGGCAGTTCTGTCAATGTTGGGACATTTTAATGTCTTGGAGATTAGTGAGGAAAGCTGATAATGATACCTAAGGATCTCCATTTAAATCTTGCTCCAAACTGGTGCATCCTTTTTATATGTGGTTTTCTATTACTGCTATACTTGTTGTTTTAACAGAAGTTTCTATTTATGTGGGGAGGACAAAAGCATCGATCTGGAGAGAAGACTGTCATGTGGCTCTAATATGTTGATCAAACCTACAGAGAGCGGTATTGCCCAGAGACCATTGCCAAAGCCCCTGCCCTCATCAGGGCAGTTTTCCCGACTTGTTAATCTGGAAACTAGGAAGCCTGAGCTAAACAAAGCTAACTAGACTCATTCCCGTAGAACTCTTAGGGCGTTTTTAATATGCTAACACAGAAAATAAGATGGTTTTCCCAATGTTATTGGTCTAGGAAAACCCTTTTTATCCTGGCACACCTATTGCTATCTCTACTAATAGTCTGTCCAATACCAGTTTGGGAAATGCAGCAGAAAAGACCATCCCAAATCATTCAGGCAAACCTAACATATCCTGAATGTGCCTAAGCATCACTTTGCTGTTAAAAATCAACTGACTGTGTCTGGTTTCCTTTGCATCTTCAAGGAACAAAGGAATTACTAGTAATAAAACCTATTCCTTTCTTATCACATTGGATTTGGATATTGGTGAGCTGATCATGATCAAGTTCAAGTGGGAAAACAGTATGGTGTGGTCCAACGTCTGGAACACGGTCCAAACCATCATCCCCTGGGGAAGAGAGTCCCTTCACTCGGGCCTTGTTCTGAAGAGCATCAGAGTCAAAGCGGGAGAAACGCAGCAAAGGTGAGTGCTGTTTCAACCTCCTCCTAACATCTGTTAAGCATCTACCTATGTCAGCATTTTCCAGTTTACTATTTGCATTTATCTTAGGAAGTGGGCATTATTATCTCCTAACGATGCCATGTAGATGCTCAGAAAGATGAAATGACCATCCTGAGTTCACAAAGCCATAGGTGGAAGGACCAGGATGTGCACCTACATCTTCTGATTTCTAGTCTAGACTCTTCCCTCTGCCCACAGTTAACAGCCACCTGCCTCCAGAGTTTGAGGACAACTCACTAGCTCGGTGCTTTTCACATTTCACCAGGTGATGTCAATGCTGCGGGTCCAAGGACCACACTTTGAATGGCAAGAACCTAGACGTGACATTTCTTCTTTGTTGTTTACCCAGAGAAATGCTTTTAACAAATCACAATCTCAAAATCTCACACTGTGGTGGCACCTTTCAAATCTAAGAATGCCAAGGGATCACTAGGGAACTTATTGACTATGCAGAATTCCACCTGGATAGCCACCTGAAGAGCTTCTGATTGGCCGTGGTCTGTGAAGGACCACACATTTGGAGCCCTAAGAAATTCTGATGTGGACCACTGGATTACCCTCAGGAGGTGCAGCTCTGGGTGACTGAACATCTCCCTCAGCCCAAAGTCTCCAGGGACAGGAGGGGCTGGGTTGGGGGCAGGGAGTGAAGGAAAGAAAGGATGTCCAGCCACTCCTTCAGGCCTCTCAGCAGAGCAAAAGAATGCCCAATGTGTTTTACTATGGCAAACGTGCTTTTCTGTGGTTCTGCAGTTCCCCATGAAAGGAGAATCCTGTCCTTCCCCAGACCTTTTCCTATCTCCTCCCCACTGTATTTAGGAAACTTGTCTCTCCTCTCCTACTGCCCTTTGTTGGCCAGCCTATTGCTCTCTTTGGCTTGCTGTCAGCAGAGTTGGAGAACAGCATGCCTCTCACCTCTGAACTACTCTCTTCCCTCACCCCTCAGGTCTCACTGCTAGGAGTGGCCTGTGGCTGATTTATGCCCCCTGAGTCCCTTACACAACCACACTCTGAGTTTTTATCTCCCTGGGATACAAAATCCTGGCAATTACTAAGAGCATACTCTGCAGTCTGCCAACAGATTTCTCCGCATGATCAATTTGAGAAAATTAAACTGCTTCTCTCCTCTTATACACTTAGCTATTCTTGCATGACTTTTTGGCCCTTTAGAAGAGCTCAACTGAGCACCACCCGTCCCCAGATTCTCTCAGCTGGAGAGTAATTCCTCAGTCTTAGTGGTTGCTTGCCATGGCAATTCTAGGTGACTTGACCTGAAAGGTAGTATAAAACACAGCACTACCTTCTCCCCTGGTGCTTACCACATGGCTCTGAAGAAGGAAAGAGGAGAGGGACAGGAGTGGTGCTTACAGAGCTCCTGCTGCACCATGGGCTTGAATGAGGTGCTCTAGAGCATTCATCTCATGGAAGCGTCCCAGTGACCTTCTGAAATGGGTAGTATTGCTGTGCAGATTAGGAATCTGAGGCTCACAGGAGTTACACAGCTTAGGGACATTGCTCATAACTGTCTGAACCCAGATCTGACTTGGTTTGTTTGACTCATTACCCGTTTGTTGCCAGAGCACAGCTTCCAACAGCTCCTCCCCCGCATTAGTCTTGGTCCCATTAATCTGACCTTCTCTGGTCTAATCTAGCAGAGTTGCAGAGCTGGAAGTTAATATATACGTACATCACACCTTTCCTCACAGCTGCAGGAGGGACATCATGAAAAAGGGGGAGGGAGTCTGGGACCTATAGTTTTTTAAGTTTTTAACTCAGTGAGCCCTATGGGTCTTTGCAGTACCCAACACCATCGGCGGGGGCAGGGTACCAAAAAAATCTGAGTTGTAGCTTTTGGCAGAAAGAAACTCAAGGACCTAATTAGGAAAACAAGATGCATTAATTTTACTAATGATATGCTCCATCCCAGGGCTTCTCAAACTTTAATATGCACACAAATCATCTGGGAATCGTGTTAAAATGTAGGTTCTGCTTTGGTAGGTAGAGATGGAGCCTGGGATTCTACATTTCTAACAAGCTCCCAGGTGCTTCTGATGCTGCTGGTCCATGGATTGCACTTTGAACAGTAAGAGTCTAGTACTGCATGGTCTATAGGAAGTCTAAGAAGAAAGACATCAGTTCAGGTTGGTGCTGTTCGGTCAGTGCTGCAACAGGCTTTGGAGAGGCCAAGAGGCATTCCCGGAGAGACAGGCAGTGAACAAACCATATATAGGCAGAATCCAATGACTTCTGCATCAGCTAGTCCCAAAGTCGAATTTTGATTTCACTGCTTCCACCTATGGAGGCTCAGACAATAGCTGCACCTCTCTGAGACTCAGTTCTCTAGTAACAAATAGGAATTATAATATGTATCTCATGAGACTAATAACTACCAATTTTTGAGTACCTTCTACCATCTGAAATCCCAGAGCTGGGTTGCAGATATTAAACCTCATTCTCAATCTCTTTGCTAACTACAAGAAAAAAAAAAAGGTTAAATAACTTGCTCTGTGCCTCCACGGAAGGAATTCAATGAGAGGTGATTTTCTATCCCCCAAAGCACAAAGTCAGGGATGAGAGGGACTGTTGTGGGGTGAAGAGCAGAGCAGGGAATATTGGTCCTGTAGCAAGAAGTGAACAGCGATTGGCTAAACAAAATGGGATGTTTGATTGCCACAGTAATCATATAAATGCAAAACAAAAATCAATGAAATTATCACTGGTCACCCACTAGTTTGGCAGGAATTCAAAGACAGATAACATCCAGAGCTGGTAAAGGTGTGGAGAGATGGGCATTTTCATACATTATTCACGGGAGTACAAATTACAGAGCTTCTGTAGGGGAATTTCACTCAACAACCAACATTTAGTGAGCACATATCTTATGCTAGACACTGCTGTGTATACAGCAGTGAACAGAGTGGACAAAGCCCTTGGTCTCATAGAATTTATATTATCAAAATTTGACATATGCATAATCTTGACCCAGAATTTTATGCTAGGTGCCTATCCCGGAGAAATACTCAAAATATCCACAAAGGATATCTATGTACAAAAATGTCTGTTGCAGTACTATTTGTAAATACTAAACCATTGGGGAAAAATCCCAATCTCCATTAATAGGAAAATGGCTAAATGCATTGTCATACATCCATACACTGGAAGGTTATGCAGCAGGTGAAAAAGACTGAAATAGATTTTTTTGAAATATAGTTGCTTTATAGTGTTTCAGGTGTACAGCAAAGTGATTCAGTATATATATATATATTCTTTTTCAGATTCTTTTCTATTGTAGGTTATTACAAAGTATTGAATATAGTTCTCTGTGCTATACAGTATGTCCTTGCTGTTTATCTACTTTATAGATAGTAGTGTGTATCTGTTAACTGCAAATTCCCCATTTATCCCTCCCCCCACTTCTCCCCTTGGTAACCATAAGTTTGTTTTCTATGTCTGTGAGTCTCTTTCTGTTTTGTAAATACGTTTATTCGTATCACTTTTTTTTAGATCACATATAAGTGATACCATATGATATTTGCCTTTCTCTGTCCGACTTACTTCACTTAGTATGATAATCTCTAGGTCCAGCCGAGAATGAAATAGATTTGTATGTACTGACGTGAACAGTTCTCCAAGTACATTATTTGATGACAAGAAATTTTTTCAGAAAAATACAACAAATGTAATGTTTGTACATGAACATCCATATATGTGTAAATACACAGAAAGAGCTCCAGAAAGACAGAAAGCAAATCATGAAAGCAGGGAGGGGAGTGATATTAGTGAAAGGTGATAGAGAAGAGGGTCTTTAATATTCAACCTTATATATTTCTTTATTGTCTGAATTTTTTAAGAATGCATTCATAATTACTCACAATAATTTTTAATTTAAAAAGTTTGATTTAGTAAAGACTTGACTTTAGATGCAATTCAAAAAAAAAAAAGAAGCTATAAACTACAATTCTCTGTGACTACTGCTTTTTTTTTTTTTTTTTTTTCAGATAGATGCAATTGAAGTTAGTAACACAAAATAGCATCTCAGGCCAAACCAATGGTCAAAGTTGTCAGCCGTTGGTCTCCAAGAGAGACCCAAAGCACTTAGTGATATCCTCTGTGGCTGGAGGACCAGATAAGAGGAAAGGGTGGGGCTTATAGGGCTGAGCCAGGCAGATGCTGATGACAGTGGCCTCATACCCAGGGACCTTTAAGAAGGGCACTGACAAACTGGAGTGTGTCCAAAAAAGGAAGGCTGGGCACTAAGCCTGCCTGTGAGGAACAGTTGAAGAAAGTGCTAATGTTTGCCTTGGAGACAGGGTAATGTAGTGAAAGAAACCATTGTTACCCTCAAACCTTTGATGAGCTGTATAAAGGAGAACAAAGCAGGGCTGCCCCAAGGACTTTCAGTTCTTACAGAACTGAAATCACACCACACAGAGCTCCGGGAAGCCTTACGCTGATTGCTTTCACTGACCTGGGCTTTGTTTTTCTCTGAAGTTATGAAAATATTTGCAGTCATAAGGATCTAATTTTTTTTTAAAATAGCATGTGTTACTAAATAGCATGTCAAATTGGGTATCTGACAAAGGATGAAACACTTCAATAAGCTCCATCCAAAACTTAGTGCTATGTTTGCTTGATGTTTTCTATGCAGAATGACCTTTTGCTCAGAAAACATGAATGATCTACAACTTCACCCAACCCAGGAGAAAACCTTTGTGAGATGTGAATCAAACTCTAAAAAATTGAAGCGAAAGATCAGATGAGCTTTAATGAAGACCCAGTGTGAAGAATAAATGATTTTATTCCTTATCTGGAATTGCTGCCTTGTTTGAAAACCAAAGTTATATAAAGAAACGTGTACAAAGCTTTAATAGATTTAAGATTTAAAGGGGAGCACATTTCACTGTTATAAACTCAGCTTTTTAAAACTATGTGATGTAACTATGTTCAAATATTAGTGTAACCAAAAATTTCCCAATTTTATGTCTGACTGAATGGTAATATATGCAAATAAGTACAAATGTAAGAGCCATTTTAGATCCGTTGTTCTAATTTAAAATGTCTTTCACAATTAAGTCAAATTTCCCATATTTCCTTGCTAGTTTGTTCTGTTCAGTTTTTTGAAGCATGCTGGAAAGATACTTCTTTATTATATAACTAGCATTTCCATAAAGTGAAATTCCGATTAATCACAGTTGTGTGTCCCAAAGTACACACCTTTTAAGACCATTCAGCTTACCAAAAGAAGAAAAATTCTACTTAAACTAAAAGTTACCATCATACGAATCATACAGTTATTTCACTGAACCAAACCAATTATAGTAGAATTCTCCTAAAACTACTGATGATAACCATGAAAGCTGAAGAGTTGGTCGTTTTAATGATTAAATTACTACTGAAATACAATTTTCCTCTTTTACTAATGCTTGCCACAAAAGCTAATGGAAAACTTGGAATATCTCAAAGACTTAGATACCAAATCTCAAACGGGCCAATAAACAAATTAATGATGTTTTGACCAGCAAACTCCATCACAGAGCATGTGAAGGAAATATTAGATACATCCCTTGGATCTGTGTGTCAAGTAATTCAGAGAGGAGGAGCACACTATACACGTTCAACAACCTCACCCGACATTGGCATAGCCTCAGCTCTATACAGCTCATAATTCATATGCTCTTCACCAGAGCAGGGCCCCTGGAAACAAAAGTCCTGAAGACATACCTGCCTCTGATGAAATCAATTTAAGAGGATCATACGTGATTCACTTTTATTTCCCTTGGAAAGACCCGCGAAACTAAAGGATATGGGGGAAGAAGGACAGCTGGGTCAAGGTTGTACTGTGTCCTGCATACTAATCTTGACTACAAAAGCACCTGACCGCCCTTTTAGGTATTGTGTGTGTGTGTCTAGAAATTACAGATATTAAAGTGAACACTGTTTCCCATCATGTCTAAAATACTAAGATTTACAATAAAGTCACGTTTGTGTCGGATGGGCATGTTTTCTCATTGACTACCCAGAGGGAATTTAAAATATCACTTTTTGAACATACTCTTTGCTATATACCCCATAGAATCTATGCACAAGTCGAACAATACTCCTCTCAGCCTTGAAAACATCACAACGAGAGACAGCCCAAATACCCACCCATGCGGTGCATAAATGAACAGTGGTATATCCTTACTCATGGTTGCTACACAGCAGTGAAAAAGATGACCCAAAGCTGCACACACAACAAGAAAGGGCTGAGTCTAGAGTGAGACAGAGAGGCGTCCAGGGGGGCAGAAGTTAAGGAAGCACTTGTGGGTTTGTATATTTACACAAAGACACAAAATATATATGTAGTTTGTTACGAGGAGAACTAAACTATAGTGTTAAGGATGGACAAATAGGTGGTAAAACACTTAAGTAAAAGCAATAACATCCCTAGCAGAACAGTGAGGCTGCGGTAATCTAGGAAAGAGGAAGTGCACACCAGAGTTCCAGGTGCCAGCAACATTGTACTTGTCACTCCGAGTGGTGGTTGCACAGGTGTCCATTTTTATAACCAGTCTTTAAACTGTACATATATATTTTATGCACTCACTTTTAGTATGAATGTCACATTTTGCAATACAAAAAAAAAAAGAAAAGAAAGGGCAGAGTTTAAAACCAACGTTTTTCAACTCTAGTGTGATGCATTCCAATACTAATTAGTTTCACACAAAATATAATTAGAAATTATTTCATCTTTAGTAGGAAAACTTAAAGTGACACAGGAGGTCATAACATTGGGGGCAGAGAAATCAGTAAGCGACCAACATGACAAATGGTTAATGGGAACATCTGAGACTCCTCTTGGCATGGATTATTTCCACTTGGGAAGATGTGTTCATCGACATCACATTTTCTGAAGTACATCTTAGGAGGGAATTCAAATAGGGAAACTGAATAATGCAGCCACATCTGTTCATTGCCCATGCAAAATGCTGACTGCTATGCTGATTATACGCACCTCTCTCCAAAGAATCTGTATGTATGAGCCCACTCAGGAAAGATAACACTAGCATACTGCCTTTCAGGCAAAAGCCTGTTTGTGCTTTTACTTGTAAGAGCCCAGGGAAAGAAATGGGGCGTCAATTACACTGCAGCTGGGCTCTTTGAGGTGCCTGAAGCCAGAGAGAAGGAAACAAGCACTCCATTCAACACTAAAGTCAATGCACCGTCCTCCACAGCCAAGCCGCCTGTCTTCGGTGTTCACCTTGATAATGTTGCCGCAGACACTGTGAAAGCTTTGCTAGCAGTTACACGTCTCTGGGGTGGCAGAGCAGGAAGCCAAGCTGCCCAGCGCAATGCCCGCTCTCCCACCAGAGCGTGGATGAGAGGGAAGCCAGATGGACGGGAAACAGACAAGCAAGAGGAAGACGGAAGAAGTCAGTCCCGAGCGTCACCACCTACCTGCTTACCTCATCTCACACTACAGACTTCTCCTGGAATTCCTATGATCTGTATGTGATGAATGGCCCCCAGCACACCTCATTCCTTCTATCGGGGCGCAGGACAGCCTGCCCCAAAATATGCCACAATGGCGTATTGTTTTTGAAATTAAAGTTACTTAAGAAATAGCCAATGCAAGAGGGACACTCTGACCCTCCTTTCCGTCTCTCTGAAAGCAGGAAATAAATCTCTCCTGTGAAAGGTGCCCTCCCTGATCTGGAGGTAGAAAGACACCCTTATCACCAGAGATAGGGAACTGGGGCTGAGAAGCCTGTCTTAACAAGCACTGTTACTTCTTTAATTTACTACCCTAAGCCCAAAGTCTGTTTAGATTCTTCACTAAACTGAGCACCCAAAACCTAACTTTCTTTGACCTGTCAATTCCTCACAAAGGAATTGTCTCTTTGTCTAAAAAGTATAAAAGCTGCCTGCTTTGGCCACCTCTTAGGTCCCATTTTATGAAACCTCCATTTCCATGCATTAAATTTGTTTTTCTTTCTCCTGTTAATCAGTCTTGTGTCGACTTTATTATTAATCCACCCACAAGAACTCAAGAGGAGTAGAGGGGGAATCCCCCCCTCCCTGAGACTTCCCATCTCTCCCTTTTCTTACACCTCCTTCTTCCCTTTCCTCCAGAATGTCCGCTTCCCTGCTTAACTGAATCTTATTTATCCCTCCAGACCCAGTTACTTCACCAGTTATTTCCTAGGTCAGCCCAGCTCACGGGGATCTCTCACTCCCCTGAACGCCCAGCTGTAACGTAAATGATTCCCTCACCGGGCCCTCAGTTACTGGTGCGCTGCTGACTTTCCTGCTACCTCTCTGTCTCCTCTCTGCTCCTTGCCCTCTACTCAACCTGTCAAGGTTGGCACTCCTCAGGACCTAGACCTCCTTCTCTGCTCACTTCTCTCTCTTTACACCATCACTCCACTCCTGTGGCTTCATTTATGACCCGTACAGGCCAACCCCTCTCACCTTAGAGCTGCACTGTGGGGTCCCCCCTGAGCAGCAGGCACTCCCATATGTGCAATTACCCACTCTCAACGCTTCTCCCTTTGCTGTCTTACAAGCTCAAAAGGTTCAGAACGGAGCCCATCATGTCCTCCCTGCCCCCCGCCCCAAAACCTACTTCTCCCCATGCTGCCTGCTCTGTAGCTCAGTGAATGTCATCATTACCCCGCTAGTTGCTGATAGCAGACACCGGGGGGACCATCCATAATCCATAATGTCTCCTCCCCTTTGGCCCAATTGAACAATCACCAAATCCTGTGCGTTTTACCCATGCTTCTTAATTGTGTGTATATCTCTCCACCTCCATTGCCATCATCCCAGCCCAAGCCAACACTCTCTCTTACCTGGATGTTTGTGACGACTTTCCACTTCTTCCTGCTGTGCCCAAACCTCTTTCAATCCATTTTTATCACAGCAGCCCAGGCAATCTTTTAAAAAAAAAATTGTTTTTCTTAAAGACACATACCATTTTCATACTTAAAGCCCTTCAAATGATTTCCTAATGGTCTTTGGAAAAAAGTCCAAAATAATTACCCTGGCTTCCAAGGCCTTCCATCAGGCTCTCACTTTTCCCTCCAGTCTCATCGCCCTCATTCACTACGTCATTGTAACCCAGCCCGCACGTTAGAACTGCCTCAGAAGCTTTCAAAACTAC
This sequence comes from Orcinus orca, assembly GCF_937001465.1. NCBI lineage: Eukaryota > Metazoa > Chordata > Mammalia > Artiodactyla > Delphinidae > Orcinus > Orcinus orca. The sequence continues at coordinate 99,837,088 of NC_064560.1, read as the reverse complement.
CCAGGTCTCGGCCCCACCCCGCGAGATCTTTATTGACTTGGTCTGGGTAAAGCCTGGGTAACGCGAGACTTAAAATGCTTTCCAGGTGATTCTAATGTGTGCTAAGTTTGAGAACCATGGGTTTAGACAGGTGGGCCCTCTTTCAATTCCCTGAAAGGTGCAGAGCTCTCTCCTGCTTCTCAGCCTTCACCCTCTCCTCTTCTCCCACCTTCTTCCCATGCTTCCAGTCCCAGTTTAGGTGTTACAGCTTCAGGGATAATTTAACAAAGATTATCCACCTCACCACCACCGTCCCAGCTATACATACTCTTCCTTTTTTTCTTAAAGGGGTTTCTTTTTTTAAAAAAAATATTTTATTTATTTATTTGTCTGCATCGGGTCTTAGTTGCAGCATGTGGAACCTAGTTCCCTGACCAGGGATCGAAACGGGGCCCCCTGCATTGGGAGCACGGAGTCTTAACCACTGGACCACCAGGGAAGTTCCTATACATACTCTTAACATCTTTTCATTCTTCTGGAAAAATTACTTGTGGCCATGCCATGTGGAGCCATATTGGAGCAAAACAAAAAATCAGTGATCCTGTCTTTATATAAAATATTGATATTTTATTCATCACAGATTTTTGCATTAATTTTGAGTTTTTAAAATATTGCATTAAAATATTATTTATATTGATTGATAGCTGAGTTTTTGGAGCCACCTTCAATTGTACACCCAAGGCAAGTGCCTCAGCCACTTCACCCTGGTCCTGACAATTGGTGCGACAGTTTATTTAATGTCTGTCTCCCACACTGGATGTGAAGCTCTGTGAAGTCAGGGAGCTTCTAGATGTTCACTGCTTTATCCTAAGCACCCAGCCCACCGTGGCAGAGCTGGCGTTCCGTAAATATGTGTTGACGTTACAAGTGACAGTCATCTTTTTACAAGTATGTCTTCTCTTGCCAGTTAAATCATAAGCTCCAACTACAGTATCTGTTCAAGATAGCGTTTACTGCTTCCTCATTCCGTTGGAAAACACAGCCACGTTGCTGGAGCAGTTGACTTCCCTCCCCCCTCAAGGACAGCCTTATCCCTTCCCACCCTCTAGCCTCCTCTCGTCCTGATTTGGCATCTGTCTCAGTCAGTTCATTAAAAGCCTTTGTGTTCCTTGACTAAAATTTTGCTTTTCAAATTAGGTCTATCACAAAAAAGGATTTTCTAGAGAGCTATAGTCATGCCAAATAAGTTAAGAGTTGGGGGTGACCATATGTGTCATCTAGAGCATTGCTTCTCAAACTGGAGCATGCACAGGGACCGTGTTAAATGCCGTTCTGATTCAGGAGGCCTGCCGTGGGACCCGAGATCTTGCATTTCTAGCAAGGTTCCAGGTGATGCCGTTGCTGATGCCACCACTGCTGGTCCCCAGGCCACACTGTGAGGGGCATGAACGGAGGCCAGTGTTTCCCACGCTCCTATGTTGACAAGCATCACCTGAGCACTAATGAAAATACAGCTTCCCAGACCCCTCCCCTGGAGATTCTAATCCAGTGGGTCAAGGACAGATTCTAGAGATTTTTCTGTTTCACAAGTACCCTGCGTAAATTTTCTCATCAGAAAATTCGGGATGACACTGACCTAGTCCAAAGCCTTCCTCTCAAGGGAACATAACATCACAGCTGTGGCTGAGCACCTCCACTGAAGGGAGGTCTCTACCTTTGCAGAGAGCAAATCTGCCTGGCCATAACCTCTCAACCTTAGTTTCTTCCCCAGAAGCCCTAGAGACCAAACTCATGCCTCGAGTAGCTGAAGACAGTCTGGATGTGAGGCTATGAGCTCTTGTGGGCAGAAGTAACGTGTTCATGGGATTGTTTTAAATTTCCCATTTGTTAGATGTTTTACAAAAGTGTAAATACAACATGTGAAACAATGCAAAGATGTATAAAGAGAAATCTAGTCATCTCCCTGCATCCTCCTACTACCCAGCCCCAGCAAGCTCGGGTAGGTAGAGGATGATAACAGCTATTATGTTATTCCTTCAAACATCCACAAGCATTTTTACACACTCGGAGCTCTGTTTGTGGTTTTCACCAAAGTAGAATCATACTATATAGATTACTCTGAAACTTGCTTTTATTTCTTATTTTTCAGTTGATATAGATCATTAATATTCCCGTAAGTTAGGAGAGATGAACATGTTTTTCTAATTTCTGTAAAAGCAGAGTTATACCTGTTGGAGGAGTTAGTGCAGTCTTTCTCCTACTCTTCTGGCTGGGGCCAGTCCCCTGACTCATGTTAACGACTAGGGGTGTCAATGAAATTTTTTGTGGTCATATACCCGAACATATGTACACATTCTTATATAAAGGGGAGTTGTCACTGTTTTACAAACATGTAACCTTATACATTCTTATACATCTTATACAAACCTTATACATTCTTTTCAGCAAATTGATTTTCTTACTCAAATGGTACCTCCTGAAATCTTTCTAGGTCAGTTGGTATAGCTCTCAATATTTTTTATGACTGCCTAATATTCTAGATTGTGGAGGTGTCTTAAAATATTCAGTTGGTCTCATACTGCTGTGCATACCTTTCTTCTAGCTTTTTGTCCCTCTGAAAAAGGCTGCATTTAACATTCTTATACATACCTCCTATATATACTCATTTGTGGGAAATATTTCTAGCAGTGGAATTGCTAGGTCAAATGATACATATTTTTCAACATAATGCTTGCTTATGCTTGCATTATGTTGCCGTATTGCTTTCCCAAAATGCTGCAACAGTTTGCAATTCCACCATAGTCTTTGAGCACCTACTCCCTCCTCTCTCCGCCTCTTTCTAGGAGGAAATATTTATTGTTCATTTTAGTTTTTGTCAGTCTGACGGCAATGATGACTTCATTGTGACTTTAGATTTCCCTACTGAGTCTCAGAATCTTTCCACAGATTTACTGAATTTGCTTTACTGTGAACTAATTGTTCAAATCCCATTTTCCATTGGAATGCTTGTCTTTTTCTTGTCAGTTTGTAAGAACCACATACTTTATGAAATTTTATTAACCCTTTATCTTTCAGCTTCTTTGCAAATTATTTTTCCAAATCTGTTCCTCTATTGCTTTTAATTATAGTATTATTTGTTATACAGTAGTATAAATTTTTCTGAGGTCAGAAAAGTCTAAAATTTCTTTAATAACATATGGATTTCCTGACTTGGTTACAGTCTCTTTCATCATCGAATTGCAAATTGTACAAAATGAAGATTTTCTTCTGAGATCTGTATTTGTTTTCCTACCTTAAAGGCTTTAATCAATTGAAATTTATTTTTGTATATGGTATGAGATTGACTGCCAACATAACTTTCTTTTATATGGATAAAAGTGGAGCTAACATTTAATATATTAACTTTTCATGCTGAATTCAGATCCCACTTTTATCATAAATTTAAAGTACATACTGGGAACTATTTCTTAATTCCCTATTTTGTTATATTGATCTCCTTGTTTATTTCTATTCCAACCATACTTAATTGATTTCAGAGTTTTTATTTACTTGCTTACAGGGGCTTTATTCATAGTATATTCTTAGGCATCTAGTCTTTCATATGGACTTTAAGGTAATTTTATCCAATTCCCTAAAATCTCTCTTAATATTTTAATTGGGAATCACAATTAGAAATTAGTACAAGGAGAACTGACCATTTTACTATATGAAGTCTCCTCATCCAGGAATATGTTTTCCATTTGTTCACATATTGTTGCATGTCCTTCAATAAGATTTTACACTTTTAATTTTAATTTATTCCTAAGTATTTTAATTTTTTGTCATCACTGAAAGTGGAACCATCCATTCCATTTCTATTTAATGGAGCTTGTTACTAGCATATAGAATAGATTTTGGATTTTATTTATTCTATATTTGTCCACTTTATCAAATTATTTTATTGACTCTATTTGGTTTTTTATTTTACTAGAATCTCATGGTATACAATCACTTCATCACCAAAAAGACAATATATACTAATTATTTTATTTTTTTCACCTTAGTGGGTTTTCTAGAAGCTCTAAGACAATGTTAACTAAGAATGCTGATAGTAGATACTGCTGTTTCATTCTCGATATTAATTAAAAGTTTTGATGTTTTGTCTGTAGTACATACATATATATTTTTTTATATATATATATAGTTTTGGCAAGTAAACCTTATTGTATTTAAGTGGTTTTCTACTATTTTTATTGGAAATGGCTGCTGAAATTTAAAAAATGCCTTTAGTAATATATGAATTTTCTTCTTTAGCTTATCCATAAAATTAATTATGCTGATAGATTTCCTGATACTGACTCACACTTGCATTCTTGGAATAAACCCTCCTTGGTTATAATGTATTTTTTTCATAACATTACTGGATTTTACTTGCTAAAATTTAATTAGAATTTTGCCTTTATTTTCATAACTGCAACTGATGTACACTTTTTTTGGTGCTATCATTTTCATCCTTTGATATTCTATAGCTTTCGTCTATGGCCTTGAATAGTTTAGATAATATAGTGATGATCTTTATAATTTTTTTAATTAGAGAAACATTCAGCTGTGAAACCATCTGGTCATTGTGCTTTTACATATAGTCTTCTTAGGTTTTCAGCTTTTACTTGTTTATTGCATATAACATTTATTTAAATTATTTATGTGAAATACCTTCAAGCAAGAGAGGTACAAAGTTACTCATGATAATGAGTAAATGAAAGCATAACATTAAAGCACAGGAAAAATCCCAAACTAAACTGAAATTTTAATAATTCCACCTGAGGTAACTAAGCAAACACACACATTTTTCATGGGAAATAAGATTAAGCCACAGGAATGCTATGTAGTGCTCTGTCCAACATTAAAAGTAGATACAATCCACCAAAGGCGGGTGAGGCGGGTGGAACCAATAGCCTATATAGTGAAAAAGTTTAGTTAACTGTCAGGAGAAACTATGTTGGAGAATGGTAATAGTTCTCCCAGTTTCTAGACATACTCTGCTTAAGAGTATATTTAAACACTATATTTTTAGGAAGTACATTTGGAATAATTCTTAGTTCTTACAATTCCTGGGGGTCTGGGGCATTCATTCATAGCATGGCTGATGCTCTTTGAGCAGCCCATGTGTTCATTTTCTACCTTATACTCTCAAATTCTAAATGGAATAAGAGGTACAATGAGTCTATTACTTACTATTACTATTCTGTATTTACTAACAATGACATACAATGAGATATGTGTAGGCCCATAAAATAGGCCCATTGATTTAGGAATATAAAGTAAGGTAAGGAATCTAATGCACTTTAAAAAATAAAAAGTTTCTAAAAGGAAACATTTAATGGAATATAATAAGTTATTTCTGTGAGATATTTTCTGACTCTACTGTCTTCTAGGCTGGAATAAAATTAGTAAAATTAAAAGATCACGATAACAAGCATAAATTACACCTGGGTTATTATTAGTTTAGAGAAAGAGAAAAAAAGAAAGAGAGGAAAGAAGGAGGAAAGGAAGGAAGGAAGGAAGGAATGGAGGGAGGGAGGGAGGGAGGAAGGGAGGGAGGGAGACAGGACAATGCTTTTTTTCTCCCTAAGAAGGAAGCTTTTACTTTTATAGTCAAGACCAGGTCTAGAGTGAGGCAAGCAAGGCACCTCCCTCACAAAACCCGAGGAGGCAAGAGATGCAAGTGCCAGCCCTCACTTGTGCGACCCCGAGAGTGAGCTCTCCTTTACGAGTGAGGTGCCCAGGAGGCCAGGGTTGGCACTAGCACGACCTTGTCTTCTTGAATTCTGTGCCCTGGGCAGCTCACTTGCCTCTCTATAGTCCCAGTTCTGTTTATGTTAAATCCTTCTTCATATTTTCTTTTGCTTAATTTTGTTCTTTTCAGAGAACTTGCTGCATAGAAAAACAAGTACTTTTATTTTTAGATATTCTTCTTTAATGATAATGGTGTGTCTGTTTATAAATTTTCCTCTGAGTACAGATTTTGATAGAAAGCATGCCCTTTTTTACTGCTTTCTAGGTAGTTTACAGTTTTAGCTCTATTTTCCTCTTTGCTCTAAAAGTTATCCAAGAACTATTCCTTAATTTATAAGTAGGCTACTCCAGACACTTTTAAATTTTAAATTCCTCCTTGTCTACTATTAACTTTGCTATTTCTGTTTTCTTTTTTATTATATTTGCTTGGTATCTTTGTCCATCCCTTTATTTTCTTTATACTTTTTTATTAAAATTTTGTTTTAGATATTTTTCTTCTAGATGTTGTATAGCTGGTTTATTTATATTTCCAGCTCAATCTAAGCGTCTCTGACTTTTAGTGGGAAAATCCAGTCCTTCCACATTAAGCGTTATAATTGGACTCCTCCCACTAACTTATTTTATTTAGTTATTGGCTTATACTACTTATTATGTCTTACTTCTTTTTTTTTTTTTTTTTTTTTGCGGTACTCGGGCCTCTCACCACTGCGGCCTCTCCCGTTGCGGAGCACAGGCTCTGGACGCGCAGGCTCAGCGGCCATGGCTCACGGGCCCAGCCGCTCCGCGGCATGTGGGATCTTCCCGGACCGGGGCCTGAACCCGCGTCCGCTGCATTGGCAGCGGACTCTCAACCACTGCGCCACCAGGGAAGCCCTATTTCTTACTTTTAATTGTATTTATTTTTGAAGATTGATCAAATTGTTATTATTTCCCCTTTCCATCTTGTTAACATGACTTCTCTTGTGGATTTTCATTGTATTTCCTGTTTCCGTTTCCTGTTGCTCATGATCAGATAACTATTTCTTTACCATTTTTTTAAAACCAGATCTATATTTCTCCCACCAAAATACTCTATTCTTCCACCATTTCCACTCCAAACTTTAGCCAATATTCACTCCCCCCACCAGTTCCACAGCCACTCCACAGATGAGACCTTCGGAACATTTCCCTCCTTTCCACCCACACCTGATGCCCAGATTTGCTGAGATTCACTTATTATTTTTAGTTCCAGACTTTTTAGAGGAGTTGTCAAGGCAGGTGGTAATGTGATCAATTCAGGAGAAGAATAGACTTACAGAGTGGAGAGTCCAGACGCACTCAGCAGTCAGAGGGATGAGCTTCTCTGGGCTTTGTGTATTCAGGTGCTGGTAATATACTCTGATTTGGGGGATGGTCCCTTTTACCATTCTCCTAAGATTTTGTATTCTCCTGGCCCTTCCCCATGCTTATGGAGACTTTGACTCTGAGTTTGTTTGGTCACTAAGTAAAAGAAACTGGTAACGTATTCTTGGGTTATTTTGCAAGACTGAGTGAACTGAAAGTACAGGTCAATTTCCATACAGTTCCATACAATTTCCTAGGTCGATTTCCATACAGTTCTTTTCTCTCGTTGGTCGGCAGTTTTCTATATTGTAGTGTACAGTGTTGTAAATAAGCAGTCCAATGCTAGGATGATTCTTTCTTCTTTAGAAGTAACTGTTCTTTTCTGGGGAAACTTGTAAGATTTTTCTCTTTTCTTGTAGCTCAGAGATATAATATGCCTAGAAGTCTTTTCTATCATCAGTCTTTCCTGGAACTCTGTGAGATGCAAATCTCTCTTCAGCTAAGAAACTTTTCTTATCTTACTGATTGCCTCTTCTGTTGTATTCTCTACCCCCTTCTCGATTTCTATCCCTCTCCTGATTTATATCTCTCCGTGTTTTTGCACTGTGCTTTGAGGTGTCTCTCTTATCTTCCAGGATACTAATTCAGACATCAACCATGACCACTTTCTCCTTCAGTTCAACTCTTGAAATTTTTACATCAAAATCTATTTTGGTCTCAGAAAATCTGTGTGTGTGTGTGTGTGTGTGTGTGTGTGTGTGTGTGTGTTGCACTTAAATCTCCTTAAGTTTCCTTATTCTTTTGGTTCAAGTTATCTATGCCAACAGCTATTTCTGTACTGAGGGCTCTATTTGTAATTCGTCTCCCTGGCTGCTGGGCCCCGTTAGGAAGCTTCTTTTCCTTTGTTTGCTCACTGGGGCACTGTCCCATGTATTGGGGTATCTTAAGGGCAGCATTCCCAAAGCAGTGGAAGGAACAGTGGTCTCAACCTCCCCTGGCCAAAGCTTAGCGGCAGATGGGTTGCCAGTCCTCTGGTGAGGCACTAGGAGGAAGCCCTTCCCAGTCTTTTCACCTCTTCAACTCAGGATTGGAGGCAACTCAGCCCATGTGCTCAGCTCCTCAGGAACCAGGGGGACCAGGTACACTCACAGGGACCTTCCCCCTGGTACTCTGTCAGGAGGCTGAAGCCTCACCAACATTCCAGGCATTGTCTGCCTCCCAACAGCTGCTTTTCTCGGGAGAGGCAGGTGGGTTAAATTGCAAGTAGAAAAAATGCACCATGTGTCCAAGCTGCTAATCTTTCCAGAACCTCCTATTCCTCGGTTGTCATGTCTCAGAACTTCCTCACTTCTTATTTTTGCATTCCAAAGTGCTCAATAAATATGACTGAATAAATGCCACCACTCCTACCACAAATATTCTCTGGTGCAGCTTCTAGTCATTATGATGTTTTTAGAAGCTAACTCAAGCTGGCTTAAATAAAAAACCTTTTTTTTTTTTTTAATCTCACGAAAAAGGAAGTCCCAAGGTAGGGTGGGCTTCAGGGAAGCTTGATTCAGCAGCTCTTCAGTGTCATTAAGGTGAAGGGTTTTTTGTTTGTTTTTTCTCTCTCTGCTCTGCATCCTTGATGTTGGCTTCATCGTCAGGCTGACAGCAAGTTGGATGCTGCAGTCTCAGGCAGCACTAAGACCTGACAACACCCAGAGAAAGAAAAGTCAAAATCCCCTCATATTTTACTGGCCAGATTGGGTTACATGCCCATTCCTAAACTTGCAAGGGTGATGGGGTTGACCAAAGACCAATCATCCCTAACCACATGGCTGTTTGAGGAGAAGATACTTAAAATCGGGGAATACCTGCTCACAAGCTAAATGTTCTCAGCTCAGTGAGCAGTTTTTCACATGAAAACAAGAATAGTTGGCACTTGAGTGCGCACCATATGCAAGGTGCCTTACATTCTCATTTAATCCTTATCACAGTCCCCTGAGGTGGCTAATAGTACTATCTTTGTTTCACAGATGAGAGACCTAGAGCTTAACTAACTTTAACAAGGTCACACAGTTAATGAACCATCCTTTTCCTCCTTACAGATTCTATATGTCTGAATGCAGCTTAGCATTGCAGTTGGCAACGGAACACGTCCTTTACATATTAATTCCCTTGGACCCCATGTGAGAGCTATAATTAGGTACTCTACTTTAAGACAATGTCTTTCATATTAAGGAGCCTGGTAACTAGCTCACAGTGCAAATCATTAACGGCAGACCACTAGCTGTGCTCTCCCTGATGCAGCTGGGACAGTGCAGACCTGTTCAGCCATGCCTTGGAGTTTCACCTTTGTTTATTATATATCAAGCTCAAGAATCCTATTATAAAACAAGCCTCATGATCTTATTATGATACAGCTGAGCCCTATGTGGCTTATGCATTCATTTTATATATTCCCTTAGAAACTAACAAGTATCTGGCAAGTCAAACAAATATTTTATACTCCTGAGTACACATGATACTCTTTGCACTTGGGGCTTTGTAGTTTCCATGTGTGTGTGTGTTCAATTAAGTGTTTGCCTATTAAAAGCAGTAAACACTCATGGAACACAGAACCTATGTGGGGAAGGTACCACCTGAAGTTCTACTCCTCAACTCTCCTTCTCCCACTCCCAGGATAATCAGTTACTATGTGGTGTATTTCTATAGATTCCTTGTGCAGTGCATTTATTTTTCTTTAATTTAAAATAATTATTTATAGTAATATTCAAATACACATAAAAGTAGAAATGTAGTAAGGAAGCCCAATGTTCCCATCACCCAACTTCAACAATGACAATGTGTTGTGCTATATTTGACATCACACTATATGTAATTTTTAAATTTATTATAAAGAGAATCTTTCATAAAAAATTCATATACAGAAGGATAAAAAGTAAAAAAGTCCTATTCCTCTCCCAAGACCCTTAATTCCAGTGCTCAGAAATAATTTAACAGTTTTTAATTTATCAATCTAGAGATTTTCTATACATAAATTATATATTTTTACAAACTTCAAAAATTTCACACACAACAAATAAGGCCACACATATTTATTAATACTTGCTTTTTCCACTTACTGTATCTTGGAGGTCTTTAGAAGTAAATACCTAGGAGTGGCCTGCATTCTTCAGCAGCTACAGTGTCCCACTGGAAAAGATACTTAACGCAGGAATGTGAAGCGGGTGAAAGCTACTTGATTTGGAAGATATGTAAATTCTATCTCTAAAGCCAGAGGTTTACCAAGTGGGTCGTGTACACACCTAGGTGTGTGCAAAAAGACCCAATGGACGGTGGGAGGAAATACTGTAGCTTCCATTAATTTTTAACTCATCCCTTTTAATTTTTGCATATTTTAAAACAGTAACAGTATAACACATTTGCATTATTTATAAATAAATATTTCCATGTTACGAATGTGTACTCAAGATTTTTAAGTATGGAGTACACGATGAACAAAGTTGGTAACCACACTCCCAGGCCACCGTTTTAGTGAGTGCCACAGAAAGCAGGGATGCTTGTAAGGCTGAAAGAGTAGGCTGACGGCCTGACCTCTGACAAGTGTTTTAACAGACGTGAAACTCCAAGCCTCCTAAGAATTCCTTAGGTAAGGAGAACCTGTCCCTGGCTGGGGATCCTACAAAAGTACCCACCATCTAAGCAGCAATACACAATGTTTCTACAGAACCCAGACTCTTGGGGGGGGGCGGGGCGGGTAGGGAGGAAGAGCAGGACAGTTTCCTAGTTTGGGAGCACTCTATATTATGATAAGACCCTTTTAGAGACCAAAATCAGTGTTAGTATATTAGATGCTCTTAGGGAAACCTCGTTTTTAAAATAAAAAAAAATCAATAAAAATAAACAAAAACCCATTTGACTTTTACTCAGCATTTTCATTTGACCCTGGAATCCATATCCCCTCCCAACTTTTTTTTTTTCTGAATACTTATTCTAAAACCTATGGAACTAGAATTTTGTGGGAAAACTTTACAGAAAAACGTTGCTCTGGACTTTTGCTGCAGGAAAACACCATCTACAAAATGTTTAATTTCTACCTTTTATTCTGAAATAGTCAAATAAAAAATACCATAGATGATTTAGCTAAAGAAAACAAACACTTATCCACACATACAAAGAAGCTAGGGCCTCCCCATTTAATTTCTAATTTGAGCTTTCTTAATCCATTTCTTCTGCCAGGAGTTATATATAATTTGTTGCTTATACACTCCAAAGCTAAGCTGTGCTTTTCCCATTTGTGCAAAACATGGTGGGTATATTTTATATTCTATAAATACAAATGCATATTAGATTTTTTTTTTCATTTTATTGTGCTTTGCTTTATCACTCTTCACAGATACTGTGGGGTTTTTTTGTGTCTTTTTTTTAACATCTTTATTGGAGTATAATTGCTTTTTAGATTTTGAAAGGAAATTTCTCTCTGGGGGTGAGAGGAGGAGGTTGTGCTGCCAGGGGATTTAGAATCAGAGACGTTAAAAAGTTACAAGTATGAGTGTTGATAAGGTTGTGATGAGACTAACTTTTGTGCATTATTTTGTGAAATTAGCTTCATTGCCTATTTTGCAAAGCACACACCCTATACTAAAATACAAATGTTTATTGAACACTTACTATAGCCAGGTTCAAGGAAATGGAGATCAATAAAATTCAGCCCTGTGGAAGAACCAAGAGGGAAGAGACAATCCAAGCAGAGGGAAAAGCATACCCACTGGCATGGAAGTACAGCAGAGCATGAAACAGTCAAGGAACTGCCCTGCAGTTAAATCATTTCTAAAAGTGACAGCAAGTTTGGCACTAGTTAGAACAAACTTTTACCAAAACTGCAAAACTCAGCTCAAGCATATATCCTTTGGAAAGTCATCTTGGCTCCCATATGCATCGCCTCTGAGTTTCTAGCTATACTGTATTTATATAGTTTACAGCACAAATCCCTCTGCATTATGATTGTTGGGTTTTTTCTTTCCACTAGATTACGAGCTCCCTGAGAGCTTGGATTACAGTCCCTGGGGGGCTGAGGACAAAATGCAGCAGGTTGATAAGCAAATGGGAAATGAAGTAGCCACTGAGAATAGATGATCCTTTCAAGAGCTTAGCTTGGATGAGGCAGGATTACACTGCAATGTGGTATGTGCTATGACAGAGAATGTACAAAATGCCAGAGAGCAGCAAATTAGAGAGACACCTCACTCAGCACAGTACGAGGTTAGATGTCCTGATTCTGAGTTTATCACAGTCATGACACAGATGTCAAGGTCTGAAAAGCCAAGGGCCTTTCACACCTCTCAAACTTTTGCCGATATCCTTAGGAACCAAGTAAGACATCTGCCAAAGTACAAGCCAGCTCTTCAGTAAATGAATACGTTATGCAAAAATGAAAAATCATTAAAAAAAATACACAAAGGAATATGAATGGCTGGGTTCACATATAATGAAATCAAGAGCAAAAAATATTACCTTTCCCCAAAGAAAAACTAGTTATCAGTGCCCAATATATAACATTCACTATTAATAAAAACCCTATTTGACCTATTTAACCTCTCTTCATCCTTCAGGGTTGGGCTCAAGCATCACTTTCTTGGGGACACATTCCCTATCCTTCCTGACTAGGTCCCACCTCCTTCCTCAATCCCATCCCTGCATGATCAGCTCTTGGACCACCAAGGCCTCCCCCTCACAGCACTTACCATGGTTGTTACTGACATGTCTCCACATGATTATTGGATTAGTATCTATCTCACCTCCCAGCCATAAGCTTCACAAGGGCAGGGACACTGTAAGTTCACTACTGTATTCCTATCATCCAGCAGAGGTGCTGGTGCAACCAGGCGCTGAACACAGATCTGTCCAATGAATAACTGAGGCAAGCAGTCCACACAAATCAGCACGTGCATACCACATGAGCAAAGAATTCCAAACATTCTGAAAAGATTTCAAGGCAGAAGGGAAAAAAATGGTTAACAGGTCAATTAAGTTAATCAGAGGTCCTACTAATAGGGACTTGCAAAAAATAAAAACTAACTACAATCACAAAACCAAAGTAATGAAAAATTAATCATAATATATTGACACTTTATAAAAACTGGCCTTTTGGGTTCAGAAATACAGAGGCTAACTGTCCAAAAGGCAGGGGGAAAAAAATAAAATATACATCGAGAATGAAGAATAAAATTGTCTAATTAGTTCAGTATTATCAAATAGGCTTCACTTTTCAAAATGATGTCTAAAACTCACACAATGGAAACACATTTTATATAAGACAATCTACACTAGATCAAATTATTCTAATTTCTTTACATTGAGAACAAACAATTCCAAGATATCTTTTTAAAGATACATTTCCACCTCCAGGGATCATTATCATTTTAAAAAGAAAGAGTAGAATCTAGTTTACTGTACTGAGCTACTTAACACTTATTCTAACATAGGACACACAGGTTAAATATGGATCATCTGATCATACTCCCTGACATGTTTTAACAGAAAATAAATATTTTCTTTAACTAGCTGTTAGGCCCCACAAAAACTAGTGAGCCAGGAGGGATCTAATGGCCTGCTTGACATGATTGCTGAATGACTGATAGCTTCAAGCATTCACCCTAGCAGTTGAAATCAATTAATCACTCATTGTAACTGGAGCAGAATATAATTAACTATGTTTGCTTGACTGGTTCAAGTATAATTCCACTAAAATCACTAAAAAAAACCCATTAGGAATATAGGCCATTATCAGGAATTGTTGCTAAAATAAAAACAGTAATGAATGAGCGTCTATATGAACTTAATTCACGTTTTTAAAAATTTTTTAAGAAAATGTTGAATACAAGCACAGGTAGAGAAAACAGTATAATGAGTCCCCAAGGGGCCGTCACCCAGCTTCAACAATTACCAACTCACGGTTAGTCTCGTTTTCAGCTTTACTCCCATACCCTACCCAACTGCAGCTCGCAATTTTTTTTTTTTTAAATATCGGCTGTATAAGCCTTCTATTTTATTTTATTTTTTAACTATTTTAATTTAATTTTTTTATTTTTGGCTGCGTTGGGTCTTCGTTGCTGCGCCCGGGCTTTCTCTAGTTGCAGCGAGCAGGGGTTAACTCTTCCTTGCGGTGCGTGGCCTTCCCATTGCGGTGGCTTCTCTTGTTGCAGAGCATACACTCTGGGTGCGTGGGCTTCAGTAGTTTCGGCTTGCGGGCTCTAGAGCGTAGGCTCAGCAGTTGTGGCGCACGGGCTTAGCTGCTCCGCGGCATGTGGGATCTTCCTGGACCAGGGCTCGAACCCTTGTCACCTGCATTAGCAGGTGGATTCTCAACCACTGAGCCACCAGGGAAGCCCTGCAATTTTTGTTTTAAGCAAACCTAAACACAGTATCATTTCACTTTTAGGTCTTCAGCGTGCGTCTCTAAAAGGGCTCCTTTTTATAAATGTAACCATGATACCATTATCACACCTAAAGATAATTGCAAAAATCCTTAAAATCATCATATATCCAGTTAGTTTTCCTATTTCCTCATTTTTCATTATTTATATCAGGATCCAAATAAATCCATAGGTTGTATTGGCAGATAAATCTCAAGTCTCTCTTAATCCATCTTCTTCTTTTTTCCTTGCAAGTCAGTTGTTGAAGAAACAGGGTCATTTGTCCTGTAGTTTTCCAGTCTGGGTTTTGCTGATTGAAGCCTTTGTGGTATCATTTAACGTGTCCCTTTATTTCCTGTGTTTCTAGTACAGAGGCAGTTAGACCCGGAGGCTTGACCGGGATCAGATCGGACTTTTGGCAGGACTGCTTCAGAAGTGGCACGTGTGTCTCCATTAGGAAGCACAAATTATTGGACTGCTGTCTCTTTGTGAGGTTAGCAGCCACTGCTGCTTGTTGTCTGGGTCCATTAATCATTGTTGGGGTACAATGGTGATATTGTATCACTTCTCTATTACCTGGAATATTTCTTTAAGAGCATATTCCAAAGGTAACTAGGATTTTGTAAACTATCATCATTAACTCACAGAGTAAAACAGCTTTGGCCAGTGGAAACTTCTTCAAGAGGCCTCCTTCAAGTGGCTTCTCTTGTTGCAAAGCACGGGCTCTAGGTGCATGGGCTTCAGTAGTTGCAGCATGCAGGCTCAGTAGTTGTGGTGCACGGGCTTAGCTGCTCCACCGCATGTGGGATCTTCCCAGACCAGGGCTCTAACCCGTGTCTCCTGCATTGGCAGGCAGATTCTTAACCACTATGCCATCAGGGAAGCCCCTAGAAAATCTTTAACCCACTTTTAATTCCACTTTTAGGAATTTATTTTATTATTAGACTTAGGATTTTCCTTAAAGGACTGTTTAAAATAATGAACAATCTGAAAACCTAAATATCCAAACAATAGGGAATTGGTTAATTTTTAAAATGTATAATACATCCATAGAATGAAATATTTACAGTCATTAAAGTGATGCAGATACAATATCAATGTATTGTTAAATAAGAAAGGTGCACAGAAAAAAGTCTTAAAGACTATATCCCAAAATGTTAACAATGCAAACTGGGCTGTTCTCATGTTTCCACTGGCTGGTTTAGGATTTGGCTACTTGTCCATCTGCTTTCCAGTCTCCAAAATGTTGTTATCTTCTCTTCGATATTTCTTATCCTTGTTGGATACGCTGTTTTCTTTCCCCAGTCACTATGATTTTAGCAGAGATTTTAGGAAAGAGCAGAGGCTAATAAATACTTTGCTCAACCCTCCATTTTTACCTACTATCATGTTGCTTTTCATAGGAGAGAACAGATACTCTGAAGAGCTTATCAATTACAAAATATATGAATTTCTACTGAAAATAGTGCATACATGTATGTATCTAAGACAAACAATACAGTAATACAGAATACAAGGGTTCATTCACCTGTATCCTAATAATGTAAAGGGTTGGATACATAAATGATAGTGGAAAAACTAAACTGGTAATAAACAGAAAAAATGATTCAAATGGAAGCTGTTTTCAATAAAGAACATAAAACCAGAAATGCTGAAACTGAAGCTGAGCTCTGTGGGGCAAACTAGTTATCCTTTTTGTTACTTAGAAGTCAAAAGTGTTTTTCAGGAAACTACAATTTCTTGCGACTGTAGTGACTTCTCTAGAGAAAAACTGTCCCTGGCAGCTGCTTTTAAACTATATCCAACTTCCTCTCTAGTTTTGGGAGACCTTGACTCTTTAAATCTGGATAAAGAACATCACTTCTTATACCCCTGAAGATGGGCTGTCCAGTTCTGTAATGGACTTACTACACTGACCCTCTTGTACTTTCGATTAGAAATACTTAGGAAATTAAAAGCCTTCCCAAGCACATGCACCCACAGTTGCACAGCTGCCAAGGACACTAATCTAATCCCATCTTTGGAGAAATAATAATCATTAGGTCTTAAAATGTACAGACCACAGGGACCGAAATAAGAACTCGAGAGTAGTCTGCTCAATTTGGAGAAATCTTCAGTTTTCACTAGTCTGTGAATATAACAAAAATGAAGTACCTCAAAGCACAAACTGCTGAAGACACCTCAGAAAACAAGACTTATCGGATAAAGCTGCCATTCCCTAAAAGAAGTCCTTCCCAAAACTGTATATTGCCTGACACTATGGAGAACACTAGTCCAGAAACTGTAATAATTTATTCTATTGCTGATTTAATCTAAACAAAATTTAAATATTCAATTGTAAGTAAAAATAATAAATTTGCAATCATCTGAATCAATACTGATGGTTTCATAAACAAACATAACTAAACATAATATACATTTTGAGGTTTCTAAATTAAAGTAACTAAAAAGTATTGCATATTTTTACTCATTTAACAAATACTACTTATTTAAGCTGGCCTCAATATATTTAATAAATAACTAAGTAACTTGGGTTTGGGGCAGATTGTTCTGTGCAGGGCACCACTCTGGGCTTACAATTCTTTTTCTAGGTAAGACTGAAATATCAAGTCTCTTCTTACTTGCTATGAATTTGACAAAGCAGGAAAACGTGGCTCAAATTTAAATACACTTATCATCAAACTAGACTTTTAAAATAAATGAGGTACTTAGCATTCAAAACTTTGCAAAATATATATGAGACCAGTTTCCAAAATGACTCAGCTCTTCTGCTAAGACAGACACGTTTAAGCACTTTGAATATTGATTAGAAATAATGTAAAGCAGTTGAGACTGTTTTTCAAATGTTCATTGTGTGTAGAAAGAGATATCTAATAATAAAAGTTTTACATGAAGTCTTAATTAGGAATAAAGATATCTGTACTTGTGTGGGAAGAGACCATCCTTTCTGCTTAACAATCTCTTTCGTTTAGTAAGGACAAGCTGCCTTGCCAGAAGCTTCTTTTGATAGTTCTCAGAGCTCAAAGAGTAGGAAACCTTCAAGACGATTTCATCAAGTCTATTTATTAATGCATTTCAAGTTTCAAAAAACCTTACATCTTTGCACAATACTTTATTTTTTGCAATTTTTAGTAAAAATTTCCAAAGTGAACAAAAAGATACTGTATAAAACACAGTGGACATTAAACTGACAGTAGTATTAGATCTCATTTGTCTTGATCCTTTTGTTTTACCACATCTTGATTTGCAGTGGAAAGAGTTCAGTGCACGCATCTCTTTTCAGAAAACATTTAACTTAGACTCAAAATAAAATGGGGCAGTATGTACCTGCCAAAACCCTACCACAGGATAACATTACAAGCAAAAAATGTACATGTTCCAAAGTCTACCACACTCAAGAAGTTACTAATAACTCTTGCAGAGTAAAAGTCACCATTTTAGAAATGCAAACCCACTTCCAACCTTTGCACAGTCCGAAAACAAAGGCATTTAAATGATTTAAAAGCAATTACATATATATCTACCTACCTGTTTGTTTAGAATTATTTATAGTCTATCTGGGGTTTCATGTACAAAATTCGTCTCTAAATCATGTACAAAAAGCTGTATTTTGAAAAAAGTCACCACATACTGTACAAGTTTACAAGGAAGAGATCCCATTATTTTCTCTAGCATTTTTGGCCTTGCTGGCTTGCGTCACATTATGAGAATGATTGTGTAAACCTTATACTCTTAAGAAAAAAAGAAAAAAGAAAAAAGCCAAACACAAATCTTTTCAACTTTCCCTAAATCTGCCTCCTATGTGAAGCCAGGAAAATCATAGCTGTTTACTTCTAATTTAAGTGATATAGCTGGAAAACAAGAAGCAATAAATATGTCACAAGCTTAAAGTTTTTTTGTAATGCCCCCTTCCATTCCTGCATAGCAATAAGCCTGTTAATACATTAAATGCTTTTGCCTTCTTTCTTTAAAAAGCCAATTATTTACACCTGTTTAAAAAATAAATTTGGAATGGGACATTGTGCTGTTTCACCTTCATTGCAGTTAAAACATTTTAGGGAAAAAAAGTGTCAGAAGGCCTAGCTACAATTTTAACTACTGGTTGAGCAAATCACTCTTCTTTAGTGGTTACCAATGATCAGTGATGATATGCTGAAAACGCTGTTCAAATATTTTGATAAAATAGAGACACAGCTTTTCTTTTCTGTATCAGACAAAACCAAAACATAATTAGCATACAAATAAGAGGCTGCAAATAAAAAGAATCATTTCACTGACATAACTGCTACCAAACATGAATAAAACTTCACCTATCACTTCAAAAATGGAATTGAATTAGAAAGTTTAAAATAAGTAAGTGGAAATCAGACATTTACATGAAGAACTAAGCCTGAAGTAGTAGTATGCTGCATATGTCCAGTTTGCACTTAACTGTGTTCTTCAGCATCGTCACTCTTGTGCTCTTAGCAGCCATTTGATAAAACAAAATGAATATCAGAACCAACTCCATCACAAGGAAAAGGTAAACTGATTCTCGTTTCAAAACTGCCTGTGTAAAGCATTACAGAATCCTGGACCACTGAATACCACCATTCTCTGTTATCCTGAGTATGTCAATTAAACAGTAATTTTTCATTAAGAGCGGAAAAATTTTATAATACAAAGAAACATCCATATTGCAATTTCTGTTTACAATTGCACACAGGAGTACAGTGTACGTAAGAAATACATGTCTGCATATAACAAGGTATGTACATTGGCAAGTGATGTCTCCAATGTTGAGGTGGTCGAGCCTCCTAGCCTTGATTGGCAGTTGAAAAAAATATATATATTTCAATTTGTGATAAAAGTTTATCGAGAGCCAAGTTTGCCTGCAAGTGAAGAAAATGCAGCAACGAAGAACAGGGAACACGGGGCACATAATAATATTCTAAGACTTTGTGCCATTAGGTTAAAAATATCTGTCCATAAGAAAATTGGGTTCCTTTTTCACATCCCACCCCCAAATTGGAATTTTCAGGCTTTAAAATTTAAGTAATTCCACCTGATCTGAGGACATGATCTCTTGCCATTTTTTTCTTCAACTGTTATTTGTGAGGGTTTAGTTTGGGGATGATGATTTAATAGGTTTCTCTTTGGAGTGAAGTTTTCCCATTGTAGGCACTAGGAAGAACCAAGGCAAAAGCTGAGTTAACGTCTCATGTGTCCCATCTGATAACTCTCCCGGGGCCTCTGACGCTGGGGTTGCTGAATGGGCTGGGGAGGTCTCCTCCTCTTTAAAGTGCCTGTGCGTCACAAACAAAAGCAAGAGAGATTTACCATGAGCTTTTTAATCTTTAAAAACAAAGCTGCCATTTCAGTAAAAAAAAAAGGGGGAAAGGAAAAAAGGTTCTAGATCAGCATTGTCCAAAACAAATATAATATGAGCCGTATATGTAAGTTTCTATTTTCTGGTAACCACAGTGAAAAATGTTAGAGAAACAGGTAAAATAATTTTAATAATATTTTTATTTCATTTAACCCAATATAGTCAAAATACTATCATTTCAAGATGTAATCAATATAAAGAATCATTAATGAAATATTTCATTTTTTAAATACTAAGTCTTCAGAGTCTGTATGTATTTTATATTTACAATACATCTCAATTGAGACTAGCCACATTTCAAGTGCTTAACAGCTACAACTATTAGATTAATATGGGTCTGAGGATAGACTCCATGAGGAAGAAATTGCTGGGTGTCTTCGAGCAAATGACTTAGCCTCTCTGAAACTCAGATGACTAACAAGTCTGTACAATAGGGATAATAACTAACTCAGATAGTCTGTTGTGAGGATTATATGATAATTCACGAAAAAGTGCTCAACAGTTTTTGAGAGCATTCAATAAACAACAGTTAAGAGCTGGAAAATCCTTAAAATGAAATTAAAAGAATTGCATCATTAAATGAGGCCATAATTGGTAATGTATCTAAAAAGTGTCACTTGGCCCTTGGAAATCCCTAAGAAACTGACATCAGTTCCAGAGTGCTAATTTGCTAATTTACAAAAAGCAATGACATCAAAATCAAATTTCCTTTGATTCCCACCAAGATACTGTCCCAGCATGACCGCTGACCTCTCTTGCCTTAAGATAGGTAAATATAGGGGAACAACTGAGGGAAAATGGAGAAAATTATAAGAAACCCCTAGCTTTAAACAACTTTGTGTAGGGCAGTGGATTTGGCCTGAGGCAAGAGGCTTCAATGAGAAGTGAGTGGGGGGCAGGAGAGGGAACTACTGCCATTTACCTCGGGCCTTGGGACAGTGTTGTCCCACACCTACTTCGCAGGTGTCCTGAGGGGAGCGTGGAAGCGACACCTACCTTGGAGAGGGGGTGGGAGAGACAGGTGGGGGCCTAAACAACCCACAGCAGTCGCTTCCTTACCCTGCTTCTGCAAATCCCCTCGTCTAAAGAGGGTATCTCCTCCCAGCCCTGTCTCCCTGAGAGGTAAAGGGTGGTGGAGACTTAGGAGTTGTTTTCAGAGACGGAGAATAACTATGGTTGTTTGGTGACTGAAGCCTCTACACCACGACTCTCCCACAGACTGGAACTTGTATTTCCCCATAAGCATCATCCCTAGGGAAAATGACTTTACGTGCCAGAAAATATTTCAAGAGCACGAACGTTAAAAACCATAACTGAAGCATAGCTATTAGAATAGAAAGAACAATCATTTAGAAGTAGTCTATCATAATAAAACCAAAAAGGGAAGATTTTTGGATTTTCTTTTAAAGGATATATTAGCATTAGCAAAGGATATATTAGCATTTTTTTAAAAGGATATATTAGCATTAAATCGGCAGCCATAAGCTAGACTGGGTTGATTAAAAAAAACAACAAAAAAACACACACTTAAAAATCAACTACATAATTCATCCAATAATCCCATTCTCAAGGAGAAAGTATTATATATTAGTTACTGAAGACTCATTTATAATTCAGTTCTACTTGCTAAATGGTTCTGAATAATAAAAATATTGCTCAAATTGTCTTACCTGGAAGAGGTTTAGGAGGAGGCAACTTTGGATTACTACTTGGAGTATGAACACTGCATATCTTAATAAAACCGGCCATTAACATGATCAGGGCAATTCCCATAAGTAATACTGCCCACCAATAAGCCTAGAAATAAACAGATTTTTCCACTGAAAAAACTATAAAATATTTTAGAGTATTTTACATTATATAAAATATACAATAGGATACATTACATTTTAATTTTTAAAGAACATCTGTTCATTGGGAGTTGTAGATATCATGTAAAAGCATATATATATTAATCTCTAAATAAAAAGTACAAAGGAGAAAACAAAAATCACCCATAATTTCACTTCCTAGAGGAAACCACTAAATCTTATTTTCATTTCAGTCTCTTTTCTATATAACTATGTTTGTCATACTCAGAAAAACACACGTGCAAAACTGGGGTCATCCTGCATATAGTTTATATTGCATTTTCCCATGTTACTAAATATTTTCTGATTTAAATACTTCCTTCCCTTCTTTTACCTGTTACTTTTACAGACTTTGCTTTTTATACTATCCAGTGACTTAGAAGGTATATAACTTGCTTTAAATTCTACTAGATAGATTTTTAAAATATTCTTTAACCTATATTTTTTTCTAATCATCAAAGCTAAGACTGAAATTCTTTTTTGAGACCCCTCTTTCCTGTTTCTCTATTTCATTTGGAACTTGAGTCCCAGACTACTGTTATTAAATTATTCCTATACAATGTATCTTAGTTCTCATTTTATATATATATATATATATATATATAAAATATCTATTACATATATACTCACTTATTTAAAAGTTAACTGTCTTCTTTAATATGAAAAGTGGAAGGATACACACATTCTAGAAGCAGGTAAAGTTTACCTCTAAGAAGGTACTAAAAAATTTCATTTCCAACTTAAGTCAAATTAAATCAATTAGCCAAACAAAAAACCTTCAAAAACTACTGACATAATCTTATTTATAGAAAAATTACTGTTGCCATTCTTAATAAATTTAAGTCTATTTTGCAATTCAAAATATTCAATTTTTGTCTTAAGATAGCATGTACTAATAAACATCATACAAAATAGTAACAACTAGAAAACTATGAACCTTATATTGGCTTATGCAGATTGTTATAATACATATATAGTTATTGCTAATTATTGCCAATAAAACTCCCATTTAAGAAGTGCTTCTCGGATCTGGGGTCTTAAAACCAGCAGTCTACTACTTCTATACTGTTTTCTTTATCCAGCAGTGACAATATAATTAAAGAAACAGAAGCTGAAATAAAAATGAATGTTGTGGTAAAATACCCCAAGCCACTTTCCCCGTGTGTGCATAAAGCCTTTCATACATATATATATATAAACATATCAATTTAATTTTGAAAGAATCCCAAACTTTTAGAAAAGTTCCAAGTACAGTACAAAGAAGTTTGTAAAATCTGGAACCATCTGAGAGTAAACTGCTACCATGATGTCCTGTTACACTTGAACAATTCAGCATATAGTTCCTGCAACTTAAGGGGGTTTTCCTAGATATTAAGGGGGTTTTCCTAGATAATCATAACAAAATCAGGAAATTGGCATTGTTACATCACTACCATTTAATCCTCAGACCTCCTCATTCAAGTTTTGCCATATGTCCCAATACCATCCGATTCAGAACTGTGCTGCATTTACCAGCTGTGTTTCTTTAGTCCCCCGCAATCTGGAAACAATCCACAGTCTTCCCTTAGTTTATATAACTTGACACTTTTGAAGATTACAGGTCAGTTATTTTGCATTGGCATGTCCCTCAATTGGGGTTTCTCAGATGTTTCTTTATTATTAGATTCAGGTCATACATCTTTAGTAAGAATATCTCAGAAGTGATGCTGTATTCTTCTCATTGCATCCAACCAGGTGACACATGACTTTGATCTCATTACTAAGGACGTTAACTGGATCACTTGACCAAGGTGTTAACTGCCAAACTTTACCAAAAAGATACTCTTCTCTTTTGTAGTCAATGAGTATTTTGTATGGACATAATTTAGAACTATATAAATATTTTATTCTTCATAAAACTTTAAATTTATTTATTCCCTCATGATTTCCTATTTTCCTTAATGGGTTATAATCCATTACTATCATTATTGTGTCTTTTGGGCATGTCCTCACCATTCTTTGAGCACTTCAGTTGGCACAAGGAGTTACAGGTTCATCTTGTTCTTTCCCTGCCCCAGCACTGGAATCAGTCATTTCTCCAAGGAGCCCTAGTTCCTTTAAAAACTGGCCCTCCTAAGCAGACACCCTCCTCACAATACTTGTACTCTGACATCACAAGCCAGTCACCCCTCCACAGGGTTCAAAGGGCACCCTGCCCTGTGCCAGTACAGCTCCCCTCACCAGGCATGGATGCCTTGCTTGGCCTCACCTAATTGCCTTTAGGAATGAAGTGTTCAAGAAAGGAGAGAGCAAGGGGTGATGCAAGTCAGCCTTACTGCCGAAAGATTTATCTTTAAAGAGAAGCTACAAATCTGAATTTTTACATGAAATCTGTTTTTAAATGCTAACAACTCATTCAAAATTTCTAAAAACAACAGGTAGACCATACAAGACACATTTGCCGGGCTGAATCTGGCTTGGAAACCACAGCTTACAATCTACTTTTCAGAAGCCATTTCTTGCATCCTACTGAGATTGCCAGATAGTTTTCTAAAACTTTCTTTCGGTTTCTGTAGAAAATAATTTTCAGAGCACTGCTCTTCCCTGTGAGTCTTTAGGTTAATATTCCCTTTCCCTTGTTAAATAAATTTCCCACAGGCTCCTGTTGTTTTTCCTGTTTTATTCATCCTCAAATAACAGACCTGCTATTTATCAAAAAAAGGGCAGGGTTTAAGTCCTGTCCTCAGTCTGTCAACTCAAGTGCTGGCTGATTCCTCTTTTCATTTCTGCCTACTGTCACATGCAGAACTATATGCACAGCTTTTGTCATGTTCCAAGCATCCAGAGGCCTTTTAAATGTGGCATTCAATGAAGTTAAGACCTTCTCCTACCTTTCCTGTCTGCAACTCTGACACTCTGACCCAGTAAAATCATTAAGAACCAAAATCACCAGCTTGTACTGCTACAAGTACTCTTCCTGCTCTATACCAGTGGTTCTCAACCTCGGCTACACATTAGAATCACCTGGAAACTCAGATACCTGGACGAAATCCCAGGCTCCAGTAGGGTGGGGGTGGGATCCTGACATCAGCAGTTTTGTTAAAGCTGCCACATGATTCCACTATGCAGCCAAGACTGAGAACTACTGGTCTCTACCAAGGGTCAGCAGACTTTTTCTATAAAGAGCCCAACAACTAACATTTTAGGCTTTGTGGGCCATATGGTCCTGGTCAAAACAATTCATTTCTGCCACTGTAGTACAAAAGCAGCCATAGATAAGACACAACACAGGTGAACGTGGTTGTGTTCCAGTAAAACATTACTTACAATTCAGTGTTCTGGTGGAGGGCCCAGGGAACTGCATTTTAAACAAGCATGCCCGTGACTAGGATGCAGATGAGTGCTTCTTACTCAGTGTAGATATGCTGCCATTGTGGTACAGGACCATTTTGAGCAATGCAGGAAGTTTAGCATACATGGCCCTCATCCATCAAATGCCAGTAGAGTCCCTCAGTTACTCTGACAACTACTGGTAATTTCCAAATACCCTCTGGAAAGCCAGTATCACCTCTAATGTGATCCATTTTATAAGCACAAAGGGTCAAGGGTCTTCCTACTACCTTCAGGCTGGTGGGCTAGTTCTGTTATGGGAGATGCCCTTCCATTCCTAATGTTCACTATATTCTCGAACACATTTCCTTCCTTCTAGTCTTCCACATGGTCATCAGTGTTACAACTACTTAAAACACAGAACTATGTCATTCCTCTATGTAAAACCGTTCTTCAAAAGCTTCCCATCGGGCTTCCCTGGTGGCGCAGTGGTTGAGAATCTGCCTGCCGATGCAGGGGACGCTGGTTCGAGCCCTGGTCTGGGAAGATCCCACATGCCGCGGAGCAACTAGACCTGTGCGCCACAACTACTGAGCCTGCGCTCCGCAACAAGAGAGGCCGCGATAGGGAGAGGCCCGCGCACCACGATGAAGAGTGGCCCCCGCTCGCCGCAACTGGAGAAAGCCCTCACACAGAAACGAAGACCCAACGCAGCCATAAATTTAAAAAAAAAAAAAAAAAAAGCTTCCCACCAAAGATCTCCAAGATAAATCATTAAGTGGGACAGAGATAAAAAAACAGAGCACACAATGAACTGCGGCCCAGTAAATATATGATTCCACTTGTCTTTTTAAAATATATTTTCTTGTAAAAATACAGTTTCTGAAAAATATATAAGAAACTCGTCTTGAGAGGACTGGGCTCCAGGGAAAAAAGGCGGCTTACTTTTCAACATATTACTTTGTCAATTAAAAAAAAAAAAAAAGGATAATCACACTTTTCAAAAGGATAAAAGTGAAAAAAATTTTTATTTAAAATATTTCTTATGTCTGTGACTATTTCAGCTGCTCTCTCTTAACAAAACATCCACCTGTCCCTCTACTTACTAGTCCTTAAGAACTTAGCTTTGGTATCACATCCTTAAAGAAGCCTTGTCCAAATAGGTTCTCCTATTTCCTGTGAAAACATGATGCAGAACTGAAAATATGTTTCTATGTGCTTATCCTCTCTATCCCAAACTGGACTGCAAGCTTTTTGAATTTATATTCTATAAACTCAGTATATACTCTACCAAAAAGTACCTGTTGGACTAGTTATTACACGTGAGTCATTACTCCAAATACTGACTTATCGAAACACTTCTCATTTATAATATTTATTTATTATATCTAGATTGCACATTTATTATATCTAGATTGCACACACGCACAAATAATGCAAAAGGTTCTTACAACAGAGGACATAAAAAATTATGGTTTGACACCTCTTCTAATACCAGTTTTTCAGTACCTATAGAGTTTTAAATAGAGATGCAAGTAGTATGGCAGTAACAAAAGCAGACTGGAGAGAGGAAGCCTGAATTTAACAGTGGTTATAACTTCGTAGAAAACAAAGGTCAAAAGGACCGAGTCCCAGCTGAGATCAAAAGACATTTACGAAAATGTGGCACCCAGGTCCTTGAGAATTTCCAGTCCCTTCTAGCAGTGTTCCTGGTTTTCCTCTGAAATCTTCCAGGTAACTATATACCTCAAAAGCCCAAAGCTGAGATGTTTTCGTGACAATGATAGTAGCTCTCAGAAATAGAAATTCGCAGTGGATAGAAGATAGCAAGGAAAAACCAAACAAAACAATAGTGCATTTGAGAGTGTTAGTAAATATGGTCACCTTTGGTAGAGAAGATTTTTTTAAATGCCCCCTTCAAGAGAGAATTATCAGAGAGTGGTAAATGCTAAATCACATGTTTTCTCATATACTATAAAATCTGGAAAAAGAATACCAACCAGGCTAATAAGTGCAATATATGTGTTTCATCTCAGAAAAGAGATCACAGTTTGTCCACCTGTTAAGAGTCTGAAATAAAAGAGAGCTGTCATTCATTCAACAGGCATTTAATGAATGTAAATTATGAGTCAAGCTCTTGTCTTTCATAGAAACAAGGGTGTTAAGTGAAACTTAAGAGACAAAGACATCCAAAAGTTTAAAAAACAGCTTAGAAGTTAACAAGTACTAAATCAAGTCTGAGAAAATAATTCTACATAA
The DNA here is from genome assembly GCF_937001465.1 of Orcinus orca. Classification (NCBI taxonomy): domain Eukaryota; kingdom Metazoa; phylum Chordata; class Mammalia; order Artiodactyla; family Delphinidae; genus Orcinus; species Orcinus orca. The sequence continues at coordinate 99,809,825 of NC_064560.1, read as the reverse complement.
GAAACAGATAGATGATGTTCAATACATCCACTTATATGGCCAAAAGAACACAAAGTAGAAAAATTAAGTAAAAATGACAGAAATGAAAGGTCAAAATTTGCCAGTCTAATTTATTATGTTCTAATTACAATAGTTTATTATTTAATAATCTAAATAAACAAAAAGGACCTATAGGCTAACAAAACAATAAAACAGGTTTCACTCAAAAAACTGTGAGGGGGAAGGGGCAAGACAAGCCATCAAGTCTCTTCAGACATAAGATAATCTTAGCTGATGTTAAAGATCTCTAGAAAAAGTTAATCATATAATCCTTTTGGTGAATTTCCAGTGATAACAACTCTCAGTCACAGCAAACACGCTCTCGACTTCCGGGTAGTCACAAGACCATGTGGGACCCACAGTCCCTTGTCAGGATACTGATTATACCATCCTGTAGGGGCAGAAAGCGCCCCTTCATCCTTCAGAAGATACCATTGTCTGGACTCTGACTAAATGTTCTTTTATCCTTCAACACTCCACGCACCACCCCTCTCGAAAGCAACTGGCTACTAATCTTCTTGTTACTTTATACTTAGCCTGGGCAAGCAGGTTAAAATACCACTGAGAGATACCTGAAAACATTACAACTTCAAAGTTAGGATAATATGTATGATTTTTTCTTTTCCATATAAGTTATGACACAGTAATCTGCTTCATTCATCTAGCAAACACATACTGACTCCTTACCATATGCTAAGCCCTGTGACAATACTGCATCTTTGTTGTTCAAGTTTCGGTAGTGATATCTATGAGGCCTATTCTACTAGGCAACAAAGGACTCTGGAGGTCCACAACCACCTTCCATTTTCAACACAGCAGGAAGACAAAGTAGAAAATTTCTGTTACAAGTCTTTTAAAAAGGAGTCATTACACTGCAGAGACTGTAAAAATGGTTCCCAAGCTTTAGCATGCACCATCACATACCGACTCAGGGGTCCACGTGGGACCTGATCATTTGCATTTTTATCAAGTTCCCAGGTGCTGCTGATGCTGCTGGTCAGGGGACCACACTTTGAGATCCACTGGTCTAGATTAGGGCTTGGCAGACACTTCCTATCAAAGGCCAGACAAATATTTTAGGCTTTATGGGGCCAAGCAGTCTCTGCTGCAACTATTCAAAGTGCAAAAGCAGCCATAAGCAATATATAACTGAATAGGCATGGCCATGTTCTGATAAATCACTACTTATGGACACTGAAATTTGAATTTCATATAATTTTCAGAAGAATATATATTTTTTAAATTAATTATGGTCATTAGTTCCGTTATGGGTAATATTCTTTTTTTTAAAAAATAAATTTATTTTATTTATTTATTTTTGGCTGCGTTGGGTCTTCTGTTGCTATGCACAGACTTTCTCTAGTTGCGGCAAGCGGGGGGCTACACTTTGTTGCAGTGCACGGGCTTCTCATTGCAGTGGCTTCTCTCATTGCGGAGCACCGGCTCTAGGCGTGCAGGCTTCAGTAGTTGTGGTGCACTGGCTTAGTTGCTCCGCTGCATGTGGGCTCTTCCAGGACCAGGGCTCGAACCCATGTCCCCTGCATTGGCAGGAGGATTCTTAACCACTGCACCACCAGGGAAGTCCCCAGAAGAATATTATTTTGATTTTTTTCAACTACTTACACACGTGAAACCATTCTTAGCTGTAAGCCATACAAAAATAGGCAGTGTGCTAAATTTGGCTCATGAGCCATAGTTTGCCAACCCCTGTTCTACATGAATGGTTGGTTCTCAATCCCAGTTGCTCATCAGAATTGAGAGCTGGGAGCTTTGAAATGACCCAAACACGTTATACTCCATCCAGAGATTCTGACTTAATTGGTCTAAGCCCTTAGGTGATTCTCATGTACAATATGAATAAAGGTCAGGTAAGTTTGGAAAATGAAGTTAAAAAGATTTTTTATCGTGGGGCTTCTCACAATATTATCACAAATCTCTAAGAGGGGACTATAGTATGCAATATTTTCCAGATTCATTTGACCACCAAACCTATGGATCTAGTGTTCTGTGAAGCACTTGGAAACACTGCTCTAAATCTTTCATAAAGAACACCAGATACTTACCTAGGTTCATAAAATTACAGCAAAATAAGAGAGAAGAAATTAATTAAAAAATGAGAAACATAGCTGACTCTTGTCAAAATAATAATAAAAAGATGAACTCCTGATAAAACTGAACAAATTAAAAAGAAAAAAGCCACAAACTAACAGGCAATTATTTTAAAGTGTGGGGTAAATACAGTGATAGATTTGGAAAAAATCAAGGTCAAAGATGGTTTCCTATGTCAAACCTAACACAAAAGTTGCAAAAAATGTGAACACATCAGTAACTATGGAAGAAAATGAAAAAGAATTACCAATGTACCCATTTAATGAAAAGGAGACAGTGGTACAGGGTCTTAACAGATTTACTGGTGAATGCTCTCCAACTTTTGTTTTGTTTTGTTTTGTTTTGTTTTTTTGTTTTTTTTGCGGTACACGGGCCTCTCACTGTTGTGGCCTCTCCCGTTGCGGAGCACAGGCTCCGGACGCGCAGGCCCAGCGGCCATGGCCCACGGGCCCAGCCGCTCCGCGGCATGTGGGATCCTCCCGGACCGGGGCACGAACCCGTGTCCCCTGCATCGGCAGGCGGACTCTCAACCACTGCGCCACCAGGGAAGCCCTCTCCAACTTTTCAAGAACTAGGTGACCCCTTGATAAATCCAAAGGATGTTTATCATTATCTCCTGGCGAGACACACAGTAGGCACTCAGCCTACATTCAAACATTACTGTCAAAAACAACTTTTCCCCAGAAAAGAAAGTAAAAGTCTTTATTACATCATTTCCGTGGTGCCTATAGCAGTCAGTAACTCACGCCCTGAACTATTAAACTGTTATGGTTCTTCCCACTCTACCCTCATGAGGAAAAAAGATGCCACAGTATACTGTGGAAAGGAGATAAAAGAGCCACTAGGTACCAATGGAAAGGAAAGTCAGTGAAACTAACCCATCATCCCTTTCACAGCTTCTTACCAGAGCAAACTAATAACCTACATTACTAACTAGAAGGACACTTTCCTTATACATGATGAAAGACCAGTGTAACAAAATGAACTCTGCTATGCAAGTGAACTCTGCAAGTAACACAAATGAGACAAATAACTTGTAAGGAAGTGGCTGTTGTTTATCTTACTGTTTGATCTGATTAATGCCCACAAATGCAGCAACAGCCTAACGGTACTCTTCCGGCATTATGGACCATGCTATTTCAAAGGGTGGCATGTGAATGTCAACACTGATTTAAAATAACAGTGTTCTATACCCATTTAAGGCAAATCTGCATAAACCTAAAAGTGCCTGATTTTAATCAGTTCCAGAGCACAAAACTTCACATTGCTAAAATTCATTGTAAGAAGTATTTCACAAAATCCTCAAATCTAAAATATGAAAAAAGGTTTTAAAAACACTTTAACTAAAAAGATCATTTCTATTAAATATTTTAAAATAGGAATGAGTTTTTGAAATTGTAAATAAAATGAATCAAAATTAAATATAATGGAGAAAAGTGAAAAAATATTATTTTTAGATGATATGATTTACTATCTAGAAAACCCACAACATCTGGCACAACAACATAAACTCAGCAGAACATAACTCTGAGATTCCAATTATCAGATTTTTTTCTCTGAACACACTGTTTCCCATAGTAGACAAGTATACTAAATCTCAACTTTTTCTTATTAGAGATAATCAGAAAAAAAGAAAATAAGAACTGGATTTGAGTTGAAAACAGGGAAGTAAGGGAGCCAAGAAATGTAAGCTGCCTGAAGTCACAGAATTATCAAACGTCAGAAGGATGATTTGAATCCTCGTGTAATTCCAAGCCTGTACCCTTTTCACTTTACCATAGTGCCAGAAGGCACCTTTAGGTGTTTTTTTTTTTTTTGCGGTACACAGGCCTCTCACCGCTGTGGCCTCTCCCACTGCGGAGCACAGGCTCCAGACGCACAGGCTCCAGACACACAGGCTCAGCGGCCACGGCTCACGGGCCCAGCCACTCCACGGCATGCGGGATCCTCCCGGACCGGGGCACGAACCCGTGTCCCCTGCATTGGCAGGCGGACTCTCAACCACTGCGCCACCAGGGAAGCCCTAAAAATCACTCTTCAGATAAAATACAGTTGACCCTTGAACGTGGCGGGTTAATCATAGCTAGCCAACTACCTCCAAAGTTCTCTATATCCATGATTCCTCCACACCGGCAGATTCAACCAACTCCACACTGTGTACTACTGTAGTATTTACTATTGAAAAATATCTGCTTATAAGTAGACCCATGCAGTTCAACCCATGTTGTTCAAGGGTCAACTATAACTCCAGTATAAACAGAAAAGAAGTGATTTTCTCATAACAGGGGTGACCTCTAACCAAGTAAAATTATGATCAAATCATTTTAAGATAAGGTTTCTTTATAAATAAAAACTATACTTACCACAATCCATTCAGCAATGTTTTCATAGAGCTCTGGACTGAAAATTGCTTTTTTAAGCCTAGCTAGAGGACCATCAGCATCTACTAATCTGCACCGCATGAAAACATCACAGTAGCCTCTAAAATCATTGCATGGGGATCCAGGTTGCAGGGTGATGGTTCGACCAAGGAAGTACTTGTTCCACTGCACAGACCCTGTACTGGCACAAGTTGATGGCTCCACTGCAAAAGAAGTGTCAAATATAAGTTGAAGATCAGATTTCCTATAGGGCTAGCTCGGGAGAGAGGGAGGAAAGGAAGAAACTGCCTAAAATCATCACCATGACATGTTATATAGACTTTCATTAGTTAGACTAGATAACACCACTGATAATTCACCTTAAATATTACAGCATAAACAAACAACCAGCAACTCCTGACTTAGTGCCTACAATGGCTTTAAATCCTTCTAACAGTATTTATATTAATTATTGTAAAAACGCTGGCAGGTTTTGTCTAGTTTATCATTTTAAAAACACTGTAGGGACCATAATACTAGAAACACAATTCTATAGTACATTTTAAAATTTCTCAAGAGGATCAGTTCAGCTGGAAATTATCTGTCCCAACTGTATATCAAAGTTTAACACTTAAAATTTAGGAGAAAATAAGGTTTTTGAAACAGATTTTATACTCTTGCATTTTAAAAGCCTTACTCTTCTTCATACAGCAGACATGGCATAATTCCTTATCATCTTTGCCATCAGAACTGGCACAGGTGCACTCCTCCAAGCCATATTTCTCACAGATAGAACCTGCACATTGCTGAAAGAAAAATAAAAGACCAATTATTTAATCCCTATACAGTCAAACCTCTTGTTGACAATAGCAGACAGAGACACCTCCAATGCTAAAATAATTAAGTAGAAATACAAGTCGGGGGGCGGGGGGGAAGCATAGATTAGTATCAGAAATGGATGGTATAAACACATCTTAAAAAGAGTAAGTGCAGGGGCTTCCCTGGTGGCGCAGTGGTTGAGAGTCTGCCTGCCGATGCAGGGGACAAGGGTTCGTGCCCCGGTCCGGGAAGATCCCACGTGCCGCGGAGTGGCTGGGCCCGTGAGCCATGGCTGCTGAGCCTGCGCGTCCGGAGCCTGTGCTCCACAACAGGAGAAGCCACAACAGTGAGAGGGCCGTGTACCACAAAAAAAAAAAAAAGTAAGTGCAAATAAGATAGTAAATCTTTAAAATGGTAACTTAAAAATCTAGACCAAACAAAAACAGAGAAGGAGATTAGATGAGCATCGACTTTATGTTGGTTATTATGGCTCCTTTATAAGAAGAGAAAAATGAAATTTTCCTCATGTAGAGGAAAGTGATTATTTAGCCAAGAAAGCTTTAAAGGCTTCACATTCAGAGGAAATAACTGAGAGTTCTTTTATTTAGAGTATTAAAATGTTAACTTATAAAACTTAAAAGAAATACAAAGTTACATGCCTAGTTACATAACTATTTTTCTCTAGAGAGTATCAAACGCATGCAGTAGAAAGATGAAAGACAAGTCAATAACTAATCAAATGCCACCAGGCACTTATGCCACATAATGCATTCACAGCTTTGTGAGGAAATAGATAGGGACCGAGATTAATTACTTTATGCGGCTTTAAGTGGCAACAAGCAATTATCCTGAAAAAGGTTTCATAAAACTAAATAAACAACATACAAATCAAATGCTTACCCCATTAATGCACACTTGTGTATGCCTATTACAGTCTGTAAAGTTTGGTTTAGGATCAGATGCTGGGCAGAGAGCTGTGATGCCATTACATATTCCTTCTTTTGCACAGTCTGAATCATCCCGACACTTCTCAGTTTTTGACTTGAATGCACACTGTGCTGTGCAACAGGGACCTTGACTTGGACTAGAAGAAACATTGAGGTGAGTAAAGAAAATCACTAGGATATTTCCTATACATATAGATACAGTCCTAATTTTTAAATCATAAATGCTAAGTATGTTACTGTTAAACAAGTCTTATTGGAATAAGAGGCTATTAAATTTCAACATTCTAATAAGTGCAGAAAAGTGATTAAGAATCTTGTTTTTATAATGAAGGCATACTATATTGAGCTTTCTTATTCTATTCTATTTGCCTATAGTAAAAGGTTATAATGGAAAATGGATTAAATATTAGGCAAGTCATCATTGTTTTTCATAGATACACATTAGTCAATTTATCAACTTTTCTCACATTTATACACTAAAATCAAACTAGGATACACAGAACATCCATTTTAAAAGTACTGCACAAACAATATTCTACTGCTTATATCTATCACTACCAAAATAATTTGGCAAGTGAAATAAAATTATATGACAACTAAGTTACAGGAGTGTATGGAATCCAAACTATCTAAATATTTAAAGTTAAGATTCTAAAACTACTGACAAAAGTCACATTTTTAAAGTTAGGCATTAAATAATATGTATTTTATTGAGTGTCCTTTGCATGTCCTTTTTTAACACCCACCACACAAACTGCAATTACAAGTAGTTCAATCTGCCAACAACAGTGCCCTAAATACTACTACTCCAGAAAATAAACCAACAACAAATAACAAAGTTCCAAAACCACATACATCTCCTAATCACAGTTTGAAATCTGACATAACTGCCTTCAGGTGACTTCCCAGGAACATTAACACTACTGGAATTAGCAAGGTACCTGCATTGCTTTCCAGGTTTCAGCTTGCATTTTTTCCCTTCCGGTTGGTTTGCATCATAGCAGCACTCGTCTTTACACTGGTCACTATAGCCGCAATCACATTCTTCACCTTGCTCTACCATTCCATTTCCACAAATAGGCTGGCCAGATTCTGAAGAAAATAAATAAGACAAAATAAGCATTATATGCAATATTAATTTTGTTTAAAATTTACAAACTCTTTAAAGCCGCAGAACAAAAGGAGAAAGGAAAATTTCGAAGAATAAGAAAAGTAGAACAAACTAGGAATCTGGAAATTAGGAGATCTAATTATAACAGTGGCTTGGTCACTAACTAGCAATGTGGCCTTAGGCAAGTCACTTCCCTTTTTCGGGGCCTCAGGTGCTTAAGCTGTACAGTGAGGGAATTTGACCTGATGCTCCCTTCTAAGGTCCCTCACAGAAGTGGCAGCATTCTATTTAGGCCATGCCACACTGAGCTTTACTGAACAATGACTGTACTATTTATATTTTTAGCACGTAAGTACAAAGTAAGTCAGTGTTTCATCAAGCAGAAAAAAATTAAACCTTTTCTGTTAGAAAATTTCAAACATACACAGAAGTAGTAAAAGAATAAGTATAGTGAACTCCCATGTACCAATCACTTAGCTTTAGCAACTTCAACAATATGCTGTAAACAACTCCATCTAACATATTCAGCTGCTCTTAACAAATATCCCAAGATGAATCTAACAGATAAGTTCTTTCTTTTTAAAATCTAACCATAATACCATTACACATCTAAAAAACTTAACAGTATGCTTAATAGCATCTAATAGCCAATCCATGTTCAATTTTCTCCAATTACCTCTTTACATTAGTTTATTTGAACCAAGTTTCACACAAGCTTCCCCCAACCCCTCTCCCCATCGTTGCTTTTGGTTGACATGTATCTTAAGTTCTTTTAATATGTAACAGATTCCCTCCCCTATTTTTATTTTTACACTATTGTTAAAGAAATTGGGTCATTTTTTTTTTAACATCTTTATTGGGGTATAATTACTTTACAATGGTGTGTTAGTTTCTGCTTTATAACAAAGTGAATCAGTTATACATATACATATGTTCCCATATCTCTTCCCTCTTGCGTCTCCCTCCCTCCCACCCTCCCTATCCCACCCCTCCAGGCTGTCACAAAGCACCGAGCCAATATCCCTGTGCCATGCGGCTGCTTCCCACTAGCTATCTACCTTACTACGTTTGTTAGTGTGTATATGTCCATGACTCTCTCTCGCCCCGTCACAGCTCACCCTTCCCCCTCCCCATAACCTCAAGTCCATTCTTTAGGAGGTCTGCGTCTTTATTCCTGCCTGGGTCATTTTATTTTATGGAATTTCCCACATTCTATTTGGCTGACTGTATCCTGGTCAATTAGTAAATTCTTTTTGTAATGTACATTAGTTTTGCTTGTCAGCTAGACCAAGCTCCTTAAGGGAAGAACCATGTATTATTTACACATTTTGTATTTCCAGAGTCTAACAATATTGGGTCAAATCTTAGTTCATTAAGGTTAGGCTGTCTGGTCTAAGCATAGTGAATAATTTCAGAAAGATTTTTAGGCTCTTTTTAAAAATTCTTTGATTTTGCCAGTGAAGTTTAAAATTGGAACAAGAATGCTACTCTTAGTAAGAACATAAAATCACTGAATTTCAGTATCTGCAGGGAAATGAAAAGAATCAAATGTCTTCATTTTAGAGAAAAGAAAACTAACTTTCACAGAGTTTGTGACTTGCTGGAAACCATATGCCCCACTATGGACAAAACACAGTATAAACCCAGGTCTTCTAGATCTAAAATCTGGTGCTCTTTTCTTTCTGTTATACCAAATCAATGTGGAAAACAGTTGTAGCACAGCCTTCAAACTGAGAACTGAGTGAGTGGAAGGGAACATATCTCAAGCACAGGAACCTAAAACAATGCACATCTGAATCAAAAATATTCTAGAAAGCCTAGCTTTATACTCAGAAACTTCATTCTTATCCTTGACCGCATCAAACATTAAAGGAAATTTTAGAGGTAACTGAAGCTCCATCTCACTCTTTCCTTCTTCTTTTTCTTGGCCATGCCACGAGTCTTGTGGGATCTCAGTTCCCCAACCAGGGATTGAACCCGGGACCATGGCAATGAAAGTGCCGAGTCCTAACAACTGGACTGACAAGGAATTCCCTCTCTCTTTCATTTTATAGCATCTCTTTTGTTCTCAAAAACTAGAAGCATGCACATGCAAATATATACTAAGTAAATAATAATGATTTTTCTAGTCTAGCAATAATCATTTTATAATTCATGTGACATAATTTAGGAGAAAAGGAAAAACGATAGAAGTCAGAAAACCATTCATGCAATATTTACTACACGTTAGTTTTCGTCTCATACAAAAATATTACTTCAAATCAGCTATTTGCTAACAGCTTAAATACAAGGAAAAGGGGCTGTTTAAATACCAAAATTATAATACGTACATATTTCATGGTAATTTAAGAAACAAATTTCCTTCCCATAATACTAAAAAGCAATATGCTCATTTTTCCTATCTTATGTAAATGCTATTTCTTTCTTTTTTTAAAATTGAAGTATAGATATTTTACAATGTGGTGTCAGTTTCAAGTGTACAACAAAGTGATTCAGTTATACATACATACATCTATGTAAATATTTCTTTTCCAGAATCTTTTCTATTATAGGTTATTACAAGATATTGAGTATACTTCCCTGTGCTATACAGTAGGTCCTTGTTGTTTACCTATTTTATACATAGCAGTGTGTATATGTTAATCTCAAACTCCTAATTTATCTACCCCCCATGCCCTCGTCCCTGCTAACCCCTTTGGTAACCGTAAGTTCGTTTTATGTCCATTTCTGTTTTGTAAATAAGTTTATTTGTATCCTTTTTTTAGATTCCACATACAAGTGATATCATATGATATTTGTCTTTCTCTGGTATTTGTCTATACTAGAAAGCTACAGTAATCAAAACAGTATGGTACTGGCACAAAAATAGACATATAGGTCAATGGGACAGGATAGAAAACCCAGAAATAAACCCATGCACTTATGGTCAGTTAATCTACAACAAAGGAAACAAGAATATACAATGGAGAAAAGACTGTCTCTTCAAAAAGTAGTACTGGGAAAACTGGACAGATACATGTAAAGGAATGAAATTAGAACATTCTCTAACTCCACATACAAAAATAAACTCAAAATGGATTAAAACCTAAATATAAGAATAGATACTACAAAATCCTAGAGGAAAACATAGGCAGAACACTCTTTGACATAAATTGCAGCAGTATTTTTTTGGATCTGTCTCTTAGAGTAATGGAAATAAAAACAAAAATAAACCAATGGGACCTAATTAAACTTAATAGCTTTTGCACAGCAAAGGAAACCATAAACAAAACGAAAAGATAACCTGCAGACTGGGAGAAAATATTTGCAAACAATGCTACTGACAAGGTGTTTAATTTCCAAAATATAAACAGCTCATACAGCTTAATGTCAAAAAACCCCACAAACAACCCAATCAAAAAACGGGCAGAAGACCTAAATAGACATTTCTCCAAAGAAGACATATAGATAGCCAACAGGCACATGAAAAGATGCTTAATATTGCTAATTAGTAGAGAAATACAAATCAAAACTACAATGAGGTATCACCTCACAGCAGTCAGAATGGCCATCATTAAAAAGTCTACAAATAATAAGTGCTGGAGAGGGTACAGAGAAAAAAGAATCCTCCTACACTCTTGGTGGGAATGTAAAGTGGTGCAGCAACTATGGAGAACACTATGGAGATTCCTTAAAAACTAAAACCATATGATCCTGCAATCCCATTCCTGGGCATATATCTGGAGAAAACTCTCATTCAAAACGATACATGCAACCCCAATGTTCACTGCAGCACTATTTACAAGAGCCAAGACATATAAACAACCTAAATGTCCATTAGCAGATGAATGGATAAAGAAGATGTGGTGTACACACACACACACACACACACAATGGAGTATTACTCAGCCATAAAAAAGAATGAAATAATGCCATTTGCAGCAACATGGATAGACCTAGAGATTATCATATTAAGTGACGTCAGACAGAGAAAGACAAATACGCTCTTTCTTTTTTTTGCAGTACGCAGGCCTCTCACTGTTGTGGCCTCTCCCGTTGCAGAGCACAGGCTCCAGATGCGCAGGCTCAGCGGCCATGGCTCATGGGCCCAGCCGCTCCGCAGCATGTGGGATCTTCCCGGACCGGGGCATGAATCCGTGTCCTCTGCATCGGCAGGCGGACTCTCAACCACTGCACCACCAGGGAAGCCCCAAATATGCTCATTTTTAAAGTCATTTTCAATCAGGAAGTTTATTGTGAAAACCCAGTTTACAGATGAAGAATCTATGTGTCACTTCTACACTAAGAAGATTTAGAAAAACTACCACTGATAACATCAATAACAAAAATGATAACATCAATGTAATTTTAATCTGCCCTTTTAAAAGAAAAAGAAGGCTTTATAAGAAAAAGTCAATCAATAAAAGTAAAAATTGATCATTTGAACATCATCAAAATTTAACTTCTGCTCTGGGAAAGACTGCGAAGAGGGTGAAAAGACAAGCTACAGACAGGAAGAAAATATATGCAGACCAATATCTGACAAGTGACTAGCATCTAGACTATATAAAGAACCCTCAAAACTCAACAGAAAAAACAAAAACAAAAAAACTCAATGGCCAAGAAACATGGACATTTCACCAAAGAAGATATACATATGGCAAAAAAGCACATGAAAAGATATTCAATGTCATTAGTCATCAGAAAAATACAAAGTAAGGTACAATGAAATACCACTATATACCTATCACAATGGATAAAATAAAAATACCAAAAGCTGACAAGGATAGAGAAAAATTAGATCACTCATACACTGCTGGTGGGAATATAAAATAGTACAGCCTTCTAGAGAACAGTTTGGCAGTTTCATATAAAAAAAAACAAACAACGGCTACATTGATCCATCAGTTGGATTTGGAGGCATTTATCACAGAGAAATGAAAACTTATATTCACATGAAAAGCCTGTTTATAGCTGCTTTATTCATAACTGCCAAAAACTGAAGATAACCCAAATATCCTTTAATAGAAAAATCATTAAACTGTAGTACACACATACCACCTGCAATAAAAAGGAACAAACTAGTGATGCAGGCAAACAATTTGGATTAATTTCCAAGGAATCATGCTGAGTGAAAAATCCCAAAGGTTACATACTGTATGATTCCATTTATATAACATTTTTGAAGTGACAAAATTTTAGAAATGGAGAATAGTGGGGCAGCTGAAGGGACACCAGGAGGGAGGTGAGTGTGGTTATAAAAGGACAACGCCAAGAGTTACTTGTGGTGGGACTTCCCTGGTGGCGCAATGGTTAAGAATCCGCCTGTCAATGCAGGAGACATGGGTTCGATCCCTGGTCTGGGAAGATCCCACATGCCATAGAGCAACTAAGCCCGTGCGCCACAACTACTGAGCCTGTGCTCTAGAGCCCACAAACCACAACTACTGAGCCTGTGCACCACAACTACTGAAGCCCGTGCATCCTAGAACCTGCATGCCACAACTACTGAGCCCAGGTGCCTAGAGCTCATGTTCCACAACAAGAGAAGCCACTGAAATGAGAAGCCTGCGCATCGCAACAAAGAGTAGCTCCCACTCACCACAACTAGAGAAAAGCCCGCGCACAGCAACAAAGACCCCAAAAAAAGAATTAAAAAAAAAAACAAGAATTACTTGTGGTGATGGAACTATTCTTTATCATGGCTGTGGTGATAGGCACATAAACCTACACATGATAAAACTGTATAGAACTAAACACACACACAGAGAAATGACGACAGGGAAAACTGGGGAAATCTGAATAAGATCTGTGGGCTGTATCAATGTCAATATCCTTGCTATATGTAATAGTGTATTGATACTATACAGTTTTGCAAGATGTTACCACTGGGGGGAACTGGATGAAGGGTATATGGAATCTCCATTATTTCTTACAACTGCATGTGAATCTAAATTATCTCTGTATAAATTTCAATTAAAAACAAAAGGCCATAGTGTTGTGTCAATTATACCTCAAAAAAAAAAAAAATGCAGGGCTTCCCTGGTGGCGCAGTGGTTAAGAATCTGCCTGCCAATGCAGGGGACATGGGTTTGAGCGCTGATCCAGGAAGATTCCACATGTCACGGAGCAACTAAGCCCGTGAGCCAAAACTACTGAGCCTGCGCTCTACAGCCCGCGAGCTGCAACTACTGAGCCCACATGCCACAACTACTGAAGCCTGCATGCCTACAGCCCATGCTCCGCAACAAGAGAAGCCACCGCAGTGAGAAGCCCACACACCACAACAAAGAGTAGTCCCCTGCTCATCGCAACTAGAAAAGCCTGCGTGCAGCAACAAAGACCCAATGCAGCCAAAAATAAATAAATAAAATAAATAAATTTATTTTAAAAAATGCAGCTAAAAAAATGAAAGGCCGTGCTTATCTGAAAACCTTCCTCAATTCTTTCTCCTTTGCTGCCATATGTTTAACTCATCTATAAGAGCGTTGTTTATGTGCAATATGAGCAGGCCTCAGTGTCTGCCTTCAAGTAACTTGAAATCTTGTAAAATAGGACAAGGACCCCCAAAAACATAATACAAGGTAGAATATTTAGAACATATTAAATGCCCTACGAGAGGCATAACAGATGAATGGATAAACAAAATGTGGTATATCCATATAATGGAATATTATTCGGCCATAAAAAAGAATGGCATTCTGATACATGCTGCAACTTGTATGAATCTTGGAAATTTTATGCTAAGTGAAATAAACCAGATACAAAAGCATTATCCCATTTATATGAGGTACCTAGAATAGGCAAAGTCACAGAGACACAAAATAGATTAGAGGTTACCAGGGGCTGGGGAGAGAAAGAAATAGGAGTTATTGCTTAATGGTTACTGAATTTCTATTTGGAGTGATTTTAAAAGTTTGAAAATGGAAAAGCAGTGATGGTTGCATAACACTGTAAATGTACTTAATGCTACTGAATTGTACACTTAAAATTAGTTTAAATATAAATTTTATGTTATATATATTTTACCACAGTAAGAAAAAAATTCAGAGCAACTTTATTCATATTAACCCAAACCTAAAAAGCCCAAGTGTTCCACTCAATAGGAGAGTGGATAAGCAAACTGTGATATATTCATATAATGCACTTCTATTCAGTGGGGGAAAAAAATGGTACAAAATACTAATAATGAATCTCAAAATAGTATGCTGAGTGAAAGCAGCCTTCCACAAATGGGTGCAAACTGTATGATTCCAATTATATGAAATAAAATAAGCAAAATTTATCTATGGAGAAATAAATCAGAATAATGGTTGCAGGAGGAGTGCAAAGATTGATGGGGAAAGGAAATGAAAGAACTTTGTGGGGTGACAGAAATGTTGTACATCTTCACAGGTGCTTAGATTACACAGGTAAATGTATTTGTCAAAGCTCATCAAATGGTGGACTTAAGATTTATATATGGCGGGCTTCCCTGGTGGCGCAGTGGTTGAGAGTCCGCCTGCCGATGCAGGGGACGCGGGTTCGTGCCCCGGTCCGGGAGGATCCCGCATGCCGCGGAGCGGCTGGGCCCGTGGGCCATGGCCATTGAGCCTGCGCGTCCGGGGCCTGTGCTCCGCAACGGGAGAGGCCACGGCACTGAGAGGCCCACGTATCGCAAAAAAAAAAAAAAAAAAATGATTTGTATATTGCACTTATGTGAAAAACAAAAACACCACAAACAATATTGAACTTTACTTAAATTGAACTCTACTTATGTAGGCTAAAGTGTTTAGGACTGAAGTATACTGATATCCACAATGCAGTTTAAATTTCAACAAAAAAATATGGATTGAGAGATGAAGAGATTGACAAGTGTGATAAAGCAAATGTATTAAAGTGCTAACAACTGTAAAATATAGATGGTGGGCACATACTAGGTGTTCACTATATAATTCTTTCAAGTTTTCTGAATGTTTCAAAATATTCATAATAAAATGCTGGGAAAATATACATACCAACAAAACAGTTGTTTCTCTTCTTCTCAAGAACTTGGCTTATATTTCTAATACTACAGAGTGAGAATTTATTGTTGTTAAGTTTGTCCCCAGATGTTGCTCTTGCATACATGATGTAATTGCCGTTTTCTTTTTGTCCTAAATTCTTAGATTCTCCTGGAGTGCACTCTGTTCCAGAATCATGCTATCAAAAAGAATATAGAGTTACATAAACAGGAAGTAAAATAAGGTTTTCAGGTCATCTGATTAAATGTAATTTTCTCATCAGAAGAAAAATGGAAGCTTATGGACTCTCCTTTAGAGTAGATCTTACAATTATTTTAGACTGTGAAAAGGAATATAATTTACTCTTTTAGGGGTCACTGTCTCAGAAGGGAAGAAAAAAATCAGTGAAGGTATAACTGCAATGGATACCTTTTTTATTTTTATTTCTTTTTTGAAATTTACATAAATCTTTGACACATTCTGCAATTATTTCTTTTAGTTGGATTCCCAGTGGTAGAGTTACTGAGTTAAAAGGTCAAATATTTTAAAGGTCTTGATACATACTGCCAAACTGCCTGACAAAAGGGCCACATTAATTTACATTATATAACCACATGGATCAAGATTTCAATAGGCAGAAATGGGAAGGAATTGGCTTCCTGGCAGAAGTAAAGTCTTTTAAAATGACTTAATTTGACAGGGAAGAAGAAATAACACTGGAATTACACTTAGACCCAAATTATGGAAAACCCTAAATGCTAAGATAAGGAAATTGTATTAGCAATATCATCAGGTATTAGAAGTAAGGTTGTGAACAGAAGTGACATGATCAGACCGATTAGAACTATACCTAGGGCTTCCCTAGTGGCACAGTGGTTAAGAATCCACCTGCCAATGGAAGGGACATGGGTTCAAGCCCTGGCCCAGGAAGATCCCACATGCCGCGGAGGAACTAAGCCTGTGCGCCACAACTACTGAGCCTGTGCTCAAGAGCCCACAGGCCACAACTACTGAGCCCACGTGCCACAACTACTGAAGACAGTGTGCCTAGAGCCCGTGCTCCTCAACAAGAGAAGCCACTGCAATGAGAAGCCCATGCACCACAACGAAGAGTAGCCTCCGCTCACCACAACTAGAGAAAGCCCGAGCGCAGCAACGAAGACCCAACACAGCCAAAACTAAAACCAAATAAATTAATTAAAAAAAAAAGAAAGAACTATACCTAGACAAAGATTCATCTGTTCAGAGTCAATACATTAAGACTTTCATACCGAGAAACAGGAACTTGTCTCATTTATGATTACAACTCCCCACAAAAAAGTTTATAAAGTGGTTAACAGCAGGTGTGCAATAAACATTTAGGATAGGATAAATAAATATAAGGGATAGAATGAACCACTCAAAGAGAAAGTAACGTTGTCATAATACAGATACATGACAGGAGAGGTAAAGACAGATTTTAGATAAAGATGTCAAGGGAGACAGGCTCAGGAGTTCATGGTCTGGCTGATCTCACTATTAAATTACTTAATACATATTTACTAAGTACCAACTATCTATATGTATGGTATCATGAACAACATACACAAAGGGATGAGGTGTATTTGAGCATGACAGAATCATTATAAGTAGTCTGGTATGATAGGAAAAGATAGCAAGGTAGGCAAAAAAATGTGAACCAATTTATCCATTCAACAATAAGCAAAAAGTAATATTACATTAATGTCTTAAAAACACCTCTCTGGCAACCAGGCAGAAGACAGATTAGAAGGGAAGTGAAAAGAGAACAAACTAGATATCCTACTCCAAGTATGGCCCACAGACCAGCAGCAGCAGCATCCCATGGGAGTGTCTTAGAAAGGCAGACACTCAGGCCCGACCAAAGGCCCACTGAAATGGAATCTATACTGTAAGATCCTCAGTAATTTGTATGCACATTAAACTTTGAGAGACCCTAGACTAACGAACAGAAGAGTAGTTGGAAGGGTACGAAAATCCCCTAGTAAGGGTTGGATGAAGGTGACTGGGAGAGTCGAGGACATTTAACTGCCCTTGAAAATGCAAATTAACAAGATTTCTCTGCTCATCTCTAAAATTTCAATTACTCTTTTTAGAAAATATCACAAAAGCAGACAAGAGGTAGAGCGATTCAACGCATTTTAAGTACTTTATCCAAGAGTACTGATAATAATCTATCGATTTCTGATCGGAATTAGAAGAAGAAAGACTTGCAACTTAGTGAGAGGGTACTTATATTTTACAAACTGGGGGAACATTACATAAGAGCATTTGAGAATTTTAAGCTATGATATTACAGTTTTTTTCTAAACTCATAAAAATTTCCATTTTTACAAGTGATAAGGTACAAGTAAATGAATTTATATGCAGTTTTCAAATGAAATTTTCCCAAACTTGTTATTTTAATAAGCCCCACCAAAATCACAAAGACAGAGTATCTTTCAGTATTTTGTATTTCCATGTGTATTAATCTTCAGTTCACTTGAAAATCAATTCAATGAACTGGGTATTAAATGATACCAAAGAACTGCTCATTTTGTCAGGTATCATAACCACATGGTGGTTATGGAAGAAAATGTCTAATTTTTTAAGAGATGCATACTGAAATGTGGAAGGGGGAATGAATTTGATTCTAACACCTTACGAAGAAAAAGAAACAAACACAGAAAGGAGATGTGGCAAAATCCTGATGATCGTTCAATCTGAATCAGAGGTTGGCAAATCGCAGCCCACAGCCTGTTTTTATATGGCCTAAGCTAAGAATGTTTTTTCCATGTTTAAAAGATTGTAGGGCTTCCCTGGTGGCACAGTGGTTGAGAGTCCACCTGCCGATGCAGGAGACACGGGTTCGTGCCTCGGTCCAGGAAGATCCCACATGCCGCAGAGCGGCTGGGCCCGTGAGCCATGGCTGCTGAGCCTGCGTGTCCGGAGCCTGTGCTCCGCAACGGGAGAGGCCACAACAGTGAGAGGCCCGCGTACCGCCAAAAAATAAACAAATAAAAAAATAAAATAAAAGATTGTAAAAAGAAAAACAACAACAAAGAAAAATATGCAACAGAGACTAAATATTGTCCCCCACACCTATTATGTTTACTAGTAGACCACGGAAAAAGTTTGCTGACCCCTGTCCTGGATATGAACGGAAGACTTTGCCGTACTATTTGTCTCTACTTATATATATGTTACAAAGTTTTCATACCGAACGATTTTAAAAGAACAGTCTCATTCCACAGTAGAGAAAGACAAATCTAGTAAACCCCAATAATGCTTTAACAGAAACCAAACAAGAACCCAACAATTTGCTAACATTCAAAATGTACTTTAAGCAATGAAAAGTGATTCTCATTAAATAAATATTTGAATGAATCATGTGCCAGGAACTATTTTTTTTTAATTTTTTAAAAAAATTAATTTATTTTTGGCTGTGTTGGGTCTTCGTTGCTGCACATGGGCTTTCTCTAGTTGCAGCGAGCGGGGGCAACTCTTCGTTGTGGTGCACGGGCTTCTCATTGCGGTGGCTTCTCTTGTTGTGGAGCACGGGCTCTAGGTGCGCGGGCTTCAGTAATTGTGGCGCATGGGCTTAGTTGCTCCGCGGCATGTGGGATCTTCCTGGACAAGAGCTCGAACCCGTGACCCCTGCGTTGGCAGCCAGATTCTTAACAACTGCGCCAGCAGGGAAGTCCCCCAGGCACTATTCTAAGGTCAGGGGACACAGAAGTGAATGAAACAGACAAAATTCCTTGCTTTCATAGAATTCTGGCACTGTTGTGCTTATTTTCTTATTTTAATTACAAATATTCTATCTTCCTCCTTTTCAGTATTATGGTCAAGTACATTACTGTGTTCTGACATATAAAAACTAAACATTCATGTGTACTTGTTTTCACTGTAAACAACAACAACAAAAATTAAACAACGTGAAAGATTAGTAACTTTTAAAAAATGTAATAATTAAGCAATACTTACTGGAGATCCAAAGTTATGTCCAACTTCATGAGCAAATGTAATGTGAGAAACTTTGGGGGGTACATGAGACCCATAGTTCTGAACAGTAATAATTCCAGTGTTTAAAGACTTCTTCTTACCATCTGAATAAAGCTTACTTTTTTCACATATTCCTCCAGAGCTTCCTAATTCAAAACAAAATATGGCTAAAATTAGCATCTATTTCCCCCCAAATAATTTTCTAATATATGCTGTATTAACTGGAAACATTTTATATGTATTTTGAGTCCAAAATTGGTACACATGTATATCAAATACTCGAAAGTTTCTTTCGTCCAAGGTTAGGAAGTCATTTCAAATAAAAGTTTTAATGGCACACATATATTCCCAGGGCTGAATACAAAGTCCTTATAAAATGTTCCTCTTCATAATCAAAATGTCCTCCAATTTTTCTCCCATTAATTTAGCAAAACAAATATTTAAGAGTCTGTTCAATTTAAATATTTCAGCATTTACACTGGGTCAAATCCTACACCTCTTCATCTTGTAAAAAAACAAACAAACAAAATAACAACTTATATTTAAGTTAAATGAAAGTTGAACAAAATATTCTCAAAGAGATTCTGAGAAAGTCAATGCTACCAATAATAGCAGTGATGCACAAGAGTATGTGATTCACTATCCTGAGAGGCAACATACAATGTATTCTTAAAAAAAGAAAAGAATTAGTGGTCGCACAGGCTGGGGGTAGGGGAAACAGAGAGAGACTGATAGAGGTACAAACTTCCATTTATAAAAAGAATAAGGTCTGAGGATCTAATGTGTAACACATGATGGCTACAGTTGATAACACAGTATTGTATAAATGAAATTTGCCAAGAGAATAGAACTTAAACATTCTCACACATACACAAAAAGGAAAAAGGTAAATATGTGAGGTGATGGTTGTATTAACTTGGTAGGGGGAATCCTTTCACAATATACAAATATCAAATCATCACACTGTGCACTTTAAATATCTTACAATTTTATTTGTCAATTATATATCTCTCAATAAAGCTTAAAAAAAGGAAAAAATATGTCAAGTGGGTAAAAAAAGGGAGGAGGGAATGAAGGAGAGAAAGTGGGAAGGGAGAGAAAGCAAATGTGGCAAAATGTTAACTGATTAATCTATCAGGAGTTCACTGTATACTACTCTTGCAACCTTTTGGCAAGTTTGAATTTTTTTTCAAAATAGGTTCAAAAAACTGAATTATGATTTTCCAACATGTCTTGAGGATGCTTGCAAATTTTAAAAGAAAAATCTTCATTTTTACTTATATGATACATATTAAATCATTTTGTAGTTCACCTGTTCGTTTATAGTTCCTGAACGTCAGAGCTTAATACCGAAATGAAAGTGCTTTCACATCTAAAGGCAGTTAATTTAAGAAATTAGAAAAAGAACAACAGCAAATCAGAAACTGGCTGGCCAGTCATCGTCTTTATGTACACTAAACTGAGAAGACCACAGTACTTTAAATAACTATTAAAGATTTTCAGTGAGAAGTTCTTTGGTTTACATTCAGATTTAAGAGGTTACTCTATTTAATTATTTTAATTAAAATATCACATGGATTAGGATATTCTGATAACTGATCAAATTATTTCAAATTAGCTTTCTACTACATACAAAGTTACAACAAAGTTATTAAACCATTTTTAAAAGTTTAACATTTATAATCTCTGATAAAGCATATAATAGAAAGCAATTCAAAAAAGATGTACACAAATGGCATGACACTACAATTGCTGCCTTGTTCCTTTTAATATTAGAAAGTACATAGCAACAAATCATAAATTTAATGACTATTAGGATACAATTTAAGAAGCTGAAATGATAATGTGCTTTCACAGAAAACTAAGCTGAAAGGCTAAGTCATATGCAGATTTTAACCAGCAAAGGACTGAGAACCTCTACATTTAAAACTTACTACATCTTCTACACCAAAAACTGGATAGAAAGAAAACAGCAAATGATTTATGAATATTTAATATATTCTCTTAAGCTACCTCTACTTTTGAGTCCTCAACCTTGAGTCCTAAGGACTGTTATCACTATTTCTAAAAACTAGAAAAGATATAAATAAGCACTCTGTATGTAATAATTACAGTCTATATATTACAGTTTTAAACAAATAGTAAATTAATATCCTGCCTCATCGAAGATCTGTCATATGCAAATTGGTCCAATGCAGTACTGGCAAACTTGAATTAAGCATAGAAGACTCCACGCTGCAAATCTTTGTCAGTTAAAAAAAAAATGTAAATAGCATATATTAAAAACTCTGATAATATACCTTCTGTATTTTTAAGGTCTATCTAATTTAAAGGAAGATCATACATAAACTTGAGTGTACTCTTCTGAAATATAGTCTTTATAATTCATATCTTGTTCAACATCTTAACTGCTTTTGGTTTTAATAACTATTGTTTATTTGGAAAGTTTATTACTTGCTACACAGACTAATAGCATATGTTGGAATAATTCAGTTATACAGGAAGAAATAAAATACTATGTCTAATTTTATAAGTCATGGTTTAACTTTTTAAATACTGCAACCACTTCTGATATGCCAGAAACTCAATTAATGATATCATAAATACCTATAGCTAAGCCACAACTCAAGTTCAGTAATTGCTTTACATTGTAAATTTAAGATTTTACTACATATAGTCATTACTGAAAAACAGAAATTATGTAATGAGAAGAATAAAATGTTTTTGAGTCAAAAGCAATTACTGATGGATGGATGACTCAGTGACCAACAAAGAAGTATGACATTTTTCTATCTACAGGATAGTCTGAAAGCTAGTCACAGAATATCAGTCTTAAACTTTAAAAAAGACTCCCCCAAAAGAAAAAAATTATAAAAACTACAGGGTAGTATAATACCTTGACAGAATCCATAAATAAAGTTTTGATGTGAGCAGGCCTAAATATCTAAAACAATAGTATCATGCTGACCATACAATATTAATCTGAGCAGTAATTTTGAAGCAGACATTAGTACCACTCCCAGATAGGTTATTGGGAAATGTCTGAGGGTATTTCTTTATCTGTCAAGTCTGGGGAGCAGTACTCACATGTAATGGGTAGGGACCAAAGATGTTAAACATCCTGCAAGGGACAATCCAGACCTGTACAAAATGTCAATATTAAGTGTCCTCTATTCTAATGATGTAATATTTTAATGACATAATTCTCTTAGCCTTTTAATTACACTTTCAAACAGGTTAAGAATGCGAGGAATATCAAGGAGATTGGCTCAAGATGGCAGAGTAGAGGACGTGTGCTCACTCCCTCTGGCGAGAGCACCAGAATCACAACTAACTGCTGAACAATCATGGACAGGAAGACACTGGAACTCACCAAAAAACATACCCCACATCCAAAGACAAAGGATAAGCCACAATGAGATGGGAGGAGGGGCACAATCACAGTAAAACCAAATCCCATAACTGCTGGATGGGTGACTCACAAACTGGAGAACACTTACATCACAGAAGTCCACCCACTGCAGTGAACGTTCTGAGCCCCACGTGAGGCTTCCCAACGTGGGGGTCTGACACAACCTGGCGGTGCAGAAGGGAGTGGCACAATATATTTAAAGTGATGAAAGGGAAGGACCTACAACCAAGATTACTCTACCCGGCAAGGATCTTATCCAGGTTTGATGGAGAAATCAAAAGCTTTACAGACAAGCAAAAGCTAAGAGAATTCAGCACCACCAAACCAGCTCTAGAACAAATGCTAAAGGAATTTCTCTAAGTGGGAAACACAAGAGAAGAAAAGGACCTACAAAAACAAACCCATAACAATTAAGAAAATGGTAACAGGAACATACATATTGATAATTACCTTAAACATAAATGGATTAAATGCTCCAACCAAAAGACATAGGCTCGCTGAATTGTTACAAAAACAAGACCCATATATATATGCTGTCTACAAGAGACCCACTTCAGACCTAGGAACACATACAGACTCAAAGTAAGGGGATGGAAAAAGATATTCCATGCAAATGAAAATCAAGAGAAAGCTGGAGTAGCAATACTCATATCAGATAAAACACACTTTAAAATAAAGAATGTTACAAGAGACAAGGAAGGATACTACATAATGATCAAGGGATCAATCCAAGAAGAAGATATAACAATGATAAATATATATGCACCCAACACAGAAGCACCTCAATACATAAGGCAACTGCTAACAGCTATAAAAGAGGAAATAGACAGTAACACAATAATAGTGGGGGACTTTAACACCTCACTTACACCAATGGACGGATCATCCAAACAGAAAATTAATAAGGAAACACAAGCTTTAAATGACACAATAGACCAGATAGATTTAACTGATATTAATAGGACATTCCATCCAAAAACAGCAGATTACACTTTCTTCTCAAGTGCACATGGAACATTCTCCAGGATACATCACATTGTGGGTCACAAATAAAGCCTCAGTAAATTCAAGAAAATTGAAATCATATCAAGCATCTTTAACCACAACACTATGAGATTAGAAATCAATTACAGTGAAAAAAAACCTAAGAAACACAAACACATGGAGGCTAAACAATACATTACTAAATAACCAAGAGATCACTGAAGAAATCAAAGAGGAAATCAAAAAATACCTAGAGACAAATTACAATGAAAACACAACGATCCAAAACCTATGGGATGCAACAAAAACAGTTCTAAGAGGGAAGTTTATAGCAATACAAGCCTACCTCAAGAAACAAGAGAAACCTCAAATAAGCAATCTAACCTTAAACCTAAAGGAACTAGAGAAAGAACAAACAAAGCCCAAAGTTAGTAGAAGGAAAGAAATCATAAAGATCAGAGCAGAAATAAATGAAATAGAAACAAAGAAAACAATAGCAAAGATCAATAAAACTAAAAGCTGGTTTTTTGAGAAGAAAAACAAAACTGATAAACCTTTAGCCAGACTCATCAAGAAAAAGAGGGAGAGGACTCAAATCAATAAAATTAAAAATGAAAAAGGAGAAGTTACAACAGACACCACAGAAATACAAAGCATCCTAAGAGACTACCACAAGCAACTCTATGCCAATAAAAAGGACAACTTGGAAGAAATGGACAAATTCTTAGAAAGGTGTAACCTTCCAAGACTGAACCAGGAAAATATGAACAGACCAATCACAAGTAATGAAATTGAAACTGTGATTAAAAATCTTCCAACAAACAAAAGTCCAGGACCAGATGGCTTCACAGGTGAATTCTATCAAATGTTTAGAGAAGAGTGAACACCCATCATTATCAAACTCTTCCAAACACTTCCAGAGGAAGAAACACTCCCAAACTCCTTCTGAGGCCGCCATCACCCTGATACCAAAACCAGACAAAGATACTACAAAAAAAAGAAAATTACAGACCAGTATCACTGAGGAATATAGATGCAAAAATCCTCAACAAAATACTAGCAAACAGAATCCAAAACACATTAAAAGGATCATACACCATGATCAAGTAGGATTTACCCCAGGAATGCAAGGATTCTTCAATATATGCAAATCAATCAATGTGATACACCATATTAACAAACTGAAGAATAAAAAAGCATATAATCATCTCAATAGATGCAGAAAAAGCTTTTGACAAAATTCAACACCCGTTTATGATAAAAACTCTCCAGAAAGTGGGCAGAGAGGGAACCTACCTCAACATAATAAAGGCCATATTCGACAAACCCACAGCAAAAATCATTCTCAATGGTGAAAAACTGTAAGTATTTCCTCTAAGATCAGAAACAAGACAAGGAAGTCCACTCTCGCCACTAGTATTCAACATAGTTTTGGAAGTCCTAGCCATGGCAATCAGAGAAGAAAAAGAAATAAAAGGAATACAAATTGGAAAAGAAGACGTAAAGCTGTCACTGTTTGCAGATGACATGACACTGTACGTAGAGAATCCTAGAGTTGCCACCAGAAAACTACTAGAGCTAATCAATGAATTTGGTAAAGTAGCAGGATACAAAACTAATGCACAGAAATCTCTTGCATTCTTATACATTAATGATGAAAAATCTGAAAGTGAAATTAAGGAAACACTCCCATTTACCACTGCAACAAAAAGAATAAAATACGTAGGAATAAACCTACCTAGGGAGACGAAAGACCTGTATGCAGAAAACTATAAGACACTGATGAAAGAAATTAAAGATGATACAAACAGATGGAGAGATATACCATGTTCTTGGATTCGAAGAATCAATATTGTGAAAATGACTATACTATCCAAAGCAATCTACAGATTCAATGCAATCCTTATCAAATTACCATTTTTTACAGAACTAGGATAAAATATCTTAAAATTTGTATGGAGACACAAAAGACCTGGAAAAGCCAAAGCAGTCTCAAGGGAAAAAAGGGAGCTGGAGGAATCAGACTCCCTGACTTCAGACTATACTACAAAGCTACAGTAATCAAGACAATATGGTATTGGCCCAAAAACAGAAATATAAATCAATGGAACAGGATAGAAAGCCCAGAGATAAACCCACACACCTATGGTCAACTAATCTATGACAAAGGAGGCAAGGACATACAATGGAGAAGAGACAGCCTCTTCAATAAGTGGTGCTGGGAAAACTGGACAGCTACATGTAAAACAATGAAATTAGAACACTCCTTAACACCATACACAAAAATAAACTCAAAATGGATTAGTGACCTAAATGTAAGACTGGATACTCTAAAACTCTTAGAGGAAAACATAGGAAGAACACTCCTTGACAGAAATCACAGCAAGATCTTTTTTGATCCACCTCCTAGAGTAATAGAAATAAAAATAAACAAATGGGACCTAATGAGACTTTAAAGCTTTTGCAAAGCAAAGGAAACTACAAATAAGACGAAAAGACAACCCTCAGAATGGGAGAAAATATTTGCAAACGAATCAATGGACAGAGGATTAATTTCCAAAATATATAAACAGCTCATGCAGCTCAATATTAAAAAAAAAGCAACCCAATCAAAAAATGGGCAGAAGACCTAAACAGACATTTTTCGAAAGACGACATACAGATGGCCAAGAAGCACATGAAAAGCTTCTCAACATCACTAATTATTAAAGAAATGAAAATCAAAACTACAATGAGGTATCACCTCACACCAGTTAGAATGGGCATCATCAGAAAATCTACAAACAACAAATGCTGGAGAGGGTGTGGAGAAAAGGGAACCCTCTTTCACTGTTGGTGGGAATGTAAATTGATACAGCCACTATGGAGAACAGTATGGAGGTTCCTTAAAAAACTAAAAATAGAATTACCATATGACCCAGCAATCCCACTACTGGGCATATACCCTGAGAAAACCATAATTCAAAAAGACACATGCACCCCAATGTTCACTGCAGCACTATTTACAATAGCCAGGTCATGGAAGCAACCTAAATGCCCATCAACAGACGAATGGATAAAGAAGATGTGGTACCTATATACAATGGAATATTACTCAGCCATAAAAAGGAATGAAGTTGGGTCATTTGTAGAGATGTGGATGGATCTAGAGACTGTCATACAGAGTGAAGTAAGTCAGAAAGAAAAACAAATATCGTATATTAACGCATATATGTGGAACCTAGAAAAATGGTACAGATGAACCAGTTTGCAGGGCAGAAACAGAGACACAGATGTAGAGAACAAACATATGGACACCAAGGGGGGAAAGTGGTGTTGGGGGAGTGTGGGGGTGTGTGTGATGAATTGGGAGATTGGGATTGACATGTATAAACTAATATGTATAAAATAGATAACTAATAAGAACATGGCCTATAAAAAATAAAATTCAAAAAAAGAAGAATATCAACGAATTAAAGTAGAAGGAATGATAAAAAAAGAATTTGATAGGCTGTGGGTTATCTTGAGAACCTCATTTTGAGCTCTGCATGCGGTCAAATTCTAATACGTAAAATCAAACTAAAATTTCTAAACTAAGAAAAACAGAAGAGACAATTTCTACCAAATCAAATGTCTCAAAGAATGTTCTTTACAAATGGTCAGAGGAATACTGAATGGTTCAGGATTAGCTCTGGAGATGAAGTCCAGAGCTAGCCCTTTTCAGTGACCTGGCAAAGTGAGACTATGTTCATTGGGTTAACTGATAAAATTAAGAGGGATAATAGATGAGCAGAATGTGCCTTAATAAACCAAAAACTAAAGGCCCCTCAAAAAGCTGGTTAGGGGGCTTCCCTGGTGGCGCAGTGGTTGAGAGTCCGCCTGCCGATGCAGGGGACACGGGTTCGTGCCCCAGTCTGGGAAGATCCCACATGCCGCGGAGCGGCTGGGCCCGTGAGCCATGGCTGCTGAGCCTGCGCGTCCAGAGCCTGTGCTCCGCAACGAGAGAGGCCACAACAGTGAGAGGCCCGCATACCGCAAAAAAAAAAAAAAAGCTGGTTAGGGGTTTCCCTGGTGGCGCAGTGGTTGGGAGTCCGCCTGCCGATGCAGGGGACGCGGGTGCGTGCCCTGATCCGGGAGGATCCCGCGTGCCGCGGAGCAGCTGGGCCCATGAGCCATGGCCGCTGGGCCTGTGTGTCCGGAGCCTGTGCTCCGCAATGGGAGAGGCCGCAGCGGTGAGAGGCCCGCATACAGCAAAAAAAAAAAAAAAAAAGCTGGTTAGAAGGGTGTAGCAAATGAAGTAGAACAAAGGGATTATCTAATATAAAGAATCTACTTTTGGGTTTTCCTGGTGGCACAGTGGTTGAGAGTCCGCCTGCCGATGCAGGAGACACGGGTTCGTGCCCCGGTCCGGGAAGATCCCACATGCCATAGAGCGGCTGGGCCCGTGAGCCATGGCCGGAGCCCGTGCTCCGCAACGGGAGAGACCACACAGTGAGAGGCCCGCGTACCGCAAAAAAAAAAAAAAAAAAAAGAATCTACTTTGTTAAGGAACCAATGTTTCGGTCTCTAAAATAAGAGGCTACTACCTGCTTAACACAGAACTGTGTTTATATAAAGAGAAGTTTAGAGTAATCTTTCTAGATTCATATTCAAGACTATCTTTGTTTTGGAGACCAGACTCCTCCCTTTTGGGGGCTCCATTCTAGGCCCTGTATAATTTCAAATGGAAGCCTCCAAGTCATCCCAGCTCACAAGCTGTTTCTACTTATTATGGAGTTGGGGCAGGAGGTACTGTTTTTCTCATTGAGGTAACTGAAGGCAGTACCCAACCACAATAAGAAATATTAAAAGAACAAATAAAAAGTAGTATTAACAAGACTTAAAGACAAGAAACCTACTATTCAAATGTTTTAACCCTCATTGCTTTTCCCAGCTTAACTGAGTCAGTGAAGAAGACTACAACGAATAATTTGAGTAACTATTCTGTGAAAATTAACACAACAGTATCAAAACAAAATCCTTTCCACTACCATATATTTGAATAGTGAAACAGCTGCAGTTAAATGATACAACAGAAATTAATTAGGCCAAATAAAAATGAAAAAGATTAAGAAACAGTAATATCACAAGCTGAACATATCAGCTATAAAATGATATTTTAAAAAATAGTGTAACAGCGAGCATTACGAAGATCTACATGCAGAAACATGAAGTATCAAAGGAAGGGCAAAGACAGAAGAAATTACAATGAAAAATAAACAAGCTGAAGCAAAATGATTTACCTGCATTTATAGAGACAGAACAGACAAGGACCCCGTCTCCTAGTTCCCAAACCAATGCTCTTCTAATTATGCCTTGACAATTACCCAAAATGATGCCTAAATAATACATAGTACTGTTTTATAACTCATCTCTCTTAAGAAAGAAGGAAATAGATTCCATCTCTGCTTAGATCCAGGAAACATTTCAACTTCTTCTTGGAAATGTCTTAGAAAGATAAAAGTAGGATGTTACATTATAATAATACCTAGTAAAACAACTACCAAATGCACAAAACCTGGAGTCAAAAGGTCCAGATTCTAGGTTCTGTGAGATACTGGGTTGTTGACAAAGTCTCTGAATCCAATCCACCTGTATAATGGAGGAAATACTACCTACACCTCATAACGGAACTGAATTAATCAGTAAGAGCAAATACATAAAGTTCCTTATAAAATAATAAAATGTAGGTGAAATAAACTCAGTTCAGGTAGTCTAAGGGCAAAGGGAAGTGAAGAAGAAAGCTGTCAAGGCAGGTATCTTATTCTAGAAAAAGTTGTGTCAAAGGAACAAAGATCCCTTCTCTTTGCCACTCTGGCCCCATTCTTCCTGCCGAGCCCCTCCCCAGAAGCTCTTAGAAAAAGGCTTCTGAGAGCTGGAGTTAGGGGTTTACCACAGAGTAAAGGAAGAGGGCATCAGATGAAGAACGCAATGACAAAAATACAAGTAACGTGGCCCATCATTTTCAATCCAGAACTGCTGCTTCAATAAAATAAGCACCATTTCATAAAATAAGTGGTCCAGATATCATAAACAACTAGAAAGAAAAACTAACTCTCCCTCCAAACCCATAACCCCAGTCCAATCATGAGAAAAACATCAAAAAGACTGCAACAGAGGGGCATCCTACAACATTCCTGACCAATACTCCTCAAAATTGTCAAGGTTATAAAAAAACAAGAAAAGTCTGAGAAACCATCACAGCCAAGAACTAAAGAGGCATGACAATTAACGTACTGTGGTATCCTGGACAAGATCTTGGAACAGAAGAAGGACCGTAGTAAAAACTAAAGAAATCTGAATAAACTATGGGCTGACTTTAGTTAACGATAATGTACCAGTATTGGTTGATAAATTGTAACAAATGTACCATACTAATGTAAGCTGTTAATAATATAGGAAGGTAGTGGAGACGACTCTATCTGCTCATTTTTTTCTATAAATCTAAAACTGTTCTAAATATACAGTCTATTTTTTTTTTTTTAAAGTAGACATGAGGATATCTGAAGTTTCAGGAAAATTTGACCAAGCTCTCTCAGGACCATTACATTCTTAATGAACAGGAGTCTGGAGTTGAAAATGCAAAATGGCAGAAAGTTTTTAGTCTGAGATCATCCAATCATTTGCCCAGGAGACATTTTGTGAGCAAAAATATTAAGATGGTGGTTTGCAGACTTTAGTATGCATCAGAAACACCTGGAGGGCCTCTTCAAACAAAGGCTGATGGGCTCCACACCTGGAGTTTCTGATCTAGTAGACCTGAGTGAGGCCCATGGATTTACATTTCTAACAAGTTCCCAGGTAATACAGATGCTGCTAGTCCATGGAGCACACTTCAAGAGCCACTATATTAATGGTAATATATAAAGAAAAATGAATCCCTGAGTTTCTATAGTACTTACTGATGATTAAGGAGAAGGGACTATAAACTATGTGATAAAATTATCCAACTAACCAAGGAGGGGAAAAGAAATTTCAGAATATAAAAGTTATAAAACGTGAATTATCATAGGAAAGAGTGAGTTGTACAATCTGCTGACAACGCAAGTAACACAAAACCAACACAGATCATTGTAAAGGACAAATATACAAAAATACTGCACTATGATATATGCAGCCTATGACATAAACTTGTACTTTAATGACATCATGAAATTGAGTACACTTTAAAATGTGCAAGAAAAACAAAAGCTTTGGAAACTAAAAAGGATATTCATTGCTGGCTTAAAAAAGAAGAGCAAGTATAAAAGCAAAAATACAGTATTAAAGATGTTAAATATGCATAACAAACCAAAGAATAAACTAAGAATAGAAAAGCCTGTCTTGCCCTGGATAAAGCAGAAGTTTATACTTTGAAAAAGAAATTATGTATCAGAAGGAGAAACTGCTGTGTATAGCTCAGAAGGTGACAGACTACTGATCAAATTCTATATGGCAAAATTTATATTCAAAGAGTCCGGGATTCTTTCTACTCATCTTTCAATTCATCAATTTCTCTAAGTAGGCTACTGAACTTATTACACTGTGACTCACAGACCCCCACCCCGACTGCAATGGCAAGGGGATTATCCCATTCGGGCTTTCTCAGTGACAGTAGCTTTCATGGCTAAGGCAGAGACCCCAGGGGAACGTGGGGCCATGCAGTCAAGCCAGTGGAGCTATGGGTACTGGGCCTCCTGCCCACATCTCTTTTCAGGCAACACTTCCCTTTTGTTAAAATAAAGGTGAGAAATAATAATAATAAAGGCAGTCTTTCTTTTCTTTCTACCTGCTATTCCTGAGTAGGGTTTCTCTGCTCTTTATCTCATGGCAGAAGAAGCAAGAACACAGTTTTCCCCTTTTGACTCTAAAAACCTCTCCCCATCCCCCTACCTCCCAAAATAATTAATTACATTAACTTTTGTTAAAAAATTAATATTTTGCTTTTCAGTTTCAGAACTAAGTACCACTTTTTCCCATAAAATTATTTATTTCAGCTACTGAATGTACCAAATGTCAGGATATCTCCCTGTTAGTACTCATTTACTCATTTCAAAATAAAAAGCTGCTTCAACTATTTTTTCATTTACATTATGCTTATGAATTCTGCCTAACTCAAGATGTATACATTCAGATACTGTACAGGCATCACTTTCTCCTATACTTTGTAAAATTCAATCCATCAAGAGAACTGCTTTTCATTTCAAGTAGTAAGTCAAGACATATATAGATAAACTACCTGAAGGTGCTCCAACCCAAGCCAGACCAAGGACACCATCATCAAAATCTCGGTCTGTGAAGACATAGGCCAAACAGTAGTCATCATGATTCTGCTCAGAATTTAATTCCAGAAACTTCTCCACACCAATATTTGGAAAACGGAAGGGATTTGTAGGGTCCTTCTCATCAGCAGTTGTGTTGATCTAAAATCCAAAACAATGATTTTAACAAGCAACCAACGTTAGCAGAGCCTTAGTGTAAGTAGTATCTTCCTGGACAATATGCTTGGGGCCCAAGGAAGTCAGGCCTAAATTAAAGCTTCTACAGTTATTCCCACTACCTCCATCCCTGATCTAATCAGAGAAGCCAAAAAGGGAGGAGGGAAGGAGGGAGGGAGGAGGGAAGGAAGGAAGGATGGAAGGGTAGGGGAATTAAAACTGAGTATATTACATTTCTGAGCAAGTGTTCACAGATTCCTGAACACTGAACACTTGGGATGGGAAAACAAGTTCTGCTTTCAAAATTTCCAATAAGGAAGTACAGTTTCTCAATTTAATCATTTGATGAGTCTCCTTTAGTGCTAATCTCCTACATATGATGACAAGTATGACATAAAACCCTATATTTCAGCTAATTAATATAACATAAAAGAAATATTGAACCCAAAACTGTCAATTCAGCAGACAAATCACATTCTTCGTTCTCCTTGCCTAGAGTCTTGAGTCAAGCACAACTAATTTCAAGTTCAATCTTTTCCCCTGAATGTGATCAAGAATTTTTTTTTTCTTTGCCAATTCATTTCTCTTATTATTTCAAGCTGAGTTCCTCCAGAATGTTTCCTTCCACACTTAGCTACTATACTCCTGGGTGCAGGTTCCTCCTTCACAATATGAAGAATAATCAGTTCTGATACCAAACTTCAACTGAAACAAAAGCTTTCATTTACTACTCATTGCTTCCTTTCAGAGACCTCTGCCTAACCTCTGAAGTCCTAGAACAATTTGGTTTTCCCCAAGTAAATCAGAGAATTACATACAAGACTGTTGGTAGAGAATAAAAAGGAATATGTATGAGAGTAAACATTGCTTAGAAGGGAAATCTCAGTCTATTGAAAATATCAGTGATAAGGCTATTACAATTAATAAAATGAAAACTATAGGTCTTTTTAGGATCCACATCTTTCAGTAAAAACCAAGGAGCTTACAAACAGGATGGTAGAAACACCACTGAAGGCAATTGCCTAAAGACAGATATGAGATCATCTGGTTTATCCATTAACAATTAACCAGAAACAATCAGTTATGGTCATCTAACACACACACACACACACACACACACACACACACACACACACACACACACACACATATCCAAAAACAAGAACACTATACATTAAAGGTAGCCCATGCTTAGACACATGCTGCATATCGCTTTTTCCCACTAAACATAGAAATGAAATTCTCTGACACTTCTGTAATATTGGCTACAAATAAAAACTGCATCTAAATTTTAGTTACCTATATTAAAATGGGATGATTAATTTTTTCTTAATAAATTTATTTATTTAAACTAAAGTTTTAATCTCAGTTAAAGGCCTGAAAAACAACTAATCGCCACATAACTTTTTTTTTTTTTTTTTTTGCAGTATGCGGGCCTCTCACCGTTGTGGCCTCTCCCGTTGCGGAGCACAGGCTCCGGACGCGCAGGCTCAGCGGCCATGGCTCACGGGCCCAGCCGCTCCGCGGCATGTGGGATCTTCCCGGACCGGGGCATGAACCCGTGTCCCCTGGATCGGCAGGCGGACTCTCAACCACTGCGCCACCAGGGAAGCCCCACATAACTCTTTTATATACATGCATCTATTCATAATGCAAATTATTTTAGTCAAACAAATGTGTTTCACTAAAATTTGTTCAGGTGTTCTCTACTTTTCACTACTTTGCATTTCATTGCTCTGTCTACTAAATAGCAATATTTATAACATCACTTTTACTTGCTCATTTAAAGGTTTATATTGCTCTCAAAATACATGAAAGCAATTGATTACAAACAGTTCTTATACAGTATATCGAACCATATTTCACCTTAAGGCAATCCAATGTAATAATTAATCATGTCACTTCTAAAAGTAAGGACCACTTTCAGCTATTTTTTAAAATATATTACATGTATGTACTAAAACTATAATCTAGTCAACAATATTTTAAGAAGAATAAAAGCACAAAATATAAAGAAACCCTGTGGGGTATTCCCTGGTGGTCTGGTGGTTAGGACTCAGCGCTTTCACTGCCAAGGGCCTGGGTTCGATCTCTGGTTGGGGAACTAAGATGCCGCAAGCTACCGGCGCAGCCAAAAAAACGCTGCACAGCCATGTGGCACAGCAAAAAATAAATAAATAAATAACATTTAAAAAAAATAAAAGCCATTAAAAATAATTTTTTTTTAAATAAAGAAATCCTGTGGCAAGTACTTTTGTAAAATGATGATTTTTAAAACCCAGGTTATCTAGCTTATAAACTCAGATTCTTAAAAGCTTTATACTTTGAAAGAATTCATATTTAGAAAATTTTTGAAACAGTCCAAATTTTTAATAATAATATTTACTTATTAACAATTTATAACATTAAAACTAAGAATCAGTAGTTCTGGATCAGCATTTCTCAAAATGTGCACTGCAGGTCTTTGGAGTTTCAGCTGATGTTAATACAAAAAGGTTAAATTAGCTTAGAAAAATATGGATTTCTTTCCCAAAGGATTTCTCAAAACTTGAAATACATTAGTGTGCACTGTTAAATTTCAAGAGGAAACAGTATTAAGTGTTTTTCCAACTTCCAATTGTATTTAACCACTGTATCTATCCTTCCCTCCGCTGCAGCATCAAATGGGACACACTGTGAAATATACTGCATAAGGCAAATCTGAAGAAACTGGGGAATAATATCAGGGAGAAAAATGTCAAGTACGGTATCTGCAGTTACTTAGAGCGCTTTCTAACTGGTATGTTAATCAGATAGATAGAAAACAGTACTTTCTACCATACCTCTTCTGCAGTCCAGATTAAAGCCCTATAGATTTCATTAAGTCATAAACCCAAGTATCCCCTCTGTGTGTGTGTAAAACCCAAGAGTAAAGCTAACCTGCATCAGCACATACAATTTAACTATTTAATGCATGAAGATGAAGTAAAAGTCAAGCATTTTTCTTTTTGTAAACATGATCCTTATTGTTTCTCTTTCTTAATGTTCTTAACTACTGAAATTCCTTACTTACTCTTATGCGTTTCACCATGAAACTGATATTACGGATTCCAGAGAAGTCTGTGGTCTGGTAAATTGTATCAATCGCTTTAACATGACTGGATATCTATTGATTTAAAAAAAAAGACATTTTAGAGGCAATGTTGAAATGTGAAAAAGACTGTGAATTTCCATTTCCCAAATCAAGAATTATTCATATTCTACCACATTCAAATTTTAAAATGTCAATATCATACACTAGATGAAAGGATGAAAAAGATTAGTGAGCTGGAACTGAGAAGGGAAATTCAGTGACTTTTCCATATTTTTCTCTGGCCAAAACCAAACATGTACTCTTGCCTCAGTCATATATTGGGTTGGCCAAAAAGTCCCTTTGGTTTTTAAGTAAAAATAAAAGACATTTTTCATTTTCACCAAGAACTTTATTGGACAATGTATTCACCATTTTGTTCCACTACCTTCTGCCATTTTTCAGGCAACTTCATAATTCCATTCCCAAAACTTTTTATCTTTTCAAGCAAAGAACTGTTCCAGGTACCTTTTACAGTCTTCCAGAGAATTGAAATTTTTTCCATTAAGAGAATTTAGTAAAGACCAAAATAAATGGAAATCTGAAGGTGCACATAAATGGAAATCTGAAGGGGATGAATCAGAACTTCCCAGCCAAGCTGTAACAGTTTTTTCCTGGTCATCAAAAAAACATGCAGTCTTGTGTTATCCTGATGGAAGATTCTGTGTTTTTTGTTGACCAATTCCGGACGCTTTTTGTCGAGTGCCACTTTCAGTTGGTCTAGCTGGGAGCAGTACTAGCTGGAATTAATCGTATGGTTTTCCGTTAGGAGCTCATAATAGAGGACTTCCTTCCAATCGCACCATCTACACAACATCACCTTCTCTGGACGAAGACCGGCCTTTTTTTTTTTTTTTTTGCGGTACGCGGGCCTCTCACTGTTGTGGCCTCTCCTGTTGCGGAGCACAGGCTCCGGACGCGCAGGCTCAGCGGCCATGGCTCACGGGCCCAGCCGCTCCGTGGCATGTGGGATCCTCCCGGACCGGGGCACAAACCCGTGTCCCCTGCATCGGCAGGCGGACTCCCAACCACTGCGCCACCAGGGAAGCCCTCGAAGACCAGCCTTTGGTGTGGTTGGTGGTGGTTCATTTTGCATGCCCCACGATCTCTTCCGTTCCACATTATTGTACAGCAGGGGTCCCCAACCCCTGGGCCGCGGACAGGTAGTGGTCCTCGGCCTGTTATAAACTGGGCCACACAGCAGGAGGTGAGCAGTGGGCGAGCAAACGAAGCTTCATCTGCGGCTCCCCATCACTCACATTACCGCCTGACCCATCCCCCCGACCCCCATCTGTGGAAAAACTGTCTTCCACAAAACCAGTCCCTGGTGCCAAAAAGGTTGGGGACGGCTGTTGAACAGTATCCACTTTTCATTGCCCGTCACAATTTGTTTTAAAAAGCAGAACGTTTTCGTTACGTTTAAGTAGAGAATCACATGCGGAAATACGGGCAAGAAGGTTTTTTTCGCTCAACTTTCGTGGAACCCGAACATCAAAGCTATTAACATAACTGAGCTGGTACAAATGATTTTCAGTGCTTGATTTGGATATTTTGAATATGTCTGCTATCTCCCACGTGGTATAACGTTGATTGTTCTCAATTAATGTCTCGATTTGATTGCTATCAACTTCAACTGGTCTACCTAGCCGTGGAGCATCGTCCAGTGAGAAATCTCCAGCACGAAACTTTGCAAACCACTTTTGACACGTTTGATCAGTCACAGCACCTTCTCCATACACTACACAAAACTTTTTTCACGTTTCAGCTGTGTTTTTACCTTTCATGAAATAATAAAGCATAATATGCCAAATGTTTTTCTTCCATCTTCAATATTAAAATGGCTACACAAAAATTCACCAATTTTGATAAGTTTTTTTTTTAATGCATGCTGATCTGACAGCTGTCACAATACAATCTAACAAAATTGTTTCAAATGAAATTAAAGACAATTAAGCACTACTAGTGACATCTTATGGAAAAAACTGAACGAACTTTTTGGCCAACTCAGTAAAACTTGGTTTCCTCAATTCCATCCTGCAACGTCATACCTCCACGTCTTTTCGCATGCTGCTTCCTTATGCC
This sequence comes from Orcinus orca, assembly GCF_937001465.1. Classification (NCBI taxonomy): domain Eukaryota; kingdom Metazoa; phylum Chordata; class Mammalia; order Artiodactyla; family Delphinidae; genus Orcinus; species Orcinus orca. The sequence goes on along the minus strand of NC_064560.1, from coordinate 99,772,455 downwards.
TAGGGTATCTACCCCTTAGATTCAGCTCAAACATCTTCTGTGAATATCCCTGATAATATCAGGACACTCAGTCGGTCTCTGACTTTATTCTTTCCACTGATCCAATAGTACATATTCTGTAAGTTTTGTCCACCATTTACTATATGGTAGGCGCTGTTTTAGGTGCTGGAGGTACAGGCGTAAACAAAATTGAGAAGGTCCCTATAAATTTACAGATTTATTCTAGAGGGGGAGGAAGGGAAGGAAGTAATACAAATATAAATAACATACATTCAGATTTTGCTAAATTCTAAGAAGAGGTAAACAGGGTGATAGAACACAAAAAGATCCTCTTTTTCCTAGCTGACTCCCAACTTAACTCTCTGGCTTCTAAACCACTCTATATACAACCTTCCCATCTTCATTCACAAAAAGCACTCTTGCTACCACTTATGTGAAAACATGCATATATATATAGGTTCAAAACTATTTTCAAAGAAATTATATAAACATAAATAGTCAAGTAAAAGCATTAACAATAATAATTTCAAAAGTAGCCCTAGTTGCCAAACAATGATAAAGAATACCATAACACTGCTGATAAAGTCCATTATAAATCTGCTATCTACCCTCAGCTTGGCCTAGCAATCCCTTATCCAATTCTCACTGTTCCTTCTCCACCCCCAACAGTGGTAGTTCAAACATTTTCCCACAGACGACTGATCAGACATCTTACTTTACTGAGGGTTCATCTTGATCGCCTGTTCTTTTAACCTTCAAACTTTTCTTTCTTTTTTAATATTTATTTATTTATTTGGTTGCGCCGGGTCTTAGTTGTGGCAGGCGGGCTCCTTAGCTGCAGCATGCATGTGGGATCTAGTTCCCTGACCAGGGCTCAAACCAGGGTCCCCTGCATTGGGAGCATGGAGTCTTATCCATTGCGCCACCAGGGAAGTCCCCAAACTTTTCTATCTTTATGCATTTCTATCTCCCTCAAATGGTAACTCTTCCTTAAAGAGTAACTTTTCTATATTCTTAACCCCAATGTTTACTGGATCTTCAAGGACATTGTTTCTCATCAGTTTTTATTTCTCATATCTAACACTGCTTCTCTACTGGATCATTTTCCTCTTCTGACCAACTTCTCATGTATCCCCCTTTCACTCAAATATTCCATATTATTCCTGACACCATTTTTTTCCTGTTTTTCACATCTCTTGAAACCCTAACTGCTCCTGCCAACCCATTCCTTATTGTTCACAATGTTTTTACCGTCACAACTTTATTGAGAGCTTGCTTAAAGTCCATCAATAATATTCTAATAACTAAAAATCAGCTAACCTTTATAATCATTCTTTCTTTTTTTCAGCATTACTGAGGTATAAATGACAAATAAAATGTAAGATATTTAAAGTGTACGTCATGATTTGACATACATATAAAATATACATTGTATATTTGACATACATATACATCGAGTTAATTACTTTGTAGTCATTCTCTTTGGTATCTCCACATATGACACTATTGGTTATGCATTTTGTTGTGAAACTTTGCTTATTCCTTGGCTAATCCTATTTTATCTCCTACCTCTTTAACTATTATATTTTAGCCCATAGCTTCTCCTTGTCATCCTATTCACTATAAAGAGATTTTATCTCCCAGTTCCTTCCCTTTTGATTTCATTCTCTCTCCTTATTTTAACTATCTCTTTTGCACCCTTAAATTCCATGCAGAAAGCTCAAGGCTAACCTCTCCCAAGCTCCAGTTCTACATTTTCAATACCCTATCATCACCATGTACATGGGCTTTTAAACGTGTCTAAAAGTAAGTTCATCACCACCAACAAAATGAGTTTACCATTTATACTAATGACACCTCCACCCTCTCAGTCTCAAATCCTTGGACTCAAAATGCATTCATCAAACTCTCACTGGATACCTTCAAAATGAAGGATATTTTGGGCTTCCCTGGTGATGCAGTGGATGAGAGTCCGCCTGCCGATGCAGGGGACACGGGTTCGTGCCCTGGTCCAGGAAGATCCCACATGCCACGGAGCGGCTGGGCCCGTGAGCCATGGCCGCTGAGCCTGCGCGTCTGGAGCCTGTGCTCCGCAACGGGAGAGGCCACAGCAGCGAGAGCCCCGCGTACCGCAAAAAAAAAAAAAAAAAAAAAAAGGATATTTTGAAGAGTGTCTCCGAAAAATTTATACTTCAATAAGACACAAATGCAGATAGTAATGTAACTTAGAAAGTGTTAAGTATAAGGAGAACACAGAATACAAATTAAAGATTCTTATTGGAAAGACTCCTCTACCTTTCCCTCCCTTAAGACCACAAATGACAATTTGACCCTCTCCTCCAAGCTAAGCTCCCAGTGTCATCTCCTTCATGAAATCATTTTCTTACATCTCTCTTTAGAATGACACTAAAATATCCTAACTGGTCTTTCAGTTATTTGTGTTCTTACCTTACATATTTTCTCGTATCACAATTGAAAATACATACTCTTTATTTTTCCAAAATGAGATATGCACTAACTTTAATTTTTAGAGGAATATACAGGTATAATGAAACAATATGAGAATATGAAAACTAAAATAGTAGCAAAATTATAAATACCTGGGCAATCACAGCCTCTCGTGTTCCATAATATTTAAAAAACAGATGATCAGTCTGAATATAAAGCTGACAAGTATTTTTTTCAGCTGAAGTTGTACGTTTTTTCCTCAGGAGTTCTGGACCGTTAATAGCATGTTCTTCTTGAGGTGTCTATATGTCAAAAAGAGTCATTTCTAATCATCAGTATGCTTCACTGTTATAATTTTATATAGTTAAGAATACACATTATAAACAATTTCACTTTCTACTTTATTATGTAAGACCATAGGTATTTCCTTGCACTGTTAAAAATTCTTCATAAACACCACTTTCAGTCTCATAACATTCTACTATATAGATGACTTATTTATTCAAGCAATTCTTTAACTTTGAAACATTTTCAAAACATACTATTTAATACGTAAATATAAAGCAAGTCTTACAGTAGTTTACAATACTTTGATGTCTTCCTCTACCTCACCTCTAATACCCAATCTATCACCAGCCCTGTCAGATTTAGCTTCTAAATACTTAGGGCATCTGCCCATTACCTCTAGCTCCATCACATTAGCCCAAGCCACCATCACTTATTACCTAGAGTATTGCAATCTGAGCGATGGGAATCTACCTCTATCCACTTCTGGCCTTCAATCTAATCTTCATACTGCAATCCTTTCAAAAAACAATTTTGAAAATATTACCCACCTGCATTTGTATTTCAATGATTTCCTATGGCTCTAAGGATAAAGTCGTAAACCCTTTATATGCACCACCCAGTCAGCACTGCAGACTCTACTTACCTGTCCAGTTTCGTCCCGTTCCATATTACTTCACAGAGAGACCCTACTACATTACCCAACTCCAGCTGTCTGTGCTACAGCTACATAGGCCTTCTTTCCAACCCTCCAACACACGGTCTGCATCCTGTCACAGTCTTTTGCACATGGTGATGCTGTCTCTCCTGATCTAGTTAACTTCTTTTCTTCAGACTTAGCAAAGACCAATTCACCCATCATACCACCTCACAGAACCATGTACCCATGTCCTTTACAGTTTATCATGTGGTTATTTGTTTATTTTCTGTCCCCAGCCCACCACCATTACTTCAACCACTAGAATGACAGTTCTGGAAAGAAGAAATTATCTCGGTGTTTGCGTCTCACTATACTGCTATCAGCTAACACACACTTCACAGGCAAACAGTAGACACTCAATAAGTATTTGTTTAAATAATTAACACTGCTATTGAATCCAAGCACTTAAACATTTGTTGACATCTAAAAGCACCATGTTAAGTGAATTTTGATGACAGAGTAATAGAGAATTCAACTTAAATTAATTAAATTTTAAGCCACAATTCCAAATTTACACTCACATTTTATAATTTCCTTCTCCCTTGACAACTCCATGTTTGACTGTTCTCTTAGTTACTGTCTTCATTGTACTTTTATCTATTTTCGCTCAGTACATCATTCTAGGATGGCAGTTACTGTTTCAGCACATTCCATTGTCTTCTGGTTTCAACTGTTTCCAATGAGAAATGAGCTGTCATTTTTACTGTTGCTTCTCTGAAGGTGACTAGACTTTTTTTATTGGTCGCTTTTAAGAGTATATTCTTTGGTTTTTAGACTTCTCTAATATTGTGCTAGTGTTATTTTCTTTGTGAAAGACTTTTCCTGCGCTAATTACAGGGTTTACTAAATTTGTTGTTTGATATTCTCTGTCATATGTGGAATTCTCAGCCACCATCTGTCCCTATTTCACTCATTTTTTCTCCTTCTGAGATATCAATTACACATACTTTAGGCCTTTTTAATGTATCACCTATGTCTCTTAAAGCTCTTTTCTGTATTTTCTACACTTTTGTTTCTAAGTGGTTTACCCTATTTTTTTATGACGTACTATTCAGGTCTAAGCCCGTCAAATTCTTCGTTTCTGTTGTTTTATTTTTCCATTCTACAATTTCCATTAGGTTCTTTTGTTCATTTTCAATTTTCTGCTGAAATTTTTAATTTCCTCTTTATGTACTTGAACATATTATAAAGTCTGTATCTGTGTCTGATCATTTCATTATTCACATACCTTTAGGTTGTTTACATGTCTGACACCCCAGCTATACTGTAAGCTCTCTGAGGGTGTATACCTGTCATTTATTCTTGAATGGCTAATGTCTGATAAATAATTTTTTCCCTCTCACTCTTCCATCATGTTGTCTCATTTGCTAATGTGCTGATTATTTTGAACTGAGTGCCAGACAATGTGCATGGAAAACCATAGATATAATCTGAGGCTTCAAGTAATGATATCTTTCTCAAGAGAAGATCTGTTTTCACTTCTGGCAGGCAATGAGCCTTGGTGCACTAGTAATCCTCGATTACCTTAATCCAATCAGAGATTAAGAAGATGTGGTGTGAAACTTTAACCCCTGTGAGGGGAGGCAGAACACTTTCTGATTCACCCTTACTTCTAGGGAGCAGCCCTTCATTCAAGATCGCAACCTGAAGTCCCGAAATAGTAGTTTTATCTTTAGCCTCAAGAATCTGGAGGGTTCTATTCAGCTTTTCAGTCTCTTAGCTACCTCCTCAGGAACTGGAAGATACAGCTAGAGAAAAGGTAGCCCCAAACGTCAGGCTCACCTTCCTAAGTGCCCTCTTTTTTCCCTAAGATCTGGTCCCACACTTCTTCACAGCTTTGTTATCTCTCCAACGCCTTCTAACAAATACACACACATGCAGACACAAACATAACATATATTTTTTTAAATATTCGTATTTTGAGTTCAGGTTGGTCTCTATTAGTTGTTCTAAACAGGAGAAGGACTACTTCTCTATTTCTTGACAACAATATTTTGTCCATGTTATGAATTGTGAATATTGTTTCAAAGTTTATCACTGTCTTCACTTTAAGGTGTCCTTTACTCTTAATTTTCATAGAGTGAAATACGTCAATTCTTTAATAGTCAAAGATTCCATGCCTTATTCAAAGTGTTTCTCTACTTCAAAATACAAAATATTTTTTAATATCTTCTTTTGTCAAGTGTCTTTTCAAATGCTTTTGCCCTTTTTTTTTTTTTTTTTGCTGTACGCAGGCATCTCACTGTCGTGGCCTCTTCTGTTGCGGAGCACAGGTTCCGGACGCACAGGCTCAGCGGCCATGGCTCACGGGCCCAGCCGCTCCGCGGCATGTGGGATCTTCCCGGACCCGGGCACAAACCTGCATCCCCTGCATCAGCAGGCGGACTCTCAACCACTGCGCCACCAGGGAAGCCCTGCCCATTTTTTAATTGAGGTTTGACCATTTTTTAAAAACTGAGTTATAAGAGTTCTTGGTATATTCTGGAAAAGCCTTCTGTCAGATATATGTACTGCTGACATTTTTCTCACAGTCTGTGGCTTCTTTTTACATTTTCTTAACTGTATCTTTTGAGAAGTTTTTAATTTTGACAAAGTCGAGTTCGTAATTTTTTTCAGCAGGGTATTTCTGTGTCCTAAGAAATTGTTGTCTATTCCAAAGTCACAAAAATGTCCTCCATGTTTTTATCTAGAAGTTTATGTTTTAGCTTTAAGCATACAGATTTATTATCCGTTTTGAGTTTATTTTTGTATAAGGTGTAATGGTATAAGTTGAGGTTCTTTTTTTTTATGGATATTCAATTGTTCTAGTACTATCTGTCAGACTGCTCTTTCGTCCTTTAAATTACCTTGGGACTTTTGTGAAAATCAACTGGCCAAATGGATATGGACTCTCTATTCTGTTCCATGACCTGTAAGTCTATCCTGAGGTCAAGATGACACCATCTTGATTACTGCAGCTTTATAGTAAATCTCAAAATCAGGTAGTATAAGTCCTCTAACTTTTGTTCTTTTTTGAAAATTGTTTTGGCTATTCTAGGTCCTTTACATTTCCATATAACTTTGAAAACCTGTTTGTCAATTACTAGATAAATCCCCACTAGGGGATTATATTTGGTTCTTTTATTATAATTACTATTCTCTTTGTTTTCATAGTTTTTTGAACACATTAATATTAGTTGTTTCAAAGCCCTCATGTGCTAATGCCTGTAATTTCTAGTCTGTTTCTATCTGGGTGGTATTTTGTTCTGATTATGGATCACCTTTTCCAACTTCTTGAGCTTCTGGTCATCTAGCAATGTTTTCTGAACATCTGACATTCTGCATGCTACATCGTTGAGTATCTGCATTCAGTGTCCTTCTTTAACAAGTATTATTGAGCTTTGCTCTGACAGGCAACTAATTTACTTGAAAATCACCTTGATCTTTCTGAAGCTTGGTTTTTCAGCTTAGTTAGGACAGGTCTGGAGTAGCCTTTAGTCTAGGGTGAGATTAGCCTACTCCAAGCATGGCTTGGGATCTCTACCAAGTACAATTTCCGATTGTTGTTTCAGTTCATAGATTCCTCAGTAGTTTTTCTTTCTTGGGTAGTTTTCTCATAGAATCTCACCCTGTGCATGCACAGCTTAGAATACGGCTAAGATTCAAGGCGACCCCTGTGCAGATATCTAGAGCTTTTTTTCAGCATAGCTCTCTCCTCTCACGTACTATGTCCATAAATCCAGATACCTCAGTCTTCCAGAACCTGAACGTATCTCTTCAATTGTGCAACAGCACTGTGCACTTCTTACTCTTCTTGAAATGCCCTTCATTGTGCCATTCCTAAAATTTTGCCTCCAGTCAAAAAGTCAGGGAAATCACAGAGATACTTATTTCTCCTCTCTCAGGTATCTCAATCCTGTACTGCCTGTTGGCCAATATTTGAAAACAATTGTTTCTTTTTTCTGTTGTTATTCTTGTTTTGTTTTCCAGTTGTTTTTTGCAGGATGGCTAGTTGGATACCAGTTACTCTATCACAGCTGGAAAGGGAAATCTCCACTTACTTGTTCTAAGAGTTTCAAAGTTTTCGTTTTAGTACTTTATAGAGTTTTGTTTTGTTTTAAATATAATGTGAGATGAAGATCCAACTTCATTTTTTCCAAATGGATAAACATTTTCTCTGGCTCCATTTATTCAATAGTCTCTATTTTCCTCCCTGATTTGAGATTTCACCTCTACCACATAACAAAGTTTCATATACGTATGGATCTGTTCCTGAGCACTCAATTTTATTCCTCTGGTCAATTTGTACATCCCTATGCTGAAAGTACACTCTCAATTACTAGAGTCAGTCTTAATATCTTCCAGGGTAAATCTCTCTTTCCTGTTCATCACCTTCATATGGGCCTCATTTCTTCTTAGCCTTCACTTTTCCTTGTAACATTTTAGACCCATCAAGTGCTGTGAAAAATCATGTTGTAATTTGTATGGAATTGCACTGAATCTACAAATCAATATGGGGAAATTAATGTTTTTATATTAGGTATTATGTTCCATTTTATATAGTATATCTCTCCATAATAAAATCAATCATCTGTAATATTTCTTATAAAATGTTGTAATTTTCCTTATACAGGTCTTATAATTCGTTGTTACATTTATTCTTTGATACATAATATTCTTGATATTATTTTTAATGGTGTCCTCTCTTACATGACATTTCTGGTGGTCTGCTGCTGATATAAAAAAATACAACCTACATTTGTATATTAAATGTTGTGTCTAGCCACTGTTAAACTGTATTATATCTAGCAATCTATACTCTCAGCCTCTCTATCCACATTGCCAATACCTTAGTACAAGCCACTATCACTTCTCAACTGAATAACTGCAACAACTCGTAATTAGTCTCCTTGTCTCTAGTTTTGCACCTCACTCTGAAGTTAAGAATTCTTTACTGGTCTTGCTATCTCTCTGGCCTTGTATATACTGTTCCTCCTCTTTCCATCTCTTCATGGTCAACCTAACTTATGCTTTTTCTTTTAGTTTCTGATTATTGTCCTCAAACACTTGCAAGGCTAGGTTAACTAGTCTTCTTGTGTGTAGGATATCACTCTTTGCTTAATCTTCTTCCATTTCTTACTATCTTCAATTTTTCTGTGTCTCCAATTAAACTAAAAACTTTGTGAGGACAAGCCTTCATCTTAATTTCCACATATTCCTAGAACCTATCACAGATCTTCTGACATATGGGAGATCAATACAAAATTGTTCAATGAATACAAGAATAAAATCTCACTTAGACTTAAAAGACCCATTTGAAATGGTATTATTTATGCCATTTTGCAGATCAAGAAACATACAAATCTGCATTTGTGACTCAAGAAATGTTAATCCATGCTACTACTTTTAGAACGGATGTTCAAAATATATGATGTTTTATTATAAAAATAAATTTTTTTTAATTTTAAACTTGTGTTTTAAATAACCATAAAACTACCACCTATAAATGAAATAAAGGAGGTCAAAAAAAGAGTAAAACGTCAACAGTTAATGGCAGAAAAACTTACGATTAAAATATCAAAAGTATGATGATTTTTATTAGGGTAACTAACCATCTTGGTTTGCTTAGAGACACATGATTTTCAATGTTAAACTGGAGAAGTCTCAGGCAAACCAGTGGGAAGTTGGTCACTCTAATTTTCATATTAATACAAACACATTTATACAAAATACATGTTCAGACTGGATATTTTTAAATTTTATGATAAACATGTAAGAGAATATTTTTTGGGTCATGCAGATTTGTACTCAAATTGCAGCATCACACCTTTATTATAAGCAAGTTACTTGGCCTCTTTGAGCATTAAAAAATATAAATATTTCCTGACGGCAGTATAAATCTTTTAGAAATCCTAGAACATACATTTTTAATGCAGAAACACATACCCAAGTTCACTTCCATTTCTTAAACACAATTTTGTATTAAAATCCTTACCTGTGTTACTTCTTCCACACCAGTCATCTGGTACTTCCTCATCCTTTCAAATACTGAGTGATCTGCACAGCCCCCCTGTGGACCATACTTATGGGGATAGTCTAAAATACAAAGAAGAAATATTATTACTGTCACATGTTTAGGTATTACCAATTATCTTATAAACGAAAATTTAACTGTCATAATTAATGAAAGCCATAAATGCTTATTGGGTTCCAATGGGAAAGGCATTATGCTAGGCATTCTACTTTTAAAACCAGGCAGGTTCTGAAGTTCTCCTTCAACATCAATGGTCTCTAAGTTTTTGTCATATGAATGATTTGTGAATTCTAAAAAAGAACAATAATCATTCTTTATTCTGCGTTTAACTTTCCCAACCTGTCCCACTTCAGATATATAGAGCATTTTAACACTGCAATTTACTTCATTCTGTAATTTATAACTTTCCGTTCAAAACATTAAATTTCTTATTCTGCAAATGTACAAAGCTACCTCAGTTTGAACTACAGTTGGGCAAATATATCATATTTGGTTTGAATTCCTTCAATGAATACCAACTAGTCATAAGGGAAAGTAACCTAGAAACATGCTCCATGGCATAGTAAAAGCAGATTGAGTTTAAATTTCTTCAATGTATAATTCAAGTGAATGCTTTGTAAAGCAATAACTATTTTATTATCACTTGTTTTCCCTTTATAATTAAACAGTGATTAATTTAGCCTTAACTGAATTGTTTCTATTTCCAGACAGCTGTTCAATTTAGTGTAGTCATTTAAAAGTTTATTCCACTCTCTCAAAGTTCACATACTTCCCTTGTTAAGGTTCTCCTTAGTTCATTAACATATTTTATAATTCAATCTACTACCCATAATTAAGAGAACTATCAAAATAAAATATAAAAAAAATATTTTTTAAATATTAAAAAATATAAAATAAAATAAAATATAGAGACATGGGTTAGAGGGGAAGCACTGAAACATCCTATATAGTTATAATGCACAGAATTATAATTAGAAACACTGTTTCTTAAGTAAATCTAGAACCTGAAGTGGACACTAGTGACCTATTTCACTGGAACTACTAACTAAATATCACAATAAAATCTAAACTGGCAGGTAGCAGGTAGGGGTTATGGACAACCTACTTACATTGATATAACAGCTCTGATTTAAACGTTAGTTTTCACCAGAGGTCAAGATTGCAACAGCTGTAAAATTCCAACCAATAAATGTGGAAGAAATGATAGCCTTAGGGACTTCCCTGGTGGCACAGTGGTTAAGAATCCGCCTGCCAATGCAGGGGACATGGATTCGAGCCCTGGTCCGGGAAGATCCCACATGCCACGGAGCAACTAAGCCCGTGCACCACAACTACTGAGCCTGCGCTCTACAGCCTGCGAGCCACAACTACTGAAGCCCATGTGCCACAACTACTGAAGCCCACATGCCTAGAGCCCATGCTCCGCAACAAGAGAAGCCACCGCAATGAGAAGCCCACGTACCGCAACGAAGAGTAGGCCCCGCTCTCAGTAACTAGAGAAAACTCGCGTGCAGCAGTGAAGACTCAATGCAACCAAAAATTAAATAAATGAATAAATAAATAAATTTATTAAAAAAAAATCAAGGGGGAACCCCAGAACTCTCCCTGTTCTTAGGAAGACATTCCCTTGACCCTCACTTACCTAAACACTCACAGCTATCTACCACTTCCTGCCTTGGGAACATCAAGACTATTTTCATTGGGGCTCAGCTTTTATAGTCATGAGACTACACCACCAAGTACTCCAGTTTACTATAAGTTTTTGCTGCCTCCAATTCACTACTTCCCTCTATTACCTTATTTAGCTCCTAACTCACTGTCACTCTCTCTGATACCACCCCATCATAATTCTTAGTGATTTCAACATTCATGGGGATGATCCTTCCAATACACTCATCCTACCTTTTCTCCAACTGTCTTCTACCTCAATTTCTGAAACCCCTTCTTAATCTCAACTTCCTCATCCTACTTTCTTTCCACCACTCATCTTTTCAGAACATTCCCTTTAGACTCCAACAATCCTTTGACATCTCAAAAACCCTTCAATCCACCTATGCTACCACCCTGTTCACTAGTGGATATTCTCTCTCTCCTTATTCAGTTTAAATCCCATAGTCAATTATTATTATACTTACTCCACTGCATTTACCTTAAACTCCCTTGCCACCACCCCATTCCCAACTCTCCACCAAAACCTGTTTAAATTCAGCTCTCTACCTATACCACTCCAGTTGAATGGGGCTGGAGAAGCAACTGGTAACTATAACTATTCTCATTCAAAAATTATCATCTGTAACTTCAAGCAGTTCCTTTATGCCACCTGCCAATGATAATGTATTTCCAGAGTCCCTTCTCAATCCTATTTCATGTTTAACTACAGGCAGTCCCCACTTTACCACATTATCACAGGCAGTAAAATTGACCATGCAAGCTGAAAGTATGCAAAGTGATCTTAATAATCAATGGGGAAAATTACAACTGCTCCATGACCTTCAAAATTTTTTGTCAAACTACTGAAACTCTCTTGTTATTTATAAATGTGTAGGGGAATTAAAAAATAAAACTATGATCTATATAGTACACTCTAATTTAAAACATTAGAAACATCAAAGGACTTCCCTAGTGGAGCAGTGGTTAAGAATCTGCCGGCAATGCAGGGGACACGGGTTCGAGCCCTGGTCTGGGAAGATCCCACATGCTGCGGGGCAACTAAGCCCGTGTGCCAAAACTACTGAGCCTGCATGCCACAACTACTGAAGCCCACATGCCTAGAACGTGTGCTTCACAACAAGAGAAGCCACCGCAGTGAGAAGCCCGCGCACCACAACAAAGAGTAGCCCCTGCTCGCCGCAACTAGAGAAAGCCCTCGTGCAGCAACGAAGACCCAACACAGCCAAAATTTAATTAATTAATTATTTAAAAAAAGAAACATCAAGAATTAGAATATTTAAAAGAACTAGTGTTTTGTTTCTTTGTAAATTGTATCTTATATATCATAAATTTTATATATGCTTCAAAATCTGTCAGCACAAAACTCTCCCAATAGAAAAAAAGGAATCGAGTATAAAATGTTTCCCATATACTTTCAAAACTTCTAAAAGAGCCTGTTCTCCCTGGTCACCACATTAACTATGAAAATGGACAATGACATTTTCCCTCTAAAATTACTGACAATATAATCCCCATTTCTAGAAAAAGCCTTTGTTCAACTAATGAATAAGCCCTCATTGAGATGCTAAATCATAGGATGCAACTGTAGTTCCCCTGAAAAGGCCAAACAGCATATTCTTTCACAAAGAATGAGTCATTGGCGTAGAATATTCAGCTTATTTAAAACAAAGATCAGCTTTAAATCTAAGGCCTTTCTTCCAGTTCCTCTGCATGCCAACCTCTTGCTTCTGTTTTGTTGTAGGAAGCACAGATATAAATAATACATATACTGTGATACCACCTCAAGCAGGAAATAGCTCTAGTTAACTCTCAATCATCCACTCCAGGAAGGGGGAATATTTACAGTACAGATCATCTGCCCAACAGATGTGTAAAACACCCACTTCTCACTACAGACTAACTAGACTAGACTTTATCTCCTCACTACTCCCAGCAAGCCATCCCTCCCTCAACGTGACTGCCAGGTTAGGAATTTGACTGCAGAGTCCAAAGCTTTAGCTATGAGATAACTCTCTAACCATCAAAACTTGGTGTAATTCCTCCAATGACACACTATGACTCACTAAATTCAATCAAATGACCCAACTTTTATGATATTCATTGAATTTAAAAGACAGTGGTTCCACAGACAGATACTGTACCAAAAGTTGATTTGCTAGGTATCTGAAGGGTAGGTAGGTTGGGTCCTTGCCCATGAAAATGCCACTGACTCCCAAAGTTGCCAAAAATCCACAAGGATTCATTGAGACAGTAAAAAGACGAGCAGACTTTTTGTTTTCTTTAAGGAGAGATGATGGGTGTGGAGGAATGGACGGATGGGTCAAGCAGCCCCCAAATACCCTTCCCCCTTCCAATTGCAGTGGACAGAGGTCCCTTTCTCCCTAGTGCCCCTTCCCCCATTCCCCACAACCAGTCTCTGTTTGGGGAGGGTGGGGAGAGCAGGGAGAGAAGGGCATAGTATGAAGGACAGTAAGCTAAAGATGGTCCCCTTTTCAACATGCACTCACAACCCTGCTCTCATAGGTAACAGAAACTCAGAGCTGGTCCAGGCATGTCCCTTCCCACCCTTGTTTTTTAAGAAAGGTTAGTGTTGGGGGCCAAGGGGATCACGGGTATCAGGTCAATAGGAGAAATGTTGCTCTATTATTCTGATCAGGAGACTGTAAAGTGCGTTAGGACAGAAACTTGGCCCTGTTCATCACTGTATCCAATGTATCTGAAAGTGTCTTGTACAGATTAGACACACAAATGATAAATAAAATAAATTTATTAAGAAAAAAAAAATGATAAGACCTAAAGGGCTATTCACCAAAATGCTAACGGTGGTGGATACACTTCATCTTCTACTTAATTCACAAGCAAAAATATCTATTTTATATAGTCATTTGATAATCAGAAAAACCAAAAATATTTCCAGCTTTAGAGGAAAAGTAGTTTGGAATCATCAAATTTTAGAAGAAATAGGAAGTATTAATGATCTACATACTCACTTTATAACATGAAGAAAATGACACCCAGAAAAGGTAAAGTTACTTACTTGCATAAGGTCACAAAGCTATTCTCAAACTTCATCCTGATTTCCCTTCAAACTACTTTCTCATACAAATGCCATGCCTCAGTTCTGACACATTACCTCTTGTGCTTTTTCCTTACCATGTCTCCCACTAACTTGTGTGATCTTAAGCAAATGAATTAAACTCTGCAACAGTTTTAACTAGTTGATCTACAAGGTCACCTTTTTTAAATTTTTTTTTCATTTTTTGGCTGTGCCACGCAGCATGTGGGATCTTAGTTCCCTGACCAGGGATCAAACCCACACCCCCTGCACTGGTAGCGCAGAGTCTTAACCACTAGACCGCCAGGAAAGTCCCCTACAAGGTTGCCTTTAAGTCCATGATTCTGCAGGGGAACAAAATTTGCCACCCCATGTCTCTCTCTGGCATAAGGATTATTTTAGACTGATTATTTTTAAGAAAACAGAAGACTCAGGAAGTCTTTCTTTTTACCTGCCCTTTAACTGCCTAGAAGAATTTAGATAAAGGGCCTGGTTCAGGAACAGCACTATCAACAGAGAGATCTACAAAGAAAATGGGCTAGGTGTGGTAGGAGGAACTTGGCAGGCCCCGGAGACCAAGTCCTCTCTGTGTCCCCTTGTCCCTGCATGGCAGAGCAAACATTTGTTTACTCAACATTTGCTTTTCCATCTTCCTATAATTGTTTTCCTCCCCCTTGAAGTACCAAACCCCTAGCCCCTTCTCCTCTCAAATGCCATATAAACCTCAATTGCCTAACTGGGGCCTCATTTTTCTGATGGAGACCTCGTACATACATAATTAAATTTGATTTTCTCCTTTTAATCTGTCTCATATCAATTTAATTCTTAGACCAGCTAGAAGAACCTAAAAAGGGCAGAGGGCAATTTTTTCCTTCCCCAGCAATTCTAAGCCTCTACAGTTGCTGAAAGCAGTAAAATCCACATCAGTGAATTCCTAGTCTAATGAATATAAATATAAGATAACAAGGTTGCTTACGGAGATTATCTAATCTCCAAATTTATAAACCATGAACAGAATTTAACATTTTTATAATAAATCTTGTATCACAATGTAAAGCAGCTCTTTACCGGGCCCAAGTCCTAGACCAATGTCCTCAGACACACCCACAAGGTCGCTAGCATAAACGTCAAGCATTGAATTGTGCTAGAAGAGATGTGAAAGACCTAGTTTTAGCGCCTCTTATCCCTAGTACATACACACATATATACTCAATGCTACTTCTACTAGTTTTTCTGTAACTCATCACTCATAAAAGTTGAACCTAAAATGTAAATTTACTCTATTTTTCAGTAGGGAAGATAGCCACACTTCTGCAAAATCAACAATGATACCAAAAATAAAGCCTTAGCTTTCTCCTAATCTTTTTTTTATCTTCACAATAATTGTCTTTACCATCATTAAGTCCCTCGACTTTAGCCACCTTTAAACAAGTCTCTACTAACTTATGATGTAACTAAAAAGAACTGGAGTAAAAGCCAGGAAACATGGATCCTTGCCATGAAAATACCTTGCCCAAGTTGCTTAAGACTCTTTAGGCTTCAGTTTCCATCATCTTCAAACTTAGAACTAATTCTAGTCCCTTTTGCAATCGTAATAAAGTTACAGAATTCCGTTGAATTCAGAACTACATCAATCTTCTGGTCTATTCCAGAAAACTCTATTTTCCATGAACAGTTTGCTGATGAGGTATGATGAAGAAACAATGCCCCCCAAAAGAAAATCCCTATTTTTTAAATGCATATGCTTGTGAAGTCTTAATTTAAAACTTTCAAATTCATTCTTCTTACTACCACATCAAACGTCTATAAACTTTTTCCAAACTCTCAAAACATATGACTTGACAGTATAACGACAACTTATTAAAAACTGCATCTTTAATGCAATATTCAGATGAACAATGAATTAATTTTCTTATTCAATCTGTTTGTAAAAACATCTCAAACACTGCAAAACACAATCATGAGGTGATATTTCTCGGGAAAAAAGAACAAAATTTCCAAATATAATTTTACTTTCTAGGATGAGTTTTAAAGCTGTTTTACAATATAAGAGCTTTGTTATTTTTAAATAATCTTATGTTTCTGAAATGATCATTATGCAGCCAAAATATTTTCTATTTATGTTTTTTAAATAAATATATACAAAAATATATATTGGGTTGGCCAAAAAGTTCATTCAGGGTTTTCCGTAACATCTTACGGAAAAACCTGAATGAATTTTTTGGCCAACCCGATACATATGGTAACCAATCAGAAAACACCTTGATCTAAAGTGTTCGTAACTTGAGTCTTATTTACATAAATAAAACAAAATAAACTTTGATTGAATAATATGAAAGGGCTGGGCATATTTTCTCCAAATTCTGCAAAAAGAATTAAACCCCTCACTGTCTCTTTTTAATCTGTTTTTTTAAATGTTTTCCCAATTAAATATCTCACATTTCTAATTAAATATTTTTCAAATAGCTACCACTTCTCACAGGCTTCTCAACTTTTCTTCATTTGTGCCTGTGAACTATTTGGAGAAATTATATTTCCCTAGAGATTAACTCAGAAAAAAAAAGCAAAAACAGAGTCAACAATGCCACTAAATTCTTATATTTCTTTTAAATACTGTTACTTTGCTTAAGAAAATTAAGTATTTAACATCAATGCTAAGTAAAACACGTGAATTAAAACATACAGTATAGAAATTAACCTATAAACTTGTATATCCTATGGGAGTTCTGAAGTCATGGGCACTTCCTATCATAGTCTTAAGCGATTCTGCTACTGAATTATCAATCAGAACACTCCATTCCTTAATCTTTCCGAGTGTCTACCACAGTTTGTCACAACTCCATACACATAAGCACATTTCCAAGCTCAGACTGGACCTTAAGCACATGTAGAAACTTTGCACGATAATCCTCAGAATTTCCTGGTACCTCTGGAAGAAAAATGTGACAATCTAACAATGTCAGATTTGAACAATGCTAGCCATTATCAATACTTTCCAATTCAATTTTTCCTTTCCTCTTTTCCTTCTATCCTTTGTCCCTCCTTTCCACTAACAGTGACACAAAAGGTGTTGAAAATCTTAAGTGACTATGACAAAACTCAGTTACATCCACAACTTCAAAAACACAATATGAAACTGATTTTTTTTAAGGTTTATTAAAAGCAATATCCTGAAGTTTCACAAACGAAGAGGCTTCTACCGGAAGGAGGCCTTCACCTTGAAATGGTTAAGTAAAATTTAACAGTCTCAATTTTTCAGAGCAAGAAATAAGGGGTCTTCCCACTGAAGCACAAGAGAAAGAAGCGATAAGTACAGTTACAGCTAGCACACAGGCTGAAAGTAAGAGTGACCTACTATTGATACAATACTATGAGGCACAGGCAAATTCAAGCTCTTTGGGCTTTCCTATACCACCCAAAGGAAAATAAATAATCTGAAGTGAAAGAATAAACCTAAACACTCTTACTCTACGGCTTCATGTATTTACTTAAAATATCTTTTAGTTCAGAAACAAAATATTTCTTTATAAGTACAGCATGGGAAAATTGCTTAGAACTTTGCCTCTCAGAAAGGTAGTATACAAAAGGTGCAAAGGTCCACTATTTACAACTAATGATTCCAAGCAATCATACAGTCAGTCATTCCTAAAAGCTATTCATATTACTAAGACTAGCAGTATAGTTTATGGGACAATGTTTTTCCCAGTTTCTTAAAATAAACTGGGCCAAGAGGCAGAGGACTAAATGGTATTCTTACCCTGTCATAATTGTTCACACTTCTATGTCCTAGAAGAGAGTGTTTTTTACCACCTAAGTATAGATTGAACAAGTATGAATTTTAAGCTGATAACTACATGTAGTTATGACCTTCACATCTAAATGGATATCAAAGCATCTAGAAGTTATTAAATATTTTCACAGAAAACTGTCTCTATGTTCTGGTACAGCACCAGAAGCCATTCCCTAAGGTTCTCCAGAATATCAGTATCATTTTCCATGGTGGTTTCATATATTCATGCCTAGAGTTGCAAAAACAGTATTAAGATGAGGGTAGCCAAACTCTCATCAGGATTCCTATCCAAAGTTGGCGTGCCTCCCCTGTCATTTGCTTCCGCTGAAAATAACAAATACAGGGACACCAAATTCACTCAAGCATATACACAATGATCTAAACAGCCATGCAGTACTTTAGCTGTAAAAATAAATTATTGGCACTTAAGCAAATTATATGAAAATAATAATAATATTATTATTAAATAATAAAGGGACATCCTCTGTCTTTTAATTAGCTGTGAAATAAAGCATCCATTGCTAGATATGTTAGGGAAAGAATTTGGCTCTAAACAGCAATAGATGCAAATGTGTGATTTCAGGGAGGCTTACAGATCTCAGAAAAGACCCAGAGATCCTTGGAATAATGGCAGTGAGAATTTACAGCTTTTTTCCAGGAGTGAAGCAGAAGACACATGGTTAAGAACACGAGCTCCACAATCAAGTGACCTAAGTTTTCTAAGGCTTAGTTTCCTCATCTATAAAGTGGGGATAATATGTGTGCCTATATACCTCACAGGGTTATTGTGAAGATTAAACAAAAT
This sequence comes from Orcinus orca, assembly GCF_937001465.1. NCBI lineage: Eukaryota > Metazoa > Chordata > Mammalia > Artiodactyla > Delphinidae > Orcinus > Orcinus orca. Next base: position 99,753,688 of record NC_064560.1, on the reverse strand, counting down.
AATGTAAGCAAAGAACTTTGTATGGTGCTGGTTATACATCAGAGAGAAATAACTACTTGTACTACCACTAATACTATTAGAACCTTAGGTATTCTACACAGAGAGGTTAAAGGGCCAATTAAAAGTAAATTTAGGGCTTCCCTGGTGGCGCAGTGGTTGAGAGTCCGCCTGCCGATGCAGGGGACACGGGTTCGTGCCCCAGTCCGGGAGGATCCCACATGTCACGGAGTGGCTGGGCCCGTGAGCCATGGCCACTGAGCCTGCGCGTCCGGAGCCTGTGCTCCGCAACGGGAGAGGCCACAACAGTGAGAGGCCCGCGTACCGCAAAATAAATAAATAAATAAATTTAATCTAGACAAATACCATGTGGTTTCACTTACATATGGAATCTTAAAAAAAAAAGAAAACAAAAGAAAAGAAAACAAAACAGAAACCGAGGCATAGATACAGAGAACAAACCAGTGGTTGCCAAAGGGAAGGGGAGTAGGAGGAGACTGGGCGAAATAGGTCAAGGAGATTAAAAGGCACAAACTTCCATTTATAAAATAAGTAAGTCGTGGGGAGGTAACATACAGCATAAGGAATACAGTCAATAATACTGTAATAATTTTGTATGGTGACAGATGTTATCAGACTTATCGTGGTGATCATTTCATAATGTATTTAAATGTCAAGTCACTATGTTGCACACCTGAAGCTAACATAATATTGTATGTCAACTATATTTCAATTTAAGAAAAGTAAATTTATCTAGCCATCCTCTAGAAGAGCGGTAGGCAAACAACAGCCTGCTAGATATGAGTCCTTTTGTTTGGCATGAAAGCTAAAGACGGTTTTTACATTTTCAAATGGTGGGAAAAAATTAAAAGAATAATATTTTGTGTCATGTTAAGATTACATGAAATTCAAATTTAAGTGTCAGTAAGTTTTATTGGAACATAGCCATGCTCGTTCATTTACATATTTCCTATTGCTGTTTTCATACTACAGTGGCAGAATTCAGCTGCAACAGAGCAAATATGGCCCACAAAGACAAATTATTTACTATCTGGACCTTTACAGAAAAAGTTTGCCAACCCTTGGTCTAGAATCTAGACTAGAGCAACTATTTAAAAACTAAATGGTTAATATATGGGTGCTTTCCTTTTGTAGTTAACTTGACAGATTTTCAGATAGTTTTTCAAAAGTAATTGTCTAAATCTGCAAGCACTAAAAATTCTGTTTAAGGCAATTGCTTCCCATACTCTTATCCTCATATCATTACATTTCCATTTACCAGAAGAAGTTACAAACAAAATCACTCTAAACATTGCTGTTTTTAGGCTCTAATACCACTACTGGCATGTAATAACAAGCAGAATGTGAAACGATCTCCTTACCATGAATATATGTTTACCAAGACAAGTAAGAGTTAAGCACTGAAATCAATGGTAAAGTTAAATGCCAAAAGGAACAGAAAACTAAGTTGCATCCAATGTCACTGATTCTGCAAGCTAACTCATCACCTTTGGGGAAAAAGAAAAGGCTGAAATAAAGGGAGATTTTTGAAAATTACTATAAGATGCAAAGTGAAAGAAATGCAATTATATGATGAGGAAGAAACAGAAGTATGAAAAAAGAGCAGAACATTCTTAAACTACATACAAGTAGATAAGAGAAGAAAGGAAACGAGAGAGAAGACAAAACAACAGAAATCATAAAAGGCAGAATAAACACAGTTGAAGATACTTATAAGACATACAAAGTGAAGGAAAATGTTTGATTACAATATCATGGGAAGGAAATCATCAGTTCAAAATCTGTCAATCATTTCTTCCTCTCCTTTCTTTCCCAAAGGTCTTGCTTGATTTTGAGAAAACATTATAGGGAAAATGTTGCAGGACTTTATTAAGTATCAGTGAAGAAACTGCTGCAGAGATAAATGATATCTGAAATGTTAAAGGAGCAAAAGAAACAGAAACTGCAGTTGGAGAACTTACACACCCTGATAGAGGAGGTAAACCTGCAAAATGATTAAATTACTCAGAAAATTACAAAGTAACATACAAATGATGTACATGATAATTCTACTGGCAGAAAGAAAGGAATTCATACTCTAGCTTGTGAAGGAAGACTGTAGCTTGGAGCTTGAGGAGAGTCTAAAATACCAGGAGGGGAAATTGTAAAAGGAATCAAATAGGGATGAGCAAAAATGTGCACAAGTAGCATTAACGAATTTATGATTTAACAAATAGCCAAAATCATAAATGTATTCTATCTAGAATAATTATGCTATTTTCTATAGTAATCGAGCATTAGAGATGACAAGCAAGTTGGAGAGACTTAAATACAGAAACGGTCAGAGCTGATAAAGCAAGAAGTCGACATGGTTAACACTTTCCAGTACATTACCAGGGCTGAGAACGAAATTACTGACAACAAATTTCTATATGTAGAAAGGAAAATGAAGCCTGGAAGCTGCCAAATAAGGAAAATAGGCAGAAATTGATAGACTACTCTTACTACAGTCAAAAATAAAATATGAGTATTCAAGAGGCCTGTGAATTAGAGGAATGCATTCTGGGTCATTTCATTACAGCATTCTCGTGATTAAATGACTATGGATATACAGACAATGGTAGAATGAAAAGGGGAAGTCTAAATACATTTTCTATTCTTAAAACACAGAAAAAGAACTCTCCCAACAAATTACCATCATACAAAGACCACGGTCGAGAACAAAATCCATAAAGATAAATCTGAAGTCTTACCAAGCGGAAGTCATTTCAAGATTCCAAAAAGAAATACTCAAAAGGCTTAGAAATTACAAAAATATCTAAAGTATTCTTTAAATACTATGCAAATATCCACACTGAAATTTACATAAGAAGATGATGCTTCAGTAGGCCACACACACAAAGGTGTTACAGCATTAAATGACTGGATGATACCACAATATAGAATTTCCAGTTCAATCGGAGTTGGTTGACTCATAGTTCAAATAGAATTGGTTGTAGCATATCAACAAAGTAGTACCGGCACAGACTGACAACGATATTGTCTCAACGATATAGATCCATTCTTTAATTGAGATTTTAGTTGTGAAACTATTTCCTAGCCTGATTAACAGCTTAGGAAAGAAAACAGCTCAGGTTTCATTTGTCTCCACATAGTTTTAACTATTTATATACTCTTTGCAAAATTTAAGTACTTACTAATATCATCTTCATGATAAATGACAGAGTGAAATGGCAGAGTGCGGTCTTTAATATATCTCTCTGCTGGCTCAACATAAAATGTGCCACCACGGGTCTGAATGAATCCTTCAAATCTTCCATCAACAACAGACCCATGGCTAAAACTTCCTTCTTCACCTATTAATGAAAGCCACAAACTCTTAAAAATTTGATTTGCACATGAATGTTAAATTCATTCTCCTTTATAAAGCCATTCTTATGTATTGAGAAAAAAACTAAATACAAATTTACCGGGGAAATTAATTTTCACATGAAACGTATCAACCTGAATGTGAACAACAACTGGAACTTAGTTAAAATATATACAGTATATATATAGTAACAACAATGAAAAATGGAACATCTGTCTTGCTGACAATCAAATTCCCAGAACCTAGCACAGTGCCTGGCATGCATGCAATAGTCATTCAAAAAAATGACTTAAATAAACTTAGAGGCAAGCAGATACACTGATAAAATATACACTTTCAAAATAAAGATATTAAAGTATCTTTTGAAATTCTACTCTAATTGCCGTAAGAAAAAAAGTTCCTTTCCCACCTAATATATTCTGCACGAACCTTTTAGCTTCCTTACCACCAGTAGGTTTTATAAATACATTTTAAAAATAAGACAGTATTAAATATTTCAGAAGCAATTTGAACAAAATATGCCAATAATTCTTTCTGAGATATTGGAAAAAGGTTCATGATAGTATCCCATCAATTATACTTCTTTAGGGAAAGAAAATTATAAGAAAAAAGGTAGTTTTGTTTTTTAATACAGTCATAAAGAAAAGCTGAGTACCAAACATCAAATGATAAGAAGAGGTGGGTAGTTAGGTGAGGGCTTTAAAAGTTAAATTTGCCATTCAAAAATTTCTCATTAAAACAAAAATCAGGCTTTCTGCAATTTCTAAGTTGTAGATTAACAGTAATTAGTTGACTTTAAGTTAATCATAGACTGAAGCTGAGTCCAAGACATTTGTATTTTAAATGATATGATGTTTACCTGCAAACTCATTTAGTCTTGTACGCTTTTTGACTATCACCTACCAAAAAAAAAGGGGGGGGGGCGGGTGCTGGGAGACTACTAAGTTACTTGCCCAGCAAGATAAATGATCAAGAAAATAACAGAAAACTATAATCTAACATTAGAAATCTCGACCTATGGAAAAACACTTTCCTTTTCCATTAAAGAATTATACGAATACAAAAAAACTTTTAATTGTTTAACTATGCTTGATCTACAAATAAGAAATTTTAAGTACGGAAATGTCGCATTTACCGATCATCATAAAAAAAAATAAGAAACCTTTCTCAAAGCATTTAATTTTTCAAGTCAGGATTTTGAATGGAAATCTCTCTAATATGTAGAAATAAAATTTAACTTTCAGTTAACTTTAATAACTCTTAATAAATAGGATCATCTTGAGTATTTATTAACATACAGTTATAACTCAATGATATTTTGCCCTTAATACCTACAGAAGACTTTGCTTTTTTAACTTTTTTACGACTTCCATCAATTGTTCTGTTCTCCCTACATTACTAATCTGACAGATGTAATTTTCTATTGGGCTAATAAGTGTGCCCCCCATCTCCCTGATACCTTTTTAAATCTGGTGTAGTAAGAGAAATTCATTAGAATTGTGAACAAAAAGCAAATAGATCCAGAGGAAGGAAGGCCCTGGGAGGATTTTCCTATGAATGACTTTGTCACATTATTTTTGGCTATTAAGATAATCTTTACAGTTCGTTACAAAACATAGTTAAGTTACTGTTAATTCCTTGCTTGGAAGATCAGAAAATTATATAAATCATTAAAATTTTTTTAAAAATCTAACAGTTTGGAGGTAATGAGAGTCAAAACTTCATACCTTTCAGAAGTCAGACGCTGCATAATTCAATACTAAACATATATGTAAAGGTTGATCGAAGAATTACTTCATTCTTCAAAGCCCATTGCTCTTCACAATACACTCAAATCTCCCCAGGATTTATCCCATCTTTCTGAAATATTTGCCTATACTTCAAAATGCATATATTTCCTTGTATAGAAAAAAATTAAACACGGTTCTTTTAAGGTTCAACTCACCATAAATATGTCCAGTGTAAATATGAGAGGTATCATAATCAAGTACTGTATTTGATGTTTCCACCCTAAATTCATCACTAAAAAGGGAAGTGTCCCTCTTCATTCGTAGGTTGAAATGTCTGCAAACAGGGTAGGAAAGGAAAAAAATGAAATTAAAAGGATCCAAATTTAAACAATGATTTTTTAAATTAAAAAAAAGCTGCAAAATGTGGATTGTTTCACACAATTTGTCTATTTGGGAAATAACTGGCTAAGATTTTCTTATAAAAATTCTGCTCTGAAATTCAACCTAAAACTGTGATACAACTCACATACAATTAAACAGTAATCATCTAGGGATATATTAAAAAAATAAATGCCTACAGACTGATTCTCACATGGTGAAACAAGATCATTCCAACAGCAACTAAGTTACTTGAAGATAAAAGCAAGCTTCTTGACCCAATTACTGTTAATTCACCACTACTTGTCTCCCCTCTCTAGTAATTCCACAGCTTTTCCATTTTCCCCTATAATTCACAACTCAGATAAGAGAATACATAAGGAAGTGCCATTAATTAGATACTTAACATCTCTTTTCAGACAAGCAAGTATGCATGCTCTTTCTTTCACACACAGACACACACATACAGAAAGACAGACACACATACACAGAAAACTTTACAACTCCTTTATTTTTCCCTGGGGCATCTTCTTCTAATTCTTTTTAGACCTTTCTCAGTTCAATTTGGAGATCCCAAACCCAAAGGACCATGATATTAGCTGAAATTATACTCATTCTAACTGTCCTCTATAAAGGAAAAGGAAAGACCAAAATACTGAAATAAAATTAAATAAAGAAATCTAGGGTTTTAGAATCAAACTCAGAATCAAAATCTTAAGCCTAGTAAATCCTTGCTAGCCCAGGATTCCTGTCCATTAAATGAAGATAACACATTCTATTTTCTGGAACAATTTTAAGGATTAGAGATTATAACGTATGTAAAGTCATTAACACAGTACCTGGCACAAAGGAGATGTAAAGGGTAGTAAAGTAGCTATCACTACCTAACTTTAAAAACTGTATCAAGTCTCCTTTATAACTGCCATAAATGTCTGCATATAACACAACTTCTACTCAGTGAATATGAACCGAAGTCTTTAATTAGCCAACCCCCAAATGTTAGTAGGATGTGGAATAATTTGAACTCTGACACATTGCTGGCGGAGGTAAAAAATGGTATAATCACTTTGGAAAACTGGCTGTTTCTTATAAACGTAAACATACAAAAACCCTATGACCCACAATTCTATACCAAGAGAAATGAAAATATAAAATATATGTCCACACAAACAACTGGACACAAATGTCCAAAGCAGCTTTATTCATAATAGCCCAAACCTGGAAATAACCTAAATGTCTATCAGCAAGTAAAGAGAGAAAAAGGTTGTGGCTTATTCATACAGTAGCAAACTATTCAGCAATAAAATCATCAAACTACTAAAAATAGGTACTTTTATAAAACACAAAAGGATGCACACAGTATATATAATTCCATATATATGTAATTCTAGAATAGGCAAAATCTATCTCTAGAGACAGAAAGCAGGTTAGTAGTTGCCTGGGATGGAGAGACTAAGAGCAAAAGGGAATGAAGGAATTTTTTGCTCTGATGGAAATGTTCTACACCTTGATTTGAATGGTGGTTCACAAGTGTATACATTTGTCAAAACTTAACTCAAACTATACACTTGAAATGAATATATTTTATGTAAATTATACTTCAATAATGTTGATTTTAAAGAAAAAAATCAAATCATTTTTCAAGTGAATAGGGGTCAACAGTTGGGTATAATAACCATTACCTTCATAGAGTGTCACCCTTTCTGAACACTATTTTATCTTTTTCCCTTAATTTCCTATATTGGCAACCTTTTATTTTGCAGCTGCATTCATTTCCACTTGCCTAAACCTCTCACCAAAAAACTCCTAGGGCTTCCCAACTACTGTGGCAAGGACTGTAGGCTAGGAAAGACATCCTTAGAACCTTAACGTTCCAATCTACTGCAGCAAGTAATCAACAAAGCCAAACACATCTTCTAAATAGGAACTCCAAAAAGTCAAAAAAAGACAATCCTAAACAAACAGGAATCTTTCCTGAATTCTTATTGTATATCCTTTTCATAAAATTCCTTTTAACTAACTAACAGACATGAAATTCTTGAAAGGTGAGTATAAATACACACATTATTTTTTAAAGGATCACATTTTGGAAAATCATTAATTTATCATTATATACACTTTTAATTTACTATATAAATACCACCTCTAAAAGAGCATCTTTGTTAAACAGTAAAAATCCAAGGGCTTAATATGTTTGTCATTCAGGATTTATTATTCAGCAAAACTGTTTTACCTTAAATCCATTATAAGCAGCAGCATTAGTACTCTATATCTCCCTCCCCCAAAATGGTAAAAGCTTCAGAAAGGACATTTAAGTTCAATATGAGAACAATCTATGCTGCAATCCCTACTCAAAACAATAGTTTTATATCACTTTACGTGTCTATGCAGATAGCAATCCTAGAGGGATGTTGTAACAGAGAGAATTTAAGAACACTTGAAGTAGGCCCCCTTCTAATCTTGATATTGATTTCATAAGAAAATCATCTCATATATACAAAACATTATTCTCACTATTGATTTAAATTGGATTGAAACCACATATAAAATCAGTTTTCAATTATGCACAGTCAAGAAGCAACATAGATAATAAAACAAAAAAATCAAATTTACATCATACCCCCAAGATGCACTGCTCTATTAATATCAAAATTAATGTGCATCTGAAACATATATAAACAAAGAAGGAATGGAACAAGGGTGAGCCTGGAAGGCAGGTAAATGGTAGAAGAAGCCAGACTGAATTAAACTCTGTCACAATCCATGAAACAGATCAACTACAAATGAATAATCAGAAGCTGGGTATATTATTCCATTAACTAAGTCATTGGATTCCAGTTCTCTAATTTTAATTCCACTACCATCTGTTTGATAGTTCATATCTTTACACTATTTTAATATTTATATAAATTGCAAATTCTTTGCAATAGTCCTGTCAGACAACACATTATAAAGTAATAATAATAATTAGCTGATGAACACATCCTACCTTCCCAATTTCTCAACAAGCCTTGAACAAAAAATCATCTGAAAACATAACCTGATTCTTTTTATTTTATTTATTTATTTTTTTGGCTGCATTGGATCTTTGTTGCTGTGCGTGGGCTTTCTCTAGTTGCAGTGAGTGGCGGCTACTCCTTGTTGTGGTATGCGGGCTTCTCATTGCAGTGGCTTCTCTTGTTGCAGAGCACGGGCTCTAGGCGCACGGGCTTCAATAGTTGTGGCTCACGGGCTCAGTTGTTGTGGCTCGCGGGCTCTAGAGCACAGGCTCAGTAGTGTGGCACACGGGCTTACTTGCTCCACAGCATGTGGAATCTTCCCAGACCAGGGCTCGAACCCATGTCCCCTGCACTGGCAGGAGGACTCTTAACCACTGCACAACCAGGGAAGTCCCAACCTGATTCTTTAATTGCTTAAACTTTTGGCCCAAAGGTCAGAATAACTACAGTGAACACTGCCTTATAAAAATCACTGTATTTTGGGAAAACAATTTGGTGGTTCCTCAAAAAGTTAAACAGAATTACCATATGATCCAGCAATTCTACTTCTATGTATACACCCAAAGGAATGGAAATCAGGGACTCAGATACCTGTACACCAGTGTGTGTGGCAGCATTATTCATAATAGCCAAAAGACAGAAAAAATTCTAATATTCATCAACATATGGATTTCAAGATGTATGTATGGGGAATTCCCTGGTGGTCCAGTGGTTAGGGCTCCGCGCTTTCACGGCCAAGGGCCCAGGTTCAATCCCCGGTCAGGGAACTAAGATCCCATAAGCCGAATAGTGCGGCCAAAAAAAAAAAGATGTACATATGAGTGGTATATACATACAATGGATTATTCAGCCTTAAAAAGGAATGAAATTCGGATACACTACAACACAGATGAACATTAGAAACATTATGCTAAGTGAAAGGAGTCAGATGCAAAAGGCCACATATTATATGACTCTAGTTATGCAGGACATAGAATAGGCAAATTCCTAGAGATAGAAGGTAGAACACAGGTTACCAAGGGCTGGTAGGAGGGCAGAATTGGAAGTTATTGTTTCTGTTTGGTATAATCAAAAAGCTCTAAAAATGAATCACGGTGATAGTTAGACAACACTTTGAATGTACCTAATGCCACTGAATTGTACACTTAAAAATGATTAAAATAGTAAGTTAGATGTTATTTTTCCACCATAAAAATAAATAAATGTTTAAAAATCATTGTACTGGGACTTACCTGGTGGCACAGTGGTTAAGACTCCACACTCCCATTGCAGGGGGCCAGGTTTGATCCCTGGTCAGGGAACTACATCCCACATGCATGCCACAACTAAGAGTTCACATGCCACAACTAAGGAGCCTGCATGCCACAACTAAGGAGTCCACCTGCTGCAACTAAAGGAGCCCACGTGCACCAATTAAGGAGCTGGTGAGCTGCAACTAAGGAGCCCACGAGCTGCAACTAAGACTCAGCGCAACCAAATAAATAAATAAACATTTTTTAAAAAAATCATTGTATTCCCCAAAACTAGGCTATAAAATAAAATTGTGCAGGCAGAGATACCCTTCCTAGCGGTAAAAGCCCCTAGAGAACTGGTTGAGATAGTAGTATTGTGATGATAATGATGAGATTATAACATTCTTCTTAAATTTATATAGGTTTACAGTTTTCAGAGCACTTTCACACATATTACTGCATCCCGTCCTCACAGTAACATTGCTAAGGAAGCACGATGAATATTTTTATCAAAGGGCATGACTCAGGTCACAAGACTAGAATTAGGACTAGAACTCTAGTATTTGGTTGCTGCATCTTGCTTTCAATCATACCACGAATGCCTCTCAAGCATGTGCCGGAAGCAGTCAAGCTAATACATGCTGAGTGTTGTAGCAGTCTTAATGTATGTAATATTATCAGTCTTCACCAAGTCACCTTTTAAAATTTGAACAAATGCAAGTAAGACACAGAAGTGAAAATATAACCTTATTTGAATTTCACTGAAAATTCTACTTTACAACACCACCATAAGAAGTTCCCTTTGATTATTAATCCCGTTTTACTATGTTTCTTTCAGTAAGTTTAGTTCTCTTTTTTTATATGTATATATATATATATATATATATATTTTTTTTTTGGCTGTGTTGGGTCTTCGTTTCTGTGCGAGGGCTTCCTCTAGTTGTGGCAAGCAGGGGCCACTCTTCATCGCGGTGCGTGGGCCTCTCACTATCACAGCCTCTCTTGTTGCGGAGCACAGGCTCCAGACGCGCAGGCTCAGTAGTTGTGGCTCACGGGCCCAGTTGCTCCGTGGCATGTGGGATCTTCCCAGACCAGGGCTCGAACCTGTGGCCCTGCATTGGCAGGCAGATTCTCAACCACTGCACCACCAGGGAAGCCCTCTTTTTTTTTTTATTGTTATAATATAGTATACTGTCATCAAAGATAAACTTTAGATTTCCTCTGAGGAGGAAGATGCTCTGTATAAGGAACATCATTTGCACTGGGAATATTTTCCTACTGTTAGATTTAATCACTATGTTGATTCTATGAATCAATAGTATTTTGTCTCTCATCTTGATTATAGTAGTTCTATTATAATTCTTTCCTTAGTGGCATATAGTAAAGTTATAAAAAATAGAGTAAAATTATAGGAGGGCAAAATCAACTAACAAATGACAGCAATTTGAAAAAATACAGGAAACAGATTCCAAATCTCTGGCCTCAGTGCTTTGAAAATGCAGTTGTACCATGTGGTAATAATAGTTGGTTTTCCCCTCTAAGGCTTGAGAAAAGCACTCTAAATCTAAACTAAAACAAACAGAGGTACCAGAACCACCTGTGGTACAGAACAACAAAATAAATTATGCTAGGATATGATTCTTTAAGTTTTTGGTTGATCATATACTTCTATATTAAAGAGGTACCATTCTATATATTAGAACAGTAAGAATATAAACTGAAAAGAAGTTGCCTTTTCCCATATGATAGCTATTTAGGCTAAAGATAATATGGCCCTGACTCTCAGAAGAAAACAGCAATAGTTAAAGGTACATCCCTTGAACTGAAGTCATATTAGGACAAAAAGCCTCGACTAATCAAGTACCTTGGTAACAGGGGGAAGAAACCTGAGAGCAAAAACCTTGCTTCCAAGTATGTCTGTAATCCAGCAGTCCCAGACGGGTCTACTGAGTCTAAATGGAACAGGTTTATGGTAGACCTGGGTAGTGATTCCTAGAAATAAAACAGTACTTAATAGCCATCCCTGACATTTCTAGGTATTCTTTTCCTTGTAACATTCACCTTCTTCTTAATAAAGATGCTTGACAGACTCTCCATTCAAACTATTTTTGTAAGACAAGTTGCCAGTATTAACAGCAAATATTACTATGAGTCAAATATCTAGTTTACTTCCACTAGTATACTTTTTGAAACAGCAAAGTCCTTTTTCAAATTATCTTAAAGAAGCCACTATCCACCTCCTCCAAAAAAAAAAAGGATAAAATAGAACAGGTTGGTAGAAGGGGAAAGGGCAGAGTCAGCCCACCTGCGGCCCATTGGGAAGAACCTGAGGCAACCTCCAAAGAAATTCTAGGGTTCTACAGTTTGAAAAACACAGTTCCAGGCTTTACTGATGGCCCTGAGGTAGATAGATTACCTCAAACAAGCAAAAATACATATACGAGATTCCTCAAGAGCTCCCAAAGAAGATAAAAGTGAAACTAAAACTCAAGCAAAAATAAGTAAATTTATCCTGTGTAAGGAGAAGCAGGGACTTCCCTAGTGGCGCAGTGGTTAAGAATCTGCCTGCCAATGCAGGGGACACAGGTTCAACCCCTGGTCTGGGAAGATCCCATACGCCGTGGAGCAACTAAGCCCATGCGCCACAACTACTGAGCCCGTGAGCCAAAACTACTGAGCCGACGTGCCACAACTACTGAAGCCGGCGTGCCTAGAGCCCGTGCTCCGCAACAAAGAGAAGCCACCACAATGAGACGCCAGTGCACCACAACAAAGAGTAGCCCCCGCTTTCCGCAACTAGAGAAAGCCCGCGTGCAGCAACAAAGACACAAGGCAGCCAAAAATAAATTAATTAAATAAATTAAATTAAAAAACAAAAGAAAAATACGTTTACACTCGTATTTCCATTCCTTTTTCAAAACAGGAGGAAGCTCAGTTTTTTAAAACTCATTCCCTCTCTTCTACATAAACCTTAGTTAGTGCTTAAAAACATGAAAAATAAAAATGGTATTTCATGTTAAAATCTTATCAAAGAAGCTAAGCTCAGAGCCATCATCAGCTCTCAATTTAACTTCTTCAACACAGAATTAACGTGAACACAACTCAGTTGCTATTTCTTATTTCAGTAAGTAATTCAAATAGCCAGTGTAGCCTTCAGAGTTTTAAAAAACATACTTGTTAGGCTTTTAATTTCTGTGTTTAACGAGGAATCAGGCAATCAGGCAATAACTAAGAATTGCATATCCTAGAAAATCCACTGCTGAGACCAAGAGTGGTATGAAATATACTTAAACAAAAGTATATGCTAAAGGGCACTGTACTTGACATAAAATAGGTACAAATAAATACCATTTTCCCTTAGGAAATTTTGCTCAAACTTGCTCAAATCTTGTTGGAACAGATTTCAGTGTCAGGTCAGTATTTTTTTTTATTTTGTTTTTCCATATCCATAACAATAGCATTTTTACACAATTCTAATTTATTCTGTTGCTCTTCTTTATGAGCTGGCATCTATCTGTGCTCCCTAGATTCTCACTTCTGTGTCTTAAAGTGTGCTGGTTTGTCTATGGAGTTAAAAGCATCCTGGGTTTCTGCTACGCTACTCATGATACGTCAAAGATAAAGTCCAAGACACTTCCTGACTAACCCAGCTCCAGTCAGGACCCAAAGAGAATACTTATGCCTTTTACAGGTTACCTGGGCCACATCCTTGATACCCTCACATTTCAGAGGCAGGGAGAACTTGAGTCTCAAACTGCAAAGAAACTTCAAATCAAATTATCTGACCATTTATTATGAACAGTTCGTAAACGTACAGTTAAGGCTATAGGAATAATTATCTTATCAAAATCAGAAAAAAGAAAACTCCAAAACATCATACTGCACTTAGATAAAATTTTGGTATCTTCTACACTATATACAAATCACATATTAGATGGAAACAATTTCTGATTTATTGATTATGTACCTAAACAATTAAACACAGAAGCATAAAAAAGTTTATTACTGACTAGACAGTGTTTTGAGAGTTCTTTTTAATTTAGTTACTTGAGTGTTACTATTTTGTAGAACTCCAAAGCAGGAAGAGGCCTTAAACATTATCTCATCCAAACTTCAAGGTTTTACTAATGAGGAAGCTAAGGCTCAAAAGAATCTCTAGATAACACATGCCAACTCAGAAGGGAACACCATTCAGGCTCCAAATCACCACAGTACTCCTTTCTCTACCCAGTTTACGACTGTTTCAATACATATATTATACTTCCTATAAAAATCACAAGTTCTTTACTAAGTAGCTTCCTACTCAAATGCAAATCTATGAAAGGCAGTAAAGTTAGCAAAGTCGTGAGAAGACCAGAAAATAAAGTTGACTGTCCAAAGTATATAATGGAAAACAAAACATGAAGGAAATGTTTAAAAATACATATACACACAAGAAAAAAAAATGTTAACTTCATGATGTATATGAGTCAAATTATTATGCTATACATCTTAAATTTGTACAGTGCTATATGTCAATTATATCTCAATAAAACTGGAAGGGAAAAAAAAGAGCAATGGTTTTTCATGGAATTCTCAAGAATGGACATTAGGCTTAAAGAATCTCGACATTCCTTCATTTAACACTGATATTTGTAAACGTGGGATGTGATCCACCCTTTCTTATTTAGGAAACGTGGAAGCCAGGTTGAAAGAATTGTGTTCATGTGCTTAGGCATAAAACAAACAGAACAAAGAATGATTTTAATACTGAAAGACACATACACACACACACATACCCACACCCTAGAGAGGCTGTGCTAGTACCCAAAACCAACATTTTGTATATGGTGGAGAAGGAGAAGAAACTTAGCAAGATATCTATAATTATATTTATCAAGGTCATTTTTGTAGGCCTATTTCAAGGAAAGGGAGAAATAAAACTATGAGATCATCACATTTTTAACTAAGGTATGTTATAAGATAGTTACAATAACCATGTTTTAGGACACAAACTCTGAGACAGTGTGAATATACAGGTATAATAATTGAGACAACAAAATTAAATTCCTGAATTCAGATCTATTCTAGAAAATGTAGTATATGTATATAGTTAATTAAACAGATTTCTGTTAAAAGTACCTAAGATAATCACTAACACACAGAATGAGATTTCCTGGGTCCAGGTCCTTTGCTGAGAGCCTCAGCTAGAAGTAAGTCCTCCTCCCTTTGAATACCTACAGCATTTTATCTGTAAAGCACCATATCACATTTTCTTCTTATACAATGACTTATGCACATCTTGCAGCTCCTATCAGAATAACTAAATAACAGCGTGTACTTGTACACTCTCTCTCAGTTACGCTCACACATGTACCAAAAAAAACAAAAGGAGGTAGGGATTTGGTTTTGCCATATGTTCAATATGAATTATGTAATGGAGCTAATAAAAATCTAATGATGTAATAGAAATGTGGTATCCAAACCAAAGGCAGCTAGAATCTCAACTTTTCCTTTTGGCAGTCACACGATATCTGCAATACAGCATTAAATTTACTTTGAGATAGTTACTAAAAACTTAGGAAGGCTTAATGATTGCTTATTATTTCATGGTACCAATAAAGAATGGGTAATTAAAATTTTTTCTGAGGTTAAGGGTCATAAAAATTTACATGATTTGCCATCAGTAAAATTTTTATCTAGAACAGATCCTGAAATGAATTTTTTCTTCCTTCAAAACAAAGTAGATTTTATAACTTGAAAGTACTTTTTTCTATAATGATCATTGTTTTGTAATATGGAAATTAAGTTAAGTAATGCATCTATTTCCATGTGCAAAATACTTTGTTTCATAGCAATTCTTATTATCTGATTTTTTTCATCCATTAAAATCTTTCTTGAGTGTCTATAATATAAGGGCAAATAGCAGACACTAAATAGTAGCATGTGTCTGCCTGTGAGGAAGAAAAAACAGTTAACAGAAAAATAAACAAGAAATGCACCCATGAAAAGGAAGAGATACTGAACCAATGCCAAAGGCACAGGTAAGTAATTTAAAGGTTCAGAGGAAGGTGTAAATAAAGCTTCAAAGAAGCAGAACTTGAATTGTGTATTAAAAGATGATCAGAATTTAAGATAAATAATACAGGAAACAAACTGTACATGGTATATTCAGCAATGAGAAGCTCATTCTGAATGAAACAGACACAATATGGGGAAGTGGAACAAAGTAAGTTTAGAATAGACTTGAGTTAATTTACAAAGAATCTTGAAAGCCCAGTTAAGAAATCTGGCTAACAATCATTAATTGAAGACTTTAGAGCAATAAGCTGACATGAAAAAGGAAGCATTTAAGGAAGAGTCATCTTGTAGCAGTACATAGTATAGCTTTAATGATAAATGGAATGGAAGCTGGGAAACCTATCAGGAGGTGAATAATAAATCAGGGTTACAACTGTAGAAAAAGTACAAAAGGAATAGACTTATTCATTACAGCAGACAAGGCAGAGAATCTGACAAAGAATACTTGAAGATTTTGTATCTGAATACTCCTAACAGACAAAGAAAAAAATAATATGGGGTCTTGAATCAGCCAGGTCCAGGTAAAATCTGTGCTACATAACTTTAAAGAAGTTATTTAACTTCTGTGAGTCTTAGTTTCCTTGGATATAAAAAGATTTACCTTGTTTGGGTGTAGAGAGATTAAAAAAGAAAATGCATGTAACGCATCCGGTACCTGGAACACAACAGGACTAAATAAATGTGATTTTTTTTTTTTTACCTCTCTCCCCTGGCTCCCTGTTCTTTATTCCTTAACAATTCTGTCTGAGAATTAAGCAGTACAGTAGGTCATCTGTCTACAAGTTGTCATTTTAGAGCTGATAAAATTGAGTTAATGAGAAATTAAATGACTTACTTAATAGCCTACAACTAGCTATCTTCACTCTCGGCACCAGAGAACAGACACATAGGCCATAAAACACATAAAATTAGCTGAACCACAAACATAAGACTCTTCTTTAAAGACACATCCTCTGATAATACAACAGAGGATCTGATTCATAAACCTAAAAACATTTAAATGTGACTGTTTCCTTAACAACATAAAAAGGGCAATCCACTTTAAAGGAAAACATTTTTTAATGTATACACCAAATTTCAGCGTAGGCTGAATTTCCAAATGGGGACCTTTCCATTAGAGAAGGAAAATTAAGGGTATAAATTTCTTCTCTTAATATAGATTGAATACATGGGAACTTCAGACACAGTCAGCATAAATTTACTCACCTTCCATGAGCATGGAAATCTAGACGTAAAAACTGGTCCTCATGTGAAACCGCTCTTTTGGCACGCTGGTGTTTGTGGTGTAATGAATCCACATCATAAGATAATCCTTCATAATGTCTAATGTATTTATTTAAAGGATTTCCATACTGACCTATAAAAAATAAACAATTTAAATTAATGTCATCTTGTGGCCCATTCTAGTTCTAATATGATTCCATGATTATTCAAATATCTATAAATATGAAACTGTTTCACTAATCCTAGTACTTTATTTTCATATACTTTTTTTTTTTGGCTATGCCGTGTGGCATGCAGGATATGAGTTCCCCCACCAGGGATCGAATCTGTGCCCCCTGCAGTGGAAGCATGGAGTCTTAACCACTGGACTGCCAGGGAAGTCCCTAAAAACTTATTATAATGGGAATTTTAACCACACACACAAGTTTTGATGTTAGCCATAGGTTTGTCTAGGATGTCCTTTATCAGGTTGACAAAGTTATCTTCTATTAATACTTTGCTGATAAAAACTATCAGGAAGAGTTGTTGACTTTTGTCACCCACTCTTTCTGCATCTGTTAAGATGATTATAATAGATAACCAACAAGGACCTACTGTATAGCACAGGGAATTATACCTATAAGGGAAAAGAATCTGAAAAAATACACATATATAAAATATGTATAAATGAATCACTTTGCTGTACACCTGAAACTAACACAACATTGTAAATCAACTATACTGCAATAAAAATAAGTAAATAAATTTTTAAAGAGATGATTATATGGTTCTTTCTTTTTAGTTTATTAATATGGAAAATTAATTGACTGATTTTCATGGGCAGAGGAACTAAATAGACACTTCTCCAAAGAAGACATACAGATGGCCAACAGACACATGAAAAGATGCTCAATGTCACTAATTATTACAGAAGTGCAAATCAAAACTACAATGAGGTACTACCTCACACCAGTCAGAATGGCCATCATTAAAAAGTCTACAAATAATAAATGCTGGAGAGGGTGTGGAGAAAAAGGAACCCTCCTACACTATTGGTAGGAATGTAAGTTGGTGCAGCCACCATGGAGAACAGTATGGAGGTTCCTCAAAAAACTAAAAATAGAGTTACCATACGATCCAGCAATCTTACTCCTGGGTATACATCTGTACAAAACTATATTTCAAAATGATACATGCAGGCTTCCCTGGTGGCACAGTGGTTAAGAATCCGCCTGCCAATGCAGGGGTCACGGGTTCAAGCCCTGGTCCAGGAAGATCCCACATGCTGCAGAGCAACTAAGCCCATGTTCCACAACTACTGAGCCTGCACTCTACAGCCCGTGAGCCACAGCTACCAAGCCCTCATGCTACAACTACTGAAGCCCGTGCGCCTAGAGCCCGTGCTCCACAACAAGAGAAGCCACCACAACGAGAAGCCCACACACTGCAATGAAGAGTAGCCCCCACTCACCACAACTAGAGAAAGCCCACGTGCAGCAACGAAGACTCAATGCAGCCAAAAATAAATTAAATAAATAAATTAAATTAAATTTTAAAAAAAGATACATGCACCCCCTATGTTCATAGCAGCACTATTCACAATAGCCAAGACATGGAAACAACCTAAATGTCCATCAACAAATGAATGGGTAAAGAAGATGTGGTACATATATACAATGGACTACAACTCAGCCATAAAAAAAGAACAAAATAATGCCATTTGGAGCAACATGGATGGAACTAGAGAATATCATACTAAGTGAAGTAAGTCAGCAAGAGAAAGATAAATACCATATGGTATCACTTATATGTGGAATCTAAAATATGACACAAATGAACTTACCTGCAAAACAGAATAGACTCACAGACATAGAGAACAAACTTGTGGTTGCCAAGGGTGGGGATGGAGGAGGGGTGGAGTGGGAGTTTGGGGTTAGCAGATGCAAACTATTACACAGAGAACAGATAAACAACAAGGTCCTCCTGTATAGCACAGGGAACTATATTCAATATCCTGTGATAAACCATAATGGAAAAGAATAAAAAAAGAATGTATGTGTGTGTGTGTGTGTGTGTGTGTGTGTGTGTGTGTGTGTATATATATGTATGTATAACTGAATCACTTTGCTGTATAGCAGAAATTAACACAACATTGCAAATCAACTATACTTCAATTTTTAAAAAATTGTTCATTTTCTAATGTTAAACCAACCTTGCATTACTGATATAAATCCCACTTGAATATAGTATATTATGCTTTATAATACTGTTGGATTCAATTTGCTATAATTTTGTTTAGAATTTTTGTTATCTATGTTCATGAGAGACACTGGTCTGTAGTTTTCTTGGACTGTCTTTGTCAAGTTTTGGTATCAGTATAAAAAAAAAAGACCCTGAAAGTATTACCTCTTCTTCAATTTTCTAGACAAATGTATGTAGAATTGGTATTATTTCCTCCTTAAATGTTTGATAGAATTCACCAGTGAAGCCATCTTGGCCTGGAATTTTCTTTGTGAAAGGTTATTAATGACATCAATTTGATATATAAACAGCTAATCTGGTTATCTACTTCCTGAGTGACCTTTGGTAAGAATTTGTCCATTTTACCTAAGGTGTTGAAGTTATGGAGATAAAGCTGTTCATAATATTCCCTCATTATGTTTTTTATATCTTTTGAAACTATAGTGATGTTACCTCCCTCATTCCTGATATTGGTAATCTGTATCTCCACTCTTTGGTCCTGATCAGGATAGCTAGAGATTTACTGATTTTACTGATCTTCTGAAGAACCAACGTGTAATTCCTTTGATTTTCCTTATTTTTCTGCTTTCTATTTTTTTATTTTTTACTTTGATCTTTCTTTCTTTCCTTCTGCTTACTTTGAGTTTAATCACTCTTCTTTTTTTAGTAAAGACCATTGATTTAAGACTTTTCTTTTCTAATCCAGGTATTTAGTGCTATAAATGTTCCCTTAATACTGCTTTAGCAACATCCCTCAGATTCTGTTATGCTGTGTTACCATTTTCATTCTGTTCAACATACTTTCTAATTTCCTTTTTGATTTCTTCTATGATTCATGTGCTATTTAGAAGTCTGTTATTTAGATTTTAAATATGGGGAATTTTTCAGTTATCTTTCTGTTACTGACTTCTAATTTAATTCTACTATACCCAGAGAACATACTTTGTATGACATCAATCCTTTTAAATACATTGAGACTTATTTTATGACCAAGAATTTGGTCTATCCTTGCAATGTTTCATGCACACTTGAAAAGAATGTATATTCTGCTGTTAATGGATGAGTGTTCTAGAAATGTCAGTCTCTGCACTTATTGAGTACAGTGTTTTATAAATGTCAACCAGGTCAACTGGCTGACAGTGTTGTTCAAGTCTTCTATACCCTTCATGATTTTCTATCTACCTGTTCTATAATTGAGAGAAAGGTATTGAAATCTCTGTCTGTAATTATGACTTTTTCTATTTCTCCTTGCAGTTCTCTGCTTAATTGATTTTTTGTTGTTGTTCTTTTTTTTTGATTTATTTATTTTATTTATTTTTGGCTGCATTGGGTCTTCGTTACTGCACGTGGGCTTTCTCTAGTTGTGGTGAGCAAGGGCTACTCTTCGCTGCAGTGCATGGGCTTCTCATTGTCATGGCTTCTCTTGTTGCGGGGCATGGGCTCTAGGCACGCAGGCTTCAGTAGTTGTGGCTCGTGGGCTCTAGAGCTCAGGCTCAGTAGTTGGGGTGCTCAGGCTTAGCTGCTCCACAGCATGTGGGATCTTCACGGACCAGGGATCGAACCCGTGTCCCCTGCATTGGCAGGCGGATTCCCAACCACTGCGCCATGAGGGAAGCCCTGCTTAATTGATTTTTGAAGTTCTATTATTACACGCATAAATGTCAAAGATTATTATGTATTATGCCTTTTGGATTAATTCACTCCTTTATCAATTATCAAATGATCTTCTTTATTCTTTGTAATATTCTATGTTCTAAAATCTACTTTGTCTGATATTAATATAGCACTCCTTTTTTTCTTTTTTTTATTTGGCTGGCATGATATCTCTTTTCCATCCTTTTATTTTTAATCTATTTGTGCCTACGTATTTAATGTGAGTTCACAGTAGGCAGCATAGAGCTGGGTCTTGCCTTTTTGTCCAATCTGATAATCTCTGCCTTTTAATTGGAGTGTTTGGATCATTTACATTTAAAGTAGTTACTAATGTGGTTAGGTTTAAGTCTATCATCTTGCTATTTATTTCTGTTTGTCCCATCTTTTCTCTGCTCCCTTCTCCTTTATTGGGACTAATTAGTTTTTTATGATTCTGTTTTTACCTCTTCACTAGCTTATTAGCAAAACTCTCTGTTTGGTTATTTTAGTGGTTGCTTTAGGGCTTATAAGTATACATCTTTAACTTAGCCTACCTTCAAATGATATTATAACACTTCAGGTATAAGAACCTGACATTACTATACTTTCACTTCTTTCCTCCTGGTCTTTAGACTACTTTACTTACTTGTGTCTTATAAAGCCCATAATACATTGTAATTGTTTTGGTTTAAACAGACAATTATCTTTTAAAGAGATTTAGATAACAAGGAAAAAACTCTCTTTCTCATTTCCAGGGTTCTTCATTCCTTCATGTTGATCCATATTTCCATCTGGTATCATCTTCCTTCTACCTAGATAACTTCCTCTAAAATTTCTTCTGCTGGTGAAGAGCTCTTCCAGATATTGGATGTCTCAAAGTCTTTATTTTTGTCTTCATTTTTGAAAGATATTTTCACTGGCACAGAATTCCAGGTCAACAAGTTCGTATTTTTTCTTTAAATATTTTTAAAACCTTGCTCCACTCTCTTTTCACCCATATTCCTTCTGACAAGAAATCTGTCATCCTTACCATTGCTCCTCTGAATATAATGTGTCTTTTCCCTCCCTAGTGCTTTTAAGACTTTCCTTTTTAATACTGGTTTTGAGCAATTTGATTCTGACATGCTTTGGTTTCTTCATATTTACTGAGCTTTAGTTTCAGTAAACTCCTTGGGTCTGTGGGTTTATAATTTTTCAACTCTTACTTCTTCAATTTTTTTCACTCTCCCCACCCCCACCCACCCAAGGACTCCAGTTACAAGTATATTAGGTCACTCAAATTCTTCCCACAGCCCACTGATGGGTTTTTTCATATTTATCAAAAATTCTTTTTTTCCCTGTTTCATTTTGAATAGTTTCTACTGCTGTCTTCTAGTTCAATAATATTCTGTAATGTCTAACCTGTTGTTAATGCCATCTGGTGTGCTTTCCATTGAAAACATTGTAGTTTTCATCTGCAGAAGTTAGATTTCCGTCTGTTTTATTTATACCTTTTAGGTCTCTATTTAACTTATTAAACATATGAAATACAGTTGTAATAACTCTTTTAATGTTCTTGTCTGCTAATTCTAATGCCCATGACAGTTATGGATTGGTTCCAATTGACTGCTTATTCTTCTCATTACAGATTGTGTTTTCCTGCTTCATTGCATGTCTCATAATCTTTCACTGAATAGATGGCAGACACTGTGAATTTCACCTTGTAGGGGCTGGACATTTTTTGTATTCTTATAAATATTCTTAGGCTTTGTTACAGGACAAAGTAAAGGTAGTTAGAAAGTTTGACCCTTTTGGCTCTTGCCTTTATGATTTGTTACATGGGTCTGGAGCAGGGTTCAGTGTAGTGCTAATTTTATTCCCTACCACTGGGGCAAGACATATCTGAGTACTCTATGCAATGCTCCACAAATCATGGCATGAGTTTTTCCCACCTGGCCGGTAAGAACAAGTACTATTTCCTGCACTATGTGAACATAGGGCACTGTTTCTTTCCCTGGCCTCAGGTAATTTCCTCACGTATACACACTGATCAATACTCTGCCAAACACTCCAGGGGAACCCTCTGCAGATCTCAGGGATTCCCTCTCTATGTAGCGCCCTTCATTCTGATATTGTCTGCAAACTCTAGCTGCTTTGGTCCCATTCCATCTCAACTCAGAGTTTGTTCGTCTCCACCTAGGTTCCCTCTTGTAGCACGAATGAATTGCAGATGGAAATTCGTTCCAGGCAGAAAGCTGGAACAATCATAGGTCTCGCTTCATTTGTTTCCCCTCTCTTGGAGATCTTGTCCTTCACCACTTGGTGACCAGCGTATTAAAAACCATTGCTTCTCGCCTAATGTATTGCATAAAGCCTAAATGTTCCATCACTAAATTTTCTGTTTATGCAGTCAGTTGCTTGTCATTATATGGTTAAGGATACAAACTCTTAAGTCATCTGGGTTTAAGTTCTGAAGACTGCACAACAAGGTAAATATACTTAACACTACTGAATTGTACACCAGAAATGGTTAAGATAGTAAATTTTATGGCAAGCATTTTCTTATTAGAATAAAAAAATTCTCTAGGTTTGAATCCCATTACCTTCATTTATTAGCTTGTTTCCCTGATCAAGTGGAAAACTCAACTTCATTTTCCCACCCTTAAAACAGAGAGAAGTAAGGGTCCCTGGTGGCGCAGTGGTTGAGAGTCCGCCTGCCGATGCAGGGGACACGGGTTTGTGCCCCAGTCCAGGAGGATACCACATGTCGCGGAGCGTCTGGGCCCGTGAGCCACACCGCTGAGCCTGCGCGTCCGGAGCCTGTGCTCCGCAACGGGAGAGGCCACAACAGTGAGAGGCCCACATACCGCAAAAAAAAAAGAAAGAAAGAAAAACACAGAGAAGTAGAATACCTCTATTTTAAGGCTGTTACAATGATTAAATGATTTAAGCCATGTGTGGCAATCAGCAAAGTGCCTACCATACAGTGAAAGCTCAGTAAATTTTTCATAGTCATCACCATCTCTTCCCTTTCCTCCACTTCCTTTTTTGCCTTCTCTCACACTTGTATTTAAGACCTATATACACAAATTGAGGCCATACATTCAGGAATAAAGACAGAACTAGGTTTGAATTCTGACATTTCCTCACCATAACTACATGATCTGGGTAATTATTAAACTTTTTTAAAATCTCAGGGTTTTTTTTTTTGTCTGTAAAATAGAGACAAAAGTAAATAACTTAAATGCAAGTAAACTGCTTAGCACAAAGCCTAGCATGAAAAGACCATTCAATTTAAAATACTGAGTCACTGGTGGGAATGTAAATTGATACAGCGACTATGGAGAACAGTATGGAGGTTCCTTAAAAAACTAAAAATAGAATTACCATATGACCCAGCAATCCCACTACTGGGCATATACCCAGAGAAAACCATTAATTCAAAAAGACACATGCACCCCAATGTTCATTGCAGCACTATTTACAATAGCCAGGTCATGGAAGCAACCTAAATGCCCATCGACAGATGAATGGATAAAGAAGATGTGGTACATATACACAATGGAATATTACTCAGCCATAAAAAGGAACGAAATTGAGTCATTTGTAGAGACGTGGATGGATCTGGAGACTATCATACAGGAGTGAAGTCAGAAAGAGAAAAACACATACCGTATATTAACACATATATGTGGAACCTAGAAAAATGGTACAGATGAACTGGTTTGCAGGGCAGATATTGAGACACAGATGTAGAGAGCAAACGTATGGACACCAAGCGGGGAAAGTGGCAGGGGGTGGGGATGGTGGTGTGATGAATTGGGCGATTGGAACTGACATATATACACTGATGTGTATAAAATGGATGACTAATAAGAACCTGCTGTATAAAAAAATAAATAAAATTCAAAAATTCAAAATAAAATAATGACTCCTAAAAATAATAATAAAATAAAATAAAATACTGACTCACTTCACCATACTCTTGAATGCACTGCTCTCAAGAGAGTTGACAGAAATGGAGTCTGAAACTAGAATCCAAAGCTATCTTACAACTAGCATAGAAAATATAGTGAACCCAAGGTATAAGAGAAAATAAAACCTCCCAGTATGGAACTTCTAAAAATCAGGACTCAATAATGGAATTATATATTGTACCAATGCATCTTCCATATTCCTTAAAAATATCTTTGAGTCTGTATGTGGCTTTTTAAAAATACCTCACACAAGATAAAATATCAAGAAAAAAATCAAGAATGGGGAAGTTGTACTACGAGAACTGTGGGGTAGGTCTTTCATTTTCAAAATCAAAGTAGGATTACTGAATTGTATTTCTTTTAAGTGGACTGAATAGTCATAGTACAAACTTAGCTTTGCAAAGTTACTGCGTCCACTCCTTTTTCGGCACCAAAAAGTCAACTTTTTAAGTCACAATGCAGATAAAGCATTTTGCCACCTCTGATAACTTAAAACAGTAACTATGGCTGTTCTGGTGAAGCACATGTGATAACGGCTCAATTATTTGAATGGATGTAACACTTCTGGGAGAGTTATTAAACAAAGTCATCTCTTCTCTGTGCCACACACAAAGGAATTTTATGAAGCAACATAATGTTTACCTTCACTTACAAAGGATCTGAGTGATGACTTTCAGAATCTTTACAATTGAGATAAAACATAATTCACTGGGTTTAAATGGGAAAGTTAAAAACGCTACCCAGGGACATACAGTTAACAAGTCCACTTCAGTATCAGCTTCTACAAAAGACCTATGTTTCTTTGTTAACTGTGCCTAAATATCAGTATTTATGATATGGTCACGGTAATACTTTAAAAATTATTGAAGAAAATGTATTAAATGAGGGAATTCCCTGGTGGTCCAGTGGTTAGGACTCAGCACTTTAACTGCTGAAGCCTGGGTTCAATCCCTGGTCGGGGAGCTAAGATCCCACAATCCACATGGTGCGGCCAAAAAAAAAAATGTATTAAATGAAACTGTATTATGCAGTTTCTCCCTCCAATACTTAATGAAACAATGGGAAAACCATGGGAAAAAACAACTATAAAAAGCAGCCCACCCTCCCACATTAAAAAAAAATCCTCAAGAACTAAAACCAAGTAAGAAATGGATATAACTAGTGTCTGTTAGGGCTAGCTGATACGGACTCACGAGTGCCAATTCTCTTCCCAACTGTGTTCAGTGACATGTTGGTAGCTTGAAATCAGCCATGGGTAGAGTATTCATGCTACTGAAATTAGAAATGGCTACAAATCAGAGGATTTTTTTTTCTTGTTTTCAAGAGAACCAGTGTACTAAAACAACACTGGGTATAACCTAATGGTATATCTTTCAAAGAAGCAGCCAAGGAAATAAACAGAATACTCTAATGAGAAAGTGTCAAAGCATAGCACACTGAACTCCAGACGCTGCCCCTAACCCTCATACGCCATACAATTCACTTTTTAAAAAAATCTCAAGAGAACAGAGCCCTGGAATTCTCAAAAAGGTTGTATATGGTCATGAGTCCTGATTGCACAGAAGTAGGTAAAACACAAACTCTGTCACAGAAAAAAAATGACAGAACAAAGAAGAGCCACACCACTATGAACATGTCGAAACATACCAGAGCAAAAATAATGAAAAAAAAAAAAAGCAAAAGAGAAAAAAACCCAACTGAGAAGGAAAACAAAAAACACTTAGAAACAATCCGGGACAAACTGGAATCAGTCTTAGATGATATTAAGGAATTCTTGTTAATTTTCTTCAATACAACAACACTGTGGTAATATAGTAGGAGAATAATCTGAATTTGGGGAGATGTACTTTGAAGTACTTAAGAGTAAAATGACACGCATAATTTTCACTGAAGTGATTCAGAGTGGGACAAAAAAGAAAAAGGACACAACTGCTATCAGTTTCCACTTCTGACTATAATGGAGTAAGAGGAACTAAATTTAACCTACCACCACAAACATTCAGAAAACTTGACAAAATACATTGGAGGATAAACAAATGAGATAAGATCTACAATTGGCCCAACTTAACTACCCAGAGGCAGTTTCAGGTCAATATGCAGGGTAGAGGAACCCAAACAGAGCCTGCTGGTCTTGCTGAATTGAGGAGCCAGGTATCTGAGTTCTGAGAGGCCAGGCGTTTAGAATTTGTGGGTCAGAGTGCCAAAGAAAAGGAAGCTAACAGAAAAGGAGCTCAGAGATCTAAAGAAGGGTCCCCTTACATGTTTGGCAGATTCATATCTGATCATGTGAGAGAATCAACTATCCCAGGCCAAAAAAATAAACCACAAAAAGAGTAAGCAGAACAATCTTAAAAGTTTATATTGATAGGGCTGGGAAGTGTTCATATTCCCACCATCCAGAGAAGACAGACCTGTAATATACGGAGCATTGGGTAGAGCCCTCAGGAATACATCACCTTATTTACGGGGCAAAATTAGCCACAGACTAAAGGCTGTTTGGGATCCACTCTAACAAAGCTTAAAGGCCATCTTCCAAAGGACTCAACTGATTCCAAGTAGTTTAATTGTACACCAAAAAATATGTGACAGTGTTTAAAGGCAAGACAAAAATCAAACACACACAAAAAAGTAAAAATCAAGAATGATCTGCATCCAATCAAAAATTACCATGCATGTAAAGAATCAGGAAAATGTCTTTTTCTCATATTACTGGAGAAAAAAATCAGATATTAGAAACAGAGACTATAGAGATGATGGAATTAACATACAAAGAAATTAAAAGTTATCATGGGCTAACAGCTGAAAACTAGGGACAAAAAAACCCTTAAAATCAGCTGGTGGGTTAGACCCAAAGGAGCTACAGAAAAAGACACATTACATACAGAGGAACAAAGGTATAAATGACAGCATAACTACATAAGACAGAAGATAATTCAGCAACATGTTTAAAGTACTACAAAAAAAAAAACTGTCAACCTAAGATTCCATACCCAATAAAAATATCTTTCATAAATGAAGATGAACGAAAAAATAAGGTAAAATGAACCCTTTTTCAGACATCAAAGCTGACGATTATCACTAGTAGACCTGCATTACAAGAAATGTTAAAGGAAGTTTTTCAGGCAGAAGGAATATACCAGCTGGAAACCTGTGCTGACACAAACCTGTGTTGACACAGGAACAATGACTATAATGAGAAAATAAAAATGATTTCTTCTCTCGTTCTTTAATCTCTTTCAAAATTAAGTGATTGTGTTCAAGAAACACAATGTACTATGGCATTTATGACACACATAGAATTAAAATGTATGATAATACAGCACAATGGAGGAGAGGAGAAATGAAAGTACACTATAAATGAAGTGGTATTTTATTTAAAGGTATACATTTTTAAGTTACAGGTGTATGCTGTACACCCTAGGAACAACCTCTAAAAATATATATTAAACAGGTATATCACATAAGCAAATATCAGAGATAAAATGAAATCATTTTTTAAAGCAAATTAATCCCAAAGAATATAGAAAAAGAGGAGTAAAAAGGACTATGAACAGATAGAACTAACAGAAAACAAACAGTAAGATGGTAGTTTTAAACTCAATCTTATCAATAATTACATTAAAAGTTAATGATTTAAACATAATTAAATGGAAGTCATTTTATTATTTTTCAAGAAAGAAAATGTTAATACATGCTGTCTAAAAGATACTTCAACAAAAATAAAGATGAGTTAAAGTGAAAAGAATAGGGGGCTTCCCTGGTGGCGCAGTGGTTGAGCGTCTGCCTGCCGATGCAGGGGACACGGGTTCGTGCCCCGGTCCGGGAAGATCCCACATGCCGCGGAGAGGCTGGGCCTGTGAGCTATGGCCGCTGAGCCTGTGCGTCTGGAGCCTGTGCTCCGCAACGGGCGAGCCACAACAGTGAGAGGCCCGCATACCGCAAAAAAAAAAAAAAAAGGGAAGAGTTATACCATCCAAACCCTAATCCAAGAAAGCTGGAGTGCCTACAGTATTATCAAAGTAAACTTTAAAACAAACAAACCAAAGGAAAAAAAAAAAAAAAAAAGAGGGATTAAAAAAAGACATTTCAGGGGCTTCCCTGGTGGCGCAGTGGTTAAGAATCCGCCTGCCAGTGCAGGGGACATGGGTACGAGCCCTGGTCCAGGAAGATCCCACACGCCGCGGAGCAACTAAGCCCATGTGCCACAACTACTGAGCCTGCACTCTAGAGCCTGTGAGCCACAACTACTGAGCCTGCGTGCCACAACTACTGAGCCCGTGCACCTAAAGCCCATGCTCCGCAACGAGAAGCCACCGCAGTGAGAAGCCCACGCACCACAACAAAGAGTAGTCCCCACTCTCCACAACTAGAGAAAGCCCGCGTGCAGCAACGAAGACCCAATTTAGCCAAAAATAAATAAAATAAATACATTTTTTAAAAAAGTACATTTCATAACCCATCGAAAGAACATAACAATCCTAAATGTGCATCACATAACAGAGCTTAAAGTATGTGAAGAAACAGCTGACGGGGGACTTCCCCGGTGGTCCAGTGGGTAGGACGCCCCTCTCCCAGTGCAGGGAGCCCAGGTTCAATCCCTGGTTGGGGAACTAGATCCCGCATGCATGCCGCAACCAAGAAGAAAAAGAAAAAAAAAATCCCGCATGCCGCGGCCGGAGATCCCACATGCCTCAACGAAGATCCCATGGGCCACAACTAAGACGTGGCACAGCCTAAATAAATATTTTTTTTAAAAAAAGAACGAGGAATACAATTTTTTAAAAATTAAAAATGCTGACAGAGCTGAAAGTAGACAAATCTGTAAATTATAGTTGGAAATCATGAACACTCCTCACTGAACAAGTAGACAAAAAATAAGGACTGAACACTATCAAACAACTTGACCTGATTAACGTTTACAAAATAGTCCACCCAACAATAGAGTATATATTCTTTTCACAGGCACATGGAGTATTCACCAAGATAGACCTTAATTCTAAGCCATAAAGCATGTTTCCATAAATTTTAAAAGACTGAAATCAGACAGTATGTTTTCTGACTACAGTGCAATTAAATCAGTAGGAGATACTTGGAAAAATTCCCAAATATTGAGAACTTAACACACTTCTAAATAGCCCTTGGGTCAAAGAAGAAATCAAAAGGGAAATCAGAAGGATTCTGAATTGACTGCAAAGAGCACAAGGGAACTTTACTGGTTAGTGTAAATATTCTATATTATTATTATTATTATTATTATGGTGGTGGTGGTTAAACAACTATATACCTTTCTCAAAATTAACTGTTGAATTTTATTGTATGGAAATTATACCTCAATAAAGCTAATTAAAATTTTTTTAAAGAAAAATGGTGAGTCAAAGTGGTAAGCATATGGGTATTTGGCCTTTCTTTTACTCTTCCCTAAGTTATACACTTTTTCAAAAAAAAAAAAAATCCAGAATCTAAAACAAAGACAATTCAGAATAGTTCAGCTTGTCCTCCCTTCAGGAAAATAAATAAAATCAACATTCTACTCACCTCCAAGAAACTATTAAGCATCCTATAATGACTCATTATTCAGCAGTATATTTTTGTTAATAGGATAGACATAAGTAGTAAAAGTTGGGGGGATATAAAAGAGTAAATGACAACCAGTGATCCCAACATGCAAATCCTACACAGGAAACCTGATCCAGAACTTACAGATTTTTCCATAAACACTAAAGTATTCTCCATTATGATCTTAATCAATTCCCATACTTCTGATACAATAGTCTATTACTTGAAGTAATATTCTACTACTTGACAATATACTGGAACCCTCCCCATTTTATCTTCCTTAAGATTATCCAGGTATCCCAAGCAGCAGCAGTACACACCATAATTACCCCAAAAATACCTTGTGAAAAACACCAACACTGTCCTGCCTCTCCAATCCCACTTTTGTACCAGAAACACAACCTTAAAACAACTAGGGAAAAAATCTGTCATAACAGTCTGAAAGATGCACACTATTGGCAAAACTTCAGCAAGCATACATGTCTGCTCAGTTCAGAATCCAGGTCTCCAGTGATGCTTCTGATTAGAGGAGCCTAGTTCAGAAGACTAGTTTACATGCCTGTGTCCTAGTTGCAACTGAAAGCCTGGGGAATCTAAATTAAGGAGATGGAATTCATAAGGCTGAAAATGTGCCAAACAAAGCAAGGTTCAAAAGGTTCTAGACAATCAAAAACCATTGCAAATAACTGGCCTCTTAGCTTCCACTCTTGCCCCCGACCCCCGACAGTCTATTTTTCACACAGCAGTCAGAGTTATAATGTTCAAATAAAGTTACATTGTGTCACTCTTCTGCTCAAAATGTTCCACCCCTCACCCACCCCCTCACTAGCTGTTCCCCCTCCACAGCCTTCATCATGATTTATAATCTCAAAAAAAAAAGTCATAACCGTGGCTTATAACGCTGAAGATGATCCTCATAAGGGGCTGCATTCCCCCACTCCACTTCCATACGGGTCTCACCTTATCTTCTACCACTCTCCCTTTACTCTGTGTATTACAGCCACATTAGTCTCTTTATCGTCCCTCTGCCTGGAACATCTTCCCCCAAAGCAGGGTTGGCACACTTCATTCAGATATCTACAAAATTTCTTCAGAAGCTTTCTCTGATCACCCTATCTAAAAGCTTATGTCCCAATCATACTCATTCTAATATCCTCCTCTTTCTTCATATTATTTTTTATTGACATATCCCTCTACCACCAGAAGTTCCACGAGAACAAGGACTTTGATTTGTTCAATGATGTACCCTCATTACCTAAACAGAGTAAGAAAACAGGTGCTCAGTAAATGTTTGCTGTAAGAATTAATGAATCCACTCAACGTTTCACGGAAATTTCCTTTTTCATATGAATTTATAAAGAAAGCAGCCTATACCTTGCTGATAAGAAAGCCATAAATCAATCATCAGAAAATGTGATCTATGATACTCATCCAAGAAGCATCAGAATTTCTAACAGGTCTAGTATTTGCAAAGTGCTACTTGTTAAAATTAAAATTATTATAGATCTATTCGCTAGGTAAGTTTTTTTTTAATCTTCTATTGATGCTAATGAGTGCATTTCAGGTATTTGTCTCTGCAATTACCTATGCAGCTTTCATCACCATTTTGCATGACTTTCTGAACAGTTAAAAATGTTATATTCCTTTTCGTAATGAAGTTTTTCAATAACCATGGAAGTATATGGTCAACATATCTTACTTTATGTTTCAACAGTTTAGCAAGCATTATCTTTATTTATAAGTAACGTGTTAGAATCCCAACTGTGCCACTTACTAGTTGAGTGATCTTGGACAAGTTACCTACCTCTCTGTGCCTCATTTTCCCTGTCCGTAAAATAAGTGAAATAGCAATACCTATACCTAACAGTGTTGTTATATGGATTAAATCACTTAATATATATAAGGGGCTTAGAATAGTGTACAGTACATAACAGGTAAGAATTCAGTAAATTATGGTTAAATTAATGAATGAATGTATTCTCTCATTTCACCCTCATAACAACATTGCAGGGCAAGTACAATTAATCTTAGGATAAGGCACAGAGAGGTTAAGTGACCCACCCAAAACTACAAAAGTTCCTTTTATTTTTTATAAATTTATTTATTTATTTATTTATTTATGGCTGCATTGGGTCTTCGTTGCTGTGCACCATCTTCCTCTAGTTGTGGCAAGCAGGGGTTATTCCGCATTGTGGTGCACGGGCTTCTCATTGCGGTAGCTTCTCTTGTTGCAGAGCATGGGCTCTAGGAGCGTGGGCTTCACCAGTTGTGGCATGAGGGCTTGGTAGTTGTGGCTCACAGGCTCTAGAGCGCAGGCTCAGTAGTTGTGGCACACGGGCTTAGTTGCTCCACAGCATGTGGAATCTTCCCAGACCAGGGCTCAGACCCGTGTCCCCTGCATTGGCAGGCGGATTCTTAACTACTGCCCCACCAGGGAAGTTCCCAAAACTTCCTTCTAGCTCAAACATTCTGTGATTCTAAATTTACCCTAAAATGAAAATGGGTTTTTTAAAGTTTCATCTTAGGAATATAGCAAAGTTTACAAGTTTTATTGAGTAAAATCAGATAACCATGAAGACGTTCTACATTTCACCTTTTAGTCTAATTTTTGCAGTGAATGACAAGTGCTAAGTGCTTTAATAATATTTTTTAACAGGAACACATAGTAGTTGAGAAAAAGCAATTTGGTTTCTATAAAGAATATTTTAACCCATTCAACCTACCTAATTCTTTTAATTAACTGGGCATATAAAACTAATGAGCAAAATCAATACACTAACAAAAATGGTATTTTCATTCCATTTTAAAGTCAATTAAAGTAAAAAAGATTAATTATAAGCTTTGAAGGCTTTTTTTCCAGACATACTCTTAGAAAATTGGAATTCTTATGTAATTCATAAAAAGTGAAATTATCTAGTTCAGTAATCATTCATCTATTCACTCAGCACATATAATGGGCACTTACTATATGCACTATATACTATATGGGCATTGTTTTAGATGCTGGGAATATAGCAGCTAACAAAACAAAATTACTGACCTTAGAAAACTTTATTCTAGAGAAGGAAGGCAGACAGTAAGACAAACAAGTAAATAACTTCATTTTTTTTCGGCGCATAATCAATTTATTTTATTTTATTGAAGGATATTTGATTTACAATGGTGTGTTAATTTCTCCGTACAGCAAAGTGACTCAGTTATACATATATATTTTTTCATATTCTTTTCCATTATGGGTTATCACAGGATATTGAATAGAGTTCCCTGTGAACAAGTAAACAACTTGGGATGGCTATAAGAGTGTTATCACGGGTGACTGGATAGAGAATGCCAAGGAAGGGGTTTGTATTATATGTATGTATTTATATGAGGTAATCAGAAGACTTCATAATATTTCAGTAAAGACTCAGAAAGAGAGCAAAGTACAACAATGTGAGTGTACTTAAATACTACTGAATCACACAGCTAAAAATGGTTAAGCTGGTAAATTTTACATGTATTTCACCACCATGTAATTTTTTTTTAACTTAAAAAAGAAAGAGGGTAGATAATACAGCAATCTAAGGGGGAAACTGTTCCATGTAAAAGGATCAGCAAGTGCAAAATCCCTGAGACAGGAGCAAGCCTGGCAATTTTTAAAGAGCTCTGTGTGGCTGGAGCAGAAATGAACAGTGGGGAAGGACTGGGGGCAGGAGGTAGGGAGAACAAGCATACATGTACCTCAGGTAGGGCCTTAGAAGCCACTATAAGGACATTGGATTTTACTTAAAATATTAAGCCACTGAATGGGTTTTTAAATTTATTTTGCTATTACTTTTTTGTTGAGGTACAATTCACAGAACATAAACCTCACCATTTTAACCATTTTAAAGTATACAATGTACCAGTGGACGGTTTTGACCAAAGCAGCTTTTGAACACAATCACATTGACTGCTATGTTGAGAAGAGACTGGGAGAACAAGAGAACAGGAAGAAGAGTTAGCAGGTTTTACGGTAATTAAAGTGAGATGGATGCTGTAGCAGTGGAGCTAATGAGAAGTTGTCAAAATTTGCATATACTCTAAAGGAGAAGCTGACAGGATTTGCATGCAGGGTGTAAGTGAAAAGAGGAATCAAGGATAACTCAAAAGTATTTTTGCCTAAGCAACTTAAGAATGGAGATCCCATTTACTGAGATGGGAAAGACTACAGGAAAAAAGACTGGGGTAAGAGGAATCAGAGGTTTGGTTTTGGACATGTTAAGTTTCAGATGCCCACCAGACATCTAGCTGGAGATGTAGCTGGGAAACAGGAGTCTAGAATTCAAGAGAGTCCTAGGCTGGAGATACAAATATAGGGGTCATCATCATATTAGGGGTTATTTAACACACCTAATAAGTAAGTACCAGCACAGAAACTTCTTCTTCCAAAGGTCTGTTGCCATTTAAATTAACATGTGATTTGTGGCCCAAAACAGACTACTATTTTCATCCTCTAATTTAAATCCTTTATTTAGATGAAATAGATCTGTACAAAAGGAATCATAGCCTACAAGTCTAGGAGTAAAAAACAAAACAACAACAAACAATGCAAAAAAACTAATGTTCTGCTGCTGCCCCTGAATACAGAACTGGAGCTTCTTTTATCACTGATATATTACCCAAGCAGGGCAACATGAATGACAGGGAAGGTAACAGGAAGGACTCAATGGATGGCAATCTTTAACTCCTTTTCTCCCTTCTGATAAAGAATAGAATACTCACTGAAGACGTTCTCATCATGTAAAGTCCTTAACAATGGAGAAACAGATCTGTTACTAGACAATGATGAAAATAAAGTACATTTAACCTAGAGTACAGTAAGATGTTAGTAATCTGACATCAAAGGAAAATGACAGGTTCCACTGAGCAAAATTTCTAGATAATTGGGGTTTATCTATGTGCCTAATATCTTTCCTTTTGAACCATTACTGATTTTTTTTCCCCTCTACTTTAACATCTTCTTGAGCCAGGCTCACCCTTATTAATCTTCAACCTAAGAGGTCATAATGATATGATAAGCTCTAAGCTATTATGTTATTGTGCCATTGTTCCTACATAAAATAGCTCCATCCTGCTGTGTAGTTATTCTGTCAATGTCTCCTTTCTCTACTATTACTCTTTTTTACCTATACATAAAAGCATACCAACAGTGTTTTACTTTCTAGTCCTTAGTTGTAGTTGCCAGAAATCTGGCCTTCACAAAACATATAATAAACTCATATGGTACTTAGTACCTACAAGCTCCGTGGGAAATTTGAACAATTAAAAAATAAAAAAGAATCTTCTTGGTCATGTAAGGACAATGTCCTTAACCTTACGAGATGCATACTTAAGATTTTAAGGGTATCAACTTACTTTAGGGGGTTCAGAACAAAAAAAAAGAATACATATTAAGAGCGATAAAGCAAACGTGGTGAAAGATAATCACTAATAAACTTAGGTTAAAGGTATATAAATGTTAACTGGACTATATATACTTCCAACTTTTCAGAAAATACATACATTTTTAAGATAAAAAGTTAGGAAAAATTAAACAGTATATCAAGCAAATGCCTATGTGTAAAATTGGTAGAAGAATAATTGGACTGGACCTATAAGATGGAGAAAACATATAATTAATTTTTAAAAAAAAAAAACTAAAAAAGTAAAGCAACACACACACACAAAAAATCACCTACAATACAAGAATGGCAGAAAAATGGCCAGCAGATTCTAAGTAGAAAAAACAACTCGGTCTCCTTGCCACTGGAGATCTTAAGGCGCTCTCTCCCTTTCCACAATTTGAGAACAGTATTTTATTTCCTGTGACTGTTTTCAAAGTCACCAGGATAATGGTATTTACTAAAGGTAATCCAACTTTAAAAAATGTTTTTTTCTTTTTCCGTATCACAAAAGCTTTGTAATAGATACTTTTGTAAAAGATATAACCTATATCTCACCATCAAGAGATTTAGTATCTGTCCTCAAGCTTTTAAAAAATGAATACATGTATAGGGGGCTTCCCTGGTGGCGCAGTGGTTGAGAGTCCACCCCCCTGCCGATGCAGGGGACTCGGGTTCGTGCTCCAGTCCGGGAAGATCCCACATGCCGCGGAGAGGCTAGGCCCGTGAGCCATGGCCGCTGAGCCTGCGCGTCCGGAGCCTGTGCTCCGCAACAGGAGAGGCCACAACAGTGAGAGGCCCGCGTACCGCAAAAAAAAAAAAAAAGAATACATGTATAAATTTATCTGTGACAAAACTGAAATGGTATTATGCATAAAATGTTCTCTAAGGTGCTTCTCCCGTCTTAACTGTAAACATTTTCTAATGTCAAAAAAAAAACGAAGAAAAACAAAAAACCTTTCAAAGAACCTGACTGACCAAAAGTCAAATGGCTCAAATACTATAAGTACAAAGAGCCTAAATTATGCTCTGATGGCAAAATAACCCAATCTTCGTACAAAGGCAGAATCTAACAACCTCATTATACTTTAAGAATCATACCTGGAATATAGTAAGTATACCATAAATGCTAACCATTATGATTATTTCCCATATTCCATGGGTAGGCAGCATCTTACTTCTCAGGAATGCTTGCAAACAAAAGCTTCCTTCCTCGGGCTTCCCTGGTGGCACAGTGGTTGAGAGTCCGCCTGCCGATGCAGGGGACACGGGTTTGTGCCCTGGTCCGGGAAGATCCCACATGCCGCGGAGCGGCTGGGCCCGTGAGCCATGGCCGCTGAGCCTGCGCGTCAGGAGCCTGTGCTCCGCAACAGGAGAGGCCACAGCAGTGAGAGGCTCGCGTACCACCAAAAAAAAAAAGAAAAAAGAAAAAAAGAATAGGGCAAAAAAACGCAGAATGAAAATTTCATTAACATCGGGGGAAAAAACAGAGTATATCTTACTGATGGTGGATAACACCTTTTTGTGGGAGAGCAATATTATGTAAGAAATAAACTTGTTTTCCTATTAATATCAAAGAAAGTTGACAGTACAGTCTTAAGGATGGGGGAAAGAAATCTGCAAAAATCTTTTGACATTACATATCTCCCTATTTACAGAAAAACTCAATTACAATAAATGAGAGGATGTGTAAGAATAAGCTAAGGCTGGCACACTTCCATTCGTCAGAAAAATTACTTGTAATCAAGTTGTTTTCTACAGACTTTTCACTTGTGTAATTTTAAAATTAGGAACCAAGAGCATTTTTCCACAACTTTAAAGTGTATTTCCTTCCTAAGGAACTTGAGTCATCAACTGTGTCTGAGGCATCACACTGGGTTGACCAATGCTTCTTATATTTGATATGTATTCACTCTGATCTTGAAGCACTAAATACCATTAACAAAGCTGTTCTCTTGTATGACAAAGGTAGACTTCCAGGAACTATAGTGTCCTATATTTCAGCAATATACTTAAGTGCCTTTACTGCAGTCTTGGAAAAGTTACTTCTAAATTGTGACTTCAAACTTAAGCCACAGTATCTATTTCTTCACTAGAAACCAGTCAAATCATTTTCTACAAATATCTACACCTAACAGTTACAAGTGAAAGCTCAAAATAGGAGAGTATGTCTACAATTATAAGCATATTCCAACATACCCACTTTTTCAGATATGCTCGTCTCTAAGAATTAAAAATAGTAAAGTTAGCTGGCTCAAAGTGAAATTATAAACTATAAATTTTAAACTAAACCTATCACAAAGGACATAAAACATCGATAGTGAAAACCTACCAATTGTATTAAACTTCAACTACTTATGAAATACAACTTAAAAATCCAAAAGTGGAATACGTACATAATTTAGATTTCTATGCTGATTTGAAATGCCTTTACACCATTTTAAGTAAATGCAAACATAAGTACAGAGAAGGGACTTTGACTTTCAGCCCACCACACATACATACACACACACACACACACACACACACACACACAAAATGGCTCCAGCCACCACTGCAATGTTGATATATATTTACCCCACACTTTGCATTTTATCCTAAACCTACTCTCAGCACCCCACCCTTCTCCCATATTGTACCCCAAACCATCTGCCTCCACCTCCTCCCAGGAAATCTGATGTGTAGATAAAACAATTCTGCCAAAGGTGCTACCAATGACAATAAGGGGAGGGAGAGATGGAGTTATGAAAAAGACATGAAAGTTTTTGAGTACTTATGAGTTAAAATTTTGAAGAAAATAAATTGTGAAAAGTTGAAGTTGAATAGAACTAATTCTGAAGAGAGATTTGCAGAGTAAGCTACTGGTTAAGTGCCTCAAAGTATCTTTCCACAGAAACTAAAATCCTGCTAATCCATGGCTCTTCTGGGTTAACAAGAAACTGGTTTGCTTTGGTTTTCAGATAATCCTCATGGGCTATCAGTCATTCAATCACTACTATAAATTAAGAGAATCAGATTTTCTTCCCAAATGCAAACTCAAAGATGAAGAATGGGCAATGCTGGAAAAAAATTTTTTTGCTAACTGTAGTGCACAGAACACTGGAGGAGGAAGGCTTCAACAGGATAAGAATATGGGGAGTTTATGTGACTTGAGTAATCAAGACAGTAAGCTATCAGAAATAACAAAAACAATAAAAAAGATGAAGAGGACAAAGACAGCAAATTCCTTGCTAGAGCAGAGTTTCTCAGCCTCAGTTTTGGCCCGATAATTCTTTGCTGTGTGGGGGCTGCCCTATGCATTGTAAAAGATGTTTCACAGCATCTCTGGCTTCTACCCACTAGATGCTAGTAAGCATTCCTCAAGTTGTGACAACCAAAACTATCTCCAGACTACTTATAAATATTTCAGTGTCTGCTTGTGTATACATTTTAACTACACATTAATTTTTTAAAAGCTACAAAACCACATAAATACTATGATGTAAATTCATAATAACAGGCATTTTAAAAGACTGAATGATTAATATTAAAAAGTAATAGAACTGTGTTCGAGAAGGAATTATGGATTTCTCAAATTCTAGTTGCTAATGTTTGATAATGATGTTCTAGTATTTCAACTTTTAAAAATACATTTATTTATCTATATTTTGTAACTAATAGATTCCAAATGAAATTAGGCCTGGAAACAACATATTTTTAACAATATTTGCACATCACTTTACAATCTCTTCAGCATTTTACAAACTTCTCCCACTTAATTCTTAGGAAAAAAGAAGCAAATTAATATTCTACCCAATTCATAAGTATAGGATTCTATCCATATTCTTTTGAAAATTAAATCCAAAGTTCAAAGTTTTTCAAAAAATATGTGTACATATATATCCCTTGCAATCGTTAATGCAAGCAAAAATAAACGAAAGAAAATTCTGCTCCACAAATCATATATGTACATTTGCCTCAAACGCAGAAGTCACATTCTTTTCCCCAATTTGTGTCTGAAATAGGAATTTCACAATTCACATATAATCAACAATATCAAGCATAGTCTTTTCTCACTGTTGTGGCCTCTCCCGTTGCGGAGCACAGGCTCCGGACGCGCAGGCTCAGCGGCCATGGCTCACGGGCCCAGCCGCTCCGTGGCATGTGGGATCTTCCCGGACCGGGGCACGAACCCGCGTCCCCTGCATCGGCAGGTGGACTCTCAACCATTGCGCCACCAGGGAAACCCTCAAGCATATTCTTGAACTGAAGAGCCTAATTTCAACTGAAGGACAGTAAATATATACTTGTAAGGTAAAAATATACTCATTAATGTACCTTTAACTTCTCCTCTCCACCTCAAATTCACCAAACTTCTATCTCCCAACTGTCAGGAACAGTGCTTCCCAAGTGACTAACCACAGATTATTGAAGGACTGTGCAAAGTTTTAACCAATGCCCAACAAAAGTATTAGTTTGCAAGTAGGATAAAATTCAACTCTGACACACATCCCAACCTATAACCTTCAATCTAGATTCAAGATCTTAGACACTTTCAACTTCAAAGGCTGAGGTCCTCAAAGCTTTATAAAACTACACTCTCTCCAATGCAACAGCCTCTAAGATCCAAACTCAACACAGAGTAAGCCCTCAATAAATTGTGATACCTTCACATTAAACATTTGCCAAGTTTTACTAGTTTTTCTTCCATATGATTTCTTGTTGTACCCGTATTTGTTTCTACAATCACTACCCTAACCCAGGACTCAATCACCCAGTTCATCAAGCAGCTAATTTATTCCTTATTGTATCATATCCCAACTGCTCAGCCAACCAAAATTCCACAATACTCTTCTTCATAGTTATCATGGCCTATTATATGAATAATGAGAGTCCCAGTCATTATGGCCCAGTTAGCATTTCTCCTTATTTCCTGCCATGGACTCTCCATTCCAGGCAAGTAAGCCTACATGCATCTTACTACACTATAAGCCATTCTCTTCTATCTCAAAAAGCTCTCCCAAACTGGCTGATGTCCCTCCAGCTTAATAAATCCTCATTTCAACTGCAGCTACAATACATAATTGGAACTCTATTTTTATATCTTGGCATTTCTGTCTACTCTGACAAACTCAATGTTTTTTCTTCTCTTCTCACTCAAGACTGTGCCGTCATGACTCCTACGAGCCATAGACATACAATAAACACTGGTGACTAAACAGCAATGTTCTAACTGTACATGTTCTCACATTGTTTAATTGGAATTGTAGTAGCTTCAGAATGAATTCACCCAACATCAAAGAGAGTCTACACCCCCTGAGAACTATTCTCAGTACTGCTTTTTCCTGCAACCTAGCTAGGACAGGACTGTCCCTACCCCAGTAGTCCTAAGGCAAAGCTTTCACACTGCTAGACAGCAGTGTTACTGCCCTCATAGGAATCTAACTGGCAGGATTATTCCAGTTTTTCCATTTATCCTTAGTATTGCTCCTTTTTCCAAGTACAAAAATTGACAGCTAAAGCAAGTTTAGCCCCAAACTGTAAGCTGTTCTTATACTAAACCTCCATCATTTAAGATTAAATTCAGCCCATTTAAAAGGGACACAGGGGTTTCCCTGGTGGCACAGTGGTTAAGAATTCGCCTGCCAATACAGGGGACACGGGTTTGAGCCCTGGTCCGGGAAGAACCCACATGCTACGGAGCAACTAAGCCCGTGCACCACAACTACTGAGCCTGTGTGCCACAACTACTGAGCCTGTGTGCCACAACTACTGAAGCCAGTGCACCTAGAGCCCATGCTCCCCAACAAGAGAAGTCATCTCAATGAGAAGTCTGCACACCACAACGAAGAATAGCCCCCGCTGTCTGCAACTAGAGAAAGCCCGTGTGCAGCAACAAAGACCCAACGCAGGCAATAATTAATTAATTATTTTAAAAAAGGTATGGGGGGCAATGGGTAAAATGCCTAGGCTTTGAGGTCAAACTGGCTTGGGTTTGAATATCTAATTCACCACTTAGCAGGTGGATGATGCCAGAAAAATTATTTCTTCAAGCCTGTTTCTTCAAATGTAAAATATCACCACTCCCTCATATATGTTGAAAAGCGAAACTTCTAACACAGTATCAGATACACAGCAGACATCACAGAAATGTCCCTTTACTCTCCCTGCTCCATCCTACAAGTTCGTAAGATAATTTTTAAAATATTAGATAATAAACACCCTTGAAGATCTTAAACAAGTTATAAAAGGGAGATCAGAAAAGACAGAGGTGCTTGCCATGCCCAGTTCTCTCAAACCCTGCTACTCAGAGAGGTCCTGTACACACACAGAAAAGATACTGCTAATGTAGGGGATGGCTTGAAATGGGCCTTCTCAAGATGATACAGCTAACTGGATTATCAATCTCAGGTTGAAAAGATGAAGAGTCAGAGCTCCTTAAAGACAAAAGACACGACTTCCCTGGTGGCGCAGTGGTTAAGAATCCGCCTGCCAATGTAGAGGACATGGGTTCGAGCCCTATTCCAGGAAGATCCCACATGCTGTGGAGCAACTAAGCCCGTGTACCACAAATACTGAGCCTGCGCTCTAGAGCCCACTAGCCACAACTACTGAGCCCACGTGCTGCAACTACTGAAGCCCGTGCGCCTAGAGCCTGTGCTCAGCAACAAGAGAAGCCACCGCAAGGAGAAGCCTTCGCACCGCAATGAAGAGCAGCCCCCGCTCGCCACAACTAGAGAAAGCCCACACGCAGCAACGAAGACCCAACGCAGCCAAAAATAAATAAATTTATTTAAAAAAAGATGAAGACAAGAAGTCTGTCCCCTTTATTAATTTCATCATAGGCCCTTACTTGCTGGTAAAAGTGAAATAGTTTAAGCTTAAACTTTGATACTTTTAATACTTTTGGCCAAACTTCCAGAAAACTTATTTCTTTATAATGCATGCTACAAAGCGAAGCATTTACACCAGATTTTTTAATATAAAAAACATGTCGGAATTCCCTGGAAGTCTAGTGGTTAAGACTCCGCACTCTCACTGCCAAGGGCCCCAGTTGGATCCCTGGTCATCGGGGAACTTAGATCCCCACGAGCCGTGCCTCCATCAAAAAAAAAAAAAAAAGTGTCATATTCTAAAGTTCATTTAAAGTATGATTTCATTAAACCAAAACATGGGACTGAATTTACTGCTACAGCTAAAATACCTGTGGACCTCTCAAACACACCAATTAATTTTTTTAAAAGAGGAGAAAGAAAAAACATCAACTCACCAACATATTTGTGTTAAAAAAGTATAATTCACACATACATAAAAATTCTTTGGGCTATACTTAATCAGAAGTTCTAATAAATTTATAATGTGGTTGCATAAAATATTTTTATGTATATATTTGAGTCATGTCTAAATAGACATTAAACTCTAGAAAATTTATGGTATCTTCCTACAAATACAGCATAGGCTGGGACATGTGCAAGAAATGGACAACTTTAGGAAAGTTTAGTTTTATGATTCTAAACACATTCTCTTTTCCAGCTTCTCACCAACACACTAAGAGCAAGAAAAAACTAATGCAAAACAGTGACTGACAAATCGGATAGGGGAAAGCAACTAAAAAGGATAATTAAGTACCTAAAAATGATTTATACTTTAAAGTTAAATCCATATTTCCACTACAGCTTCTTCTAATCTACACAAACATATTCAGTCTCTCATAAGAGAATCTGTATGTATTCTATTCTATCATCCTCATAAAAACTTCTTACAAACTTGACCATAA
This sequence comes from Orcinus orca, assembly GCF_937001465.1. Classification (NCBI taxonomy): domain Eukaryota; kingdom Metazoa; phylum Chordata; class Mammalia; order Artiodactyla; family Delphinidae; genus Orcinus; species Orcinus orca. The sequence continues at coordinate 99,710,176 of NC_064560.1, read as the reverse complement.
AAGCTCAGATTTGTAATTAAAATATTATATATTACAATTAAATTACAAATATCTCCATACACCCAAAAGCTACAATCTTGATGCTAATTTTAAAATGAAAGATTTCTTAGTGTCTTTTTGAAAAAGTTCTGCTTAAAACAAACATCAAAAAGTAAGTAACCTTTTAACCAATGTTTAATGAGAAATGGTACTTTATAAATGACTCCGGAGTTCTGAATTTAGAAAATTTTTGTTTAAAAAGGGCCTTAGCCCACAAAGATTATGCTGTCAATTTATACTTTTTCTTCGACCATCAGAATACACCAGTTTCTATTCTTACTGTTTCACTCTTGAAAAGCAAAGGATATTTTATAGACTACTGCTCATCAGGAGTTTAAACTGCCTCACGTGGACGCCTTACTTTTTACTACCTCATATAAACCGGTGTCTAACAAAAAGTGAAAACAGAAATTTCTTGTAAGCCACATTTAGAACTTAAATACAAATGTAAAAACAAAGGCCCTTATAGAGGGTATCCAGCACAGATATTTCAAACTAAACATCTACTAGAAGCTCCTAATCTGTTTCGCTAGAAAATGAACACTACAAACTACAATAGAAGTCTACCTACAAAGTATCATCCTCAGACGAAGTATAAGACAGGACAAAAATATGCTTGGCTCTGCAGTCAAAGTTACAAAGAAAAGAACGAAAACAATCCACTACATGAAATATTCAGATATTTTCTAAATTATCAAATTTGTCTATACTAATCCGAAGCACTCCGGAAAAACTTCCAATCTAATTCTCTTAAACATATTTTAAGGTCTTTAAGTATACTATGGAGGAAGTCAAAAAGTTAACCTAAAATAAAGCACTTTACACAACAACAAAATGATGCAGTTGGTCCTGGAATACAATGGAAATGAAAATCGTCTTCAAAACTGGAGTAATCAAGAAATTATATGCTTTTAGCACACTTAACGCCAACGTGGGGGGTGGAGGGTTGCCACTGTTTTGACAATCCACTAATTACACTGTATGTCTACTCCACCTGAGAGTTTAATAAAACTCTTCAAGTTGGGTCACCGAGGGACCGTCCCTCTAAAAGACGCAATCCAGCCTACAGATCAGTGAACATCCCGAAAACGGCTTATCTTTCTCCCCACCAAAACCTTTCCCCTGGGCAACAAAATGTTTGCACTGAACATAAACACACCCTACCGCTATCTCTCTCCGAACACCCGGACAGAGGCGGGGCACTCTGGAGAGCGGTAGCCGCCCGGCTCAGACGAGAAGGAGACCACTGTTACCCCTCCACGGGCGGCCCCTCTGCAGAACCGGGTCGGTCTGGATCGCCGCGCCCGGTAAAGAACAATACAATCGCAACTTCCCACGAGCCTGCGCGGCGGTTCTCCGCGACTGAGCAGACTCCGGAATTCGCCACCAGGCAGGAGCTGGGGGCGGAAGGGTGAGGAGGGTGAGCGCGGGACCAGGATGGCAAAGACCGGCGGCCCCGCGGCAGTTGCCCGCCCCGGCGCCCGTCGAGCAGGCTGGAGGGATGGTGCTGCCGGCCTGAGCACCACCGGCTCTCGCCTGGCGACCCGGATCTCGACTTTGCTTCTCAGGCAGGCGACCCCAGGCTCCCCTGCTGCTGGGGCGGCAGGGGGCGGGAAAGGCCTCGCCGAAGGCTCGGTGCCTCCTCGGCCCGCCACGGAAGGGAACGCGGTCGGGGTGCAGGGGACAATAGGGAGCGGGGAGCGCTGCGCGCCCGAGTGGCGCCGCCGGCCGGCCGGGCTGACTGACGCGCCAGCCACACGGAGCGACTGGGCTCCGCTCGGCCCGGCCGCCGCTGCCGCTGCGCGGTCTGCCGTGCTCACCGCGCCCCCGGCGCTCGGGGTCGTGCCTCACCTCCCAGTCCCGCCGCCCAGGAGAGGAGCAGAATTAACACTCTCAGAAACACCATCTTCCGCTGCCGCTGCCACCGCCTCCTCCTCACGGGTTAACAGCAGCACATCGATCCGGAGGGAGAAGCTGAAGAGGCTTGGTCCGGAGCCTCCACGGGGAGCCGGGACCTCCCCCGGCAGGAGAAACGGCGAAGCACCTCCCTCTCGCCCCACTTCAGGGGCCGGCAAAGCTCCCAGCACCTCCAAAACAGGGACCTCCCTCCCCCTCGTTCGTTTCCTTCCTCCCTTCCCCGCTTTCCTTCCCTCGCTCCTTCCCTCTTCTCTACCTCCCTCCCCCCGAGCCCGGTACCTCCGCCTCCTTCCTTGCCACGTGACCGGCGAGCGCCCAACCAGCAGGCGGAGCCGCACCCCTTCCTCCCGCCCCTCCCCCTCCCCCAGGTGCCCCAGGGGCGCGCGCATGCGCGCTGCGGCTGGTTCCCGGGCTCCTCGGCCAGCAGCTGCTTCCTGTCCGCAGGCGGAGAGCGGGGATTGGGCTTGGGAGGCGGGGTTTCCTGGGGTTCCGCCCCCGGACCGGAGCGCAAATCTGCGGACCGCGTAGGGCTGATTCTTAGAGCTGCTGAGAATTGTCTCGGGTTAAAATGGGAGAGTCAAGGGGCAGCTGTCCACTTCTTAACTTCACAGGGAATGGAGATTTTGGTTACTTCTTTTTTTGCCTCTCAGAGTGCACGACGTCTACTAAGTAAACAAAAGCAAAGTCCCCCACCAAAAAAGCCAAGTGCGAACAAGCGGTAATTACAAAGGAGACAGCCGCCAACAATCAGAACCTAAATGTAAAGACCTTCCAGCAGCAGAAACACAGCCTGTCATATCTTTCTGATCGCTTTACAAATTTGTGGCACAGATCAGGCCTTAGCCATTCTGAAAACATGCCGCCTCAACCACAGGGTACGGAATCTCTAGCCCGAAAAATGTCCTATTTACCACTCTCTCTGTTCCATCTCTGAACAGAACTGTGGAATCTCCTTCACCCCAACTTCTTTGAAGCTCCTATTTGATTTATCAGTAACTCCCTTTGACTCTTTAAACTAGTATTCCGTGGATTAAAGACTTAAACATAAGACCTGAAACCATAAGACTCCTAGAAGGAAACAGGGGAAAGCTTGATGTTGGTCTTGGCAATAATTTTTGGATGCGACACCAAAAACACAAGCAACAAAAGCAAAAATAAATAAGTGGGCCTACCTCAAACTAAAAAGCTTTGGCATGGCAGAAGAAAGAATCAACAAAATGGAAAGGCAACCTTCAGAATGAGAGAAAATATTTGCAAATTGTGTCTCTGAGAAAGGGTTAATAACTAAAATATATAAGGAACCCTTACAACTCAATGGCTAAAAAGCAGACAATCCAATTTGAAAATGGGTAGAGGAACTTAAAAGACATTTTTTCAAAGAGGACATCCAAATGGCCAATAGGTACATGAACAGATGCTCAGTACCACTAATCATCAAGGAAATGTGAATCAAAACCACAGTGAGATATTGCCACACTGTTAGAAAGGTTATTGTCAAAAAGACAAGAGATACGTGTTGACAAGAATGTGGAGAAAGGGAAACCCTTGTTCATTGCTGGTGGGAATGTAAATTGGTGCAGCATTACAGAAAACAGCATGGAGGTTCCTCAAAAAATTAAAAATAGTACTACCATATGAGGGACTTCCCTGGTGGTCCAGTGGCTAAGACTCAGTGCTCCCAATGCAGGGGGCCCTGGTTCAATCCCTGGTCAGGGAACTAGATCCCACATGCCAACTAAAGATCTCACATGCTGCAGTGAAGATCCCACATGCAGCAAGGAAGATCCCGTGTGCCGCAACTAAGACCCAGCACAGCCAAATAAATAAATAAATATTTTTAAAAGAAGAAGAAGAACTACAATATGATCCAGCAACCCCACTTCTGGGTATAAAACCAAACGAAGTGAAATCAAGATCTTTAAGAGAAATCTGTACTCCCATACTCATTGCAACGTTATTCACAATAGCTACGATATGGAAACAACCTAAGCGTCCCTCTATGGATGAATGGCTAAAGATGTCGTATGTAGATACTGTGGAATATTACTCAGCCGTGAGAAAGAAGGAAATCTTGCCATCAGGGATGAACCTGGAAGGCATTATGCTAAGAGAAATAAGTCAAACAGAGAAGACAAATACTGTGTGATCTCGTTTATATGTGGAATCTAAAAAAGCCAAACTTAAAGAAACAGAGTAAAATGGTGGTTACCATGGGCTGGGAAGTGGGGGAAATGGGGAGATGTTGGTCAAACAGTACAAACTTCCAGTTGTAAGATGAACAAGTTCTGGGGATCTGATGTACAACATGCCAACTATAGTTAATAATACTGGTAAGCATTTTGCAATATATAAGTGTATCAAATCAACATGTATACACCTTAAACTTACACAATGTTATATGTTGGTTATATTTCAATAAAGCTGGAAAATATTTAAAACTAACTAAATAAATAAAAGTAAACAATTCAGTGGCATTTTAGTAAATTCACAGTGCTGTGCAACTATTACCACCATCTACTTCCAAGACATATTCATATGACAAATAAGAAAAAAAAACCTTATATTTCATGAATTAGAACGTTTCAATGACATCTAATTAGTCTTCATCTATTTGGCATCCTGCTTCAGGAGGCTGAATTAAAAACATAAGTATTAATAGTATTAATACTAATAATAATTTGGAATTCCTACTTCTTTTTGCTGTGTATTTTTTACAGTTTATCACCATATGCTTCTTTAATTCTCATTTTGAAAAATGAATTATTATAGTTTTTTGTAATTTATTTTATTTATTTATTTATTTATTGCGGTACGCGGACCTCTCACTGCTGTGGCCCCTCCCGCCGCGGAGCACAGGTTACGGCCGCGCAGGCTCAGCGGCCATGGCTCATGGGCCCAGCCGCTCCGCGGCACTTGGGATCCTCCCGGACCGGGGCACGAACCCGCGTCCCCTGCATCGGCAGGCGGACCCTCAACCACTGTGCCACCAGGGAAGCCCCACAGTATTTTTTATAGTTAATTCCAGTGGTTAGAGGCAAATGGCACCTTCTCTTTAATTTCAACTGGAAAAAAACCAAAATTGTGTTTTACATTGCCAAGGTGATCACCAAAAATTACATTTAAGATTGTATCTCTTTTTATTTAAAAACATACATTCATTGCATACCAGCATCATAATGAATGGTATTCCAATGTTACAAGTTTGAAACACTATTTTTTTTTGACATTTTAACTTACTACATTTTTGGTATTTTGTAAATGTATGGGAAACTGATGAAATGTGGAAATATAAGGTCTGCATTTATACCATCATAGACAGTCTGGGTTGGACTCCCAGCTTTACCATTTATAAGCTGTGTGGCTTTGGCCAAGTTATTTCACCTTTCTAACCTCAGTGTTTCTTTTCTTAAATGAGAATGATAAAATATGTCCCTCATGAGACTGTTCTGATGATTAAATTTAAATTATTTAATATTTGTAAAGTGATTATAACAGTGTCTGGCTGTTGCTACATAAGTGTTTAAATAATTGCTATATAAGTGTTTAATTAAAAATATATAAATATTATGGTTCTTCCATGAACACTCGTCCATTTGAAAGCAGTGATTAATAGCATTATTTCCTTAGCTATAATACACAGCTTTGATACTACCAGTATAAAAGAAAGTTACCCTCAAGTTTTAATAGTGAGAAATTCAGCTAGGAAGTATATGGCTGTATACAGTATATTATACAAGTAATACTGTACGAAAATGTTTCTTGCACAACTTAAAACCAATCCTGGTAAACATTTTAAATTTTCCAGCTCCTAATAAACTGCCTGCTGCATGTCTCACTGTCATGCCAAACTCAATATGTGTAACTTATCTCTGATAATGGCACCACCACCCTCTCAGTAACCTGGGATGGAGAGTGGAATCTTCTCATATTCTTCTTCCCTTGTCTACTCATAAACAGTCACCAAGAATTGATTCTTCCCTAAAAATATTTTTCTTCTGCCTTTAATCCATCCCTACCCATTACTGTCACTCCAATTTACACAATTATTTTCTCTTGCTTGGTGGACTTCTAATCCATCTCACTCCGTCTCTCTCACTTCTGGTGCTGCTTTCAAACCTCACCTCAGTCCACTGAAGTTTTCTTCCAACACCATCACTCTCAAGGAGCTACTCTTCCTGGGGCCATCAAAGATCTGTTAGGGGCTTCCCTGGTGGCACAGCGGTTAAGAATCGGCCTGACAATGCAGGGGACATGAGTTTGAACCCTGGTCCGGGAAGATCCCACATGCCGCGGAGCAACTAAGCCCGCACGCCACAACTACTGAGCCTGTGCTCTGCAGTCACGAGCCACACATACTGAGCTCGCGAGCCACAACTACTGAAGCCCGCGCGCCTAGAGCCCGTGCTGCGCAACAAGAGAAGCCACCGCAATGAGAAACCCACGCATTGAAAGAAAGAGAGGCCCCTGCTCGCTGCAACTAGAGAAAGCATGCATGCAGTAACGAAGACACAACGCAGCCAAAAATTAAAAAAAAAAAAAAAGAAAAAGATCTGTTAGTTACCGATGCCACTACACACTCTCACTCCTTATCTAACTAGACCTCTTGGTCAATTAACGTTCTCTCCTCAAAATTCCCTCCTCCAGTGTTTCCCAAGACTGTGCTCTCTCCTGATCTTGTTGTGGCCTCTCCCGTTGCGGAACACAAGCTCCGGACGCGGAGGCTCAGCGGCCATGGCTCACGGGCCCAGCCGCTCCACAGCATGTGGGATATTCCTGGACTGGGGCACAAACTCGTGTCCCCTGCATCTGCAGGCGAACTCTCAACCACTGCGCCACCAGGGAAGCCCCCGCCTTACTTTTTTTTTTAAGATTATTTTTTAACATCTTTATTAGAGTATAATTGCTTTACAATGGTGTATTATTTTCTGCTGTATAACAAAGTGAATCAGCTATACATATACATATGTCCCCATATCTCCTCCCTCTTGCATCTCCCTCCAGCCCTCCCTATCCCACCCCTCTAGGAGGTCAAAAAGCACCAAGCTGATCTCCCTCTGCTATGCAGCTGCTTACCACTAGTTATCTATTTCACATTTGGTAGTGTATATATGTCCATGGCACTCTCTCACCTCGTCCCTGCTTACCCTTCCCCCTCCCCGTGTCCTCAAGTCCATTCTGTATGTCTGCGTCTCTATTCCTGTCCTGCCCCTAGGTTCTGCAGAACCTTTTTTTTTTTTTTTTTCAGACTCCATATATATGTGTTAGCATTTGGTATTTGTTTTTCTCTTTCTGACTTACTTCACTCTATATAACAGACTCTAGGTCCATCCACTTAACTACAAATAACTCAATTTCATTTCTTTTTACAGCTGAGTAATATTCCATCATATATATGTGCCACATCTTCTTTATCCATTCATCTGTCAATGGACACTTAGGTTGCTTCCATGTCCTGGCTATTGTAAACAGAGCTGCAATTAACATTGTGGTACATGACTCTTTTTGAATTATGGTTTTCTCAGGGTATATGCCCAGCAGTGGAATTGCTAGGTCATACTGTAGTTCTACTTTTAGTTTTATAAGGAACCTCCATACTGTTCTCCATAGTGGCTGTATCAATTTACATGTTAGATAAGGAGTGAAAGTGTGTAGTGGCATCAATAACTAACAGATCTTTTTTTTTTTTAGATTTAATTTTTGGCTGCATTGTGTCTTCGTTACTGCAAGAGGGTTCCCTTTTCTCCACACCCTCTCCAGCATTTATTGTTTGTAGATTTTTTGATGACGGCCATTCTGACTGGTGTGGGGTGATACCTCATTGAAGTTTTGATTTGCATTTCTCTAATGATTAGTGATGTTGAACATCCTTTCATATGTTTGTTGGCAATCTGTATATCTTCTTTGGAGAAATGTCCATTTAGGTCTTCTGCCCATTTTTGGATTGGGTTGTTTGTTTTTTTGATATTGAGCTGCATGAGCTGCTTGTAACTTTTGGAGCTTAATCCTTTGTCAGTTGCTTCATTTGCAAATATTTTCTCCCATTCTGAGGGTTGTCCTTTTGGCTTGTTTATGGTTTCCTTTGCTTTGCAAAAGCTTTTAAGTTTCATTAGATCCCATTTGCTTATTTTTGTTTTTATTTTCATTTCTCTAGGAGATGGGTCAAAAAGGATCTTACTGTGATTTATGTCATAGAGTATTCTGCCTATGTTTTCCTCTAAGAGTTTGATAGTGTCTGGCCTTAAAGACCTTAAAGACAATTAGGTCTTTAATCCATTTTGTGTTTATTTTTGTGTATGGTGTTAGGGAGTGCTAATTTCATTCTTTTACATGTAGCTGTCCAGTTTTCCCAGCACCACTTATTGAAGAGACTGTCTTTTATCCATTGTACATTCTTGCCTCCTTTATCAAGAAAAAGGTGACAACATGTGCGTGGGTTTATCTCTGAGCTTTCTATCCTGTTCCATTGATCTATATTTCTCTTTTGGGGCAAGTACCATACTGTCTTGATTACTTTAGCTTTGTAGTATAGTCTGAAGTCCAGGAGCCTCTTTCCTCCATCTCTGTTTTTCGTTCTTAGGATTGCTTTGGCTATTCAGGGTCTTTTGTGTTTCCATACAAATTGTGAACTTTTTGTTCTAGCTCTGTGAAAAATGCCAGTGGTGGTTTGATAGGGATTGCATTGAATCTGTAGATTGCTTTGGGTAGTAGAGTCATTTTCACAATGTTGATTCTCCAATCCAAGAACATGGTATATCTCTCCATCTGTTTGTATCATCTTTAATTTCTTTCATCAGTGTCTTATAGTTTTCTGCATACAGGTCTTTTGTATCGTTAGGTAGATTTATTCCTAGATATTTTATTCTTTTTGTTGCAATGGTAAATGGGAGTGTTTCCTTAATTTCACTTTCAGATTTTTCATCATTAATGTATAAGAATGCAAGAGATTTCTGTGCATTAATTTTGTATCCTGCTACTTTACCAAATTCATTGATTAGCTCTAGTAGTTTTCTGGTAGCATCTTCAGGATTCTCTATGTATAGTATTATGTCATCTGCAAACAGTGACAGCTTTACTTCCTTTTTCTGATTTGGATTCCTTTTATTTCTTTTTCTGCTCTGATTGCTGTGGCTAAAACTTCCAAAACTATGTTGAATAATAGTGATGAGAGTGGACAACTTTGTCTTGTTCCTGATTTTAGAGGAAATGGTTTCAGTTTTTCACCATTAAGAACAATTTTGGCTGTGGGTTTGTCATATATGGCCTTTATTATGTTGAGGAAAGTTCCCTCTATGCCTACTTTCTGGAGGGTTTTTATCATGAATGGGTGTTGCATTTTGTCAAAAGCTTTTTCTGCATCTATTTAGATGATCATATGGTTTTTCTCCTTCAATTTGTTAATATGGTTTATCACAATGATTTGTGTATATTGAAGAATCCTTGCATTCCTGGGATGAACCCCACTTGATCATGGTATATGATCCTTTTAATGTGCTTCTGGATTCTGTTTGCTAGTATTCTGTTGAGGATTTTTGCATCTATGTTCATCAGTGATATTAGCCTGTACTTTTCTTTTTTTGTGACATCTTTGTCTGGTTTTGGTATCAGGGTGATGGTGGCCTTGTAGAATGAGTTTGGGAGTGTTCCTCCTTCTGCTATATTTTGGAAGAGTTTGAGAAGGATAGGTGTTAGCTCTTCTCTAAATGTTTGATAGAATTCACCTGTGAAGCCATCTGGTTCTGGGCTTTTATTTGTTGGAAGATGTGTAATCACAGTCTCAATTACAGTGCTTGTGATTGGCATGTTTATATTTTCTATTTCTTCCTGGTTCAGTCTTGGAAGGTTGTGCTTTTCTAAGAATTTTTCCATTTCTTCCAGGTTGTCCATTTTATTGGCCTAGAGTTGCTTGTAGTAATCTCTCATGATCCTTTGTATTTCTGCAGTGTCAGTTGTTACTTCTCTTTTTTCATTTCTAATTCTATTGATTTGAGTCTTCGCCCTTTTTTTCTTGATGAGTCTGGCTAATGGTTTATCAATTTTGTTTATCTTCTCAAAGAAAAACTTTTAGTTTTATTTATCTTTGCTATGGTTTCCTTCATTTCTTTTTCATTTATTTCTGAACTGTTCTTTATGATTTCTTTTCTTCTGCTAACTTTGGGTTTTTTGGTTCTTCTTTCTCTAGTTCCTTTAGGTGTAATGTTAGGTTGTTTATTTGAGACGTTTCTTGTTTCTTGAGGGAGGATTGTATTGCTATAAGCTTCCTTCTTAGAACTGCTTTTGCTGCATCCCATAGGTTTTGGGTCATCATGTTTTCATTGTCATTTGTTTCTAGGTATTTTTTGATTTCCTCTTTGATTTCTTCAGTGATCTCTTGGTTATTTAGTAGCATATTGTTTAGCCTCCATGTGTTTGTATTTTTTACAGACTTTTTCCTGTAATTGATATCTACTCTCATAGCATTGTGGTCAGAAAAGATACTTGATACGATTTCAATTTTCTTAAATTTACCAAAGCTTGACTTGTGACTCAAGATATGATCTATCCTGGAGAATGTTCCATGAGCACTTGAGAAGAAAGTGTATTCTGTTGTTTTTGGATGGAACGTCCTATAAATTTCAATTAAGTCCATCTTGTTTAATGTATCATTTAAAGCTTGTGTTTCCTTATTTATTTTCATTTTGGATGATCTGTCCATTGGTGAAAGTGGGGTGTTAAAGTCCCCTACTATGACTGTGTTACTGTCGATTTCCCCTTTTATGGCTGTTAGCATTTGCCTTATGTATTGAGGTGCTCCTCGTTTGGGTGCATACATATTTACAATTGTTCTCTCTTCTTCTTGGATTGATCCCTTGATCATTATGTAGTGTCCTCCTTTGTCTCTTGTAATAGTCTTTATTTTAAAATCTATTTTGTCTGATATGAGAATTGCTACTCCAGCTTTCTTTTGATTTCCATTTGCATGGAATATCTTTTTCCATTCCCTCACTTTCAGTCTGTATGTGTCCCTAGGTCTGAAGTGTGTCTCTTGTAGGCAGCATATGTATGGGTCTTGTTTTTGTATCCATTCAGCCAGTCTATGTCTTTTGGTTGGAGCATTTAATCCATTTATATTTATGGTAGTTATCAATATATATGTTTCTATTACCATTTTCTTAATTGTTTTGCTTTTGTTTTTGTTGGTCTTTTCCTTTTCTTGTGTTTCATACCTAGAGAAGTTCGTTTAGCATTTGTTGTAAAGCTGGTTTGGTGGTGCTGAATCCTCCTAGCTTTTGCTTGTCTGTAAAGGTTTTAATTTCTCCATCGAATCTGAATGAGATCCTTGCTGGGTAGAGTAATCTTGGTTGTAGGTTTTTCCCTTTCATCACTTTAAATATGTCCTACTACTCCCTTCTGGCTTGCAGAGTTTCTGCTGAAAGATCAGCTGTTAACCTTATGGGGAACTCCCTTGTATGTTATTTGTTGTTTTTCCCTTGCTACTTTTAATATTTTTCTTTGTATTTAATTTCTGATAGTTTGATTAATATGTGTCTTGGCAAGTTTCTCCTTGTATTTATCCTGTATGGGACTCTCTATGCTTCCTGGACTTGATTATTTCCTTTCCCATATTAGGGAAGTTTTCAACTATAATCTCTTGAAATATTTTTTCCATCCCTTTCTTTTTCTCTTCTTCTTTTGGGACCTGTATAATTCAAATGTTGGTGCGTTTAATGTTGTCCCAGGAGTCTCTGAGACTGTCCTCAATTCTTTTCATTCTTTTTTCTGCTCTGTGGTAGTTATTTCCACTATTTTATCTTCCAGGTCACTTATCTGTTCTTATGCCTCAGTTATTCTGCTGTTGATTCCTTCTAGAGAATTTTAAATTTCATTTATTGTGTTGTTCATCACTGTTTGTTTGCTCTTTAGATCTTCTGTGTTCTTGTTAAACGTTTCTTTTATTTTCTCCATTCTATTTCTAAGATTTTGGATCATCTTTACTATCATTACTCTGAATTCTTTTTCAGGTAGACTGCCTATTTCCTCTTCATTTGTTTCGTCTGGTGGGTTTTTGCCTTGCTCCTTCATCTGCTGTGTGTTTCTCTGTCTTCTCATTTTGTTTAACTTACTGTGTTTGGGGTCTCCTTTTCACAGGCTGCAAGTTCGTGGTTCCCGTTGTTTTTGGTGTCTGCCCCCAGTGGCTACGGTTGGTTCAGTGGGTTATGTAGGCTTCCTGGTGGAGGGGACTGGTGCCTGTGTTCTGGTGGATGAGGCTGGATCTTGTCTTTCTGGTGGGCAGGACTGCATCCGGTTGTGTGTTTTGGGGTGTCTGTGACCTTATTATGATTTTAGGCAGCCTCTCTGCTAATGGGTGTGGTTGTGTTCCTATCTTGTTAGTTGTTTCTCTAGGGTGTCCAGCACTGTAGCTTGCTGGTCGTTGAGTGGAGCTGGGTCTTAGTGTTGAGATGGAGATCTCTGGGAGAGCTTTCACTGTTTGATATTATGTGGAGCCAGTGGTGGATATTACGTGGTCTCTGGTGGACCAATGTCCTGAACTCGGCTCTCCCACCTCAGAGGCACAGGCTTGACACCCAGCCGGAGCACCAAGACCCTGTCAACCACACGGCTCAGAAAAAAAGGGAGAAAAAAAGAAAGAAAGAAAGGAAGAAAGAAAGAGAAAGAAAGAAAGAAAGAAAAGAAAAGAAAAGAAAAGAAAGTTATTAAAATAAAAAATAAAAGTAAATTATTACAAATTAAAAAATTGAAAAGTGGTACAATAAAAGAAAGACAGAAGAGAGCAACCAAACCAAAAAACAAATCCACCAAATGAAAACAAACACTAAAAATTATACTAAAAAAAAAGAAAGAAAAATAGACAGAACCCTAGGATAAATGGTAAATCTATACAGACAAAATCACACAAAGAAGCATACACATACATACTCACAAAAAGAGAAAAATATATAAAATATATATAAATATATTTTTAAAAAAGCGAGCAACCAAATCAATAAACAAATCTACCAATGATAATAAACTCTAAATACTAAACTAAGATAAACATAAACCAGAAACAAACATGATTTAGAAAGCAAACCCCAAGTGTCCTGTTTCTCCCAAAGTCCACTGCCTCAATTTTGGGATGATTCCTTGTCTCTTCAGGTATTCCACAGATGCAGGGTTCATCAAGTTGATTGTGGAGATTTAATCCACTGCTCCTGAGGCTGCTGGGAGAAATTTCCCTTTCTCTTCTTTGTTCGCACAGCTCCCAGGGTTCAGCTTTGGATTTGGCCCCGCCTCTGCAGTCACCTGAGGGCGTCTGAGGGCGTAGGTCACCTGAGGGCGTCTGTTCTTCGCTCAGACAGGACGGGGTTAAAGGAGTAGCTGATTAGGGGGCTCTGGCTCACTCAGGCCGTGGCGGGGAAGGGAGGGGTACAGAATGCGCGGCGAGCCTGCGGCGGCAGAGGCCACCGTGACGTTGCACCAGTCTGAGGCATGCCATGTATTCTCCCGGGGAAGTTGTCCCTGGATCACAGGACCCTGGCAGTGGCGGGCTGCACAGGCTCCCAGGAGGGGAGGTGTGGAGAGTGACTTGTGCTTGCACACAGGATTCTTGGTGGCTGCAGCAGCAGCCTTAGCGTCTCATGCCCCTCTCTGGTGTCTGCACTGATAGCCGTGGCTCGCACCCGTCTCTGGAGCTCGTTTAGGCAGTGCTCTGAATCCCCTCTCCTCACGCACCCTGAAGCAAAGGTCTCTTGCCTCTTAGGCAGGTCCAGACTTTTTCCCGTACTCCCTCCAGGCTACCTGTGGCGCACTAGCCCCGTCAGGCTGTGTTCACGCCACCAGTCCTCTCCCTGTGCTCTGACCGAAGCCCGAGCCTCAGCTCCCTGCCCCGCCCGCCGCGGCAGGAGCAGACAAGCCTCTCATGCTGGTGAGTGCTGGTCAGCGCCGATCCTCTGTGCGGAAATCTCTCCGCTTTGCCCTCCGCACCCCTGTTGCTGTGCTCTCCCCCGTGGCTCCGAAGCTTCCCCCCTCCGCCACCTGCCGTCTCTGCCCGCGAAGGGCCTTCCTAGTGTGTGGAAACGTTTCCTCCTTCACAGCTCCCTCCCAGAGGTGCTGGTCCTGTCCCTATTCTTTTGTCTCTGTTTTTTCTTTTTTCTTTTGCCCTACCCAGGTACGTGGGGAGTTTCTTGCCTTTTGGGCGGCCTGAGGTCTTCTGCCAGCGTTCAGAAGGTGTTCTGTAGGAGTTGTTCCACATGTAGATGTAGTTCTGATGTATTTGTGGGGAGGAAGGTGATCTCCACGACTTACTCCTCCGCCTCTTGAAGGTCTCTTCCTCCTTACTTTTAACTGTACTTCTGCATCTCTTCCCTGGGGCTTTTTCTTCTCTTTATCCTTTAGATATTGGTGTTCCTCAGGACTTCATCTTTGGCTTTATCTTCTCATTCTTCACTTGCATGATTATTTTTTACTACCTCCAAATGTCTATGACTCACTAGGCTGTAAATCCATGAAAACAAAGCCTGGGTCTGTCTTGTTCTGAATTCTACCCCACTGCCTAGCACATAGTCCACACTTTTCCTGCACCTGTGCCCCAAGCACAGCCCTATATCCTAGTTGCATCATGTGCCAGCTGTGCAACCTTGAGTGAGTTAAGGCACCTGTACCACAGTTTCCTAATGTTTACAATGGGGAGAGTAGTAATACCTACCTCAGAAGTTTGAGAGTTATATAAATTAATAGAGGTAAGGCACTGAGAATATTGCAAGGCATATAGCAAGCACTGTAAAATTTTAGGTGTTGTTACATATCTAACTTATACTAGCCAATGCCTTCCTGTCTTTACATGGCCACACTAAATTCGATATCTTTGCATATTTTATTCTCTCCATGTGGAATTTCAATAATTCATTTTAAGACACTTTTTTTTTGGTTAGGATTTTGCTTTCTGTATAGAAGAGGAATCAGAGAGGAAAAGCACTTAGAAAATCCACTTTTGGGGAAAAGAGAACAGTGGAAAATGGTATTTAAAAGTTAAGGCATTTAGAAGGCATGTAATAAGTGTCACTTTCCTTTCAAATGTAAAGGAATAGATATTGTTAAACATACAGCTGTTTCTCCTTTGTAAAATCTTCACTAATTTCACCACTAGACAAAGTTAATATATACCATGTCTATACTTATAAAGTAGCTATATCAAACTGTATTGTATTTGTTTACTTTAAATCTTCCCTAATTCTTAAAGATAATAATGAATCACATGTTATAGGGGTTTTGAAAACAGAACCTCAGAGAGTTAAGCAAATATATATTCAACAAATGTTTATTGAATCTTAATGCCAGAATAGGATCCATTTTACTAATTTATTCAAAACCTAGGAGTGACCCCCTCCCCACTTCCTAAAATCCTGATATCTTATTCTAACATTCAAGATACTCCACAAAATTCATTTGTCCAAACTTTTCTCTCTTCTCCTTTCAATGAAACTTCTACTCCACACTATCAAACTACACTTGGGAACTCCAAACTATCTTCAACTTTCCCCCTTCTATGCTTTTTGTCACCTCGGTTTCCTTTCTGCTCATACAGTATATTAAAAAAAAAAAAAAAAAAAAAAAAGACAATGGACCAAAAATGGAGTCACTTATGCTAAGCCCCATGTCAACAAACCAAGATTCTTAATTGTTTCAGTTCTCCCAGAAATGGAACCTTTAACCAGTAAATCAGGAAGCACCCGATCAGCACTTGTTAGGTAATGTGCCCATTAGTCCCCTGCTATCCTGTAAACGAAAGTAACTTTGCAATAACCAACACCTTTTTTTGCCTAGTATCACTTCCTTGTTTTCACTCTCTTCTGCCTATAAAAGCCTTTCATTTTGTAGAGCTCTTCAGAGCTCCTTTCTATCTGCTAGATTGGATGCTTCCTGATTCAAATCAAGTTTTGTTCAAATAAACTCTTAAAAATGTTTAATATGCTTCAGTTTACCTTTTAACATGTATTTCATATATAGTCTTAAAGTGCTGGTTACAACCTGGTAGCTCATAAACCAAATTAGACTCACAGACAAGTTCAGTTTCATTTGTAGTTAAAAAACTTTTTCTTAATTATATGTC
Source organism: Orcinus orca (assembly GCF_937001465.1). NCBI lineage: Eukaryota > Metazoa > Chordata > Mammalia > Artiodactyla > Delphinidae > Orcinus > Orcinus orca. The sequence goes on along the minus strand of NC_064560.1, from coordinate 99,694,134 downwards.
ACTATTCAACAGTTAGGAGCTTTCATGTTAAAACCTAGATGCCAGACTTTCTGTGAAAGCTGAAAGGTTAAGCAGACTTAAGTTGTCGCAAAACAGAAGTTGGCTAAAACTGAGTAGAGGCTGCCCTCCTTGGATGGGGCTGGTCTAATGTCACCCCAGTCTGTACTACCAGTGTCAGTCTGTACTACCACTGTCAGTATTTGACCTTCTGATGCTTGATTTAAGAATTAGACCAAGTTCCAAATAGTCCTGTTTTCCTAGACCCCCGGGGCCCCCTAATCTCAATCACATTTTAGTTCAAAACACCTATTATTTATATCCTTCATCTGCAATTAATCACATGTTACTTTATAGAAACTCTCATTATTTTGATGTTACAGAGGGCTTAGATAAAGAGGCTTTGAGGCAAAGCAGAGGGCACTCAAAAAACTTTACAGGGTGACAATGATAATTATTGGTTATTCATTCAACAAATATTTGTTCTGCTCCTGGTTTGGGGTTTTCCAGACCACCAAGACAATATTCCTGATGCAGTGCCAGGCACCAAGATAAGCAATTCCCATACATGATCCCATTTAACTCTTTACAACAATGCTATGAAGTAGATTCCCATTTTACATATGAGGAAGCAGGGGCAGACCAGACATCTAAACCAAGTATGTTTGACTCCGAATCTTGTCTAGTCTTTTGAATTACTGGATAAATTCATCCTTATTATCACTGCCATGGTCCAGAATCTACTTCTTGGCTTCGAAGGTCAAGAAGCTTGATTTCTCTCACTGCAACCTGAGATGATCAGCTGACAAAGACTAACTCATAGGAACTAAACTCTCAAGGGACTTACGTCTTGATCAAAATGTCACCTTATTGTTTTATAAGTGAGACATTCATGGTAGCAAGTCAATACATTCTTTTTTTTAAATCTTCGATGCTTCAGAAGGGAAGTCACAACTGAAAGTGGCTTAGGTAAGCAAGGCATCAGTGCAGAATAAAGTAATTGAATGATTTTACTGACTAGTTCATCCAACTATCCAACTGACTATGCCACACAAGAATCTATCAAGGTACCAGACAGGTACCAGGCCATCCACCTGTTCAGGTGCCCCCCAGCCTTAGATGGTGATTGAAGCATATTATGACGAACCCTTATGTTTTGGGATCTTCTCTAGACTCCACACAGACTACCATCTCCCTTTCTGTTATTATTATTTGCTTTCTTCAGTTATAATATAATTGATTAGGCCACAACTTCTTATGCCTATTCAGACTTTGACTTAATTTCCAGGCCTTACTTTCGCTTCTTTTGGACTTGGAAAGAATTCTGTTTTCTAAGGGAACTATGACAAATAGCTAAACTGATTCATTTTAGACTGATTTGGTTTTTTAATTCTCACTTTTCTGGGAAGCACCTTATAGTAGCCCTTACGCACTGCTTCAGGTTCCCATTTTTATTTCATTTGCAAATGTTTATGTTTTGTCTTCCTAACCGGATTGTAACCAATTTGAGGGCAGTGACAACAATAATATATTTGAAGAGCTTTACTATCTGTTCCCATTTTATTCACAAAACCACATAGCAAAATCATTCATGCTAATATTTTTCCCCTGCTTTTTTTTTCTTTTACAAAAGGTGAAAACTGAAGTTAGCAGAAGTAAATTGACCTACCCAAGCTTATAAAATTAGTCAATGGCAAGACCAGGTTCTAGTCCCAGTTCCTGTAGTCTCTGTTCATCACGCGTTCTACTATTGGTTCATTGGCCAAAAAGTTCTGTAACATCTTAAGGAAAAACCCAAATGAACTTTTTGGCCAACCCAATACATTAGGCTGCTTCTGCATGACCATGCTTAATATTCTCTTCTGAGCCCCAGAACACCACATTGTAAATATTGAATAAATAATCACAGAGGTTTTTTATTGTAATTATAAGCCAGTGAGTCATAATTCTTATTATTTGTATCTTAACATATCAACTATATGTCTCAATAATGCAAATGGTTATTATCTGATATTGTTCTAGATGAGTATTTCTAAACACATGGCCAGTGGCATATCAGCATCAGAGTCACTTAGGATGCCTGTCAAAACGGCAGATTCCTGGGTTTTTCTCCAGTTTTGTTGAATGAAACTTCCTGGGGATGGAGTCCAGAAATATGCCTATTAACAGGTTTTCCACCTAAGAGTTAATCATGCTGAAGTTTGACAATCACTGTTCCAAATAAACATAATGAGGGACAGAGTAAATATAAAATACCAGGTTCTCTAGGAAAAGCAATGTCAACTTACAAAAATATATATATTTCAACATATAAAAACAATAAAGAAGAGGATACATTTCCTTGATTCTAAGATAACCTCAATTGTAAGATACACCATTGATTCAATAAGAGTTTTTGAAGAAAAGAGCATTAAATCCTCAAAAAATGTTTAATTCCAAACCTAGAAGATTTTAAATATTAAGAAAGTGAAACTTAGACCTGAGGAAATTCGGTACTTATATTTTAAATGGTGTAGTAAAAATAGAGGAGTTTGGAGGTGGGAAGTTGGACATGGTCTGAGTAGACTTTGAAAGCTAAGAAGAGAGAGGACACTTTAAGTTAGGGAAACAAAATGAGCTAATGATTTGGATAGGTATAATTAGTGGAGTGACCAAACCAAATCTTATAGAAAGAAGGTTGCTATTACATTTTAGTAGCTGGTAAGGGTGGTTAAAAAGAATAAGGACAGATTAAGAAAAGCTTCTACTGCCAGGTCAACTCATGATATTCAGTAGTTAAGGAAGTGCCTTTAAAGGTTTTTCAGCAGTAGGTGGAACTAAAGAAAGCACTGTTTAATCTAGCAACATCCACAAGGTACTCAAAGGAAAAGAAATTGTAGAGAAATCAGTTAGCAGGTTTACACTAACACGCTCACTAACCTAGAATAGCACCAGAGAGAATGGAAAGCAAGGCTTGGATAAACCATTGAAGAAAGTCAAATCCTGACTTGACTTGCACTTCTGGAAATATATCTGAGGAATACAATTATAAGTACAGATATGAAGATTCAGTTCCAGGGACTTCCCTGGTGGTCCAGCAGTTAAGAATCCACGTTCCCAATGCAGGGGTCCTGGGTTCGATCCCTGGTCAGAGAAATAGATCGCATATGCCACAACTAAAAATCCCGCAGGTCGTAACTAAAGAAAGATCCCGCACGCCACAACGAAGATGCTGCGTGCTGCAGCTAAGCCCTGGCACAGCCAAATAAATAAATATTAAAAAAAAAAAAAGATTCAGTTCCAAGGACATTGATTGCGGTGAAGTTCATAATAGTTAAACAATGGAAATGATCTAAATATTTAAGAAACGGATTGGTTCAGCCACATAGTGGAATATTATTAATTCACTAGGAATGTTGTAGATGAATGGATATTAATGCATAAAAATGTTCACGATATATTGATAACTGAAACAAATGTGTTTAGAATGGTCTGATTCTTGTTTACAAAAATATGTATGTGTTCAGATGCCTAGAAAAGTTTGGGAAGGATAGACATACAATGAAGTATCACTAGTGTTATTTCTAATACTTCATTCTACATAGTGCAACGAAGGGTGTTTTTTATTTTCCTCTTTTTGCTTATCTTGTTTTCTAATTTTTCTAAAATGAATATGTTTTGGTTTTCTACTAAAAAAGCAAAATTAATTATCTCTTTACATTAAGCATTTTATATTAAAAAATAGGACTTGTTGACCATGAGGAAACTAAAACAAAACTACTTGAATATTTTAAGCCTGGGTGACAGAGACTGATACTAATACGGAAAAATGTGGGAAGGCCAAGAACAAAAAAGCATTTTGAGATCAGGATTATATACATATCTCAAGGGAGAGTGTATAGAAAAATGGCCAAAAGACTAACTTTGGAGCAGTATGGCGTTCTGGGAGAGTAATGAAAAATAACACTGGCTATAGAAGATGAATTTAGAAACCTTTTTCTCTTGCTAAGGTTTATTTATTGGCAGTAGGAATGAGGAGGACAGGCTTCGCTTAATGCTAGAATAGTAATTCTCAAACTTTATCGTGTATCTGAATCACCTAGGGGTCTTGTTAAAACACAGACCTCTTGTTGCTGGGCTTTACACCCACAGTTCCTGATTCTGTAATCTCGGTGGGACTAGAGAATTTACATTTTTAACAAGAACCTAGGTGATGTTGATACTGCTAATTCCAAAACCACATTTTGAAGGCAATCATACTAGAGTTGAGAGAGATCTGGTAAATTGGTAGGTTGACAGGGGAGAAATTTGTTTGAGGAGAGAAGTCCTAAGGCATGAGATGTACTTGATTCAATGAGAAAACCTGAACCAGATGAGCAGAGCCACTTCCAGAGCCTCTTTCTCACAAGGCAGAAGAGCCCTGATCATGGAGGAGCAAGGAGGCTCTAGGGAAGGCAACTGGGTTGGGATGGTACAGTGAGAAAGAGCTGGAGTGTGGGGAATTAAACAAAAACAAAAACAGAAACAAACCTTAATAGCTGGTATAATACCAGGGGAGCAAGGATTCTGAGTTGAAGGTGATGGACCATATTCCTTTAATTCATTCCTGGTGAAACCCATCTGGACCCATATTTAGGTCCTACTTTTAAAAAAGACTACATAAGTAAAATTGAGAAAACTGTTTTATTAATACTGTAGCATTTTAGAGCTACAATAAAAGGGAAAAGAAGGTCATTTCCCTCCAGTCACCATCACACATCTTTAACACCACCAGAACAGACTAGCATCTGGTGAAACAGCATGTAGTAGAAGCAGCACCTGGTAGAATATCATAGGATTGAATTTGTTTCTGAACAGGTGTGAGACTCCTCATGGGGGCTCTCAGAAATAATTAAATAGGGGATGTACTTTACAGGAGGCTGGAGTTTCTGCATAGTCAGTTGAGGGCCAGAGCCAGGGCAATTTGAGTTACATGGAAACCCTTGATTTTTTTTTTTAATCTTATTTATTTTTTAACATCTTTGAGTATAATCGCTTTACAATTGTGTGTTAGTTTCTGCTTTATAACAAAGTGAATCAGCTATACATATACATATACCCCATATCTCCTCCCTCTTGCATCTCCCTCCCACTCTCCCTAACCCACCCTTCTAGGTGGACACAAAGCACCGAGCTGATCTCCCTGTGCTATGCAGCTGCTTCCCACTAGCTATCTATTTTACATTTGGTAGTGTATATATGTCCATGCCACTCTCTCACTTCATCCCAGCTTCCCCTTCTCCCCCTGTGCCCTCAAGTCCATTTTCTACGTCTGCGTCTTTATTCCTGTCCTGCCCCTAGGTTCTTCATATCCATTTTTTTTTTAGATTCCATATATATGTGTTAACATACCGTATTTGTTTTTCTCTTTCTGACTTACTTCACTCTGTATGACAGACTCTAGGTCCTTCCACCTCACTACAGATAACTCAATTTCATTTCTTTTTTATGGCTGAGTAATATTCCATTGTATATATATGCACCACATCTTCTTTACCCATTCATCTGTCAATGGACACTTAGGTTGCTTCCATGTCCTGGCTATTGTAAATAGAGCTGCCATGACCATTGTGGTACATGACTCTTTTTGAATTATGGTTTTCTCAGGGTATATGCCCAGTAGTGGGATTGCTGCATCATATGGTAGTGCCATTTTTAGTTTTTTAAGGAACCTCCATACTGTTCTCCATAGTGACTGTATCAATTTACATTCCCACCAACAGTACAAGAGGGTTCCCTTTTCTCTACACCCTCTCCAGCATTTATTGTTTGTAGATTTTTTGATGATGGCCATTCTGACTGGTATGAGGTGATACCTCACTGTAGTTTTGATCTGAATTTCTCTAATGATTAGTGATGTTGAGCAGCCTTTCATGTGTGAAACCCTTGATTTTAACTCAGAATTTTATCACTCTCTCTTGGGTAGAAAGCTAAGAGAAGAGGAGTAAAGGTATATATGCCCTGTACCTGTGCAATAATCTGCTCAGAGCCAATTTTGATTCAGCTAACAATAAAGAACCATCACAGTTTTAGTAGAACCATCAACAAAATAAAAGCAAGATATTTGAACCATAGCTCTAATAGGTTTATGCAGGATAAAATGAGGAACACAAAACCATAGGCTGGGGAATAACTAGAATGCTATTACACTCTACTAGGAAGGTGGTAAGGACTCAGCTATGAAGTGGCTATAGATGAATGAAATAGTAAAGGGGTGTACAATATCAGCAAGACTTGATAGATGAGATAATAGTAAATAAATTAGGGTAAAAGTCAAATATAGCATCAATTTTTCTGTCATGGTAGCTAGAAAAGCTATGCTCCAACTATGAAAAATAGAATTTTAAAAGAATTATCATTTTGAGAGTTAGAGATTTTTTTTGGATTTCTTAAGCCTGAGGTAATAATCAATCTGTGATTTTAATTAGGGGAGTATAGCTTAATTCCTATTTAATTACCTCACACTAAAGATCTTTTCTCATCTGAATCTTTTTAAGTTACTGTTTGTACTACTCCTTTAGTATTAATTATTAATTAACTTGTATTCTCAATGACCAACTCATGTGAATGTCTCACTTCCCAAAGCAGATTTTGCTCTCCCAAAGAAAAAAACCAATGTTTTACACTTGTATCCCCCGCATCTCATACTCTGGCACTGTAACTCCATACTGACTAAGTAATACTATTTTATAGCACATGGTTCAGATATTCTTTGAAAAATATAAAGGATATATAAAAAATTATGTTCAATATTCTGAGATGAAAGGTCAGGATGCCATCAAACAATATAAAGGAACTAGAAAGAACTCTTGTAAATTTAATATACAATAGTGTCAATAAACAATGCATTTAAAATAACTGAAAGACAAATTTGAGGAAATCTCTTAGAAAGAAAAGATAAATAAAATTAGAGAAAAGATAAGATTAATAAAAGAAATGAAAAAAGAGATTTCCCAGAACCGAAGGACATGTTTCTACATTGAATGTGATCACCAAATACCCAGCCCAATGAATAAAGCAAGACCCACCCAAAGGTATATCAAATACTGAAATGTCAGAACACCAAGAAGAAAGAGAAGATCAAATAAATGTCAAAGAAATAGGTTATATACAAAGGATCCAGAGTCCAATAGTATCAGACTACTCTACAATCACCTAGAAGCTAGAAGACAGTTGATCAATGACTAAAATGAAGAAAAAGTATCCAATGTTGAGTTGTATATCCAGCCAAACTATAAAATGTAAAGGTAGAATAAAGGTCTAGCTATTTTCAAACAAACATGACCTACAAAAATGGGCTTCCTATGCACTCTTTCTCAGGAAGCTGAGAATATGTTTCACCAAATCAAGGAAACAGGGAGACAGGAGATCCAAGACAGAAAGTAATCAACATGTAAGAGAGGAAGAAGGAATTCCTAAAACAACAGTAAAGAGAAATCCCAGGATGACAGCTGTGCAGCAGGCCTATAAAACAAGTCCAGATCAGAGCAAAAGGAGTGTTCCAGGAGAGATGTACCCAAGATTAAAATGGGTGTGAGAAGTAACTTGATATGGTTGACCGTACTGGTAAGTCTGCCTGAGTTAGTGGTAGGTGAAGAGTAAAGCAAACAAACAAAATAATGAGGCAATTGTTAATTCCAGGGAAAACAAAACTTTAACAAAAAAAGTAATCACAGTCGCAGTAAAATACCTGATTTAGTGGTGAATAACATATATATAACTCTAGTGCTTTAAATTTTGAGTACTTTGATCAAAAATTTGAAATAATTGGGAGGTTGGAGCAAGAGAAGGAAGAATGGTGTGAGAGAAAAGAACCAAATCCCCATCTTTCATGGGAATAAATCAATAAACAATATCTACAATTTTTAAACGAAGAAATCAGAGTGGAATCATGTTACTCAGGAATATGGAGATAAGGAGCTAAAAATATCTAGGAGTTGAATGGGACTGCTTCATTGTGGAGGCATAGGGCAGAGAACTGCTTTGTTTGTACAGAAACTATTTGACTTTTAACACTATTACATCTGTAACTCTTTTAACTTTTAACACTATTACATCTGTAACTCTGACAAATAATTTAAGAATTTTGGATAGTAACCAGCTTATTTTAAAATGGTATATTTTATCTCACAATTAACTAAAGATGCAAATAAGCAAAAAAGAATGAAACATTTTCCAGTTTATTATCTTCTGACATTTGTTCCTAAATGCCACTCCCCACCTCCCTTAGAAAAATACTATGTTCATTTTCACAAACTTAAATACATATATTTGGTCAGCTTGACTTACATAATTGCTGACAACATATGAAAAGAAAAACTGGTTCTGTTTCTTTGTTATAAATAAGTTATTAAATTATGCATGTGAACATTTGAAACATATACTAATAAAAACTACCAGAGCAAGAAGGCTTATCTAAGTAGCATCTTTGAAAAATGGTGAAAGGTCATTATTTGAGATGCTTGTTTCATGATTTTTAGCTCTTCTATGGTTTCTGGCCTATAAATGATTCAGTCATTCAATTTTTTTTCATGTAATACACCTTTACAAATTTCTTTTTTATAGTCATGGCACCTTGCTAAGTTCTGAATTTCCTGAAATCTATAATATTCTCACTTGTACTTAATGATCTTAAATACTATAAAGTGCTTAATCTAGCAACATATATCTAAATCTGTTAACATTTGCAATTATTTTTCAGGGAAAAATTCTAATTTGAACAATAGTATTTATTGTTTACAGATTGACATGGACACCTAAACTCAATATTTTGAACAAGCTTTCTATTATCTCTTCTAATTTTCCTCCTTGCCAAGAGTTGGCTAAATATCATAACATTGTGTCACTGTAAAAAGGTGGAAGGAAAGGCATTCCACCTTTTTACAGTGTTGCACCTTTATCCTACATTGTCAGGAAATTGTACTGCCCAAGCAAATATTTAAAATGTAGCAATAAGAAAAAACCTCTAGACAGTAAACCGCAAGAAGATATGAGCCCTTCCTCTTATTCACCATGGCATCCCCAGTGCCAAACATAGTATCCAGCAATATAATGGGTATTGAAATATGTTAAATGAGTGAATGCAACACTGCTTACTAATTTCGTCTATCTTCCCTAATCAAAAGAGATACAAAAAGACCACATTCTATTAGGTATCAGGAATTTATATATCTGACTACGAAGGAAGACCCATCTTGTCAAGTTTTGGATCCCCAGAACCTAGAAAATATGGAAAGAAAACAAAAAAAAAAGTCCTTGTCGGGAACAGATCGCAGTGGGTTAGACTAGCACCCAAATCCCCTTTTGTCACCAACAAAACTTCCAGCCTACTCTGTCTGCCCTCTCTTAAAACTGAATGGTCTTAAGAGGAGTAGATTCTCAATAGAAAAGTCACTTTTTCAGGAACAGGCACTTCCCACTCCATGCAAAATGAGGCCAAGTCAACAAAACAGCAAAGACTTGGCTAATGCAAGCACAAGCTAATTTATTATGATTGGCCCAAATTACCCACTTTTTTTTGCCGCGCAGGCCAATATCCACAACCGCACTGATGCCTCATGTAGGGCGAACGTTTTCACCAGTAGCTGGTGAGGAGCACGGTGTTTCTCAGCCAAAACCGAGGGAGACTGGAAATTGTGCAGTGCAGTAATCCAAACACCTCGAGTGGATCTCAGTCTTTAAAATCTATATCTCGTAAGAAATTCCTTCCATTTTCCATATTACAAGCTGGGTAAACAAATCTCCGGAGCTCTTCAGGGATGAGCTCTTTTCCAAATACTACAACCACTGCCACCTCCCCATCCCTCAGTCCAAGGTTTAACCACACACGACCCAGTTCTGAAGGGTCACATCTCGCTAACCGCCTCCCAGCTGGCCTTTAAAGAAGCCGCGCGCGGTCGAGCAGCTCCGAAGTCCAACTTCCGGCCACAAAATGAGAGGATGTTTTCCTCCTGGCCACACCCTCCTAGCCTCGCCCTCCACGCCCCGCGCAAGAGCGCGCGGGCGCGCGGGAGGGGCGGGGCCGCATAGGCGGCCGCTGCGAGTTTCGCCCTCCCTCAGCGGCGCGCAGGAATGCCCCGGGCCCACGGACAGCGCGGCAGCGCGCGCGCTCGCTCCCGGTGCCCTCCTCCGTGACGTGCCTGGCCCAGGCCGCGCAAAGGCCCTGTAGCTGCCAGTGCCGCTGTCATGGCGTCTGAGGCGCTGTCTGAGGAGAACCCGCCGCGGTCTCTTTAGAGCGAGGGGCGGGCGGCTGGGTATGGAGAGCGGCCCTGAGAGCCTGCAGCCGCTAGAACACGGAGTGGCCGCCGGGCCGGCGCCAGGGACAGGTTCTCCGCAGGAAGGGCGACAGGAGACCAGGCTCGTCGTTGGGGATGGTCCTGGAGTATGGGCGGCGGAGAGCAGCGGCGGGAAGGGGCAGGGGGCGGCAGCCGCCGGGAGGAGCCTCTCGGACTCGGCTTCTCCCGCCGGCTCGCCTCGGGTTCTCGTACCCTGCAGCTCCCTCCCGGACTTGGACTTGAAGGGGAGCGATTTGGAGAGTCCTGCTGCCCAGAAGGCGCCTCTGACAGGGCAGCACAAGGTGACCGCCTCCCCGGAGGCAGCTGAGGCCGGAGCCGACCATGAGTTGGTTCCGGCCGGAGAGGGGGGCGCCCTCGCGGATCCCGCCGGCACCTGCCGGGCAGAGTCGGCGGCCGCGGGCTCCGAGGAACCCAGCAGCGGCGGCGGCCTCAGCAGCAGTTGCAGCGACCCGAGCCCTCCCGGGGAATCGCCGAGCCTGGACTCCCTGGAGTCGTTCTCTAACCTGCATTCTTTCCCAAGTAGCTCGGAGTTCAATAGTGAGGAAGGAGCTGAGAACAGGGTCCCCGAGGAGGAGGAGGGAGCGGCGGTGTTGCCCCGGGCTGTGCCTCTGTGCCGAGAGGAGGAGCAGGAGGAGGGGGAGGCAGCCCAGGTGCTGGCGGCCTCCAAGGAACGCTTCCCGGGACAATCTGTTTATCATATCAAGTGGATCCAGTGGAAGGAAGAGAACACACCCATCATCACGCAGAATGAGAATGGCCCCTGCCCTTTACTGGCCATCCTCAATGTTTTGCTTCTGGCCTGGAAGGTACACTCCGCAGCTTTCTATTTCCTACAGCTTTCGGGGAGGGGGAACACGGGGCGAGGGAGCTGCTGCCTGTCAGCTGATGGCTTCTTCCTTTTTTCCCCTCATTCATCAATCCGTCCCTTTTTCTTCTTACATGAAACTCGTTCTGAGACTCTCTTGTTGGAAGAGTGTTCTCATATGTATGTCAGAAAGAATTGCCGGCAACCTCAGGTCTCTCTTGCAGTGTTTAGTGATGAACGTTCAGCATTCAGCTATGGCTGATATACTTGTAAACAGCCGGGACTAGGAGCATCCTAAACCCTTTGATTTATTTTTTTTAACCTATATTTTTCTGTGTTATTCCTTCTTACTGACTTTATCACATATGCAAAAGAGTGAAGAAATGGGGAAGGTCATCTTCAGAAGTTACCATCAATCCGTGATATCAGGGAGCAAGTTTGATGGTTACGTTTAGTCTATTTTCCAACTCCTGCTTGCTCCATTTGGGTGTGGATACTTAAGGACATGGTGCTGGGGAAGATGTGGCCCCTTAGACAAATTCCATTTAAGGAAAAGCAGTGGCCTGAGACCTAATTACCATAACTTCTTGGTTTTCAAAGATTGTTTTTATTTTATGCATGATTTTTACTTGCCTCATTTCTTTGACTCTACTTAAAGAGTCTGGCATTATTACCAGTAACCACACATCAGAATGTGTTAAGGGAGCTAAAATTATAATAACTAAAATAAGAAAAGATATATTCAAGTTAAAGGAGCAAAAGAGGGAAGGGCCCTTCAAAAGGAAGTATATTGAGGACTCAATATATTGAGGACCTGTAAATGAAGTGTCTTATTTAAGCTTGCAGTTTTAGAGTGCTGAGAACATGCATCTTAGAGTACATATTTTACTTTTAAATAGAGAATTGTATCTATAGATAAAATGTTCCCTAGAAAAAAATAATCTGGATTATTGTGACTAGTTAGGAAGAAAATCAAGTAAAGGAAATAGTGTTTATTAAGTCCCTTCATCTTCCTTTCTAGCAAGGGCTAATGCAAAAGAAATAAGATTATATCTTACCAGTATCTAGTACATAATGGCACTCAAATGTGTTGAGTGAAAACTGCCTGCTCTTGAAGAGCTGTTGAGCTATTTGGAGTTGCAGCATCGACTTACTTGAAATTACTAAAGAACAATGCAAGACAATACACTATAAATGCTAGGTTATAGGAAGCAGATTGAAATGCATTAGACATCCCAAAAGGGGAAGTTTTCCTTTGGTCTGGCATAGTCCCAGAGAGCTTCATGGAATTTTTAGATCTCGAAGGAAGCTTTTAAGGAAAAGTAGGATTTAAAATAACAGGAAAATGGAATTCCTGGGAGAGGGAAGGGTATAAATAAAAGGGATGAAAATAAAATGGATAATGTGTGTGTGTGTGTGTGTGTATGTTTTGGATGACAGGAGTGGTAAGTTCATATTGCAGGATAATAGAAAATAAGATTGAAAAGGTGAAGAGCCCCTTGATGAAAGCCCTTGAATGTCAGACTAGGGAGTTAAATTTCATCCTATGAGCCAAAGTCCCCAGTCTTTCTGTCAGAAGGAGTAACAGTTTTCTTTAGGCTTTTCTCACTTCCTAGTTTCTACATAGTACTGCAGAAGTTCAGAGGAAAGAGCAAGTACCGTGGTCTCAAATATTTGGGGATAGATGAGCATTGAATTGGTCTTTGAAACACAGCATACCTTTGCATTCCCACTATATGTGAGGTGCTAGAAATACAAAGATGAGTAAGATGCACGTGTGCCCTCATGTAGCTCATTAGTAATGGGGAGACAGACATATAAACAATAACTACATTGCAATGTAGAAGTTCTAAATATGCTATGAATTACAGAGAAAAGTGTAATTGGGAATGGAACATGTCAAGGGAAAGCTTCACAGAAGAGGTAACCTGTGTACTGGGTCTGATGGATGAGTAAGAGAAGTTCCTTCGAGGCAGAGGGAATAGTGTGTTCAAAGATGCTGAAGCAGAAAAAGGTTTTTTCTATTTGGAGACTCCAACCTTGCTTGGAGTGCAGTGGAGGAGGAGAAGGAAATGGCAGTAGCAGGAAATAAAATTGATAGGTGGGTTAGACTCTGAATGAGCAGGCATGCTAAGGTACTTCGAGATTGTTTTATAAATCTTTGGCTCTTAGCCTTTTTTCTGCCTCAAGGCTATTGATGCACACAAAAATTACTCATCAGTAATCATCAGTGATTGATGGGGAGATCGATTAAGAGAAGCAAGGTTGGATAGAGCAGTGTTCTCAAAGTGAGCCAGGGCTTCTGAGGTCAGTACTGTTCATAATAGTACTCAGTTTTATTTTGCCTTTTTCGCTCTCATTCTCTCAGTGTCAGTAGAGTTTTTCAGGCTGTATGATGTGTGATGACATAATTGCTCTGACAGTTAACAGAATCTGTGCTCGTGCATTCTTGTGTTTAAAATTTTTCTCAATTTTTATTTCTAGTATGGTAAATCTTGATAGATATAATCCACTTAAACAAGAGCTCTTTGTGATCCTAAATAATTTTTAGGACTGAAGAGGGTCTTGAGACCAAAAAGTTTGAGAAATGCCGTAGTAGAGAAAAATAGTAAATAGGGTATGAAGGTAGTTGTCAGATTTCAGAGGACCCATCATTAGACATGTTTAGACTTTATATACAGCTGATAATAGGAAGCTACTATAAATTACTGGATAGAGGAATGACATAAAGAAAGGGGTCTTTTCATTTGAGATTAGACTGGAGGTGAGATTGTAGTGAGTGTAGCAGGAAGAATTGATGAGGATAGCTCTTTTGGATGGGAAATTCTCTGCCCCTTCTCTCTGTTGAGGATAATGTCACAGCCTAAATGATGAATTGATTGCTATCTGGATATAGGAAATGAAGGATGTGACACTTTTTCTAATTGGGTAATAAGGATTGGTTGGATCATTCAAAAGGTAGAGAATGTGTTTTAGATGGGAAAGTTGATGTCAGAGTTTGGCTGTGTCAGGTTGGAATTGTCTGTTAGTGGGACATAAAAATATAAATGTTCATTATGCCTCCAGAAACATAGAATGGGCCTCAGGAAAGACGTAAAAATTATGAGAAAAATTGAACTGGAGAATTATTGCATAGATATAAGTATGGTATCAGTGAGAATACATGAATTCTCCAAAGAGAGTGGTGAATAGTTCTCAACTATTTGTCATCCCAGTATATGTGAGGAACTGCAAATTGCCATTATAAACATCCTCCCTCTATTTTCTCGCTCCCTCTTCCATCCAGTTCTCCAGTAGACACAGAGAAAACAGAGGAATAAAGAGGAAAACAGAGGAATAAAGTTGCTGGGGAGAAGGGAATGCTAAGCAGTAAAGATGAGAGAGTGTAAAAGAAATCAGTATAGGCACAGTTTGAGATGTAAATGAGAACTAGAGATAGGACAAAGTCATGATAGTAGTGTGGGAGAGAGACTCTAATTTAAAAAAAAAAAAAAAAAAGGTCAGTTATCATTGTTAAATGCAGCAGCATCAAGGAACTGGTGGAGTAGGAAAGATTTTGCCAAAAAGGACAGATATGAGAACAAGGTCGCTAAAAAGTCAGGATAACATGGAGTCCTCAGAATAGGTGGTAAAATTCTCTTCAGAGGAAAACAACAACAATCTTTTTTTCTGAAGTAATGGAAGGAAGATACAAAGACAAGGTCATGTTAAGATAGAGAGACATGAAAATTGAGGCCTCATTCTCCATTTTGGCAGAATAACAGATGATCTCATCAGTAATAGCTATTGAACTTGCCAGTAATTAAGGAGAGAAGTTGTAAAGCATCGAAGGGTGAATTTTGTGAGAAAATTATGTTGTGTTTTAAAGAAGTTCTCATCTCATTGAAGATTATGCCTAGGAATTTGAGGCATAAGCAGAAAGTACTCAGTGGCCATGGATAAATTGGGGTATTCTTTTAAAACTTCTAGTATGTCAATTTTGCTTCTACCCCCCCCCCCCAAAATAGTTCTCTCATCTCTGGAAATAGGAGCAGGAAGAATGTCTGGTTAGGATTATCATGTATCGGGCTTTTCAAGGGTTGATTCATGGAGAGTCAATGGAATTAAGAATTGAAAGTAAAACAGTTGATCATCTTTTTTGGGGGAGAATGAAGTAATGAGAAAAATCAGTAAGGAATTTCCTAGCAGTCCAGTGGTTAAGGCTCTGCGCTTCCACTGCAGGGGGCACGGGTTCGGTCCCTGGTTGAGGAACTAAAAAAACAAAAAAATCAATAAACTGAATACATTAGGAAGATTTGAGTGATTCAAAGGAAGTAAGTGCCATGATGATTCTGGGTGAGAGATGACAGTTAAAATGATCAAACATGGTAAGTACTGAGTTGGAAATGTTGGAGTTTTAATGAAAAGTATTGGTTTAGGACTGATGGAAAGTAGGTGATCAGCACTCATCTGTAAAATAGTTGAGCTGTGATAATCCAACAAATCAAGAAAGAAGGAAATCTGTTCATTAAATTTAATTCAAGCTCAAATTTCTAATTCTCTTTAGCCGACACCAGGTAAATTGACCCAAATTGAAGTCTTAGAATACATTTTCATTTTGCTTCTTTATTTTAGACTTTTTTTTTGGTGTTTTTTTAATAGTTTTTCTTTAATCTTTCATAAAATAATGCCATTTTTTATTTGAGGGCTGTGGCCCAATTAATCAGTTGTGTTTATAAAAATCAAGTCAGAAGATACATAAAATATAAAATTTACTTTCTGATGTTATTGGCCTATGTTATAAATACTGAAGCAGAGTGATGGGTACTTGGAAGTTCATTATGCTGTTACTTTTTGGCTTTTCCATATGATTCAAATTTTGCATTATGAAACATTTTTAAAAGCTTCTGCCTTAATATTTTTATGTTTATGAAGGTATTACTTTAATAATAGACGGAGTCCCTGCTTTGTCACACTTTTGTTTTCTTATAGAAAGAATATAGGTTCTAAGGCCCACATACTCAAAAAAATATATATATATATACACATATATATATATAACTTATACTGTACATTATAATAGAAGACATATAGCATTGTAATATCTAATCATTATGTATCTAATTATTATGTAGCATTTTAGTGGAAGACTGAATGCACTATTCTGATTTAAGATGCTGGAAGCACATCCCCTCTCCTCCCTAATCCTTTGGGTGGGAAATTCTTCCTCTTCTTTCTTTGCTTAGCAGGTGCTGAGACGATCTCCTACTCCACATCAAGGGAGGAACAGCAGGATTCTTAAGCAAGTTTGTTTACCTTAGGCTTGTTGTTCCAGACATTAAACCTAGAAACTATCAATATAAAATAAAAATTGATACATTTGATTCAGTAAAAAACAAAAAACTTAAGGTTAAAAAAAAGAAAAAGGACAAAAAGATACCCTTTCCCCAAAAAACTTCACCAGGAACTAAGTCAAGTCAAAACACACACTACAAACTAAGGGAATTATCTGCTAGATTACTGTATGTGTCTAAGGGCTAATTTCTTAATTTACAGAGAGCCCTTATAAATTAGAAAGAAAAAGATGAGTGACCCAAGAGCAAAATGAGCAAAAGGCCATTAGCAGAAAATTCAGTGAAGTTCCAGCGGACATATCCTCTGTCTCATTATCACCTGCAGAGGGTGAGCTTCTTACCAGAAAGCTTTTGCTCTAATTCTCCCTCCCTCCTTGATGACTTTTCTTTTCTTATACCTTTTCACAGATACCTCTTCTTACTTTTGACTAGGTTTTACCTTCTTTTTTTACTTCCTGACTCATAGGAATATTGCAATTGCACAAATTTTCTCATATTCCCCTTTTCCTAAAGTAGGCACAAAGCTCTTTTGAGGATTTCCAAGTGTATTACTTATAAAAATGGAAAAACAGATGGTGAGCTGAAGATTCCATTTTAGCCTCTGCCCACCCTGTTTGTTTTTTAATATAGATCCTGTAAGAAGAGATTAAAAACTTCACACAGTGGTAGAGTTTTGTTTACACAAAAGGTGCAAGCAACACTTCCGAGGCTTTCATTTCCAGTCTCTCCTAAGAATTAGGATTGGTGTAATATCTCTAGGTTTGTCAGATAAAGTGGATATGGGCAGATGAGATTATGAATACTCCCTGTGTTAGTTGTCCTATTAGTGATGTCCTCATTTTCTCCTCTCCCTTTGCTATGAGTAGTCCTTCAGTGGAAAACCTTCCCATTCTCCTTCCATCTTTGTCGCTGTTAAGTCCCAGGTGAAGGACGTTTGAGCACAGGTGGTATCAGTAATCCTAGGGCTTTGAATAATAACAGTAAGTACTCAATTATTTTTATGTCCAGATACTATGCTAAGTATTCTACATGTATTATATGCAATTTCTCTTTTTTTTTTTTGTGGTACGCGGGCCTCTCACCGTTGTGGCCTTTCCCATTGTGGAGCACAGGCTCCGGACTCGGAGGCTCAGCGGCCATGGCTCACGGGCCTAGCTGCTCCGCGGCATGTGGGATCCTCCCGGACCAGGGCACGAACCCATGTCCCCTGCATCGGCAGGCGGACTCTCAACCACTGCGCCACCAGGGAAGCCCCTATGCAATTTCTCTTTTAATTTTCTCAACCACATCAGGAAATCCTTGTGTAGATATTGTTCCTATTTTACATACATAGAAAATTGAGGTGCATAAAATGTAAATAACTTACCCAAGGTAAGTTTATACCCACTTCAGAACCTGAGCTCTTACTTCAGATATTTGGTTGGAAAGTAGAAATTCAAGGTAACAGTAAGCCTGGTGGACAATAGGCCTGGGACAAACCAGGGTGGAAGAAGAGCTAGTGATAAAGTCAGAGAAGCAGAAATAGACTTCACGATTCCTTAGAACAGATCCTGGGGATCTGTTCTTTGTACAGATTCCTTCTGTTTTTAGCTCCCTCTGTTTTATCCCATGTCCTCTCAATTATCTGACACTTCCAATTTCAGAGCCTTTCTTGAGTTCTGTGGTGAACGAGCTTTCCTTTACCATCAAAGTTTATTAAGTATTTTCTTTGATATTTTCAGTAGTTAAGTTTTCTCTCTCCTGCCACTACCCTAGTTCAGGCCACTTTCATCTCTCTTCTGGACTACTTTAGTAGCCTTTTAACTGTTCTCTTGTCTTATCTTATTGTCATCTGTCTTTCAAGCAATTAATATAAATGTTTCACTGTCACTTTTTCTTTGGGTATATTTTCAGCATGGTAAGCTTGCTGAGCTGCTTAAATATAAGTCCAGTGAAATTTGAACTAAAGATGCCTTTTTTAAAAAAAGTTGTATTTATTTATATTTATTTATTTTTATAAACTTATTTATTTATTTATTTTTGGCTGCCTTGGGTCTTCGTTGCTGCACACGGGCTTTCTCTAGTTGTGGTGAGCGGGGGCTACTCCTCGTTGTGGTGCGTGGGCTTCTTATTGTGGTGGCTTCTCTTGTTGCAGAGCATGGGCTCTAGGCACACTGGCTTCAGTAGTTTTGACTCGCTGGCTCTGGAGCGCAAGCTTAGTTGTGGCACATGGGTTTAGTTGCTCCACAGCATGTGGGATCTTCCCAGACCAGGGCTGGAACCCGTGTCCCCTGCATTGGCAGGCGGATTCTTAACCACTGCACCACCAGGGAAGCACCAAGATGTCTTCTTTTATTATACATCTTTTACTGGGAAAATTTCACTGGAAAACATTCTTCATTGTTCTAAAACCTTTGAATTGCATATAAAATAGGACATTCTTGAAAATCTAATACATGTGAATACATCTGCAGTTTCTGATGGTTTTAAATAGTTTTAAATAGGCCTCGATATTACTCTGAGAATGGGGTCTAAGTTCTGATAAACATTGAGGGTAAAGGTGTTTCAAATTGGCCGAAGTTGAAAGTTGTCTCTTATTAAATTTTCCTGATTTGAAATACTGATGGCATGTAGAAAGTCAGTTAGATTTTTAGTATTTTTAAGTAATTATTCTTAATAATAAATGAATATTACCTCTAAGAAATTAGAATATAAAGCATGATGTATAATAGCTTATAATACATGTTTATTTGCTGGAGCCAGAATTAAAGGCATGTTGAAAGGATCCTTAAGTTTTTTAGCCCTTATTTTGAAAAAAGCTGCATTTCGTCTCTTTGATTCCCATTAATAATACTTATATTATAATTTCTTCACAATTTCAACTTAAAAAAATTGCGAATACTATATGATTTGCCACATATTCAAAATCAGTGAAACTTGAACTGAGAAGAAATTTTTTTTTTTTTGGACGTGCTGTGCTGCTTGCAGGATCTTAGTTCCCCAACCAGGGATTGAACCCACACCCCCTGCAGTGGAAGTACAGAGCCCTAACCATTGGACCACCACGGAATTCCCAAGAAATTGTATTATTTAGTGATCCTTTTTACCATAAGTAATGCAAAAACAGACTACAGCACAGGAATCAAATAATTCACGGACAAATTAAAAATATTTGTCTCCTGGGACTTTCCTGCATGGCACAGTGGTTAAGACTCCATGCTCCCAATGCAGGAGGCCCAGGTTCGATCTCTGGTCAGGGAACTAGATCCCACATGCATGCCACAACTAAGAAGCCTGCATGCTGCAACTAAGGAGCATGCGAGCCGCACCTAAGGAGCCCACCTGGTGCAACTAACTAAATATTAAAAAAAAAAAATTTTTGTCTCCTGAGTTCCAGCTCAACTTTCTGTTTGAATGTCAAACTAAATTTCACAGTTATGAAGCAGACATCATTTTCTTCTACAAACTTACCTTCCCTTACCAAATGTCTTATTTTTTTTTTTTTTTTTTGCGATACACAGGCCTCTCACTGTTGTGGCCTCTCTCGTTGCGGAGCACAGGCTCCAGACGCGCAGGCTCAGCAGCCATGGCTCACGGGCCCAGCCGCTCTGCGGCATGTGGGATCTTCCCGGACTGGGGCACGAACCCATGTCCCCTGCATCGGCAGGCAGACTCTCAACCACTGCGCCACCAGGGAAGCCCCCAAATGTCTTATTTTTATTAAATGTATGGATCTTAAGTTTTAGAGTTCCCTGAGCCTTAGAGTCAACGTCAGTTTTTCTTTTCCCATCATCCTTCACTTTTCACTGGTCACAAAGTTCTGTCAGTTCTTCATTTAAAATATATTTCACAGGACTTCCTTGGAGGTCCAGTGGTTAAGACTCTGTGCTTCCACTGCAGGGGGCACGGGTTTGATCCCTGGCTGGGGAACTAAGATCCCACATGCTGTGCGGCACAGCCAAAAAAAAAATACACACGCACACACACATATATATATACATATATTTCAGATAACGTTTTATATAAGATTTCATTGAAAGAAAGTGTTGCTGTTTTTAGAAGTCTGTATATTAATTTTGTATCTTGCAGTTTTACCAAATTCATTGATGAGTTCTGGTAGCTTTTTGGTGGTGTCTTTAGGATTTTCTATGTATAGCATGTCATCTGCAAACAGTGACAGTTTTACTTCTTTTCCAGTTTGGATTCCTTTTATTTCTTTTTCTTCTCTGGTTGCTGTGGTTAGGACTTCCAATACTATGTTGATTAAAAGTGGTAATGGGAATTTCCTGGTGGTCCAGGGGTTAGGAATCCGCACTTCCACTGCAGGGGGCACAGGTTCAATCCCTGGTCCGGGAACTAAGATCCTACAAGCCACACTGGATGGCCAAAAAAAAAAAAAAAAAAAAAAAATGGTTGAGCATCCTTGTCTTGTTCCTGATCTGAGAGGAAATGGTGAAATGCTTTTCACCATTGAGTATGATGTTAGCTGTGGCCCTGTCATAAATGGTCTCTATTATGGTGAGGTATGTTTCCTCTATACCCACTTTGTTGAGAGTTTTTATCATAAATCGATGTTGAATTTTATCAAAAGCTTTTTTTGCATCTATTGAGATGATCATATGATTTTTTGTCAGTTTGTTAATGTGGTGTATCACATTGATTGATTGTTGCAGAGCACGGGCTCTAGGGTGTGCTGTCTTCAGTAGTTGTGACACGCGGGCTCCAGAGCACAGGCTCAGTAGTTGTGGCACACGGGCTTAGTTGCTCTGCAGCATGTGGAATCTTCCCGGACCAGGGCTCGAACCCGTGTTCCCTGCATTGGCAGGCGGATTCTTAACCACTGCGCCACCAGGGAAGCCCCAAACTGTATTTCTTGAGTACTTATTAATTGGTATTCTAATTAAACATTTAACAATGTTCTTTGGCTGGTCATTTTCATACTTACCATTAGCTATATAGACTGTTCCTTATTTCTTTGTTATTACTGGGTCCCCTGCATTTTTTTCCCACCTCTCCCCTATATCAAAATTATAGGTATCAAAATCTTGGCATATCACTTTTGAGATGTTTTACATTTCTGTTCAGGATATTAACACTTTAAGCAGGTTTTGTTATTTTTATTTTTGGTCTCTCTTGAGTCTATTCTCAAGTACACTTCACTCTTCGAATGACTAAGAATTACAGAATAATTGGGCTGGATTAATGATGTTTTATCCTATAGTTGAATATATAGAGTTGTAGTAGCTATTTCCTTTTGTTAATTTAAATATTCTTTTGTTAATTTAAGCGTTTAATATTAAATATTTTATTTAAATATTAATTTTAATAGAAATCTAGTTAGAATAATAAAATATTTATAGGATAGGACATAATTTATTTTCCTAGATAATAAAAGCTTCATTTTATTTGGACTCTATTAATTTGAAACTGTGTGTGAATATGTACTGAGAAGTTTTGGTCAAATTTTAGGAAGAATATTTAAACTACTTAGAGTACCTTCCAGATGTCCTTGAATACATTAATTTACTTGTAAACAATATGTTATAGATTATTACTAAAAGAGGACCATCTGAGAACCTAGGTCATGCTTCATTTGTTTGTCTGTTTTTCATCATAAGATTTAAAATTTAGAGATTCAGACAGAATGCCACAATTTAAAATTCTGTATCCTTAGCTAACTTTCCCATAACCTGTTTTTTCTTTAATAGACTCTAAAGAGACAAAGGAAAGAAAGTCTTACGATCATTAACAAAATCTTCAGCATTTGCTTTTGTGGTGATGGTGGTAGAGGGAAGCAAAAAGAGAAGCAAGCATTCAGGAAGATCATTTTGTGGTTAAAAAAAATTAAGATCTGTTGATGGCTCCAAAGTATTAGTGGGAGGGAGGCAGACATTTCTTCACAATTATACTCTTTTGTCCCTAGCTTTAGTGAACATCCATAATATTTTGTTGACTAAGATTCGGGAAATGAATATACCGCTCAGTATGCTTGGGAATAGTTAAAATATTTGCGTATTTGTTGTCCCACTTCTAAAATCTCTATAAAGGTTGTCATTTCCTATTTCAAATGTTTGAAGCAAGACATGATAGGCAGTTGTTATTATTTGGAAATTTCAAGACTAAACCCTGAAATTATCTATTTGTAGAAATCTAGGATTGTAGAATGTATTTCCCAAATACATACACTTGTTAGTGCCTTGGTTTCTTATTGACAGTTTTATAGTGGGATTACTACATTGACCAAAAGAGGATAAGCTATTTGTTTATGGGATTTTCTGGTGAGTATATTTCTGCACTGAATTTGTCTGGAATAAAAGAATATATAGGTCTCATTTAAGAAGCATTGTTAGGTGAAAACTGGACTTTCAGAGTGGTCTGACAGTTATTCAGAATGTAAATATTCACAGTGTATATAAACTACTGGTTTAAATATCAGACCTTCAAAGTGGTATTGAAACACCTTGATAAAATATTATCTAAAAGCAGTTAAGATCATCTAAAGCAGGGATCAACATACTTTTCCTGTAAAGGACCAGATAGTAAATATTTTAGGCTTTGTGGGCCATATCGTCTCTGTTGCAGATTCAGCTCTGTTATTATAGTGCGAAGGCAGCCAAAGACAGTACATAAACAAATGAGAGTGACACCCAATACAACTTTATTTAGAAAAACAAGCAGGGGACTATAATTTGCCAATGAGTTTCAATTTGAAAAATATGCTCTTTATGGGAACTCTCTGTACTTTCTGCTGAATTTTTCTGTAAACCTAAAACTGCTCCAAAAAAAATGTCTATTACAATTTCTGGGACTTCCCTGGTGGTCCAGTTGTTAAGACTCTGTGCTTCCACTGCAGGGGGCGTGGATTCTATCCCTGGTCCGGGAACTGAGATTCCGCATGCCATGCGGTGCAGCCAAAAAAAAAAAAAAAAAAAGTCTATTACAATTTTAAAAAGTGTCCTAGAAAATAAGAATAATTTAGAAACAAGTAATGATCAAAACCTCCATGGCAACTCTTGGTTTTCACTGAGTGATAAAGCCACTGGATGACTAACTCATAAGTACCAACTGTCATGTATGCTTTCAGAGGGTCTAAAACTGTTCTGTTTTACAGGGATCTTTTTTAGCACTTACTTTATTCATTGATTAAAACAAAAAATTGTGACATACTGTTACTACATCTGGTAACATAAAGATCCAGAGCACCTTCTTCAACACTTGTTGTTGGAGAAATTGCTGATTTAAAAGATCCTGAAATAGTAATTCCTGAGGAATTTTTAATTATGCTGCTGTTCTGTCATTGCTATGTTAATTATTTTGTTCGAGTTTGCATCCTACAGTACTTATTTTTCTTCCATGAATATACCAAGGAGTATGCTTTTCAATAAGTCAGCTAAAATATTTACAATCATTGGCTGTAATATCTGTGTAATTCATCTGATAATTCATTTGAAAAATTCATTTAGACTGTGTTGCAGCTGACATGACTTTTGAAACTTAAATATGACTATAACGTATATATCTACTTTTAACCTTTTTATTGTGACATATAGCGCATACAGAAAAGTACATAAAACAGAGATGTCCAGTTTAACAAGTTATCATAAAGCAAACAGTGGAACTACCATGCAAGTCAAGATATAGAGCATTGCCAGCACCCTAGAGGCCTCTTACGTGTCCTGTTACGACTATAACTCCTCTTATCCCTAGGGTTAACCACAGTCCTAATTTTTATAGTACCCATTTTCTTTTCTTTATACATATACAGCTCTAAACAGTAAAGTTTAATTTTGCCTGTTTTTAAATTTTACAGGTTGACTCATATAGTATGAATCCTTCAGTTTATGACCATCCTTTATACTGTATTCATTTTAGCTACTCAACAAAAAAAAATGGCCCAGGTAGACTGAAGTAATGGAATACTGACCTGTGTTAAGCCTGTCTTCAGTAAAACTGCTGCATGGGTGACCTGTCAAAACATGTTCGGTGCCTCTTCCTGCCCTTAAACTGTATTTTCTATCATGCAGGACACTGCTGCAGGTACATAATGACAATCAGGGTGGGTGACGAAAGGCATAGCACTTGGCTTTGAAAATAGATTTCTCATTGACTCTCTGAGATCTTGTATCACCCTGTAAATTTTATGGTGATAGGATTGGCTTTGTTGTATTAAAGATTAGTTACAAAGATTTTTAAATGTGAGTGTTGTATACCTATAGTAGATACATATAATACACATACATACTTGTGTTTCTGACTGAAGAAACACTTTAATTATCTAAAACATTTGATTTTATAGAAAACTACTTTGTTTTTCAGGTGAAACTTCCACCGATGATGGAAATCATAACTGCTGAACAGCTGATGGAATATTTAGGTTAGTGTTGAAAAGTGAATGATTTTTATATCTCTTTCAAAATAAACCAAAGTTTTCAAAGCTAATATATTACCAAATTTCACCTTTTTGAGGCTATTTTTAAGTTATAATTTTTAATCTCTTAATTAAAAAATTTTATCAGTATGTTTCTGTTATTGGATGCCTTCTTTCTGACCAGCATTAAAATTCTTTAATATAAATAAAGAGACTAGTGACATCTAGAAAACAAGGTACATATTAATTCCAATAAACTACAGAGTGGGAAATGGCACAAAAACTCTAACACTGAATGTAGGTAGTGTTTTAAAATATTGAGTAGACTTGAATTAAAACCCAGGAGGTGATTTAGAGCAGTGCTACCCAAAATATGATTCATGGACCTCTGTCAGTCTATAAAATGTTAGTTACCGGTCTGCAATGAAATAGAGGCTTATACTAGAGTGTAAAACATTTTAGTCCATCTGAAATTTTTTGATGGCCAATTTTTCTTGATGAAGGAAGCAGTGTATTGAATTGCATTCTTATGCAAGATTCTTATTTCAAAACAGACCATACTACAGTTTGCAGACCAGTTGCATTGAGTAGAACTTGTTTACAGAGTAGGTTGTTGTATATCACCCTGCGGTCTTTTACAATTTAGCAAATAAGAATTTATATATTTATACTATTACCAAATGGGAAATCTTAATCCATATTCTTACAGTTGTTTAGTAATTAAATTTTTATTTAAAAAATTTTATTAGCTGATTAGTTTATTTATGCCATTCTAGACAACTAGGTAACTGATTTTTTTTGTGTGAGGTGTAGGTTTAGTGAAGTAATCGAGATTAGAGCTTTTGGAAGACCTTTTTCTTTCTTTTTTTTTTTTTTTGCAGTACGCGGGCCTCTCACTGTTGTGGCCTCTCCCGTTGCGGAGCACAGGCTCCGGACCCGCAGGCTCAGTGGCCATGGCTCACGGGCCTAGCCGCTCCACCGCATGTGGGATCTTCCCGGACTGGGGCGCGAACCCGTGTCCCCTGCATCGGCAGGTGGACTCTCAACCACTGCGCCACCAGGGAAGCCCTCGAAGACCTTTTTCTTTATGTAATTAATGTCATTTAATCCCACTCACTGGCTAGGGAACCTCATAGTTAAGTGTAGATTACTTTCAATATCTAGATGTCTGGAAATAGAATTTCTATTTAAACCTCTTTTACTCTAGTTTGGTGATTCTTAAACTTTGTGGTTTCTAAATTATATTTCATGGAAAAGGCTGAAATATGCTTAGTGCTTTTGATGAACAGCCAGTATGACTGCCAAGGACTGTGCAAAGGGGAAGTATTAGGAGATGAGATTAGAGGTAATGGGATCATATCGTACAGTATCCTAGGCTATTATAGCAACTTTGACTTTTGCTGTGGGTGATTGGGAGGCCATTAAAGGATTTTGAACAGAGGACTAATGATCTGACTTTGAGTTTAACAAGAATTCTCTGGCTGTTATGTTGAAAATAGAACTTAGTAGTGTAAAGGCAGAAGCAGGGAGATTGGTTAGCAAGCTGTTAAAACTGGCAAAAGATGGTGGTGGCTTCAAGCAGGGTAGTAGAAGTGGAGATTATAAAATATGGTCAGATTCTGAATATAGAGCTGACCGAATTTGCCGATCAGTTGAATGTGGAGTGAGAGTGAAGTCAAGGGTTACCCCATGATTTTTGGTTTGAACAACTGGAAGGACAGAGTTAACATCAACTGAAACAGGAAAAAATGGAAGGAACATGTTTAGGGAGGAATATCAGGATTTTGGTTTTGGGATGTTTATTGGCATTCAAGTGGAGATATCAGGGAGGCAGTGGGATATATAAATGTAGAGTCTAGAGGAGAGGTCTCAATCAGTGCTGTACAGTAAAACTTTCTGTGTCAATGGAAATGTTCTATATCTGTGCTGTCTAGTTTCATAGCCACTAGGCACATGTGGCTCTTGATATCTTAAAATATAGCTGATGTGACTGAGGAACTGAATATTAAATTAATTTTAAATTAAATTTTTATTAATTAAATTTAAATTTATGTAGCCACATGTCACTACTAGTTATTGTATTGGACAGCACAGATCTAGCCTGTAAATACACATTTGGGAACAGATAACATATATAAATGACAGTTATACTGAGTCACAAATAATATGAATGTAGATAGAGAAGGGAAGAGATCAGTAGACTGAATCTTGGATGTGCCAGTGATTAGAAGCTGAGGAAGAGGAAGAATAGGTAGAAGCTCAACTATATAGAAGAAAAACCAAAGACTAATTTCCTAGAATCTAAATGAAGAGTTTCAATAAAGAGTTAGAGATTAGTTGAATCAAATGCTGCTAATAGGCCACGCAGGATGAAAACTGAAAATTGACCATTGATTGAGCCATAAGGAGGTAATTGGTAACTTCAGCGAGTCCACAGGATAAAAACCTGACTGGAGTGGGCACAGGGGAAAATTAGAAGCCCTTATATATTGTACATAGCCAGTAGGAATGTAACATAATGAAGCTACTGTGGAAAACAGTTTGTCAGTTCCTTAGAAAGCTAAATATAGAATTACCTATGATCCTACAACTTTACCCAAGAGAAGTAAAAATACATGTTCACACAAAAACTTGTACAGGAATGTTGATAGCAGCATTATAATAATAGCCTAAAAGTGGAAACAACCCAGATAGCCATAAACTGATGAGTGGATAAACAAACTGTGTTATATCCATATAGTGAAACATTATTCAGCCATGAAAAGGAATGTATTGATACATGCTGTAATATGGATAAACCTTAAAGACATTATGCTAAGTCGAAGAAGCCAAGTCACAAAATACCACTTATTATATGATTCCATTTATATCAAATGTCCAGAATAGGCAAATTTAGAGACAGAAAGTAGATTAGTGGTTGCTTAGGACTTGGGAATATAGGGGAGAAATAGAGATTGACTGCTAATGGGTATAGAGTTTCTTTAAGGGGAGACCAAAATGTTCTAAAATTAGATCATGATGATAATTTCACAATCCTATTAATATACTTTAAAAACATTGAATTGTACACTTTAAATGGGTTAATTATATGGTATGTGAATTACATTTCTATAAAGCTGTTTTTAAAAAGAGAAAATTGAAGGAAAGGAATTGAAAAGAGTATTTTAGACAAATAGAAGTATTAGTCTTAGGCAGTACAGATACTTTATCCTTAGCAATAGGAGGGAAGATAGAATGTATTAAAAATAGATGCAGGTAGGTGGACAGATGTGGGTGTGGTAACTTATAGAAGGTCTTTTGAGTGCTTCTATTTTCTCAGTGAAACGGGAAACCAGGTTATCAGCTGAGAGTGAAGATGAAGGAGGAGTTGTTGAAGATGAGAAGGAAGGTATAAAATAGTTGCCTAGACAAGTTGGAGGTGAATGGGGAGATGAAGTATTATTCCTGGGCATTACCACTGGGGTTAGTGAGACCAGCCAACATTGGCAGTATGATTTCTTCAGTCACACTCAGCTGCATGAGTATAGGCCTGAATAGTGGAGGAGCCCGATTTAACGAGAGCTGGGTTTTTGCCAAGTGAGTATGTTGAAGAAAGAGTCTAGGAAATTGAAGGTATGTGTAGAGAGTGGTTATAATGATGAGCTATAATAGTTAAGTTGCATAAAGAGGAAATGAGGATATAAATATGTTGAAGAAAAATGTGACGGGATTTAGTGGATTGTAGGCCCTGATACAGCTGAAGAATTTTTGGAGCCTGGTGATAACAAAGCTGTATGATCATAGGGAATGAGTTTCTGAGATAAGGTGGAATATAAGATTCTTGTTGGAAAAGAGGCAAGGAACAGAAAGTCCAGGGTATTAGATGGGTCATCTCTATGAATATTGAAATTATCAAAAATTATGGCAGGATTTGTGTCATAGAGAGGTAGTGAGCTAGGAATGAGGCAGATTGACCTGAAAGTTGGTAGAGAACTATAACCAGGTGGGTGGATAATGGGTAGTATTATATGATAGCATGAGTTTTAAAACTGAGGAGTTTTAGGGAGGAGGGAGAGAAAGAATGACCCTAAGGAGCAAGTAGATCCACCTTCAGGCTCACCGGTAAAGAAGCATGAGAGAGAAAAGACATCACTTGAGAGGGCTGCAGTGTCATCAAGGCAGAGCCAAATTTCATTTAGGCAGAAGGTGAAGGAAACATTAAGAAAAGAAAATACTTAGAAGATTTGGGAGACCATGAGTTCCAGAGGACACTGAAATTCAAGATAGGAATTTAGGAGTCGTTAGTATACTAAAAATGGTATTTAAATCTGTGGAAATTGATGAGATCATTAAGAGAGAAAGTATAAAGAGAGAAGAGACGTGGGTCCAGGATCATCCCCTAAAGTTTCCCTGCATGCACAGATTGGGTAGAGCAGTGTTTCTCCACCTTTTTTTCAGTATTGCCCCCCTAAGGAGCCTTTGTAGACATCTTTGTCCTAATCACTCTCTCCAGGAAATTTTAATACCACAGATATACTGTATGTCTCTTCATGTTCTGTGGCCCTTTGAAGGCCACAAACCATTATAATATCTAAGATACTTTTGTCCCTAGCCTCCAAGAATCAGTTTTTGCCCCCTTGGCGGTAACATTGCCCCTGCTGAAATGCATGGGTTAGAGCAGCGGTCCCCAAACTTTTTGGCACCAGGGACTGCTTTTGTAGAAGACAATTTTTCCACGGGGTGGGGGGAAGTTTCAGCAGGGGCGACGTTTAATATACTGGGCTAAATAAAAGATATTATTAAAATTAATTTTACTTCTTTTTACTTTTTTTAATGTGGCTACTAAAAATTTAAAGTTACATATGGGCTTGCATTTGTGGCTTGCATTATATTTCTGTTGGACAGTGCTAACCTTAAACTGTGCTGCCACTCCACAGCTTCTTATGTCATCCTGGCTCTGCTGTCTGTGCTATCATAGACCGATGCCATTTACCTAACCTCTTGCCTGCTAGTTATTACCATCACTCTACTTGCCTTTTTCTATTCTACCTTCTGAGACAAAATGAGCTCTTTTGCTGTCAGTTCCCATAGCTAAAGAATGCATTTGTAATGGCAGAGACCCATGAGCAGAGGCAGAGGGCATATGAATGGAGGTACTAATAGTATAAAAGGGTAAGATTGGAGTGGAAATAAAAGCATCATAAATTATAATATCTCTTCATTTTACAGATGAGGTAACCAAAGCTCAGAAAGATTAAATTATGTGTTCTCTCCATCTAGGCACCTTCTAATATGATTTTTAAAGTGCTGAAAGGCTAGTATTCTCAAAAGTATATCCCTTCTCCCTTTCCACCACTCAAGTGTTTTTGATAGAGTATTTTAAATTCCTACTACTTGTCTCTTCCTTTTTTTTTCTTTTTCTTATCCAGCAAATATTTACTGATTATGTAGTGTGGACAAGTTATTTGGAGGTGTCAACAATACAGTCAATGTGGCTTGCATAAATGTACTAAGAAAATGTTAACATGGTATTTTTCTTGGAAAGAAAATAATTAGTGCATCTTGGTATCTTAAATTTATCTAACTGTTAGATTTTAAAAATCCCTGAGAGAGCAGGACATAGAGTAGAGAATTTTTTAAATTATAGGGAAAAAGAAAATTTGACAAAGTAATATTTAGATTTAGGGTAGCTAAAGAGGTTTGGAAGTCCTGGGCGAGGAGACTCATCTACAGGGACAGCATGAAAGTAATATGATCCTAATGGGAGGTGGGAGAGAAGTGAGCAAGAATAATGTGAGAAGAGAGATTCTGAAAACTCTGCCTCACCAAAAGTAAACTTTATTTAAAGCCAATCCTGCCAAAACAAATTGTTTAATTTTCTAAGCTATTTGGATTTTGTTCTCTTGAGATTACTCCAGTTCTCTGGGGGTTAGGAAGATGAGGTAAAAAAGCACAACACAAACTAGAATACACACTATGATTTTAACCATCCAAGACAGTTTGTATGATGGTGAGACTAGCATCGTATTATAGTAAGGAAAATGGTTGTTAGGATGATGGTGCTGTCTGACTTTTTAAAAGGTAATTTATTTTATCTTTTGAACATAAATACTATAAAAGGAGGTCAGTGTTGAAGCATTTTAATTTTGCCCACAGTTGACTGTGTCTTCTCTTTTCCAAATGCTCACCTGGGATAAGTTACCTACTACCTACTGCCAAACCCTCTCTTCCTTTTTTGGCCTAATGTGGCTGTCAGGTTTTTGTTTCTTAATTTCTGTTTGTCTGAAATATCCCATTAATAGCAAAGTCTTATGGATTCTTTCTTTGAAATTCTTTCCTCTCTCTGTATACTGGTACTTCGGAATGTGATTTATTGCAAGCTCTTTTGTTTCCTCTACTCTCCAAATTAGCCTACATATCAGTGTTATCTTCTTAAAGCACCAGTTTCATCCTTCACTTGTCTACTTAAAAACAGAAAGATTCCCTTATGATCTTTCACAAGCAGCCAAACTTACTGATGTATTATTTATGATTTTCTATAATCTGATCAAGCTTACCCATCCAGCCATATTTCCCACCACTCTGCAACATAAATCTTATGTATAAACCTCCTTATAAACTGCCCATATAGCAAGATGTTTCTTATATTTGGTTTTCCCATCATTCTTTCTCCCTCAAAGAATGCTTTTTCCCCTCACTGCCTTGGCAGGTTCTGCCGATTTTTCTGAATCTGCTTTAGATACTACCCCCTACAAAGGATATTTCTAAGTGCTACAGGCTTTATGAATATTTCTTTTCAAAATCACTTGGTACTTAAGGCCTTTATTACATTTTACACTCTATTATACCTTATTGTTATTTTATTCTGTTTCCTGTATGTTCTTTGCCAACCAAATTATTAGTTTTTTAAGGGAAACGCTCATTTCCAAACACGTTAACCTGTTGCTAAACACGGAATAGACTTTCAATAAATACTGTTTTTTAAAAAATGTTTTATTTATTTATTTATTTGGCTGCGTCAGGTCTTAGTTGCAGCACGCAGGATCTTCGTTGTGGCATGTGGGATCTTTTTTTTGCAGCGCGTGGGCTCTTCACTGCGGCGCGCGGGCTCCAGGGCACGCAGGCTCAGTAGTTGGCAGCGTGTGAGCTCTCTAGTTGTGGCACGTGGGCTCCAGAGCCCATGGGCTCAGTAGTTGCAGCACGAACGCTCTCTAGTTGTGGTGCGTGGACTCTAGAGTGTGCAGGCTCAGTAGTCGCGGCGTGTGGTTTTAGTTGCCCCACAGCATGTGGGATCTTAGTTCCCCGACCAGGGATTGAACCTGCATCCCCTTCATTGGAAGGCAGATTCTTAACCACTGGACCACCAGGGAAGTCCCTCAATAAATATTTTTGATTGAGGTAGTATTGTTGACCAATTTTGTTATAAAGGTTAGATAAGCTAGACAGAATTCTTAAGAGATGATTTATTTAGATATCTAAAACTGAAAGATGCTCCCTTAAAAACTCAAAATCAGTCTTTTAAAAATATCTAATTCTCTATTACAAACTTTCCTAAAAATACAGATATCTATTGCTTCATATCACCCCAAAATTTAGTCACTTAGAACAATGAATGTTTATTATCACACAGTATTTGTAGGTCAGGAATCTGGGTGTGGCTAAGTGACTGGCTTAAGGTCTCTCATGAGGTTGCAGTCAGTGTGTCAGTTGGGGCTGCAGTCTTATCTCCAGGCCCAACTGAGGAAGATCTGCTTCCAAGCTTTCTCACTTGGTTGTTGGCAGGATTCAGTTCCTCACAGGTTGTTGGACTGAGGTTCTCAGTTCCTCATTGACTGTGGCTCTCTGTGGCTCTCTCTCTAGAGGCTTCCTTCAATTCCTTGCCGTGGGCATCTCCAAAAGGCAGCTCAGAACATGGCAGGTGGCATTCCTCAGAGTGAGCAAATGAGAAAGCACCATGACAAACGACACAATATTTTCTTTTATAATTTTGTAAGTGACATTTCATTAATTCTGTTGTATTTGATTCACTAGAAGTGAATCCAGTCCACACTCAAGGGAAGGTGATTATACAAAGGTATGAATGCCAGGCTATAGGGCTCATTGAGGTCCATCACAGAGGCTGCCTCCCTTAGTCAGGCCATTCTTCTCTTGTCTGAAGATCTTTTCTGACCTCAGGAAAAGAGGGGTTGCTTATCTGAGTCTTTCCCAATAATTATTCTATTCTTAGCACCTAAGCTTTAATCCATGATAGCATATCTAGGGTCATTTAGTATTGAATTATGTAATGTTCTGCATCCTGACCCTATTAAAGTTGTAGGAAAGCATACACTACAGTCTTTTATCAGGATAAATACAGAGCTTAAATGAGATATAGGATACCAGTATAGCAAATATGTTCTCAATTATTTGAATAAATAATGTATAAAATTTACTCAAAGTGTAGTTTTCAGTTAAATGCTATATTAAAACCTCAACATGTAAATATACAATGTGCCATGTATAATAAGGATTCAAAAATATTTGTTAAATACACTTGCTTATATATTTCTGTGAATGAATTAATTTAGTGATTTAGAATTCCTGTACCTATGGTGGAATAAAATTGTTATCAGTTAGATTTTGCCATCTTAAAGTTCTAAATAAAAGCAAAAATAATAATATATTGATGTTCGTAGGAATTCCTTTATTATCAGAGTTGGAGAGATTAAAAGAATACTTTTTTAAAAACTTATTTATGTACTTATCTTTGGCTGCGTTGGGTCTTCGTTGCTGCGCGCAGCTTTCGCTAGTTGTAGCAAGCGGGGGCTAATCTTTGTTGTGGTGCATGGGCTTCTGATTTGTGGTGGCTTCTCTTGTTGCAGAGCACAGGCTCTAAGCACATGGGCTTCAGTAGTTGTGGCTCGTCGGCTTAGTAGTTGTGGCTCACGGGCTCTAGAGCGCAGGCTCAGTAGTTGTGGCGCATGGGCTTAGTTGCTCCTTGGCATGTGGGGTCTTCCCAGACCAGGGCTCGAACCCATGTCCCCTTCACTGGCAGGCGGATTCTTAACCACTGTGCCACCAGGGAAGTCCCTAAAAGAATACTTGATGCAGTCTTTAGAAGTTTATTTTGAATTTGAAAATAAAAGTTAATAAAACAATTTATCAACTTAGTGATTTGGGAGGCTGGCTGAGAAGTTAGTTCCATGTATCACTGTTTATATCAAATTAATTCCAGATAAATTAAAGATTTAAACGTAAAAAAAGACAAACATAAAATTACATGAAGAAAGTATATGTGAATGTTTGTATACTCTGAAGAGGTGAAAATCTTTCTAACATGACATCAAACCCATCAAACCCAGAAGCTATAATAGAAGAATTTGACTATACTGAAATTAAATATTTCTGTATGGTGAAAAGTAGGCAAAAAACATCACCATAAAGTCAGAAGCCATTATGGGAAAAAAAAAATTTACCATGTATAACAGGAAATGTTCTAATTCCTCTAACTGAAAAAGAGCTTTTATGTGGTTCAGTAAAAAAAAAAAATGATACTTGTATAGGCAGGCAATTCAAAGATAAGTATATATAATTAATACATAGTTAAAAAGGCAAAACATGGATAAAAAGTTACTGCATATATTAAAATGATGCTACATATATTTAAAAGGTATCACGTATACTAAAAGTCATTTATAGGGGCTTCCCTGGTAGCACAGTGGTTAAGAATCCGCCTGCCAATGCAGGGAACACGGGTTCCAGGGAACACGGGTTCGAGCCCTGGGCTGGGAAGATCTCACATGCCGCGGAGCAACTAAGCCCACATGCCACAACTACTGAGCCTGCACTCTAGAGGTCGCGAGTCACAACTACTGAGCCCGTATGCCACAACTAATGAAGCCTGCACGCCTAGAGCCTGTGCTCTGCAACAAGAGAAGCCACCGCAATAAGGAGGCCGTGCACCGCAACGAAGAGTAGACCCCGCTTGCTGCAACTAGAGGAAGTCCGCGTGCAGCAACAAAGACCCAATGCAGCCAAAAATAAATAAGTAAATTTATTTTTTAAAAAGTCATTTATATATTAAAATGGTGATACCAAGTGAAAATACCTGTATAAAAATGTATCAATTTGGGGGAAGTATAGTTGCTTTACAATATTATATTAGTTTCAGGTGTACAGCATAGTGATTCAGTATTTTTACAGATTATACTCCTTAAAAGCTATTACAAGATAATGGCTTTAATTCCCTGTGCTATACAATATATTCTTGTTGCTTATCTATTTTATACATAGTAGTTTGTATCTCAATTCCATACCCCTTTCTTGCCTCTCTCTCTTCCCTCTCCTCACCGGTAACCACTAAGATACCAATTTTTTAAATGCAAAAAAAAATGTTTGCTTACTTCTAAGAATGACAAACATTTAGAAGACTGATGACACCCATTCTTGGAAAGGTATTGGGGTAATAGTTATCTTGCTGATAGCAGTGAAACTTGGTAAAAACCTTTTAGAGCTTTATTGTAGTGACATGGAAAGATGCTTAAATATAAAGAGGAGGAAAAAGAAAGTTCAAAACATAGGATGTACACTGAAAAAAATATGTGAGACCTTAGCTAACAGTTAACATTGATTTTCTCTGAATGGGGGGGGTAAATATTTTATGTTACCTATTGCTACAATTTATAATTAAAATATATTACCTTTGTAATTAGATAAAAAGTAATATTTTTAAAAGGCAACTTTACCATTTCTTTTTACAGGAGACTACATGCTTGATACAAAGCCAAAAGAAATTTCAGAAATTCAACGTTTAAACTATGAGCAGGTAATAGATACAATTTTTGTTATATTAAGATAGTTAATTTTTACTTACGGATATATTCATTGGTCTCTATCAGTGGCTTTTCTTTTTTTTTTAATTTTTGAATTTTATTTATTTTTTTATACAGCAGGTTCTTATTAGTTATCTATTTTATACATATTAGTGTATATATGTCAATCCCAATCTCCCAATTCATCACACCACCCCCACCACTTTCCCCCCTTGGTGTCCATACGTTTGTTCTCTACATCTGTGTCTCTATTTCTGCCTTGTAAACCAGTTCATCTGTACCATTTTTATAGGTTCCACATATATGCATTAATATACGATATTTGTTTTTCTCTTTCCGACTTACTTCACTCTGTATGACAATCTCTAGATCCATCCACGTCTCTACAAATGACCCAATTTTGTTCCTTTTTATGGCTGAGTAATATTCCATTGTATATATATACACCACATCTTCTTTATCCATTTGTCTGTTGATGGGCATTTAGGTTGCTTCCATGACCTGGCTATTGTAAATAGTGCTGCAGTGAACATTGGGGTGCATGTGTCTTTTGAATTATGGTTTTCTCTGGGTATATGCCCAGTAGTGGGATTGCTGGGTCATATGGTAATTCTATTTTTAGTTTTTTAAGGAACCTCCATACTGTTCTCCAAAGGGGCTGTATCAATTTACATTCCCACCAACAGTATAAAAGGCGTCCCTTTTCTCCACACCCTCTCCAGCATTTGTTGTTTGTAGATTTTCTGTTGATGTCCATTCTAATTGGTGTGAGGTGATACCTCATTGTAGTTTTAATTTGCATTTCTCTAATAATTAGTGATGTTGAGCAGCTTTTTCTGTGCTTCTTGGCCATCTGTATGTCTTCTTTGGAGAAATGTCTATTTAGGTCTTCTGCCCATTTTTTGATTGGGTTGTTTGTTTTTTTAATATTGAGCTACATGAGCTGTTTATATATTTTGGAGATTAATCCTTTGTCTGTTGATTTGTTTGCAAATATTTTCTCCCATGCTGAAGGTTGTCTTTTTGTCTTGTTTGTGGTTTGCTTTGCTTTACAAAGCTCTTAAGTCTTATTAGGTCCCATTTGTTTATTTTTATTTCCATTACTCTAGGAGGTGGATCAAAAAAGATCTTGCTGTGATTTATGTCAAAGAGTGTTCTTCCTATGTTTTCCTCTAAGACTTTTATAGTGTCTGGCCTTACATTTAGGTCTTTAATCCATTTTGAGTTTATTTTTGTGTATGGTGTTAGGGAGTGTTCTAATTTCATTCTTTTACATGTAGCTGTCCAGTTTTCCCAACACCACTTATTGAAGAGACTGTCTTTTCTCCATTGTACATCCTGGCTTGCTTTGTCATAGATTAGTTGACCATAGGTACGTGGGTTTATCTTTGGGCTTTCTATCCTGTTCCATTGATCTATATTTCTGTTTTTGTGCCCGTACCATATTGTCTTGATTATTGTAGCTTTGTAGTATAGTCTGAATTCAGGGAGTCTGATTCCTCCAGCTCCACTTTTTTCCCTCAAGACTGCTTTGGCTATTCAGGGTCTTTTGTGTCTCCATACAAATTTTAAGACTTTTTGTTCCAGTTCTGTAAAAAATGCCATTGGTGATTTGATAGGGATTGCATTGAATCTGTAGATTGCTTTGGGTAGTATAGTTATTTTAACAATATTGATTCTTCCAGTCCAAGAACATGGTATATCTCTCCATCTGTTTGTGTCATCTTTTTAAAAAAAATTTTTTTTTATATATCAGGGTCTTATTGGTTATCCATTTTATACATATTAGTGTATATATGTCAATCCCAGCTGCTTTTGCTGCATCCCGTAGGTTTTGGATCATCATGTTTTCATTGTAATTTGTCTGTAGATATTTTTTGATTTCCTCTTTAATTTCTTCAGTGATCTCTTAGTTATTTAGTAACGTATTGTTTACCCTCCATGCGTTTGTGTTTTTTATGGTTTCTTTTGCTGTAATTGATTTCTAATCTCATAGCGTTGTGGTCGGAAAAGATGCTTGATATGATTTCAATTTTCTTAAATTTACCAAGGCTTGATTTGTGACCCACAATGTGATCAATCCTGGAGAATGTTCCATGTGCACTTGAGAAGAAAGTGTAATCTGCTATTTTTGGAAGGAATGTCCTATAAATATCAATTAAATCTATATGGTCCATTGTGTCATTTAACGCTTGTGTTTCCTTATTAATTTTCTGTTGGGATGATCTGTCCATTGGTGTAAGTGAGGTGTTAAAAGTCCCCCACTATTATTGTGTTACTGTCAATTTCCTCTTTTATAGCTGTTAGCAGTTGCCTTATGTATTGAGGTGCTCCTGTGTTGGGTGCATATATATTTACAATTGTTATATCTTCTCGGATTGATCCCTTGATCATTATGTAGTATCCTTCCTTGTCTCTTGTAACATTCTTTATTTTAAAGTCTATTTTATCTGATATAAGTATTGCTACTCCAGCTTTCTTTTGATTTCCATTTGCATGGAATATCTTTTTCCATCCCCTCACTTTCAGTCTGTATGTGTCCCTAGGTCTGAAGTGGGTCTCTTGTAGACAGCATATATATGGGTCTTGTTTTTGTATACATTCAGCGAGCCTGTGTCTTTTGGTTGGAGCATTTAATCCATTCATGTTTAAGGTAATTATTGATATCTCTGCTCCTTTACCATTTTCTTAATTGTTTTGGGTTTGTTTTTGTAGGTCCTTTTCTTCTCTTGTGTTTCCCACTTAGAGAAGTTCCTTTAGCATTTGTTGTAGAGCTGGTTTGGTGGTGCTGAATTCTCCTAGCTTTTGCTTGTCTGTAAAGCTTTTGATTTCTCCACTGATTCTGGATGTGATCCTTGGCACATAGAATAATCTTGGTTGTATGTTCTTCCCTTTCACCACTTTAAATATGTTGTGCCACTCCCTTCTGGCTTGTGGAGTTTCTGCTGAGAAATCAGCTGTTAACCTTATGGGAGTTCCCTTGTATGTTATTTGTCCTTTTTCCCTCGTTGCTTTCAATAATTTTTCTTTGTCTTTAATTTTTGTCAATTTGATTACTGTGTGTGTCGGCGGGTTTCTCCTTGGGTTTATCCTGCCTGGGACTGTCTGCACTTCCTGTACTTGGATGGCTATTTCCTTTCCCATGTTAGGGAAGTTTTTGACTATAATCTCTTCACATATTTTCTTGGGTCCTTTCTCTCTCTCTTCTCCTTCTGGGACCCCTATAATGCAAATGTTGTTGCATTCAGTGTTGTCCCAGAGGTCCCTTAGGCTGTCTTCATTTCTTTTCATTCTTTTTTGTTTATTCTGTTCCACGGCAGTGAATTCCACCATTCTGTCTTCCAGGTCACTTATCCGTTCTTCTGCCTCAGTTATTCTGCTATTGATTCCTTCTAGTGTATTTTTCGTTTCAGTTATTGTATTGTTCATCTCTGTTCTTTAATTCTTCTAGGCTTTTGTTAAACATTACTTGCATCTTCTTGATCTTTGCCTCCATTCTTTTCCTGAGGTCCTGGATCATCTTCACTATCATTATTCTGAATTCTTTTTCTGGAAGGTTGCCTTTCTCCACTTCATTTAGTTGTTTTTCTGGGGTTTTATCTTGTTCCTTCATCTGGTACAAAGTCCTCTGTCTTTTCATTTTGTCTATCTTTCTGTGAATGTGGTTTTCCTTCCACAGGCTGCAGAATTGTAGTTCTTCTTGCTCTGCTGTCTGCTGTCTCGTGGATGAGGCTATCTAAGAGGCTTGTGCAAGCTTCCTGATGGGAGGGACTGGTGGTGGGTAGAGCTGGGTGTTGCTCTGGTGGGCAGAGCTCAGTAAAACTTTAATCCACTTGTCTGCTGATGGGTTGGGCTGGGTTGCCTCCCTGTTGGTTGTTTGGCCTGAGGCGACCCAGCACTGGAGCCTACCCGGCTCTTTGGTGGGGCTAATGGCAGACTCTGGGAGGGCTCACGCCAAGGAGTACTTCCCAGAACTTCTGCTTCCAGTGTCCCTGTCCCCACAGTAAGCGACATCCACCCCCTGCCTCTGCAGGAGACCCTCCAACACTAGCAGGTAGGTCTGGTTCAGTCTCCCCTGGGGTCACTGCTCCTTCCCTTGGGTCCCGATATGCGCACTACTTTGTGTGTGCCCTCCAAGAGTGGAGTCTCTGTTTCCCCTGTCCTGTCAAAGTCCTGCAATCAAATCCCACTAGCCTTCAAAGCCTGATTCTCTAGGAATTCCTCCTCCTGTTGCTGGACCCCCAGGTTGGGAAGCCTGACGTGGGGCTCAGAATCTTCACTGCAGTGGGTGGACTTCTGTGATATAAGTGTTCTCCAGTTTGTGAGTCACCCACCCAGCAGTTATGGGATTTGATTTTATTGTGATTGTACCCCTCCTACCATCTCATTGTGGCTTCTCCTTTGTCTTTGGATGTGGGGATCTTTTTTGGTGAATTCCAGTGTCTTCCTGTCCACGATTGTTCAGCAGTTGGTTGTGATTCCGGTGCTCTCGCAAGAGGGAGTCTCAGTGGATTTTTGGGCATATTCTTTGTTTTCTCTTTTTACACCCTTTTAAAAATGTAAAAACCATTCTTAGCTCACAGCCTTATTTGACCCACAGGCCGTACTTTGCTGATCTGTCTTTTATGTGAATCTATATGCAATGTAGAATGAAACATAGATATCATTCTACACACCTATGTAGAATGATAACTTGGTATTTTCCTTGAAAAAATTGACTTTCAAGTGAATATGTTATTGATTTATCTTTCCTCATTTGTGTACATTTTACAATTAAATTATATGTAGGAAACAGTTCAGCAGAAGATTTCTGGGGTATGTCATTAGGACTAAATCTGCTGTTTCATAGTTTCAATGTGTCTACGTTTGCTTGGCACGTTCTTTAGAGATACTATTCTGTAATATAGGAGGGGACCACTGGGCTCAAAATTATTGGAGCTGTAAGAAAGCAAGCATAGCTTCATTTTCTTCAGTATTCTTCCTTTGTTTGACAATGGAAGGCAAGAAGAAATCAGGTTCTTACAGTGGAAGAAGTATCAGGCAGGGAAGAAACAGATATCATTGGAACCTTTATGTTTACTTTCAAAGTAACCCTTACTACATACTTTCACCAGTATCCAAATGGCAAAAAGAAAACAAAATTCATTTTGGTATTGCAAAATTTCTTGAATTTGAATGTTCAAATAATCTAGTCCTAATGAAATGGAAAAGCCAGTATGTTGCATTGCATCACTGTGTAAGGTAGGCAATCCATAGCTAAAGCCAAATAGGTATGCTAAATCATTTAAATTCTATTGGAATTTGTAGCTTAAAGCAAGGATTTCTAAACATTTCTCACAATGGAAACTCCCTTTCAAATGAAATCTTAGGCTAACCTTCAATATATAAAACCAGTAAATATTTTATAAGTATAAAGTGTTATGGTTAAATTTATATCATTTATTTATCAAATTTGTATCATTTCTTATTGAAATCAGCAAGGCTATTATGATTAATACAAAAACTTGAAATTAGAAATTACGGATCATAGTTGCAGTTTCACATTAACCTCAAAATTCATTTTACTTCTGTTGCACAGTCTTGAGAAAATCTTTTTTATTTATTGATTCATTTTTAAACATCTTTATTTGAAGTATAATTGCTTTACGATGTTGTGTTAGTCTCTGCTGTATAACAAAGTGAATCAGCTGTATGTATACATATATCCCCATATCCCCTCCCTCTTGCGTCTCCCTCCCACCCTCCCTATCCCACCGTCCTAGATGGTCACAAAGCACCAAGCTGATCTCCCTGTGCTATGCGGCTGCTTCCCACTAGCTATCTATTTTACATTTGGTAGTGTATATATGTCCATACCACTCTCTTACTTCGTCCCAGCTTACCCTTCCCCCTCCCCATGTCCTCAAGTCCATTCTCTATGTCTGCCTCTTTATTCCTGTCCTGCTCCTAGGTTCATGAGAACCATTTTTTTTTTATTCCATATGTATGTGTTAGCATACGGTATTTGTTTTTTGAGAAAATCTTGAGTGATGAGTATTTGCAAATGATATCAGCACTTTGTTTCAAGTCTGTTTTGCAGTCTCAGGATATGTTTCCATTAAGGTGATCTAGACTTTTGAAAAATGATTGGAAGTAAAGTTTTGCTTCAAAGTTGAAACAGACACTAACAACCACTTGCATTTCTTATAAACATGTTAGACAGAAAGTAC
This sequence comes from Orcinus orca, assembly GCF_937001465.1. Classification (NCBI taxonomy): domain Eukaryota; kingdom Metazoa; phylum Chordata; class Mammalia; order Artiodactyla; family Delphinidae; genus Orcinus; species Orcinus orca. Next base: position 99,652,340 of record NC_064560.1, on the reverse strand, counting down.
CCTGCATTTAAAATAAGCTCTAAAACTATTCATAAGGTATTGTGATTGCATTACCATTAGTTTTGAGAATAGTATGTACCAAGCTGATAAGACTGAGTCTAAGCTGGTGCTTAATGTTCCACAGGTGTGATGTAACAATGTTCTTTTTGTATAGTTTTGTGTGAGCAGAAATGTTTAAGCCTAAATTTTAGAAAGACCAATGCAGAGCTGCAGTCTTCCTAATTAAAAACCCTTTTACCAGAAATCATAATATAAACAAAGAGCGTATTTCTTTCAGTTTTGCTTAATGATGACAACACAAGAAAATACTGTGTGTGTGTTTATGACAGGTTTTTATATGACTGCAAATATATTTTTAAAATATATCTTATATTTAACTTTAAAATTTCACCACGTTAACAGTACCTTTAAGAAAAATTCTAAGAAACAGTTGAACTACTGGCTTAAAGGAGTAGTAATCCTTTCTTGTAAGCACCCATTTGGATTCAAGAACAAGATGGCAAAATACTCTTTTTAATTCTTTGTTTATAAGTTTGTTTATTTTTATCAGTTTTATTTATGGATATTATTAATTGTATTAACTTAGTTATTTTAACATTTTATAATCTATTAAAAATGTAGAAGATACGTAAAGGTATAAGCTTGAGTCCAGGAGCTGTTAGAAATTATACTTCCCCCTGAAGGAAACTGGATGACTGGCAACTAAGAATTTAACAAATAGCAGAAAAAAATCAGTAGTATCAGTGGTAGAACTATAATCCTACAGTGGCTCATTATTGTTACTATTTTCTCACATTCATCATTGTTATGGCTTTAGGAAAAGTTTTAAAACACTGAAAGGAAAAAAATGTGAGCTGATTGTTTTCAAGGGTTCAACTTTTAGGAAGACTGAGAAAATATATTGTTTTGGGGGAATATAGTTATTAGAGGTGAAACTGACAAAATCCAAAGAGTATATAGCAGTGTTATCCTGTTATAAATTCTTCATTCATAAATTTAAAACATTTGAATAATTTGTTTTCAGTCTGTATAGTCTCTTAGCATGGAATTTTAATAAGTTAATTGGTAAAACAGAACTTTGTTATTATGACCTAAATTTGTCCATCTGAGATTTCAGTGAGAGTCCCTAATTTTAATATAAAAGGATTTATTTCATGTTCACCCTTCCTACTATAAGCCCTCCAGTAGGCTATAGTCTGCTCCTGTTTTATATCTTTAGTGTGTAGCACAGTGTCTGATTAACAGTAGGGAATTCAATAAAATTTTATCAAATTTTATATATTGGTTTTTATTTGTTCCATCAAGTATACCCTCTAAATTATGTCCATATTTAATACATTAAAACGTTTAGAAAAACATGTTTTAAAATAGTCTTCATTACACACTTATATGACCGTGTTTATTGAGAAAACTGTTGTGGACAGAACGACTCTTTAATTTGACCAACAAGTCTTTGTGATCCAGCCTTTATCTCAGACTTCATCTCCCACCATTTACATTGATACATAATTATTACCCAAAGTCCATAGTTTACATTAGGGTTCACTCTTGGTGTTTATACTTTCTTTGGGTTTTGAGAAATGTATAATGACATGTATCCACCTTTATAGTATCCTACAGAATAGTTTTCACTGCCGTAAAAGTCCTCAGTGCTCTGCCAGTACATCACTCCCTCCTCCTAACCCCTGGCAACCACTGATCTTTTTACGGTCTCCATCGTTTTGCCTTTTTCCACTGTGTCATTTGGAATCATACAATATATTTCAGATTGGCTTCTTTCACTTAGTAATGTACATGTAAATTTTCTCCATGTCTGTTCATGGCTTGATAGCTCATTTCTTTTTCTTTCTTTTTTTTAAATTGTGGTTAAAAAACATAATATAAAATTTACTCTTTTAACCATCTTTAAGTGTATAGTTTTGTCGTGTTAACTGTATTTATATTCTTGTATAACATCTCTAGGACATTTTCATCTTGTAAAACTAAAATTCTATACTCGTTGAACAACTCTCCAGATCTCCCTCCCTCCAGCTCCTGACAACTACCATTCTACTTTATTTCCATGATTTTGACTACTCTAGATATCTCACATAAGTGGAGTCATACCGTATTTGTTCCTTTGCACCTTATTTCACTCAGCATAATGTCCTCAAGTTTCATCCATGTTGCAGCATGTAATAGTATTTCCTTCTTTATTTTTTTAAGGCTGAATAATATTCCATTGTATGTGTGTACTATGTTCCCTTTGTCCATTTATCTGTTAATGGACATTTGAGCTGCTTCCACCTCTTGGCTGTTGTGAATAATGCTGCAATGAATATGGGTGTACACATATCTCTTCAAGACGATGCTTTAAATTCTTTCAATTCTTTTAGGAATATACCTAGAAGTGGAAGAGGCCTTCCTCTTTGACTAGAAATTTTGTCTTTGGACTTCCTGGTCTAAAAATAGGTCCCTCACCCCTCTCACTCTGTACATCCTTATCCTGTTCAATTTTTCTTACTAATACTTGACTTTATAATTTATGTATTTGTCTCTCATAGTAGATGTTAGTTCCATGAGATTAGGAACTTTGTTTTATCCACTATTTTATCATTAGAACTCATACTAGTGCCTGGCACATAGTAGGTACTTAATAATAAAAATTGAAGGAATGAATAAATTGGATAAAATGGAAAATTTGTAGTAAATGTGCCTGCATTTAAATATCTTTTTTGTTGTTGTTTGATTTTCCTCATTTTTTCTCTTCCCCTTTCTATTTTCAGAATATGAGTGATGCTATGGCAGTACTGCACAAACTACAGACAGGCTTGGATGTAAATGTAAAATTCACTGGTGTTCGAGTGTTTGAATATACACCAGAATGCATAGTATTTGATCTTCTTGATATTCCTTTATACCATGGATGGCTAGTGGACCCTCAGGTAAGTAGAAAATCTTAAATTATATGAACACAAATATAGTAAAAATCTATTAATTTGGCAAATTAATCTAGATTTATATTTTCTGATACTTATATTTTTGTGCTTTTACATGAAATTAGCCACATTGTGAGGTTAAGAGCACAGTCCTCCAGACTGCTAAATCTGCCCGAGACTTCTGACTATAATTTCATGGAGTTAGAGGCCAACTGCAAAGCTGAGTCCACATCCTTATCAACACTTGTTATTGTCTATCTTTTTGATTACAGCCAACCTAGTAGGTGTAAAGTTGTATCTCATTGTGGATTGTTTGCATTTCTCTAATGACTAATGATGTTGATCATCTTTTCATGTGCTTATGAGCCATTTGTATATCTTCTTTAGAGAAATATCTGCAGATCTCTTGCCCATTTTTAATTGGGCTATTTGTCTTTTTGTTACTGGGTTCTAAGAGTTCTTTGTATACTTATATAAAGTATGTAAGTATAGAGTATATAGTTTTAGTGCTTAATTTAGGAGTATGATCCATTTTGAGTTGATTTGTATATATGGTTTGGGGAAGGGATCCAACGTTATTCTTCTGCATGTGGATATTCAGTTGTACCAGCCCCATTTGTTGAAAAGGTTATTCTTCCCCCCAGTGAATTGTCTTGGCAGTCAGAGTGATCTTTGTGAAATAAACCCTCCCCTTTATCCCTGCACCCTACCCTTTTCCTTAAAAGCCTCCAGTGTAACTAAAATAAGATACAAAATCTTTTTTTTTTTTTTTTTTTTTTACTTTTTATTGGTGTATAGTTGATTTACAATGTTGTGTTGGTTTCAGGTGTAAAGCAAAGTGAATCAGTTATACATGTACATATATCCACTCTTTTTTAGATTCTTTTCCCATATAGGCCATTAGAGAGTACTGAGTAGAGTTCCCTGTGCTATACAGTAGGTTCTTATTAGTTATCTATTTTATATATAGTAGTGTGTATATGTCAATCCCAATCTCCCAATTTAACCCTCCCCCCACTTTGCCCCCTGGTAACCATAAGTCTGTTTTCTCCATCTGTGACTCTATTTCTGTTTATTTTAAATTTTATTATTTATTTATTTTTGGCTGTGTTGGGTCTTCATTGCTGTGTGTGGGCTTTCTCTAGTTGTGGCAAGTGGGGGCTACTCTCTGTTCCCACACGCGGGCTTCTCATTGCAGTGGCTTCTCTTGTTGCGGAGCACGGGCTGTAGGCGTGCAGGCTTCAGTAGCACGCAGGCCCTAGAGCACGCAGTCTTCAGTAGTTGCGGTGCATGGGCTCCATAGTTGTGGCTTGCAGGCTCCAGAACACAGGCTCAGTAGTTGTGGCGCACGGGCTTAGTTGCTCCACGGCATGTGGGGTCTTCCCAGATCAGGGCTCGAACCCGTGTCCCCTGCATTGGCAGGCGAATTCTTAACCACCGCACTACCAGGGAAGTCCTTTATTTCTATTTTGTAAATACGTGCATTTGTAACATTTTTTTAGATACTACATATAAGTGACATCATATGATATATGTCTTTATCTGACTTACTTCAGTCAATATGACAATCTCTGGGTCCATCCATGTTGCTGCACATGGCATTATTTTGTTCTTTAAAATAAGATACAAAATATTTATTAGAGTTTTTTTTTTTTTTAAAGAAGATGTTGGGGGTAGGAGTTTATTAATTAATTAATTTATTTTTGCTGTGTTGGGTCTTCGTTTCTGTGCGAGGGCTTTCTCTAGTTGTGGCAAGCGGGGGCCCCTCTTCATCGCGGTGTGCGGGCCTCTCACTATCGCGGCCTCTCTTGTTGCGGAGCACAGGCTCCAGATGCGCAGGCTCAGTAGCTGTGGCTCATGGGCCTAGTTGCTCTGTGGCATGTGGGATCCTCCCAGACCAGGGCTCGAACCCGTGTCCCCGCATTGGCAGGCAGATTCTCAACCACTGCGCCACCAGGGAAGCCCCTTTATTAGAGTTTTTATGATATACTGCGTGATCTAGACTCTGCCTCCTGTCAAACTTCACCTCATAATTCTCCCACCTTTTTACTACCCTCCAACAATACCAGCTGCCTTTCTGTTTTTCAGACATACCAAGCTCATTTCTAGCTCGGGTTTTTGTACTAGCTGATTGCCCACTGTGGAGCACTGTTTTACTACCCTAACACATTGTTCTCCCAGATCTCCCCATTTATACTTCCTCATTATTCAGGTCTTAGATCAGATATCACCTTGTTAGAGAGGCCTTCCCTTGTTGAAATGAGTCACCCTCTTTTCCCCCAGTCATTATCTAGAATTATTATTTATTTACTTGATTGACTCTCATCTCCCAGTAGAGTGTGTGTTTTTGGTTTTTTTTAATTGATTAATTAATTTATTTCATTTATTATTATTATTTTTTTGGCTGCGTTGTGTCTTCATTGCTGTGCATGGTCTTTCTCTAGTTGCAGCGAGCAGGGGCTACTCTTCGTTGCGGTGCGCAGACTTCTTATTGTGGTGGCTTCTCTTGTTGCAGAGCATGGGCTCTAGGCATGCGGGCTTCAGTAGTTGTGGCATGCAGGCTCAGTAGTTGTGGCTCATGGGCTCTAGAGCACAGGCTTAGTAGTTGTGGTGCACGGGCTTAGCTGCTCTGCAGCATGTGGGATCTTCCCGGACCAGGGATCGAACCCGTGTCCCCTGCACTGGCAGGCGGATTCTTAACCACTGTGCCACCAGGGAAGTCTGAGTGTATGTTTTATAAGAGCTGGGCTCTTATTTCTCATTGTTAAGAACAGTGCCTGGAACATAGTAGGTTCTCAATAGATATTAACTGATGGAATGAAACATGCATGCATGCATTATGTATAGGGGAGGAGAGATCATAATAGCAAGGATTTGGTAGTGTTTCTTCATCCCTGTCCTTTGGTAGAAGTAACTGGTATTCTGGGCAGTGAAAGGGTGGCTTACTGTAAGCAGGGCATCTGTATTATTTTTGGAACTCTGTCTCTGAGAACATCACTGAAAAGTCTAAACATGTCCAGCATCTGAAACCTCCAAGGTGCGTCATGTTGGATCCTGGCAGATGGCAATGCCAGGTAGCCTAGATTCTTGAGGAGGATGAACTTATGACCTAAGGAACTTAAGCCTGAGTTTTTAAAAACTGGACTCAGATCATCTTCTGACTGTATGTGTAGCTACATATTGCCTGGCAAACAGTTGAATTCATATGCTTAAAGAAAAAAAGGTACTCTAATATAGGACAGAAAATTTTCATCAGACTTTTCTGGTCTACACAGTGGTTTTCAAACTCTTCGGCCTGAGAGCTGTGCTTTTTATCTATTTTACTTACTTGTTTTGTGACAGAAGGATTCTGATGCTGAGAAAGAAAAAAGAACAAGGCAAGATTTGAAATCCATAGGTCTCTATGAAATATCTCTTAGAACTGGCTAGTTCATTATGATTATGTGTACTGCAAATAATTATCTTGCAAATAAATGTCAGTCATTTTCTGGATGGTGGGCCGGCACCATAGTTCAGCCACGGGAAAGTGTTTCTCCATTATTAATTGATAATTAACTCTTTAAGAGCAGCATTGGGGCCTTCCCTGGTGGCGCAGTGGTTAAGAATCCGCCTGCCAATGCAGGGGACATGGGTTCAAGCCTCGGTCCAGGAAGATCCCACATGCGGCAGAGCAACTAAGCTCACGAGCCACAACTACTGAAGCCCGCATGCCTAGAGCCTGTGCTCTGCAATGAGAGAAGCCACTGCCAGGTACCACAACAAAGAGTAGCCCCCACTTGCCACAACTAGAGAAAGCCCACCTGCAGCAACAAAGACCCAACTCAGTCTAAAATAAATAAACTAATAATTTTTTTTAAGATCTTTTTCTTTTAATTAATTAATTAATTAATTTATGGCTGTGTTGGGTCTTTGTTTCTGTGCAAGGGCTTTCTCTAGTTGTGGCAAGCGGGGGCCACTCTTCATCGCGGTGCACGGGCCTCTCACTATCGCGGCCTCTCTTGTTGCAGAGCACAGGCTCCAGACGCGCAGGCTCAGTAATTGTGGCTCACAGGCCCAGTTGCTCCGCGGCATGTGGGATCTTCCTAGACCAGGGCTCAAACCCGTGTCCCCTGCATTGGCAGGCAGATTCTCAACCACTGCGCCACCAGGGAAGCCCCTCAACAAATTTTTAAGGATTTAAAATATATGAAGTACAGAATAGTCTCTGACCACAATGCAATTAAACTAGAAATCAGCAGAAAAAACAGTAGAGACTGTCTGGATCAAAAAATCATAATGAAACTTAAAGTATATTTTAAACTACACAACAACTAAATATCAAAACTTGTGAGATTTAGCTGAAACAGTTTTTTTTTTCAGCTAAAACAGTTTTTAAAGGGGTTTTTAAAGCCCTAAAATCGAATATTAAGGAATAATGAGACTGAAAATTAATGAGCTTTATATCTATCTTAAGAGCAAAAGTATTAAAATAGAAAGTAAATATATAATAAAGACGATTAACAAAGCTAAAATTCTTCAAAAAGGACTTGAAGAGACACTTCACAAAAATGGATACCCAAATGACCAGTGAACGTATGAACTAGTCGTCAGGGAAATGCAAATTAAAACCTAAATGAGATACGACTACACACCCATCAGAATGGCTGACATTTAGAAGTCTGACAATACTAAATATTGGAGAAGATATGCAGTATAGAGAATTTTCATTCCATGCTAATGATAATGTAAATTGACTACCTCCTTTGGAAAGCAGTTTGGAGTTATCTAGTAAAGTTGAGGATAAGACTCAAGAATTTGACAAGGCAAATTCCCTAGAGAAACTAGATTTGTGAAACAGGATAAATGTACAGGAATGTTCATAGCAGTATTGTCATCGCCCCAAACTGAAAACAACTTGAATAGCCACCAAAAGATGAATGAATAAATGTATTATAGTATATTCATACTATGGAATGCTATAGTACAATGGAAAGAACAGCTGCATACCACTGCATACAACTACCTAGTATGTTATATTTTTGCTTATTTGGTTTATTGTTTGTCCTTTCTCTAGAATATAAACTTTATGAAAGCATAGACCATCTATTTTATTCACTGCTGAGTCTTCAGTTTCTCTAACAGCACCTGGTGCATAGTAGTGCATAAAAGGCATCCAAATGAATTAATTGAATGAAATATTAATGTAGAGATCCTGCCTATGAAATTTGAAATCTTTGTATTTTTCATTGCTAGTCTATAGTAGTACAACTGATTTTTATATATTGATCATGTATTTATTATTCTAGGTGTATTTTTGTGGATTCCTTAGGATTGAAAATTCAGTTCTTTAGAAAGACAATGAAGTTGAGTCACTAAAGAAAATTGCTGTAATCAGTAAAGGTGTTACAAAAAATAATGAAAATTTAAAGGGATTGTGCTCTCACACTGCTTCTTAAGGGTCTAAGTTTTCATTTTAAATAAATGAAAACTGAAAGGCATATTCTTTTGTGTCATTTACCTAGAATCATAGCCAAAAGATCCACTTTCAAAGAAACGGCCTTATTTGGCTTTGTATCAGAAGGTTGACAAGTGAATACATTTGTGTGTTTTAAGCTAACATGAACTGTTTAAGATATGTATGTAACATTTTCCACAGTTTCCTGCTTTAATTTATTCAATTAACTGATCTTCAGCCAACCGTCAGTCCCACTTGGATGGTTAAGAGGCTTTTACCATCCTTGAATTTTGCAGGAACAACAAAAAATTATAACCTAGAGAAGTTGTTCTTAAACTTTGCTAGGCAGCAGTGGAATGAAAACTTAGGCACTTGAGAAACAACTTGAGTTTTGAATTCTTTTAGCTTTTTAAAAAGCTCCCAGTTTGAAAACCACTGTCCTTACTATTGTGCAGATCTGTCAATTCTTGTGGTATTCAGAGTAGATATTCATGAAGATCATTTGGATGTGGAAAAAAAACATGGCCTCTCATTTTTTATTTCATTGTATTAATTTGTGTTAATATATTAAATAATAAAGTACATGTAAATAATTTACAAATAAATATATTTTAGGGATGGGAGGGCAATCAAAGTAAGTTTAGACAGCAGATATCTATTTTGCTTCAATAGTAAAAGCAAAGTATATGGAAGGAGAGTAGAGATGCCCAATTTTATTTTCTTATACCTTAAAACTTTGAATTTATTTTTCTACTGTACCTTCACAGACAAAGATCAAATAAGAATCATGAGGCAAATATTTTCCCTTATTAATATATATTAACTTTTGTTTAGGGAAATAACATTAGTTATGTCTGCTCATATCTCCACTATGCTAGAAACTAAGTAACAAATAAAATGGGAAACTCTGTTTATCCCATAAATTAACATCTTTTAGATTTGCCTTGCTTTACAATCTTTTTTATAAATTTTTTAAAAATTTATTTTATTTATTTATTTATTTTTGGCTGTGTTGGGCTTTCTCTAGTTGGGGTGAGCGGGGGGCTACTCTTTGTTGCGGTGCACGGGCTTCTCATTGCAGTGGCTTCCCTTGTTGCAGAGCATGGGCTCTAGGCCAGCGGGCTCAGTAGTTGTGGCTCGAGGGCTCTAGAGTGCAGGCTCAGTAGTTGTGGCTCACGGGCTTAGTTGCTCCACCGCATGTGGGATCTTCCTGGACCAGGGCTCGAACCCGTGTCCCCTGCATTGGCAGGTGGATTCTTAACCACTGCGCCACCAGGGAAGCCCGCCTTGCTTTACAATCTTAAGAAATAAAATTGCATATACTAATTCCATTTTATTAGTTATTGCATAATTGAAATATGGCTAAGCAATATTGTTCATAATATGTTATTGTGAACCATAAACAAAACTGGAAACTGTTGGGTGTTGATTTTAGTGCTGATTTTCTTTTTTCATAAGTAATACTTTTATATTTAGTATTATATTAGAATAAAACCCTCAAGAGTTATATGGGTTTCTTTGTTATTGTTTTTAATTTTATCATGATTAGTGAGACAGTCATTTGTTTTGTAGATTGATGACATTGTAAAAGCTGTTGGTAACTGCAGCTACAACCAGCTAGTGGAGAAGATCATCTCTTGTAAGCAGTCAGACAACAGTGAGCTGGTTAGTGAAGGTGGGTGAGTGTTGCTATTATCTGACTTATTCTTGGCAAAGTAACTTGTCTTAAAATTTAATGTCTTTTAAATGTCTTAAATACAACTTCTAAAAAATAAAAGTGATTCTACCTATGAGAATTAAAAGAAGTAATTATTCATAGAGGTACCAGTGAAAGGTTTTTCCTAGAACCCTTTTTATTTGTTTTGTAAAATCACTCCTGGATTCTAATAAAAGTCTTTGGAATCACTTGCTATCTTTGATATAATCAGTTACCCAGGGGTTACTGATAATTACTCTTTTAAAAAAGGGTTACTACTTGGGAGTACTGAGGGAACTTTTTAATTCATCTTGAACACTTCTGTTGACTGAGAAGTATATTATGGTACTCAAGTGTTCATTTTAGTAGAGCTCTACCTTATATTTCAGTACAAAATAGTATATTAAAGCTCTATTCTGGATCAGAGTACACCTTTGATCATCAGTTTCCCTAATCCTTAGCTAAAATTAAAAATTGCTAAATTCATCAGCATAGAAGTGTTTTTTTTGTGTTTGTTTGTTTGTTTTTTAAGCTGTGTTACAGTCAGTGAAGGGAAGAGCAGATTTGAAACCAGAGTGCTATCAGGAACCATAGCATTTGGGTATAACTTCACCATCACCCACTTCACTTTTTCATAAATATACACAAATACTGAGACTGCTGTTCTCCTCAGTTTGAAGTGTTAACAAAAGAAAGAGAAATCGTGAGAAGCAGACACACAGTTCTTTCACATGAGGTATAATAAAAATTTATTATCGTCACTACATTTTAAAAAATTAAAACCAAGTGACTACAAGAGTACCTAAGAACATATAAAAGAAGATGTGTACGTGAATCTCATACTATATTGATTAATAAGAACCCAACTAATTACACTACTCAATTATCCAGAAGTTTAACATGTTTATGCAAGAGGCCAGTAGCAGGAAAATACACAGTGTGTTAGTTGAGGCTCATCTAGTCTTTTACTTGCAGTAAACACACAGATATTCAGCAATATTGATCATTGATTTGTGTGACGCCTCTTTCACTACAACCTAAGGCAGCAAAGTTTAAATTTTAGGGGAGAGAGGAGCAACAAAAGTTGTTACAAAATATGTTTTCCCTCAGTTGACAAAATTCCACTCACTAGAACTTTCCATTCTTTATCCAAGCTCTCATTACTGTATTCTTAGAAAGCAGGCTATAAAGAAAGTATCCATCTGTGGATTCCTACTTTCTCAGTAACTTTCAGTATGGTATTCAATAGTAATTGAGAGAACAGTAGGGTCCAGAAAGTGTTAACAGATGGAATGATAGCCAATAAGTGATATTTGGATGAATATATTTATAAGGTAAGAAGCTGTTGGAAACACTAATGTTGACAGCATTTTCACCAAGCTAGGCTGCAGTGTAACAGGGGTAGGACTTATTACACTAGCAGAATGAACAACAACCAAAAAACAGTCCCTTCATCACTCCTTTTTCTCAACGTGGTTTTACAACTATTATTTTTATTTCTCTGGTATTGAATCCCTGGGATAATAAAAAACTGTAGCTAATTTGTATAGAATTGATAACTTGAGAAGAATATCTTGGTAAAAGCAAGTAGGAATCTTCCTCTTTAGTGGTATAGAATTTTCAGGTAATATATATCAGAGCTGATTAATTCTTTGATATATAAATTTCATAATGGTGAAATTCTGCTTATCATATTTCCATACATAGTCAAGGAAAAATTATATATGAAATTCAGTACAATTAAAAAGCTAAACTCATTTTTTGTTTATAAGAAATTACAAATATGTAGTCTGCTTGAAATAAGTATTCAATCCCAATGGCTACTTGTATAAGGCACTATGAAATCATTAAGGAAATAAAAGGCCACAATGGACATTTTTTCTTATATAATATAGCAATTAGCTTTTTTCCATTTTATTCATCATATTTTCTTGGGTATATTTTTCAACCAAAGTAGTCTGCTTTCTTTTTCTGTTTAGCCTACAACTGTAACTTTCCTCCTGAATCATAAAATATCCCAAAGTGGTTTATTTCTAATCTTTCTTTATTAAAAATTATTAAACTTTGATCTGAGATGATTTTTTAAAAATTCAAATATTTCATCTCCATAAGGTGCGGAATACAAGAAATATGTTTACTATCATTCTTTTTTGATGAAAAAGAAATATTATTTAGTTAATAGTCAAATAGAATTAGATATTCTTTCAACTTCTTTCAGAGAACATTTATTTTTTTCTGGTGGCAATACCTTGTAAGTAAAAGTACAGAACTTTTACAGGTACATAGAATATTTATTACTTGCTACCTCTTTTGGATATTAATACTTTTTTGAATCAAGTTATAACGATGGGTTGTGGCATGGCAGCAGAAATCAACAAGGAAAAAAATAGCACAGTACCAGTTTCCAGACTTCATGCTAACTGGTCATTTAATTCCAGAAGATCTCTCAGGAATAATTTCTTCTTTAACAATTGTTTCTAGGTAAAAAAAAACATGCTTAAGGAAATTATTCCAGCATATTCACTTATTCGAGCTCACTTACTGAGCTTTTATTATGTGTCATAAACGCTGAAGATTATAGTTTGAGTTCATATTATTTTTGATTAAATAATATTGATTTCCTTTTCTCTTTATTTTGGAAAAACTCAAACCCATAAAATTGGAATAGCACAATGAATATATGTATCTATATACATATTTGTACATATATATGTTTCATCTAAATTCACCAATTATTAGCATATTGAATTTTTACTTTCTGTATTCACACACACAATTTTTTTCCTAAATCGTGACAATTAATTGCAAATATTATAGCACTTTATCCATTAACTCTCCAATATTTGTCTCCTAAGAACAAAGAATTTTCCTATGTAATCACAATGCAGTTATCTCAGGAAATTTAACATTGATACAATACTATTATCTAATATACTGTTTATATTCAGAATTCCCCAGTTGTCCCAGTAATGCCCCTTATAGCTTTCAAGGTTTTTCAGTGTAAGTTTCAATCAATTATCATTTAATTATCATATCAATTTAGTCTCCTGTAATCTAGAACAGAAGATCCCTATCCTTTTTTCTTTTCTTTTCTTTTTGGTCTTTTGTGGTATTTACTTTTCTTTATAGTCCAGGCTGGTTGTTTTATAGAATAGTCCTCAATCTAGATTCATCTGATTGTTTCCTCATTAGTAGATTTGGGTTATATATTTTCCTTGGGAATACTACATAGGCGACATTGTGTCTTTCCTAGTGCATCAAATCAGGTGGCACGTGATGTCTGATTATCCCATTGTTGGTGATGTTCAAATAGGATTAAGGTGATATTTACCAGATTTTTTTTGTTGGAAAGATGCCCTTTGCCATTTGTAATTAATAAGTAATCTCTGATATTATGTTTTGAAACTCCATAATTTGTTTAGTTATGAAAAGTTGAGACTAGATTAGGCTTTTGAATATGCCACTAAAATCACACAGGTGTCACTGTTTACAAGTTGGTAGAAGAATTAGGAAACATTTTTCTCTCTAAGTCTAAATTAGTCTATGCTCTATGGTTTGGGGAGAAATAGAGTTCAGTTTGCATTTATGATAATCAGCACTACATTTTATAAATTAATACCGGTTAAGTTCCAGTCTTCACTTTGCCATAACTAGTTTTAATGTCTTTGAGCAAGTCACTTATTCTCTCTGAATCCATGTCCTGTTCTCTAGAAACAAGCAGCTGAGAAAGACTTTTCTAGTATTAAATTTTTGAATTGCATACATGAAAGTAACATTGTGCTATATCTCCACTGAATTTTTGTATCTTTTTGAAAGGGTTTTGTAGAGAGTATGTTGTATGAATGAGGTATGGGAGGGACATTTAGAAACATCTTTCTGAAGGAAGTGTTTAGTTACATGGATATTATAGACAGCAGTGGTACTTCTCAGCACAGGCATAACGCTTACTTTTTAAATGCTATATAAGAGAAAATGCTTTAGTATATAACTAATACATTCTACTCAATAACTTAGCATTTAGCAAAGTAATGATAATAATTTAGGAGGGGTCTTATTTCTAAATGTATAAAGCCAGGAAGTTGCAAATGAGCTATAAATTTCCTTTGGCTGTGGCCTTCTGTATAACTTTTTGTACTTCCCATCCTACATTACCAATTCCTTGGAATAGTGTGATATATTGGTAACTTTTTACAACCACTTTGCAGCTTGAAGTGCTATGGCTTGACACTAAAAGTGAGGGAGTGGAATAAATCTATATCATGCAGCTGCCTCTGGCCCTACCAAGTTTCTACCAAGTTTATTTTCAAATTTTTGTTGAGTCATCAGTTTATTAACACAGATTCATCTTTACTCCCTATATCTGCACCTCCCTGCTCACTTACAAAACTTTTTAGAGCATTCTCCTCCCCTCTATTCCTTTTTAAAGAAAGGGAGCAAAAGGAGGAAGGAAGAAGGAAAGAGAGAAATATAGGCTTTTAAAATATTTATACAACTGATTCTCATTATTACTGATAGTTATGTTCCATAAAGTTGCTGTGAACACTGAATTAGTGAATACCAAACCACTGCTCATAGGGGAAACACAACATTAGGTTCCTGTGAGCCTCTGGTCACAAGATTTTCATCAACTTATCAATACATAACCTTGTTTTTCGTGTGTTTCTGTTGAGAGACACCTTATTTTTTTTTTAACATCTTTATTGGAGTATAATTGCTTTACAATGGTGTGTTAGTTTCTGCTTTATAACAAAGTGAGTCAGCTATACATATACATATACATATATCCACATATATGCTGTCCTCCCTGTCCCACCCCTCTAGGTGGTCACAAAGCACGGAGTTGATCTCCCTGTGCTATGCGGCTGCTTCCCACTAGCTATCTGTTTTACATTTGGTAGTATATATAAGTCCATGCACTTAGGGACACCTTGTTTAATATATATTATTGATTCAGTAACATTAAACTCATATCCAACAGCTTCATGCCCGGCTGAAGCTGCAAAAATATGCATTGTCTCTATAAGGCACATCACAACCTTTGTGTGCTTAGGAACACTAGCTTCAGCATTATGCTTGGGGGCCATTTTACACAGTAAAAATCACTCCAAAGAAGCACAAAAATTTCACAAAATGTGATAAATGTGGCACTATATAGAATGTGAAAATGAATTTGTTCACAGTATGAGAGCTGAAACAAGAAGGTGACACACTGTTGCCTATTTTGACTTCAGTGGGGAATGTGTGTGTTGGGTGACTCAATTTTTTTGCTGCTTTGCACATATTCAGGAATGACCCTGAAAGTGCAACAAGTATTGATTTTTGGAGTTATAAATTTTAGATAGTAGGCAAATTAGCGTATATGAACCCGTGTGAATAATGAGGATCAACTGTATGTATAGCTTTTAAATTAAACCCCAGAAGGTTTCTTTATATTTCATTATGTTTGAAAACAGAAGAGATGATTTCTATTTCTGAACTTGATATATCTACATAATGAGTAGCATATGTTGGAGGAGATTAGGATAAAAATGTTATCAGTTACCCCACTGTTTTCTGTTCAGTCTTATGCCTACTTTTAGTTTTAAGGCAAGAATTGAGCAGTTTGTGAACTGAAAATTATCTGGGATCTTTGTCAAAATCTTAAGCAACTCAATTTCTTGAGGCTACTTTTAATTTCTAAACACCTATCCATTGGGGAAGTAGTTGTTGACTTTTGCTAACCTTTACCTTCTTATTGTTTTTTTGGGTTTTAGTTTTATTGTGTGTGTTTCTTCTATTGCAAGGCGCATGAAATCCTTTGCGGAAGAAGGTGTGGTATAAGTAAATACATTTATTGATAAAAAGAATTTCAGATAACTGTTTCTTTAGCCTGGAAATGTCTATAGACACATCTTCCATCGCAGAATTAGAAAAAAAATCTCCAATTTAGGCAATTTAGGGCCATCATGTTATAGTAGGAGGAGTCTTATTTTGATTGGCCTTTCTTCATAATTGGAACACAATGTAAATAGAAAAACTTTAAAATTTTGAAATTATTCTTCCATCTAATATTATGCATTGGTTCCTAGGCTTTGTAGCTGAGCAGTTTCTAAATAACACAGCCACTCAACTGACATACCATGGATTATGTGAACTAACTTCAACGGTTCAGGAAGGAGAACTTTGTGTGTTCTTTCGGAATAATCATTTTAGCACCATGACCAAATACAAGGTATGATATAGAAATAGCTACTGTTATTCTAAACTAAAGGAGCTTGATTTAGAGATGTCTTATGATCTGCTTCAAAATAAAAAATTTTAGCGTAATATTCTTTAACCATCAAATTATGAAGGTAATAATTAATTCTTTAGGGTGGAATGGATTAGCAATTTGTTACTTAAAATCAGTTTTTTTTTTATTTAGGTCTCAACTCCATTTTCAGAGATTACTGCATTAAAATGTATTTATTATTTTCTTTCTAAGGAAAAAAAAGATAAGCCCTAATGTTAGAACTAGGATGACTGCTAATGATGGATGTTTACATTTGAGGGCTAAAGGAGTTTAGAGAAAGAATCAAGATTTGTCTTTATGATAGTGTTTCTATTATTAAGTTATCAGTGTGACTTTAAATTCTTTTTATCATGTCACTTATGGCTTTGCCAAAAAAATCTTACTGATTCATCCCTCTTGTTATCTCTTCAATGCTTCCATTTTTACAGCTGCCACCTAATACAGGAGTTTATCAACTTATCTCTAGACTTTTGTGGCAGAATACTCCTCTGATCAGGTCAATAATATTGCAAAAATGTTAGTAGCACCCAGTGCCTAGAGGATAAAAATGCAAGGTATTTTCTACTATCCCCTTGTGTCAACACTTTGCTTCAGCCATAATGATCTGTCTACTCATTAATAGTCCTCCATCCCCATACACACTTTATGCTTTCCCATTTTGTTTCTTACTCCTAATCCCTATGTGAACATTCTCACTCCTTTTTGCCTATCCAGATTTCACCTATCTTTTAAGAAACATTTTATATACTAACTCTTCAGTAAAGCTACTTCTTCTCTCCTTAAATCAGTGGTTCTCAACCCAGATTGTATGCTAGAGCTGCCTACGGAGCTATTAAAAAAATACCAATGCCCAGAGCCCAACACCAACTCAATTAAATCAGAATGTGTAGAGGTGAGACCTGAGCAACAGTATTTTTAAAATGTTTTCCAGGTGATTTAAATATGCAGCTAAGGCTCTGGATCACTACTCTACCCTTCCTCCTTTACTTGTTATGGGCCATATTGTCCTTACTTTGCCCTTATTGATGAGTACCTAGTTAACAATTTTCTTTCCATGTAAATGTGTCTCATTTTTCTAAATGAAAGTAAGCTTATTGAAGTCAGGAATCTGACTTTGTATTTCCTTCAACACTTTAATCAGTGAATTGCACAAAGTAGTGTAAAATAATGATTTGTTTGCTTATTTAAGAATACTGTATAGCCCTAGCTCTCCTGCTCCCCTGTTAGTTATAGCAAGGGTTTGTTTGTATTGTTCCCATATTTAAGCTAGATGTGTGCTAGGTATGGGCCCAGATTTATCCATATTCCTCAAAAATCTAAGGCCAAAGAACCACAAAATCAGAATTATTGCTACATAATAAATACTGCTAAGTCATCTCACTTTACCTGATCTCTTTAAGTCCACACTTTATTCATTCATTCAACAAATATTTATTGAGCATGATTATGACTGGGTACTTACTTAGCTAAGTATTAGGACTGCAGCCTGAGCAAGGCAGCTATAGTTCCTGCCATTTAAGGACCTCCTAGTTTGACAAGGGACAGATGTTAAATAATTACATAAGTAGGTATCATTTCTATTGAGATACACTCTGTGAAGGGTACCTACAACATGCTGTGAGTACTTTTATTAGGACTTATAACCTATTTGAAGATGTCAGGAAAAAAGGGGGGGTGGTGCGGTTAACTAAGCAGATGGAACATGTGTGCAGAAGCCCTGAGGAGGGAAATAACCTAACTTTTTAAGGAATTTGAAGAAGGGCTATGTGACTGAAGCATAGAAAATAAGAGGCATGATGTAAGGCTCAAGAGGCATGATGTAAGGCTCAAGAGATAGATATCAGATCTTGTAGAGTCCTAAGTTAAAAGGAGGAATAGGGAATTCTCTGGCAGTCCAGTGGTTAGGACTTGGCACTTTCACTGCCAGGGCCCGTGTTCAGTCCCTGGTCAGGGAACTGAGATCCCACAAGCCATGCTGTGTGGCCAAAAATAAATAAATAAATGAATGAATGAATGAGAGAAATAGACTTTGGTCTCTTGATGGCCTAGTCGTTCTTTTTGTTCTCTCTCTCTCTCTCTTTTTTTTTTTCTCCACAGGGGTAGGATAGTTCAATTGAGAAAACAACGTCTCTGGCTGTCATGAGTGGTTGTTTTACAACTTTCCAAAATTGAGCTTTAGACGTTCCCTTTTTTTTTTTTTATCAAGGCCATATCCCTGACCTGGAAGTCCTTTACTAGTCACCTAGGTATTCGCAATCTTCCTGTGTAGTTGGGAAGGGTGCGCCTCTCCTGGAGCACTTTCTGCATTGGGTCTGTTTCTGGACTGAATATGCATTTCCATGAGATAATGATAGCTGAGAGAATGTGTGTATTCTGCTATTTCTCACTTCTAAGTTTTTCTCAGTAAACCTTATTCTGTAGCTAAACAGTGTACCACTAGTGTGTGTCTCCCTGCCCCTTGTATAACATTAAGGTGTTTTGGACTTCGGGGCAAGCCCCAAGAGCCAGTTTTTTGAAAGGATAAACAAAATCGACAAACTTCTAGCCAGGCTCTCCAAGAAGAAAAGAGAGAAGACCCAAGTAAACAAAATAAGAAATGAAAGAGGAGAATTAATAGTCAATACTGCAGAAATACAAAAAAATCATAAGAAATACTATGAATAGTTATATGCCAACAAATTGGGACAACCTAGAAAAAAATGGACAAGTTTCCATAAACATACAGCTTGCCAAAGCTGAGTCAAAATAATTTGGGGTTTCCCTTGTGGCGCAGTGGTTAAGAATCTGCCTGCCAATGTAGGGGACATGGGTTCGAGCCCTGGTCTGGGAAGATCCCACATGCCGCAGAGCAACTAAGCCCATGCGCCACAACTGATGAGCCTGCACTCTATAGCCCGTGTACCACAACTACTGAAGCCCGTGCTCCACCACAAGAGAAGCCACTGCGATGAGAGGCCCATGCACCACAACGAAGAGTAGTCCCTGCTTGATGCAACTAAAGAAAGCCTGCATATAGCAATGAAGACCCAAGGCAGCCAAAAATAAATTAATTAATTTTTTAAAAAAGATAATTTGAACAGACTGATCACTAGAAGTGAAACAGAATCTGTAAATTAAAAAAAAAAAAAACCGAAAAACAAAACCCAGAAAACCCCCTGCAAACAAAAGTCCAGAACCAGATGGCTTTACTGGGGAATTCTACCAAACATACAAAGAACTTATTGTTCTCCAACTATTCCAAAAGATTGAAGAGGAGGGAACACTACCGAAGTCATTCTATGAAGCCACCATCAACCTGATACCCAAAATCACACAAAGACACCACAAAAAGAAATTACAGGCCAATATCTTTGATGAATATAGTTGCAAAAATCCTCAACAAAGTATTAGCAAACTGAATCCAACAATACATAAAAAAGATCATACACCATGATCAAGTTGGATTCATTCCAGGGTTTCAAGGATGTTTCAAACACATGCAAATCAATTAATGTGATGTACCAAATCAGCAAAAGAAAAGACGAAAACCAAATGATCTTCTCAATAGATGCAGAAAAAGCATTTGATAAAATTCAACATTGATTCATGGTAAAAACTCACACCAAAATGGGTACAGAGGGAACACATCTCAACAATAAAAGCCATTTATGGGACTTCCCTGGTGGTCCAGTGGTTAAGAATCTGCCTTCCAACGCAGGGGAGGCAGGTTCAATCCCTGGTTGGGGAACTAAGATCCCACATGCTGCAGGGCAACTAAGCCTGTGCACCACAACTACTGAGCCCCTGTGCTCTAGAGCCCGCATGCCACAACTAGAGAGAAGCCCATGCACTGCGACGAAAGATCCCGCATGCCACAACCAAGACCCAACACAGCCAAATAAGTAAATAAATTTTAAAAATAATAAAAGCCATTTATGACAAACCCGTAGCCAATATAATACTCAATGGTGAAAAGCTGAAAGCCTTCTTGCTAAATTCAGCAACAAGACAAGGATGCCCACTCTCACCACTTCTATTCAACATAGTATTGAAACTTCTAGCCACAGCAGTCAAACAAGAAAAATAAATAAAATGTGTCCAGATTGGAAGGGAAGAGGTAAAATTGTCTTTCTATGCAAGACTCTATACAGAAAACCCTAAAGCCTCCGCACAAAAACTGTTAGAATAAATGAATTCAGTAAGGTAGCAGGATTAGTATACAGAAATCTGTTACATTTCTTTATACTAACAAATATCAGAAAAGGAAAGTAAAAAGAAAAAGTGTTTAAAATTGCATCAAAAAAAAAAACCAACCTAGAAATAAACTTAACCAAGAATGTGAAAGACCTATACACTGAGAACTATAAAACATTGATAAAGGAAACTGAAGAAGATTCAAAGAAATGGAAAGATATCCTGTGGTCTTGGATTGGAAGAATTAATATTGTTAAAATGGCCATACTACCCAAAGCAATCTACAGATTTAATTCAGTCCATTTCAAATTACCTGTGACATTTTACACAGAATTAGAATAATCCTAAAATTTATAAGGAACCACAAGAGACTCAGAATTGCCAAAGCAATTCTGAGGAAAAAGAACAAAGCTGTAGGCATAATCTTCCCAGACTTCAGACAATACTGCAAAGCTACAGTTATCAAAACAGCATGGTATTGGTGCAAAAGCACATATGGATCAAGGGACCAGAATAAAGAACCCTGGAGTAAACCCACACACCTATGGTCAATTACTCTTTGACAAAGGAGGCAAGAATATACAGTGGAGAAAAGACAGTCTCTTTAGCAAGTGATGTTGGGAAAGCTGGACAGCTGCATGTAAATCAATGAAATTAGAACATTCCCTCATACCATGCACAAAAATAAACTCAAAATGCCTTAAAGACTTAATATAAGACACGATACCATAAAACTCCTATGCCAACAAATTGGGACAACCTACAAAAAATGGATAGTTTCTATAAACATACAGCTTGCCAAAACTGAATCAAGAAGAAACATAATTTGAACAGACTGATTACTAGAAATGAAATAGAATCTGTAAAAAACAAAACAAAACAAAAAACACCCAAAAAACAAAAAAACTCCCTGCAAACAAAAGTCCAGGACCAGATGGCTTTACTGGGGAATTCTACCAAACATACAAAGAAGAACTCATCCTTCTCAAACTATTCCAGAAGATTGAAGAGGAGGGAACACTACCAAATTCATTCTACGAGGCCACCATTACATAGAATAAAACAAAGGGGGAAACATTCTTTGACATAAATCACAGCAATATTTTCTTAGATCAGTCTCCCAGGGCAAAATAAATAAAAGTAAAAATAAACAAATGGAACCTAAACAAATTTAAAAGCGTTTGCACAGTGTAGGAAATCATCAACAAAAAGGCAACCCACGAATGGAAGAAAATATTTGCAAATGATGTGATGAATAAAGGGTTAATTTCCAAAATATACAAAGAGCTCATACAACTTAATATCAAAAAAACAAACAACCGAGTCAAAAAATGGACAGAAGACCTAAATAAACATTTCTCCAAAAAGACATACAGCTGGCCAACAGGCACATGAAAAGATGCTCAACACTGCTAATTATTAGAGAAATGCAAATCAAAACCACAATGAGATATCACCTCACACTGGTGAGAATGGCCATCATCAAAACGTCTACAAATAAATGCTGGAGAGGGTGTGGAGAAATATTAATATATGGGAATATTAATATTCCCACTGTTGGTGGGAATGTTAATTGGTTTAGCCACTATGGAAAACAGTATGGAGGTTCCTTAAAAAACTAAAAATAGAACTACCATATGATCCAGCAATTCCTCTCCTGGGCATATATCCAGAAAAAACAAAAACTCTAATTCAAAAAGGTCCATGCACCCCTATGTTCATAGCAGCACTGTTTACAATAGCCAAGACATGGAAGCAGCTTAAGTGTCCATCAACAGATGAATGGATAAAGAAGATGTGGTGTATATATACAATGGAATGTTAACCATAAAAAAGAATGAAATATTGCCATTTGAAGCAACATGGATGGACGTAGAGATTATCATGCTGAGTGAAATAAGTCAGACAGAGGAAGACAAATACTGTATATCACTTATATGTGGAATCTAAAAAATAACACAAATGAGTTTATTTACAAAACAGAAACAGCCTCACAGACATAGAAAACAAACTTATGGTCACCAAAGGGGAAAGCGGGGAGGAGGGAAAAATTAGGAGTATGGGATTAACAGATACACAGTACTATATGTAAAATAGAAAAACAACAAAGATTTACTGTATAGCAGGGGACTATATTCAATATCTGATCATAGCCTATAATGGAAAAGAATCTGAAAAAACATGTGTAACTGAGTCACTTTGCTGTATACCTGAAAATAATACAGTATTGTAAATCTATTATTCTTTAATTTAAAAAACGAAAGAATGATTTCTGGGTTCTAAGCATGAACAACTGGATGAATGATGATGCTCTTTATCGAAACGCAGAACACTGGAACAGAAAAAAGATGTGAACTTTTAGAACTGTTAGAGCTGCTTCTCAGGCATCCCTCCAAGTGGAAATGTTGGTTAAATGGTTCAGGACTGGAATAAGTTTTGTGTACAAATAGGGAGAGGGAGAGTATGAGATTTACAAGAAAAATGTGGAATTGGAAGAAAAGAGAAGGCCTAGGACAGAGATTTGAGGAGTGCCAACATTTAAGGATCAACTAGTGGAGTATAAACTGGCAAAGGAGACAGAAAGAAAAGAACAAAAGGAAAATCTAAAGAATATGGTATCATGTAAACCAACAAGGAGAGAGTGTTTCAAGAAGAATTGGAGATCTCAATTGTTAAATGCTATTGAAAAGATGAATAAGATAAGAACACTTGGGGGGGAAGTGTTCATTAGGGATATGGATTTCATTGATATCTTTTAGAGAATGGTGGAAGCAGAAAAAAAACCTCATTGAATTGGTTAGGAAATGTTTGGGGTCTCAGATACTAGAAATAGATGATAGGCAACTTTTGACAGACAAACAACAGTTTGTCTGTGAGGAGGCACAGACATAATGGCTCATAGCTATAGTAGAGTGTGGAATCCAGGGAAGGTTGTTTTTGTTTAATATGAGAGACTTGACAATGTTAAAATATTGAAGGACTCAATAGAGAGAAATGTTGAAAATTCAGGAGAGGAGATAATGTTAGAAGCCTCCAAGAAGGTGAGAAAGGATAAACATTTTCACAGGTAAAAGGGATTGACCTTTGGTTTAAAAAGAGACCTCTCCATTGTAAAGGAGGGAAAGAATAGACTATGAGTAGAGCTACAGGTAAGTTTATAGATTTGATGGCAGGAAATAGAGAAAGTTTTTGTTTCAATGTTTCTATTTTCTGTAATGTGGAAGGCAAGATCATTTACTGAGACTGAGGAGGGGTAAGAAGGTTTGGTTCCAGATTTGAAGAAAGAAAATTTGAAGTAGTCTTTACAGCATGTGGGAGAAAGGACTAACTAGAGAAATTAAGAATCACTATGCAGTGTTAAGGATGGTAATTATTACATGAATATACCACTTGTGTCATTTTTCTGTGGGAGTATTCATCAGAGTGTAGGCCTGGTGAAGGTAGTTAGTTATCCTAGATTTGGGACTTCGTTAAGTGGGTGGGTGCATCAAAGAATAAAAGAGCAAAGGAATTTAGGGGCATGATGTTATTATGTACATGATGATATTGGCCAAACTTATAAATATTTTCCTAGAAGAAAAAAAAAACACCATTCTTTACAAGGTAGTCCTGTTTTGTTTTGTTTTTTTTTTGGTCTGTGCTGCGTGGCTTGTAGGATCTTAGTATCCCAATCAGGGATCGAAACTGGGCCCTCAGCAGTGAAATCAATGAGTCCTAACCACTGGACCACCAGGGAATTCCTGGTAGTACTATTTTTATAGAAGGGATAAATGGAAACAACTATCCTCGTGGCCAGTCACTAGGGGGAAATGGTATTATTTTCTATAGTGACCACCAAACTGAAACAGTAGCACTGTTTTATACTTTTTATTATGAAAAATTGGAAACTTACAGAAAAATGATGAGACTAATTTAATGTGTTCCTATTGTACTCATCACCTACTTTTAACAGTTTTGACATATTATTTTTTATCTATTTTTATATTTTTGTTTATACTTAAATATGTATCTCTAAACAAGAACATTTCCCTTTCAAATCACAGTACCATTATTGCATCTAACAAAGTTATCTATAATTTTTAATATCATCTCATACCCAGTCCATATTCAAATTTCCCATTTGTCCCCCAAATGGTTTTATGGATGGTTTGTTCAAACCAGGATCTAATCAAGGACCTTGTGTTACATTTGGTGAAGTCCTTTTTAGACAGAAATCCTGTGTTTTCCAGGAATCTTTTGGGTCTTTGGGCTATTTGTATCTGCCTCATTATAATCCTCTCAGTTCTATTTCCTATATTCCTGTTGAACTTTCTTTCCAGTTCTGAGGGTCTTTAAATTAGACGCTGCTTTACTCTGGCAAAGTACCCAATGAGTACATTCTTTATAAGAGTCAGAGACACTTTCCCTCCTGATTGACCCAGTGACTGATAACTGACTTACCACAAAATCTATTAGCACTTCTTCAGTTGTTGGTGTAAAACTAGAAGCCCTAAAGGAATACTTACTAAAATTTAAGGAAGGGGTTCCTGCATTTGCTTGATAAGGAAATAAGATGGAAGATTGTGCCCTTGTTCTATTAAACCTGTTCAGCATTAAAACTATTATTCTGTACCACTAATTGCTGGGTTGTTAGAGTTTCTGTAGTTCTTTATAAACTTGAGCCCTAAGGAATCTATAAGGATATAAGTAAGGAAAAACTAGAAAGCTGCTTTTTCCAACAAGATATGCCTACTTTTACTGCTGCATTAGATCTTCATAAGGACTTCTAACATTTCACTTTTGAAGGACCCTGAGATTTTTAGGGCCATTTTATGCATTCATATTTAATGATCACTTTATTTTGCATCTTCCTGCCCCTGTGAACTCTTTGGAACAACTAGAGTATAAACACAGTTCATTCCATGGAATTCTAGATATACTTTCTTTTTTTAAAAAAATATATTTTATTTATTTTTATGGCTGTGTCAGGTCTTGTGGCACGTGGAGTCTTTGATGAGACATGCAGGATCTTTTTTTTTTTTAATAAATTTGTTTATTTATTTTTGGCTGTGTTGGGTCTTTATTGCTGTGCTCGGTTTTTCTCTAGCTGTGGCGAGCGGGGGCTACTCTTCATTGTGGTGTGTGGACTCCTCATTGTGGTGGCTTCTCTAGTTGTGGAGCACGGACTCTAGGTGCACAGGCTTCAGTGTGGCATGCGAGCTCAGTAGTTGTGCCTTGCGGGCTCTAGAGTGCAGGCTCAGTAGTTGTGGCACACAGGCTTAGTTGCTCTGAGGCATGTGGGATCTTCCTGGACCAGGGACTGAACCCATGTGGCTTGCATTGGCAGGCGGATTCTTAACCACTGCGCCACCAGCGAAGTCCCGCGGGATCTTTAGTTGTGGCGTGTGGGCTGTTCATTGCGGCGCATGGGCTTCTCTCTAGTTGTAGCATGTATGTTTTTTCTTCTCTAGTGGTGCGCAGGCTCTAGAGCACATGGGCTCTTTGTTGTGGTGCACGGGCTCCAGAGCACGTGGGCTCTGTAGTTTCAGTTTCAGTACATGGGCTGTCTAGTTGAGGCACGTGGGCTTTAGTTGCCCCATGGCACGTGAGATCTTAGTTCCCTGACCAGGGATTGAACCCGCGTCCCCTGCATTGGAAGGCGGATTCTTTATGACTGGATTACCAGGGAAGTCCCTCTAGATATACTTTCAACCAAAAATAAATTTAATATCTGGATAGAATATTTTCTACTACAGATAAATGGTGTGTATAACTAGGGACCTATAATAATAAACTGCCAGTCTATAATAAGTTGGCAATCAGTCAAAAGTATCTATAAGTGTATTATTCTATTAGTGGGGCTTATTTTTACTGTGATTTGCAGAAAGGGTTTTTATACTTTTTGGTACCCATATCGTATCATATGCCATTATTATCTCAGGACCAAGACCAACAAGGAAGAAGTCTGTGTTGGGACAAAAAGGATTACCTAGGAAAGGGAATCTCTAGTTTCTTTATAGGTTGTACCAATTTCCTTAGCAATTTACTAAATTCTACCTTGTGTGTAAAATATTTTTGTCATCTAAAGTCTTTTGGAACTCTAGAGATGTATGAGCCATGGACTTTTGTTTGACCAAAGGGAAGGTATGTGTCTCCTTTAATATTCTCTAGTACTATATCTCTGTTCTAACTCCTGTCTCCAGACTTTGGGTAGAGGCAGGGGCAAATTCTCTTGTTCAGTTAAACTTTTTGATGTTGTGTTGAGTCATCGTTGCTGTGCATAGGCTTTCTCTAGTTGTGGCGAGCAGGAGCTACTCTTCCTTGCTGTGTGAGGGCTTCTCATTGTGGTGGCTTCTCTTGTTGCGGAGCATGGACTCTAGGCGCATGGGCTTCAGTAGTTGTGGCACGTGGGCTCAGTAATTGTGGCTCGTGGGCTCTAGAGCGCAGGCTCAGTAGTTGTGGCGCATGGGCTTAGTTGCTTCCCAGCCTGTGGGATCTTCCCGGACAAGACCTTGAACCCGTGTCCCCTGCATTGGCAGGCAGATTCTTAACCACTGTGCCACCAGGGAAGCCCTCCATAGACTTTTTTTTTTTTTTTGGCAACTGTAATATAACTTTATTTCACTTGGTAAAAGCCAAAATTGATAGTTCTTAACATGGTATGTGGAGATCAAAATTAAAGAATACAAAGTACCTTAAAAAAAAAAGCATTCAGGGGCTTCCCTGGTGGCGCAGTGGTTGAGCGTCCGCCTGCCAATGCAGGGGACACGGGTTCGTGCCCCGGTCCAGGAAGATCCCACATGCCGCTGAGCGGCTGGTCCCGTGAGCCGTGGCCGCTGAGCCTGCGCATCTGGAGCCTGTGCTCTGCAACGGGAGAGGCCACAGCAGTGAGAGGCCCGCGCACCGAAAAAAAAAAAAAAAAAAGCATTCAGCTCAATCCTGGTTCTTTCAATATTACTGCCAAACTTCTGTGAAAGAAGCCTTGTAATAAAGACTAACAGCAACATAGAAGATGATTTAAAAAAAAAAGTTCATTTAACAATCTAGAAAAAAGAAAGTGACTATACTACTTGATGACAGACATCATGTTTAAGTAGAAAACACAGAGATAGAAAAAAGTAATATCTCTGAAAATATTGCACAACTTCAGGTGTTTCCTCCAAATTTGCTTTATGTAATTGGATATAAATTAATGAACAAAAACTTAAGCAAGATACATGTAACAATTTAACAGAACCTGATAATCTAATTTCTTTCCATTTTTCTCAAACTCATTGTGGGGCTTATAAGAAAATTAACCAACATAGATACTGCTACAGTTGAATGTTAAATCTTTAAGTGCTTATGACATACTAAATTCTTCTATAATGCAATTATGAAGAACCTTCAAGAGACTTGTGTTTTATATGTAGAAAAGTGTTAAAGTCAAATATTCAACTCAATATAAAATAATAAGAAACATTTCTGATTGTTTGGTTGAGATTGCTTCTCCTTTTGCTAATGAATGATTTTTTTAGCTGTAATATCACTGAGTTGAACAAATATGTCACCTTTGAGTACATTAAGAAAAATAAACACATGCTAAATGGATAAAACATTACAACTACATCCTTACTAGACCATCTCTACTTCTAACACTTCAGAAGCTTAGAGATTCAGTGTTCTTATATTAACTGCAAGAAAAAGATAAAAGAGAAATTCCTTCTTTTTTGAGATCACAACTATGAAGTCATGTGGTTATACAAATTCTGCATTTGTGTGCAAAACATGAAACACATTTATCTTAATTCTCCCTGCTTAGAATTGTCAGTCAACTAGCAGGACTGTTCTTCCAAGAAACAGAAACAGAGATGTGTTTTACATAACTTCAATAACCTCAGCACTACAATACAGGGAAGGAGGTCACAGGAAAGAATAAATCAAAATTGTTACAACTGAGAAACTTTTCTCAGTTTAACCATGGTGCCACTTTCATTTTTACATAAGCATGGTGGCATAATTCAAGCTCAATAAATCAGAATTCTTAATGTTTGAAATTTACCTTGACTTTTAGTTATCACCATATTAACAACCAAAATAATTAGGTGAAACACATAAGAAAGGGTAATATTAAATCCCACTTTACTAGAGTTGGTTTCTTGACACATTAACTCATTTTTTTATAGAAAAGGGATAGTGCATCTCAGCTTGCTTACACACTAGGAGATCACTTTGAATTCTGCATTTCCTAACTGCAAACAGATATAGCACTTATAACAGGTTATAAATAAAGTGGTTTTCAAGCATAGAGCCAGCCCCAATGATAATAATACACTATTTAAAAAGACCTAAGGCAATGAATTCCATTTCCAGTGGATAAAAGAACTGTACAAACAAGCTTAAAACTACTTTTTTTGTGCCAGTGTTGTAAAATGTAGCTTTTAATAAAACCTTGACCCAAATGCCAGCAACTTGAGAAAATAATTTGGGTGGGGGGAAGAAAATTACTTCATTTAGGAAAAACAACCACTATCTTTTTCCTAATCTTCGACATACACAATTTAAACTTATACAGCTGCTTTAACACTTTACACAATTCCTATGTACTGGAGCAATAACAAGATCTAAATACAATTATATTCTTGAACACTGGGTCAAGGCTTTACATAAAAATACCTTCCTACTTTTCCCCCTAAGTTTCTAAAATATCACATACTTTTCCCCAACAGCTGCAGCCATTCAGGAATATTTAGGAAACTTTTGTGCATGATCTTAATCCCTAATCCCTGGCTTTTTGGGCTCAGTGACAAAAGATCAAAACCACCAAAAATGATGGTTCACTTGAAGTCAGATGAGAGACCCTGGCTCAGTCAGTCTCGTAGGACGAAAGCAGTGCTGCATCAACGGGCTTCATGCAGGAGGGGCATGTGAAGGATCTCATCAACCAGTTGTCCATACAGTCCAGATGATACATGTGCATGCACGGGAGAAATCGAATTGGGTCCCCATGAACAAAGTCCATCATACAGATCACACACTCCCAGATCTTTTTTTCTGATCCATCTCTTCCAGGTTCATAAACTCCTTTAGGCAGATGCTGTATAAGGCCTATTCTTTGAGCTATCCTAATTTGTTCCTCTTCAGTCAGCTGAGTTGCTAGGCGAGTCTGGCTAGGTGTTGGATGATAGACCAGAACTGGAACTTGTTCCTGATATGGCGGCGGCGGCTCCTGATCCCGCTCAGTCCCCTCGCCAAAGCTGGCCCGGTCGGACTGAGACTCGTGAAGCAGGGAGATGTCATCCGAAGTGGGGGACTTGAGGCAGTTCCCCATCTTCCGGGGCTGGGGTGTGTGATCTGTGCGCTGTTTTGACAGTCTTCTCCCCTCCATAGACTTTTTTTTTTTTTTCTTCTTTTTGCGGTACGCGGGCCTCTCACTGTTGTGGTGGCCTCTCCCGTTGCGGAGCACAGGCTCCGGACGCGCAGGCTCAGCGGCCATGGCTCACGGGACCAGCCGCTCTGTGGCATGTGGGATCTTCCCGGACCGGGGCACGAACCCGTGTCCCCTGCATCGGCAGGCGGACTCTCAACCACTGCGCCACCAGGGAAGCCCCATAGACTTTTTAATTAGGCCTTCTGTCATCGCAGAGTCACAGAGGATGTGTGAATTAAATTGATTTTTTCCCTATTATACTTTTTTCCTATTCTTGATTTTTATAATAATTTACCAGTCAACTTCACACTTCTCAACTGTGTATGGATCTATGGTGGTTTTTTTTTTGCGATACGCAGGCCTCTCACCGCTGCGGCCTCTCCCGCTGCGGAGCACAGGCTCCAGACGCGCAGGCCCAGCGGCCATGGCTCACGGGCCCAGCCGCTCCGCGGCACGTGGGATCCTCCCAGACCGGGGCACGAACCCGTGTCCCCTGCATCGGCAGGCGGACTCCCAACCACTGCGCCACCAGGGAAGCCCGGATCTATGGTTTTGATTGCACAGACCTCTCATGACATTTTCTCTGACAGCAGATACTAGTTGACTTCCTGTTTTTGGAAACTCCTCTTATTTCTAGTTTTGTGGTTTACCATTCCTAAACTCTGCACAAGTACCTCTTCCATTACTAGCAAAGCAATCAAGTCCAGCTCTTGTTAGTTATTAGTTGTAATAGCACTCTCCATGAACCCTTGATTAAACTATTCTTCTCTCACCTGTCCATTGGCAAAAATACATATACCCCTAATTTCTATCTCGTATGTTACCTTGCTCCATGTAATTCCATTTAATCTTGTACAGTTAAACTGGGCAGATCATTTTGGCAAATCCACATTGAGTACATGATCCTATGAAGATCTGTGCTTTTCATCAGCATAACTAAGATTAGGATCTGAAAGTAGCAGGAGGAGATGCTAGTGAGAGTGCACATGCTTTCAGGGCCATTCTTGTGGTTCTAAATAGTAAGATGACTTTTAACCAGACAGGAAATTTGAAAGTATAAAAATGGGCTGTAAATAAATCCGCACTTTCCTAGAAACAGACCTATTTTGGTCTGTTCTGCTTCGGGATTCTTATATATATAACTCTATATCCAAGATCTAGCTATTCCTTTTTATTTTAATGATCCTCCTCCGCTTCTCTAATACTTCCTGCTTGCTCTTTTTTTAAAAAATAAATTTTAAAATTTATTTATTTTTGGCTGCATTGGGTCCCCGCTGCTGCATGCGGGCACTTTACAGCCGCGGCAAGCGGGGGCCAGCCCTCGCCGCGGCACGCGGGCCCCTCACCACGGTGGCCTCTCCCACCACAGAGCACAGGCTCCAGGCATGCGAGCCTCAGTAGCCGTGGCCCACAGGCTCAGCATTTGTGGCCTAAGGGCTCTAGAGCACAGGCCCAGCAGTTGTGGCACACGGGTCCAGTCCAGTCGCTTCGCGGCACGTGGGATCCTCCCAGACCAGGGATCGAACCTGCGTTCTCTGCACTGGCAGGCAGACTTCCAACCACCGCACCACCAGGGAAGACCCCCTGTTTGCTCTTGAGTAAAATAAACTACTGATTCCTTGGCCTCTGTCTAGATCACCTAGCTTCTAGATCTTTGGTTAAATAACGACATCTGCCTAGTTCTTTCCCCATCGTGACTCCCCCTTGATCATCCCTTTCCCGTATCAACTTTTATATCCATGTCTTGACTGTTTCCTCTACCTCTTGTTTTTAAATTATTGACAACTCTCTGAAGTATATTCGAAACCAAGGTGTTTTTTAAGGTTGGCTTTTATTAGTTTGCTTTTTTACTTTACATTTAAGGATTAGAAGTGAGAGTAGTTTAGGAGATACAGTTCAAGATAAGTACTAAAGCCATATTAAAGAAATAAAATAAGTTTGTCCATTCACTTTTCTCTTCAACTAAGACTATGGTGGGAATTTTTTTTCCACAGAAGGCTACACTTAAGTAAAAATTCACCTAATTTAGATATTTTTAAAAGGTAGTTAATACATCAAAAATTGTCACTTTTTTTTTTTTTTCCTGGGCCGTGCCACGCACCTTGTAGGATCTTAGTTCCCCGACCAGGGATCAAACCCATGGGCCCTGCAATGGAAGCGTGGAGTACTAACCAATGGACCACCAGGGAATTTCCAAATTGTCACTTTCTTTTAAAAAAATTTTTTAGAGGCAGGAAGGGGAAAGAAATGTGGTAACAGAAAAGTGATTCCAACAGTACAGGCAGAGAGATCCAGCTTTTCCTTTTAAATAAGAGGCAGGAAAAGGAGATAGATAAAGAAACCCAGATAGATTTAGGGGCTGTTCACGTGCCCTGCATTATACTAAGCATTTTACGTTCATTATCTCATTTAATTTTCACAACTTCCCACTTTACATCTGAGAGAACAGGCTTAAAGCCCTGAGTAACTTGCTCAAGACCACACAGCTTGTAAACAGCTCCAGTCTGACTTTTAACTTCACACTCTCAACAGCTCTGCCTCTCTGGGTGGGTAAGAAAGTTACTTGTAGGTGAGATTGATGTTTGTTAAGCAGGAGTAAAGTTCATCTTTCAATTTATAAAATTCCTTAGAAATCCTCTCATCTCACTGATTCTATATCACTTTATAAGAAAAGAAAACTAAGGTCCAAAGACTTTAAATAATTCAAATCCAAGCTAGTTAACCAGAAATATTCAGGCAGTGCTTTGCTCTGTATTTTAAAGGCTGGAATTACTTTATTTTTGTATTACATTATCAGGTTTTCTTCTATTTTACCAATTTACAAAATGTGATAGTATTATGTATATTGTTAATAAAAGTAACGTATATACTCTATATAGAATTATCAGAGTATTTTAGATAGAACAGGTTTTCGTTCAGTCTTCTTTTGTGATTTAATTGCCCATTTTTAAAAAAATTTAAAAAATTATCTAATGTCATTTGTTTTTATGTAATAATAAACATTTTATACATTAATAAACAATTTAATTTAATATATGCATTCTGTATTTTTTTTTGTGAAATTAATATTTTAGAGACTGGTGAGTCAGATTAGGCAGAAGATTTAAGGCTTAGAAAAGAAAGCTTTGGCTAGATAATATTAACAAAAGTCCTGGGATACAAAAACAAGAAATATTCTTTTTTTTTTTTTTTTTTTTTTGTTGCGGTACGCGGGCCTCTCACTGTGTGGCCTCTCCCGTTGCGGAGCACAGACTCTGGACGCGCAGGCTCAGCGGCCATGGCTCACGGGCCCAGCCACTCCGCGGCATGTGGGATCTTCCCGGACTGGGGCACGAACCCGTGTCCCCTGCATCAGCAGGCTGACTCTCAACCACTGCACCACCAGGGAAGCCCCCAAGAAATATTCTTGATGGTGATTTAATTGTAGACTCTCAGGAACAAATGGGCCTAAAGTATTCAGTACTATACTGACACATGCTTTGTTATTTTAAGTAATAACCAGCATTGTTGACAGTGGACCAGTTACAGACTTTTTTTGATAAATGTCAAGATCTAAAAGAGGAAGAAATTGAGGCTGATGGTCCATGAGAAGATAGGTCACCTATACCAAGAAATGGATACTTTTAGTTAAAACTTTTAAATATTCATGTGCTATGGATGATAGTAGCTTTCAATAGAAACGCTCCCAGAATTTACCTATCCTAAAGTGTCATTTGGAGGAAAATTATTGATAAGATTATAGTTCCTTCCCAACAAACAGCCAATCTAATATATGATCTATACAAAATAAAATGTAAAACTTACATATTATATAATATGTTGAAATGCATTGTGATAAGTATAAAGAGAAGGGTCAGATCTATTCAGTGGAAAATTAGTTTTTCTCTTAAATTATCCCAGAACAAGGTAGACCCTAACTGGGTATTAAAAATATGTTAAGGGGCCTCCCTGGTGGCGCAGTGGTTGAGAGTCCGCCTGCCAATGCAGGGGACACGGGTTCGTGCCCCGGTCCGGGAGAGTCCCACATGCCACAGAGCGGCTGGGCCCGTGAGCCATGGCCGCTGAGCCTGCGCGTCCGGAGCCTGTGCTCCACAACGGGAGAGGCCACAATGGTGAGAGGCCCGCGTACCGCAAAAAAAAAATAAAAAATAAAATGTTAGGTAATGACACTGCATGGGTGAATAAAACATGACTGTGGTCCTCAAGGAGCTTAAAATGTATTAAGAGAGATGATTAAGTAAACAGACAACTGCAATTCAATGTATAAAGTGCTATAATACTGTTAAGTCCAGGATTCTATGAAGTCACATAAAAGGGGCACTAATACCAGAGTAAGGTGGGATCATTACTACCCATGATATGAATCCTCAAGCACTTAGCATAGTGCTAAGCATATGGTAGGCATTCAATATTTGATAAATTGGAACATACCTGATTTAAAAAACAAAACAAAACATGAGCCTGGACTTAATTTTTTCTTAAAACAATGTCTTTAAACTTATACCAAAATGTGTTTCTTTATGAATCCTTTTCATGTTGCAATAGTAATTTCAGTGACCTTGTAAATTAATCAGTACCTACAGCTGATTCTTGAATGTAACTGCTACTAGACAACAGGAAAGACTGTACTTCAGCAGAAGCTGTGTCCCATAGTGCTGGACACATAGTAAATGTTCAAAAATAACAACTACTTAGTTTTTTTTAAAGCTTCAGAATTTATTCAGTAATTCTCTACCCTCACCACCAAATTCTTTAAAGGAATTTCTTATTATTAATTATTAAGATTGTGTATAAGTGAGAACTTGAAAAGTATGATTCTTGTGCAATAATAAACACTATATTAACCAGTGGGAGCTCTGAACAAGTAAATGAAAGTTGTCCTTGGCAAATCTGAAATAAAAATGGCTTACAAATGTTATATGGTATACTAGGGACACTTTACATATGACTGGAGTTAAAACTAATGCATATGAGCAATTAGAGATCAATGCTAAATTCTATGGTAATGACTGTAAATACATTATGACTTCATTGATTAATTCAATAAATATTAGGCTTCAACTTTATGATACAGCCTACACTAGGCCCAGAGATAGATTAAAAAATACAGTCTGGGGAACGAGGAAGAAAACATAATCATTGTACAGTGTGATTTAATGCTACTATAGAAGAAGTACAAAGAAGAGCAGCTAATGGTGCAGAGAAGGAAAAATTGGTATGAAATGGATTAGTCATATGTGCTTAATTTTTTTAAAAAACAGGCAATATGATATAATTTTATTGTGACTATATCTTATTTGTTATCTGATGTATTTTTTAGGAACTTGTATAGTATTTTTCTATTTTGTGAAAGGAGATTAAAAAACCCCAAGGGCTATTTATAAGTTATGAATTAGTTGAACATGCCAAGAACTCCTATTTCTCATCATACTGTAGTGTACCTTTTATAAACTATATTCAAAGCCAAGTGGATATAATTCAGTGAGCAAATAAGATATCTACTTGGTCAACTATTTAGTATGTTGTGCAGATCTAACTAGTAGGAATAATTATATGTTTTAAAAAGATTATACAGTTTCTCTTAAATATTAACTAGCTTTGATCAACTTAACAGTCCTTTTTCTTATTTCTTATTAAGGGTCTGCTGTATTTGTTGGTAACAGACCAGGGGTTTCTCACTGAAGAAAAAGTTGTTTGGGAAAGCCTACACAATGTCGATGGTGATGGAAATTTCTGTGACTCAGAATTTCATCTGCGGCCTCCTTCTGATCCTGAAACTGTATACAGAGGACAACAAGATCAGATAGATCAGGTAAATTTGTTGTTTTATCTTCTTCATATTGTTTAAAGTGCTCATTCCTTTCAGATGTGAATTTAGTTATCCAAATTTTTGAACTGAAGGTTTGTTCATTTAATATACTTGTGAAATTTTCCTGACACTTCCTAAATAGGTAAGTGATTATTCTACATGTACATTAATTGTACACTTTGGTTCAGAAGACCAGATTATATTGAACTGTGAAGGTCATGGTAAAGAGTTTAAATTTTATTCTAATTGTAGTAGGGAAGGTATGCGAAGTATTAAACATGGAAGTGACATGATCTACTTTACCTTTTTTTTAAATTGAGGTAACATTAGTTTATAACATTATATGTTTCATGTGTATAACAGTATGTTTCTACTTCTGTAAAAAAATATGGAATGCTTCACAAATTTGAGTGTCATCCTTGCATAGGAGCCATGCTAATCTTCTCTGTATCGTTCCAATTTTAGTATTTATGCTGCTGAAGCGAGCACTACTTTACCTTTTTAAAAACCTGCTATGTGGCAAATGCATAGGAAGGACACGGTTGTAAGCAGACTAGCAGTCCAAGCAGGAGGTGATGATGGCTTAGCCTTGGTGGTAGAGATGAAGAGACAAGTACATATTTGAGATCTATTTTGGTTAGTCAGAAAAAGTAGAAAAGAGGGAATCTTGAAGATAGCATACACTAGATAAAGAGTAGGGGGGTGTTCTAAGCCTTAGAGTCCAAGGTAAGGAGGAACAGACACTTAAAGCAGGAGCTGCACTACTGAGCAGAATTCTTATTTGGAACTGAAACAGATGAGATTTTTGCCTGCTATTGGTTGGTAGGCTTAGAGCCACAAGTGTGTTTATTACTAGAAATATAACAGTGATGTGACATTTTCCTCAACTGAGGCAGAAATATGTTTATGTTAAACAGTTGGCACATGTTTCGCTGATAACAATTTAAGTGCATAGAGACTGTGTTCATTTAACCATTATTCATTGAACAGTTGTACTGAGCACTATAACTGCATCCTGGGGACACAAAGATAAATCATTCAGTCCTGTCCTCAAAGATTCTGCAGTCTAGTTGGGGAGGCAGGTATTTGACCAACTAATATTATATGTTAAGTTCTATAATGGTAATTTGAATAGCAAGCTATGAATGGATGAAAGAATACTTGATTCAAACAAATACTGATCTTTCTAGGACTCTTGGCCTTCCTTTGACAAACAGCCACAATAATCAACATACTCATTTTCCTTCAGAAGATATACAGGAGCATGGTTTTTTAAGTGTTACCTAAGAGAAATATACAGGATTTTTCTAACTACTGTGTGTAAAAAATATTGGCACAGGAATGAAGTAAAGCAATAGATTGCCACAGTAATCTAGTCGTAAGGTGTTGAGAATACATGTATGATATTGTCTTTAAAAGTAGCAATGAAGGGACTTAGCAAAGAGCAGAGTTTGAAGAATTGAGGAGAAAACTTTGAAGGACAAATTCTTGATGTCAGTAAGATAATCATGCTAGATAGTACAAGGTCTTCACAGGCAACAACCTTTTACATATCCTCTGTGGTTATTTAAAATTCTCTTATTTTGAGGGTAGATTGGGGGAGGTGCACAAGAGTAGTCAAGTTTCATTCAGCACTAATTCTTAATAAAAGTGGATGTTTTGTTAGATAATATAACTTTTGACCAAAGATGCATCACTTTCTCTCATAGGAAATAATCTGGGGGTGTGTGTGGGAGGAGAAAGGCATAGTTAAGTAACTGAATATGATTGTATGATGGACAGCTATGTTGGCTTTAAAAATCATCTTTTGGAAGAATATTTAATAAATAATCTTGGGAAGTTCTTATAACCTTTTTTTAAACAGAAGACTTTTATAACATTAAATGGAAAAGAAAGCAGATTATGATAGTTTTAGGGGTTGGGAGATGTGTTTGTGTTTGTATGTGAATATAGAAAAAAATGATTAATATATAACAATTATATATTAATTGTTAACAGTAGTTGGCTCTGTGTAATGATATTATGGTAATCTTAACTTCCTTATTTATGCTTTTTTACTCTGTAACAATTTTCTACAGACATGTGGTTTTTTTTTTAAGCTTTTCTGAATGCCTTATATACTGCTTCTAGAAAGAATTTCAAATGAATATTTAAAATATTTATAACAATGGCAACATCACTGAAATAATTTCATACCTCCCAAACAAATATATAGAAAACTTCTATTTTTACATTTACCCTCTGGTATGTTTTTTAAAAGCCACTCTGATAGGTTTGTAGATATAACCCCTATATTCACACACGTTAGTTCTTGGATAAAATCTCATAGCTAAAAATGGTTATCATTTAATTTCTTAGGACTATCTTATGGCATTATCTCTACAACAAGAACAGCAGAGCCAAGAGATCAATTGGGAACAAATACCTGAAGGAATCAGTGATTTGGAACTAGCAAAGAAACTCCAAGAAGAAGAGGATAGACGAGCTTCTCAATATTACCAGGAACAGGAACAAGCAGCAGCAGCTGCTGCTTCTGCTTCTACACAGGTCCAGGTAAAAACTAGTGTTCTGATTCTTAAATATAATGATCACTTTAGCAATAAAGAAATTTGTGCTGAGATAAAAACTTTTAAGTTAGGTATTGACTCTGTTAGCATTTTTAGCATCCATGGATTTTATGACATTGTCCTAAGTTTGTGATTATCTTAATATATTTCTAAATTAGTTAATTTTACTTTTTCTGAGGTTCTGATGGGAAGATTTTCCAAATTTATTAAGTTCTTAATAGCTTCAAACAATATAAACCAATATGAACAAATCTTTCCTATCAATTAGAAGGCAGTATGAGGTACTGCTGGAAAGAATGTAGACTTTGGAGCCAGATAAATGTGGATTTGCATTTTCTGCTTCTGTTTCCCCTTACTAGGTGCAACATGGACAAAGTCCTCTACGTCTCTTAGCTTCATTTTCCCTATCTGGAAAAAAGAAGATAATACTTAACCCTTAGGTTTGTGGTTAAGAATAAATAATGTTAGCATTTAATCCAATGTTTGACATGTGCTAAATATTCAACAAAGGTTAGCACCTTTCCACTTTCCCCAGCTAAATGTTTTAAGCACTGAAAATGTAACTAAGGGGGTTTCTATTTCTTAAATCTCATTTCATTAAATGAAAAAAATATTCCCCTTCTTTTATGTTTGTACCATGCTAGAACTATTCCTTTGATTTGGGTATTCAAGAAAGCTTGATGCCCTTTAAGATCTGATGAAACTTTAAATATAGAGGTCTCTATTAAAATAGGTATAACATTTCTATTTCTAGAAATATTGACTACTCCAAGCTTAAAATTTAAAACCTACCATGTTATGATTAGCTTTTCACTAAAAAAGTTCTCTCATTGCACAGAATACTGAGTCCTCAGGGGTTTCATTTCACACTCTGAGTCCTCAGGGGTTTTTTTCCCTCCTTTTAAAATCTGTTTATTATAGTATTTAATGAGATCTTGGAAAACTATTGTAGCTTGCCAAAAGGTGTCACTTTCTTTAACATTTCCTAAACTTTAACATAAGTTATCTTGAATTTGAGTCTTCAGGCAATATAATGCTGTATGGTATTTATTGTTTGAAGTTCCATTTACTTAGAATAATGGATACATTAATTATATCTATTCTGAATGATAGAGGCAGTTATTCAGATACCATATCACATAACAAGTCTATACACCAATAGCCTTTTTCCATTAATAATTCATTTCACTCCTGTAGTTTTTCTTTCTAGATAACTATGCTTAAGCATCTTGGAAAAATTGTGGTAATTTTTTCCTGTTTATTTTTCTTAAAGCAAAGCCAGCCAGCACAAGCCTCTCCATCGAGTGGCAGACAATCTGGGAATAGTGAACGTAAACGAAAGGAACCTCGAGAAAAAGATAAAGAAAAAGAAAAGGAAAAAAATAGCTGTGTCATTTTGTAACAAGTGTGGGTCATGTTGGAACCATCTGTATGTCTTCAGAAACAAAACCATAGGAGGAAAGGAAGAAAAACCGATAAATACCGTCTGTGCCTGATTTCCCAATGGATTTTGTTCATGTTTTTCAGGGGAAAGGTTGTTACTTAGTTACAATCAGACTTTTTCAAGTCACACAGTACACTCTTCATGAGCTGGAGTTTCATGTTACAAGTTGAAAATGCTGTGTGTTGTCATTCATGAAAAATAATGCACTTGTAGCCAAATAAGCAAATCACAGCAAATTTGTGTCATAGTGACATTCATAACTCATATCAGTTAGTAAGCTATTTCATCTTCTATTCTAACAATGAATAGTATTCATTGTTTCCTTCCTCAAATCTAAATATTAGCACAATAATTTCTGAAATTAATTTTTACAATGTTAAATTATGATCTAATCCATGAGAAACCAGGGGTTTAATATAGATTTAAAAAGAAAAGAAAAGACACAAATAACAAGAATAAATAACCCTCAATTGTATATTGGACTAGTTCAGCCCTTGAACAGCTTTACGTT
This sequence comes from Orcinus orca, assembly GCF_937001465.1. Taxonomy (NCBI): domain Eukaryota; kingdom Metazoa; phylum Chordata; class Mammalia; order Artiodactyla; family Delphinidae; genus Orcinus; species Orcinus orca. The sequence goes on along the minus strand of NC_064560.1, from coordinate 99,612,129 downwards.
TCTTTAGGAATGTACATTTTAGATATATCTTGAGAACTGATAATGGAGCTTGGATTTAATTTAGATAGAAAAAAAAAAGATTTGTATTTCTTTTCCAATAAAAAAAATTACATAACACCAATACTCATCAAAATCAAATCTTAATAACTTTGTAGTGTTATAAAATTTGAGGAGTTTTGAAATCTTTAATAAAGGTTACTTGGACCACAGTTACTATTTATCGATAGTGTGATAAGTGAGTATAAAGAGGAAACCATGTGGATGCTAGGCCTTGTAAATATGGAGATGTAGAAATAGAAAAGGAGATAGTTCAGTGTCTACCTTTTTCTAAAATTACCTTGAACCTTAAATTTTAAATGTTTATTTTCTAGAAAATTAAGTATACTTATTAAAACCAACAAAAAAGCACATTTTTGAAATGATGTTAGATACTCTCTCAGTCTAGTGGAAAAACATTAGTAAAAATCTGTTTGAGGATAAGAATCTGGAGGAATTTATGTAGAAGCAATCAGATTATTCTAACTTATGAGAACCAAATAAACCTATAACATCTTATAGTGTTTCTAGGATTCAGAAAGAATATTTATTGAACTTTATTATGAGGCAACACATATTTTCCTGTATTTCTATAGTTTGGAAAACTATCCTTAATAGTCCTTTTTATATGCTTTATATTTAAACGTTTGTTTTAGTCATTTTTGAAAAGACTGTTGCTGCTGCAAGTAGTTACGTGATTTACATTCTAAGCCTCAGTAAATTTGTTTGTTCAAGAGCATCTTAATCTAACCTGAGCATCCACTTGGAGAATGCTTTTTGTGGTCTGGGGTGACAAAAGACTACACAAAAAATGTGGTCTTGATTTCTTAAGCTATGTCCTTAACATTCTCCGTGATCCAGGACCAGATATAAGATAAATCTATATGTAAAAAGTAAAGTCTTATTTATGGAAGAAATTATTCTAAGGGAAATATCCAGGGTCAAGCTGTATCTTTTACATCCTTCTATATTGCATGTCTGTTTATGTTATACCATTTGTTATTCCTTCAAATTTCATATGCTAGCATAAGTCATCAGAGAACCTGTTTGGGGTATAAAACTTTCATACAAAATATTTGGTTAGTCTCTTAATAATAACCCAGAATATGTGTATATTGCTAAAGTAATCAAATGTACTACAGAATTCTCTATTGGCTCAAACAAGTTGATTTTTAGGCCAAGTTTATTCTTGATATCACTCTGTTGGTTAAAGGAGGAAACTCAAACCTCAGTGTTTGTTTTTCCCAGAACAGATAGTAGTGACAGTGCATTATATTTTATTAAGAAGCAAAACAATAAATCCTTAGAAATTTTAAAAAACATATTTGAGGCATATTTTCCCATAATTATATACTTAACTATTTATTGCCCTTGCAAAATATGTGTGTAGAAGGTATTCTTCTGTTAATTGTTACTGTCTTAATTTGTTCCAAAGATAACACTGCCATTCTGCAGTCCCATTAGAAGAAAAAAAAATTCACTCAAAACCAGCAGTGCTGCTATCAGATAAGTAAATGTCAACGTATACTTATAAGAAATAACTAAGAAATGTAATGTGTTTGTTAATTCAACCTTTTTCTATGTAATATTTCCCAGTCAGGCTTTCTTACATTCCTGGAATTCAGTTTGATATACCAAGAGTAATAATGATAAAATGTTTACTTTGAATACTGTGGGGGAAAATTAAATGTTCAATTCTATTTAAAAAAAAAAACAAACTTCTGAGAGATACTGGTTTCCCATCCTTGAAAGTTATAAAGAATTTAGAGCTATTATGTCTTTATTTTGCTCAAGTCAACAAATTACATATTCAGACATTTCATTGTTGGTTTAGGTGCACTGGAATTTGATAGTGGTATATTAAAGTCTTTCCTTCACAGTATTTTATAATGCTTGAAAACTGTTACATGTGCACTGCTAGTAGAAATTAGAACTTAAACATTTTTGTTTTTAAGATTTATAGGCTAGATTAGAGACACATTTGCATCAACCAGTCACCTCTTCTGCAACCAGAGCTAGCAAAAGAAGCAGATGAATGAATGGATATGGTCATTGAACTGTCTCATACTTCAAAGACTTTTCCTTAAGGTTAGTGACCAGTCTTTGTTAACAGTATGAAAATTTTCTTCATGTTAATCCCATTGAATCAACAACGCTGTGATTTATAATATGTTATCAACACTAAAAAATACATCGTGTGTGTGTGTATGTGTGTGTTTCTGAAGCAAGGATCCATGACTTCTAATAGATTCTCAAAGGAGTCTCAGATTTAAGAATCATCATCACCAAGCTGTTTAAGGCAGCTAAAATTGGAATTGGCTGCTTCCTATAATATGCTGTTTCAATGTGCATAGTTAAAGTAACTTATTTCATGTTTCAAGATGTCAAGTTAGTAGTTGAATGAGACATAGATTTAAGGTTAAGATTAGTCTTTGGAATATATGTATATATTTTTTGTCTAAAATTTCTAGTATTTGACTACTTATGTTTTGAATTCTTCCTCATACTTCTTGATCTTAGCTTAATTAAGCAAGTTACTATCAGAGATTAGTTGACTGAACCCAACATTAACCATTTTGTACTTTCACAAAACCTTAACATTTTGTTTTTAATGAATCACCAACTCAGTTCACAAAGAGACACAAGATCTTGAGAGGAAAGAGGACTAGAAGTAAAATATATATTTAAGGAAAGAACTGTCATATTAATGCTGGCATATAAAGCAGATATTTGTAAAATTCTGCTGGAGAAAAATCAAGGCAAGAATTTCTAGAACTGTCCTAAAACAATCTCATTTATTTAAATTTTTTTTTAAAAAAAAGCAAAAAGCAAATTGATTGTAAAACATGATGGAAAGCTTATGGCTTTTACCTATCACAGAATATTTGGGCATACAACTTAAACTATAATAATAAATTTACTAATGTTTGATAAAATAAGATGGAGGCATTAAAGATGGCATATAGTTTGTATTTTAAGGTATAGGAAATGTGAAATTCTGAATCATTTTGTCTAAAAACCTGGCTTTTATCTTGCCTTCGGCAAATTTACCATGCCTCAATTTACTCTAAATATCTAAAGGATGCTCATTTTTAGTGCTTTGCACCTTGGAATAAAGGGCATAGTATAAGCACAGGGTATTATTGATATAATCATAAATATTACACACATCTTTTGTTCTTGAATGTGTAGATTTTTTCCCCCAATGACAATATTTCTAAAGCCAGTTTTTTGGTTTTTTTAATGCTGTCAAAGTTTGTAGAATTATCTTGTCTTTGAGCATGGCATCATCTCTTCCCCCCATTTTTTTTTTTTTTTTTGCTACACTGCACAGCATGTGGGATCTTAGTTCCTTCTCCAGGGATCAAACCCGTGCCCCCTGCCAGGGAATTCCCTCTTCCCCAAATGTAGTATTTTACAGTTGCTTTTGTGTTCTGTGGGCTATAGGATCAAAACCAAGAGTATTTTGGGAGTATAAAAGCATTAAGAATCTATTTTTTCTGATATCTTTCATATTTCTAAATATTTAGATTCTCTTTGCCTCTTCATGGAACAAAGTACAATGGGATCAGGTTACTAATACACATATGTAAACATTTTTGCATGGATGGAATTCATTTAGATCTCTTAAGTACTGTCCTTTTTAGGGCTATTTAAATTATTTATGTTTTTTAAGTGTAAAATGTTATTTGATAATATACAATTAAATTTCTTTTAGAAAGTGACCGAAAATAGTAAAATAACGGGCTTCCCTGGTGGCACAGTGGTTGAGAGTCCGCCTGCCGATGCAGGGGACACGGGTTCGTGCCCCGGTCTGGGAAGATCCCACATGCCACGGAGCGGCTGGGCCCGTGAGCCATGGCCGCTGAGCCTGCGCGTCCGGAGCCTGTGCTCCGCTAACGGGAGAGGCCAAACAGTGAGAGGCCCGCGTACTGCAAAAAAAAAAAGTAAAATAACTAACCAGAAACAGAGTTCTTAGGTCTTCTAGTAATTGAGTGTCCTTTTTGACTGATGTCCAACACTTCTAAAGCTCTTGGGAAAACATAAAAAAATTGTGGTTACTCTTCGCTAGTGACACTTTAAAACTAAAATTATAATTGAAGGCTTCTTGAACAAAATATACTGCAATATAGAGATAATGCAGTCTAAGGAACAAATTGCAGGACCCTGATAAGTTTAACTGATTTTGAAGATCTGTCTAAATTTTAACTCATGCATGTCTTACTTAATCCCATTGTTTCTGCCATTAGAAATTAGAGTTCAATAAATTGCGATACACATATATATTTTTACATGAAGGATTCTAGTTTCTAATTTCACTTTTCTGATATCAAAAAAATTCAACTCAAAAAACAGGGTAAAAGTCTTCAGCTATTGCCTCAAGTTTAGCTTTATCCTGTTGAGCTGAGAAAGGATGAGATTTAGATTTGTCTGCTCATAATAGATATTTTTTAGGTCATGGTACTATCCCAGATAAGGTGTTGAAATACCATGGCAGAAACATATAAAATCTAAGCTTTAAACCACAGTAGATTTAAAGAACAAAAAGTTGTAGTAGTATTCTATAATGTCTCTACTTCATCTGATATTAATTCTAAGAATTAATATCCTATCTTGAGAGGCAGGGGTGCCTCCTAGGTTAGAGGGTGGACAAAGCAAAATTCTTCTGAAGGTGATCCTGGCTTATTTGGCTCTAGTAGTCACAACTTTAATAGGAATTCAGTAAACTGAAATACCCATTTAAGTTCCCAAATCAGTGACCTGTCCAAATGAGCATTATAACTGAAATACCCTGAAGAGCAGTTCTAACTCATGAAATGTGTTTTAAGACTAAGACTGGCATTTAATCTGTCCTGTATGTCTCTCAATTTTGTCAGTTTTTGTTGTTTTTTACATCGTGGTTGTATGAAATAACCATTTTTTCCAGGGTATAGACGATATCCTAAAGCTTTACAGATTTTTAAAGATGAGGATTTGAAAAGCTTCCAGTAGTTTTTGTTAAAATGCTATCTTCTCAGTAAAATAACAACTATTGTTTTCACACATCCACATATCACAAGTAGGACAATATGATCGGAGATTGATGTATGATTGCTACCCAACAATCAGCAAAAGGGATAATCTTCACTTGTGAAACTTCAGAGGTACCCTGAAAGTCATTTCCTAAAGTTAGTGCATGTGAGTCTTTTTTCCTTGAATTGTGCAGAATAATTGGCTTGTGGCACATATTTGGAGGAGTAGCAAGTGAAATGGTATAATGACTGCAGAGAAAGTGATCTTGAAATACAACAAGAAGAAACAAATTTTCTTCTTCCACTTTATTGCCCAGCTATTTGGGTCAGGAGGTTGCTATGATAGATCTCTATGCCAGGCCAAGAATGGCCAATTGAAATAGAGTTCTCAAAGAGTTTAAATATATAGATTGTGTATGAGTGCCTATTTTTTTTTCTCCTTTTCTTTACTATCTTAATGCCCTTTCTACTTCTGAAATAATTCATCTGTTTTGCTTTATGACCAGCTTTAATTCTAGTTGTAGAATGATAGCAACCCTAGAGATTGATAGAAAAGAGCATTGAAATACATTTTTTGAATAAAGACACTTAAAAGCATCTACCCAGCTTAGGGTTGAACTGAATTTCTATGAAAGAAAGTTATTGTTTGATATGCTAATTATGCTAAAACCATTTGATTTTAAAAAGTAAGTCTTAAGTTTCAGAAGTTTCACTTTTGGAGGATACTCCTAAAAAAGGCATATTGAACACAGATGGGAAAATATAAAATATTTCTGAAAGAATTATTCAGTATTATTCAACGTTTAATTTCATGTTTGTTATTGTACCACAAGGATAGCGTCATTCTTGGATTAAAATGTTGGATTTTTGTTAATATACTTAAATCTGTAACCAGTGGTAACACCCTTAGTATTTTTTATTATAGATTATATTTTATTTCAATAAACTTTGATATTTAGACCAAAAAGTCTTTCTGCTATATATATTAATCTCATTAAGCTACTTCTTACAAATGTTAAGAGTGGGGAAATGGGGAATTGACATTAATTCACATTTACTTAGGATTAACTCTTATCATACTTGGACCAACTCTTGATAAAGACAGTGCTTTTCCCTCAAGAGACAGTGAACAAAGAAACAATTAACTCTAAATTATATAATAGTTAACTACCTGATCCCAGTGGTAGATTTGTTATATCTGATACTTCTATTCTCTTGGAGGACTAAGTTAGCAAGAACTGAGGAGGGAATATTTTCTCTTTACACCATGCCAATCCTAATATAAAGTTTTTTGTCCAACAGTTTTTTTGTCCAACAAAGTTTTTGTCAGCCGATGTCCGGCATTTCTCTGTGAAAGCTTTCTTTCTTTCTTTTTAAATTATTTATTTAGGCTGCACCAGGTCTTAGTTGCAGCATGCGGACTTCTTAGTTGCGGCGTGCATGTGGGATCTAGTTCCACGACCAGGGATCGAACCTGGACCCCCTGCACTGGGAGTGCAGAGTCCTACCCACTGGACCACCAGGGAAGTCCCTGGGAAAGCTTTCTTAGACTCCCCAGCCTTCTAGGCAGAATTAATCATTCCACACAGTGTTTTGACGACTTCTCCTCATTTATAGCACTTAAGCTAGACTATGAGCCTTTTAAGAACAGGGATCATGTTTTATTCATCTTGATTTTGTTGGCAATATTACATGATCATTGGCACTTTAAATGAACCTAATATCTACTTAGAGGAATTTTTTTAAATACCTATATTATGTGGTAAGTTATATTGCTTGCCTGTCCTTTAAATAAGTAAGTTGAGTTATTTAATCAGTTTTCCCCTTTAGCATAAAAGTTATATAGATAGAAGGAACCAAAATCCTTAATCTGTTTCCCGCTACCCCCTGACTCCCCTGATTTTCCGTGGGTATCATCCTGTATCCTCCTAGGCTGCTTGGGGAACAGCAGCCTCAACAAAACTAAAGTAAGCAGCCTTGTTCTTTCCCCATCTCATACCCTTTTTACAGGGTCTCTTTCCTCACTTTATATTATCCTATTAAGTACGTACCTATTAATTTGTTGGAGCTGAGATCTGAAGCCAAGCAATCTGACTCCAGAGACTGTGCTCACAAATATATCTGGAAGGGGACAGATAAATCTAGGTCAGGTCTGTGTTCAAATTCTGACTCTTGACTTTTTAAGACACATCTGTTTCAAACCCTGCAGAAATCTTCAAAATCAGGCCTATTAGCCTCCTTTGTACTCACTAGTCTTAAAGCCAGTTAATTCTGCACAGCCTCTTTTCTCAACTGTAAAACAGAATAATTTCTCTCTCTTAAAATTGTTATAAAGATTAATGTACTTAAATTGTCAAATACATAATAAACACCCAATAAATTATAGCAGATTGTGGATAACAGACTAGGGATAACTTTTTTCTTACCAGCCAAGAACTTTAAACGTGAAAAAACACCTCTTTAAATTAGGAAGGCCCCTTAATCCTTATAAAAGTAAACATTTTTTGATCCTCTCCCAATTATAATGCTGATCCTACCATAAGAACTGAGATCAACCTGGACTCAGAAGGGCCCAGAGTGAAAAACATGGAACAAACAAAACTTCAGAATACATAAAATAATATAATCATAAATTCCAGATAAGACTTTGGAAATCGTGACATGTTCTCCCTGGAGATTCATTAGTTTACTCATTTATCAAGGAAGATTCAGGAAGTTAGACTTAATAGGAAGGACCGTATTTGGACAGTCAATGATCTATCTTTAAAGCTATGGCATTAAATTTTAAAATTAAGTGCAGTAGAAGTCAAGAGCATAGGACCAAGAAAGTCAGCCAGGCTGAAGTCAGCACCTTCAACGATGTCAGGGTCATGTAGGGGAGTAAAGAATAATTTTCCTTCTACTACCCTTCTAAGTTCTTGGCTGGGGCCTTGTACAGAAGACAGATTAATAAGAGAAAAACAAATTTATAATATGTTTACATGGGAGATAGGGAAAAATTAGTAACTCACAGAGGTAGCTTAGAATTCTGGCTTAAATACCATTTCAGTTAAAGACAAAAGAAAGTGTGTGGAGAGTAAGGTTTGTTATGCACATTAAAGTCTTTAAATTGGTGCCTTCTCCATTGATTAGATTCTCTTGTGATTTAGTCCTCCTCTTTCTGGTAAAGGAAGATTTCCTTTATAAGTATAAATTTCCATTACAAAGAAGCAACTTTGTTTTCAGAGCTTCTGTATCTGCTATTTCTCCAAATAATTCTTATTGCAAAGAGGCATATTTTGGGGTGGCATATTCTGCTACCCTTCAATCAACTCAGGCAAAAGGTGATAGCATTTAAAGGATTCTTCATCCTTTTGAGGACTTTTCTTTGGGCTGCCAACTTTACTAAATAAATCACTATAAAGAAATGGTGATACTTTAAATAAAATATAGTAGCCTCTGAACCCTGGCATTCCACTGAATGTCCTAGTCCTTAAAATATGGAACTAACTGGTTACTAATAAGTATTATATCAGCAGTACTCCCTATTTATTGGAATATTATCATGTATCAGACATTGAGCTGTTTATATTCTTATCCTTACTTAATCCTCACAAAAATTTTAAGAGATTGATACTATCACAGTTAAGGAAACAGAAACTTGAAAGATTAAGCAACTTACAAAAAGTCAGTGCTAGTGGCAACTTGAAATTTAAAACTGAACCTGTCTAATACTCTATAGTCCATTCTCTTTACTTCACAATTATGGAAGCATTCACAAATTTGCATACCTAATATGTTCCAATGACCTCCTTCCTTTTTAAACCACTTCTTATATTTCTGATATTTTTCATCTACATTTCTGGTATCCAATCAAAATTTTAAGCCTGGGATCACTAAAGATTTGCTCCTCTTCTAGATGTGTCATTGTTTTAGTCCTTACAGTTAGGTCTATGATCCGTTTCAAGTTAATTTTTCTTTTTCTTTTTAATTGAATAAATTTGATGTGTAACACTGTGTAAGTTTAAGGTACACAGCATGTTACTTTGATACATTTATATATTTAATATGATTGCTGATTGCTCATAATATGCTTATTACATAATTATAGTGCAATATTATTGTCTATATTTATTACACTGTGCATTAGATCTCTATGGCTTATTTACTACTTGTTACAAGTCTATACCATTAAGCACCATCACTCTTATTCCCCACCCATCACCGTCCCCTAGTAACCACCATTTTACTGTCTTTCACAGTTTTAACTTTTTTACATTCCACATGTAAGTGATATTGTACAGTTCTTATCTTTCTCTGTCTGACTTATCTCAGCATAATTTGCTCAAGGTCCATCCATGTTATTGCAAATGAGAGAATATCTTCCTTTCTCATGGCTGAGTTATATTCTGTTGTTAATGTGTACATATCTTTTTTATCCATTTATCGGTTGATGGGTATTTGGGCCATTTCCATATCTTGGCTGTTGTGAATAAAGCCACGATAAACATGGGAGTACATATATTTCGTCTGAATCCTGTTTTCATTTTTGGGGGGGTATATACCCAAAAATAGAATTGCTGGATCCTATGGTAGATCTATTCTTAATTTTTTAGGAACCTCCATATTGTTTTCCATATTGGTTGGACCAGTTTACATTCCCATGTATAAGGGTACCCTTTACATCACATCCTTACAAGCACCTGTTGTCTCTTATCTTGTTGGTGATAGCCATTCTAACAGGTGTGTGATGATATCTCATTGTGGTTTTGATTTGCACTTCCCTGATGATTAGTGATGTTGAACACCTCTTCATGTGTCTGTTGGCCATTTTGATGTCCTCTTTGATAAATGTCTAGTTCAGCCCATTTTTTATTTGGATTGTTTGGGCTTTTTGTTGCTGAGTGACCAAGTTATTTGTATATATTGGATATTAACCCCTTATCCAATACATGGTTTGCAAAAATTTTCTCCCATTATTTACATTGTCTTTTCATTTTGTTAATTGTTTCTTTTGCTATGCAGCTTTTGAGTTTGATATAGTCCCATTTGTTGATTTTTTTTCTCTTTTTGTTTGTGCTTTGGCATCATACCCCCAAAATTATTGCCAAGATCAATATCGATGAGATTCTTCCACATGTTTTCTTCTAGGAGTTTTATGGTATCACGTTTTAAAAATTCAAAAAATTCATGTTGAGTGAATTTTTCTGAGTGGCCTGAAATATAGGGGTCCAGTTTCATTTTTCTGCATGCATTTTTCCAGTTTTCCCAGCACCATTTGCGGAAGAGACTGTCCTTTCCCTTTGAGTATTCTTGGCTCCCTTCTTGAATATTAGTTGATTGTATATGTTGGGGATTAACTCTGGACTCTCTATTCTGTTCCATTGGTCGACGTGTCTATTTTTGTGCCAGTACCATACTGTTTTGATTATTTTGGCTTTGTAGTATAGTTTGAAATCTGGAAGTGTAATACGTCCAGCTTTGTTCTTTTGTCTCTGGATTGCTTTGACTATTCAGGGTCTTTTATGGTTCAACACAAATTTAGGATTGTTTCGTCTATTTCTGTGAAGAATGTCTTTAGCATATTGATGGGTAATGCATTGAATCTCTGAATGGCTTTGGGTAGTATGTCCATTTTAACAATATTAATTCTTCCAATCCATAAGTATGGGATATCATGCCATTTGTTTGTGTATTCAATTTCTTTCAGTAAAGTTTTGTAGTTTTCATTATACAGATCTTTCATTTACTTAAATTTATTCCTCAGTATTTTATTATTTTTGATGCTATGTGAATGGGATGGTTTCATTTCTTTTTCAGATACTTCAGTGATTTCGTATGTTGATTTTGGAAGGCAGCTATGCTCACCACTGTACCACCAACGCTACACTGTCTGTTGATTTTGTATCCTGCCACTTTACTGAAATTGTTGACTAATTCCAAGTTTTTTTGACCAATTCTTTGGGACTTTTTATATATAGGATCATATCATCAGCAAATAATGACAGTTTCACTTCTTTCTTTCTGATTTGGATGCCTTTTATTTCTTTATCTTGACTAATTGCTCTAGCTAGGACTTCCAGAGCTATATTTAATAGGTGTGGTGAGACTGGGCATCCTTGCCTTATTCCTGACCTTAAGAGAAACATTTTCAATTTCTCACCATTTCATTTCTAATTTTATTTGAGTCATCTCTTTTCTTCTTAGCCTAACTAAATGTTCATCAATCTTGTTTACCTTTTCAAAGACCCAGCTCTTAGTTTTGTTGATTTTTCTATTGTTTTTATGGTCTCTATTTCATTTATGTCTCCTCTGACCCTTACTATTTCCTTCCTTCTGCTGACTTTGAGCTTAATTTGTTCTTTTTCTAGTTCCTTGAGGTGTAAAGTTATATTATTTGAGATCTAATTTCTTAACAAATGTGTTTATTGCTATAAACTTTCCTCTCAGAACTGCTTTTGCTGCATTCCACAATATTTGATATGTTGTGTTTTCATTTTCATTTGTTTTGAGATAAACTTTAACTTCCCTTTTTCTTCTTTGATCAAATGAAGTGTGTTGTTTAGTTTCTACATATTTGTACATCTTCTCACTTTCCTCTTATTGTTGATTTCTATTTTTTTTACCATTGTGTTCAGAGAAGATAGTTGGTATGATTTCAAACTCCTTAAATTTACTAAGATTTGTGGCTAATCATGTGACCTCTCCTGGAGAATGTTTCATGTGCACTTGAGAAGAATGTATTCTGCTCCTGTTTGGTGGAATGTTCTGTCTATTAAGCTCATTTGTTCTAACATGTGGTTCAATTCCAATGTTTCCTTGTGGGTTTTCTGTCTGGAAAATGTATCCCTTGCTGATAGTGGGGTTTTGAAGTCCCTAACAATTATTGTATTGTTGTCTATTTCTCCCTTAAATCTATTATTAATTGCTTAATATAGTTCGGTGCTAGGGTGTTGGGAGTGTGTATATTTACAGTTGTTGTATCTCCTTAATGTATTGACCCTTTATCATTATTTAATTACTTTCTTTGTCTTTTCTTACTCTTTATGACTTGCAGTCTTCTTTTGTCTGATATAACTATGACTAAACCTGCGTCTTTTCATTTCAATTTGCTTGAAATATCATCATCCATCCTTTCACTTTGACCCTATGTGTGTCTATAAAGCTGAAACGAGGACTTCCCTGGTGGCACAGTGGTTAAGAATCGACCTGCCAGTGCAGGGGGACACAGGTTTGAGCCCTGGTCCGGGAAGATCCCACATGCCACAGAGCAACTAAGCCCGTGCACCACAACTACTGAGCCCGCATGCCACAACTACTGAAGCCCGCATGCCTAGAGCCCGTGCTCCGCAACAAGAGAAGCCACCGTGATGAGAAGCCTGTGCACTGCAACAGAGTAGCCCCCTCACGCTGCAACTAGAGAAAGCCCTCATGCAGCCAAAAAAATAATAATAATTAAAAAAAAATAGAATCTGTAATTTTAAAACTCCCTGCAAACAAAAGTCTAGGACCAGATGGCTTTCCTGGGGAATTCTACCAAACATATAAAGAAGAACTTACACCTGTCGTTCTCAGACAATTCCAAAAAACTGAAGAGGAGGAAACACTACCAAATTCATTCTGCAAGGCCACCATTACTCTGATAACAAAACCAGACAAAGACACCACAAAAGAAATTACAGGCCAATATCTGTCATGAATATAGTTGCAAAAATTCTCAATGAAATATTAGCAAACCAAATCCAACAATACATAAAAAGGATAATACACCATGATCAAGTTGGATTCATTCCAGGGTCGCAAGAATGGTTCAAGATACGTAAATCAATCAACATATGTTCATTGACATTAATGTTAACACCACATTAACAAAAAGACAAATCTGCATGATCGTCTCAATAGATGCAGAAAAAGCATTTAACAAAATTCAACATCCATTTATGATCAAAAACTCTCACCAAAGTGTGTATAGAGTGAACATATCTCAACATAATAAAGGCCACTTACAACAAACCCACAGCCAACATAATACTCAACAGTGAAAAGCTGAAAGCCTTCCTACTAAATTCAGGAACAAGACAAGGATGCCCACTGTCACCACTTCTATTCAACATAGTATTGGAAGTCCTAGCTACAAAAATAAGACAATAAAAAGAAATGAAAAGTATCCAAATTGGAAGGGAAGAAGTAAAACCATTACTATTTGCAGATGACATGATACTTTATATAGAAAACCCTGAAGTCTCCACACAAAAACTATTAGAATAAATAATTTCAGCAAGGTAGCAGGATACAAGATTAATATACAGAAATCTGTTGTGTTTCTATACACTAATAATGATATATTAACAAAAATAAACAATTGGGCCCTAATTAAACTTAAATACTTTTTCACAGCAAAAGAAACCACAAACAAGATTGAAAAGACAACCCTCAGAATGGGAGGAAATACTTGCAAATGAAGCAACTGACAAAGGATTAATCTCCAAAATATACAAGCAGCTCATGCAGCTCAATATCAAAAAAACAAACAACCCAATCAAAAAATGGGCAGAAGACCTAAATAGACATTAGGCTGAGTAAAAAAAAAAAGATAGTTTTAAACTGAACAGTTCCCAGAGGTATGCAGGGCAATAAGTTCAAGCTTCAACCAGCCAAAGCAGAGAGTTCTGAGTGATCAACTAGGGCATACATTGTTGACCACAAAGAAAGCACCCCACAGTATTATGATTAAACTACCCCTTGAATGAACAGATCCTGAAAACAAAGCGCATATTTATCAAACTGATGAACAAATAACTTAAATGCCTTATATTCCTTGAAGGAAGACAACAAAATCCATACATTCAACAATACAGCATTCATAATATTCAGCATCCAGTCAAAAATTATTAGACTTGCCAGAAACCAAGAAAATGTGATCCCTAACCAGGAAGAAACCTCAAATGAAAGGGATTGTAAGAGATTTTAAATTAGCAGACAAGGACCTAAAATACTATTGTATATTTATGTATTTAAAGGCAAACATGAACATAATGAAGAGAGAAATCAAAAATATTCTTAAAAAACCAAATAAAGCATTTAGAGATTTAAAAAAATATGTGAAATAAAATTTTCACAGGATAAGATTAACAGTGGATTAGACATTGCAGATGAAAAGACTGGTAAACAAAAGCAAGAAGATTAAATGAATAAAAAAATAAACAAGTTCAGTGACCCTTGAAGCAACATCATCTTAGAAAATACATGTAAATGAAGTCTTAGAATAACAGTACAGAGTGTAGAAAAAACAAAAATGATGGCCAAAGTTTTCTTATTTGATTTTTTAAAAAAGTTACAGAGCCACAAAGCTCAACAAATCACAAATAGGAAATACACACACCAACACACATCATAATCAAATTGCTAAAAACCAGTGATAAATAGAAAATCTTAAGCAATCAGGAGAGGAGAGGGGGAGGAATATCTCATCTTTGCACCTTCCCACCCAGAATACTTGTTAAAGTTATCCAATAACGCAAGACCCCTAGACATTGGCTGGCGCCTTAGTAGCTGTCACCACATAACACATGCCAAGGGACTGATACTTTGGACAAAGGGCTCACTGCGTTGTACCAAGGAGAGAGATTCCTTTGGTGCTAAGTCCCAACCCAGATCCTTTGGAAAGACAGCCACCTAGGAGTAGACCATGCCCCTTCCCTTCCTTTTCCCATAACCACCTAAAAGGTTGGCACTATGAGTCATCAGGCAGAGATACAAAGTGAAAGCTGTGGCTTCCCCAATGAAGCAAAAGGCAGATCTGTAGCACAGTAGTTTCCATCTTTCAAAAATACCATGGTATTTCTGCAGCACAGCAAAGGGATTAGTTTAAACCTAACTTAAGCCAAGCGTCCTTAAACCAGACAACCATTGCCATGAGAGAGGTCCCTAACCCTAACAATACTGATTTAAGGCTCTCTGGAGGAAAACAATATGAGCAGAATAAAGGACCTCCCCCCAGTATATGCAGTGTCGAAGGAAGGAAGGAAAGGAGAGAAGGAGGGAAGAAGGGAGGGGAAAAGGGAGGGACAGCCAGTTTAATGAGAGACATAATGGTCTCTTCAAATAACGTAATTTTACTCTAGTCTGCAAATAGATGCCTAAATGGGTCTCTATCTTGCCCCAGGCCTTAATCTCTCTTAAGTCTCCTTGGGTAACTTACACCTTATAGCAACTTAAAACAACTTTCCAATGCTTGTTCCTATCTTTAGAGGCGTTGTCTTTCCTCTATGTATATGAAGACTCATTATATATGAGGCCCTTTTAATAATGTCTCCCTGTATCTTTATGGATTTTCAATCCTGCCCCCCACCGCGTAAGGGTCGGAAGCTAGATCAAGGATGCATAGTCCTTTTGGACCCATTAACTGTGGATTATCTGTCAGGCTAGGCACCTGCCCATCGGATAGGAGACCCTTTTGAGCTCGAACTTCCACTACCTGAAATCTTCTTCAATATCCAGATAATAAAGGGGTGGGTAATTCTTCTGAGCTCTCACTCCAATCCCCTCAAGGAAATAAAAATGAGTTGTCCACGGTCATCTCCATAGACAGTGTGGACTACCAAGAAGGGAAATAGAAAATCCCACTTAGTGAATGAAAATTACATTCAGAGAGAATAATAAAATCACCATATCCCATAATGATGAAATCAAAATCAGTATCAGGCAACAGAAGCCTGCCAAGTGCAGCTGTGCACCATTCCATTGGCTATTTGTTTTGTTACTTTTGGTCTGTGTGCTTTTGTTGGTTTGCAGTCTGGAGGCCCAAACCCTCCAAGCAAGTCACTGTTTCAACCAAACATAGCAAATGTTGAGGCCTGCATACCATCAAGTGTGAATAATGCAAGCTCTGCAGCCCAAAGGTCCTGCCAGCTTGCCTGCCAACAATCAAACCAACTCATAAAGCAAAAGGCCCATAATAATTGGCTTAGTTGGAGGACCTGCCTGCAGTTTAATTCTAGATCTCTAACTACCTCAGCCGTGGATATTTAAATAAACAACTTGACCGTTAATAACATGCACCTAAATCAGGCCATAAGGTTTAAAACCTATTTGTTGCAGAATTCCCTTCATCCCCCATCGGGGGAAAACCTAGGACTGCTGGGAGTTTTTAGATTTGGCCAGCCCTATATGGGAGTTTAAATGTGCCAACTGGGTTCTGGTACTTTGGCCCAATTATGGCAGTACCATGGATGCCAGCATCCCTTTTGCTAGCTGTGTACCCACAAAGCTTCTTGACTTAAGCTTGCAAGTAAAGCTCCCAGGCCCAACATTGCCTTCAAATTCCACAAGCGGCTTATTCTCCTTATACCATAAAGTCAGAAAAACGTGAGCCCTATCAATCTGAGTGGGTATCCACTTACGAAGGACGCACCAGTCCCACACCCCAGATGCCACTGCTGTGGTCCAGGAGTTCACCACTAGATGACATCGCCTCAGACACCATCTCTCCTGTCCAAGATCTGCGCACCAAACGCTGAGACCACTGCCCAAGCTACGCCCATGGATGGCCTCTCCTAAGCCACTGACAAATTAGACACAGGTCACTTATTGCTTCTCCTCTTTTGCTATGAGGGGTCCTATTATGCTTGCTGTTTATGTGGCCCATGATCCTAGTATACTCCTTGCTCTCTGCCAAAATACATACCTTTATACTCCCATGTCTAATGGGAAACCCTGTTTCCCAAATAGCACTACGATCTGTGTCATTCTAAAAATTAATGAAAATGATTGCTTTCCCCAGGAGGCAACTACCTCATATGAGCCCACTCCCCACTGCATTCTCCTACTCCCCCCTCTGGCTTGCCACTTCTCACCTTGCATGTCTGACCATGGCTACCACACTACCCTTGCCCCTTGGTTACAAATACTACTGACATTTATATATACCTTATTGAACTCTCAGTTCATTCTCTCCAACAATATAACTGCAGAACCTACCACCATGACCCAAACACACTAAGATATTGTCATGAAAAATATAACTTAGACTTTTAACATACCTGACAACTCCAAGATATTGTTAGAGACCTCTAACAATTAGAGGTCTCTAATATTGTTAGAGACCTCAGAAATTTCAGATCTGTTTTCACGGCCATGTAAATGGGGAACTTAGTTATGGCCAGCCCATTAGGACTCCTTGTACTTCTGTCTTCTTCCTTTTCACTCTCATAATAAAATATTTTCTATGCCATTCAGGGCAACTTATGCTCTACTCTCTAAAATTCTCCTCTACTATTCAGGCCACTCAAATGCCCCAAATAACTGAACTCGAAACTGATGATAAGACATTAGGGGTCAATTGTAATATTTTTAAAATGCTATCTTAAGATATTTTTTATTGAGGTATAATTGACAGATAGGAACTGTACATACGTAAGGTGTACAGCTTGATGTTCTGATATTGTGAAATGATCACCACAACCAACTAATTAACATATCCGTCACCTCACATAGCTACCATTTTTCTTTTCTTTTCCTTCCTTTGTAGTGAAAACACTTAACATCTCTCTCAGGAAATTTCAAGTACACAATACAGTATTGTTAACTATAGTCACCATGCTGTACATGAGACCTTCAGAACTCATTCATCGTGTATAACTGAAACTTTGTCCCGTTTGACCAACATTTCCCTATTTTCTCCTTCCTTCTGTCCCTGGCAACTGTCATATTCTCTGCTTCTATGAAATTGACTATTTTAGATTCCATATATAAGTAAGATCATGCAGTATTTGTCTTTAAGTGTCTGACTTATTTCACTTAGCATAATGTCTTTCAGGCTCATCCATGTTGTACCAAATGGCAGGATATCCTTTTATAAGGCTGAATAATATTTTATTGTATATATGTGTATACACACACACACACACACACACACATCTTCTTTATCCATTCACCCATCAGTGAACATTTAGGTTGTTTCCAGGCTACAATAAACATAGGAGTGCAGATATCTCCTCAAGATTCAGACTTCATTTCTTTAAAATATATATCGAGAAGTTAAAAACACTATCTTCATCAATTTTAAGCCCCTGGCTAGTGGCAAGTCAGTTTCCCTTCTTGAGTGGCTAAATCCACACCCAACCACTTCCCTTACTGGGCTCTCACACTCCAGGCCACTATGCACCCAACCTAACTGCCGTGGGACAAGGTACCAGACAAGTAAGACAGTCCCTATGCCCCTAGTTAAATCATTCAAATTAGCCAATCCACAGAAGAGTCATGAAACCTAACTGACCACACCTCATTTACCATACATAGGATGCCCCCTACAGCTCTAATTTGTTGTTACCCTGTCCCTGGGTGCAATCTCTCATGGTACTGCATGGTAGCTTTTTCTTGTTCAGCGCTGTAAGTAACAGAGTTTTGCCTTTCATCTATCCCAAGTATCATTGTATCCCACCATCAAAAGAATCTTTAAATGTTATAAACAATTAGAAAACGGGCTATAAAAAATGATCTAAGCTTCTACCTTAAGAGGAGAGAAAGAGCAAATCGAACCCAAGTAAGCAGACAGAAATAATGAATGATAAGAGAAGGAAAAAATGGATAGAAAATAGACAAATGATAAAGAAAATAATGAAACAAAAAGCTGGTTCTTTGAGGGTAGAAAAAATTGTAAATTACTTTAGCCAGGCTGACCTAGAGAAAAAGAGAAAAGACACAAATGCCAAGAATGAAAGAGGAGACATCACTAGAAATCCTACAGCCATTAAAAGGACAATAGGGAATGTATTAATAATTTTCTGCCGATAAGTGTGATCACTTACATAAAATGGATAAATTCCTTGAAAGACACAAGTTACCAAAATCAGTTTCAAGATGAAATAGAAAATCTTAGTAGCCTTATGTCTATTTAGAAAATTGAGTCTATACGTTTAACACCTCCTCAAAAGAAAAGTCCATGCCCAAATGTCATCACTGGTAAATTCTATCAAACATTTAAGAACAAAATAACACCAATCTTACACAAACTCCTTCAGAAAAAGGCAAAGGAGGGAACATTTCTCTATTACATTTATGAGGCCAGTAATACCTTCATAAGCATTATAAGAAAAGAGAACTACAGGCTAATATTCCTCATGGAAACAATACAAAAATCTTTAACAGCAACAATAACCACCACAAAGAATGAAGACTCAAACTGTCTGATTTCAAACCTTGCTACAAAGCAACAAAAATAAATATGTTACTGTCATAAGGATAGACATATTGATCAATGAAATAGAATTTAGAGTTCAGAAATAGAACCATATGTCTATGGTCAGCTGAATTTGACAAGGTGCCAAGACTATTCAACGGGGAAAGGATTATCTTTTTGAAAAATGGTGCTGAAACAACTGATGATACACATGCAAAAAAATGAAATTTGACCCTTACCTCATACCATATAAAAAAAGTAACCCCAGGGCTTCCCTGGTGGCGCAGTGGTTGGGAGTCCGCCTGCCGATGCAGGGGACACGGGTTCGTGCCCCGGTCCGGGAAGATCCCATGTGCCGCGGAGCGGCTGGGCCCGTGAGCCATGGCCGCTGAGCCTGTGCGTCCGGAGCCTGTGCTTCGCAATGGGAGAGGCCACAACAGTGACAGGCCCACGTACCGTAAAAAAAAAAAAAAAAAAAAAAATTAACCCCAAATTGATCATACACCTAAATGTAAGAGCTAAAACTGTAAAACTCTTAGGAGAAAACATACTGGTAAGTCTTCATGACTTCTGGTTTGGCAATGAATCCATAGAAATGACACCAAAAGCACAAGCATCAAGAAAATGTAGATTGTACTTCATCAAAATTTAACACTTTTGTTTTTCAAAGGATACCCTAATAAACTGAACCACCACAGCATGGGAGGAAATATTTACAAATCATATTATCTGATAAAGGACTTCTACCTAGAATATATAAAGAATTCTTACAACTCAATAAAAAAAGGCAAATAACAATAAAAAATGAACAAAAGGTCTGAAGAGACATTTCTCCAAGGAAGATGTACAAATAGCCTATAAGCACTGGAAAAGACGCTCGGCTTTATAACTCGTCAGAGGAATACAAACCAAAACCACAACAGATACCATTTCACACCCACTAGATTGGCTAGAATAAAAAGAGAGTAAATATTGTAAGAAAAAGGAAAAATCAGAACTTGCATATACTGTTCATGGGAATACAAAATTGTGCAGCCAATTTGGAAAACAGCACGACAGTTCCTCAACATAGAGCTACCATATGGCCCAGCAATTCCACTACTAGGTGTATACCCAAGAGAAACGGAAACATATGCCCACATAAAACATGTTCAGGAATGTTCATAATAGCATTATTCACAATAGCTAAAAGATGAAAACAAACCAAATGTGCATCAGATACATGTATAAGTGAATCACACTGCTGTACACCTGAAACTATCACAACATTGTTAATCAACTATACTCCAATACCAAATAAAAAGTTAAAAAAAAAAGAGAGAAAACAAATGTCCATCAGCCAACTCTGAATGAATGAACAATGTGTGAAATAACCATACAGGTAACATTTTTCAGGCATAAAAATGAATGAAGTATTGATACACGCCACAACAGGGATGAACCTTAAAAACATTATGCTAAGTGAAAAAAGCCAGTCACAAAAGATAATATATGATTTCATTTACATAAAATGTCCAGAATTGCCAAAACTATAGACAGAAGGTAAATTAGTGGGTGCGTAGGATTAGAGTCAGGGGAGGGAAGTGAGTGAGGTGACAATTTAAAAAGAGTACAGGGACTTCCCTGGTGGCGCAGTGGTTAAGAATCTGCCTGCCAATGCAGGGGACACGGGTTTGAGCCCTGGTCCGGGAAGATCCCACATGCTGTGGAGCAACTAAGCCTGTGGGCCACAACTACTGAGCCTGCTCTCTAAAGTCGGCGAGCCACAACTACTGAGCCTGCATGCCACAACTACTAAAGTCGTGCACCTAGAGCCCGTTTCTCTTGTTCTCTGCAACAAGAGAAATGACTGCAACAAGAAGCCTGCTCACCGCAGGTAAAGAAATCCTGTGTGCAGCAACAAAGACCTGACATGGCCAAAAATAAAAATAATTAAAAAAAAAAAGTACAGAGTTTCTTTTCTTTTTAATATAAATTTATTTATTTATTTTTGGCTGCGTTGGGTTTTCGTTGCTGCATGCAGGCTTTCTCTGGTTGTGGTGAGCGGGGGCTACTCTTTGTTGCGGTGTGCATGCTTCTCATTGCAGTGGCTTCTCTTGTTGCAGAGCATAGGCTCTAGGCGCACGGGCTTCAGTAGTTGTGGCACGTGGGCTCAGTAGTTGTGGCTTGCGGGCTCTAGAACGCAGGCTCAGTAGTTGTTGCACAAGGGCTTAGTTGCTCCATAGCATGTGGGATCTTCTCAGTCCAGGGCTCGAACCCGTGTTCCCTGCATTGGCAGGTGGATTCTTAACCATTGCGCCACCAGGGAAGCCCCAGGGTTTCTTTCTGAGGTGAAAACTGTAGTGATCACTGTACATATCTGTAAATGTATTAAAATCATTGAGTTGTACACTTTTTAGATTTTATTATTTTAAAAAACTTTTTTATTATAGAAAATTTCAAACATACATAAAAGTAGAAGAAATAGTGTAATAAAGCCCCATGAATCCATCAATTAGCTTCAAGAATTATCAACACATGGCCAATCTCATATCATCTATATCATTCTCTTGTCCCCTCTCCTTTTTTTTAAAATAGTAGGTCCTTGTTGGTTATTCATTTTAAATATAGTAGTGTGTACATGTCAATCCAAACCAAATAACTGGGTGACCTGTGTGGTATATGAATTATCTTTCAACAAAGCAGTTTTGAAACAAACAAAAATCCTTAACAAAACTGCAGTAAATGAAATCCAGCCACACACACACACACACACACACACACACACACACACACAAACTCCATAACCAAGTATGAATTTTCCCTGGTATGCAAAGTTGATTTAACATTTTAATATCAGTCAATGTAATTCAGCATATTAGCAGAATGAAGGGGAAAATCTATATACAGAAAAAGCATTTGACAAAATTCAACACCCATTTGCAATAAAAACTCTTAGCATATTAGGAAGAGCAGGGAACTTCCTCAGCCTCATAAAGGGTATAAATGAAAAACTCACAGCTGACATCACACTTCATGGTGAAAGACTGAATGCTTTTCCCCTAAAATTGGGTACTATGCAAGAATGTCTGCCCTCACAACTCCTATTCAACATTCGGTTGGAGATATTAGCCAATGCAATAAGGCAATGGGGGGGGAGGGGAGGCATTTAGGTTGGTAAGGAAGATATAATGCTGCCTTTGTTTCCAGAAGACATGATAGTGTACATCAAAAACCTTGCGGCATCTCCAAAAAAGCTAGTAGAATTAATAAGTATATTTAGCAATGTCACAAGATATAAGGGCTCCATACAAAAATCAATTATGTTTCTATGTAGCAGCAGTGAACAATCAAAAATTAAACATTTTAAATACCATTTACAATAGCATCAAAAATATTAAATACTTAGGGATAAATTTAACAAAAATTGTTTAAGACTTATACACTGAAAATTAAAACACATTGCTGAGAGGTTTTAAAGAAGGCCTACTAAATGAAGAGATACTCGAATTATAGTTTGGAAGATTTGATATTGTTTGTTAATGTCAGTTCTCCCCAAATTTATCTATATATTCAACATAAATCATTCAAAATTCCAGCAGCATTTTTTGGTAGATATTGGTATTGGTAGGCTGATTTAAAAACTTACATGGAAATGCAAAGGGGTGAAATAAAGACTATGGTATTAGTGAAAATATAGACATACAGATCAATGGAGCAGAATAGACTTACATATATAGGGTAAGTTGATTTTTTTTAAACAAGGGTGCTAAGATAATAAATGGGGAAAAGATAGTGTTTTCAGCAAATTATACTGGAAAAACTAGATATCCATACAGAAAAAAAAATGTACCTCACCCCTTTAATGTATGCCATACATAAATCAACTTGAAATAGATTTTATCTAAATCAAAAACTAAAACTATACAAGTTCTGGACAAAAACATAGGAGAAAGGCATATGTGATCTTGGGGTAGGCAAAGATTTCTAAGATAGGACAAAACGTATGCATGAACCTTTAACAAAAATTGATAAATTGAACTTCATCAAAATTGAAAACTATTCTTCATCACAGCAAGATCTTTTTTGACTCACCTCCTAGAGTAATGAAAATAAAAACAAAAATAAACAAATGGGACCTAATTAAACTTAAAAGCTTTTTGCACAGCAAAGGAAACCATAAACAAGACAAAGAGACAACACACAGAATGGGAGAAAATATTTACAAATGATGTAACTGACAAGGGATTAGTCTCCAAAATTTACAAACAGCTCATGTGGCTTAATATCATCAAAACAAACAACCCAAACAAAAAATGGGCAGAAGGCCTAAACAGACATTCCTCCGAAGAAGACATACAGATGGCCCACAAACACATGAAAAGATGCTCAACATCACCAATTATTAGAGAAATGCAAACCAAAACTATAATGAGGTATCACCTCACACCAGTCAAAATGGCTATCATCAAAAAATCCACAAGCAACAAATGCTGGAGAGGATGTGGAGAGAAGGGAACCCTCCTACACTGTTGGTAGGAATTTAAATTGGTACAGCCACGATGGAGAAGAGTATGGAGGTTCCTTAAAAAACTGAAAAAAGAGCTACCATATGATCCTGCAGTTCCACTCCTGGGCATATATCCAGAGAAAATCATGGTCCAAAAAGGATACATGCACCCGGATGTTCATTGCAGCAATGTTTACAGTAGCCAAGACATGGAAGCAACCTATGTGTCCATCAATAGAGGAATGGATAAAGAAGATGTGGTACCTATATACAAAGGAATATTACTAAGCCATTAAAAATGAATTAATGCCATTTGCAGCATCATGGTTGGACTTAGAGATTGTCATACTGAGTGAAGTTAAGTCAGAGGAAGAGAAATATACGATACTGCGAATATGTGGAATCTAAAAAGAAATGAAACAAATGAACTTATTTACAAAACAGAAACAGACTCACAGACTTACAGAACAAACTAATGGTTACCAGGGGGGAAGGGGACAATTAGGGAGTGTGGGACTGACATGTATACACTGTTATATTTTAAATGGATAACCAACAAGGACCTACTTTGTAACACAGGGAACTCTGCTCAATATTATGTTACAAGCTAAATGGGAAAAGAATTTGAAAAAGAATAGATATATGTATATGTGTAACTGAATCACTTCACCATACACCTGAAACTATCACAACATTGTTAATCAACTATACTCCAATATAAAATAAAAAGTTAAAAATAAAATGATAAATTTTAAAAAAACAAATGTTACTTTGTTTATCCTCTTATGTACTAAAACAACAAAGTCCATATTTTTCAAAGCCTTGTATCATGTTAAATATCAACTTTTCCTTAATGATTAAATCCCTATTGATCTTTTTAAAAATAAATAATAAAATAAATATAAAAATATTTTACAGTTAAAAAGTCCTAACCACCATCTGACTCTTCAGCAAGTTGTAGTAGTAACATCAAGGATCACTCATCACAGATCACCATAAGAAATATAATAATAATGAAAATGTTTGAAATACTGAATTATCAAAATATGACACAGAGACATGAAGTGAGCAAATATTTTGGAAAAATGGTGCCAATAGCCTTGCTCAATGCAGGGTTGCCACAAACCTTCAATTTGTAAAAAAGCAGTATCTGTGAAGCATGATAAAATGAGGTATGCCTTACATAATAAAAATAATAAATATTATATATATATACATATATACCCACACACATATTCCCAGCAATTCCACTCCTACATATTTACTCAAGAGAAATGAAAACATGTGCACAGAATTGTACACAAATATTCATACCAGTTTTATTCATAATAGCCAAAAACTGTCAACTCAAATTTTAATCAATAGGTGAATGCATAAAAAATTGTAGTACACCCATACAGTGCAATACTATACAGCAACAAAAAGGAACTACTGATATACAAAGCAACATGGATGAATTGCAAAAATGTTACACTGAACAAAAGGAGCCAGATACAAAAGTAGAGATTATTTTATGATTGTTTATATGAAACTCTAGGAAACAGAATCTCTAGTGATAGAAAGCAGATAAATTGTTGCCTAGGGCTGAACATGTGAATTGTAATAACCAGGAAAGGGCACGAGGAAAACCTTTAGTGATGAAAGTATTCTGCATCTTGAACATGGTAGTGGTTACTTGGGTGTATACACCTATCAAAACTCATTAAACTGTACACTTGAAATGTATGCATAATATTATTTGTAAATTTTACTTCAAAAATTTAAAAACTGTTTCTACATACTAGCAACAAATGATGGAAAACTGAAATTTAAAATTCTATTTAGAATAGCATCAAACATACTAAATATAAATTTATCAAAATATGTGCAAGACCTATACACTGAAAACTAGACCTCGAGTTACCTCATTTGTCATTCACCATTTCCACCTTGAGATTTTTTTTTTTTTTTCAGTACGCGGGCCCCTCTCACTGTTGTGGCCTCTCCTGTTGAGAAGCACAGGCTCCGGACGCGCAGGCTCACCGGCCATGGCTCACGGGCCCAGCCGCTCCGCGGCACGTGGGATCTTCCCAGCAGGGCACGAACCCGTGTCCCCTGCATCGGCAGGCGGACTCTCAACCACTGTGACACCAGGGAAGCCCCCCACCTTGAGGTTTTATGTTTAAATTTTTTAAAGTAGTTAAATAGAGTGAGAATTATAAAGTGTAATATTTTTGCTTCGTAAGTACAAATTTTAATTAATGCAAAAAATACTTTATTGAACTGTAGTAATATCTTTTAAATTGAAAATTCTTTTTTAATCACTAATTTAAAACTAAATACAGGAAATGCTTATTATGGAAAATAATTTTGTCATATAGAGGAGGAGATGTTTAGAAATTATTTGCTTTGTGGTGTCAAATATATCACATATACGTCACTGGTCATATCTCCCCTACACTGGATGAAATGACTTGAAGTGATCTTCTTCTAAGTACATGCCTATGTTTGAGTCTTGGTTCCACCACTTGCTATCTTTATGATCTTGAGCAAATTGTTCCTTCATTTCCACAAATTAAAATGGGAATAATAACAGTACGTATACCTAAATCATAAGCCTGTTGTGGGAATTAAATGAGTTAATGCATGTAAATTACCTATTACAATGCCTAGCACATGGTAAGTGCTCAATAAATACTAACTTCTGTGATGACGGTCAAGCTCATAATATATTTACCATGCCTGACAAACATTAAGCTTGAAGTATTAGTTACCTTATTATGTGACAAGACTTTTTTCCCCTTTAGGCTCCTGTGATTAGTTAGAATGACCAGAGTTGCCTATATTTGAATTTTTATTATAAGTTAGACAGGAATCATAAAAGCCATAAATCTGTGGATAAAGAAATTGGGGACCATAAAGGTTAGATTATATGCTCCAGTTAGTAGGATCAGAACCAGCCTCCAAGACTTCTAACTCTGGATCTAGTCTCTTAATCTTGGTATCTATCTATAATCCTTTTTAAAGGTGACTCTCCAGTTAACAGAATAAAAACAAAGTACTTCTTATCTAAATAATACATAATATTAATATTTCAGACCTCAACCAAGACAGTTCTAAAAGCCCTGGACACAAGTTCCTAAAGCTGATGCCGAAGTTCCCCTTCCCCTACCCCAAGTGATTCAACTATATGAAGTTATTAATCATCAGTTAACTAGAAAATTACATTAATCAGAGCACCTCATCCCACTGGCAAAAGATGGTGTTTCTGAAACTAAAATGACGTGTTGGAGCAGTGATGAGGAAAACTCTACTACTCATAAAATTGTCAGCTGCTCTACAAAGAGCGTTTGGTCCTTCTTACTCTGAGCTGTATCTCCATAGTGATTCTCAACCTCAATTGTTCCTTATCTTACAGAATAATATTTTAGAATTTTTAGTCTTATTATCCTATACTTAAGGAATGCACCATATATCTTACTTGTCATGGCATCTGATCTGTCTCCGCTCCACTCCATCTCCCAAATGCCTGGCAGCATATGATGAGTAAATTAATGAATTAATATATGTTGATGGATGTCATTAGAAATTTTAGAGAAGGAAAACTGTCTTTATCCAAATGACTGCTTATTGCTTGAGCTTTTGATGTACTTAGGCAGTCTCTAATAAACCGATAAAAATTTAACTATTGAGCAGATTTCATATTCTTGCTTCCTAACCCCATTGGCAAATCCAAGTGGGAAGCAAATATATGATTTGGTGAGCCTGGAGCTGGAGCAAAGATGATCTAATGGCTAATATTCATGCCTAAGGCAGGCATCTCCTCTGTGGCTTACATCTGATGGTCTGGACAGACTGTCTCTAAATGGTCCCATTTCTTACTGGTAGCTTCTCCGAAGGGTAGCTTGGAAAGGCTTTTGGCCGTCCTCAAGCCCTTACCTCAATTTTCACCAGATGCTCTCAAGGTTTCTTAGAAAAGTGTGTTGGTTACACCAATGCAATTTCAAGATAAAGCCCAGACCCCCACTCCAACCCCCATTCCTACCAGACTGCAGCCCCTAAGCCCCTTCTATGCAAATTCTGAATTCTCCATATATTTATTCGACAATTATATTGAGTAGCTACTAAGTGCCAGGTGCTCACGATATGGCAGTGAAAACAAAACAAAAAGCCAACAAAAATTGCTGCCCTCCTGGAGCTTACATCCCAGTTGGAAGAAACAAATGATAAATGTCAGATGGGAAGGGGGAGGGAGAATACTGAGGGTGGGCTAAGAGTGTGGCAGTTTTAAATATAACACCAGGGAAGGCATCACTGAGAACATGATATTTTCATGAAGACTTGAAGTGAGATATGTGGATATGTGGGGGAAGTGCATTCCAGATCAAGGAATCAATGCAAAAGGCCAGAGACAGGATGCTGTATTCAAGAAACAAGAAGAGGCCAATATGATGGAAACAAAGTGAGCAAGGAGAGTAGCAGGAAATGAGGTGAGAGAAGTAGTGCAACTCCAAAGACTTTAGATTTATTCCAAGGGAGATGAGGTGATAATTTGAAGGTTTAAAACAGAAGAGAAAAATACATGCCGTTTGGTGGTGTGGACATAAGACAAAGACAATTAGCACAGAATACATAGGTGAAAATTGTTTGGAACCTAACCGTTAAGCCTGGTTAGAAGGGCTATGTATAACAGAGAAAGGAAAGATAGCTTATTTTGCAGGAAACACTTAAGGATTTCAGAAAACAATTCGTTGCAGGTAAAAATAGGCAGTATTTGTTGACTGATGCAGCTTAAGTGATGTAGGAAAGAGAATTTTATGTATGGCAGCCTTACGGACTTTGAAGATAGTGACTAAATGTTTGTGAGGATTAGCTAGTTTGTGTGTGGGGGGGAAGTGAACATGTTAGATCAGAGGCACTGAGAGGAAAGCTAATTAAGCACTGGAGGTACTGGAAAAGATTCATCTTTAGGTAAGGAGCTGGATTAGACGAAGTTGGAAAAAAATGCAAAAGTAATTTGACATTTTTACAGTTAAGGATTCAGTAAATGTTTAACTGTTGGAACAGGCTGAAGTATGGAGGAACTGAGTTAAGTGACAATCTAGCAAGGGATACAAACATAGGCAGAAGGGTTTCTAAATTTTTCTATGCAACTCTGAAGATTTTTTTTTTCTTTTACAATTATTTTGGGCATGTGTAGTTTCTGACTTCAGTGTCCTGCCCAAGCTTGCTAAGATGGGCTTTTTCTTGAACCACTGTAAGCTGTTACTCCTAAATCACTGAAACCTTCTATATTATTGGATTGCTGAAACATTTTTGGATTGCTCAACAAGTATATGCAGAGTAACAAAATTTTCTCCTTTTCCTTGGTTTTGAGGAACCCATCTTCCTTTATAAAATCTCTAAAATTGGTTTTCACTACTGATCCTTAGCCAACCAGATCTCTAACAGGTGCCCCTAAACCCTAAGGGCTACTCCCAAACTCAATGCCAAAATTTCAGAAGGTGGTTTTGTTGGTTTTTTTCAACTTGAAAATGCTATACTATGGCAAACTGAGGAAAAAATAACTACCTACCAGTCTGTAGACTGTTGTACCATTCGGTGTAGGTGTAGAAGAGATTATAACAAAACAAAGATCTAATACTTTAAGAGATTACTTCTCAGATCCCCATCTGAAAAATGGGTAGGACAATAATTGTTACTTACAGTTAGTAGGATTCTTTTGAGTATTAGGCAAGCAACGCGCTTAAGATGCTTAGTACACTGCCCAGCACGTAAAGTGCTTACGAATGTTAGCAACTGTGTAATCCCTTGTGGTAAGCACAGCTCCACTCTACAAATGAGGAAAAAAGATCAGAAGTGACACAGAGACCCAAAGTCACAAAGAGGCAGAGCAGAAGTTAGTTCACTCCAATACATACTGAGGCTTCCATTGTGCTGTTCTACAAAGCGCAGAGGGGATCAGGAAATGAAGAAGTAGACCCCTAGAGAGAGAGAGAGAGAGACACACACACACACACACACACACACACACACACACACAAAATCACCTGCTCCCACAACTGTAGAGTCAGGAAGGGAAGAAAAGGGTATGAAATCCAGAACAATAC
The DNA here is from genome assembly GCF_937001465.1 of Orcinus orca. NCBI lineage: Eukaryota > Metazoa > Chordata > Mammalia > Artiodactyla > Delphinidae > Orcinus > Orcinus orca. The sequence goes on along the minus strand of NC_064560.1, from coordinate 99,582,345 downwards.
AAAAAGTGCCAGTTCCCCCAGAGTCAAAGACAAGGGTACCCTGGCTGCCCACAGCACTCAGAAGTCTGAGCCACCTCATGGGCACAGCCATAACCACTCAGGGACACTTACAAGAACTTCTATAAAGACTCCTTCTCAAATCAAAAGGTGGCCTCAGAGCAATCCCTTGGCACCCATCTTTTACTCTGTACGAGCATACAGACTGCTGAGTTTTCCAAGAATCTAGACCACCTGAATTACTCATCACTGATTTATATGAAGGAATATGCGAGGCTTTAAGAGGCGCTATTCTGAATTTACCTTGAAGGACTTTCCTGGAAAAGATGCCTTAAAGAAAAAAACCAGTAAGGTTAGTGCTTAAGGTTCCAACACTTCAACAAAGTGTGCTGCCCAGCTACTGAGATGAAGAGTCAAAGTTAGACTTATTTCCTAGGAACAAAAACCAAAAGTCTGTCGTTAAAGCTCTAAACCTAGTCAATTACTTGGAGTAAGGAAAAGGGCTGGAGGACTAACACCTAAAAAGCTGGAAACAAAGACACATACACTTCCAGGTGTGGATTTTTATTTTCACAAAGAGACAACAATGCCTTCCCACATACAAGTATTTACAAAACCCAACTGATTCACCAATCTAGAACCTGGGGTTTTTTTTTTTCCACTTCTCAACATAGTTGGGAATATGGAAACATTAATACCCACACAATTCCCAGAGATGGAATTTATCCATCAAACAGTGCAGATTACCTAAAAGTGCACTTACCTGCACAACTCAGTCTAAGAACCTCAGTGATACAAACCTCATGGCCAAGGTTTCAGTAATCTATTTGGTTTCATACCATGCAAACCTGAACAAGTGTGCTGCTACACTAAACTGAAAATCGGTTCTCATTTTACAATTAAAAAGGTTCTCAACGCTTTAGCAACTATACAGAATATGAAGGTTTATTTCAAAAAAGAGTACATTTTTTAAAACCAGGATACACAGATGCACTTAATGTAACAGTACCTTCTGCAAAAATAGGTTACATAATACTCAGAAATGCAAGGAACAATCTTATTCTCTAAAAATTAAACAGCAGACTTTTTAAGCTTAAACAGCCTTCAAAATGGAGGCTGAAAATGCTTGGTGACAAGAAGTAACTCTAGAGCCTGACACCACAGAGCTAATGCCGGAAATTAAACTACGACCACACACCTGCAAACTACGCTTTATATTCACACAGCATTAAAATGGTTTTGATTCCTATCTTTTCAAATGTGTCTTGGTGCTGCAAGAAAAAAAGTTGAATGATACACAAAACTATTAAAAGTTACAACAGAACTATTTAAACATCTTCTCCAAAATTGAGAAAAGCAATCATGTTAAATTTTAAAAAAAGAGAAAAAAGAAAAAGTCTGACAGAAATCTCAAGCAAGTCAGAGGTCCTCTTCATAAGTAGTCAAGTAAAGTTTACAGGAGATTTCAATAAATTATCTTGAAACCGTGGCAGAGAGCTAATTTTCAGAATCGTCGTGGAGGTCCACCCTTAAATGGCTTAAATCCAGAGCCACTTCCTCTTGGCATGGAATTGCCACTGATTTGTACAATTCTATTAATTGGGGATGCATTACTGAAAAAGGTTTAAAAGAAAAAAATGTCAGAGAACAAAAGAACAAATAATTACAGCTAATACCTAAAAAGTGATTATCATTTAACAGACACTGTTCTTTGTACTTTACACATATTAAATAATTTACTATTTTAACAGTCCTGTGAGGTATGTACCATTACTAACCCCACTTTCCTGATGAAGAAAGACAGATCTAGAAGCTAAGTAACTTGCCCAGGATCACAATGGTGATCTGATAATAAATGGTGGTGTGAGGATTTCAACTCAGGCAACCTCACGTCAAAGCCTCTGCCTCTTAGTAAGCCATTTAATGGTCTGTGAATGAATGGACTGGAGCAGTGTTTCTCAAAGTGTGGCCCCCAGATCTGCAGCATCAACTAGGAACTTGAACCTCTGAACTACAGGACATCATTCAAGAAATATTTTTGGAATTTCTTTTATATGTATAATGCAACACAGTAGGTACGAACGGATAATACAGGAATAAAGACCCACCCCAAAATCCTACAACAAATTTGGGAGGGAAAAACCCATGGTGAAATGGTTTAAGTAGGATAAAACCAAATTACAGAAAGGTGTGGATGCCAGGCTGAGGAATCTGGATTAGATCCTGTAACCTAAAGAAGCTGTTTGTAAGTTTTGGAGCAAGTAAACAGTGTAAGAAAACAGTCCCAACGGTTAAATTTAGAAATAACATGAAAAATGGAGGAGAGAAAACACTCATTTGGAAAGATCTGATAGGAGCTGAAATGAGCAAGAAGACAAAGCTACCACAAATATATTTTTTTAACTGAACCATACTTAGAAATTTATGCTAGGAGTGGAGAAAGATAAAGATGAGGCCCAGTCTGGCAATGGCAAATCAAAAGAAGCTGGAGACAACAACTGAAACATAAAGGTTTTAAACAGCAGAGGAATGAGTTTGCTTGTGACCCTGAATTTCTGGAGACCTCCAAGCATTTACATGGAGATCATGATATAAAGCTAAAAATAAAAAACAGTATCTAAAATCCAACCGTGTGAAGGAGCCAATAAGTAAATTAAAAAGGTAGAAAAGAAAATTATGGTACATTAGAAAACAGAGGAATGTTTTAAAAAAGGAAAAGCAACAGTGCTTAACCACCAAGGAGCCCAAGAACTAAGAAAATAAAGGAATCTATATTTGTCAAGAAAAAAGGTATTGGTGACCTTTAATAACCAAGGACAGAATGAGTGACAAGGCTGTGCAGGGCACAAGTATAGTAAACAGTCACTTAAGTTTGACGCTAGAAGCAACCAATAGAAGAGTAGTAACTTGGATCACCGAGCCAAGCCACTGTTCTCTTCTAAGACAGATGAATGGGAAAGAAAAAAGGGCATGGGAGAGAGAGAGGCCAAACACTTGCCAGCTGAAGGCCACAATGGATGTTGGTATGAAGAGAAAAGAAAGCTCGTCTCCTAGCATTTGAACAGGCTTTGGGATAAATGTCCAAAAATTTTGCTAGACCTATTTGAAAAGGGAGGAAGCAGAACATACTTTCAGTTTCTTCTTCCTTTCTAGGAATTTTCAGAATGATAGTGAACAAGAAGATGGTTCCAACATGAAATTAAAAAGCTTCATTATCTACTGGATTCTGACATAAATACCTACCTGTATCGAGACTGATATGCCAGAATGTCAATCAATTAACTTACAATGAGGAACGTTAACTCACAAATTAACATCAGCTCCCCTGGAGATTTTGGGTTAATATGAGGAAATATCTGGGCAGACCTAGGGTTGTTACTAGTTACAATTCAATCTCTCAGAAACTATAATGACCTTTAAGGAAAAGGAAAAAGGTTTGGTTGCATGCTGGCAGAAAAGTCTTAACTGATTAACTACTTACCTTGTATGCTGCGTTATCATGCCTGCTCCTGTCCGGCCATCACCCATTCGCCTTGCATCATGATAGCTAGGCCCTTGAGAAGGTGGACCATGCCATTCTTTCCTTGGTCCACTTGTGTCCCGTCCATGGCGGTCAACCACATGTCGTTCTTCAGGATAGTGCTAAAGAATAACATATTAAAAGAAAAATCAGGACAGACTCCGCCTCAGGCCAATTTACTTAAGGTGTACTTTCTTTTTTTTTGATAAATTTATTTTATTTTTATTTATTTTTGGCTGTGTTGGGTCTTTGCTGCTGCACGCAGGCTTTCTCTAGTTGCGGCATGCGGGGGCTACTCTTCATTGCGGTGCGTGGGCTTCTCATTGCAGTGGCTTCTCTTGTTGCGGAGCACAGGCTCTAGAGTGCAGGCTCAGTAGTTGTGGCCCACGGGCTTAGCTGTTCCATTGCATGTGGGATCTTCCCGGACCAGGGCTCGAACCCATGTCCCCTACGTTGGCAGGCGGATTCTTAACCACTGTGCCACCAGGGAAGCCCCTTATGGTATACTTTTAATGTCAGAAGGAAATTAGTAAGATGTGTGAGAAGATGAAAGAATGAATAATATGAAAAAAGGTTTCTATCTACTTTGAACTAAGAAGCTTCTCAGGCTTCAGGGTAGAAAAGGTAGGACAGAATATGATTCAGCACTGTTATTTCTATACCTTCTAGCACCCATGTACTTTTTGACCCTTGAGTATTTCTGGGTCTATATGTAATGCCTGGATCTTCTATACATATGTAAGAAGGCATACTGAGAGGTCAAAACCTTAAGACAAATCAAGGTGGGGTATATGATCAACATGAAAATACCACATAGAAACAGGAGCTGTCATCTTACTGTACACAGTACTAGTTAGTGCTATGGCTCTTACAAGGTCTTACATCCATGACTATGAAGAAAAAAGAATAGTGAACATAAAGAAACAAAAGCAGAGAACTAAGGATCTGCAGAAAAAAAAGAGTCAAAAGTTATGATAGTTAGCCTACAGAAATCTGAAGGCGCCCTACAGAGATATGTTGGGTTGGCCAAAAGGTTCGTTCGGTTTTCCCGTAGGATGGCTCTAGTGGTGCTTAGTTGTCTTTATCTTCATTCAAAACAATTTTGTTAGATTGTATTGTGACAGCTGTCATATCAGCGTGCATTTAAAAAAAACCCAAAATTGGTGAATTTTTGTGTAGCCATTTTAATACTGAAGATGGAAGAAAAAAAGCCACATTTTTGGCATATTATGCTTTATTATTTCAAGAAAGGTAAAAACACAATTGAAACACAAAAAACGATTTGCGCGGTGTATGGAGAAGATGCTGTGACTGATCAAACGTGTCAAAGGCTGGTTTGGGAAGTACTGTGCTGAAGATTTCTCACTGGATGATGTTCCACAGTTGGGTAGACCAGGTGAAGTTGACAGCAATCAAATCGAGACATTGAGAATAATCAACATTATACCACGTGGGAGAGAGCCGACATACTCAAAATATCCAAATCAAGTGCTGAAAATCATTTGCACCAGCTTGGTTATGTGAATCGCTTTGACGTTTGGGTTCCATGTAAGTTAAGTGAAAAAAACCCTTCTTGACCGTATTTCCACATGCATTTCTCTACTGAAACGTAACGAAAATGTTCCATTTTTAAAACAAATTGTGACAGGCGATGAAAAGTGGATACCGTACTACAATGTGGAACGGAAGAGATTGTAGGGCAAGCAAAATGAACCACCACCAACCACACCAAAGGCCGGTCTTCATCCAAAGAAGGTGATGTGTATATAGTGGGATTAGAAGGGAGTCCTTCCAGAAAACCAAACAATTAACTCTGACAAGTACTGCTCCCAGTTAGACCAACTGAACGTGGCACTCAACGAAAAGCATCCAGATTAGTCAACAGAAAACGCAGAATCTTCCATCAGGATAATGCAAGACAGCATGTTTCTTTGATGACCAGGCAAAAACTGTTACAGCTTGGCTGGGAAGTTCTGATTCATCCACCATATTCACCAGACATTGCACCTTCGGCTTTCCACTTATTTTGGTCTTTACAAAATTCTCTTAATGGGAAAAATTTCAAGTCCCTGGAAGACTGTAAAAGGCACATGGAACAGTTCTTTGCTCAAAAAGATAAAAAGTTTTGGGAAGACAGAATTATGAAGTTGCCTGAAAAATGGCAGAAGGTAGTGGAACAAAACAGTGAATACGTTGTTCAATAAAGTTCTTGGTGAAAATAAAAATGTGTCTCTTATTTGTACTTAAAAACTGAAGGAACTTTTTTGCCAACCCAATACTACAGTCAGAACAGCTTATAGACCAACACAATGAAAACCAAATTTCCAAGGGAGGAACAGGATCTCTTCCCTCAGGATACCTTTTGCAAAAAGGGTATGTGAATGCAAGGGCACTAGTCTACGAGACTTAAATTTTACTCTAACTAAGGCAGAATATCTGGATTATGTAACAAATCTTAAATGTTCTATTCAGGATAAATAGCTCAATGAATTCATCTATTGAACATTTCTACTTACTAGAAACATTAAAACTTAATAAATCCCTGCAGGCCCAAATCCATTTCAAAAATGCTTTGTAGGAAATGGAAAGTGCACAGTTGTATTAACTAGAATGCCAAGAGATTAAAGTTTTCTGGTAAAAAATGTTGCTACAAAACCTAATATGTATTCAAATACAAAACAGAGCACCAGAGTATACTACAGGCTGAAGGATGGAGAGACACATGCACATACACACACACTTCAGAATTCTTTTCTGTATGTAATTTAAGAGAATATTCTATCTCTGCTACCGTCAACCCATATTATGCCAGTATTTCATTGACAGAATGCTTTCAAATCAGGTAAAAGGTTTTTGCTCATTTGAATTGCTAAGATATGTCCTCTGTCGAGATTCATTAACTTCTTAATAGAAAATATTCAAGTCAATAAAGTGTCACAAGAGTAAAAAAGGCAAATACAAAATATTCCACTTACCTACCTTTAAAAATAAAAGAGCAAAAAAGAGACAACTGTTTTATTTCAGTTCTATACTTTAAGCTACTTAATAAAGTGGGAGAAAAGAGAGAGTATTATAAACCAAAAAAACAACAAAAAAAGGAAAAGGTGAAAGAGAAACACAAGTAGGGGCCCAAGATTTCCCATCCAGTTTGAAAGCCTCAATTTCTTAAAAAAGAAATAAAGCCAGTCATCATTAGGAAGGCTCATCTACCAAATATAACAATTCTCAAATTTTCGCAGGAAGTTTAACAAAAATTTCAGGGCTACAATCATTTCATCATGTATGTAAGTCAAATCATTACACTGTACACCTTAAACTTACACAGTTCTTTCTGTATGTCAATTATATCTCAATAAAACTGGAAGGAAAAAAAAATTTCAGGGCTAGTATCCTGCTTCTCTGGACTACTATGTTCAACTACTGACTTGAAAATACAAGAGGCATTAAGATCTTTCACAAGAAACTCTCAATCATTCTAATCTAACTAGTCTAGTCCACACTCAAATGATACTATAGATACAATGTGTCTCATAAGTCCTTTAAATTTATTTCTGGAGAGTTGACAATAAACCTGCATAAGCATTTACCTGTGCTCCACTTCCTCGGTCTGTGATTACTCCTCTGTCTCCCTCTCTGTTTCCATAGCCTGAAGCATTACTGCGATTCCCAGGGGGAGCCCCTCTCACACTGTGCCCTGATACTTCTCTCCCAGATCTTTCTGGCCTTTCAACTCTGTTAAACAAAATCCAAAAACATACACAATCAAACTCTATTATACCTTTTCTTGAAAAACCCAAATGCATTATAAACCACCACTAGCTAGTCATTAGAAACTACACAAATACCTTGCTTCTCGTTTGTCGGTGGACATGCCTCCTTCACTCTTCCAGGAGGTTGGTCTAGATGGATTGGGCCCTCCTTCTCGAGGATGTCTAGGGTGAGTGATATCAGGCCTGTCATGAATGATCACTGTCCTCCTCTCATCTCGTTCTCCTCGTACTTCTCGCCTGTCTGTTTCTCTAAGTTCGTTTCTTGGTGGTAGAGGCTCATTTCTTCTGGAATCACTGAAATTTTTGGGATACCTTTCAAAACCTGGATCTTCTCTTCGTGCAGAAGGACGTGTTTTTTTCCCTTCACTGTGACCAACAAAACGTTCTCGCCTGTTATCCAAAACAAAGAACACAGGTCCTGAGAAGTACTTACTTGGCCTTATTCTTCTTAACTTTATTTGCATAACCTACAGTAATAACACCTTCTTTAAAAATTAACTTAAGATGGAAGAGATATGGGAACATATGTATATGTATAACTGATTCACTTTGTTATAAAGCAGAAACCAACACACCATTGTAAAGCAATTATACTCCAATAAAGATGTAAAAAAAAAAATACTAAATAAATAATATATAAAAATTAACTTAAGGTAAGGTGACCAAAAATAGCCACAATTATTGATAATAACCTATATTCTTTTAAATTGAGCTAAATGTCTGGCATGAAGGTTGGTTTTTTGCCATCCAAGGGAAATTACATCAAGTCACTCAAGTCACTACCAACCTGAGGGATATTTTACTGTTCTTCACAGTTGAGGCCCAACCAAAGTTAACAGTACTCCCACTTAGATAAAACCAACCTACTTAACTGTGTTATATGGTGGCCTATAAAACTAATGTTGAATACTGAATCACAGTCTCATTAACAAATACAAAAACCAAACATATGATTTGTTCTGAACACTCAGGTGTGACCTGTACTTAAGATTTTAACTGAGAACCAAACTATCACTAACAAGGCTCATATACCAAATACAGCATTTTTCAACATAATCTGTTTACCTTTCAAAAGATGAAGACTGTATTGATGAACTCTCAGGAAACCTGCCCCTCTCTCGGTGATCAAAGTCATTAAATCTATTCTGTTGTCGAGAGTAGTCAGATCCGTGGCCGAATCGTGCATCTGTATCTAGAGACAACTTTTTATTCTCGCTCCAGTAAGGATCATCTCGCCTTGAAGAAAAATATTTGCTTGTTTATATAAATTAGTTTTACAACGATCAAATAACACTTACTTGGAGTCATACATACCACATGCTAGGAACTGTGGATACAGAGGGCTAATAAACTCAAGATAAAACATTGTTACAAGAACAAGCTAGCAAAAAATTGTTGTTATACAAAGTCATATAGTTATTAGAGGAATTTCACAGGAAAGAAAATAGTTGAAGAACTGTTTGTTTTCAAATTACTAAATGGAAAAGACAAATAAGATAAACACTTGATACCATTTTATGATAAAATTCTAACTAGGTGTATACAACCTTTTTGGTTATACTTAACTTTGGAAAGGTTAGAGGGGTCAGTCCCAAGCACAATTCATTCACTTCACTTATTTCTCAACACTATCAACTAAATCTCACAGAATGTATAATGAGAAAATTAAATGACTATATTGTATTTTGAAATCTATTAAGAACCATGAATGCAAACACATACAGAATCTATATTTTAGTCTTCCCAAATTTGACTTTGATTTCTGTACCATCTGCACTACCCTGTAAGAATTTTCAAAATGGGTCTGAGTTTGAGAGCCATTGCTGAAGTCTACCATGTATTTCCAGTCATAGTGGAAAAACATTTGCATTAGGAAGGGAAACAGAAGAGCAGACTCTTCTACTTGACAATGCACTGGGTCCAATTCAATACTGCAATCATTCCCATCCCTGTTGATCATGACCCTCTACTCCAGTGATGGGTGCCTGTACTCTCCAATTCTAGAGTTAGTCTTAGCTTGGACTAAGGAATAAGATAGTAAGCTACTGTTAAAGAAAGTAAGCAACTACCTATGATCTACATCACGTGGGCGTTTCAAAGAATTCCTTTTTTCTTGTTCATAACGAAGCTGCTGCTGTTGCCTTCTCAGTTCCTCTCGTTCTCGAGCAATACGTTCAGCTTCCTTACGTCGTTCCTTCAGACAACATAGAAGGAAGAACCAACCAATGCAAAATGAAAACATAAGGTAAGTATATATGCAACTTTGTTTTAATCCTGTCATTAAGAAACCATCATAGGCAAGCACCAGGCAAAACACATACCTGGGACAAATAAAAAATTCTGACTTCAGTAATTAGCAATCTAAGCTATGACTATTGTTCTGCAACATTAAAATTAACAGAGACTGGGTGTTAAAAGCTGGCAATTTTTTAAATTTGGAAGGTCAAATTTAGTTTTATAATTTTAAACAAAAGCACCTAAAGGGAATTAGAAATAGAGTTCTTAATACGTATGAAGATTAAGTGCCTTAAAACCTTGGATGCAATTCTGCAAAGAGAGGCATTATTTCCTTCCAGCCTTGGGAAATCACTCCCACTATAATATGTAAGGAAATAGTTATTTTCTAAGAATGGGATAGTGACAGAGCCTGGATTACAACTACTCTGGACTCATAGTCCTATGCTCAGACTATTAGGCTGCCATGATATTGCAGAGCTCAAGGTATTACCAATTGGCTAGAACAAAGTCATGACTAAATGTATTTTTAACTAGCACCTAATTCACTGTTACCTTTCAGGGACACTTAATAAATGCTCATTAGCTAAACTTATTCTATAGAAGCTTTACAACATGTAAAGCAAATTTTAGGGCAAAAATCACAGGGTTTGAAAAAGGTCAGTTATTTAAGATGAAAAGATTTTCTGACTGCACCTGTTCAATACGAATGCGTTCCCTTTCCAAGCGTTCGCGTTCCATTCTCTCTCTCTCTAGTTTTTGCCTTTCAATTTCTAGGCGCTCTCTCTCTCTCTGTAAGCGTTCCCGTTCTTCCCGTTCACGAATTATTCTAATGCGTTCTCGCTCTCGACGCTCTCTTTCTGCAATCTCTCTTCGTCTAACAAAAATCAGTATTTAGAAATACTTAAATAATGCTAGCACTGTGTGAAAGAGAATAGCTTTTGAATTTGTATTTTTCCTTGAGGTTGGCAATTTTAAACTTCAACTCATTCTAAGTAGTTTTAATGTAATTGGAAAGAGAACTCAAAATAAAACTTTAAACAGATTTCAATAGTGTCACTTATTTATTAAGACTGTCAACTGAACAGCTGAATTTTATAGAGTAGTTGCCTCTTACATGATTCCTGTTTAAATAAAAATCCCACTATAACAGCCCATTAATTAATCAACATTTTTAAAAGGAGATATTCTACATACATGAGTTTGCAAAACTACAACTTCTACTGTTTTTGATAGAAAAATAGGATATAGTCTATCTCCTTAAAATCAGGTAGGCCTTATTTTTGATAACTTGGGATCATAACCACCAGCATGAATTACAGCAAATGCTGTATATAATAAATGGTTGCCTCAAAGCCTCTTTTGGAGTGTTCACAGCCCATAATAGATGGCTCCAGGTAACATGCTTCTTTGATTCAGGAGGTAGTTCAAATGTTTGCTCAACTAAATTATTATATTAAGACTTTTAACAGCTTTTGGTTTTTTTAAAAAATCATTTCCTTACTTTAAGGCACCCAGTGTATTTTGTCTATCACCATGTCTTCCGCTAGTAACCCAGTGGTTCAGTACTGGGTTCAGTACTGCCCCCATGGAAATCTGAGGAGCATTTTTAATTATCACAATGACCATGGGGCAGTTACCAGCAATTAGTGAAGGGGACCAAGGATTCTAAATATCTTCCGATGCGTGGAATAGTCAAGATAGTTCTGCATAACAAAAAACTGTCCAACACTCCTAATATACCTTTCAAATACCATAATGGACATTCATGTCATCAAAACAAAATCACCTCTAGAGAAAAAAATCTAGCTCTAGAACTTAACTAATGTTTAATAAATGCTAGGTTCATTTGCTTTGGCGTGGCTTTATGTACACTAAAGTTTCCAGGAATGCAACTCCATATAAGTAAGAGGGAAAATTATACTTTCTTGAGAACTTCACCAAGAGTTGTTCACCATTTCAGATGTCATGTCATAACGTCAACAACACTCCTGGTATTTGACTCACCAATATGACAAACCGGTATCAATCTGTGTTTGTAGCTGTCACATTCTCACTGAGTCTTAAGAAGGGTGCAAACATCTGACTACTTCATTAGATCTTCTAGAGAGTCATGCCTAAACATTCATATCTGGAATATATGCTTCATTATAATTTACTTTCATTTTTCCTTCGTATTACAGTTAAGGCTTTATATTGATATTTTTCGTATATTTGTATAGGTAGGTATATTATATACCAATTTCATTTCAGATTAGTAAAGAAGGTGCTGCAACTCTTTTGTTTACTATGAAAGGGGTGCTGGTCTAACGGGTTTGAGGAGTGCTGCCTAATAACTCCCACTCCCACCCTCCTCTCAACTTGTGGTCCTCTAAACAGGAGGCTAAGCGTGCTGAGACCTCTTCCAACAAAGGTTCTGAGTAATGCAAGGGTTATTTCCTTTAGGTAAACTGTGTGGCAATCACAGTATTATTTAAGTTGCTAAAAGTATCTCTGGTAGTTCCGAGCACTCTTGTGAATGAATAGATGAAATTTCATGGTAAGTGACCATTTGACAGTATAGGTTAATATTTGGAAATTTATATTATGAAACACTTTTACAAGAATATTTTAAGTGGCATCCAAAAATTGATATATATGAAAGCAAACTGGCACTCATGATGAACTGTTGAGATATTGCCACTAAAAATAGAAATGTTTTGTTCTCATTTTGTTTTAAAAAGAATGCCTGCTTTGGGACAGAGCTTGAACACAATAAGGTTCACAGGGTTAAATCTGCCTTCACTTGGTCTCTAATTCAAAGTACAGTAAGTTTTCCCTAAAATGTCAACATATTATTTGACCACTATAGCTTACATTGAGACTATCCTATCTCAAAAATCAATTTTTCCTTTAAAGTCATGTTTTTTATGGCGGCAGCTTTGGAGTAGAGGAAAGAGCATTGGACTTGGAGTCAGAAGACTTGGGTCTGAGTCCCGACTCTGCCACTCATTAGCCATGTGGCATTGGAAGAGTCATTTAGCCTCTCTGGGCCTCCATTTTTTTCACTTATATAATGGACATAACTAACCTTACAGAACTGTCAAGACAGAGATAATAGATGGAAAGGTATTTTGTAAATCGTAAAATACTATGCAAACTTAAGAAATCAGTAGGTTTTACTGCACTTCTTAAAAGTGACAAATATCTTTCTGTAGGAATACAATTTCCAGAAATCTGGTTTATAACTAGTGTTAAAGATGTACCTATAGTTAAAGACAGGTATAAACAGACTCTTTTCCTACCTTCGAAGTTCCATTGCTCGTCGCAATCTTTCAAAACGAACTAAATGTTCTCTCAATCTTTGTTCCTTCATCTTTTCAAAAGGCAAGATGTCTTTCCTCCTGTAGTCTTTGTCCCTTTTTTTATCTAAGCTAGCTCTCTCCTTTTCCTTGCTTCTTCCATGAATCTGTAGAAAAAAAAATAACAGGACCACAAGTTAAAATAATTTTGTTTTTTCAAGTTGAGCTGGTCATTTAAAAAGCCTAAATGAGTAATGACATTCCCCTTTTCTTAGGTTTCCTAGCATGGAAGTGTGCAAAATGGTTAGAGATACTGACTTAGCTTCTTTTGGGAACAGGTGGAATAGTATACAACATCCATCTCAGAGACTTACTTTCTCATATCTTCCCCTTCTTGATGGCCTACAATGATCTCCTTTAGTTTGGTCTAGTATTACCATATGTCCTGGACTCTTTGAACCTAAGAGGAAAAAGAAAAAAAATTAGATAAGCAAATGTCTAAAAATATTTCAGTAAAAAATATAATGTAAAAATGCTGAATTCTTAGACAACCAAATATTCATAAACGAATACATGAAATAAAAAACCTATTCTATAAGAACTTAAAGGTAAAGAGTTTTTAAAGCTTGATCTGCTAACATAAATACTTTCAGAGATACCAAAAGATCAATTACATAGCTATTACTCATTGACCGTTTTCAGCCAGCCCAGATTTAACAGTAAATGGGCTTAGGTGGAAGAAGACATCTGTTTCCTAAGAGTGGAAAAGGAGAAGACAATCAGTCTATTAGACCTCCTTTTCTACCACAGTGACATCTAATAACAAAGTTTAAAATATTTATCTGGATTGTAATCTCAAGTTTCCCCTTCCACTGTAAAAATTAAATTGTAGGATGCATTAGAAAGGGATTGAGAAGAAAGATGCATAGCATACTTATTCGTTTCTTTTCTTCACTTTTTTTAATCGATTCTGAAGTTTGGCCACTTGATCCATTATCATTCTTCTCATCTTTACCTTCTATTTTCTTAGTATCCTTGCTTTCTTTTTTTTCAGGTTTCTCAGACGACCTCTTCTCTTCTTTTTTGACTGAGGCTTGTGTCCTGACCATACCACAACACGCAAGAAAACAACAAAATGAGGACTCCTTCATCAGTGTACCAAGAAAGTCTATATGCTTATCAACAAAATAAATCCTTACTTGCTACTTCTATCACTCATATTTTTTTTGTCTCCAGAACTTCTTGAACTACTCTTTTCATCATTTTCTTTCTTCAATTCTTTCTTAGAAGGATCACCTTTAACCTGAAAGGTTTAAACAGAAAAAAAATATGTGTTTTAACGTTACACTTTTATGTTTATAAAAAGTATGTTGATGGTAGAAAATTTGGAAAACAGAAATGAATATATAAAATTAAAAATCATTCCTAATTCTACTCCCTACCAGTGTAACATCTTTAAATTGAAAATTACTAGCCCTCAAAGTAACCTCCCTTTTATAAACACTTAAGCAAGCTTACTTTTTCAACAGAAATTAGCTGTCCATGCAGCTCAGTGCGATGAAGATGTGCAATACATCTGGACACCTCTGTGCTTGAAGACATAGTTACAATGCCATAGCACTTGGCCCCGGGACTTCGAGCATTTGTGACTACCTTTGCACTCAGAACCTGTAAAATGAGATTATACTTTAGAAAGTTTTACAACTTTATAACCACATACATTTCTAAATAGATTAAACTTCAGAATGAAGACTATTCAAATTAAAGGATATGTTCAGGATGTATAAATTCAGGATAAAGGATAAATTTAGGACATATATTCTATGATCACCATCTACCTTGCCTGTAAGTAGTCAGTAAATATTCAGGGGAACAATTTAAAATGTCAAAAAGCAATTTAACCTGCTTTTAGTTTTTTCCTTTTTCTTCCTTTCAAATACATTGCCAAAACACAGTCACATCAATGAAGTAACGGCACAATTAACGAAAGCAAAGAAATAATATTTTCAATTAGATTTGGGTCAAAAATTCCCTATCAAAGGCTCACCCTGAATCTCTTAAAGATATTAAAACAAAAAGGGTTAAGTTCCTAGAAAGTGTCTAGATAAGTGTTAACACTTTTCTATAATGGGTCTTTCAAAAATAAAGAATCTGCCACATGTAAAAAAGCAACCTTAAAAATACACCCTAGGACTTCCCTGGTGGCGCAGTGGTTAAGAATCTGCCTGCCAATGCAGGGGACACGGGTTTGAGCCGTGGTCTGGGAAGATCCCACATGCCGTGGAGCAACTAAGCCCATGCGCCACAACTACTGAGCCCGCGCACCTAGAGCCAATGCTCCGCAACAAGAGAAGCCACGACAACGAGAATCCCATGCACTGCAACAAAGAGTAGCCCCCGCTCGCCGCAACTAGAGAAAGCCCGCGCACAGCAATGAAGACCCAATACAGCCAAAAATAAAAACAAATAAATTAATTTTTTTTAAAAAACACCCAAAAGACACACTTTCCATCTATGTACTTTTAAAATGTATACCAATATAAAAGTGACAAATAATTTCAATTCTATAAAATGAATAAGAGAGACAAGGCAGGGGTGGATGAGTGAGAAGCAAAGCGAGAGAGAACAATGTAGTGCTGAATAAATAGGAACAGGGACGCAGTGTCAGGAAGAGGAACGTAAGGAATTTAGGAGGCTGTATGGTGTGGGTAGCTGGTAGCTATCAGCTTTTATCTCAACTCTGGGAAACACTGACTTGCCCCAACAACAGCTTAATTCTTAAGCCCGAGGTCCTTGTTATAAGTACATGGTTTCCTAATATAGTTTTAATCCTAACAAATGCCAACATCAAAATACCGTTTTTACAGCTCTAACAATAAATTGTTGAAAATAGAACCAAAAATACACCACAGCTGATCATGGGACCACAATTCTCAGTGTTCTGTATCTGACATCTACAAGAACCTCCTTAATGTGCAGGTAACTCTCTAATTAGAAGAAGAAAAAAAAACTCCTAAAATCAATAAGATAGATTTTTGTAACACTCATTAACGGCTATTTACTGTTAATGGTCATTAATTTAATAAATATTTGAAAGCCTACCATGTGCACACATAGTATAGTAGATAAAGATCCCTGCTATCAAAGAGTTTACAGCAGAGTAGGTTATATACGATGTACCAATATATTGTACACTAAAATGTAAAGTAGAAAATAGTGAGTGCCCTAAGGGATGCAGATCAACTGCAACTTAATTCAACAGACATTATTTGAATATTCAATTCATTTAATCATTGACTATTTTTCTCTTCTGTTAGGGCTCCCCTCATATGCCAGAAAAAGTTCTCCTGATGAACCAACCACAGTAAAGCCTCCCTTTGCTAACACCCTGCACTCTTCCTTCACAGCACATATCAAAACTTCTGATTAAGTTTCACCAGTTTTACATTTTTCACCACCACTGTACTGGAATTTGTATAATGAGAAGGACCACATCAGTTTTGGGGTTTTTTCCCTCATATTCTATATCCCATTGCCTAATATTAATCTACCTATATTTTCCAGATGACCAGATCAGCCTCAGCAATTCTAGGTCCAAGAAATATCATGATGAATGTGATGAATCAAAATCCTTGGCTTAAATGGGCTCAAAATATGAGCTCTTAATAGAAGATTCCCAGGGCTCAGAGTGAGATTATATGATGAAACTCACCATTACTACAGAACTCAATAATTATGCCTGTAACAGTCCTAAGAGAGACAAGAAACTAGATTTTATATATACTGTTTTGAATATAACCTCTATTTAGAATGGAGATACCAGAAAGATGGATAAAAAGGTAAAAAGAATGTACCTTTCCATATTTGCCAAAGAGGTTCTTCAAATCAGCAGCTTTGGTATTAGAAGAAAGTCCACTAACCCAGATATTTTTAGTTGAGCTTCCACTGCTACCACTAGTACTACTTGTACTTCCTAGAATAGATTTAATATCAGAAGTTTAAGTACCTCAATTGGAATTTTTTAAAACACAATTATTAGGGCCATATTCTTCCAAAATTATAATACCCTCTAATGTTGATAGTACAACTTTACTACATCAAAATCCTACACATCTATTATTAAAATCAAACACAATAAGAGATAATACAAACATGTCTGAACATTTGTACATTTCCTACTGCACGAATTTTAAGACAAAGTAGGCAAAAAAAACAAATTACATGTCTTGGACTTTTGCTGTTAAGCTCAATAACTTATACTCAACCACTGCACTGAATACAGGGAACCAGGAAGTAGTCATCTAGGAATGTACAGACTGCTTAATTACCTACATCTGTGGTGGGCTTTAGCTCCTGAGAAACTTGGGAGCGCAAAGGGAAAAGTCAAACAAAGGGATAAACTGTTTTCAAGCATCTGAATGTTTAATAACAAAGACTAGCCAACCACAGTTCACCTTCATTCTCTATCAGAGAAAGGGTAAGAGAAAGTGGGAATTACATGCAGCTGGATAACTCTGTATTTAAAAAAAAAAAATCTTCTAAAATCACTTACAAAAATAAGATCAGAGACCTCAAAATCCTTTAGAATAGGTAAATGGTTATATGTATTATTTCTGCACTATTTCCATACACAAATTATGGTTTCATACAGATAAATGCCATTTCTTAAAATACAGGCCTGGTCAGTCATCCTTCAGTGCTTTACTTCAAATGTGCTATTATAAAAAAGGGATTTTCATTCATTTGACTTTACTTGGAAAACAACTCTTACCCACTCTAAGGGAAACAGTATCTAAGCAAACAAAAGTAACAATTTTTATAACTTTGCATTATTGGAGTAAAATGTTTAATGCTTTAAAAATTACAAGCCACAAGTTTTAGTTGAAGAACTATTGTCAGCGTACTTATGAGACAACACATGCCTGACTCAAATATTTTAAATATTAATGGTTGCTGCATTTGTGTTCTTAAGAAATGTAGTTATCAAGTGATCTGCTATGAAATGTTAACTGGAAGTTTATGTATCTTTTTTATTTTACCAGTAACATTTGGGCCCACGTACTTCTCTAACTACAGAAAAAACAATTTAATGACTGGAAAAAGTTAACATTTAATTAAGACTACACTAGTCTTCTAAATTTAAAGGATAACATTTAATACATTTATTATATCTTATCCATTAACCAAACTGTAAGGAATGTGGGTAATGCAATTAATTAATTGTCAATTACTAAGCCAATCACTAAAATTTCTAATTATTAAAATATACCAACAAAATATACTAAAAAAAAGGATAAGGAACACATTACTTTTTCAGGCACTCGAGGCATTTTCAGAATCTGTAGTACTTAAATGGTGTTATTTTCCCTTAAAATGCTTTTTGAGAACACAAGAAATATTTTTCAAGTATACAGCATATACAAGATGACACTAAAGCACATGACCAGGAGACAAACTGAGACTTCCCAGTAACAAAAAGTAATCAAATAATGCACCTTTAAGCTCACAAAAATTAAAATAAAACTACTTTTCTACATAAAACTCTCATCAATGCAAAATAAGTCAAATAGGAAGTAAATTCCGAAGAATTAAAATACTGTATAACTGGCTATTAACAGAAGTGTGCCCTGATATAAAGAATCAAGAAAGTAAAACCAAATGTTAGGAGACTGACTTTCTTTCAGCTCCACAAATATACACGAATACTGTTTATACCATATTTCCTACTAGACAGAAAGGGAAAAGACTGTGGTGGTGTACAGGGGTTAAAAGTGACTGCAATCAAAGATAAAATACTTGAAATTATAAGAAAACAAAATATCTGTTATATGAATATTCCATACAGATGCTTAGAACACAACGTAAAAAACACAGACCAAATATATTTTAAGCAAATTCATACCAGTTTTCAAATTAAGTAATTAAGAAAGTAATGCTTTAATCACACTGAGAATTTGCTATAATCTAACTCCATTGTTTACATAAAGGCCATCGAAAAATTTTAGTATGTCAATTTTTGAGGACTAAATAATGTCAAAGGAAACAAACCCCAGGCAATTATTACTTTTTAATGAAAATATGCAATTTACCACTGAAATAAACAGGGAAAGAAATCCATTACCTTTGTCATCTTTGGATGATGTCTTGCTGTCTTTAGATTCCTTTGAAGAGCTAAAGAAGCAAATCACCAGAAGAAAATTGAAAAAAAAAAAAAAAAAACACAACAGAAAAAAACAAAAGAACAAAAATCGAACAGCTTGATATCGACTATATTTCAAATAGTGCTATTCATACAAATTAATAATTCCAAAGGCCTAGATTAGGTTATTTGAACAAATGATTCCCTTAGGATTCTTGGACTGATTTTCCCCAAGATGCCTGAAGATCTAGATTTTCTGACAATTCTATTCAGTGGATATATGGCCATCTTCTCCAGATTTCAGGACTGGGACTTGACTTCATTTTGTGTTCTTAGGACTGATAGTTGTTCATTAACCATCATCACAAGGATTTTTAAAAATAAAACACAAAAAAATTGTCAATTTGAAAAAAAAAAACAACAAAAAAACCAAATATATGCTGACAATTCGACAATGCAATCAGTAGGACACACTGCATATTACGAAGATCTTGAATTTTTTTTTAAAGTAACTTATGACGATCAAAAATATTATAGGCAGGATCATAAGTACTAATTACTGTACATGGTCTTGAAGCCACCCCCTTAATGTAGAGTGATCTTATTGAATGCTGGAATTCAGTATCGTAAAGAACTGACATAGAAAAACAAACCTCTTTGCTTGACCAGAGGCCCCAGTAGACGAGGGCCCTTTCTTCAAAGTATCCTTTTCTTTGTCTCCAGATTCTGCTTTCTTAGAACTTTCTCTGGCTTCCTTCTCGACAGGATCACCCTTCACGCAGTCTTCCTTCTTACCATCTTTATGGTTCGCATTCATCTCATAATCCTTGCTTTCCTTCTCCGGGCTCTGTGCAATGACGTCCTGCCCATCTTTTGGCTTACTTGCTTCAGAATCTGTAATTTTCACATTTTTACCTGTTTCTAGGAGGTCATCACCATCAAAATCCAGAGTGATGGCATCTTCAGCCTGGATTGTGACCGAGATGTTGTCATCCTCAGCTTCTTTCACAGTCGTATTAGCTTCCATCTCTTCATGAGCTGTGTGATCAGCCTCAGCTAGGTTCCCTTCTGAAGGAAGAGGTTTAGATACTTCTTGTGTACCATCACCAGAACCTGCTATATCTAAGAGGATTTAACAGGAATAAATACGGCAAAACAAGAAGTTTAAACAATTTCATATTCATAAGCTAGAATAGGACCTAGAAAATATAAAGCCAGTTATTAGCACTGATGGAAGGTTAGGAAGAAAAACACAAGGGTATTAACTAACATAAACAATCCTTTACCCAGGATCACTTATTCTTCATGGAAAAAAATGATCTCTAAATACAAATACCAAATAACAAAAGTGAAGAAATGGTTCCATCCTGAGGATACCAGCTCTTCATTTCTGGTTATAAGTTAATGGCATATGGAAGATTTTTTTCCTCCATGAGAGAGTGACAAATGTGCAGATTTGGTATTCAATGTTCAAATTATCTTGGGATTTAACTCTTGTGACCTTCATAACTCCAATGGTGACGTCTTGAAAGGTCACAGTCTGAGGATACCAATCGGTCTTCAAAGTATTCAGGGCCTCATCTTTTTCGCTCTTCTTATTCAGTTCTTGTGTAGTCCAGAATCACATGGAAAACTGCTACAGGCGGCTCCAAAGATGGCCTGCTCCATTAACGTTTAGGAAAGTGGTTATTTCCAGGCTTCATCCTGTCCAGTCAGTCCTGCAATTACCATCTTCAAAGATGTCTTGCATTCCCCCAAAATAGAAAGGCTTCGGGCATCTGAGATTTTCAGCTGGTAGCTTTACTTCATCATTTCTTCTAGGTTTTTTATTCTTTCTTGCTTAGAACCCTGTTCCATGTCCTTTCTAGTCCAAAGTAGGAGGATCTTTTGACGTCTTTCCAAGAACTCTTCCATAAACCTCATACTGACCACGTATTTTGCTACTGGTGTCCCTGCAATTGTATTGGATGAGATAGCTCTCCTAAACTACTGAAACTGTCAGAAGACTGTACGAAATTTCTCTAAGCAGCAAACAAAAAGTCAGTCTCCTGGTCACCCAACATTTTTAGGGCTAATTGTAAAATTAATTATCCATTACATACAAGGACTCCCAATAAGCACGTATGAGTTACTGCAGTGCCAGTCCTAAGAATGTAATCAACTTACCGTATGCTAGGAGTTATTTTTAAAAATAAAATTTAAATTGGGTTAAGTAAAAAATGGCATTGTCCACTACAGTAACTGATATGTACCATTAAGTTAGAACATATCTTTAAAGTGTTAAAAAAAAATTAAAACCAATTGAAAAATAAAATCAAGGTGCTACCTTAATTCACTAAGTTGATAAATTTGAAAATAAACTCATTTCAAAAATAAGATTTCAAATAAGGAATGTTTTATTTTCACATAATTTACTGTTTTTCTAAATGTCACCAATTTTTAAACTCTACTTAGCATCAAACATACCTTTCTCATTTTCTTCTTCCTCACCATCCTGAAATTCAAAGAATAATCAAATGTAAAATGAATTCACTTAAAACTGGATTTCAGTAATAGTACAAGATCTATCAAGTTTGATTGCTGAATGATTTAATAATATTAGAGACGCCTATCACTAACAAATACAGGATATTCCAATCAGAACTGAACCAAAACACATTTACAGAAATGTAGCATATGTCTGGTATACATGATTTTACACAAGGAAACAGGCAAATCTGTCAATGATTATATCAACAATGAACTGGATTACTTAGTTTCACTACTCAAAACTAGTTTAAATAACCGGACTCTTACTCATATCAAAAAGCCACTAGGAATTCCCTGGCGGTCTAGTGGTTAGGACTCGGCGCTTTCACTGCTGGGCCTTGGGTCCGACCCTCGGTCTGGGAACTAAGATCCCGCAAGCCGTGAGGCGCGGGCCCCCCACCGCCCCAAAAAAAGAGGATGCAAAAAGACGCCAATAAAAAGCCTGCCCTGATTATTTTACATGACTCAGCTCAAAGGCACTCTTAGGGCATACTATTCAAAATGTACCAGAAAATCTAACATGAAAACATATACTTTTCAAGGGATGGAATGCATATTAATAAACAAAATAAATAAACAAAAAACACTCCCTTCTTAGGCATCTCAGAAGTAAGAATGACCACGAGTAGTTTCAAATTCTTCATTCCTTTTTAATCTGTTAAAATGAATTCATAAGCTGTCTCATATACAATGGTGGTCAGCCACTTTAAAAATGGTATTTGTGCTAAGGTAATCAAAACAAGTAACACAATTTTTTAAATGATTGGCTTTAATTTTAAAATATGTGATATTTCAATTTTAAAATTTGTGACATCACGTAATCTAAAATTAAGCATGTGCTGGCTTGAAAACAAGAATAGCACAGAGGGGAAAATCTTTATTTACTCTACACCAAGCTAATACTACAAAAATAACTGAATTATAGCAAAACAGAAACAACATTTCCCAAAATTAAAGATCATAACAAATAAGCTAGTAATATGCATTATAATCTCAGTAATGGAAAAAACTTAAGGAATGTTTTAACTTATAACTTTTAAAATAAAAGCTGAGTAGAAGTAGATTGTTTTTAGTCAAGGTGGTGTGAAGCTACCGTACACGAAGCCTTAGAGTAGTGGTTCTCAAACTCTGAGTCTGTATCAGAATCCCCTGAGGACTTGGGATTGAGATTGAGATTGCTGAGCACCAACCCTAGAGTTTCTGATTCAAGTCTGGAGTAGGGCCTGGGAATCTGCATCTCTAACAAGTTTCAGTGACGCTGATGCTGGTCCAGGGACTACACTTTACGAACGGTGCCTTAGAGCGACAGCCTAGCAGGGAAATTAGACTGAAGGCAAAACTGAACTGTAAACAAAATTTTAAATGCCGCATTAATCTTGTAACACAATTTTAGATTCATATAAAAGCATGCATTCCTTAAAAATGTCAAATATCTTACCATATGCTCAAAATTAACATTTGGGTAACACACATATTTCTGAGAAGTCATTTTTAAAATAATTTTTCAACTTTAAGTTAACACATAAGTGCCCCAATTAGGGAATGACCAATTGTACTGCAAACTAAAGTAACATGAAGGAAACTGAAAACACTAAAACAATTAAGCCATAAGCTTAGGAAGTAAAATAGTCCAGAACAAGTAGATTACTGACTGACAGCAATATGAATCCTATTATTATATAAGTCCATTATACTGTGCTCTAATAAGCTCCTAATTGTTATGCTGGAATTTAGTTTTAATCATTACATTTCTAATGTGCAACATTTGGAAAGGAAAGAAAAATGCTTTAACTTGGGTGGAGTGATAGGCAGTGGCAGCAAAGGAAGGATGAGTTATGCTGGAATTACTGATAAGTCTTTTTCTCCCAAACTCTTTTAGTCATTTATCTCAGAGGGATAAATAAACTGGAATATCTCAACTTTTACTTAAAAGCAGAATAAAGTAACTTAAAGAATGCAACTTGCCCCTCCTTTATCTACCTGTGATACAACAGCACACCACTTCCAAGATATTGTTTTAGAGATGCAATATTGATATGTTCAAGAAAAAAAAATGGCCAAAGTATTTATTAAAAAATACTGTGATGTAAAAAACAAAATCTTTCTGCCAATTAGAAATGTTATTTCTAGCTGCTAAAATAACTGGTAAGGTTTGCCTTACTTTGCTCAAGAGTTTTTAGGTATCTATCCTAATTACTCAACAGGTCTTCTGAAGGGTTTCACAACTTTAGTTTCTCAAAATAGTAGTAACACTAGCCTTATTACATATACTTAAATGTCCCTAGGAAAGGAGTCTGAGCCAACTTCCAGAAAACAAACTGATTACAATGGGGGTGAAGCACAAAAACAACTAGGGTTAGTAGAAAAGATGAGCCACACACTAGTGCATATTTGTGTTATTGTTCAGTATGTGCAGTAAACATAGCACTCACTACTAAGGTTAAACCATTCCTTACAATAAAGAAACAAACCAAGAAATACAAGAAAGACAGTGGAAATTTTTCCCTGTAAATGATATATAGGCACAGACATGTACCTTATTTGAAAATAATTTTCCTCCACTGAAAACAGATGTTTTTTCAGAATAAGGAATATGGTAAATAAGTAACCACAATGAAAAGCATCCTTTTAAATTAACTACTTTTTGTGCTAATCTTGAAAAAATGTATTTCACATATGAAAATGAAAACAAATGTCTATAATGTTCATGTTGTTTATCTTTGTAATGGGATCTACAACCCTTAAGTCAAATGTGAAAATTAATACAGAAAGCTTCTCTATTTTTATTTCATTCTAGGAGCAGCAATGACTCATGAGAGGTAAAGACAAGCCTAGGACTTGTTTTTCAGTTAACTAAGTGTTTCCTATATACCCATTCTATTACCTTCCCCTAGGTTAATCTTGTGATACATGTACTTATATGAACCAAGTAAGAAGACCTCTTCTGGAAGGCCTCCTTTCCCCTGACTTGTATATAAACACTGTATTCAGTCTGACTAATTTACAATAAACCTTCAAGATAACCCTAAACCACTACCTGCTATCTATCTGGCAATACGCTAAAGACTGTGGGAAATACAAAATATCTGGCACATAATAAGCACTTAACAAATATTTGTTGAATGAATTTACTGAATAAATGTAGTGTAAGACACTACTGTTTTTAGGTGGAGGGACTGAACTAACTGCAGCACTGTGTAAGTACAATGGAATTCAGAAAACAACAATTACGAGTGTGGAGTCATTTAGTGAAAAGAATACCAGACTAGGCACCATGAGATGTAGTTATTTATTCTGTCTTTACCACTAAAACAGTTTTACTCTGTGGTAGTGTCATCTACCTAGGTGTATTTTACCTATAAAACAGAGATAACATATGACCTAAATAGGATATATAGAATTAAATAAGATAAGGGGTGTAAAAAGTTCTCTGTCAACAGTAAAGCACTACATGAGAGAGAGCTTTATGGAAGAGACAGAGATAAGTCTGGCTTTGAGAGGTATGTAGACTTTGTATGACAAAAAAAGGGAAGGCCCTTCAAGTTAATGAAACATTAGGGGCAAAGGCAAATGGAAAAAGGAATATACATGATGCAATCATAGAAGATTGACAAGACTGACACTAGAGGAAATTTTTAAGAATTAAAGCATTACCAAATACAAACATTTTGGAGAAAATTTTCCAAACAATTCTCAAGTAACTGATACCTTCAAGCAAGTAAAACAATACTACAAGTAACCACTAACTACACATGTACTATGTGCCAGGGTATATGATTGATCTTCACATCACTCTAGCAGGTAGGACTTACAATGTTCATTTTACAGACATAGAAATTGACTAAGAAAACATGCCCAAACTCACAATATTATAAGTAACTAACAGAATGCAAACCAAATTCTACCTGGTATGACAAACTGCTTAGAGGCTAACACCTGAGAGCTAAAGATTTAAGCTTCAAGTCAAAGCCTGAAGACTGGCTTTAAATAAATATATCCCTATACAAAGGCACTGCCTATTTACTTGTATTTTTAAAAACAAGGAATAAAAGGATAAATCCTGAATTTTGGAAAGTTCACCAATAAGGGGACGGGTGAAGGGGACTTTTTTGAATATATCCTGTCTCTTAGATTTGACTTTGGAACCATGTACATGTTTTAAATAATTATAAAATTAAATTTAAAATTATAACTTTTTATTTTGAAATAACTATAGACTCACAAGAAGTTACAGATTAAATTTTTTTAAAAACAATACTTAAACATTGAAAATAAAATGAAACAAGTCAACCTAAATACGTATTAGTTGGTGATCATACAGAAGACTAGTCTAAAACACAGTGATTTGTTTGTTCCTAGAGGGGTACATCCTTAGGAGAGATACAACTGGGGAGAAAAACCTTAAATTATTTTCAGAAATCACACTGGTGGCAGTGTTGATATTATCATTCTAGGACTATTGTATATACACTGTGAGATAAAGAAAATAATTAACTTAGAAGTATCCTTATGAACTCAAAATCTATTTTATCTTAGAAGTAAAAACCAACAAAAACAAGCAAACAAAAAACACATTCTCTAGCACTGTACATTGAAAAGGCCTAGAAAACATGAATAACCCAGTGGCAATGAATACCCCTACCATGGAGATTACTGTCTTGAAATACCATTTACCACTAAAAGGAAAAAATGGCTAATTACAGGTCTGGAGCAGGAAATGGAACATCTTTACCAGAAAGCACAGAAGCAAAGACTACTAGGATCATGTTGAAAGGACTCAAAAGCCAACTTGAAGAGGTTCTCACTGGCTACAGATGGGACAATTTGAGCATTAATAAGGATAATAACTACAATGGACTGAAATACATTAAAAATATTTAAGTCCATGAGTTCAAAATGAAACTATGGGAGAAAAAGAAAAAAAAAAAAGAACCTCATTAGTCACTACTGGAGATGCTCATGAACCAGCTCATTATTTTGAAAATTGGTAAATAAAAGAAAAATAATCAAACATATATCCCGCCTTTCTTTGTAAATGGTACCACAGGGTAACCAAATAGCAGGTGAGAAGTTTCTCTTTCCAAGGAACATTCCAGCTAACAAATAAAGAAAAAAATGACAGAATTAGAATATCACCACTTTGATCTCCCTAAATAACCAGTGCAGTATGGATCATCAATGATTGGTACCATCACCAAGAAGATACAGTCAAACATTATGTGTATCCAAATAGAAGAATACAACACTACCTGGGAATTAGCTGTATGTCTTGCGGGGATGGAGATGGGGGTGCAGGAAACAGATAGTAAACCTCTGGATCCTATAACCAACTTACCAATTTACAGGAAATACAGTAAACAGAGTTGAACGAATCCATAGGAATGTAATCAGCAAAATATAGACTTTGGAAGTTCTATGACTTGTCCAACTATGCTAGATGCTCTTTTTGTAAATATTTTTATTGAACCAGCCATCTCCATTCATTTACCTAATGTCTGTGGCTGCTTTCACACTACAATGGCAGAGTTGGATAGCTGTGACAGACCATATGGCCCACAACGGCTAATGGCCTTTTCTACCTGGCCTTTTAAGACAAACTTTGCCAACTCTTGTTCTATAGGATAAACAACTCAATTTCTTTAACAAATAAGACAGTAGGGGAAAAAAGATGGAGAGAAAACCTAGAGATTAAAAGAGGCCTAAAAGACATTTCAATCAATCACAATGTCTCGATCTTATTTGTATCTGGATTCAAATAAAACCTGTTTTTTAAAAAAATTTTGGACAACTGAGTAATTGAAGAGATTAAAAATCGTGTTTTAGGAGTAATAATGTAAAAAATAAAAGAGTTCTGAAATTTTTAAATTTTTACATACTGAAATTTTTAAAGTGAAATACGATGTCTGGAATTTGTTTCAAAATAATCCAGAAAAGCGGAAGTGAACAGAGGTATAGATGAAATAATACTGCCCGTGAATTGATAACAGCAGAAGCTGTGTGATGGGTACACTCTATGCAGTATTCCTTAACACACGTAGTAAGACAATACATTCATTAGTCATGTTTAGAAGCATCAGATCATGATGGAACTCAGATACATTCATATATATTTCTAGATATTCCACTATACATCATTTAGGAAGAGGAAAAAGGTCATTTTACTTAAAACTTCTCTGAAGAAGTAACCTCCCTTTTGATATGATAAAGCAAAACTTGCCCCTTGATGAGAAGTATATGTGTTATTTCATTCTCAGGATGGAATGGGAGCAAGGCCAAATCTAGCCCATAAAAATTTGCAAAAATTAGAAAAAGGCACTCATTCCTTAAGATACTTCTGTTAAATTTCTATAATAAATATATAATCTATTATGAGAATGGGGACCCTTAGATGTGATGCTTTCACACACTCACAACCTGTGCAACTGTAATAGAGGCCCTTGATGAAAATTTAAAAACTCGTTGCCAGAGAATATGAAGAGTTCAACTTTACCTTTTTGCAAATTAGTAATCTATAAAAGGTACTCCTCCAATCTGGGAGTTGATCTTCCTCATCTACTTTTCATCATTCAGAAATGAATGTACCTGAGGATAGTACGGGGGACAAGTCTACAGACTTTCAGAGTCCTAATATTTCCTTCCTGAATATTCCAAATTACCAAAAACATTCCTCCCAGAAATGCAATTTCTCCCCCATTGCAATAAACACAGAGAGCCAATATATAGCCTCACCAGCATTTCAAAGGCAAGAGAGCTGCAGGAAAGAAGGCATGACCAGAGGCAATCAGCTAAGCAGTCTGTGAATATACGCCCCATTATACACTCTTCCAGTAAATATCAGAATGAGGAAAAAACACAGCCGGATCACTATTTTTTCTAAATCTAGTAAACAGAGGGAATCCCTATCTCTATTTGAAAGTATACTATTTAAAGACGGTACATGAACAAGGCATTCTTGAGTACAGATATGAGAAAAAGACAAAGGATAATTTTTTAGTAGAGAAATTGAGCTATAAATGTGTTTACAGCATCTGTACGTCACTTTAAAATGTACACTACGCGTATCACATATACCAAAAACAAAATCTAATACAGAATAGAAGAGTTGTCATTTTCTACACACACATACACATACATACATAATACCCCAAGTAAATTAATTGAACAGAGATTTTTATCATTTTTATACTATGCCCATCCTAGGAGTGTTAAATTAACCAAATTTTAAAGCTTTGAAAAGGATATTAGTACTTTTAAATGATTTATTTTATACCAAAGTGACCAAAAAAAATCAAGGAGTGTGAAGGCTTCCCAAAAGACTGGTAACTAGAGTCATGTTTTATACAAAGGATAGACTGTTTTTATTTTTATTTTGAAAATGGTAGGAACCTTGTTGTAATAACTTCCAATTACCTCTATGGCAACAGAAATTTCAGCTGCCACTTTAAAGTATTTTGTATACACCACATAAGTAACTCAGTATTAAATTTAAGGCAGTTTTATGAATTAAAGAATTATGAAGTCAAAATAAGATTCCTTTTCCAAGCCCTTCCACCCACAATATCAAATTCATAGGACTAAATGTAAACTTACTTGGGCTGTTAGAAAGGTATCATCTTCACCTTCTTGAGCTTCAATTTCCTAAGTAAAAGGGTATACAATAGCTTTGCTTTACAAAATATCTGGGTAACATGAGAATGCTTTTATGCTATACCCGATTATCACGTGCCTCATGTTCTGTGCAGGGTCTATGGATACCATGGGTCCTAAGTCAATGCTTAATAATTCAGGCTATATTTTTTATGCCAACAGAAACGCTTAGTCACATTGATAAAAGAATTAGAAAAATGTCCTTCATGAGCCCTTCATTTATTAGGCTAAGTAGAACGAAGTGTTCTAAGCATGAATACTGACCCCCTAATCCCTTGATTTTCTTAAGATGTACTAACATACTTCAAAGCAGGACAAATGATCTATTTCATTCAAAGAAAAGATTTAAAAATTATATGCTTTTAAGTTAAACCTTCATAAGTAATTTCCCCACCCTTGATAACAACCAAATAAATGCAAATTAGTCTTTTATATCTTCTAAAGTAGTAAAAACAAAACAAACCAAAACTACCACCTTATAATGTTAGCAAGGTCAGAGTTAGATTGGTACACTCATTCATAGTAGGGTAGTAAACAACTTAAATATCCCAAATTAAAGGAGTAGCTATCAGACACATAGAAAACAGTCTAATAAACTGTGGTGTAACACAAGAATTATGAAGTCATTATGATATGTTATGTGAAAATATTATATAGAATAGCAACTTATGGCATGATAACTACTAGGTAAAAATATATACATATGTGGAAGATAATAAGCAAAAATAAAAGGGTCATCTTAGATGGTAGGAGTCTGAGTGATTTATAAATAACTTTAAAAATATATTTTTTTTAAAGTTCTGTGACTTTCACATTGAACTAGAAAAATACGTTTTTATTATTTAGTACTTAATTTACTGTGTCACGTTTTAAAAAAAACTGGCTAAAGACCTGACTTTCGATGTCCTCTTTTTCTATATCTTCTATTGCTTCTGCCTCTATTAATTCATGAGCTCTCTTGTTCTCTTCTGCAGAAAGTAACTCCTTGGAATGCACATTTTCTTCTTCATTTTCACCAAATTCTTCAGAGTCCTTTAGTTCGTCATTTCCATCTTGTTCATGTGCCTCTTGATGCTCCAATTCACAGTCCTTTTAATGGTAAGAAAATTTGGTACAACTCGAGGCAAAGTACTATAGGCTATCCACCAAACCTTTTTGGTAATTTACATCTCTAAATGTTTTCACTTTTATCATATTTTGACATTATTCCCAAAGTCAAAGTTCAATCATTTTATAGGACACACTAACTGTGTCTTTAAAAATAGAGGGGGTCTAAAACCAAGGTCATTAAACTACGCATCTGAGTTCCCAAATCTCTTACACTGAAATACATACACACTAACTGGATTGCTCTCAAGTTCCAGTTGTTTAATATTTACCAAATCACATACTTGTATGAGCCATCCTTCAAGACACGGCTTCAAAGAAATGACTTCTTTTCTCCACATGTCACAGTTTGATTTAACTTCAAAGACCACGGAAATCTTACATACGATAATATAAAGTTTATTTCCAATTAATAATAAGGAATCCCAACTGTTACACCAATGTCTGTTCTTAGAAAATATGCAAATAATTAATCTAAATGTATTAGCTTTGAAATCTACCACTATGCCACAAAGCCGATTAAGCAGGGGAACATAGGTTGGGATTGCCTCTGTGAAAGAATATCTGTTTGCCCTTCAAAGTTTAAGGATACAAGGGTACCTCAGTAGAAACAAAGAAAAGCAGCAATGTGCCTAGTTCCCTCTTTGATTAACTGCAGAGAAAGCGTTGAAAGCAACGAACATCCCTTCCTCCTTTCCTATTCTCATGGTACATCTAGCAGATTTAACAAAAAGTTTCTGAGTTAAAAGGGGAAAAGTGCAGGGGTATAACTATTAATCATTCATAGCTGAACTGCAATGAGTGAATAGAAATTTCTGGTGGGCACCGAGAAGAAATACGATTGTTTTGGAATATGGAGTGCTTGGGGAGCAGGGCGTCTCTGGGACAGAGGTTTAACCAGCTTCACTACCTATGGGTGGAGGAACGTAGGGGATTGAAAATGGAGTAGGTGGTTGGTTATATGATGGTGGAAGAATAGGTGCAAAACAAAAGAAAATCACAAGGGAAGTCACTGAGGGAACTTCATCTACTCTGAAGTGCCAACTTTGACCATTCTCCTCACCTATAAGTAGAAGTAATTCCCATAGTATTCATATATCTAAGCAATAGGTGATATTTACCCACCACTACTGTATAAATTCCAAAACTGCCAACTCTGAGAAACAGGGAAAGCATATTCACTTAATTTCTATCAAATTCATCACATACGCGGATACTTCCAAAGGGAAAAAGAAATATAAAGAGAGTGAAGATATATTTAAATAGTATTTTTTTAAAAGCTCTTTTGTTCTTCTAGACATTATGAGACCAGGTTCATTTAATAATTACACAAAGGCAACCTCTGCAGTACATATAAGAGACAGCAATATTACATCTCGTAATGTTTCAAACGACTGAAACATTTTTATGAACTGAAGAGCTGAAAGGAAGTTAGAAATGTGAAAACTAAAAGGGTTTTTACTAAGTCACAATGCTTTTCCAGCTTATGGGTAATTTTGGCTTAATCATGCACTCACTAGTGAAGATAACTAGAGAAAATAAGAGCAAAGGAACAAACCTAATGGAAGATATACCACAAGGATAAAAGAACACAAAGACTGAAGAGTTCTTAAATGCTCAAACGAAAGCTGGTTACAGACATGCAATCATCAATTTTAATGGATCCCTAAGCAAACATTTCCTAAACTATCTGACTGCAGGGCTAACTCCTCAACCAAACATCTCTTTCTCTCTGTGCCTGCCCTCAAAGTGCAAGATACAAAGCGTTGAGACACATGGTGCTGTGTGGCTAGTGTGTGTATAACGTAGGGAGGGTAGAGAGCTAGACCGTAGGAGAGATGGGTGGGTGAATGGACATGAGCTGGCTTCATGGTGGAGCACACAGACATCCCAAGATGTTATGGCAATATGGCCTAACTGTACACAGAAAATGGAAATATATGGGGTGTAAATGTACATAAGTTAAGAGGAACTATGCTCATTAAATAACTCCTGCAAATGCCACACTACCTAAGATCTAATGATCAGTAAATAGCAGATCACACTTCATTAAAATGAAAACAACAACAAAAAATCTAACTATGATTAAAAATAACAGTAATATAGAACTGCCACAACCTCAATTAAAATTAAAATACTTCATATTTCTGGTTGGTCAGTTTTAAAGTACATTCTTTTTTAGCCAATAAAGACCTGGCTTATCTTTAAAGGGCAAAACAAATTTCTTAATCTGATCTTCACCAAGTAGCAACACATCAGCAACTCTCTCCATTTTAGGGACTACATTTTTCTAAGTTCTGTTTGTTATATACGAAAGCTAATGCGATGGGCAGTACCTTGTCCAGGAACTAAGATAACAATTGTCCTGTAGCTGTTCCTCTGGCCCCTATGTCTCAGATTTCTACTTAAATGCTCTGACAAACATTTTTTGCTTTGTCTCATTTAACTAAAGATAAAGTTATTTATTATATTTCTCAACTATGAGAATTAATAAGATTGACAATATTACATAAGTCTCTATCATTATTTTACCTACATATTTCAGTGTCTATTGTTCAAGTAAAATGCATGAATTCATCATGCAAAATGCTAGGCTCAAAATAAACATCTTAACCTGTGTAATTAACACTTTACCTTGACAAAAGCATCATCTTCCACAGAAGCATCTCCACTCAACTCATCTGCTTCCTGTTTTTTACCTGCGAAAGAAGGAAAATGGGCTAACAACCAATATTTTATTACTTCAAAAGCAAAAAACATTCAGAGAAGTTTACCCCGAGGTACCACTCTCCACTCCCAAATCATCTGACAAAGCTAATGCCAACTGCTTATAAACCACCTGGCCACAGCTGTCCCAAACAAAAAAAAAGCTTTATTAACAATGACATGCTGTTTCATTTCACTAAAATAAACTGTACAATTAATCCTACATATGAACCCATCATCTTAACCGACTTGACATATGAGGTACATTTTTTACACCACTCAAATTCTCTACCTCCAATTCTCCCGGAAGTAGCAGCACCTTTCAACAGTTCTCTCCTATTTGTATACATAACCAGACATCTGATAGCTAAATTCAAGACTCATATCCCCCATAAAGCCTTCCCTAAGTTCTCCTTG
This sequence comes from Orcinus orca, assembly GCF_937001465.1. Lineage (NCBI taxonomy): Eukaryota > Metazoa > Chordata > Mammalia > Artiodactyla > Delphinidae > Orcinus > Orcinus orca. Next base: position 99,548,997 of record NC_064560.1, on the reverse strand, counting down.
TCAACAAGCTTTCTCTAAAATAAAATTCTCACACTTGACACCTCACAATCCATCAGCTGATTAGATATTGCCTTGTAGTCTCAAGTACATCTTGCTTCACCACTTAAAAAAATACCTTAAGTACAGTGACTGCTTTTATGCTTATTTTGTGTTTCTCCAAAGGCCTAAATATAAATAGCGCTGGGCGCTTAACATAATGACTGATTTAACTGATTTAAGGCAAGTAGAAATTACTTCAGACCAAAAACTGTTAAGAGCTTCTAGATAGACTACAGGCCTCCCTGACCTCATCTTCAAAACTTTGCAAACTGGTGGTTGGAATTTTAAAAATGTTTTCCACATCAGAAAAAAAAAAGTTTTCCACAGAGCCAAAGCTAAAAGTTTGTGTTTTCAAGCTAGTCCACAAAAATCTACTAGTTAAATAACCCATAATGTATCAGAAATGCTGTAAAAAAAAAAAAAAAAAAATCACAGCTGCTAAAATTTTACTATTAAATTTTAAAATTTTTACTGATTTTGAGAGGTTAATGATTCTTTCCTGAGGCTAACTAATCAACCTTTCCTTTGCGTAAAACAGGCGTTGCCATGTCTCAAGCTTCCATGACCCCCAGAGTAGAGGGTTTAGTTGTGAGGTAACTGTAAGAAAAAAGTTAGGATGCCTCCCTTTCCCATGTCTCCTCACCAGCTCCTATCTTCCATCTACCCCCAATTTGAAATCCTTTCCATGAATGAGAGATAAAAAGTGAAACAAGGGCTTCCCTGGTGGCGCAGTGGTTGAGAGTCCGCCTGCCGATGCAGGGGACGCGGGTTCGTGCTCTGGTCCGGGAAGATCCCACATGCCGCGGAGCGGCTGGGCCCGTGAGCCATGGCCGCTGAGCCTGCGCGTCCGGAGCCTGTGCTCCGCAACGGGAGAGGCCACAACAGTGAGAGGCCCGCGTACCCCAAAAAGAAAAAAAAAAAAAGTGAAACAAGACACTGGTCCTTTCCAAATACGTGAAAAGATTAAGAGTAAAGAGTTTTCTTTTATCCACTGAGGTAAAAGAGGTCTTCGTGTCCCTGAGGGCTTGTGTGAATCAAAAGAGAAACAAAATGTTGAGCTTAGTGGTATTTGTATTTTAGAGAACATACAAATTAGAAGTTACTACAAGGGCAACAAGAGAGCTGTTCCTTCCTTACAAAAGAAAACAGTATCAGGTGAGAAAGAGCTCACTAAACTGTTTTATCACGTTTAGAGAAAGTTCCATAATATAAAAACTTTAAAGATGCTACCTTTGAGAAGAAATAAGCTTTTTAAAACTATAGGATTGGGACTTCCTAGTGGTCCAGTGGTAAAGAATCTGCCTTCTAATGCAGGGGACGAGGGTTTGATCCCTGGTCAGGGAAGTAAGACCCCACACGCCACGGGGCAACTAAGCCCACATGCCACAACTACTGAGCTGGCGCGCCACAGCTACTGAGCTGGCGCACCTCAACTAGAGCCCGCGTGTCACAAAGTACAGAGCCCATGCACCACAACTACAGACCCCATGGCCCTGAAGCTCGTGCACCACAACGAAGAGCCACAGGGCTCAACGAAGATCCCGCGTGCCGCAACTAAGACCCAACGCAGCCAAAAATAAATTAAATAAATAAATAAAATAAAACTATAGGATTCCACCCCCCAACACACACACCACCAAATAACCTATAGAGTAGAGCTTTTGGGTGAACTCCTTCAGATCATTTGCAAATATTATTTACTCTTCACAAATATAAAATGCTTTACAATTTGCAAAGCGCTTTATTTTTTTAATTTATTTTATTATATTTTATTTTTGGCTGCATGGGGTCTTCATTGCTGTGCACGGGCTTTCTCTAGTTGTGGCGAGTGAGGGCTACTCTTCGTTGCAGTGTGTGGGCTTCTCACTGCAGTGGCTTCTCTTGTTGCGGAGCACGGGCTCTAGGCGTGCAGGCTTCAGTAGCTGTAGCTCGCATGCTCTAGAGCGCAGGCTCAGCAGTTGTGGCTCACGTGCCTAACCGCTCTGCAGTATGGGGGAATCTTCCCAGACCAGGGCTCAAACGCGTGTCCCCTGCATTGGCAGGTGGATTCTTAACCACTGCGCCACCAGGGAAGTCCCGCAAAGCACTTAGAAAAAAAAGGTCAACTGATTTTTCCTAGCACCCCATGGTACATAGGGCCGGTAATCACAACTTTACAAAAGAGAAAACGAACCCGAGGTTATACAGCTTGCCCAAAGCTAGTAAATGGCATTGTCAGAACTGGAAGCCAAGGCTTCTCTTTTCCAGTCTTAAATTCTTTCCACTTCATCTTACTATGACCTACTTAAAAGACATTATTCTAGTAAGCAGTGGTTAATTAACTCAATTTACAGATACCATCTTTGAAATGGCAGCCCTCATCATAATGACAAGCTACATCACTATCCATGGTGAGTTTCACTTGCCTTAGTTTACTTAAAGGAAAACCAAATTACACTACATCAACCAAAACAACAACAGCAGTCACTACCACTGCTTAAGCAGCTTCCACAGTGCAGACACTAGGATAAATGCTTCATATGTATTAATGCATTTATTTTATCCTCTTAACTAGCCCCATTTTACAAAACAGGAAACTAATGCTGAAAAGTTAATCAGATTACAAAGTTAGTAAGGGTAGTGCTTCAGTTTAATCCCAGGCCTATTCCCACTCCTCAAAAACCACAAAACCATTGATGTTCAAGTAGCTACAATGTGCCAGTTGTTAAAAATGTTATCTCTTTTAGCATGAACACAGGCTCCACAAGCCACATCCATAAAATTTTAAAATGTGAGAGTCACAGAAATTACGTAACTTGCCCCATGACAAACAGGCAACAAGAGGCAGAGGTACACAAAAAGGTCCAAGTTTGCTATCCCTTATTGTTTTTAACAGATGTAGCACATGAAAGCACTGGACACAATGTGTCATAAGCTTGTAAGCATAAAAACCACAAGGAGGAGATTTTCAAACATACAGTGATGAAACTTTAATAATAACCTGATAGGTACATAATATTTAAGAAAACTGACATTTCACACACTAGTTTTTGACTCCTCTCATGATCTGTAACTCTGCACTTGTTTACACATGATGAATTAGAAACTATACTGTAATTTCTTCCTTTATGAAAAAAAGTATCACCCCTCCACCATACAAAAATAATTCACATCTTAAAAAGCTATGATGTTCATCATCCAGCCCAGAACCTAGTACAATGCTATATAATAAGTAGATACTCAAGCATTATATATATCCTGACTGATAATGGTGTAGGTTATAGGTTGGATGCTAGCAGTAAACAAGGTCTGGATTTCTATTCAGAATTTCTATCAGCCCTCACTGGGACAAAGGTAAGACGTGACATGCCAGTCAAACTAGCATCATGTGCAACCCCATCCTGTCAGTAAGGACTGTAAACTCCAACTTTAACGATGTTACAAAGTACATCGACAGATTCCTAACTTTTATGATGTCACAGATAAGAAATAACTTAAAAGAAAAATCAAATCCCACTTAATTCAACAAGCACACCAGCTTAGGCACATTTTTGTACAGTCAGTAATCATTTATACCCCATATCCCATTTAAGCCTGTGCTATGAAAGCTCCTACAACAAACTAATAAATGAATCTTTTGTCCTTCAGGGAATCTGGCATATACCACAGAAATGGGAACTGGTCCAAAGCAAAGTAGCACCACCAGGATGAGGAAGCTAACTGAAAGTGCAATGTAGTCGGAAGCCTAACTTTAATGCTCTGAGGAACAAAACTAGAAAATAAACTGAGTAGTAAAGATAGTCTGAATAGCAAAATAGAAACTGGAAGCAAAATTACTTATCACATCTCAAACTATCATAGTAGTAACATATAGTTATTTTGAAATTTCACTGCAATGATTTTAGGGTCAAAAGTAAAAATGTATACACCAAAGGAAGACGACACTAGAATACCTCCTTAATTATGCAGCATTGTTTTTATGGGTCCACAAATCCTTAGTGAAACCACTGGGTCAGACATGTTTCAGAACTGTCAGATTTTAAGAGAGTACAATAGTGTCTATACCATGTGTTAATTTAAACCTCCCAGTGGCTTCTGGAACAGCTTCTCTCAATCAATCACGGAAACATTTGTGCAATGAAATATATGAATATTAACATCAATTAGGATAAACCAAGACTATAAGTAGCCTCACTTTTGCCACCAAACTTAAGAAAAAACTTCATTTTCAGAATGTTTGTATTTCAGAGTTAACAATAAAGAATTTTGGATGGCAATTAGGTTTTCTTCTTCAAAGGCAAACTGGTCCTTACAAGGTTTGGTAATTTTCCTTTTCAAGTTCAGAAATACCTCCAGAAACAAAATGAAACAAAAAATCCACTTAACAAGTAGATTTTAAAGTAAGTTTGCCAAAAAAATTTTGTGGCTGAGTAACTTTTCCCCTAAACATTTACAGAAGCTATGAAACGTTAGAAAATGTTCAGTCATAAAATTTCTGTTGGATAAGAGGGGGGAAGACTCAGAGACCAGGCCAAACTGAACAACACTGATGATTCCAGCAACAACCTCTCCTCAACTGTATGAAATCTTAAAATAATCACGTACTATGCCTTGTGTTAACCATTTGCATATGTGTTTTAGTCTCTCTTCTATTAAAATGGTATTTCACTAATGAAATCAGTTTTCTAAAAGGCTTTGCACACTGTCGTAAACATAGCAGCCATCCAATAGGTCATTTTATTATTTTTTAAAAATCTACCATAAAGATATTTCATACTCATTATAATAAAATAAATCTGGAACACACCAAATGTATATTTTTTAAAATCTCTTAACTGTGTCACTAAAGACAACCAAACTGAACATCCACACACACTTGTGAGCATTTGCACAAGACTTTAAAAGGCAGCAAGAATGTAACTTGAGTTCTTAACAGATTACTTTTCTATCCTATCAGTAAGAAACTAGCACTGCTTAGCTCAGCATTATTGTGAGCATCAAATAAAGCAATGTGAAAGTGTTTTGAAAACTGTAACAGAGAACTAATTGCAAACTGACAGGCAGAAAGAGATGAATGAAAATGATGCTAGGTTTTAAGCAGTAATCTAGAGCAGCCAGTGGTTCTTAACCCTAGCTGCATGCGAATCACCTGGGGAACTTTTAGAAAATACTGATTCCTGGGCCCCCAACAGAGTAACCAAAACCAACTCTCTGGGGGCAGGAGCATGGTATCTGTATTTTTTTGTTTTGTTTTGTTTTGTTTGCGGTACGCTGGCCTCTCATCATTGTGGCTTCTCCCGTTGCAGAGCACAGGCTCCGGACGCGCAGGCTCAGCGGCCATGGCTCACGGGCCCAGCCGCTCCGCGGCATGTGGGATCTTCCCGGACCGGGGAACGAACCCGTGGTCCCCTGCATCGGCAGGCGGACTCTCAACCACTGCGCCACCAGGGAAGCCCAGGTATCTGTATTTTTAAAAACTCAAATGACTCTAATGTAGAGCAGACTGAGCATAACTGAAGAAGTTGGAGTGAGAAGAACATAAAAGGTTACCGTTTTCAGATTCTCCAGACTAGAAAAAATTTAAATTCTACCTAGCTTCAACAAAACACCTTGAGTAGGTATGAACCGGTATTAATTCTCAACAAGGTTAAAAAAAAAAAAAAAAAAAAAACCTTAAACATAAACCTCCTATGAGTACATGCACATGTACGTATATACCTTAGATCATGTTATCTGTGATAAAATCCGAGTGGTGGAATTACGGGCAATTTTCACTTTTTTGTACTTTTCTGGATTATCTAATTTTTAAAATGAAAACATTTCACTTTTATAATCTGGAAAACAATTTGTAAAGCCATAATACAAACTACTATTCCAGGTTACCAGAACTGCCACATAAGGCTAACTCGGGCTGTGGAGTTTATGGTGTGAATGGTTAACTCCCAGAATTGCACCACACCGAGGCCCTTTTATTGTAATGTGTGAGAACTAACTTATAGTTGATTAAATAAATCAGCAAATTTCAGCCTTAAACCCTAAGCCATTGTTCAGTCTCTTCATTAAAGTCATTTCTGATGCCACCAACTGATAATAATGACTGCTTTTTCCTCTAATTCCTGGACAATTCTCACTTTATTTTACATGAGTTCATGAAAGAGAAGAAAAAGTCTGAAGTCTTCTGTCCTTAATTCAAAATGCCTAGGAGATGAATGACATGGGAGAAAGACACTGTCATAAAGTACTAGAAAATTTTATCTATCTCCCCACCAGGATCCTTGACACACACCATATTTGACACAATAAAATAGCTGAAAAAAGTACAAAAGTGCTTTGGTGATAAACATAATCCACTATATACAACTGCATAAGTCAAATGCAGGTTTTAATGGCTGAGGTAAAAGGGCCTGATTTTGTGAAATGAAAATGACATACACAACTTCTGAGGTTGGACAATATTCCAGCAAAAGTTATGAGGCTTTCCAACACAGCAACAACTTGGTGAGGGATAAAAGGCGAGTGCCATGATTCACATACTCTAAAAGTAAGTACATTTCACAATCAGTGTTTAAGGAGAAGCCACTAGTGCTGTTGAGAAAAGCACCTTAAAAAGGAAAACTGTTTGGAAAATAGTAAAGACTATTAATCTCTGATTGACTGCTGCCTACAAAGAAATATGCAATTAAAATAAGCACCAAAAGAAATATTTTTAAAAGCAGTTGTTAAGAAAGTCATCATATGGCCCTCAGTATTCATTCAACAAACCTGTTATGTGCCAAGCAATATGCTAGGCATTACAGAGATTAATGTAAATAAAAGATTATGTCCTCACCCCCACAAAGCTTCTAGCCCAGTGGGTACCCAAAAAAGATTTATGACAATTTTGTCCCCAAAATGTTTCTCAATGCCACAGTTCTGATTAAAGTTTCCTTAACATCCAAACATACAACAGTTTAAAAAAAAAGCAAGCATTACAGTGCACTGACACTAAATTATATGAAATTCATTTTATGTGGTTGATTACTATATTCTTATTTGGCATACAAATTTTAGAAAGCTTTACACAGTAAACATGTAATTAATTATACTGAGTGTGGTACTTTCCACACATAATCAGGCATTATGTTTGGATAAACCTGCAACCCGAAAATATGCTTGTTTCTATAGTGGGGACAAAACAGATTTTATATAGCAGTTTGAATCTTTTTTAAACCTGCAAGTACTGTAAGTGAGTTTCAATTTGGTAAGTACTGATTACATATACTTCTGAATATTGCACTGATTAACTACTTAAAGTAACTTTGGCTGAAGTTTAGAGGTGACTCGAAAGGTTGAATATCCAAAAGAATGATATGCTGTTTACAGGTGAACCGAAAGAAAGTTTACATCTATAATCTCTAAAAGAAGCTAATGAGGAGTTAGCTTTACCTGTTTAACCACTTTCTTAACACACACCCAAATGATGACAGTAACTCTCACTGGTGAAGCGCTCTTCTAGGTTACTTATTAAAAATTTCATAGCAAAGAGAATGTGAAAAGACTCAGAAGTGAGAACCAATCTAAGCTTAAAATTTCACCCCACTAACTCTATGCAAATAGATTTTACAAATATGTTAACCATAAATATTAGGACCCGCTATAACATTATCAACATTTGTTACAAGTTTGTGAGTTTGTGCTTGTAATAACAGCATTTTTAAAAATATTCTACAATATACTTAAGAATGCAGATTCCTTTTCCTCTAATCTGTCAAAACATAATCATTTTAACACAAAAAAATTGTTTGAGAAATAGTGACCCTGCACTTATAAGAGAACGAACTTAATATTTCACCTAAGTAACTTTTCAAGACCCATGAAGCTTCTCTTGCCTTATCATTCAACATCATTTAATTTTATTGCTACATTAAGCCACATCATCATAAGAATTATTTATTTTGCCTAACAAGCTATTAAATGTGGTGTCTTGCTGTTGTCTACATGACTGCCTCTAAGTAATCCCTTTCTTTATTCTTATCCTTTTCTAGTATTCCCAGCTAAAGATATCCATACTGACTGAGGACCTATGAGTTTTCCTGTTCCTTCCTTATACATCTATTTTAGCTAAAAAAAGAATTTTTCTTCTGGCTCCTAGCTACATATAATTATTAAATTTCAGAATTAAGAGACCCTTACAGATGGTCTAGTAAATTTTCCAATTTTATAAAAAGGAAGTATACCCATTGAAGGAAAAGTAGTATGACTAAGATGCAATTACTTTTAAGATAGATACTGCTAAGTGAAACAAGATGTGACAAAAAGAACATCATATTACAATACTATTTAATTTCTTGAATCCTTAGTTTTAAAAATCTGTTAATTATTAATATTTTTTAAAGTTTCCCTATTCAAATTTGATGTCTAAAAATTATTTTTAAACTTAATTTAAAATTTAAAATAATCTTACTTATAAGCATCTTAACTGTAAATTAATTCAAACTAGGTTCTTAGTTTGGGATTTACATTATGTTCTTTCTCATTCACAGGATTTTCAGAACAATGATAAATGGAACTCAAGGAGACAAGAGCTATTTATCACATATGTCCCAGAATGAGTCTCATGAAGTACTCAGTTGTAGTGTGCTGCAGACACACACTTAATGTTACGACTCCTGACTAAATACTACAAGATACCTTAACATCAGAGTTATGGAAAAATTAAATTTCAAGTATCCTTATAATCCATATAAGAGGAAAAAATTAACATACTTTTATATATATATATATATACACACACATACATACATACACATATACATGTGTATACTGAAAAACTTCTTAAAACGGTATATTGCTGAATTTATTGCTAAAGGTAGGATGAGTGAAGTTCCTAATGACTAAAAAAGAAAGGGATACACAGAGAAATTAAAAGTAGGTGAGAATGAATAAATCAAATGAGATTTACTTTACATGCTAAAATCAGTAATCAGCTTAAATATAAATTTGGGACCATGATTAATACATAACATCTATCAAACTACCACAATATGCTAAATAAATGACATGAATCAAAATCATTATAAGAAATCACAATAAGAAACATGGTTAATTCCTGATGTACTTATTTCTGAATTTTTTATGCTTCCTCATTTTGAAATTGCCTCTGAGTTTGTCAGCAGAGGCTTCTCAACACAAGCTTCTCTAACACAGGGAAATGTATCTCTCAAAGTGATACACTGAGTTAAGAATTACATTAAAAGCCACAGATTTTCAAGATAACTTTGTTACTCCTCTAAACACCATTTCTACCTCTGCCATTCCCATCCCATCCAGAAAATGCTTCTTTGCCCTTTTCAATTTCCTTTGGCACAAATAGGGCACTCTTGCAAACCTACAAAAACTCTCAGTGAGATGGCATCAGGATGTGCCTGGTCCCAATACTCATGCAGATTGCTTAAGATCAAACTTGACTATTTCCTTCTTTTCAAGGTTAATCCATTCAACCATTTTACTCTAGTTCCATCAATCTGGTCTACAGCAGAGAGTAGCACTTAGGATCACTTAAAGCAGTAAAGAGTGTTAGGTTTTTAAAATGCTGCAGCTGCCTGGAACTTGCATGTAGGTACCAGGATCCAGATACCCACATCATGCCCACCCTCTGACATTGTCCTTATAGGACTGAGGGAGAAATCCGTAATTATTCAAGTAAGTATTTCACTTACCAGAACCTTTCAAATATATCTAAGTCTCATTTATATTGTTAAAATGTTAATTTAAAACAACCTTTACCTATTCATTAAATCACCATATCCTAGAAATATATTCTGGCCTACTTTAAAAGTTATAAAATCGAAATCATTAACATATCCCTATAACTTAAAACTTTTTATTTTTAAGCTAATTAGTCATGGATTTTTTTCCCTACCTTGTTAGTATGATTGGTAAAGGTCTTTTTGAATTTCACTGAAAATTAGAATGTTTAATGGCATAAATGCAAAATTAAGTTCACCAAATCAAACAAAATACTAAACACAAAGGTTATAAAATTTTAATATACTAGAGAAAACAGCAAGGAGCCAAGGTGAAAGATTTGGTAGGAATTCCATCAATACTCTGCCAATTGTGGGGCAAGGTAGACATGTATTAAACCGTATTTTACTCTTCAGGTCTTCACACTATGAAGGAAGAAATATTATGGAACTTGACTTTGTAATTTTTTCAGAAGCAAGAAAGAAGTGGTCTCACTTTCAGGTCAGCTTCAGCCAAATCTTAAGGGCTACTAGTCACCCAAAGCCTGGCAACTGTAACTTTTCTTCCTTGACCCAACAAGGCAGAGTGCCAGAGGGAAATAGCAAAGAGTAGCACTATATAAACAGGGCAAGTGGCACAAGAGCAGAGGCAAGTTATATAACCAAAATATATTTTAAAATATGTTTATAACTCGTAACAACCTTTGCCTTTGGTTGGTTTCTTGTTTGGAGTATCAGTTGAAACAGTTAATTCAATATTATCTGGATCGCCTCCTTCCTCTTCAATAGCCTACATTAGAAAGAGAAGTTAATATGCTACACAGTCTATCTAAACTTATTTTAAAAAACGAAATGAAAAAAAAAATTAGCAAACCTCAAGCCTCAAGACATTAGAATTGCCAGTCATTTCATAAACCAACCTCACAAAGGAGCAATTAAACTACACGAGTGAGAGAAACTTTCAGGAGGAAATATCATTAGGTATCAAAATCACATGGAGTTTTACATATTACCCAGTCGAGAAAATTAACTAACACATATTATCATTCTGAACAAAAGTCTAAATATTCTCGATTGCAGCAAAGTTGCTAGCTACGAAAGTAAAGAACTAAAAGGAGCTTTCCTAATTTCTATAGTACAAACTTATTTCTCCTCTACTACAATTCCAACGCTCACTCAAACCAGAAAGATAATCAGGGAAGAAAAAGATTATTGCGCTAATGCAAAAACTGAAAACCCAGCGGAAAACAAACCCTTTCTCTTACCCACCCATCAACTCCCACTACCAATTACCCCCCAATATGGGGAGGAAACGGTTGGACACAATTAAATAGTAACTTCGCAGAAGTCACCAAAGTAACCAGTCCCTACGAGGCCAAGAAATGCACGCGCTCACTATCGCTAAAGGCTGGGGACCGAGCGCCTCCCGGGTCTCCACGATCGCCCTTGGGAGGCCGCGCCGGCCGTCCGCAGCCTGGCAGAGACGTCCCGGGGGAGGCAGGGGTGCGCTGGGCTGCGGCGGCCGGTCCCGGGCGGCTCGCGGGCCCCTCGCAGGCCAGGCCCGGCGCGCGGGGGCGGGGGCGCCGCGAGAGGGTCCTCGCCCTCCCGCGCGCGCGGGCGCCGCCCGGGACCTCCCCACCTCGCCGCCCCGCGGGCCCCGGCGGCTGCGAGCGGACGGGGGCTGCGGCGGAAGTGGGGGCTCCGAGGCGCGGCCTAAGCTCGCCTTCCCGGACCTAGCCGGGCCTCACCTGCTTGAGTCGGGAAACGAGCACAGTCTTGACTCCGGTGATGTCCAGGTTCCGCCGTTTCAGCTCGGACTTGAGATCGATGACCCGCAGATCGGTGATCTTTTTACCTTCCGCCTGACCTGAGGCGGCCGAGGCTGCCACAGCACCGGTAGCGGCAGCCATTTTAGAAGAACAGCGCGCTGCCTAGGCAGCGAGTGATCTGCAGGGCGGCGGCAGCAGCTCCAACTTCAACTCAGGCCTCGCCGGCCGCCGGCGCCGCACAGCGCTGCGCACAATGAGCCACTAGCCCCGCCCCCTGTCCGCCACCCCGGCGCAACCTGCAGCCTCAACCAGCACCCGGATGAGGGGCGCGCGTGCGCACTGGCGGGAGGCGGGGGATGGCGCCCAGCGCGCGCTGCGGAGCCGGACGCTGCCACCTGGGCGGTGCGACCACCCCCCAGCCTTGCGTGGACTGGGAGGTCAGGCGCGTTCAACGGCACCAACGTCCGCCGTGCCGCGGTTCCCCACCGCTTCGTTAGCCATTTTCTGGAAGTGTCTCGAGTCTTGAGCAACAGCAGTGCGCTGGGCACTGTCGGCATAGATAGTGCGCGCGTCACTCAACGCAAACCAAGGGGCGTGTGCGCGTCCTAAACCTCTTCCAGGGGAATACTTTATCGGTTCTGCTGAATAATCGAAAAACTGTGGCCACTGTGCACGAACTAACTAGGTTCCCCGAGTTCTGTTGGAAGGCCGGAAAGAAACGCTGGGGCGGTTAATATAAAGAGTATAAAGGGTTATAAGAATATAATAGGGCTGGCCTGTGTGACAAGTCCCACTAGCTGTCTCGGGAAAACATGCCTTTGCTCAAGAGAATTAGTCTATTCTAGGGCTGCCCATCTCACTGAAAAAGCAGGACAACTTCCCTTCTGCACTGGCCTCAGTTTGCCATCCTCTCCGGGGGTCCTGATGGCTCAACACAAAATTGATTACTAAATGAGGAATTTAGTTTGTAAGTACTTGTTTCCGTTCTCATACACTGTGTTCACTGTTTTGTCCCCCTCAAAATTTAGGATTCCAAGAACAATGACAATCCTCTTCGGCGGGACTAGCCTGTACAAGTGAGTAACTTTAGGCACTATTATTAATCATCAAAGCATAAGCATTTATGGAATAAAACTATTCTATAAATTCCATGAATAGATTATGACACACAACGCTGGCATTTCCTAGTTTTAAAGTTGATGAGGTCTGTGTCACTTTAGGTTGCTTTTCTCATTAACTAATTAGAGCAAAAAGAGAAAAACTGGATATTATAAAATAATACGCGCCAGTTAGGTAGTTTTTTTTATGGTTTATAATGCACTTTGACATGCAATAATCCCTTAATTTTTCTGCATTCTCTGAGGTAAATCTCTGCAAGCCTTAGAGAGATTAAATGGCTTGTCCGTGTTCACATAGCTGGTATGTGGCCGAACTGGTGCTCTTAGTTGCCCCTCACCAGCTCCTTAGTTGTGGCATGTGAACTCTTAGTTGCAGCATGCATGTGGGATCTAGTTCCCTGGCCAGGGATGGAACCCAGGCCCCCTGCATTAGGAGCAGAGTCTCCCAAACCCACCTCTGTCTCTATTACAAGTTGATTCATAGTCATAGAATATTAGAACTCAAAGGATCTTTAGAAATCTTCTGGCTCATTCCTCTCTCTCTCTCTCTCTCTCTCTCTCTCTTTTTCTCTCTCTTTAATAGATGAAGATTTTAAGATTTTTACCTAGGGACCCCACAATTAATTACTGACCAAATTGGCACTAAACCTCAGTTCTCATGCCAGTGTCTTTTCCACCCTGCTCCCACCTTCTGTGGACACTTGTAAAGAGGGGTTATATTAACCCAAAGCTAATGTTATATGTAAAATGAATGAGTTTTTGTCTTTAAAAAAAATCTTATAATGGAGTTATCTTACAATGGAGACCTGTACCTTCTGATCTGATGCACTGGAGGATACATCACCTGCCAAATTGCCAAGAATGTTTAACCTAAATCTCATCATGAGAAAACAATCAGACAAATCTGATTGTAGGACATTGCACAAAATAACTGCTCTGGGGACTTCCCTGGTGGTGCAGTGGTTAAGACTCTGTGCTCCCAATGCAGGGGACCCGGGTTCCATCCCTGGCCAGGGAACTAGATCCCACATGCATGCCGCAACTAAGAGTTCACATGCCACAACTAAGGAGCTGGTGAGGGGCAACTAAGACCTGGTGCCACCAAATAAATAAATAAAAGTAATACCTAAAACAACAACAACAACAACAAAAACCTGCTCTGGACTCTTAAACAAAGCAGTGCAGGTGTCTGTTGGTATCAGTTCAGGATTGGTTCCAGCAACCCCTCAGATACCAAAATCTGCAGATGCTCAAGTCCCTTATATAAAACAGGTAGCATTTGCATATTACCTATGTACATCCTCCTGCATATTTAAAATCATCTCTAGATTACTTATAATACCAAATACAATGTAAATGCTATGTAAATAATTGTAAACACGATGCAAGCGCTATGTAAACAGTCACCAGTACGTGGCAAATTCAAGTTTTGCTTTTTGGAAATTTCTGGAATTGGGGGGAATATTTTTGATCCACAGTTGGTTGAATCCGTGGATGGTTGAATGCATGGCTATGGAGGTTCCAACTATATCATGAAAGTAAAAGTAGTAGAGCAGTTCTACAATACAGATACATGATAACTAAGCTTTATGTGTGAATGTTGTTTGGAACCTGGATCAAAGAATGAAAAAGCGGCTTAAATGGACAATTGGGAAATTTGAGGCAATTGGGAAATGTGGCTTTGTATTAGATTGTGTTATGGTACCAATGTTAAATATCTGGAGTGTTATAGCATGGTTATGTAGAATGTCCTAGTTCTTAGGAGATATTTGCTGAGGTTCTTGAAGTGAAGTGTCATTCTGTCTGCAATATACTTTCAAATGGGAAAGAAAGGCAGAGAGCCCAGCATGAGAAAGAGAAAGAGATGTGGCAATAAGTTAAAATAACATAAGTGTGGCAAGATGTTAATAATTGGGGAGACAAATGTGACAAAATTAGGCAAAATTAACAATTAGGAAATCTAGATGAAAGACATAAGGTTGTTCACTGTATACAGTTTAAATTTTTTATAGGTTTGAAGTTATTCAAATTAAGTTGGGGGAAAATCCACACATAAATCTAATTTTTTGTAATAGAGAAAAAATAAAATGGACACACTATATTTTTTCACTTTTAATGTGTAGGATATTTAATTTTGTCATTTAACCTATGATTCTTGTTTTTTTGAATTATCTAAATAATCCACCTTTAAATGAATTTTTTTTGTACACTATTTTTTTCCTGTTTTCATCTTTTAGTGAAATATATTTAGGTGAAGAAACATGATGCACTTATTTCTACATCAAGAACACTCCTAGAAAATTGACAACTTAAAAAAAAAATTTATTGGAGTATAGTTGATTTACAATGTTGTGTTAGTTTCAGGTGTACAGCAAAGTGAATCTGTTATACATATACATGTATCCACTGATAACTTATATTTTATGTATAAAGCCTCTTGCCATTTACTGAGTACTTCTGCACTCATTATTTTATTGTTTTTCAAATGTTAACATCAACTTTATTCATGTTCATCCAAAACAAGAAAGGTTCAAAATGACTTTCAAAATAGGAAAGTATGCAACCAATCTGTGCTACAACCACATGATGAGATACTATTTAATAATAACAAAAAATAACTTTCAAGCCACCTAAGACACAGAGTAAAGAAGCCACTCTGAATAAGTTTTCATATTATATGATCTGATTTATATTACATTCTGAAAAGGACAAAATTATACAGACGTTAAAAAGATCAGGGTTGACAGGGTTCCATGGGGGTCCAGGGTGCTGAATAGGTGGTGAATCTATGATAACTTTTTTTTTAACATCTTTATTGGTATTGGAGTATAATTGCTTTACAATGTTGTCTTAGTTTCTGGTGTATGACGAAGTGAATCAGCTATACGTATATATATATCCCCATATACCCTCCCTCTTGCGTCTCCCTCCCACCCTCCCTATCCCACCCCTGTAGGTGGTCACAAAGCACTGAGCTGATCTCCCTGTGCTATGCAGCTGCTTCCCACTAGCTAGCTGTTTTACATTTGGTAGTGTATATATGTCAATGCTGCTCTCTCACTTCGTCCCAGCTTACCCTTCCCCCTCCCCACATCCTCAAGTCCATTCTCTGCGTCTGCATCTTTATTCCTGTCCTCACCCTAGGTTCATCAGAACCTTTTTTTTTTTTACATTCCATATATCCATATATATGTGTAAGCATACGGTATTTGTTTTTTTCTTTCTGACTTACTTCACTCTGTATGACAGACTCTAGGTCCATCCACCTCACTACAAATAACTCAATTTCGTTTCTTTTTATGGCTGAGTAATATTCCATTGTATATATGTGCCACATCTTCTTTATCCATTCATCTGTTGATGGACACTTAGCTTGCTTCCATGTCCTGGCTATTGTAAACAGAGCTGCAATGAACATTGTGGTACATGACTCCTTTTGAATTATGGTTTTCTCAGCGTATGTGCCCAGTAGTGGGATTGCTGAGTCATATGGTAGTTCTATCTTTAGTTTTTTAAGGAACCACCGTACCGTTCTCCATAGTGGCTGTATCAATTTACATTCCCACCAACAGTGCGAGAGGGTTCCCTTTTCTCCACACCCTCTCCAGCATTTATTGTTTGTAGATTTTTTGATGATGACTATTCTGACTGGTGTGAGATGATACCTCATTGTAGTTTTGATTTGCATTTCTCTAATGATTAGTGATGTTGAGCATCCTTTCATGTGTTTGTTGGCCATCTGTATATCTTCTTTGGAGAAATGTCTATTTAGGTCTTCTGCCCATATTTGGATTGGGTTGTTTGTTATTTTGATATTGAGCTGCATGAGCTGCCCTTTGTCAGTTGCTTCATTTGCAAATATTTTCTCCCATTCTGAGGGCTGTCTTTTCGTCTTCTTTATGGTTTCCTTGCTGTGCAAAAGCTTTTAAGTTTCATTAGGTCCCATTTGTTTATTTTTGTTTTTATTTCCGTTTCTCTAGGAGGTGGGCCAAAAGGGATCTTGCTGTGATTTATGGCATAGAGTGTTCTGCCTATTTTTCCTCTAAGTATTTTATAGTGTCTGGCCTTACATTTAGGTCTTTAATCCATTTTGAGTTTATTTTTGTGTATAGTGTTAGGGTGTGTTCTAACGTCATTCCTTTACATGTAGCTGTCCAGTTTTCCCAGTACCACGTATTGGAGAGGCTGTCTTTTCTCCATTGTATATTCTTGCCTCATTTATCAAAGATAAGGTGACCATATGTGCATGGGTTTATCTCTGGGCTTTCTATCCTGTTCCATTGATCTATATTTCTGTTTTTGTGCCAGTACCATACTGTCTTGATTACTGTAGCTTTGTAATATAGTCTGAAGTCTGGGGGCCTGATTCCTCCAGCTCCTTTTTTCATTCTCAAGATTGATTTGGCTGTTCAAGGTCTTTTGTGTTTCCATACAAATCATGAAATTTTTTGTTCTAGCTCTGTGAAAAATGCCATTGGTAGTTTGATAGAGACTGCATTGAATCTGTAGATTGCTTTGGGTAGTATAGTCATTTTCACAATGTTGATTCTTCCAATCCAAGAACATGGTATATCTCTCCATCTGTTTGTATCGTCTTTAATTTCTTTCATCAGTGTCTTATAGTTTTCTGCATACAGGTCTTTTTTTGCCTTAGGTAGGTTTATTCCTAGGTATTTTATTCTTTTTGTTGCAATGGTAAATGGGAGTGTTTCCTTAATTTTTCTTTCAGATTTTTCATCATTAGTGTATAGGAATGCAAGAGATTTCTGTGCATTAATTCTGTATCCTGCTACTTTACCAAATTCATCAATTACCTCTAGTAGTTCTCTGGTAGCACCTTTAGTATTTTCTATGTATAGTATCATGTCATCTGCAAACAGTGACAGCTTTACTTCTTCTTTTCCAATTTGGATTCCTTTTATTTCTTTTTCTTCTCTGATGGCTGTGGCTAAAACTTCCAAAACTATGTTGAATAATAGTGGTGAGAGTGGGCAACCTTGTCTTGTTCCTGACCTTAGAGAAAATGGCTTGAGATTTTCACCACTGAGAACGATGTTGGCTGTGAGTTTGTCATATATGGCCTTTATTATGTTGAAGTAAGTTCCCTCTAGGCTTACATTCTGGAAAGTTTTTATCATAAATGGGTGTTGAATTTTGTTGAAATCTTTTTCTGCATCTATTGAGATGATCATATGGTTTTTATCCTTGAATTTGTTAATATGGTGTATCACATTGATTGATTTTCGTATATTGAAGAATCCTTGCATTCCTGGGATAAACCCACTTGATCATGGTTTATGATCCTTAATGTGCTGTTGGATTCTATTTGCTAGTATTTGTTGAGGATTTTTGCATCTATGTTCATCAGTGATATTGGCCTGTAGTTTTCTCTTTTTGTGACATCTTTGTCTGGTTTTGGTATCAGGGTGATGGTGGCCTTGTAGAATGAGTTTGGGAGTGTTCCTCCCTCTGCTATATTTTGGAAGAGTTTGAGAAGTATAGGTGTTAGCTCTTCTCTAAAAGTTTGATAGAGTTCGCCTGTGAAGCCATTTGGTCCTGGGCTTTTGTTTGTTGGAAGATTTTTTTTTTTTTTTTTTTTTGTGGTACGCAGGCCTCTCACTGCTATGGCCTCTCCCATGGCAGAGCACAGGCTCCGGACACGCAGGCTCAGCGGCCATGGCTCACGGGCCCAGCCATTCCGCGGCATGTGGGATCTTCCCGGACTGGGGCATGAACCCGTGTCCCCTGCATCAGCAGGCGGACTCTCAACCACTGTGCCAGCAGGGAAGCCCCTGTGTTTCCTTATTTATTTTCATTTTGGATGATCTGTCCATTGGTAAAGTGGGGTGTTAAAGTCACCTACAATTACTGTGTTACTGTTGATTTCCCCTTTTATGGCTGTTAGCATTTGCCTTATGTATTGAGGTGCTCCTATGTTGGGTGCATAAATATTTACAACTGTTATATCTTCTTCTTGGATTGATCCCTGATCGTTATGTAGTGTCCTTCTTTGTCTCTTGTAATAGTCTTTATTTTAAAGTCTGTCTTGTCTGATATGAGAATTGCTACTCCAGCTTTCTTTTGATTGCCATTTGCATGGAATATCTTTTTCCATCCCCTCACTTTCAGTCTGTATGTGTCCCTAGGTCTGAATTGGGTCTCTTTTTTTTTTTTTTTTTTTGCGGTACGCGGGCCTCTCACTGTTGTGGCCTCTCCTGTTGTGGAGCACAGGCTCCGGACGCACAGGCTCAGCGGCCATGGCTCACGGGCCCAGCCGCTCCGCAGCACGTGAGATCTTCCTGGACTGGGGCACCCACCTGTGTCCCCTGCATTGGCAGACGGACTCTCAACCACTGTGCTACCAGGGAAGCCCTGAATTGGGTCTTTTGTAGACAGCATATATATGGGTCTTATTTTTGCATCCATTCAGCCAGTCTATGTCTTTGGGTTGGAGCATTTAATCCATTTACATTTAAGGTAATTATCAATATGTATGTTCCTATTACCATATTCTTAATTGTTTTGGGTTTGTTTTTGTAGGTCTTTTCCTTCTCTTGTGTTTCTTGCCTAGAAAAGTTCCTTTAGCGTTCGTTGTAAATCTCGTGTGGTGGTGCTGAATTCTCTTAGCTTTTCCTTGTCTGTAAAGGTTTTAATTTCTCCGTCAAATCTGAATGAGATCCTTGTTGGGTAGAGTAATGTTGGTTGTAGGTTTTTCCCTTTCATCACTTTAACTATGTCCTGCCACTCTCTTCTGGCTTGCAGAGTTTCTGCTGAAAGATCAGCTGTTAACCTTATGGGGATTCTCTTGTATGTTATTTGTTGCTTTTCCCTTGCTGCTTTTAATATGTTTTCTTTGTATTTAATTTTTGATAGTTTGATTAATATATGTCTTGGTGTGTTTCTCCTTGGATTTATCCTGTTTGGGGCTTGCTGTGCTTCCTGGACTTGACTGACTATTTCCTTTCCCATGTTAGAGGAGTTTTCAACTCTAATCTCTTCAAATATTTTCTCAGACCCCTTCTTTTTCTCTTCTTCTTCTGGGACCCCTATAATTCGAATGTTGGTGCATTTAATGTTGTCCCAGAGGTCTCAGAGACTGTCCTCTATTCTTTTCACTCTTTTTTCTTTATTCTGCTCTGCAGTAGTTATTTCCACTATTTTATCTTCCAGGTCACTTATTTGTTCTTCTGCCTCAGTTTTTCTGCTATTGTTTCCTTCTAGAGAATTTTTAATTTCATTTATTGTTGTTGTTCATCACTGTTTGTTTGCTCTTTAGTTCTTCTAAGTCCTTGTTAAACATTTCTTGTATTTTCTCCATTCTATTTCCAAGATTTTGGATCATCTCTACTATCATTACTATGAATTCTTTTTCAGGTAGACTGCCTATTTCCTCTCCATTTGTTTGGTCTAGTGGGTTTTTACCTTGCTGCTTCATCTGCTGCATATTTCTGTGTCTTCTCATTTTGTTTAACTTACTGTGTTTGGGGTCTCCTTTTCACAGGCTGCAGGTTCATAGTTCCCATTGTTTTTGGTGTCTGTCCCCAATAGGTGAGGTTGGTTCAGTGTCTTGTGTAGGCTTCCTGGTGGAGGGGACTGGTGCCTGTGTTCTGGTGGATGGGACTGGATCTTGTCTTTCTGGTGGGCAGGGCCACCTCCGGTAGTGTGTTTTGGGGTGACTGTGAACTCAGAATGATTTTAGGCAGCCTCTCTGCTAATGGGTGGGGTTGTGTTCCTGTCTTGCTAGTTATTTGCCATGGGACGTCCAGCACTGGAGCTTGCTGGCCCTTGGGTGGAGCTGGGTCTTAGCGTGAGACAGCGTGAGACGGCGTGAGACGGCGATCTCTGGGAGAGCTCTCGCTGATTGATATTATGTGGGCCTGGGAGGTCTCTGTTGGTCCAATGTCCTAAACTCGGCTCTCCCACTTCAGAGGCTCAGGCCTGACACCAGGCCGGGGCACCAAGACCTTGGGGTCCTGGTTCCAACATGACTTGGAAAGCGGGTCCCCAGCTCATTTTCCTGGAAGGTCCCAATATTGAGTATTTAGTGTATTCACATCCCACTCAAAGGATCTCCATTTTCTCCGAGTTTGTGCTGGGATTTCTCCCCAGAAACATCCTTGAATCTCCCCGCTCAGCGCTCAGCTGGCTGAGGAAGCTTCTTACTCACAACGGTTGGTCCCAAGCCTCTGCAGTCGCTCCCTTAGACACGGAACTCATTATGTTAATTTGTTTTTTATAAAAGCTCATCATTAAACAAATATCTATGGAATATTTACTACCTGCCAGGCATGCCAAGCTCTAGGAAGAAAATGATTACCTCATCTATATTGTTCACCATTTTGTGGGCTCCTAACACAGTGTAGAAACTCAATAAATACTGATTGCTTGAAGGAAAACAGACTGGCCTGCACTTGTGAGGCAAACTAAGACACAATCAATCTTAAAAGCACATGTAAAATTGCAAATGTAGCTAGGGGAATGAAGGAGAAATACACAGTGCTCTGAGAACCAATAATAGAAACATTTAACCCTTATAGGGATAGATAGAATGATCCTTATTTTAGGAAAGAGAAACCTGAGGTTCAAAAATGTCAATAAGTAGTCCAAGATCATAGAGTTAGTAAATGGAAGATCTAGGAGGATTCCAAACCTACTGCATTTTTTTAAATGTAACATCTTGTTTTCCATCAAAGTTTATTTGCATTCCCCAAAAGAGCTTTCTTCCTTTGTCCTAAAGCTAGGTCCCAATTTATACCATTCACTCCATTTTTCTGGAGACACCTTAGTCTCTTCTTACCATCTTCATGCCCAACATCTTTGTTCTTTACTCTTACTTTCAGGTAGGCTTTGAAATCTTTTATATCTTGAAATACCCTTGCTTGACCTCCATATTTACTGTTGGCATTATTGTATCCTTCTCCTAATGGAAAAGTGTATAGCTTCTGGTAATGACAGAGGAAGTAAATTAGATACGTACTCCCTCTGAAGATAACAGAATGCTTGACCAAATACAAAGTTCAAATCTTCTATGTACTTACTGATTTTCTTTCTGCTTGTTATATTATTTACCGAGAGAGGTGGGTTAAAAATTTCCCACCAAGAATGTGGATTTGTTGATTTTCTTTGTAGAACTGTCAAATGTTAATTTATATATTTTAAGGCTTTGTTATTAGGTGCATACAAAAGTACAGTTGTTATATCTTCGTCATTATTAAATGAGCCTTTCATCTTTAGTGGGTTTTTCTCCCTTTAATACTATACCAGCTTTCTCTTGGTGAGTGTTTACAAAGTTTTGCCTTCAGCCTTTTTTGTGTGTTCCTTAAATGTGCTTTTCTAACTAGCATATGATTGGTTTTGGTTTTGGTTTTGGTTTAATCGAGGCTGACAATCATCTCTTTTACCTGAAATATTTAAAGCATTAACATTTAATGTAATTACTCTGAGATTTGGATGTTTGTCAGGGTTCTCCAGAGAAATACAACCAATAGGATATATATAGATAGAGACAGAGATAGACATAGACATAGACATAGACATAAACATAGACATAGACATAGACATATATAGACTTGGCTCATATCGTTATGGAGGCTGAGAAGTCCCAAGATCTGCTATCTACAATCTGGACATGCATCTTCATGTCTGTTTTCAAAAAACGTATCCTACTTGGGCTTTGTTGGACTTCTTAAATCTATAGATCAAGAAGATTTCCTGATTTTACACCCAGGAAAACCATTGGCATAATTCCAGTCCAAGTCCAAACACCTGAGAACCACTGGAGCCAGTGGTGTAAATCCAGGTCCACATGCAGGAGAAGACTGACGTCCCTGCTCAAACAGGCAGGCTTGATATGAGGGTTAGCCCTTAGATTTGTCTCTCCTCAAAGATAATATTAGGAGAATAATATTATGACCTTGGATTAGGAAAAAAATTATTTATAATGACACAAAAAGCACTAACTGCAAAGAAAAAGATTGATGTATTTGACTACATTAAAATTAAGAATTTTGCTCATCAGAAGATACAATTGGGACTTCCCTGGTGACACAGTGGTTAAGAATCTACCTGCCAATTCAGGAGACACGGGTTCGAGCCCTGGTCTGGGAAGATCCCACATGCCACAGGGCAAATAAGCCCATGTGCCACTAGTGAGCCTATGCTCCACAGCCCGGGAACCACAACTACTGAGCCTGCGTGCGACAACTACTGAAGCCCACGTGCTTAGAGCCTGTGCTCTGAAACAAGAGAAGTCACTGCGATGAGAAGCCCGCACACTGCAACAACCCCACTCGCCACACTAGAGAAAGCCCACGTGCAGCAACGGAGACCCAACACAACCATAAATAAATAAATAAATAAATAAATTTATTAAAAAAACCAGAAGATACAGTTAAGAGAGTTACAAAAATAATAGAGTTCCCATATACACTTCATCCAGTTTCTCTAGATGGTTACATCTTATGTAACTATACCACAATATCAGAATCAGGAAATTGATATTGGTACAATGCATGTGTATAGTTCTACGCCATTTTGTCATACACAGGTTCATGTAACCACCACTACAATCAAGATACAGAACTATTCTATTGCCACAAACATCTCCCTAGGGCTGCTACTTTAGTAGCACACCCACTCCTCTCCCCCACCCCCATCAAACCTAATCCCTGGCAACCACTTATCTATTCTTCATTTCTATAATTTATTTGAAGAATGTTACAGAAATAGAATCATTGAAATGGTCTTTTTTTTCTATACAGCATAAGTCCCTTGAGATCTAAGGTGTTGCATATATCAATAGTTTGTCCCTTTATTCTTTTATATTATTTAGATTTATTTTATTTAGTATTCCATTGTATGGAGGTACCACAGTTTGTTTACTCACTCACTTATTGAAAAAAAACCTTTTGGCCTTTAACTATCACAAATAAGCTGCTTTCTACGCTTATGTAAAGATTTGTGTGTAGATTCCAGTCATTTTCCTGGGACAGATGCCCAGGAGTGTGAATGCTGTGTCAAAATGAAAAGTTAATATCCCTAATTTAAAAAGAGCATCGAAAACTAGAGGAGGAAAAGGTATGTGGTAAGTATGTTTCATTTTTTAATAAACTGTCACACTTTTCCGGTGTGGCTGTACCATTTTATATTCCCACTAGCAATTTATGAGACAGCCAGCTCTTCCACATTCTTGCCAGTATTTGGTATTGTCACTTAAAAAATGTTAGCTGTTTTAATAGGTATGTAATAATGTCTCATCAGAATTGGGGGTTTTTAATAACCAAAGTGAATCCATTTCTAACACCAGGATGAATTCCAAATGGATTAGATATTTATTTTTTATATAAATATATTTATTTATTTATTTTATTTTTGGATGCGTTGTGTCTTCGTTGCTGTGAATGGGCTTTCTCTAATTGTGGCAAGTGGGGACTACTCTTCATTGCAGTGTGTGGGCTTCTCATTGCAGTGGTTTCTCTTGTTGTGGAGCACTGGCTCTAGGCGCACGGGCTCGGTAGTTGTGGCACACGGGGTGTAGAGCCCAGGCTCAGTAGTTGTGGCGCATGGGCTTAGTTGCTCTGAGGCGTGTGGGATCTTCCCGGACCAGGGATCGAACGCATGTCCTCTGTACTGGCAGGCAGGTTCTAAACCACTGCGCCACCAGGGAAGTCCCTGGATTAGATATTTAAATATGAGATGAAATCACACTAGTCCTGGAAGCGAGTGTTGGTGAATTCCCAGTTGCTGGCAACCACTGACCTAACTTCTGTCACATTGGTTTGCCTTTTCCAACTTGTCATATGAATGGAATCATATACTATGAAACCTTTTAGTTTTGGCTTATTTTACATAGCTTAATGCTGTTGAGCTCCATCTATGTTCTTGCATGTATTATTACTTCCTTCTGTTTAATGGCTGAGCAGGATTCCATTATGTGGTTGTACCATAATTTGTTTATCCATGCACCAATTGATGGGAATTTGAGTTGTTTTGAATATTATGAATAAAGCTGCTGCTATAAACATTCACACACAGGTATTTGTATAGACATATGTTTTCATTTTCCTTGAGTAGGTACCTAGAAATAGGTAATATGGTGATTGTATATTTAACTTCCGGAGAAACCACCAAACTGTTTTCCAGATATGCCATTTTCCATCCCCACCAGCAATATCTGAGGGTTTCAGTTGCTCTAAATTCTTATAAGCACTTAATATGCTCAGTCTTTTTAAATTTTAACCATTCTAGTAGATACGTAGTGTCATTTTATTGTCATTTTAATTTGCATTTCTCTAATGCCTAATAATTTTGCATACATTTTCATGTGCTTATTTGCCATCTGTATATATGGTGAAGTGTCTGTTCAAATCTTTTGCTCATTTTAAAAATTGGGTTCATTGGGACTTCCCTGGTGGTCCAGTAGTTAAGACTCCGTGTTTCCAATGCAAGGGGCTCGGGTTTGATCCCTGGCTGGGGAACTAAGATCCTGCGTGTGGAGTGGCCAAACAAATATAAAAATAAATAAATAAAATTAATAAAAATTGGGTTCATTGTCTTATTTTTTATTATGGTTTAAAGTTTTTTTAATAGTATGCATATAAGTCCTCTTTTATTTTTTTTTAATAATTATTTATTTTTGGCTGTTTCGGGTCTTACTTGCAGCACACGGGATCTTCGTTGTGGCATGCGAGATCTTTTGTTGTGGCACGCAGGCTCTTCATCGCAGCACACGGGCTTCTCTCTAGTTGCAACGCTTGGGCTCTGTAGTTTGAGGCATGCGGGCTCTCTAGCTGCAGCACGCGGGCTTAGTTGTCCCGC
The DNA here is from genome assembly GCF_937001465.1 of Orcinus orca. Lineage (NCBI taxonomy): Eukaryota > Metazoa > Chordata > Mammalia > Artiodactyla > Delphinidae > Orcinus > Orcinus orca. Next base: position 99,523,551 of record NC_064560.1, on the reverse strand, counting down.
ACCATGTGGGATCTTAGTTCCCAGATGAGGGATCGAACCAGAGTCCTGCATTGCAAGGTGGATTCTTTACCACTGGACTACCAGGGAAGTCCCATATAAGTCTTCTTTTATTTATTTATTCATTCATTCATTCATTCATTCATTCATTCCTTTAGGCTGTGTTGGGTCTTCGTTGCTGTGCATGGGCTTTCTCTAGTTGTGGCGAGCGGGGGCTACTGTTGGTTGCGGTGCCCAGGCTTCTCATTTCAGTGGCTTCTCTTGTTGCGGAGCACGGGCTCTAGGCCTGCGGGCTCAGTAGTTGTGACTCATGGGCTTAGTTGCTCCGCGACATGTGAAATCTTCCCAGACCAGGGGTTGAACCCATGTCCCCTGCATTGGCAGGCAGATTCTTAACCACTGCGCCAGCAGGTAAGTCCCTAAGTCCTCTTTTAGATATATGACTTTCAGATATTTCCTCTTGTTCTCTAGCTTCTACCATAGTTTTATTAGGAGTATTTTCAAAGAACAGGACTTTTAAACTTTTAGGAAGTCCAGTCTGTCATTATTTTCATGATTAATGCTTTTACATCTTATCTAAAAAATAGTTGCCTAACCAAAGGACACAAAGATTTTACCTGATGTTTTCTTCTGAAAGTACTATAGTTTTAACTCTTAAGCTTCTGATCCATTGTGAGTTAATTTTTGTATATGGTGTGAGATAACAATCAAAGTTCATTTTATTACATTAATTGCCCCATTGAATTACCTTGGCAACATTATGGAAAATCAACTGAACATATATGTTTTGAACTATTACTGAACTCTCTTTGTGTTCCATTGAGCTGTGTATCTATCCTTACAGGATTGCCACATTGTCTTGATTATTGTTACCTTATAATAATAAGGTCCTTTACATCCAAACTGATCTATAGGTTTAACCCAGTTCCAACTAAAATCCCATACATTTTTGGTAGAAATTGGAAAACTGATTCTCAAAGTTATATGGAAATGTAAAGGACCTTGAAGAGCAAAACAATTTTCAAAAAGGGAACAAATTTGGGGACTCACACTATCTAATTTTAAGACTTATTATAATAATTTCTTAAAGAGCTATGGGAGGATCTCACTGTGGTATAGGTCTCCTCAGCTCCTTTCTCTTCATGAAACTCACCATGATAATCATTACAGGCATGTTACTAAGAATGCTGTTTACTGTCACACGGTGTCCCTTTAATAATATTTCTTTCAGGTCTCAATGTAAGGAAAGTTTCTTCTTCTGAGGCATATTACCTTATTGATACTTGTGAATCTTGTAACTGACTGCATTTTCCTATTGCCTTTGGCTGAAAGGAATCTAAAGCTAGGTTTGTGGCTCTTATCTGGAATTTGTCCAGGATTCTCCACTATGTATTTCTGCATAATTACCTCTGGCTAAATTTTCCTATCCTCATTTATTTTTCATTGTTTATCTAAAGTCTCATTCTATTTAGGTTTCTACCCTGATATTACTTGTGTTCACGTTAAGCTCTTGAAAATACTATTAGAGAATAGGATTGGGAATGTTTAAACACGTAAGTAAATATAATAAAATATGGTTCATTTAAAGTAGCACTTATAGCAAGGCATGAGTGAGTATTTCACATTTTAAAAGTCATAGTTTCAAAATTTTAGATTGCATTTCTAAGTTCATTATCTCATTGTTAAGACAGGTTTTGTTGCATAAACCAAAGGTGAAGCAGTGGAAAATAGGCTTCCTCCAACAACAAAAATATTTTTAATGTGAAACATCTTGTCCCTGTGTACTGCTTCACACTTCATATTGGCCATGGACAAGTAATTTAAACTGTCTTAGCTATAATTGTCTCATTTAAAATGTGAATAAAGCTGACTTCACTTAACGATTGGTTCAAGGCAATAGTACCTCTTAGATGAAAAAACCAGAATCGATTATTGCTACTAACTAAATTGATGTGGGATATTGGAAAGCTACTTGATCTCTCTAGGGTTTATTTTTCTCTAGTGGAAAATAGGATGACTCAACTAGATGATCCTTAAGACCCTTTACGACTCTTAATTGAATTATTCAACAAACATTCATACAAACGTGAGTAAAACAAAGGACTTAGACTTTAGAAGGTCACAGTAGAGTTAGAGATTATGGAAAATGACTTATACTCTCTGATTCTCTTTCCGTAAATCTGGCATGACAGCAAATGAAAATATTCAATCTCACTAGGGATCATGGAAATATAAACTAAAACTTTGGTGATAATGCCTAGCTGGAAGATTTAGAAATTGAATGAAATAATATACATATTACTGGAATACATATGTTATTTATATGGACTGGAATCACTGACATATAGATGCAGATCCAATTCTGTATATGTTGGGTTTGGGTGTTCCTGTGGGACACTCAAGTGGAGATGTAGAATAGGCAGTTGAACATATATATCTGATGCTCAGAAGAAATATGTGGACAAAGATATAAAATTTTGAAATATAAGCTTATACATGAAGTAGCATATAAAATTACTTAGGGAGAGAGTGACATACAGTGAGAACTAAACGGAAACCCGAGAGACTAAAACTTGAAGGCAGGTTACTTGGCTTTAAATTATGGTAAACTAAATAAATTTTACCTACCTTCTCACTGAATGTAACTTAAAAAGATAGATAAGCTATAAAGTCTTCTTAAAACTCATTAAAAAGGGAACTTCCCTGGTGGCAAAGTGTTTAAGACTCTGTGCTCCCAATGCAGGGGGCCTGGGTTTGATCCCTGGTCAGGGAACTAGATCCAACATACATGCCACAACTAAGAGTCCACGAGCCACGACTAAAGAGCCCGCCTGCTGCAACTAAGACCCAGCACAACCAAATAAAAATTAAATTAAAAAAAAATCATGAAACATTTAATATTATAGCAAATAATTACAAGGCAAGATATGGGAGAGGTTAGGGGTCCAAAGACATAAGCCATTTAGGAGCACTTTTTTTTTTTTTTTAGAATCTAGGGGTAGGACAGGAATAAAGATGCAGACATAGAGAATGGACTTGAGGACACGGGGAGGGGGAAGGGTAAGCTGGGACGAAGTGAGAGATTGGCATGGGCTTATATATACTACCAAATGTAAAATAGATAGCTAGTGGGAAGCAGCCACATAGCACAAGGGAGATCAGCTCAGTGCTTTGTGACCACCTAGAGGGGAGGGATAGGGAGGGTAGGAGGGAGCTGCAAAGGGAGGAGATATGGGGATATATGTATATGTATAGCTGATTCACTTTGTCATACAGCAGAAAGTAACCCAACATTGTAAAGCAATTATACTCCAATAAAGATGTTAAAAAATAAAATAAAATAGATAACTAGTGGGAAGCAGCTGCATAGCACAGGGAGATCAGCTCGGTGCTTTGTGACCACCTAGAGGGGTGGGATAGGGAGGGTGGGAGGGAGAAGTAAGAGGGAGGAGATATGGGGATATATGTATATGTATAGCTGATTCACTTTGTCATACAGCAGAAAGTAACACAACATTGTAAAGCAATTATACTCCAATAAAGATGTTAAAAAATAAAATAAAATAGATAACTAGTGGGAAGCAGCTGCATAGCACAGGGAGATCAGCTCGGTGCTTTGTGACCACCTAGAGGGGTGGGATAGGGAGGGTGGGAGGGAGAAGTAAGAGGGAGGAGATATGGGGATATATGTATATGTATAGCTGATTCACCTTGCTATAAAGCAGAAACTAACACACCATTGTAAAGCAATTATACTCCAATAAAGATGTTTTAAAAAAATTGAAGTATAGTTGACACATCACATTACATTAGTTTCAGGAGCACTTTGGTCCTAGGTATGTACACCAATCCTAAGAAGGCAGATGAAAGACTAAGCTGCACTTATGGAAGCCTTGCTGGGCTGAAGGAATGAGGACTGGTAGATGGAGTTCACCAACTTTGTGCTAGGGCCATGACACGTCTATACTCTGGGGGAAAGGATATGGATTGCTGTCTCCCTTCGCGTCACGTGGTGATGAAGCAAACCACACCTTGGTCTGGCCCTGCTGACCACCTTGAGCATCTGGCCGATACATGCAAAACCCCTTTGTATGGGAACAGATCTAGGATGATGTCTGTAATAAAATTTCAAGCCCAGGATTCTGAATGTAATTAAAGATAAAGAGGCACACAAAGAGACAAAAGATGCCATGAATTAGAACCAGCAGGAAAAACAAATAGCGGAAAAAGATTTACAGGGACTCTGGAAATTGGAATTATGAGGTGCAGATAAAAACAAAGCAAAACTAAACTAAACTAAAAAATCAAAACAAAATAAAACAAAACTATGATTATTGCATTCAAGGGATAAAATCAAACTTGAAAATTTTAGCAGGGAGCTGTAAACTATAAAAAAGTGACATAACAGTTGTAGGGGGGAGAATGAAATCCAGAAGTGAAAATTTAATACCAAATTTTAAAAATTTTGATTAGTGGGTTAGTCACAGGTGAAGAGCAAATTAGGTGACTCAAATAAATTTCAGAAGAAACTATGCAGAATGAAGCAAGGAGAAATTAAAAAATAGGTAATACAGTATAAAGGGAGAGAGGTATATATCAGATACAGTGAGGAGACCTAACGTGTTCAACTGAAGTCCCAGAAGAAAAAGAGAAAGAATGGATCTGAGGCAATATTTTGAAGAGATGATCATTAATAATCTGATTCAAGAATCCCTACAAAGCCCAATAAAAATAAATCCTTAACTAAACACATAAAAATAAAACTTCAGCACATCAAGACGAGATAAAGGACTTCCCTGGTGGTGCAGTGGTTAAGAATCCGCCTGCCAATGCAGGGGACACGGGTTTGATCCCTGGTTCGGGAAGATTCCCACATGCCACGGAGCCACTAATCCCGTGCACCACAACTACTGCGCCTGCGCTCTAGGTCCCGCGAGCCACAACTACTGAGCCTGCGTGCTCCAGCTACTAAAGCCCACACGCCTAGAGCCCGTGCTCTGCTACAAGAGAAGCCACAGCAAGTAGAGAAAGCCCATGCACTGCAACAAAGAGTAGCCCCTGCTCACCGAAACTAGAGAAAACCTGTGCGCAGCAGCAAAGTCCCAACGCAGCCAAAGGAAAAAAAGAAAAAAAAGAGAGATAAAAATCTTAAAACAGCCACACAAAAAAAAGATGTTAAGTTCGAACAAGCTACAGTTAAACCCAACACTGACATCTCAATGACAAGAGCTTCAGAAGGCAGTGAAATGTTACCTCTAAGGTGCTGTAAGAAAACAACTACCCCTCTAGATATAATTCAATAAAGAGGGTAAAATTAATACATTTTTGAGAAAAATAAGAGATATTGCCAACAGGAGATAAGCTTTAAAGAATATTCTGTAAGTGGTTCATCATGCAGAAAGAAAATCATCTTGCATGAAAGATCAGATGCAGAAATTGATAGAGACCAAAGAAAATGATAATTATGAGAATAAATCTAAATCACATTGACTGTGAAAGTAGGGGGTGTGAAGAAATAACAGTGTGGCATTTAAATGATATAGAATTACAATACTACATGACAAAAATATCACAAGTGATGTGTGTGCATGTTGGGGGTGTATGTGGTAAATGCTGTTACACCGTTTAGATTCTTCCCCAGGAGGATAATAAAGGTAACAATATTAGGTTTTTAAAAAATTTTATTTATTTATTTATTTATTTTTGGCTGCATTGGGTCTTCGTTGCTGAACGCAGGCTTTCTTTAGTTTTGGCGAGCGGGGGGCTACTCTTCGTTGTGGTGTGCGGGCTTCTCATTGCGGTGGCTTCTCTTGTTGCGGAGCATGGGCTCTAGGTGCCTGGGCTTCAGTAGTTGTGGCACGTGGGCTCAGTAGTTGTGGCTTGCGGGGCTAGTTGCTCTGCAGCACGTGGGATCTGCCTGGACCAGGGATTGAAACCGTGTCCCCTGCATTGGCAGGTGGATTCTTAACCACTGCACCACGAGGGAAGTCCCACAGTATTAGGTTTTATTAAGTAAATATGGTTTAGTTAAGGAATTTCTAAAGTAATCACTAAGAGAGTAAAACAGTGTGACCACAAAGAGATGCCACTTTACACCCACTAGGATGACTATAATAAAAAAGACAGACAATAACAAGTGTTGGCCAGGATATGGAGATACTGGAACCCTCATATTTTGCTAATAGGAATATAAAACTGTGCATCCACTATGGAAAATAGTTTGAGGAAAATGGTTCCTCAAAAAGCTAAGTGTGACGGTGTGACCCAACATTTCCACTCATAGAAATCATACACACCAAAAAGAATAGAAAACAGGGACTCAGACAGAGACTTGTACATGAGTGCTCATAACAGCATTATTCACAGTAGCCAAAAGGTAGAAACAACCTGAGTGTCACTCGAGAGATGAATGAATAAACAATTTTAGAACTTCAGAAATCTTCTTCAGTTTGGGAACTTTCTTATTACTTCTTTCATAATTTCTTCTCTCCATATTCTTTGTTCTCCCTTTCTGGAACTTCTACTGGATATTTTACCTCTAGGATTGGTCCTCTATAACTCTTACCTTTTCTCTCATATTCCTTTCCTTTTTTGTCTTACATCCTGGAATATTTTCTTGCTCTTGTCTTTCAAACTTTCTATTGAAGTTTAATTTCAGAAATCATCATTTTAATTTCCAAGCATTCTTTCTTGCTTTTTTCCTAGTATCCTTTTTCTGTTATAAGGATGCAGTGTCACTTTTTAAAAATTTCTGAGGATATTAGTGGGGTTAAAATATTTTCCCCTTCCCTATGTTAAATTATCTTTACTCTCTGCAGTTTCTTTTAATGTTAGGTTGGTCCCTTTCACATTACAAGTTTTCCTCAAATACCTGGCATATCTTGGTTTTCAATAAATATTTTAAAATTATGTAGTATAAAAACTAAATGTTTTAAAATTATGTAGTATAAGAACTAAATGTGTAAAAGGATGATGTCTACTGCCAGGCAGGTGTTGGCAGGTGGGACCTATTAGTATTCCAATTGAAGTATTGAGTGTGGGCTGTCACACCAGCCGTTCTAGATCTCAACTAGTTCAATCTGTTTGTTTTGTTTTCTTCTCCTTCTTCTTTTTTGTTTTTCCAGAACTCCCTGCCCTTGTTTTTAGCCTAGAACTTCAAATCCTAGATGCTATACATTCTTTATGTGGTGAAGAGAGGCGTGGAGAGGTTTGACCATGACACATACAGACTTACAATTAATCTCTTTTTAATTTCTAAATATTTTTCCTTGGCCTTCCTCGTCTTTGGCCTGAGTCTTTAGCCTCTGGTGTATTCTGCAAAGCGTATCAGCTTCCTAATTGGTACAGCCCCTCTGGTAGTATTTCATGGTGTAGCTTCTTCACTCTGCCTCAGCAGTCACCTGTTCTGTATCTCATTTCAGATATTTGGTGGAATAACTTGCTTGCTTATGACACGCTCCCACTCTCTTGTTGTTTTGGGTTTGTACCATTTTGATTCCTTTGTCGTTTGTCGGGTGATGTCAGGCACGATAAACACACATGACCAGTCTGCTATTCTTCTACTAGAAGGAAATATTTAGTTGAATAATTTTTCAGAGGGTATTTTCTGTATGAAGATTCTCTAAAATGTACAGGTTTGATGCTAGAACTTCAGATGTTCTGAAAATGAACTTAATGTTGAGGTGTTTAAATAATTTTGATTCAGTAGGTGGCACTCTTTCCTAGTTTAACTCAATCCTAAATTAGTGTTTGAAGGGTTCAGGGTAGAAACATTTTATTTATCCTTATAATCCAAATAAATACATTTTCAGAGTTTGGTTATCATCAACTTTGACCAATTTATATTTTCACAACTTAAAATTTTTGAGTTAAATTTCAAAGTAAAGATCTAAAACTAAAATCTCCAATCTTTCCAGATTTCTGAAACAGTAGTATTAATAGTGACTTATGCTCTATCAAAAGTTAAAAATAATTAAAATCTTATCAGAAGTCCTGAGTACTAATGGCATTCAGATTCAAGTTGTTAAATATTTTTAAAATTTCCTCTTATTACATAGAGAGTTTCATTTCATTCTCTTTTCTTCTTCTATATCCTTCCTTTTGACTATTCCCCGAGTATATCAGTATTTTAAATGTACTGATATATTTGTACAATCTATAAACTAAACAAAACACAATCTGTGTTTACAATTCTATAATCCAAAATCATCGTCAAGATACATGTTAAGCAATTAAATAAATACTAATATAGTTTAGGGAAACATTTAGTGCTTTTGGAAAACTTTACATAATCTATAAATAACAAGCTAGTACATAGAAACATCTTAACTTCCTGTTCTGAATTTGCAAATAATTTACCAGTCTGTAAATCACGCTTGAAACTGTAATATTCACAGCATTCACATAAATCTTATTAGGTCTGAAGGAAATCATGAAATGTTAGAGCTTTAAGGGACTTTGGAGAGTATAAGACTAACTTTTTAATGATCTTAAACTTTTAAAGTTTTGTTTACTGCTTACAGAAGTGAACCCTTTAGAAATTAGTTTTTAAAAACATTGCAGGGGACTTCCCTGGTGGTCCAGTGGTAAAGAATCCACCTTCCAGTGCAGGGGACCCGGGCTTGATCCCTGGTCAGGGAACTAGGATCCCACATGCCACGGGGCAACTAAGCCCGCGCACCACAACTACGGAGCCTGAGTGCCTCAACTAGAGAGCCCGTGTGCTGCAAACTACAGGCCCCACACGCTGTGGAGCCCGTGCGCCACAACTGCAGAAGAGAAAACTGCATGCCACAACTAGAGAGAAGCCCTCACGCCGAAAGGAAAGATCCCGCGTGCCTCAGCAAAGATCCCGCGTGCCGCAACTAAGACCCGATGCAGCCAAAAATAAAAATATAAATAAATCAATAAATAATAAACAAAGAATTTTTAAAAAACATTGCAAAAACATTCTAAAAAGAGTTAAAACAACTTATTGTAAAAGTTAATTGGTAAGCCTGTGACCAATTTTGACAAAGTGTATGAAAATACTAGTAATTAACAGACTAAACTATTCTTAGAACAGTTGTCAATCAATCTGGAAACCTCAGTGTGTTGCTAGGCTTACATAACCATAGGTGAATGGTGGCTTTCTCTGTTATTTTTCTACAGTTTTTATTTTAAAAATATACTTTCACAGGACCACGTGGCCTCAAGCATGCCCAGAATTTGGCCAGATAGCCAGAAATATTTCAGGATACTGGAAGTTTCAAATGCTTGTCTACCAAATTCCAGGCATACTGTGTGTCTCCTTGTTAGTCCATAATTTGTTACTTCTGTTTTTCAAAAACTGAGCCTCACGGATAGTATTAGTGCTTGACAATTCAAATATACCTTGAAGGTTATATTCCAAAGACAATCAGAGAAACTGTAAAAAGTGATATATATTCATGAAAGTTATCCTATTTTTTGATGTTATCATTCCACCAAAGAGCTCCTCAATTTTTCAAAATGATTTCATTGACTTCAAAGCAGTTTAGCAGTAGGAAATAAGTGCTGTGCCTAACGACTCCTCACTTTCTGCTTCTGTTTTTCTCTGTCACTCTCTGTACGTATAATAAAGATTGTAATCTTCAAGCTAAACACAGTCTCTGTTTGCAATCTTATAGTCTGAAATCAAATTATATATATAAAATTTTAATGAGGACCTGCCTTGCCTCAACTAAATCAGCAGTGTTGTGGAATCTATAAAATTTTCCTTTTAGTTTCAAGTTCCAGTGAGACCTTGGTACATCAATAAGAAAGTAAAATGTTGTGAATCACTAAGTGTTCTGACCAGTGCACTTCTTAGATCCTTTTAATTCTTCCCCAAACTTTTCATCTGAGGAAATAGTTTAGTAAATATTTTCAACAAGTTCCCCAAATCCCTTCATTGCATCAAATCCCCAATCTTTGTTTCATTTTCTTCCAGAGCTCACAAAGCTGACCACATAAGCATACTCTCACTTGCAAACGTTATAGAGTTATAGTATTTATGCAATGGTTGGTGGGCATACAAGTCTTTCCCTATGACTTCGATAATTTGTAGAAAATTTCCTTTTTTCCCATTTATTGCAGGTGATCCATTAATACAGCTCAGTATTTCCATGTTTAGAACAAGCTCCTTAAATTTTTGTCTCCCAGATAGTTAGGCACTACTGGCCCACATGTGCAGACTAATTTGGTAAACATTACTTTGCTGCAGTTCCCAGCAGGCAGAATTTGGTTTGGACTATATGTTGAATAGCCCTGATCTTTTCACAGTAAGTAAAATTAATTTTTGGAAGAGTTCAAGTGATTTGATTAAGACTAAGAATTTCTGATTTCTTAGTGTAGAATTAAGACTAGAACCCCAATCTTTTTTTTAATTTTTAAATTTTATTTTTTTATATAGCAGGTTGTTATTAGTTATCCAGTTTTTACATATTAGTTTTTGTTGAAGTATAGTTGATTTGCAATGTTGTGTGTTAATTTCTGCTGTACAGAAAAGTGATTCAGTTATATATATGTATATATATATATACATACATACACACACACACTCTTTTTCATATTCTTTTCCTTTATGGTTTATCACAGGATATTGATTGACTATAGTTCCCTGTGCTATACAGTAGGACCTTGTTATTTATCAATTCCATGTATAATAGTTTGCATCTGCTAATCCCAAACCCCCAATCCATCCCTCCCCCAACCCCACACCCCCTTGGCAACCACAAGTCTGTAGAACCCCAATCGTCTTATTTAGTAAGTTCAGTAAATATTTTTGAGTGATATTTTTCTACTAAAGAGAGAAGGACATTATATATATATATATTTGATCTTAGTTTTTGGAACAGACAGGTATGTATATAAATAATTATAATGCTTCTAATAGAAGTATATACAAAGATTGAAGAGAGTACAAAAGTCAGAGTAATTATTAGGTCTTTTGTGGGAGTGGGAAGAGAGAGGTATGGAAATGCTTCAAGGAGGAGGGCTTTGAGGAATGGATGAGCGTTTGCTAAGCAGATGAAGCAGGGGTGGGGGGGGGAGGGCGAGGGTATTTGCACAGAAGGAATAGCAGGTGCAAAGCCAGGAAGATCTTGGAACAGTATACGTTTTCTAGAGAATGCAAGGAGTTTGAGAAGTCGGCTGAAGTCTAAGTGGGGGCAAGGAGTAGGATTGTAGAAAGAGGTGGTGTGAAATGGCTCTGGAGAATCTCGATTTTGAAGAGCTTTATTTGCCAAGCTAAGGATTTTGGATTTTATCCTGAAGGTGATGGAGGATCACTGAAGAATTTTAACTTAGTGTCTCAGTTTCTGCCATACTCTGGTAGTGGTTGAAGGTGGATTTGGGAGTGGTAGGGTGATGCTCGTAGAGTAGAAACATAGAAATCAGGAAACTATTGTGTGTAATTCAGATGAGAGATATCTCCCACCCCTATAATCTGCTATTATTCCCCTAAATACAACCCGTGGCACCTGTCCTTTCAGTCTCACCCCTTTTCTGCTCTGGGCTTCCTGGCTTTGATTTGTTGCCCATCTACTGTCTGCCCTGCCATCATGTTAGTAACTATTTTGATTTTTTTAAATCTACCTCTTCTCATTACTCTCCATCAAGCCATTTCCAAACCTGATGTCTTAGTAGATGGCCTTACCTCACATTTTACACAGATATCAAGGCCATTCAATGAGCAAGCCTGAGTTTGTTTGCCCCCTGAAGCTAACAAACTTAATTCATTTATACAATCACTTCCTCCTTCTCCCCACCTGCTTCAGTGAAAGGACTAGCCCTTCTCCTATCTAAGGCTAATTCTTCCATCTGACCTTTGAATCCCCTTTCTTCTGCTTCCATTGAGCATTTCTTTATTCCCATGATCATTCACCTCTCTTTCTCAGCGGGCTCTGTTCCCGTCAATATACCAATAGGATTCAAGTCTCTGCCTTTTAAAAATTCCATATCCTGCTTGATATGTGTCTTTCTTTTTCCATTTACTACCAATTTCATGACAAAGTACTGATCCTTGTATAACTACACTGTTCCATCCTTTCTAAACCAGGACTTCTCAGTTGGAATATTGTTGGCATTTTGAGTCGGTTAATTCTTTGCTGGGGGCGCTGTCCTGTGTAGGATATTTAGCAACAGCCCTTGCTTCAAACTGCTAGATGCCAGTAACATCTACCTAGTTGTAATAACCAGAAATATCTCCAGACACTGTCAGATAACCCCTGGGGGTCAAAATCAACCCCAGTTGAGAACCTGTGTTCTAAAATGTAGACCAGTTGCCGAAACTGCTCCTACTCACAGATCTCCATACTGCCAAACATACCCTTCATTACTCACTTCATTATTGAAACTTTTTTCTCACTGGTCCTGTTCGTTACCTGTTTCTCCCTTTGTTCTGGCCCATCCATATCCTTCTGGGACTCCTTTTCATTCTTCAACTCTTAAAATACCAGACTTCCCCAGGTATCTGTCTCCTCTCATTTACGCTCTGTGTGACCTCATCAAAACCATTGTTTTGGCTATCACATGTAAGTTAATGAGTCCAAATCTCTGTCTTCAGCCCAGACCTCTCTCCTAAGCTTCAGACACATATGTTGAACAGCTTAACTGGAATCTCTACTTTGGATAAATGTTAGATATCTCAAACTCAACTTGCCCCCAAAAGAAGTAATACTTTCCTTTCTCTCAACCTCCTCCCTTATCCCATGCAATTGAAAGTCCCAAACCCTCAAAGTTGGGTTTTTCAAGCCTGTGTCTCTTTCCTGGATGGTGCCACCACCCAACCACTTACCATAAATCTGGAAGCCTCTGAGATTCTCCTCCTTCACCTCCTATAACCACTTAGTTATTCAATCTTTTTATCTTCTGTATCTGTCCCTTGCTTCTTACTCCCATTTCTACTACCCTCATCACTTTTTACCTGCAATTCCAACTGGTCTTTGCCCCTCTTCTCTTGCCCTTCTCCAATCTATCCTCTACTCTGCTTATATAATGGTGTCTCTAACAGTCAAATCTGATTTTTATTCCTCTGATTGATTTCCTTTAATAGCTTCTCATAGTTTTAAATATAAAATAGTTCAAATTCCTTATCCTAGCAAAAACCTTACTTACTTCTATCTACTTTGCTTCCCTCATCTTTGCGCAGGCTCAGCGGCCATGGCTCACGGGCCCAGCCGCTCCGCGGCATGTGGGATCTTTCCGGACCGGGGCACGAACCCGTGTCCCCTGCATCAGCAGGTGGACTTTCAACCACTGCGCCACCAGGGAAGCCCTTCCCTCATCTTTTGATAGTTTCCTTGCATGACACATTCAGTCAATCCTAGTAAAGAATTTGTTTCATGCTGTTTCAACTAGAGGATTCTGTAGCTTAGCATGTGCTGATCTTTCTGCCTGCAATGCCCTCTCTATTTGCTTTATTTAACTGTCTTCATTCATGTTGCAAAATTTAAACATTAAATTTTGGTTTAATGTTTGACTACAGTGTTTCATCTTCTCTTGGTTTGACTACAGTGTTTCATCTTCGTGTTCTCAGAACATGAGTGTATCGTCCTTTGCTTTCTACATTACAGTGTAAATTGTGGGTTTGCTTTCTGGGTCTTGTAAAATATTTCAAGTAAAGCAGTGGTTATGTACCTAGTACTCACAATGTGCAGCACAATGTCTAGCACATAGTAAGTACTTGATAAATGAATAGTTCTAAATATACTAAAGACCTGGACTGGTGCAGAGTACAGAGAGGAATGAGTCGATTTTCAATATATGAGATATTTCACTGGCAGAATTGGAAGGACTTATTGACTAATTAGAGGTAGGGTGTGAGGAAGAGTTATCACAGATGACCATTATGTTCCTAGTTAGATAACTTGGTCCTATTGATTGAGACAGGGAAGACTGAGATGGATGGGGTTTAAACACCGTATATGTACATTCATTTATTTATTTTGGACACGATATGTTAGAAATGCCTGTGCCACATTAAAGTGGAAATGACATATACAGTAAACAGCCATATGGGTCTAGATCCCAGTCAATGCTGTCCAACAGAAGTATAATGTGAGTTGCAAATGTAATTTAAAATTTTCTGGTAGCCATATTTTAAAAAGTAAAAGAAATAGGTTAATTTAATTTTAATAGTATATTTTACTTAACCTTGGATTTATTGACTGCACTATTAACATTTTGTGCCAGAGAATTCTTTGTTGTGTAGGGCTATCCTGTGAATTGTAGGATGTTTAGAGCATCCCTGGCCTCTTGTTAGTAGTTGCCAATAGCTCCCTCCTCACACAAGTTGTGACAACCAAAAATGTCTCCAGATATTGTTAAATGTCTCGGGGGGAGGAGACGGTACCAAATCGCCCCTGTTTGAGAACCATCAATTCAACCCAATATAGCCAAATTATTATTTCAACATGTAATCAATATTAAAAGTTACTGAGATTTTAATAATTTTTTGTGTTGTATCTTTGAAATTGGATGTATAGATTTCACAGCACTTCTCAGTTTGTACTAGCCACATTTCAGGTGCTCAACAGCTACATGTGGCTAGTGTCTACCTTTTTGAAGAGCATAGGTCAAGAGCTTTAGAGAAATGGTTCGGTCTGGAAATACATGGCTTTATGAAGTCATAAGTTGATAACAGTTAAAACCATGGCAGTAGATAAGATAGTTGAGGAAGAATTTTTTATTTAGGTGAGAAAATAGGAGGATTGAGGAAAAATCCTAGTCCAATGCTCTTCTGGTCTCCCCACACAATCTGCTACCCTTTCTTGTTTATTATCATTATCATTTTAAAATATTTTCTTCACTGAACAATATGGAGAACATGAACGAACAAAGGAAAGGTTATTGAGAAAGACAAGCTGATGACAAAGGGAGGGAATTAATGTTTATTGAACACTTAATTGGTAAGTAATGCTTGAAGCGTTATGTGAACTGTCTTAATTTCACAAGAACCCTTTGAGAGAAATGATGTTACCTCAGTTTATAGAGGAGGAAACTGAGGTTTTAAATATGCTTTTATTTTAACTAAAATGCTTTTATTATTTTTAAATATGCTTTTATTTTAGTTTTTTAAATATGCTTTTATTTTATTTTTAAATATGCTTTTATTTTATTTTTTTCAATTGAGGTATAATTGACATTTTCTTTCTTTTCTTTTCTCCCTTTCTCTCTCCCTTCCTCCTTCTCTCCCATCCTTCCTTTCTGGAAACAGATTTACAAAGGTCTAATCAATTAGACAGCTAGCTGTTAATTGGCATCACTGGGATTTTTTTTTTTAATTTTTAGAATTCTTTTTCAAATTCTTTTCCCATTTAGATTACAGAATATTGAGCAAAGTTCCCTGTGCTATACAGTAGGTCTTTGTTGGTTATCTATTTTACACATAGCAGTGTGTACATGTCAATCCCAAACTCCCAGTCTATTCCCCACTCCCACCCCCCACCCCCGCTTAACCATAAATTCATTCTCTAAGTCTGGCATCACTGAGATTTGAAAGGAAGTTTGACTGATTCCAAAGCCTACATCCTTTTCCCCTACATCCTCCTAATGCACGTAATGAAGCATTTGCTATCTACTGAGTTTTATAAAATAAGTAAGAAGGCGTATGTGATTGTACAGTTAGTTCCCAGGATACCTATCACCACTTTTGATCTGATTTCGGAAGCAAATTCACCTTAACGGTGAGGTACCATGATCTCCATGTCATTGGCAAGTATGATTTCAGTATCATTTGCTGCGAAAGACACTAAACCACGATGTTTTTGTCTATTACCTTAAGTACTGTCAATAATTCTGTGGTTAGTTGTAACTTTTAGTTATGAAAAAAATCAGCCAAGACGTACTCAGCATTTTGTTTAACTACTGACCGCATTTCACCAAGGAAAGTAAAATAAAGAGCTTTATGACGTCGTTCGGTTTCTCCAACAGACTGATCAAGCGAGTTCGAAGGGGAAGGTTCGGGGAAGAGGGGGCGGCACGGTGAGAAACGAGAATCTGAGCAAGCGCAGAAACAAACAGATGTTAATGGAGGCGAGACGGCTACTGCGCTCTCACTTTGCGAACTGTCGTAAAGGCCCCAGTGTCGTGCTCGCTCGGTAGAGGAGGGATTGGTTAGGCGGCGGCGGCCGGAGAGCAGCGGCAGTGGCGGCGACGGTGGCGAGGTGATCGGTCTGCGCAGCATAGAAACGCCCGCAGCTTCGGGGAAGGAGTTCCCGTGGGACCAAATTAGGCATTCTGAACCCAAGCCGGGTCAGCTGGGCCGATCCAGGCGCTGCCGCTCGTACAGTTTTGGTGGCGGTGACAGACGCTGCGCTTGACTGTAGGGGCCTATTAGGCCAACATCCGAGGCGCGGATCACTGACTCTCGACGCATCCTCTTCCCCCCTTACATCTCCTGTCTTCCTTCCTGGGCCAGTGATTCCCGGAGCCTGGGAAGAGGGTTGCTAATGATTAAGGTGAGGAGGGCGGGGGGGGGGGGGGAGGGGATCGATTGGAGGCCGCGCGTGCGCGCAACGGGGGAGGGGCCGGGCTGGAGGGGAGAAAGAGGAAGGGCTGCGGCCGCGGAAGGCTGGGGTCGGCGACCGGCCGGTTATTGCTGGCTCCGTAGTGACTTAGGGTCTGGGTCTCCGCAGAAGATTTAATTGTGTTTGAGCAAAGCATTTGTCTACAGACACACCCACCCCCCTCAGTAAGGGGCTGTGGGTGAAGGGATTTGTTTCCCTTTTTCGACTCTCCCTAGAGTCTTAGGATGGGGGCTGAGGACTGAGGCGTGGGAGTGCGATTTGACAATGGATTGATGAAGGTAACCCGCACCCGGGGTGTTGGAGGGCGCTAAGTCAGCCCTGACGGTTAGGGAGTTGCCTTCTTCTGTGATCAAGGAAACGTAGACCGCAGAACAGCTGAGATACAGACCCGTCAGATTTTGTATAGAGTTGGCTGGTTGGTCATTAAAAAAGAAGCTTGATATTTTTGTTACTGTTTTTAGAGAATTTATCAGAGTCAGTAACAATGTTGTAGTTGGAAATATTTGTTCTATGCTGCAGAAATAGAGGTTTGTCACCATAGTTCTTACATAGGTTATAGTAGATCTTTACAGATAAGTTCTTAACGCACGTCTAAGTTTTAACGTTTCAAAAATGCCAGGAAGTATAGGGTATCCATTTAATTTGTTCATGTTTGTAGTGTGGGGTGATTCCATTGTATTGCATGCTTTCCTGTTTCTTGGTTTATGTGCAGTATGAATTTAGAACTCGCTGGGGTGGTAAAATGCCAGCTGACATAGACTTCATTTTATAGTTCATAAAGCTTTTTGAACCTGACTTAATCCAAACTTTATTTCATTTGGTGTTTTATGTTTAATTTTCTTGTTTTAGGGACCTCTTCAACCAAAAAGAACAGACTGGGGAAAAGATAAGCTAAGGTTCCATTTCCTTTCCCATTTTTGTTTTTTGTGTCATTGCTTTCAAATGTTAGTATGTGATTAAGGTATTACATAGAAGTTTTATAATACCGGTTTTACTTGGTTTTATTAGGGTGAAAAATCTACATTTTGATATTTCATTACTATATGTTTTTTAGTAAAAATTTTCATGTCAGTGTGAACCAGGTTATTTTTTCATACAAAACAGTAGTGTTTGGTCGTGTTTGTGAGACAAAACAAGTAGGGTGAGAAAGAAACCCTTTCACTCTGAAAAGAATCTTAAATTGTTTTTTTTTTAAGCCTTGAATTATTTTACTTTTGTCCATTTCTTGTCATTTAACCTTGGACAAATGACATCTCTCTCCTGTGCATTTGTTTGCCTCTACAATTCAGAGGAGTATTCTAAGAACTGGTGAGGGTATTTATGAATTGGTCTGAACAATATTGTAGGGAAACTAGGAAGATTAGAGTTTCTCCTTGTACATCAGGGAAGCTGTATCTTGTGTGTATGGATCCTTCTGTCACTTTTTCCCTTTTGTTTGGTGTCTCTTGGTCACTTGCATATTAATTCTTTCACTAGAGTTGGTTTTTGACAAAAGATATAGTAAAAATAATTTCATTTTGGTGAAAAATGCATTGCAGTGGAGGTTATACCGTGACAAATTTCACTTCAGTACTCTATTTCTACAGATAATTGAAAAATAGCTATACTGATCTTTAAGATAAGAGGTCAGCAATTTACTCATCTGAAGCAAAGGAATAGTCAGCAGATACTCCTAAATAGTTATTTTCACTTTAAAATTTAAAATGTGGAATAAAAACCTCATTGAATCAAACCAATTAAATTTTTTAGATGCTTCTTGTATTATTTTGTCAAAGAGGGGTTTCTGTAACATGCTTTACTTAGAGCGGAATTATATGTGCCCTTGTTTTGACATTTCCCCTGGTGGCTAGGATTTCAATAGGAAAAAAAAAAAGTGACAGTACTAAAAATGATGGTAAAGTATGTTATAACTTGACATTAACATTCTGTGGGTGACATTATTATACATAAAGAGTGTAGGGCTAGAGACAGGAGATCTGGATTTTAAATCTAGCTTTGCTTGCTATTCATTAGATCTGTGACTTTGTGGATGATTATCCATCCGGGGCTTCAGGTCTCTCTCAACTGTTAAATGAGAAGTGTGGGATAGGTAACTCTAGTTTTCTCTAGGTCCCAATTTTAATGGTTTGCATTTTTAGTTAGGTGTTTTTGGTATTAATCGTATTCATCATGATCCAGTCCCCAGAAAGAAATGCTATACTGAGAGTATTAATTCCTTCATGGTATGTATATATTAGAGACGGGGAAAAAAACGAAACAAAACAAATGATTGAGCCATGTTTGTTTTTCTAGATAATGCTTCTGTCCCATTGTAGATATTACTCATGATTAGCTCTCATATGATACTAAAAAATGAAACTTTTACTCCTGGTAATGCTCTTTAAATCATCCTGAGTAATTTGCTTTCAGAAACCCATAATCATTGTTCAGTGAATTTCCAGAAATGCATTTGAATGCCTTACATCTCTGTTCTTTCTTTGCTGCATCCCATAGTGTTTTGGTAACAGCTGGCCCAAGTTTCTGCAGGTACTCAGTTTATACCATGGCATGAGCAGTGAGTGAGCTACAAATGTTTAAAAACAAATACTAAACTGAGCTTACATTTTAGATAGAGGTACTGCATTACTATTTAATCATTCTGCAAGTATTTATTGATTGTCTCATGCTCTTGGCATTATTCTTGGCCTTCAGTGAAGAAGGCACTGTGCCTTCATGCAGTGGATATTTTATTAGGGGAAACAATAAACAGAATAGCTTTATGTAGTGGTAAGTGCCATGAAGAAAATAGGGGCATGTAATGGAGAATGAATGAAAGTGGGGCTCTACTGTGCATTGAGAGGTTAGAAAGGGCCTCTTTTTAGAGGTAATACTTGATTTGCGATCAGTGATTAAAAAGAGTCAGCCATAGTGGCAATCTGGAGGAAGAGTGCTGCAGACAAAGCAAACGGTAAATACATTAGATTGGGTTTGATTCTGGAGAATCTACAATTGTGAATTAATTGTTTGGTTTGTCTGTTAGTCTTTTTCATAATTACTGATAGACAATTGTAAAAGGAAGGTTAAAAATATTTATGTGTAGTAACCAAATGTAATGTGTTGACATTGTTTAAATCCTGACTCAAACCAACTGTAGAAAGTAATTTTTGAAGCACTTTGGAGGAAATTTGAATGTGGATAGGTATTAGATGATTTCAAGGAATTATTGTTAGTTTTGTGAGGGATGCTAATGGCATTATGTTTATGTAAGAAAATGCCCATTTTTAGAGATGGAGACTGAAGAATGAGGAAGAGAAATTTGTTTGGTATTTGTTTAAAAATACTTCCGAGCAAAGAAAGGATGGGAGAGATGAGTTAGATGAAGCAAGTGTGGAATAATCCTGATAATTGTTGTGTTGGAGTGATAGGTATATGTGTAGTAATAATATTGTTCTCCTTTTGTGAGGTTTGAAAATGTTCTTACTTTAAAGTGCATTTAAAATAATTTATACCCTATTTAGATGTCTTCTCCTTTTTTTTCTCTTCCTCCCAGTTTTGATAAAATGTAGACTTTTGTTCCTCTTTCTAAACATTCATCATTTATTCAACAAATATGAGTACTGTATTTCAGGCACTGTGTCAGTGCTTGAGTTAAAACAAAGAGCAGGACCTTAAGGCCTGCCTGTGAGGAGCTTATGGTTTGCTGGATGAAGAGAGAGACCCTCAGTGTGGACTGTGTTAACATGAAATCATAGATTTCTGTGTTTTCCTGAGGGTACACAGGATCAGCATCTTAGTGTTTATGTGGTTACTAAACAAATATTTTTCCTGGGACATCCCTGGCGGTCCAGTGGTTAAGACTCTGTGCTCCCAATGCAGGGGGCACAGGTTCAATCCCTGGTTGGGGACCTGAGATCCTGCATGCTGCATGGTGTGGCCAAAGAAAAATTGTTTTTTTCTTTTTCTAGAGAATTGAGAGTTTAGGAAGTTCTGTATGCAGCTGTGTGCCAGTCTGAGTCACTGTTGTATTCATTTCCCTTATTCATATGTTCTATAGGGCATCGGAATAAATCACCTTTTTACTTTACCACCTTTTGACATCCCAGTTTGCCTTTATTTAAATTTTTTATTTTGAAATAATTTCAAACCTAAAGTTTAAAAAATGGTACTGAGAACTCTTCAATATCCTCTAGTCAGATTTGCCAGTTTTCAAAATTTTGTTGCATTTGCTTTAATGCTCTCTTCTGAGTCACTTCAAAGTAAATTGAATGTATTATGCCCAAGTCTCTAAATATTCACTGTGTATTGTATTCTTTTGCATTATCACAATACAGTTACCAGATTCAGGAAATCTAACATTGATAATACTATATTATCTAATCTATCTAATCTATAGCCCCTATTCCAGGTTTGTCAGTTTGTCCCAGTAATAGCATTTGTTCCTTTGTAGCATTTTCCCCATAGGATCCAGGCCAGGATTGCAAATTGCATTTAGTTGTCATATCTCTTCAGTCTCCTTTCATCTGGAACAGTATCTTAGCCTTTCTCTTTCATTGTATTGACATTTTTGAAGAATACAGGCTATATATTTCATAGAGTATTCTCAATTTGGATTTGTCTGATGTTTCCTAGTAATTAGATTCAGGTTATGCATCCCCAGCGGGGGATTTTGTATCTTTCTCAGGGTATGATATTGAAGTACCTGTTATCGGTCTGCCCCTCATTGGTGATGTTAATTTTTAGTTACCTGGTCACAGTGTTGTCTGGTTTCTTCACAGGAACGTATAATTATTTTTCCCCTCTCACCTAATAAGCAGTCTGTGGGGATAACTTTGAGATAGAGCATATATCCTGCTTCTAATCAGATCTGTATTTTCATCAAATTTCCCTCCTGGATTTAACATCCATTGATGATTCTTGCCTGTGCTGATGTTTATATTGATGGTTGCAAAATGGTTATTTTCTGACTCCGTTTCTTTATGTCAATAGGTGTTCTGTTTTAAGGCAGAAGCATCCTTTTATCTATCTGTTATCAATATGGACTTATGTACTTCCTATCTTACTCAATGGGTTATACTCCATTATTGCCTTTATTTATTTTGACGCTCAGATTGTCCCAGGTTTGTCCAGTGGGAGCCTTTCTGCCCTGGATTCTGTGTCTTTTTGACATATACTCTCATAATTTTTTTGGAGTATTTCCTCTCTTTTTGCACATCTCAGTCCTGGAATCAGCCATTCTCCAAGGAGCCCTGGGTCCTTACAGTGGGGAATCCAATTTGCTTTTGAGTTATCTATTTATATATAGAAATAATCTCTTCTTTTCTGGATCAGGACATCTTTTGAGAAACTAAATTTAAATTAGACTTTGATAATGGGTTTGTATTTCTCTGAAGATTTTGTTTATGAAGTAATTACATAAGACTTAGCAATTATATTTACCGTAAAGCAATTATTTATTCTTTCCTTTTTCAAATACATAAGTTCTAATTTGATCTTAATCGTGATCAAATGAAATAGAAGAAGAAAAAGGGTTATTTTATTTTATGTTACCTTGTGTGTGTGTATGTATATGTGTGTGGGAAGGGTTTAACCACTTAACTGTTAAAAATGACTTAAGTTTTATATACTTAACTGTTGTTTTTTTAATATATTTTTTAAATTTTTGGCTGCATTGGGTCTTCATTGTTGCCCGCAGGCTTTCTCTAGTTGCGGCGAACGGGGGGCTACTGTTCGTTGCGGTGCACGGGTTTCTCTTTGCGGTGGCTTCTCTTTGTTTTAGAGCACGGGCTCTAGGCGCACAGGCTCTAGGTGCGCGGGCTTCAGTACTTGTGGCACTTGGGCTCCGTAGTTGTGGCTTGCAGGCTCTAGAGTGCAGGCTCAGTAGTTGTGGCTTGTGGGCTCTAGAGCGCAGGCTCAGTAGTTGTGGCGCACGGGCTTAGTTGCTCCGCAAGTAAGTCCTCCTGGACCAGGGCTCAAACCCGTGTCCCCTGCATTGGCAGGCGATTCTTAACCAGTGCGCCACCAGGGAAGTCCCTACTTAACTGTTTTTAACTGAGTCATCAGACATTTTGGTTTGAGGAAATTGTTGCTTTTTAACTAGCTTTTTAAATGAAAATGTTTTTATTGTAATATAGAATGATATTTCATATAAGAGTGGGAACTCAAAGGCACATTATTCCAGGCAGTTACTGTTACATCTTGGTATGTTTCACAGCCATTGTCTCACCTTTGCATCGGTATTTGCTTTATTTGTCTTTTAAACTTAACTTTTAAGTATTTTTCCTGGCAGTATTTTGAATGATTTTTATTTTTGAACCAATTAACGTCTGTACATGGTTTAAAAATTAGTTCCAAATGGCTTATAGTGAAAAAAACAGCAGTCCCCTCTGCAACCCCTCCTAATCTCCTAGTTCCACTTCCTAAGTGGGAACACTTTCAGCTCTTAAAATTTTTTTTTCTTTTGGTATTTACCTTCATATTTCTAAATAATATGCTTATATATCTACTTAGCCACTTTAGATGTCAGTTTACATTTTTTGTTTTTTAAATAATTATTTAATTTTTAAGATAAAATACATATCAATACAAAGGATACTAAATTCACAGGGTACAAAGGGCATACAGGGAAAGATAAGTCTTCTTGCCATCCCTGTCTTCCCACCACCCAGTTCTTTTCCCCGGAGACATATTCCCTCTTCTTAGTTTATATGTATCTCCAGAGCAGTGGTTCTCTGTGGTCTGTGGAGTCTTGAGGGGGGTCTTCAAATGTTTCAAGTTATCTGTTGGTTTGAAACTATTTCATAATAATACTAACTTCTTCTTTGTTACTTAACTATGTTGACATTTGCACTGATGGTGCAAACACAGTGATGGGTAAAACTACTGGCCCTGCAGTGCATATCAAGACAGTGGCAAAAATTGTACTAATAGTCATATTCTTCATCACTGTACATTAATGGTTGGGGAAAAAAACCTGGTTTCATTTAAGAATATCCTCCATGAGGTGTTGCTGGTGCCGTCTCTCGAACAAGCACTGCCCCTTTGGATCGTCTGAAAGTCATGATGCAGGTCCATGGTTCAAAATCAGAGAAAATGAACATATATGGCGGCTTTCGACAGATGGTGAAAGAGGGAGGTATCCGCTCACTTTGGAGAGGAAATGGTACAAATGTCATTAAAATTGCTCCTGAGACAGCTGTTAAGTTCTGGGCATATGAACAGTACAAGAAGTTGCTTACTGAGGAAGGACAAAAAGTAGGAACCTTTGAGAGATTCGTTTCTGGTTCCATGGCTGGAGCAACTGCACAGACACTTATTTATCCTATGGAGGTTCTGAAAACCAGGCTCGCTGTAGGCAAAACTGGACAATACTCTGGGATGTTTGATTGTGCCAAGAAGATTTTGAAACATGAAGGCATGGGAGCTTTTTACAAAGGTTACGTTCCCAATTTATTAGGCATCATACCTTATGCAGGTATAGATCTTGCTGTGTATGAGCTCTTGAAGTCCCATTGGCTAGATAATTTTGCCAAAGACTCTGTAAACCCTGGAGTCGTGGTGCTGCTGGGATGTGGTGCCTTATCCAGCACCTGTGGTCAGCTGGCCAGCTACCCCTTGGCTTTGGTGAGAACACGCATGCAGGCTCAAGCCATGGTAGAAGGAACCGCACAGCTGAACATGTTTGGGCTCTTTCGACGAATAATTTCTAAGGAAGGAATACCAGGACTTTACAGAGGCATCACCCCAAACTTTATGAAGGTGCTTCCTGCTGTAGGCATCAGTTATGTGGTTTATGAAAAGATGAGACAAACTTTAGGAGTAACTCAGAAGTGATATGCTGAATTTTTTGCTTTAGCATAATTATTGAAACTTTCAACCATCTCCAGAGTGACCTTTTCTCCTAGAGCTGCAACAAGTCCATGGCAAAAAGAAGCTGTATTTTTTTTTCACAAAAGGGAAGAGCAAATCATTGGTAACTTCAAACATTTGGACTCAATTTTATACATTCAGAAATGCTAAAAATCATTGTCTTGATAAGCTCATACAGTCTTGAAAAGGCAATAAAATTATATTTTTTCTTATTAAAAAAAAAAAAAAAGAATATCCTCCATGAAGCAGTAAAGCTTGTTAATTTTATTAATCTTGATCCTTGAGTACATGTTTTTTTAATATTTCATGTGACAAAATGAAAAGAATGTTATACGACACTTCTGCTGCATACCAAAGTATGATGCTTGTCTTGAAGAAAAATATTTGTGTGATTGAGTTGCGAGCCCAACTAGCAAACTAGTTGCTTTTTTCATGGAACACTATTTTTACTTGAAAGAATGACAAACTGTAGTTATTTAAACTTGGGTATTTGTACATATTTTCTCAAAAATAAATGAAGTGAGCCTGTCACTTCAGGGAAAACAACCAACAGAATTTATTGCCAGGATAAAATTAAGGCTTTCAAGCAGAAATTAGAATTTTGGAAAACATATCTGCCACTGTGATCTTGGCAACATCTCAGGACCTTGCTGATGAAATTGTTGGTGATATTAACAAATGTGATTTTTTTTTTAATTTGCTGTGTTATAATGAAATGTGTCATTGTTTGGAAGATGTGCATAACTCGGTGGACCAACTTTTTTCAAAAGATCAATGCATGATATTAACAGAATCATGCTGTGGGTATAAGGGCCTACTTAAGTGCAAGATAGATCAATAGATTTTTTTTTTTTGATCAATAGATTTTAAATGAAATGGTCTGGAAAGTTTCATTGATATGGTTTCAGAGTCCACCTTGCAACTAACCTTTACAGAATTACGCTTGTTAAGTTTTGGCTTAATATCAAAGAAGAATAATATCCACACTTATCTGAAAAGGTTATTAAAAATATTCCTTCTTTTATCAACCACATATTGGTGTGAAGCTGGATTTTCATTTTAGATTGACTACAGGAGCAGATATAAGAAATCGGGTTTCTCTATTAAAGAAATTTGCAAAAATGTACAGCAGTGCCACTCTTACTAATTTTTTTGGAAAAATACATTCATAAATGTTACTTATTAGCATGGAGTGGATTTACCTTTGCTGATTTTAAATAAAAAATTTTAAAGCATTTACCAGCTTTCCTCTATAATATTATTACCAGTACATACAACCCACATAATAAAAGCCCTTTGAGTTCCTCAATTATTTTTTAAGAGTGAAAAGGGGTTCACAAGTCAAAAAGTTTAAAAACTGATGCTACAGCTGGTTAATCCAGAGGGTTAAGCAGTTTTAAGCATTACTTTTTGACTGCTTATGGAAAAGGAGTTCACACTTCTCTCTTTACCGTTTCTCCCAATATAGTTGTATCACAATTTTAGATTATTTTATTTTGTTTTGTTTTCCAAAAACATACTTCATATTTACTCTTTTATTATATAAATATCAGTTTAACCTTTTACTGTAAGAATATAAATGTTTTAAGAGAGGCTTTGTTATTCTTTATACCGATTCACAGTCAATTAATTGATAAAGGTCTCTGGGTTTCTTTAACTCCATGGTCTCGTATGTTGCATATTTTAAATAACAATTCAGCATATATTTACTGAATGCCAACTATGTGTTCAACACAGTAGTGATGAAAATCAAGTCTTGGCCTTAGTGGGAAAACAAGTAAATTTTACAGATGGTGATTATGGAAATAACTGGGCTGGGAAAAGAAGATGGGGGTAGGGTTAGCTTTTTAAGTATAAGGTGGTCAGGGATGGTCTCAAGGATAAGGAAACATTTAAGCACAGACCCAAATGAAGCAGGTAGGAGAGCCTTATGGATATCCTGGGGACAAGCATTCCGAGCAGATTAAATAGCAATAGTATGCTTGGCCGGCAGAGGAATCAGCCAAGAAGCTGTTGCGGCTGGAGTGGAGTGGAGGAGAAAATGGTGGTCTCTTAGGACAAAGGTAGAAAGGGTTTATGTCCTTCATTTTTACGAAATGTTCTTTGTAGCTTTGATAACTACTTAGTCATTTTTTCCTCTGTTCTCTTTTTGGAATTGTTTGTGAAGTCAGATGATTGGATTTTGTTGCTGTTTTGTACTTGCTGTTAGTTCCTCTGTGTGTGTGTGTGTGTGCCCGTGCACATAGTTTTTAAAAAATGCTGGGCTTCCCTGGTGGCGCAGTGGTTGAGAGTCCGCCTGCCGATGCAGGGGACATGGGTTCGTGCCCCGGTCCGGGAAGATCCCACATGCCGCGGAGCGGCTGGGCCCGTGAACCATGGCCGCTGAGCTTGCGCGTCCGGAGCCTGTGCTCCGCAACGGGAGAGGCCACAGCAGTGAGAGGCCCGCGTACCGCAAACAAA
Source organism: Orcinus orca (assembly GCF_937001465.1). NCBI lineage: Eukaryota > Metazoa > Chordata > Mammalia > Artiodactyla > Delphinidae > Orcinus > Orcinus orca. The sequence continues at coordinate 99,496,720 of NC_064560.1, read as the reverse complement.
ACAAAACAAAACAAAAACAAAAAAATGCTTATTGTGTGCCATCTCCTTTTCTTCCCACTCCCCTTCTTTCTGTTCTTTGTACGTGTTAGGCCTGTTCCTGCTACATGGTCTTTCCTTACTGTTTCCGCCTGCTAGGAATGGTGTTCTTCCAGAACTGCGTGGCTTGGTTGATTGGTGGCTGGTTCCTTCTCATGATTCGTGTCTTTAGTTTCTTAGCGAGGAGACTGTTGATGGTTAACCTTTACCATTTGTTTTGTTTCCTTAAGAGCACATATTTCTAAAATTATCTTGATTGTTTGTCTACTCGTGTCTTGTTTGTCCTCATTTGCATGCAGTTTCCATGAGAGACTTTCTGTGTTCTGTTCACTGCTGATCCCAGTATCTAGAATGGTGCCCAGCTTGTAATGGGCTCTCAATAAATATTTATTGAATGACCACAATACATAAATAAATGGTAGCTAATGTATTATCAGTGATATTGTATCTTCTAAAATGTTAATAAACTACTGTAAAATTCATTTCTGTTACCTGGGTGTTGTTTCCAGATCCTGATCTGATTTCAGATGCTTGGGATAGAAAAAGTTTGGATAACCTGACTTGTAATTATCCTGCTAGAACTGAATAGATCTTTTCTGAAACCTTCTTCCTACACTTGCATTTATCCATTTTATTCCAGTGTGAGTGAATATTTTTCCTCATAGATGGCAGTTCTGGGTAGCAGTTCTAATGCCTCGACTTACTTTTCAGTCATCTTCCTTTATCTTGAACAAGTTTCAGTTTAAAAGATTTTCTTCTTTTCTCTCCTATCATCTTCACTAACCCTCAGTTGCCTCTTTTTCAGTTGCCACTTTCTTCCCCAACAAGAAGTCGTCACAGTTTATGTATACTGAAACCAAAGTTCTGAAGATTACCCAAAAAGTATATGAGTAAATGTGTGTAGGCTAGACATGTATAGGAATCCACATTAAGGTTAGGATTACTATATTTATCTAGAATATGAAATTCTTGGAACAGGGTAGCATCTTAACTATCTTTTAAATTATTACCTTGAGCAGTGTCTGGTATCAAAAAACTAAAAAAGGTTTATTGAGTAAAGTAGCTGACATTAGTATACTGGATAATAAATCCTTGGTTTCCCCAAACCAGTACCCTGGGATTGTTTAATAGCTTGCTGTTTTTGCTTTTTGCCACAAAGATTTTCACTTGCTGTCTGAATACACAGGTTCAAGGAAGACAAAAATGTCATTTGGTCCAATTAACCTTGGAAATCCCTAAAGTTGCCCATAAAATATATAGATATACAGTCTCTGAAAGTCCAACACATCCTATTTTTCCTTTAGTGTTGGAACAAATCACGTTTCATTGTTAAACACTAGATGAAGTTGTAGGCTATGTTTGTGGTCCATGTTATGGGAAAAATAAATGGCTCTGAACATTAGAATCTGACAGCACAGCAAGATACTCATATCATGAGAGGCACATGGGAAGTAAGGCCAACTAGAAAGTAGTAAAATATTACCTTTTTGTGTTCATTTTGGGCATTCACTCATTGAGCAGAATAGCAGGCATAATCTACATGGTTTAAATTATTTTTTTTTCTTCATATAGTTGAATTTATATTAGTGTGCTCTCTATCCAGAGGTGTTCCCCTATCCAGTTTTCAGCCTTTACCTTCAGTCATTAAAGTGTCAGTAACTCTTCCTGGTTTTTCTCTTATGACTCTTTTTCTCATTCTTTAGAACATACTATTAATTAATATTCCCCAGGTTACATATTTTGACCTAGATCACGTACGTAGAGCAAAACCAACTTTTATCTAAGTACACTTGGACTTCATTCAGGGAGAAATTGTTCCCTTGGACACTTGTGCTCAGCATATTAGATCTTACATTCTCAAAGTAGCTGCCATCTTTTCTAATCTAGTTTTCTGTTTTATTTTTATTTTGTTACCCCAACCTTTACTTTGGGGCTTTAACAACTCAGGGTTTTGGTCTGATCTGCAAGAGGAATTTGAGGTTCTCTTGAATAAGACTAACTTGAGGTGGGTGTACCTACAGAACTGAAGGCCTGCCAAAAAAAAAAAAAAGGAAAAATTCATGGGGGCAGATTGTGGACTTTTTTGCCAAGATGATTTCTAAAAGCTAGTTGACTATTTAGCTTTAAAAACAGTAATAAAAGCCAGTATGTGCATACATTATTTTGCTTAAAAATTTATAACAACCTTTTGAGGTAAATATTTCCATTTTTCAGATGAGGAAATTTAGGCACAGGATGGTTAGTAACTTGATGAAGACTCACAGCAATGATGGAGTTGAAGGGATTTAAAGTTCATTAGGTTTTGAGTCACATGAGAAAGGAATTCCAAAATTCAGGGGCTTAATCTGAATTTCTGTAATACCTTTAATGAAAACAGTAAGCTGTTTTCTTATCTCCACTGGGCATGGCCTTTGTCAAAAGAGAGGGAAGGATGGTGATATTTTATTTGGATGGTGTGATTAAGAGGGACTTAATTTTTCTGTGCTTTTTCTGTGTATTCTAGATTTTCTGTAGTGAAGATTTTAAAAATCGATTGAAGTATAATTTATAAAAGGCACACATTTTACTGTACAGTTGAGTGAGTTTTGGCAAATATATACATCCATGTAACCAACACCCCAATCAGGATATAAAACATTCCATCACTCTAGAAAGTTCTTTCTTGCTCCTTTGCAATAAGTCATCCGTATCTCCTGTCCCGGGCAACCACTGATCTGATTTTTGACATCGTGGATTAGTTTTGTTTGTTGTAGAACCTCATATACATACAAATCATGTAATATTACTGTTTTGTGTCTGGCTTCTTCTGCTCATCAAATATCTTCTGTCTAGCATTTTATTGTGAAAATTTGCAAACATATAAAAGTTGAAAGAATTGTACAGCAAGCACCCATTTCCCTATCACCTAGATTCTACAGTTACCAATTTGCTTTTTTGCCTTATCACATATCATTCCATCTATCCATTCCTCTAACCATTCATCAGCCAAGTTTATTGGTGTGTGTGGTGTTTTGTTTGTTTGGTTTTGTATTGCAAATTAAGTTGCAGACATCAGTGCATTTTACCCCTAAACAAATTCAGCTTCCATGTCATTAACTAGAGTTGGATACTTGTTTACAGTTCTTTGTTTTTGAAGTAAAATTACATACAGTGAAATGCACAAATCTTAAGTGTACCATTTAAGTTTTGCCAGATGTATACATTTGTGTAACCCAAATCCTTATGAAGAGGTAGAACATCACCATCACCTCGGAAAAGTTCCCTCATGTGCCTCCTGTTCAATTGTTTCCCCCTATCCTTTGTAGAACACAACCACTGTTTTGACTTTTTTTCATCTTAGACTAAATTTGCCTGATCTAGAACTTCATATAAATGGAATCAATATAGATAGATGTTTCATATCTGATTTCCTTCCCTTAGCAGGATGTTTTTGAGAGTCATCTGTAATGTTACTTGTATCAGTAGTTCCTTCTTTGCTGTTGTTCTTGTTACTGTTTGGTATCCCATTGTACCTATATATCATAATTTGTTTATCTTTTCACTTGTTGGAGATTTGTTTTTCCCAGTTTTGGGTTCTTATGAGTAAAGCTTTGAACATTCACATACAAATCTTTTTGTATACCTGTATTTTCCAACCTAGGTGTGGAATTACTGGATCATAGGTTAGATGAATGTGTGACTGTACTAGCAGCTCCTAAGAGTTGTATGTAGAGTTCCAGTTGTGCCACATCCTTAACATTTGGTGGTTTTGGTCTTTTTAGTCTTTTAGCCTTTTATTGGGTATACAGTTGTATCTCACTGTGGTTTTAGTTTGCATTTCCCTGATAACTGAAAATATTGAGCATTTTTTCATGTACTTACTGGCCATTTGTATATGTTTAGAAAAATGTTAAAAATTATTTGCCTGTTTTTTGGGAGGTTGTCTTATTAAGATGTGAGAGTTTTACATATATTCTGGATTCAGATTGGGTGTGTATTTGTATATACATGTAAATTATATATATGTATATAATTTTCTCTGTTCTATGCTTGCTATCTTGCCTTTTTGTTTTCTTAATGGTATCTCTGAAGAATAGAAGGCTTTTATTTTTATAAAGTCTAGTTTATCAGTTAAAAAAAAATGTTTAGTCCTTTTTGTTTTCTATGAAATCTTTGCCCATGGTGTGATCACATAAATTTTCTGTTCATTTCTTTTTGAAGTTTTAGCTTTTGGGTTTAAGTCTGTGATCTGTTTCGAGTTACGTTTTGTATCTGGTGTAAGGTAGGGGTTGAGATTTTTCCCAGACAGCTCACTAGTTGTTCTACCACCATTTGTTGAAAAGACTTACTCCTTCCCTATTATCTTGGCACTGTTGTTGAAAATCATTTGATGATATGTGTGAGGCTATTTCTGGACTTTCCAGTCTATCTGTATGCCAATAGCACCCTGTTTTGTTACAGTTGGGCTTTAATGTAATCTTGCTATTTGTTTTCTATTTGTCCCATTTATTCTCTGTTCCTTTTTCCCCCCTTCTCTTGTCCCCTTTAGTCTTGAGTTTTTTTTAGTTTTTGTGTTTTGTTTTTTTGCATTACATTTTACTTCCACTGTGGGCTTATTAGCTATACCTACTTGTTTTATTTTTTATCTTTGATGGTCTCTTTGGGTTTACACTATGCATATTTAACTTTTCACAGTCTGCCTTCAAGGAATAATAGACTATTTCATGTATAATGTAAGAAACAACAGTCTATTCTTTGCTCCCCTTCTGTGCTTTGTGTTATTATTGTCATACATTTTACTTTTACATGTTAGTAGTTTGGGGAGGATTTCTTTGTTCAAATTTTGGGGTGGTGGCTAGAGATCAATCCTTGTGAAGGTGAGTGTCTTTATGAGGAAGATGCTGGTAGAACTCACTTTTTTCCATTCCACTTTCACAGAAGTGACCAGATGGTGATGATTTATGAAAATGTCTTTTAAATTTGATAAATTCAGACCAGAAAACTTAGATATTTGAGGCTAAAAAAAAAGATGGTTATATCATATATTCTTTTTGTAGAACTAGACCAAAATTAGAACTTGGAGCATTTGTAACTGAATATCTCTGAATATTACCCAGTTATTGACTTTAGGCAAATTATTCAGTGAAAAACATTAAAAAATTCCTCCCCTATGTTTTTAATCTGAATATAAGGTAAACTTAGTTGTTCTTTATATTAATTAAAGTTTTTGTTTTTAAATGACTTTGCTCATCTCATTCTAAGCTTTTATTTTCAGGTCTTGATTTTGTCATTCAGTTTATATGTAATCCTTTTTCAGCTTTGTGTCACTTGAGACTATGGTGAACATTCCATTTATGCCCTCATGTGAAATCATGGCTAAAAACAGATTTTGGAATGCACGTTGTAGGCTAATTTTTAATTATACAGCTCATTTTATGTTGCTGATTATTTGTATATTCCAGACAAGTTTTGGGATTGCTCTTTATTCTGTTTTAACTTCTAAGTGTATTGTAGCTTACAATTCTTCTCTACCCATTGGAAGGTAGTGAAGTTGAGACTGTGCTGCCTGATTAGAGTGGTAGGGAGCGAGCTTAGTGTTAAGGGTGGAAATGAAGGGAGAACATAGGGCTTTAGTTGTTGTGAAGTAGATTCCTCCATCTCATACTAAATTAAAACAAATTCTGGGGGAAATCTTGGAATTCTGTGGACCTTAGTCTATTCTTTCATATGCTGAAAAGTATACCAAGAAGTTATCTTACTTTCTCCTTTTCTTCTTAACAGTAAGTTCTAGACAATTAGTTGTTTGAAGTGGAATGGCATATTTGAAGATTATATGTTGTCTCTCAGAAGATCATATGTTGTCTTTCAGATCACTGGTTTTTAAAATTTTGTAGGTGTACTTCATCATTAAATATGTGGTTCATTTAGAGAACGTCTGCCATGGAAATAGGGTAATCAAGTCTCGTTTCTTCCCATTTCACTATTTTTCCTTTTATTCTTCCTGGAAAACCTTCCTTGGTTCAGCTTCCCCTTCAGAATTGAATTAAGTTCTACTCTGGTTTGTTTCAGTGCATACCTCTTTCATGATACTGTATTTTAACTATCTACTGATAGGTTTCTCTACCTGCTGGTCTGTAACTTCTTAAGGACAGGTCTGCGTCTTATTCATCTTTGTACTTGCAATATTTGGGACAGTCTAGCACTTAGGAAGTATTCATTACATGGTATATTTGTTTGCTAGGGCTTCCATAACAAAATACCACATGCTGGGTGACTTAAACAACAAAAATCTATTTCATCACAGTTCTGGAGACAAGAGTCCAAGAACAAGTTGTGGGCAGGTTTGGTTTCTCCTGAGGCCTCTCTCCTTGGTTTGCAGATGGCCGCCTTCCTGTTGTATACTCACATGGTCTTTTCTCTGTGTCTCTCTGAGTGTCCAGATTTCCTCTTTTTATAAAGGACACCAGTCAGATTGGATTAGGGCCCACTCATATGACCTCATTTAACCTTAATTATTGCTTTGAAGGCCCTATATATAGTCACATTCTGAGGTACTGGGGGCTAAGGTTTCAACATATGAATTTTGAGGGGACACAATTCACTCCATAGCACATGAATTTTTTGATTTGGCATACATTCCAGCTGAAGGGGATTTGTTATGGTCCAACACCAAACCAAGGTTGTCAAGGTTGGGACCAAAGATTTCCTAGTTTGTATAAGAACAAATGGCTTAATTCTAGTGTTTTGTCTTAATGTAGTTGTCGTACATATTTAATGATTAAGACGCTGTAGCCTTTAGTGCTTGGAAGTACTACTACTACTAAGTTTTCTTTCCTTCACTGTTTATATCACAAAAAAGTGATAAAACACACTCACACATGCATTCGGGCACATGAATGCTTTGTGTACATATTGGCTGTTAATGCATCTTTGCTGAACATTTTAACCCAAGAAATAAATTTTTTAAATTGAAGTACAGTTCATTTACAATGCTGTGTTAATTTCTGCTGTATGGTGAAGTGATTCAGTTGTACATATATATACATTCTTTTTTTAATTCTTTTCCATTATGGTTTGTCACAGGATATTGAATATAATTCCCTATGCTATACAGTAGGACCTTGTCGTTTATCCATTCTATATATAATAGCTTACATCTGCTAACCCCAAACTCCCACTGCATCCCGACCCCACCCCCACCCCTTGGCTACCACAAGTCAGTTCTCTATGCCTGTGAATCTGTTTCTGTTTCGTAGATACGTTCATTTGTTTCATATTTTAGATTCCACATATAAGTGATATCATATGGTGTTTATCTTTCTCTTTCTGACTTACTTCACTTAGTATGATAATCTCTAGTTCTATCCATGTTGCTGCAAATGGCATGATTTCATTTTTTTAATGACTGAGTGGTATTCCATTGCATATATGTACCACATCTTCTTTATCCATTCATCTATCGATGGATATTTAGGTTGTTTCCATGCCTTGGCAATTGTGAATAGTGCTTCTATGAACATAGGGGTACATATATCTTTTGAATTATAGTTTTGTCCATATATTTGTGGGCAGGCTTCAGTAGTTGTGGCAGGTGGGCTTCAGTAGTTGTGGCTCACGGGCTCTAGAGCGCAGGCTCAGTAGTTGTGGCACATGGGCTTAGTTGCTTCGCGGCATGTGGGATCTTCCCAGACCAGGGATTGAACCCGTGTTCCCTGAATTGGCAGGCGGATTCTTAACCACTGCGCCACCAGGGAAGCCCCAGCATTTGTTAGTTGTAGACTTTTTAATGATAGCCAGTGTGAGGTGGTACCTCACTGTAATTTTGATTTGCATTTCTGCAATAATTAGTGATGTTGAGCCCAAGAAATACATTTTTATTTGCCAAATTCCCAGTGGTAGTTTGGAAAGGTGACATCATTCAATAATTTCTCTGTAGAAATTCCATGAATTATACATAATTTCCCAGTGTATACAGATACATGCCTTGCTATCCCAGTGGAGCTACCAGATAGTATTAGGTCCTTTCTTTTCCCTTGGTAGTTCCAGCCTTAGAGTCCCACTCCCTCCTCCCTTAGTAGTTCAGTGTAAGATTTTGGGGGATATTGTTGGCAGTAGTGAGGTAATGGTGAGATTGGAGAGCAGGGTAAGCTCCATTGTCTCTCATTTGTCTCCTCCCTTTCCTAGGAATGGGGGAAATTTGCAAATAATACCCTAGTGCCCCCCTTCCCCTTAAAAAAAAGTTTTTATTTTACAGTTTTTCATTTACAGAAAAGTTGCAAAGGTAGTACACAGAATTCCCATAAATCTGTCACCGTTTCTCCTATTGTTAACATCTTAGCTATTGTACATCTATCACAACTAAGAAACCAACATTAGTACATTACTTGATTGTAGTCTCCTGTGCTCTCACAGTTTTTCTTTCCTTGTTTGTCATGACTTTAACAGTTTTGAGGAGTGCTTATCAGGTGTTTTGTAGAATGTCCCTCAGTTTGGGTTTGTCTAATATTTTTCTCATTGGTTTCACTCGGGTTGTGGATTCCGGGAAGAATACCACAGAGGTGAAGTGCCCTTGTTAGCATCATGACTTATGATTGATGATATTAATCCTTGATCACCTGGTCAAGGTAGGGTTTGCCAGCTTTCGCCACAGTAAAGTTCCTGTCCTTTCCTGTTAGTCTTTTTTTTTTTTTGGAAGCAAGTCATTAAAGGGGGACAAATTGTTCAAAGTTCCACCTTCTGGAAGGGATGTATCTACAATAACCAATTGGAATTCTTCTGTCTTTTCACTCCCACTTATTTATTTAATCATTTGTTTATATCAGTGTGGACTAAATGGGTATTTATTTCATACTTTGAGTTTGAATTCAGTACTGTTATTTATTTTGTTGCCACAACTGTTCTAGCTTTGGCTATTAGGAGCTCTTGCAGGTTGGCTCCAGTGTCCCTTTGACATGCCCCTGTTCTTTTGTGTTTTGTGTCCTTTACTTTTTGGTACTATAAGATGCTCCAGGCTCATCTGTTTTTCTTGCCACAGTTCTAGTATCAGCCATTCCTCCAAGGAGCCCTGATTCCTTTTGTTGAAGAATGATATTAAAAATCAGGATCTGGGTGCTGGGTCCTAGTTCCCTTTTCTTGACTCAATTCCTGTGCACAGTGTGGAAAGTCTGAATATTTGGATGAATGGTAGAGTGGTTATAGCATCACACATTTGTATCATAGTACTTGATAGTATCTGTGTTTGTTGACTTTGTCTTCTGCTGTGGAGTCATAAAAGCAGATTTTTAAAAGTACTTCTAAGTGTTTAAAAAAAGAAAAGTTAAAGTCAAAGCTTTAAGGAATGTATGCTTGTTTTAGGGCAGGCAAATGGGGAAGAGTCATTAGGTTCTTCTGTTTTATTCTGAATTTCAGAAAAGATGAACTCTCTTTGGATGCAGAAAGGAAGGGTGTCATCAGGAAACCTTCCATGGACAAAGAAGTGTGTTTGAGAACTTCTGCTAACAGGAATTTCAGGCTTCCTTGAGCCTGTTCCTCTCCATTATTATCATCATCATTATTGCTGTCATCATCAATAATATTATTTTGCCATAACTGCTGTTATTCCAGCCTTACCTTTCTTTTCCATAATGCTGAAATTTTTTGTTTTTAAACATACAAGTCATTTACAAATGATTTGTAGACTGTCAGGGCAGGTAAAAGATTAGGGATGTTGGAGCCTCTTTCCAATTGCTTTTGCTGGAGTTTGGTTGCAAGTAATGGAAATTGGAGCTTTTAATCTATTACTGCCTTGAAACTTTACTAAGTATTTTAGAAAATGAATGGATCTGGATCAAGGAAAGAGTTTGTTGTTGAATTCTCTTGGAAAACCTGATTTGAAATAGCAACTGTAGCTCTAAGAAAAGGTTTTAGTCAAAGAATAGCAGAGTTCATCTTTGTCATAACAGTCGAAGAAAGAGCCAGTGATATTCACAAGGTTTTCTGAACTTAATTTCTAATTTTTTAAAAATTCTATAGTTCAGCCTTTGTCCTCCTACTTATATTTAGCAATTTAGATCTGACACCCGCTAGGGACCAGAGTTTTTAAATAACAAATCTGAATCTCTCTCCTTTTTTTTTTTTTCCTATTTGGTTATTTCACTTTATAAATTTCTCAAAAAAAAAAAAATAAAAGTAAGTAAAACATTATAGGTAGAATTCACATATGTTTTCCTTCTTGTCAGTTTGAATAAACTTTGCATATTAGGAATATAGTTTCATATTTTGCAGGTATTTTGTATATTTTATTCTTTTACCATTTTTGTGAATTTATATGCGTTTTTTTGTACCATCGACATTGTCATCTTATTTGTACATTTTCAATAAAAATTGAGATAATATTGTTAGTCACAATTGATGTGTTACCATGTTAACCCATGGTAAGCAACTAAAAATTTTTAACCATATTATTATAAATATGTCTAAAACATGCTGTATGCTTGTTTATTTTACTGAGAACAGTCTGTCCCCTGGATGGCTCAGAATCATGATTCTGAACATCAGCTTTTATTCTTTGCTTATTACAGTGTTGCCCTCAGAATCTGTTTACATAAATAATGTTATTTAATCTAGGCAAACTGCTGACTTTTTAGTCATTGGGACAAGTGGCTTAGTTCTTCTATCTTTTAATTATTAGGTGCTGCCACCAGTATTCCATCTGTTATACCTGTAATCAGACAACTAAGCTTATTACTATTAAATATAAAATAATAGTCTCTGAGTATTGAATTGCATGTGGCCTTTCTGACAATTATTTTGAACCTTCGTAGAATCATTTTCCTTTAGGCTCTGTTCCCAAGAGTTGAAGTTGTTGGAAATCTGACTTCCAGATAAATGGAGTATTTATTACTGCCTTACAGAAAGAGAAAAGGGGAGTTATTTCAACAACATGATAAAACCTGAAGAGTATTTTATGCAAGGGAATTATAAGTTACTTAATTATGAAAGATACCATATTTTAACATGAGTATGTTTTTGGGTGGGAGTACAAAGGTTTTTTTTTGTTTCTTGTTTTTTTCATTTAGGGGGTATAAAGTTTAAGGCCAAGTGTGGTACCAGGAAGAAACAGCATTCATTCCAAAATGGCATAATTCTGTAGTGTTCTGCAGTTTGTGGTTCTAGCTCACTTGTTGAGCAGTGCTCTGAAAAAATGTAGACAGCTTCAGGGTCATATTTTGGTGTTTTGGCTCAAGTTTGGTCGATTCTGGGGATGCAGCCCTTGATTTGGTAAACAAGTTCTCCTTCCTTCACACCACCCTCCAACCCTAAAACCACCTTTTGCCCCCACTGCTGCAAAGCCTTCTCCCTGGTCTCTCTGCTTTCTCTCCAGCCTCTTGCTGTTAGCGCCACCTTCAATCTAAACTGTGTTAAGTAGAAACATTATCCCTCACTTTTTGATGATTTGACTCTAGCTTAGTCTCTCCCACTAAAAAACAAAACCAAAAAAACCCCCACACCCCAAACATCAGAGTACTTTGATACTGTCATTCTTTGCCATGTCTCAGCATTGTTTGAAATGAAGGATTTTCTCTGCCTGCCATCACCTTCTGCATACTTCATGGTTTGACTTAGATGTCACCTTCTATATGAATCCTTTACCAGAGACACCACATGCTTTCTCCTTTGTGTTCTATAGAGAGTGCTTTTATTTATATCATTATTCATAGCATTCTGTATTTTGGGTCTTTTATGTTCTTTTTGTCGTACTAAATTATGAACTTCTTGAAAGATAAGACCCTATATCTTATTTATATCTCTGCCCACAGATCCACAAAGCCCTCATAGGTAGTGATTCTTGTGTGTCCAGTTTAAGTTGGTTATTGCATTTGCCTTTGACATAGGCTTGTAGTTATTCCAGAACTAATTGAATAACTAGGCATATACTGTATCAGTCAGAAATTTTCATCTTGACTTTTTCAGCCCACCATCATTTGGTTCCACCCTACCTATTTCAAATAGTCTTTCCTGCTTCTCACAAGGATGTGCTCACTGCTTCGTTGAGGTTGTGACTCTTTGTGACTTCAAAGAGTCTTGCATAAGCCACGATTTTTATTTTTGTATTTTTGATTTGATTTCTCCTTACTACTTTAGCATCATTCAACATATGTGACTGTTTATTCGTAAGTAAAAGACCAAATCACTTAAAATTATTAACAAAAATTAGTTCATAATGTTAAATGTACTCTGGTAAAGATGTCAGATCTTATTTAGCAGTATGGTTTAATTCTACATTTAGCTCTTGCAGATTATTAAATTTTGATAAGAAATTAGGCAAGTTAAAGCAGATATCTTTCCACATATAAAATAAAAATATTGTCTTTATGTTGGCCTCTATCACTTTAAAAAAGAAAGAACTCTCAATTCACTTCAAATTTGTGAATTTGAAGCTTTTTGAAAGTTGGCAGATTGATCATTTGAAAAACTATCAAGAACAAAAGATTGTGGAGGTTTGTTTTCCTTGAACATTTTTTTGAGTTTTTATGGGCACTTTTCACTTAACTATAATAATTATTGTACTTTCATTGGTAAAGATTATTTGATGATAGATTATTACTTTCTAAGCATGAAAATTTCTTCATACAGTTAAGTTCAGAAACAACGTGCCTAGGTAGACTAGTATCAGTAACTAAAAAGCATAATCAGCTCTCAAATTTGACAACTTCATTCAGATTTGCTAACAATTAGATGCTATCAGTTTCTGCCCTATTCTCTCATTAAGCTGTCCAGGACTGGTGGTCATTTCTCGTCACTAAGGAGGAATTTTATGCTTAGCCAAGGTTCTCATAAAAATCATACTATCATATATTTGATTTATATAGTAATCTGCTACTAACAAAGTTGTGTCCTAGTCCAGAGGAAAAATAAAATATATTCAGTTATTTTTTTTTTACTCCTTTAACAACTTCTTGTACTTTGATTTCAGAAGTGGCAAATGATCATTTTATAAAAAATTCAAACCATGCAGAAATTTGTAACACTAAAGATAAATGCTCCTAACCCAGTGCTCTAAGTCTCCACCTTACAGTTTCAGTCCCAAACTAAGTATATATTTTTCTGTATTTTCCCCATGCATTATAACACTTATTTGCAACCTGCTTTAAAAAAATTATCAGTTTGTACAGAGCCTACCTCATTTTTTTTTTTTTTTTTTTGCGGTACGCGGGCCTCTCACTGTTGTGGCCTCTCCCGTTGCGGAGCACAGGCTCCGGACGCGCAGGCTCAGCAGCCATGGCTCACGGGCCTAGCTGTTCCGCGGCATGTGGGATCTTCCTGGACCGGGGCACGAAGCCATGTCCCCTGCATCAACCACTGCGCCACCAGGGAAGCCCGCCTACCTCATTTTTAAAGGCTGCATAGCAGCTTATTTTATGCATATACCCTGAATTTTTAATTGAAGTATAGTTTATTTACCATATTTTATTGGTTTCAGGTGTATTGGTTTCATAGTGGTTCAATATTTTTATAGGTTATACTGCAGTTAAAGTTATTATAAAATAATGGCTATATTTCCCTGTGTTGTACAATATATCCTTGTAGCTTGTTTATTTTATATGTAGTAGTTTGTGCCTCTTAATCCCCTACTCCTATCTTGCCCCCCTTCCTTCATTCTCCCCACTGGTAACCAGTAGTTTGTTCTCTATATCTGTGAGTCTATTTCTGTTTTATTATATTCATTCATTTGTTTTATTTTTTAGATTCCACATATAAGTGATAACAAGATGTACCTAATTTTATCTTTGTTATAAAAATTAATGCTTGATTTTAAAAAAGGAAAAAAAAAGTTTGAATTCAAATTTTCCCTTTCACTTCTACCCTCCTCAGTTATACATATAACTGTATAGTTGTTATTTTTAATTAAATGTTGAAATGTTTCAAAATTATTTGAAATTTTCAGTGAACAAAATGATGAGAAACTGAATGTAAACAGTATGAATTTGAATTAATCTTTACATATATGTCTTTAGACTATTAAAAAATATATGATGCTTTTAAAGGCCCAAGATGTCTATGGTGATGGTATTTATGTTTTATATTTTAAAAATTTGTATATTCTAATTTGTAACAGAGCCAATTTGGAGTGTTTGCTCATTCAGAAATGAAGTGTCTCTCCACTTACGAGGATTGTGTTGTACAGTTTTGTAGTTTTTCGGATATAAGCCTTTTTTGGTTGATTCTTTCATATTTTCATGATAGAATATATTTTATATAATAATTAGCAATATCTTTATATTTCATGTTGTAATATAAATTCCAAAGTCCAGGCCAGAAATGTTAGCTATTTGTGCATTGTACCCTATAATTTGTAATACTGCCTTACTAACTAGTTGAAACTGACTGCCAGATACTCTTCAGGCTTGCCAGGATAGATACACCCTTCATTTTGCTACTGGCCATGATAATAACACAATCATGACTAGAGCAGTAGACTCTCTATAATATATTGAACTCCACCCAGTTTGTACTCATAGGAGACCTAAATAGATGCCAGCTGTGTTTTTCTTTGATGACTAATACTTAGGGATTTTAGAGTACTTTAAACAAGACGAACAAGAAAATCATTAAGTTCATTGAGTAATAGAAACCTATTATTAGACAGATATTTAATTTCTCTTTTTCCAAAAGTATAATGTCTAGTATTAGAAATGGGGCAGCTGAAACATCCAGCTCCCCAAACTAATCCTCCATAGTAAAGGAGAGTCTAGAATTATTTGCTTTCATACGTTTTGTGCGAAAGAATCTTAGGCCTTTATTTCTGTACTTTAAGGTTCTGCAGGAACAGTCGAGTTTATGCCCTTCTTTGACTCTGAGGACTTCATTTATTTCTAGGTATAAGGGAAGGCCTTAAACATTGTATGCCTTATATGTGTAACTGTAGAAAAGGAATTAGTAACAGCCATTGTGCCAGGCACTCTGATAGGTACTCTCATTTAACTGTTAAAGCACTTTTACGAGGTAGATACTGTTATTGTCCCAATTTTATAGAGGGGAAACAGTGTTAGTTTAAGTAATATGCCCTAGGTTACACAGATAGTCAGGGGTAGAGACTTGAACCCAGATTTTTTTAGTACACAAATGAATAACACTTACCTTTGCTTGACTATTTACTCCTTTTTGTCAGTGATCCCACTTAAATGTGGATAATCACCTTCCCTTTCACTCGGTATCCTTTGAGTGTTTTTTTTTCCGTAATATTTTCCCAAAGTCCTTAGATTCACTATAGCTTTTTTGATTATTATTGTACTGTCTTTATTTTCTAGCTTCCTAGAATATTTTGGAGATAGAAGATTTCTTTTTTTGAAGTCTTCCTCTTGGTGGTTTGGTTAATCAGCTAGTTCTCTACTCTAAGTCATTTGAGGTCAAGTTTGTACTGGGATGGTGGGGCACAAAAATTCTACATTCACAGAGTAAGCCTTCGATGAAATAATCAACCCATGGGAACTCTAAATGTAAACTGGGTGCTTTCTGTGCTTCTTTGTTCCTTTTTACCCTTTCAGGGGAGATAGTGATCCTGGGCAGACCTCTCATAAGGCAACTTCAAGAGTCTGATAGTTCTAAACTCCATTGTACTGTACCTTCATTCCTTTTAATACCATGAGTAATAATGTCCAGAGCAACATGGAATGGAGGCTGGATATCCCATGTCCACTTCCTCTCAAGTCATTGTCTCTATGGATATCTGTTTAGGTTAAGGAGTAGAGTAAACATCTCTGGATTTAGGTCTCAATCCTTTCACTCTCCATATGAATCCTTCTTAGTTCACTTACTTTGAAATGCAACCTTAAGACTGACCTGTGACTCTAGCAAATAATAGGATACTCCCTTTTATATCAACACGGAGCCCTCCAGTGAGACTCCCTGTCCTTCCCTTTCTCTGCTCAGAGGGTTTCAAGATTTTACTTGGAAAAGTAAGGAGAAATTCTGAGCTGCTTAACATAAAACTATGAACTACAGTATGCTAGAGGACTATAGATAACAGAATTTTTGAAGGTGAAGAGAATTGGAATGCTAGTTTCCCTTGTTTTATAGTTGAAGAAAATTTCCCATTAATTTTTGCATAATTGACATGATAGTAGTTGTTTCTTATAGGTCCTGTGTGTCTCTTGTTAAATTTGATACTAGGTATCAAATCTTTTCACCTCTATAGTGAGTGGTATATTTTTGTTATTCTGTAATATTTTCTAACTAGCTACTGTTTATTTAAAGGAAAGTCATTGATTTTGGAGTATTATTTTGGTAAACATACATGTACCTGTCCTGTCTTACTGTTTCCAGTGGTTTTCCTGTTCTCATCTGTTAATGTCATTTGCAAATAATGATAAAAAAATCACTTCCTTTTTAAAATTTATGTCCATTCTCTTGTTTGAATGACTTGACTAGTCTTTCCAGAACAGTGTTATATAATGATGAAAACCATTTTTTCTTCTTGATTTTAGTGAGAATTCCTATAGTGTTTCACCATTAACTATCAGTTGTTTTTCTTTTTTCTTTTTTTTCCCCCTGAGTTGTGCAGGGCAAATAAAACATGTGTATGACTGAATCCAGCCAATTCTCTGGTTTGAAGATTTATTTATTTATTAAAAATTTATTATTTATTTATTTATTTGGCTGTGCTGGGCCTTAGTTGCAGCATGTGGGCTCCTTAGTTGCAGCATGCAGGGTCTTTAGTTGCAGCATGTGAGATCTTTTAGTTGCAGCATGCGGGATCTAGTTCCCTCACCAGGGATTGAACCTGGGCCCCCTGCGTTGGGAGTGCAGGGTCTTAACCACTGGACTGCCAGGGAAGTCCCTGAAGATTTATTTTTTAACCTTGGACCTTGATGCCCTCAGAGACATTAAAAGTGGTCTCTGCAGACTTTCTGGAAGATGCAACCAGTATTTAATACTGTTTAACACTATTTAATACTTACTATACATTGAGAAGCAGCAATGTAGATCAGGTTTGCCAATTTTATAGAGAAGAAAAATCTCTTATTTCCCTACTGTTCCCTTTTGAGATCAGTTTCTCTACTTTAAGGGCTTATTGGACTCCCAAATATAAGATAAATGTCTTCTGTCGTTCTAGAGCTTCTGTAACTGAAAATTGGGCCATGGTAAATGTTCAAGAAGTCTTAGACATAATTACTACATAATTTTGTTACTACTATTATTCTCATTCTTCATATTCTCCTCTTTCCTATCTAAGTGATTGGTATCATCATATTCTTAGTTACCCAAGCAAAAAATACAGCGGTCATTTTTTACTTTTATCCATGCATTCTTTTACTGATTAATCCAATTTAAAAATATTCACTGAGTGCCTACTATGTGCCAGTCACCTGTTTGGTTTTTTTTAACATCTTTATTGGAGTATAATTGCTTTACAATGTTGTGTTAGTTTCTGCTATATAACAAAGTGAATCAGCTGTACGTATACATATGTTCCCATATCTCTTCCCTCTTGCGTCTCCCTCCCACCCTCCCTATCCCACCCCTCTAGGTGGTCACAAAGCACTGAGGTGATCTCCCTGTGTTATGCAGCTGCTTCCCAGTCACCTGTTTTAATTAGTACAAGTCAGGCAGTGAATAGGACAGACAAGGTTTCTGCTTTCTTTGAACTTCCATTCTAGTCAGGGAACTTGTACAATGTACAGTAAATAATGATATAATTTCATTTAATTGGCAAGTCAATTACTTTACAGAAATCAGGATGTGATATAGAGTGGTGGGGAAAAGAGATTGGTTCTTTTGGATTTTTTTTTTTTTTTTTTTCCGGTACACGGGCCTCTCACTGCTGTGGCCTCTCCCGTTGCGGAGCACAGGCTCCGGACGCACAGGCCCAGCGGCCATGGCTCACGGGCCCAGCCGCTCCGCGGCATGTGGGATCCTCCCGGACCGGGGCACGAACCTGTGTCCCCTGCATCGGCAGGCGGACTCTCAACCACTGCGCCACCAGGGAAGCCCGAGATTGGTTCTTTAAATGAAGTGTGTGTTAGTCCAGGTCCTTTGAGAAACAGATACCACAACAGGATTAAATGTGTAGGGATTTTTGTGTGTGTGTGTGGTGGTAAATTACACATAATATAAAATTTACTATTTTAACCATTTTTAAGTATATGGTTTGGCATTAAATACATTCACATTGCTGTACAACCATCATCACCATGTCCAGAACTTTTTTGTACTCTCCAACCGAAACTCTGTACCCATGTAACACTAACTCCCCTTCCCCCTCCCCCTAGTCCCTGGCAACCACCGTTCTACTTTCTGTCTTTATGAATTTGACTACTCTATGTACCTTATATAAGTGGACTCATACTATTTGACCTTTTGTGACTGGCTTATTTCACTTAATGTCCTCAAGTTCCGTTCATGTTGTAGCATGTGTCAGAATTTCCTTTTTTTTTAAACTTTTTGTTTTTAGAGCAGTTTTAGGTTTACAACAAAATTGAAAGGAAGGTTTAGAGATTCCTCTTATACTTTCTGCCCCCACGTATGCATAGCCTTCCCCATTATCAATATGTCATCAAAAGATACTTTTCTTTTTTTTAACCAAGGATGAACCTAAATTGACCCATCGTAATCACTCAAAGGTTCATGGTTTACCTTAGGGTTCACTCTTGGTGTTGTACCTTCTGTGGGTTTAGACAAATGTATAATGGCATATAGTCATCATCATAATATCGGAGTATTTTCACTGCCTGAAAAATCCTCTGTGGTCTACCTATTCATTGTTCCCCCTCCCCCAGCCCCTGCCCTGCAACCACTGATCTGCAACCACTGATTTTCTCCATAGTTTTACCTTTTCCAGAATGTTAAATAGTTGAAATCATACACAATGTAGCCTTTTCAGGTTGGCTTCTTTCACTTAATAATAATGCATTTAAGGTACTTCCATGTCTTTTCATCACTTGATAACTTCTTTCTTTTTAGCACTGAATAATATTCAGTTGTCTGGATAAACCACAGTTTATCCATTAACCTCCTGAAGGACATCTTGGTTCCAAGTTTTGCCAATTATGAATAAAGCTGCTGTAAACATATGTGTGCAGGTTTTTCTGTGGATTCCTTCCTAAATTTCTAAAGCTGAATATTCCGTTGTATGTGTACCACGTTTTGTTTATCCATTCATCTGTCATTGGACACGTAGGATGCTTCCACCTTTTGGCTGTTGTGAATAATGCTGCTATGAACGTGTGTGCGGAAATATCTGTTCAAGTCCCTGCTTTCTTTTAGGTATATACCAGAAATGGAATTGCTAGATCCTACACTAATTCTGTGTTAATTGTTTTAGGAATTGCCATACCCTTTTCCAGAGCTACTGCACCATTTTATGTTCCCACCATTGTAAGGGCTCCAGTTTTTGTGCATCCTTACTGACACTTGCTATTTTGGGTTTTTTTGATGATAGCCTTCCTAATGGGTGAAGTGTGTCTCATATTTTTGACTTACACTTCCGTAATGGTTAGTGAAATCATTGAGCATATTTTCATGTGCTTATCGGCACATGTGCTTATTTCACGTGCTTATTGTATATCTTCTTTGGAAAAATTACTATTCAAGTCCTTAGTTAATTTTTAATTGGGTCATTTGTTTTTTGTTGTTGTTGAGTTCCAGGAGTTCTTTATATATTCTTCATACCAATCCCTTATCTGATGTATGATTTACAAACATTTTCTCCTATTCTGTAGATTGCCTTTTCACTCTGTTGGTACTGTTCTTTCTTACTAATGGAATTTTCATTATTCGGAATATGTAAAGTATACTGTCTATATTATCTAGCTATAAGTAGTGGTTTTTATAAAGTATAAATATAAATATATAATAGGAAAGTATTCTGTCAGGCAATTGATTTAATATTCTTAAACTGGCACAAAGTAAAATAAATATCAGTGAAAGAGAAAAGGTTTAAAACATGCCTGTGGCACAAGTATTAATTTTTTCCATGTAATTATATGAAAGAAGATAAACAGCAAACATATTTCTAGTTCATTTTCTGAAAACCTCTAAAACTTTTGTAGAAGACTCAAAATTATCTTATACATTTCTTTTAAAATCTTGTTCCTTTAGAGTTCTGTAAAATTAATTATTTAAAAAATTCAAAATTTAAACTATTGTGTAAATCATAAAAAAGTATATTTACCTTTGGTAGTGAAGGTTCATACTAATAATAGTGACTGTTTCTAAACTGTATTACAGTTTAGAAGTACAGTTCCTGAAAGTTGTATTGGTAATCTTAATGGGTTTTTACCGCCCTTATTAAGCTTATACCCTCATATAAGCTTAATTTATAATGTAAATTGCCAAATCCTAACCCTAATTTTTAGTTCTGAAAGTTAGCCTTTTTAGCTGTCGTGCTTTTTTTTTTTTTTTTTTTGCGGTGTGCGGGCCACTCACTGCTGTGGCCTCTCCCATTGCGGAGCACAGGCTCCGGACGCGCAGGCTCAGCGGCCATGGCTCACGGGCCCAGCCGCTCCGCGGCATATGGGATCTTCCCGGAGCGGGGCACGAACCCGTGTCCCCTGCATCGGCAGGCGGACTCTCAACCACTGCGCCACCAGCGAAGCCCGCTGTTGTGCTTTTTTTCATGCAAGATTTACTAGTTGTGTATCCTAAACTGTTGTCTGTCAGGAGTAAATGGTATGCTGCTGTTATAGCAATAAAATGATTGGATCAAACCAGTACGAAGAGGGACTAGTGTTATGGTTTTCAGTATTGAAACACTGTATAATATCAAACCATTCATAATGTGGCCAAGGAGATAGCTATATCTAGTGCAAACTTGCCTCCTTTGTCAATTAGGTCAGCCAGTAATTTTTACAGAAATAAAAGACTAAGGCTTCCCTGGTGGCGCAGTGGTTGAGTCTGCCTGCCGATGCAGGGGACGTGGGTTCGTGCCCGGGTCCGGGAGGATCCCACATGCAGCAGAGTGGCTTGGGCCCGTGAGCCATGGCCGCTGGGCCTGCGCGTCCGGAGCCTGTGCTCCGCAACGGGAGAGGCCACGGCAGTGAGAAGCCCGCGTACCGCAAAAAAAAAAAAAAAAGTAAATAAATAAAATAAAAAAAAAAAAAGAAAGAAAAGACTACATCATGATTTTATCAAATAGCAAATAGTTCAGAACATTCTTTATTGATCCTTTGTGTTAATCTTGTTGCTTTTTTAGTTAAAAAAATATAGTATTGGTATTTATTTCTTTACATGACCTTGCTTCTCTTCTTTTTCTTAGTTCAAGATAGAGCATACATTTGTACTCCCTTGGTGGGAACATCTCAGGTTATAAGGGATGTTAATATTGCATCTAAGGACTGCATGACAATGCAGAGAACAGTTACTGGTATACAATGCACATACCACACACCACATTATACACCACCATTCTCCCTTTTTCCCTCCCTGCCTTGAATGGGGCAGACAG
Organism: Orcinus orca; assembly: GCF_937001465.1. Classification (NCBI taxonomy): domain Eukaryota; kingdom Metazoa; phylum Chordata; class Mammalia; order Artiodactyla; family Delphinidae; genus Orcinus; species Orcinus orca. The sequence goes on along the minus strand of NC_064560.1, from coordinate 99,475,281 downwards.
AATTTACCAAAAACCAGAGCAGAGTTAACCATAAAGAGTTCATTATTTTGGCTTTGGGGCATAAACTGATGGAAAAGAAATTGAGTTTAGTAAATTATGCTATGAATCACTTCTTTGTAAATTCACTTATATATTCCTGGTCTCATAATTTATCTGTTCTTTTGGCAAGTTTTTATTGCCTCTCAGGATCTCCATTACCAAGGCCCAGAGGGTGACTTAGTAATTAAGGATGAGGAGTCTAAGACACTTTTTTTCTTCAGCATATGAAGACTGTTTCCTCAGAGATCCAACTCAGCACAGCTCCTGGGAGACATGACTTCTAGGAGAACCCCAGATTTTTTCAAATGACATGATATTTTTGATGTGAATCAAAAGAGGGGTTCATAATTATCTGATGCCCAGATAATTATGATACTTTACGTCTTGACTTTTTGGCAACAGCTTTATCGAGATATAATTCACATACCATACAAGTCTCTCTTTAAGTGTACTGAACTCAGTGGTTTTCGTAATATTCACTGAGTTGAACAACCATCAAAGGAATCTTAAAATATGTGGGTTTTTTGACCTTTTTTTAACTTAGCATAGTGTTTTTGAGGTTCGTTTCATGTTGTAACATGAATCAGTACTTCATTTCTTTTGATTACTGAGTATTAATCCATTTTGTGGATTTATTTTTTCATCAGTTGATGGACATTTATGTTGTTTACACTTTTTGGCTCTTACTAGTGGCTCTAATGGTGTTATGAATATTTGTGTATAAATTTTTGCATGGATGTATGTTTTTATTTCTCTTGGGTGTATACCTTGGAGTGGAGTGCTGGATCATATGATAACTCTGTGTTTAATCTTTTGAGGAACTGCCAAACTACTTTCCCAAAGTGTATACACCATTTTACATTCCCACCAGCAATGTATGAGGGTTCCATTTTCTTTACTTCCTTGCCAGCACTTGCTGTTATCTGTATTTTTTATTAAAGCTATCCTAGTGGGACCAGCTTAAATCTTGAATCACATATACCTGTGCCTTATCGTTGTGGCCTGTTTTTTCTTGCATTTAATTATGGTGATCCTTGTGTGACTGGCCACCTCTTACAGTTTCTCATTCCTCTACCCACGTGTTCACCCATCTTTTTGTTCCTCCTTTACTGTGGATCCAGACAGGGCTTGATGACTGATCTTGGATACACCACCACCTGCCCTTGAAGAAGATAGAGGTTTTGATAGCTTCGTATAGAAATAGGTTGTTTCATTTTTTAATTACTGTCATCTGTTCATCTATTTGATAATAGTTATATACTAAAATATATACCTGTGAAGTTGTTTATTCCTGTAACTGTCATTTGTGGAGAAGAAAAAACTTGCTACTAAATATCTATCTTTTTTTCCTCTCTTTTTCGGAAGTGGTTTACAAAGTGCACGTTAAGTACAAAACTATGGTGTTAGAAGTTAAGTTAATGGTTACAACTCTTGGTGGGTGGAGTGACTGGAAGGGGATTTCTGGAGTGCTGGTTATCTTATGTTTCTTGATCTTGGAGCTAGTTACATAGATGTGTGAGAATTCACCGAGCTATAGACTTAGAGTACATGTGTCTTTGTTATACACTTCAATAAAAACTTAAGTTTAAATTGTTAACATTGTTTAAATCATTTTTAGCACTAGTAAAGGTTTTCATTTGTCATATTAACTACCTTTTAAATAAGTATATTCCATTTTGAGTCATTATATTTACTACCTTAAATTATCACCATTCTTATATGTACATTGAGTTGATGTAGATGCTATAATTTCAAGTCCCCTTGTTCAGCTGCTCATAATTTCAGAGATTTAATGATTTAGATTCTTAGATTAGCTGTAGAAAGTTTGATTTTATGCTCTGCTGTGTTGCTTTAACTGAATGATCTTCAGCAGTTCAGTTTTGGCTCTGGTCATTCGGTATGTATCTAAAACTTTATGAAATGCAGTAGTTGTGCCTACTGTCTATTGGTGAGTTCAGGTTCTCGTTAGAGACTAGAGTGCTATGAAGGAAAGAACCATGAAAGAGAAGCTATATTTATATTAGTTCGTTGTTTATAGTAATATATCTAACATAGTAACCATATAGATGTACAGAAAGTATTTGATGTAATTATCACTTTAAAATGTGATACCAGGAGAAAACCAGTGTTGATTAATCAAAGCCTTTTGAATTCTAATCCTTTTATCTATTTTTACTATAATAGGTTTTAGAGAAATTGTTTGATTTTGACCAGATATGTTATGCTGCTGAAGTTAGGAAGATACACAGTAAGATCAGTTTTTTGGTTAATAGAAGTTTTGAAGTAGGCTTATGTTCTGTAATCTTTATTTCTAAAAATTGGGTTTAGGGGTAAGAGGTATCAGAGAAAATTGACTCGTTACAGCCATTTTATATTCTGATGAGGAAAAGGCAATTCTGCCCTATTACAGGGATATTTTCAGTGGAATCTGAGAACTGTTTAAACAGTATAATAAAACACATTAACCATCTTTTTAATATCTTATTGTGTCTTCTAGGCCTTCCTTAAAGTTTCCCATGTCTCAATGGACTCCTGAATATAACAAGCTCTATACCTTAAAAGTGGATATGAAGAGTGAGATTCCTTCTGATGCACCAAAGACACAGGAGAGTCTGAAAGGGATCCTCTTGCATCCAGAGCCCATTGGGGCAGCCAGAAGTTTTCCTGCAGGAGTTGAGATGATTAATAGTAAAGTGGGGAATGAATTCTCACATTTGTGTGATGATTCTCAAAAACAAGAGAAGGACATGAATGGTAACCAACAAGAGCAAGAAAAAAGTGTTGTTGTGAGGAAAAAACGCAAAAGCCAGCAGGCTGGCCCTTCATACATGCAAAATTGTGCTAAAGAGAACCAGGGAATATTAGGATTGAGACAACACCTAGAAACACCAAGTGATGAAGATAACGATTCCTCTTTTAGTGATTGTCTTTCTTCTCCTTCATCTAGTCTACATTTTGGAGACTCTGATACTGTGACTTCAGATGAGGATAAAGAAGTCTCTGTAAGACATTCCCAGGCAATTTTGAGTGCTAAAAGTAGAACTCATAGTGCACGGTCCCATAAGTGGCCTCGGACTGAGACAGAATCTGTTTCAGGATTGTTAATGAAAAGACCCTGTTTTCATAGCAGTTCATTAAGGAGACTTCCATGCAGAAAGAGATTCGTGAAAAATAATTCCTCCCAGAGGACACAGAAACAAAAAGAGAGGATATTAATGCAGAGGAAAAAACGAGAAGTGTTAGCCCGAAGAAAATATGCATTGCTCCCCAGTTCTAGTAGTTCTAGTGAGAATGACCTCAGCAGTGAATCCTCTTCCAGCTCATCAACTGAAGGAGAAGATTTGTTTGTTTCTACCAGTGAAAACCACCAAAACAATCCAACTGTTCCCTCAGGTAAAAATTTTGTTTCTTAAGTTTCAGAATAGCATGGAAGCCATTGCATTGTGTTTGTGCTTATTTTCTTCTACATTTTAGTGATTTCATTGTATTTAGAAGGAATATGAGGCTCTATTAACTTTAATTTTTAAGCCATATAGATAAATTACCAACTGTAGTATTAAACCATGACCCCAATTCTAAGATACAAATTTTAAAAATTTCTAAAATTTTAAATAGAAAATTTAAAAATTTTCTATTTTTCTGGCAAAAATAAAGCAAGAGGTTTTATTGGGGGTTTTTTTGGAAAAAGTTTTTATTTTATACATAATCAGATTATATTTTGTGAGTTGTTGATTTATGGTACAGTTTTTTTTTTCCCATAGTGCTTCCTTATTACGTTTAGCTTTTATGAGTGCCTTTTCAGATAGCTATGTGATAGATTTCTTTCACATTCAACTACAGTAAGAACAATTCTAGTCACTAAAAAAAGACGCTTATTTTTCCTTTAAGTACTCTATTCTTACTGTTTACTCTTCCTTTGTCATGTTCTTTATAACGGAAAAATAATTTCAAGCATTTGAGAGGTAGCTTTTATTTTAATACTGGAACACAAACTTTTAGTCCTGACGGTGCTCAGTAGAGCCTATGATTAATCAGTTAAAAATGAATCGATAGATGACTAGCTTGAGTGCGCCCCTCACCACAGTAAATGTTATATTTAACTAGAATAAGTTCATGTACAGTCTCTGAAGTGTATAAATGTTATATTTAACTAGAATAAGTTCATGTACAGTCTCTGAAGTGTATGTTCCATATAAACCATTTTTACAGTTTGTTGTAATTTAAGGTAATTTGATGAAGTGAGCATTAAGTGAAGTCTGAACTGAGGTAAAAGATTAATTTCTTGTGAAAGTGTAAGGAAAGTGGGGTTGGGAGAGCTTTTTAAACGGCTAAGATAATGGTTTCCAATTACTGACACAGCGCTTTCCTAGTCTTTGCCTGATGTCCTGCCTGTTGAGGACAAAGCCTACTTACTAGTCTCCTGTGCAGATATGCCATTTCTCCCTCTTCTCTCCTTCTATATGGGTCCCTTCCTTTTCCAAGGCACCCTTTCCTCTTCCACGTTTATTTTTCTATTCTTGCCAGAACCCTGAAATCAGCAACTTTGTTCTTAATTTTAGTCTTAGCTATGGTCAGTTCATTTTTTATAACCTACCCAAGTATTTGTTTTAAAAAGAGTTAATTGAGATCACCTGCAGCTGAAAGGCGGTTACAGCAACCATTCCCTGAGGTTTCTTGAGAAAGAGGGAGGTGAGAATAGGCATTGTCTTGCTTAATGTCACATTTCACATTTTTCTCAGGTAATTAGAATGTGAAGACTCTAGTTTTGGGAGTAGGAGCAGCAGAGTCCAATTTCTGCTTGAAATTAATGAGGCAGGATGGTTGGTGATGTAAAGCAGAAGTTCTAAGGACCTGGTATTTGTAGGAAGCATGAGAATAGAGTAAATGTAGGCCAGAATCTTTGTTTTTATCTAGGAAGAAAGGAGTTCATATATCCTCAAGTAGTCAAGATAAATGCGAACTCTGTAATTCATTTTAAAATCTTGTTTAGTACTAATTGTAGCAGGTGGGTTTTTTAACTGTCTCTCTTGGAAGAATTACATTATTTTCAGACATTATCCATGTTTGTCTCTGAAACACAAATCCAAAAGTTGAAGCCAAGTACTCCTGATGTTTTCTGGTTCCTAGATCAGTGTTTTAAACTAGTTTTTTTTTTTTAAACATCATTATTGGAGTATAGTTGCTTTACAAGGGTGTGTTAGTTTCTGCTTTATAACAAAGTGAATCAGCTATACATATACATATATCCCCATATATCCTCCCTCTTGCGTCTCCCTCCCACCCTCCCTATAAACTAGTTTTTAATAATAAAACATTTTAAAAATATTTTAAAAAACCACACACACAAAAATAAAAGTCAGATGTCTTAAAAGTAAGTTACTAATTTATTTGCATATATAAAATGTTGAATAAATGTCAATTTAGAAATATTGCTTATTGGTACCCAGATTTTCTGATAACAGTTTTATTCACACAGGCACCTTAGACTTTGGTGACTTGGTAATTGCTAGAACCACTTTTTAAGTCATTAGACAGTTTTTGTTTTGTTTTGTTTTGTTTCGTTTTTGCCGTACGCGGGCCTTTCACTGCTGTGGCCTCTCCTGTTGCGGAGCACAGGCTCCGGACGCGCAGGCTCAGCGGCCATGGCTTACGGGCCCAGCCGCTCCGCGGCATGTGGGATCTTCCCGGAGCGGGGCACGAACCCGTGTCCCCTGCATCGTCAGGCGGACCCTCAACCGCTGTGCCACCAGGGAAGCCCATCTCTCACTTTTTTTTTTAGTGGAGAATTCAGAACAATTTCTGACATCATACCATTTAACTTGTTTTATATACTACATATTTCCTGCAAACTGGTGGATCTAAAAGCTTGCTTAGATTTAGCAACTCTTCCTTGGTGGTGCTGTGTACTTTCTGTTGCATCGCATGTTAAAATTGATAAGAGGTTTCAGATGGTGTCATCCTGATCCTTCCAGTATAAAGTTCCCCATCAACATTTCATGTAATACTTTCAGCAGCTTTGATGATCTTGCCTAGATCCATTATTTCATTAGGGGTTGCAAAATGCTGTCTTTCTATCATTCTGTTACATTTATTAACGGAGGTTATTTCATAAGGAAGAATTCTCCCTGCATCAGCTAATTGTTTACTCTGAAATGAAGGTGATACAGTAAATGTAAGATGAATGCTTGAGTCTTTACCTTCATTTACCACTTTTCAGAATAAACTTTAGCAATATTCAGAGAGGTTTTTCATTTTCAATTATCATTTTGAACTCATGAATTTTAGCATAGTTGATGTGTTGCAGTCTTTTTATTCTTTTTGATGTTCAGATACTTTCATCTTTGGCCAGTGGGAGCATCTTCAAGTTGGTTTGTGTCCTTTTTGTTTGTTTGTTTTTTTAAAAGTTTATTTATTTTTGGCTGTGTTGGGTCTTCGTTGCTGCATGCGGGCTTTCTCTAGTTGCGGCGAGCGGGGGCTACTCTTCGTTGCTGTGCGTGGACTTCTCATTGTGGTGGCTTCTCTTGTTACGGAGCATGGACTCTAGGTGCGCGGGCTTCAGTAGTTGCAGCACGTGGGCTCAGTAGCTGTGGCTCGCAGGCTCTAGAACGCAGGCTCAGTAGTTGTGGCACACGGGCTCAGTTGCTTCACAGCATGTGGGATCTTCCCAGAACAGGGCTCGAACCCGTGTCCCCTGCATTGGCAGGCGGGTTCTTAACCACTGAGTCACAAGGGAAGTCCCTGGTTTGTGTCCTTTTGATGCCACTCCAGTAGTCTTTGATAACTTCCTTACTCTCTGATGTAACAAGATAGTCCAGATTCATCCTTTACCTTTCCTGTTCCAAACCTGGAACCAGTCATTCCAAGCACTCCTGATTTCCTTTTATTGAGAAGTGATAGTTAGAAGCTATCCACTGGGAACGAAAGTGCTCATTGTTCTACTGGGTTATCATTGCTTTTTGTCTTTCTTAATGGACAGAGTTCGGAATGTAAAGATTTTAGAAAGATAAATCATTAATTCATATGACTATTTCCATTGAAAATTTAAGATTAGGGTTTTTATGTAAGCTTGTGTTTTATTTTTGGATCTCTTTACTATCACATTGAAAATCTGGATTCTTAACACTATTAATCACTTTTTTATTCTATACAAACTATAAATACGTAGACATAAGTGAACACTCATAAAGGAATGTAAATGAAAATCTCTACAATTATTATTAACAGTAATTCTATTGAATATAATAAAAGATTTTTCTGTGTGGTTCCTTTTTTGCCCTTGGCTGGTTTTCTGTGTGGTTGTTGCAAAGGATTTTGTTTTGTTTTTTAAGAGATTTGTAAAAATTGTTTAGTTTTGCTTTTTAATTATGTGAAATATTTACCTGGTTCCAAAGTCAAAACTTTTAAACAAGATATATTCATTGAGGTCTAGTTTTCTACCTCTGCCCTCTCTTCCTATCTTTTTCTCCCTAATAGATAATCATTTTTCACTAGTTTCTGTTTTAGTTTGTTGTTCCATTTTTTTTCTCCTCAAAAATATTAGGGCTTCCCTGGTGGCACAGTGGTTAAGAATCCGCCTGCCAGTGCAGGGGACATGGGTTCAAGCCCTGGTCTGGGAAGATCCCACATGCTGCGGAGCAACTTAGCCCGTGCGCCACAACCACTGACCCTGCGTGCCACAACTACTGAGCCTGTGTGCCACAACTACTGAGCCTGTGTGCCACAACTACTGAAGCCCGCGCACTGAGAGCCGAGCTCCGCAACAAGTGAAGCCACTGCAATGAGAAGCACATGCACCATAACGAAGAGTAGCGCCCGCTCGCCGCAACTAGAGAAAGCCCGCGCGTAGCAACAAAGACCCAACACAGACAAAAGTAAAATAAATAAAATATATTTATTTAAAAAAATTATCAAATATTTGTGTGTGTATGTATATATATATATATATATACATACGCACGCACATACATACATCCTCCCCTTATCTTACTCAAAATATATCTCTTTCTTTCACTTAACGATGTATACAGTCGTTAGAGTATAGAGATATAATAGAGGAATAAAAGTTTATATATGATGAGATATAAAGGATATATAGGCTTTCATCCCTCTATTCATTCTTTTTCACTCCTCTTTTATTTTTTCCACAGGTCCACAGTACTCCATTGTATAGTTATACCCTAATTTGTTCAACTAGTCCCTATCGATGAACAGTTTGCAGACTTTTACTATTATGAATAGCATTGCAGTGAATAGCTTTTTGTATATGTCATTTAATAGTTTTTGCCATTGTGTCTTTGGGATAGAATTCTAGGAGGGAATTGTTGAGTCAAAGGTAAAAGAGTATGTTATTTTAAAAATATGGCCAGATTTCTCTGAGAGGATCGTAACCATTTTGGGTCCATCAGCAGTGTGTGAAAGTGCCTATTTTCCCAAAGCCTTTCCAGCAGAATTAGTTGTCAGATTTTAATTTTTGGCCCATCTGAGAGGCAAGAAATAGTATGTCAGTACATTTTTAATTTGTATTTTTTATGACTAATGTTTGTGTGTCTTTTCATGTATTTAAAGGTCATTTGCATTTCTTGTGATCAATCTATTCATTTCATTTGCCTGTTTTTCTGTCAGAATGTTGGTCTTCATTCTTGCATTCATTTTTAGAAGTTTTTTTTATATATTAGAGGTATACATCCTATATAACACATTTTCCTCAAATTGGTCATTAGTGTTTTGACTCTGCAATACTTCTTTACCTTGCCAAAATTTTTTTGAATTAGTCACATTTATTGACCTTTACTCTTTCTGGGTTTTTGAATCATAATTAGGAAAGTTTTTCCCACTCCAAGTTTAAAAGGAAACTAACCCATTTCCCCGCTAGCCCTTGTATTGTTTACCTTTTTTTTTTAAACGTATAAAGCACAGATCTATTTGATGTTTGTCCTCATGTACAGTGTGAAGAATGGATCCTTTTTGTCTCATGTGGCTATCCAGTTATCCCAAACAAATCATTAAAAATTTTCCTATTGACTTGAGTTGCCACCCTTGTCATATGTTAAATTTCCATAAGTATTTGGATCTATTTATGGAGCTTTCATACTGTTCCATTAGTTGGTCTGCCTGTCCACGCACTAGAAGCACACTGTTTTAATTATAGACTCTTTCATGTTTTCCTGGTTATTCTTGCCTGTTTATTCTTCCAAGTGAACTTATAATCAACTTTTTATCTGAGGATGGTGGTAGTGGGGAGACACATGATGATATTTTTATTGGGATTGTATTTGTAGGCTAAATTAGGGTGATCTGACATCTTTGGGATTTTGGGTATTCCTCTTCCAGCATATGGAATGTCTTTTCATTTACTGAAATCTAGTTTTGTATCTTTTTTTTTAAAATAAATTTTATTTATTTATTTATTTATTTTTGGCTGTGTTGGGTCTTCATTGCTGTGCACGGGCTTTCTCTAGTTGCAGCGAACGGGGGCCACTCTTCGTTGCAGTGTGTGGGCTTCTCATTGCAGTGGCTTCTCTTGTGGATCATGGGCTCTAGGCGCACAGGCTTCTGTAGTTGTGGCACGTGGGCTCAGTAGTTGTGGCTCATGGGCTCTACAGCACAGGCTCAGTAGTTGTGGCGCACGGGCTTAGTTGCTCCACGGCATGTGGGATCTTCCCGGACCAGGGATTGAACCCGTGTCCTCTGCATTGGCAGGCGGATTCTCAACCACTGTGCCACCAGGGAAGCCCCCTAGTTTTGTATCTTGCAGGGAATGTTTTACAGGTGTTTTTTTTTGTTTTTTTTTTTTAACAGCTTCATTGAGGTATAATTTACCTACCATAAAATTCATCCATTTTAAGTTTACAATTCAGTGATTTTTAGTAAATTCAGAGCTGTGCAGCCATTACTGCAGTACAGTTTCAGAACATTTACATTAATCCCCAAAAATCCTGGATCCCTGTTTGTTTATAGTTAATCCCTGTCCTGCCCTCACTTCCGCATACAGCCTCTAATCTGTTGCTGTCTGTATAGACTCGCTTTTTCTGGACATTTCATATAAATGAAATCATACAATACGTGGTCTTTTGTGTCTGGCTTCTTTCACTTAGCATAGTGTTTTTGAGGTTCATCCATGTCGTAGCAGATATCAGTACTTAGTTTCATTTCATTTCATTTCATTTTAATTTAATTCTATTCTGTTTTACTTATTTTATTATTTAGTTCCTTTATAGTATTCCATTGTATGGATTTGTTTACCATTAGTCAGGTGATGGACATTTAATTGTTTTTAGTATTTGACCATTGTGAATAATGCTGTTATGAACCTTTGGGTACAGATTCTTTGTGTATGTATATGTTTTCGTTTCTGTTGGATAGATACCCAACAGAAGAGTCCCAAAGAAGAGTCAAAGCTGTTAAAACTTCAGTAACTTTTGTGACTGCAAAAGACAGGAGCAGTAGCGTAACAGGAAGATTTGATAGTAATTAGCACCAACTTGTTGAGTAGTTACGGCATGGTGATATACTTCATGTAAAGAGCCTGAGTTTAGAATTGAAATTAGGTGTTAATTCCAAGTGTTGCTCATGTTTGCTTGACAAGTCGTTTAAACTTTCTAAGTTTCAGTTTCTTCATGGAGCTAGACATGCAGAATATTATACATGGGACAAAGTATGTGCTCACATATTGCAAGCTATTCTTGTTATTGGCATCATACCAGACTTAAGGCACAGGGGGACCAGAATAATCAGTGATTTTGGGGGGTTCTTGAAGACCTCTGTCAGAGAAACCATTGTTTTTGTTACCATTGTTACACTACCCAGGTTATTACATTTTATTTTTCTCATGATGTATTAATACATTATTGACGGGGATTTTTGCCGAAACTACATCTCCAGTCAAAAATATGTTAAAAAGTACAAGCAAAATAAGTACAAGCAAAATAAGTAATCTTAAAAGAAATAGCTAAATCACCTGCAGTCCCATCACTCTTAGCTGCACTCAAGTCTCTCATCCTTTAATATTTCTACATGCAAATGACATGAAAATGAAATTGGCCCAATAAGAAATGACCTATTGTCTTGATTTTTTAAAAGCTGTATTAAGGTTAACTTCATAATTTTAGGATTATTTCCTTTAAATTGTGTTTTAAATAATAGTCATTCTAAAGATGCCCAAATCTTGCCTAATTGTGATTATTATTTAGTTACATGATTTTTATGTATTATGTTCAAGTTATGCTTATAAAGATTCTTTTTAGAAAAATGTTTAAGCAATAAGAGTAACAGTGCCTGAATGAGTTATTTATATAACTTTTAGTTATACAGTCTCTGTGTTCATAAAAAATTATATAAATTGAATTTTAATGCATTAGCAAAGCTAGCTTTGTATCATTTATCATTGGAACTTCAAAATGTTACATTTATATTTGACTTTGCATAACTGTGTAAAAGGTGTTTAATAATGTTAGGTGATTTTTTTTTTTACAGGCTTGTAAAGAAATTTCATGTATACATATATGGAGAAAAATCACTAATAAAGCTGATATATAGATGTAGCTTTTCTCCATGTAAAGTGGTAATGTCCAGTTGGTAGGTTAAAATAAGAGAGGTTTTTTTTAAAAAAAAAAATTCATGGTCTTTTATTTTTATATATAATGCTTTTAGTTTTAAATATATGATTGCCTGTGTACGCTTACCTTAAGCTGCATTGTGTATGTGATTACGAAGAATTAGAAAAGTAATTTGGAAATTGAATCGATAATATTAGTTTAAATAGCCACTGAGTGCTGCTATTTTGTTTTCTCTGCCTATATTTATGCTGTTAAAAATACATTTGACCTGAACATGTGTATGTGTGTAATCTTTAGAACTTAGAAACTACTTTAAAAAATTTGCACATAATTTTTAAATCTTAATTTTTTTCTATTTAATGGATAGAACAATTTGTAAGTATTCCAAAATAGAAATATTACGGAAATTTTTTTTTTTTTTTTTTTTGCGGTACGCGGGCCTCTCACTGTTGTGACCTCTCCCGTTGCGGAGCACAGGGTCCGGACGCGCAGGCTCAGCGGCCATGGCTTACGGGCCCAGCCGCTCCGCGGCACGTGGGATCCTCCCGGATCAGGGCACGAACCCGTGTCTCCTGCACCGGCAGGCGGACCCTCAACCACTGCGCCACCAGGGAAGCCCTGGAATATTTTAAAAATAACTATTTCTCCAATCAGATCGTCTTTTATTGCCTCTGTGATTTACCAGTGCCTTCCTTGTTATCCTCTTTGGAGTATCAGAGAGCATGTTATAGATCTTTGTCATGGGCTTGTAACCTCCTCCAGATAGTGGCGAGCTTTTAAAGTAGTGCAGATATTTGATGATGTAGAGGTATATTAGAGATGAAATTCCAGGTTGTCTAGGAATGGTGCCTCGGGTGAAGGAATGTAGACTGCGTAAATTCCACAGTGAGAAGAAAGTTGAGCCATTTGTTGTCATTGTGCTAAGCAAGAGTTCTGTAAGAGTTGGATAAAAATGAATATATGGTATCAATGGAATGCCACCGTACTAGTAGAAAATGTAATGAAGAAAGGGAGCATGTTTACAAGAGCAGCAAAGAGAATAAAGAGTGTAAGAATAATCTCAATAGGAGTATATTTAGCTTCTTTGAAGAAAATTATGTAGCTTTATAGAGAGTTACAATTATAATCAAACCAAACCCTCACTTTTTCTACAGGTTTATAAATATGATATTGGACAGATATGTTCTTGGATGAAAGTATGTATATTATAGAGATATCAGGGCTTTGTTAGTGATGCTTAATGCCAATCCAGTCCAAATCTCAAGAATTTTTCTCTCCCCTTGATTTTATAATCCTGAAGAATAATTAGAAAAACCTGAATCTACTAAGTATCAAAATAGAATTATTCCAGTCTTTTCAACAAATAGTGTTGGGACAGTTATGGATCTACATGCTAAAAAGGTGAATTTAGACCTTTTATATCATGTCAGACACAGAAATTAACCAAATGGATCACAGACTTAAATGTAAGAGCTAAATTATATAACTTCTAGAAGAAACATACAAATTCTTAGTCACCTTTGGTTATGCAGAGATTTCTTTAAAAGCTCACCAAAAACATGATCCATTAAAGAAATAGCTGATTTGGGCTTCATCAAAATGAAAGACTTTTATGTTTCATAAGACACCATTAAGAAAATGAAAAGAATATATACTACTATATATACTACTATACCTGCAGTAGAACAACTATAATAAAAAAGAGATGGTAACAGTTAGTGGCGAAGATGTAGAGAAAATGGAGCCCCATTTTCCTGGTGGGAATGTAAAACTGAACAGTCACTTAGGAAAACAATTTGGCACTTCATTAAAATGGTAAACATAAATTTACCATAGTATTTAGAAATTACATTCCTAAGTATTTGCCGAAGAAAAATGAAAGTACATGTATGCCTCAAGTACGTGTATTTATTTGTAATAGCCAAAAGTGAGAAAAATTCAGATGTCCATCAACAGAAGAATGGATGAACAAACTGTGATGTATTCATATGATAGGATACTGCCCAGCAGTAAAAAAGAATGAACTATTGATACACACAACATGAATGAATCGCAAAATAAGTACACTCAGTGAAATAAGCCAGATATGAAAGGATATGTAATGTATTACTCCATTTATATTGAGCTCTTGAAAATACAGATCAATCCATAATGACAGAAAGCATGTTAGTTGTTGTAGGGATGGGGTTAGAGGGACAATGATTGACTGAAATAGGGCATGTGGGATCTTTTTAGGGTGTTGGAAATGTTCTAAAACTGGATTGAGATGATGTCTGTGCTCCATAAACACACTAAAATCAGTGAAATGTACACTTAAAGTGGGTGTAATTTTAAGCTCTCAATATTCTTATTATGGGAAAATTCTTCTCGCAAGATATTACTTGTAAACTGTTGTCTGATCTTTACATTGACAGGTGATAGCAATGAAGAGAGAAGAATGTTTCAAAAAAGACATTTTAGCCCTAGATTTGTGGAAAATATAGCAAGAGAAGAAATGGAGCATAACTTTTCTTTTTTGTTGTTGTTTAACCATCTTGACCATTTTAAAGTATGCAGTTCAGTAGTTTTAAGAATATTCACGTTGTTGTGAAACAGATCTCCAGAACTTTTTCTTCTTGCAATCTGAAACTCCATACGCATTAAACAACTCCCTTTTCCTTCCGCCTCACAGCTCTGGTAACCACCATTCCACTTTCTCTAGGACTTTGACTACTTTAGATGCCTCACATAAGTGAAATCATACAGTGTTATTTTGTGACTGGGTTATTTCACTGAGCAGGGCCAGATTCTATTTATAATCTTATCTAATGCCATAAGTAACAATTAGTTCTAGGTGATGTAAATATTAAGGAAACACATTGCACCAAATATAGTATGTACCATCTTCTAGATGAGTGAGCACTTTCCGAACTTGGAATACTTTAGAAAAGAACACGTACAAAAAAATTACAGATTTTGTAGCACAAAACTGAAAAGCTACTGTGTTTTTCTTAAAAAAATACCATATTACATAAATTAAAAAACCTTGAAGAAAACTTACAGAGAGTGTGGTGTCTTCATTTTAGATATCAAAGGGTTGATATCTTATAGAATGTGAATATCTTACATAAGATCTTAAATCAGTACTTCTAGATATTACAGTATTAATATCTTTATATAAGATTATACAAATTCTTCTGGAAACTACTAAAAGTTTGTAAAGAACAAACAAAAATCATAAGAGGAAACAAATGTGCAAATTAAGAGAGTAAGTACTGTTTTCACTTTGCATAGTGAGCTCTGGTTTTAAAAACTTTGATTTGACAGATGAATTTTACTTTTGTAATGAATTTCAGTCTTCAAAGTCAAAATAAAAATTTTGTCTTTAAGTTAGCTGACAGGCATATGCTCTTTATTTTTTTAATTGAAGTATAGTTGATTTACAACGTTGTGTTAATTTCTGCAAAGTGATTCAGTTTTATATATATATATATACATTCTTTTTTTGTATTCAGTTAAACATATATATACAAAGTGATTCAGTTATACATATATATATATATATATATATACATCCTTTTTTTTATTTTTTGTATTCTCTTCCATTGTGGTTTATCATAGGATACTGAATATGGTTCCTTGTGCTGTATAGTAGGACCTTGTTGTTTATCCCATATGCCCTTTAAATGTTTTTTCTTTTTGTTTCCAGGAAATATTGATGAAGATGTTGTGGTGATAGAAGCTTCCTCCACTCCCCAGATCACTGCCAATGAAGAAATTAATGTTACCTCAACTGACAGTGAAGTGGAGATAGTAACAGTTGGGGAAAGCTATCGGTAAGATTTTAATTCCTGGTTGTATATTTGAAGTTTTAGATGTAAATGTTTAGACCCATTTGTGCTGCAGATATTTGCATTTTTTTACTTTTTTTTTCTTTACCTAGTTTTAGTGTGTGTATACCAACCAGATTAGTGGTTGTCAAACCAGACTGTGTTAGACTCATCTGGGAAGATGATAAAATATATATTGTTGCCTGGATCATAGCCCAGACCAGCTGAACCAGAATCTTAGGAATCAGTATTTTTTTAAGCACCCCAAGTATACAGTGAGTGTTGAGTCATTGCTCTAGATAAACATCAGTTTTACTTGGTGTTTTATAAAATTGAATTTGTTTTATGATTCAGAAAGTTCACAAACTCCTCTGAAATTTAGATGTGAATAGTACATAAGTATTGGGAATGATATTGGCATCTCATTAATACCAGTGATGTTTATGCTATTATGGTAGGACAACTTAGTATAAAACATAGTTTTTGGATTTTTTTGTCCTTCACTCAGTAATTTTATATAAGCCCTGTAGTAAAAAATGAATGATATATCCTCATTTGTTTTGATAAATAACTGGAAATGACATTGCCCTTTTGAGAATCACTTTGACAGAAAAAAAAAAGAGAGAGAGAGAGACCCTAACACAATTCATTTTGTGCTTTAGATGATTACAAATACTGGTAAAGGAAGCAGTGAAGTACTCCTCTCTTTCGTCTGATACACCAAACTGTGGATGAATCTTAATTTTTGTGTTGGAATGAATTTAGAAATGCATTTGCTTATTGTATTTTAATTTGTTATTGATTTAAGAAAAAAGCATTCTTATTTTGGAAGCATGTTACAATCATACCTAGAATGTGCTTCTTTACTTGCCACTTTCCCATTGGAGTACTACTTCTAATGGCATGGAAGAGAGCACTCTATAATATATCCCTGTTTAAGTTTTAAATGATTTTCCCAGACTCTGAGGAAAATTGATACCCCACAGTACGTGCCACAGTTATTCTGTGACTGTCCATAGTGGTTGGTACAACGCTGACTCAGTTTTTATGAGCTATAACAATTGTTGAAACTAAGGACCTGTTTTTTCATGGAACTGGAGAGCTTTCTTTTCATGTAGACGCTTAAATGTTCAAGCAGATGCGTTTACATAGTGATAGACAGTGCTCTTGAAAAAGACACACAGTGCTCATTAGCCATATTTATTTTCCTTATGGTTACCTAGAATATTAACTTTGTCACTTTAGCTGGCTCTTGGCCCTTCCTGTTCAAGAGAGAATGTATCTGTGTTTCAGGTCCCTTTGTGTCAAGATTTGACAGTTGCCACTAATTATAGGGGCGACTAAGGCCTCTGTGAAACTGTTCCTCATACATCAAGTTTTTTGCTGGTACTTTACTCAGCATTATATTTGGAGTTAGGACATCCTGTGAAGTTTTCACAGAAGTGCTGCATAGTGGACGTGGAAGTTTCTGCAGCTGTTAACAGCTTCTAAGAAATAATAGACTACTCAGTCTCTCATCAAATACTCTTGGTTTCTCAAGAATTTTAAATGGTGATCATTCTTATCTAAAACCATTTCAGCTTGAAATATTTGTTTACCTTCATGCCTTAATCTATACAATTCTTGCTGGAATACACGGTCTTTTTTTTAAAACTCTGTCTCAGGATTTAACCTCTGTACTCCTGTTACTTGAAAACTTAATTTTAGAATTTGAACTTCTTTCTAAACTTTTAGGCTCTGTAATTGCTGAGGCCATTGTCAGCTCAGTTTGAACTTCGGAGTTCTCTTCTGAGTGGTCAAGCTTATACGATGACTGCATGTTAGTGCATCTGGCTCACTCTTTCCATACATAGTGACAATAAGCTTATAGGCAGTTTTACATTCAGTTTGGGCAGGAGAAAAAACCAACTTCGTAAGCCCCATCTTTCTAAAACATATTTATCTTTTTCTCCTTGAAGCCTGAGGACTGCATATTCTACATACTATCCCTCTGTACCCTTAGTCCAGATCATTACAGTGAATCCTTTAAGAATTTTTTAAAATAAAATATATGCTGTAAGTAATTTAGTACAATACACATAATTAAAAGATGATAAAAGCATTCGGCATTGAGGGTTTGTGATTATATGCCTTTAAAGCCTAAAGCAGCTCAAACGATGATGTTTCTTATAGTAAACTAGCTACAACTATCCGTACCTCTCCTGATGGCAAGAACTCTCTCCGGTGCTTTGAATCTCTTTTTAGACAGTCCCAGAAACTTAGCTTGGTTTGGGACTCCCAAAGCCATGCTTTGCAGATCCAATCTAAACTAAACATAGAAGATCATGTGAATGTTAAATGTATAGGGTGTTGATATTTTTGTTATTATACCTATGGTGAATAATTTTAGGTATTAACATAAAATGTAAATAATTGATTATAACCCAGGTGAATATTCAAAGTAAACATAGAAAAGGGAGCAGCATTCTTGAAACAGAATCCTGTATTTTACACCAGTGATTGGTCTAACATATCATTTTTCATTTTCTGAGATCAGTTGATTGGTGAACATTTGTTGAACATTTAATTCAGCAGATGTTTATTGAGTGCTAGACATTATGCTAGTCAGAATTTTAAATTCTATTATGATTATTCCTCTGGAGAATTCTTTTTATTTTAATTTATTTTATTTATTTATTTTTGGCTGCGTTGGGTCTTCATTGCTGTACATGGGCTTTCTCTAGTTGCGGCGAGCGGGGGCTACTCTTCATTGCGGTGCGCAGGCTTCTCATTGCGGTGGCTTCTCTTGTTGCGGGCTTCAGTAGTTGTGGTGCATGGGCTTCAGTAGTTGTGGCGCACGGGCTTAGTTGCTCTTCGGCATGTGGGATCTTCCCAGACCAGGGCTGGAACCCTTGTCCCCTGCATTGGCAGGCAGATTCTTAACCACTGCACCACCAGGGAAGCCCCTCTGGAGAATTCTTGAATGAAGAATTTCACAACTTAGTTTGTAAGAAAGGCTTATGATTTCTTAGGTAACTAAAAATTTTGTTATTTAAGGTCTCGTTCAACCCTTGGACACAATAGATCTCACTGGAGCCAAGGTTCAAGTTCTCATACAAGTCGGCCACAGGAGCCACGGAACCGCAGTAGGATTTCTACTGTTATACAGCCCTTGAGGCAGAATGCGGCAGAAGTTGTGGACCTTACTGTTGATGAAGATGGTAAGTTGGAGTACTAGCAGTGTAGAATTATGAATAAGATTTGCTAAAATGAAGTATCTTTTTTTTTTAAAAATGAAGTATCTTAATATGCTAGAAACTTCTATTGCTGCTTAATGGTAATATATATTAAATTACAGGGAAGTTGCCAGGTATCCTAATGTTATTTTTCAATTAATATAATAACCTCAGTTTGTAAGTTGTGTCTAAAAATTCTCTCTGATTATTACTTCATTGCTTGGTAGTTATTTTCTTAGAAAAAAATTATTTTTACAAGAGGTAGTTTGATCTATCCTCAGACTTATGTGTTATTGATACTTTCATTTATAATATTGTTATCATACTTTAACTTTGCTATGAAAAATAGAAACAGCACTTTAAAAATACAGAACAGGAAAGCAATATAACTGAGTTTAAATGGTTAATACTGGTTATTTGAAATGTTCAGTTTTCTTTTAAAAGTTGTGTTATCCTTCAGTGTAATAATATGGTTACCTTATGTGCTGCTCAGCTTTAGTGTTTTGTTTTGGCTTACAGCTGCACCCAAGTAACTGAGGAAATAAAGCTAGAGTTGGAAAACAGAGGTTAGGGAAAGTGGTAGCAAGTATGAATATATGAAGACATATGTGAATTTTCCCTCATAGTGACAATGGTCTTCAGATAGTAATAGTTACATCTTAGAAGGAAATGGTCAATCATAATTTCCTTAAGGAGACAGTAAGCCATATATGAATTTGTTAATTTTGGCAGTTAGCTATAAATTGGAAAAGATACATTAGCTAGGTAGGAAGAGTTAGGGGCCTTGTGCAATCAGCTCTCATATCGGCTGTTTGCAGTTTGGATGATCATAACTTTCAGAGTAGCAGTACTTTGGAATTAAGATGTTTATTAAGGGCTAATTTATCCCCATTGTCTACATTTCATTTAACAATGTCTTGGTTTTTATTTTTTTTATGATTTTTTTTTTTTTTTTTTTTTGCGGTATGCGGGCCTCTCACTGTTGTGGCCTCTCCCGTTGCGGAGCACAGGCTCCAGACGCGCAGGCTTAGCGGCCCTGGCTCAACGGGCCCAGCCGCTCCGCGGCATGTGGGATCTTCCCAGACCAGGGCACGAACCCGCATCCCCTGCATCGGCAGACGGACTCTCAACCACTGCGCCACCAGGGAAGCCCTCGGTTTTTATTTTGAAGCACCATAAATTATCTGTAAGGCAGTGGTTAATACAATAGGGATTAATTAAAGATTACTCAATTAAATATTAATGGCTCTTTTGGAAACTTTTTGTGTGTTGTCCCATGTGACACCTGCCATCCAGTAAAGTAACAAAAGGTGACAGCGTAGCCTTTTAACCCACTAGAATTTAGTTCAAACAGAATACTTTTACTTTTAGGTTAAAAGTATTCCAGTGATCAGCAGATGCCCCCTTCTCCCTACTGGTTTCTTTTAGTGGAAGGCTTCTATCTTATTAAAAATAAATTCAAAACTTAAGTTTATCAGTTAGACCAGTGATTCTTACCTACTGGCCATTTTGTGCCCCTAGAGACATTTGGCAATATCTACAGACACTTTTGGTTCTCACAGTTGGGGGAGAGTGCTATTAACATCTAATGGGTAGAGGCTGGGGTTGCTGCTAAACATCCTACAGTGCAAAGGACAGTCCACCCCGACCCCCCTCCGCCTCCAACAAAGAATTATTCAGCCACTGTCAATACCAATAAGACTGAGAAACTGAGATAAACTATTTGCAAATCAACAGAGGTTCCTCCCTCCCCCTTTTACGTTTAGGCAAATATATTTCTTTAAGCATCTGAAGTACAGGGTCCCATATAGACTAACAGGTACTATTTGTGTTTCAGGAATCAGCGGACCTCACTTCATTGTATAGAATAGTTGTCCTCTCATTGTATATCACATTTAAAGAGTGATAATTCAGGTCTAATTATTGTGACTATGCTTTGCACAGATTTATTCCCATTATTCTTAATTTTTAAACAATCATTTAACAATTAGGGTCTAAAGTATAACTCATTCATAAGTTAAGGTCTGCCTGAAATTTCTTTTAATTTCTACTATAAAAACTTTAATTTTTATTAGAAAGTACTGATGAATATTAATATTGGCAAAAAAATTTGGGGGAAAAACATACAAAAAGGCATGTAAGAAATTAAAATGGTTATTAAAAATCATAGCTAATGTTTATTGAATGACTACTGCTTGTAAAGCATCATATAAAGTGGTTTATATGTGTGATCTCTGTTCATCCTAACAACAGTTCTATGAAGAAAATTCTGTACTTTCCTAGTTCTACAGGTGGGGAAATAGAGAGTGGTTAAGTAATTTATCCTAGATCATACTGTCAGTGATGAAATCAGAATTGCTATCCAAGCTGTGTGACTCTAGAATCCATAATGTAACCAGAAAGTACAATTTGTATACTGTTCTAACAGCCTGTGACAATGTGTATGGACATAGCAGAGGGACTTTTACTTTGCCTCTTTTCTTTGTGATCAGAAAACTTACATGGTCATTACCCAAAAAAACTATATTAGTCCTTTGAATTATTGGAATATACATATATGTGTTGGGTTTTTAAAAATGCAATAACATGTCATTTTAATGTTGCAGTTTAACTTTATGAAAACTTTTTTTAACTGTATATTGTACTTATTAGAGGATTCATATTTTGTTTTAATAATTATCATAAAAATGTTAGCTTTTATTAAAATATAACCCATTACCTAATTTGCTTTGAAATGCTAATAAACATTTTCTATATTGTAGAACCTACTGTAGTACCAACCACTTCCACGAGAATGGAATCACAAACCACAAGCGCTTCCATTAACAATTCAAATCCATCTACCTCTGAGCAGCCCTCTGATACTGCTTCAGCTGTCACTAGTAGCCAACCCTCCGCAGTGTCAGAGACTTCACCTATGCTTGCAAGCAATAGTATGAGTGGTACTTCTACAGGAGGTATGTAAAAAAAGAAAAAGAAAAGACAAGAAGAGCGGGGAGGGGACTCTTTGTTAGAAAAAGGATTGTTGTTTTTAAGATTTTAGCTGTGTTAGCAAGAGTGTATTCTTAGAATAAGCATCATATGTGAACAAAGTGGTCTTTATTAGAATTAGACTACGACTTCATATTTGAGTCTGTGTGCTATGTTACTGGAGTGTTATAGCTCAACTGAAAGAGATGGGGGAGAATTGAATGGCTGACACCAAAAATACAAGCAACAAAAGAAAAACATAAATAAACAGGACTTGATCAAATTTAAAATTTTTGTACATCAGAGGAAATTATAAGAAAGTGAAAAGATAGCCTACAGAATGGGAGAAAAATATTTAAAAATCATATATTGGATAAGGGTCTAGTATCCAGAATATATAAAGAACTTGCACAACTCAACAATAAAAAGAAAAGCAGCCCAGTTTTAAAATGGGCAAAGAATTTACATAGGCATTTTTCCAAAGAAGAAGGTCATTTGTACAAATGACCAAGAAGCACATGAAAACGTTATTAGGGAAA
Organism: Orcinus orca; assembly: GCF_937001465.1. Classification (NCBI taxonomy): domain Eukaryota; kingdom Metazoa; phylum Chordata; class Mammalia; order Artiodactyla; family Delphinidae; genus Orcinus; species Orcinus orca. The sequence continues at coordinate 99,453,154 of NC_064560.1, read as the reverse complement.
AGCAAATCAAAACCAGAATGAAATTCCACTTTACTCTCACCAGGATATCTATAATTAAACAAAACAAAAACAAAGAACAGGAAATCAGAAGATAAGCAGGGTTAACAAGAATATAGAGAAATTGGAACCTTTATTTCTTTTTCTTTTTATAAATTTATTTATTTTATTTATTTTTGGCTGCGTTGGGTCTTCATTGCTGCAGGCGGGCTTTCTCTAGTTGCGGCAAGCAGGGGCTACTCTTCGTTGCTGTGCACGGGCTTCTCAGTGCGGTAGCTTCTCTCATTGCAGAGCACGGGCTCTAGGTACGCGGGCTTCAGTAGTTGTGGCACGTGTCAGTAGTTGTGGCTTGCGGGCTCTAGAGCGCAGGCTCAGTAGTTGTGGTGCACGGGCTCATTTGCTCTGCAGCATGTGGGATCTTCCTGGACCAGGGCTCAAACCCATGTCCCCCGCACTGGCAGGTGGATTCTTAACCGCTGAGCCACCAGGGAAGCCCCTGGAACCTTTATTAATATCTGGTGGGAATGTAAAATGGTGCAGCCACTGTAGAAAACACTTTGACAGTTCCTCAAAAAGTGAAACATAGAGTTAGCAGCATATAGCCCACAAGTCCACTCCTAGATCCGTATCCAAAAGAATTGAAAATAGGAATGGGAGTTTTAAAAATTTTGATGATGTCATTTTCCCAATATTTTGTGTTGTTGTTTATTCTTTTGGTGTCACATCTAAGAAACCATTGCTTAACCAAAGTTCTCAAAGATTTACTCCTCTGTTTTCTTTTAAGAGTTTTATAGTTTTAACTCTTATCTCAGATTAACTGGGTCTTAAAGTAGTCTTTTTTCCGCTCTTGAATGACGGCACAGAGATAGCAACTTGCTGTTTAGTAACAGAGACATCATAGACCCTATAGCTTGTAGATTGACTATATCACCAATAATATCACCATTAATAACAAAACCACCATATATTTTCTATCTTTTTTTGGCTTTTAATAATATATTTAATTCTTATAATATCCCTGTAACTTACCTTGAGCAGATTGGAAAACTGCTTGTGTCTGGTTTAGATCTCCCTTCCCTGGAAACTTGAGGCAAAGGAGACTTGAGGCAAACTTGAGGAAACAAGGAGATTTCTCAGGGGTGTCTTTGAAGAAAAAAAGTGTAGGCAGAAGTGAAACGGGCTTTTATTTCATTTATTGAGTGCACTGTCTTTCCTGCTAGCTTTATGTACCCTATGCTTATCTAGATGTTATGTGAAACAGTCCCAACTTTATTTCAAGACAGTCTCAAAGCTTTTATTTATGTACTTATTTTTTAACACGCTTGTTTAGTTAGGATTCACATTTAATCTATTAGGTAGTAACTTCACTGCCTGAATGGCCTTCTCATGATATTATTCTATCTTTTAATGACCACCTTTGGGATAGACTTGCTCATGTTGTATTTCTCTAGACTAGGAGAACCTTGTTCCAGGCCAGATTGTTCCTCTATATGAATCTGATAGAAGCACATACAGATATTCAGATTACATTAGGGGCGTTCAATTCTGCTGGCTTTATTTCCTTCCAAGACTGTAGAACATCATTCACCTGTTTTCTTCACATCCTGTCATTACTTTGCACCTTCTTGTATATTTCCAACCTTGAATCACTTGAGCCATGTAGCTTCTCTCTTATCCAGGTTCCTAAATGGGACTGGTAAAAATCATAGAACCATGCAGATTGATGCCTCATCAATTTATGGTATCTAATCTTGGGCTTTTGGTAATAAGTTGTCATAGTGTGATAAATCCCAATCTGTTCTCTTTCCTTCCCCTCAGTGTCTATTCCAAAATTCTCTTATTCTTCTTAAGACTCTGATTTCCGGGGGTAGGGGGGATAAAAAAAATAAATGAAGGTTCTCAAGCATGAATACTTGTAACTTCCAGTCCCTTTAATAAAAACTTTTGTGTATTTATACCTATCCATATCTCCTAACTCCTGGTCTCTTAACTCCTTCTTATAGTTTCCAGTCTCTTTATCTATGCTCCACCTCCTGTCCTTTCTTGTGTCCTTGACCTTGCTTTATCAGTTATCTTCCCTGTGTCTTCAGCATCTTTGTTGGTTCCATCCCCTTCATACACGCACGTGTACTTTTGTGTTAAGTCTATGTATACCTAAGTGGATCTTCTTCACCTTAAACTCCTTCATTTAACTTTAACTCTGACTCCTTTCAGAACAAACAAACATGATGTTTAAAAATCTGGCAGTAATTTTCTTCTCATCTTATTTTCTTCCAGGACTCTATTTTCATCCCTTCTTTCACTCGTCCATCTCATAACTGTAGGTGTTTTCACCTACCACCAGTATGCCGATGACTCACCGTATTGCTTCCAGAACACTCTCCTTGTTTTAAACTTTCATATCCAACCGCCTCTCCTCTGGACCATTCTGCAGTCACCTCAAACTCAACATGCCCCAATCAGCTTATCATCTGTCTGACTTCTCAATGTTCTTAGCTTTATGCGTATATGCTATCTTATATATTCATTTATTCAGCAAGTATTTATTGATTGCATACTATGTATCAGGCACTGTTCTAGACACCGGGAACACAACATAAACAGAGCTAACAATTGTAGTGGATAATAATAGCTAACATCTGTTGAACTCATAATATTGGTCAATAATTTATTTATATTAACTCTGATTTTTGTAATAACCTATGAGGCAGATTCTATTATTATTTTCATTTTACAGGTAAAGTAACTTGTCTAAGGTTATATGATAGTGGAGCAAGAATTCAAACCTACAAAGTCTGACTTGGATCTTGTAATCTTCCTTTATGCCAGGATTTCTCAACCTTGGCACTATTGTCTTTGGGCTGGACAGTTCTTGTGTGTGGGGGGGGCGGGGGCTTGTCCTGTGCATTGCAGGATATTAGCAGCATTATTATTATATTTTTAGTTAATCTTTATTAGAGTATAGATGCTTTAATGTTGTGTTAGTTTCTGCTGTACAGCAAAGTGAACCAGCTATATGTACACATATATCCCCTCTTTCTTGGATTTCCTTCCCATTTAGGTCACCACAGAGCATTGAGTAGAATTCCCTGTGCTGTACAGTAGGTTCTCATTAGTTAACTCTTTTATACATAGTAGTGTATATATGTCAATCCCAATCTCCCAATTCATCCCACCCCCCTTCCCCCCCACCCCGGCCCGCGTAGCCATAGCAGCATTCTTGGCTTCTCCCTACTAATAACCAGTAGCACTACTTCCCCTCCAGCTGTGACACCAAAAGTATCCCCAGGTGTTGCCAGATATTCCCTGGGGGGCAGTGTTGCTCTATACTGTACCTAGAACCTAGTGCTTCTGTTATAATACTGGTTGATTTCTGTTTTAAATTTTCTCCGTACTTGATGATGAGCTCCTTGAGGACCAAAGATCAAGTCTTTCTTTTTTTCAGCACTAAGCTGCAACCATGCAGGCTTGCCTCTTTTCCCTGTGCGGTTAGCTTAAATTTAGCAAGTGCTTATTGAACCACCTACATTGTGCAGGCATGTTTCTAGTTTCTAGAGATAAAACAACAAAGGCAGACAATATCCATTCGTTATTTTAAAGGCCAGGACTTTCATTTTTCAGTATCTTTGTAGATCCTTAACCATGTCATTATTATGTATAAGACTTGCCAAATAAATGAATAAATGCATGAGTACATCTCAGTAATCCTCCTAGAATTACAATAAAAGTATTTTAACCAGCTTGGTGTCACTGGGCTGTGGAGTTAATTCTTCTGGTGTAGATTTTCGATTATCTATTTTTAGTGGCCACTCAGCGGCCTAATTTTAATAAAAAAGGCAGTGTTTTATTTACTCAATCAGATGTCTTTGTATTTCACCTCTACTGTGGCAATTTTCTTTGGTCAGTAACTCTTGAACAAGAGGAGATTCAGTTGTCTTTACTTTGGATTGCTACCTTGTTTGAGCAACAAAGAGCTTCTGAACTGTAGGAAAATAGACATTAATTTAATTGGAAGCCAAAACTGTACCATAAGAAGTAGAGCTATAAGGTCAGTCCTCTTTTAGGGGCCATACTGTTAATCATATAACCCCTTAAATATGTGTTCAGCCTTAAGGATATTAAAGTCATTGTGCTTCCTCTTCACTCACTCTGAGTTTTGTATGTGAAATAATTGAAGACCAAGAGGGCAGATCGTTTCCAAACAGGTTAAGTGTCATATCTGTTACTTCAGTCATGGCCCTAGCGGGCCCTAGATCTCTTGCTCTGGTTACAGACTCATCTCCTGAGTCTTAGAGTTACACATAATCCTCAAATAATTGGGTTTGTAAAATTAACGTGTCATAGTTGGCAGGAATCATGAAGGTCATTTAGTCCATCCACTGAATGGATTTAGTGTCCCAAAGGTTTTCGATTTTCTTTTCTGAAGTAACACACAATAAATGACATTTACTTGTGTAACACTTTGACGTGGGGGCTGAGATATAACCCTGAAAATGTTGTAGGAAGTAAAGTTCCTATAATAATGATATTGTTGTAAATCTTACAGCCTTTGGGAAATAGCTACTTAATGTTTGATTCAGCATAGCGAAGATAGGCTGCTGATCATGGTCAGTTCCAGGTATGCCAGTTGTGACTCTGTCCAGGTTACTCAAGAAATTTGGAATGCAAATGAATGAAAGTGATTTAATTATAGAACTGACTTTGAATCTGCTGTCACTTATGTTTTAAAAGTGAACAGCTTTTTGACTTTCATTGTTTTTTGATACAAATTATTTGTAATATTTAACCTCTCAACTGATGATAACAAGGTAGTACTAATTCCAGGAGGCTATTAGAGATTAGTAAGAATTTGTAATTTTTTTCCATCCAAGTTTACAGACTCCTGAATTCTAGTTCTGAGGTTAAGAACCTTTACAAAAGGGTTCAGGAAATTAGCCCAAGTAGGCCAGAGTAGGAACTTGGGGTGGGGGGAACCAATATACATAGATTTAGAATAGAGATACTGCCTAACAGGGTTTAGATCACAGACTTTGCCCAGAAGAGAATCAGCAAAAGCAGGATAGGACATGTATGGGAGGGCAGACCCAGGAGAATTACAGGGAGGTGTACTGCAGTCAGACCCATCAGTCAGAGCCTGAAGCATCCCTACCCAGATTCATTTATGTGAGTCTATAAATTCCCTTTATTGTTTAAGCCAGTTTCGGTTGGATTTTTGTATTATTTGTAAAGAACCAGAAGATTCCTAATTTTGGTACATTGGCCCAGAAGAGAATAGCTGTGTACTGTGAGCCAAATAGGAGCAGGGTATCCCTGGTATTGGTTACTCTAGAAAAAAGGCTAGAACAGTGGTACTCCAGAATCCTAAGGATTCTGAAGAGATGCCTCATGAGTCACGTGGGGGTGGGGGAAGGGAAGGACAGGGATTTGGGTTTTCCACTCTTCTAATTTTTATTTTTAAGTAAAAAAATTTATCTCCATTTTTATCTGTTTTATCTAATTTCCACATAACATGTAGTTTGAGGAAAGGGTGCTTTTTTTTAGAGGAGTTTGAAACACTAGGATAAACCTTCTGGGGACACTTTCTGCTGTTCTTTTGGCATGGAAGAACATACCTTCAAAATAACTCTGGGCATGTGACAGGGCATAATCAGGACTCAGATATTTCATACCTAGAGGATTATTATCTTTTCTAACAACAACCATGCAAGGCAATTATTGCTACATTTAATAGGTGAGAAAGGGGTTAAATAACTTTCCTAAGGTCACATTGCTCCAGATTAGACAGGCTCAGGATTAGAACTCAGGCCCATCTGACTCCATGTTTTTTCCCACTGTTCCACCTTGAGTCACTAGATCATTATAAGAGACCTTTAATTTTCAACATAGTAGAGTCTTATTTCTTATGTTCTATTGGGTCTGAGTTTAGAGACCAGAAGGGAAAAGACATTGGAAGTTAGTGAGACTTAGCCAGATTTGCTCTGAGTTGGGTGGTTATGTCTTTTTTTTAAATAAATTTATTTATTTATTTATTTATTTTTGGCTGTGTTGGGTCTTCATTGCTGCGCGTGGGCTTTCTCGAGTTGCAGCGAGCGGGGGCTACTCTTCGTTGCGGTGCGCGGGCTTCTCAGTGCGGTGGCTTCTCTTGTTGCGGAGCATGGGCTCTAAGCACCCGGGCTTCATTAGTTGTGGCATGCGGGCTCAGTAGTTGTGGCTCGCGGGCTCTAGAGCGCAGGCTCAGTAGTTGTGGCTCACGGGATTAGTTGCTCCGCGGCGTGTGGGATCTTCCCGGACCAGGGCTCAAACCCGTGTCCCCTGCATTGGCAGACAGATTCTCAACCACTGTGCCACCAGGGAAGCCCGTGTAGTTATGTCTTAAGAGGATAAGATTTTAAGAAGTACATAGTAGTCTTCATTATATAGGAATGATTTACAGTATTGGAGGCTCATGGAGCTCAGGAGAACCTTAGCTTTGTTGCATATAATGGAAAGACTCCTATGTTATTTTAGAGTTTTTAAAATACAATTTAGGGCTTCCCTGGTGGCACAGTGGTTGAGAGTCCGCCTGCCGATGCAGGGGACACGGGTTCGTGCCCCGGTCCGGGAAGATCCCACATGCCGCGGAGCGGCTGGGCCCGTGAGCCATGGCCGCTGAGCCTGCACGTCCAGAGCCTGTGCTCCGCAATGGGGGAGGCCACAACAGTGAGAGGCCCGCATACTGCAAAAAAAAAAACAAAAAAAACCCTAATAATTTATAATGACCTAGGAAAAGGTGATCTATTGCCATATTTAAACATCATGGTAAATATAAGCCTCCTAAAGCTTGCCTGAAAATCCCAGTGAAGATCACTGCCTGAAATTACAGGATATGCGTGTTAAGAATGTGACTATATCACATTATTATTTACAGATATTTGAATTCAGTAATCACTTCTTAATTATTTACTTATTTATACACATTTATACACATATATGAAGTATACACTTTCTTTTACACAGTGATATTTGATCATTTGGTTCTATGCATTTTTTCGTTTCAAGATGACTCAAGGAGAACTGCACCTAGTGCTATAACGGAAACTGGCCCTCCTGCGATGCCAAGGTTACCTTCCTGCTGTCCCCAGCACTCGCCATGTGGAGGGTCGTCTCAGAGTCACCATGCATTAGGACATCCACATGCAAGTTGCTTTCAGCAGCATGGCCACCATTTTCAGCATCATCACCACCACCATCATACTCCCCACCCAGCTGTCCCAGTGTCTCCCTCCTTTGGTGATCCTACTTGCCCTGTGGAAAGACCTCCACAAGTACAGGCACCTTGTGGAGCAAATAGTAGTTCTGGTACCAGCTACCATGACCAGGTATGTGGAATTTGATGAGTTCATCTTGAGTTTTTAAAATTGTGGTTCCTTCGGGAGAAAAAAACAAACCCTAATGATAAATTTTATATGCTAAATAAGTCATTCTTGTTGCCCCTGCAAGAGTGGCCTAATTTAATGATGTGTGATTTTTTTAAATTAAGTATTTAAGATTTTCTCATGTAAATTATTGCAACTAATTGAGGGGGCCAGGGATGTAGAAAATTGGATGTGATACTAATTTTTATTCTGGAATGTTTTTAGGTGTTTTTAGTTAAATGTAGGTGGATCTAAACTTTTGGGATTTTATTTCAAACAAAGTGTTGAAACTGCAGTGTCAACCTAATGCATGAGAAATTCGGGAATTCTCCCAATTTTTTCCTCCTCTACCCTACCTCCTATTCTGGAGCCTGCCTATAATCTCCACTCATCTAGAAATAAACAGCCGTCTCAGATGCAGACCTGTGACATAGTTTCTCAGGAGCAGATGAGGTTTTTAGTTTGTGGGAAATTGAAATGTCAGCAAAAATTATAAGAAATTTTTTGCTAATTAAGTAAATTAGTTGATGTTATTAGTGAGTGCTTGATACGTCAAATAATATTAAATTAATATTGGTGGCCACATGGAGTAAATAAAGTGAGGTGTTATGTGCTATTTTAACTTTTGCTCCATTGTCTCTGTGTATAATCGTGACATAAACCTTGGTGGTGCATGCTTTAAAAATCAAAACATGTAATTTAAAACTGTAAGTGACACGTGCTAAAAAATGTGCCAGAAAAAAGTCAAAAAGAAATTCAGAGCAGCTCCTTTACTGTACCCTCTGACCTTTCCTAAAGTACTTGCTTCATCTTTTAAATTTTCGCTGGTTATCTCTTCTGGTTCTGACAAATTAAAAGTAATTAAGAAAGTGGGGTGTTCCCTTAAGAAGAAAAAACTAGCTGCTGATACCAAAAGGAAATTTGAAAGGGTTTAGTAAGAAATATTATTAAAGAGATTTTAGATGATGTTTTGGTTCTGATAACAGTTCTAAGTATTAACATCTATGGATTGTCTAGACCTGTTCTACCTCTTGGGAATGAGGAAGCAACCTGAGTGAGTTAATTAGAGGAAGAATCTCTTTTGTGTAAAATATAGATGTAACCTACTCACCTATATCTAAGTAGAGGTATTTGGACTGTACACAAAGCTTGAGAAGAATCAGCAGGATCAGGCATTCAGTGGTTATAATGGGTATGAAGGTAAACAAAGAATGAGGTTTTGGAAATATGAACGCTTTGAGATTGATGTAGCTATTTGTAGGACTCTGAAATTAGCCACATGCTCATGAGGTAGCCTCGTATAGTCTCTGTTTGAGATCTGTGTGGACACAGCAAGAAGTTGAGGAGAGGCAGACTGATCTGAGGGTTTATAATTGTGTGGATGTCTTATGATTGAGTGTCAGACTGTAGATAGGCAGAGAAAGATTGGGGAGGATTAGGCTTGACGAGAGGAGTTGCAGTAATCACTTGACTCTGTACTACTCCTTTTGATGTAGCTTTCTCTTTTGAGAGAATAGTTTACTTAGTGCTGTGCACTAGTTACGAGCTGTGTAAAGTAATATTTGCCATTTCTGTGCCATTTTGCTTACCCTCCCTTTTCCTTCTATAATAATAATTGAATGAACTGTTGGAATTGTGAGGAAGAGGGTTCTCTGTGTTGATTTTTCCCCTTTTCTTTTTATTCTCTACTTTTAACTTTACCCTCGGTTCCTTCTAGGAGGACCTTCACCCTACTTAACTCACTCTCTGGGAGTGTTCTTAATCACTGACTGGAGAAGAAGATAGGAAATTTGCTCACCTTCATAGTATGTTGATATTCCAGTCCATTTGCCAAATTTTAGCCTAAATAGGAAAATACGGAAAGGATTTGAACCATAAGTAATAATTCACAGTCTTAAAATATTACTCTTAAACTTTATTTATTCAAATTGGGAGCATATATTGTATTTGCCAACTTAAAAGAAAGAGCCCAGACATTTACTTAATTGATTGTAGACACATAATATAGAAGAGGAAAGTAGCTCTTTCTTTTCACCTTCCTACAGCTTCTCCTGTACCATCATCCTCCTTCCCTTTTGGTATCCAGAGTTTCTCATGTTTCTGTTATCCTCTGAGCTGGGAGGCCATTGAAAGTACAAAGACAACTCTGTCTCTAAAAAAATAATAATAATAAAATAAAATAAATTTTTAAAAAGTACAAAGACCACTATGGTTCCTCACTGGACTGGGTGACCTGGGCCTCTAATAAATGCATTACCCTAGCTTTCCTCACCTCTAGCCCCTCAGCTTTCAGTATTGAACAATTCCTGCATGTGATTCCATATATAACATCTTTATTTTCTTTAATCATATTTTAAAAATTACAGCTGTACTGAACACTAAGCAAAGACTTGTATTTAAAATACTTAAGAATATAAAGAAGCAATTCTGTTTCTGTAATCTGCTCTAGAGTAGAAGGTAAAGTGTTTTACTAAGCACTTTTCAAAGTGCTCAGGGGAAAAAACTTAATTACTTTTGAGTAGAGATGGAATCTAGACTCTTTGATTTTCCAACTTGGTAAATGGGCCTTCCCTAAAATTATATTCCTAATAAAAGTAATCATGGTTTAATCTTTTTTTTTTTTTAAGAGAAAAAAGTTATGAGGAAAAGCTAGCTAATGGTTTAGCTTGAATAATCTTAGGCCCTTTGTTATCTTGGATAATGTTTGCACTATTAAGAGTTTCAGTTGAATGCTTGCTGTGTACAGTTTAAAAACAGAACAAATTTTTACCTGGAGCCTTAAATGTTTTCAGTGGTATGATTATATGTTTTGTAAAGGAGTCCTAAATTACCAATCAGAATTTTGGGGTAAAGGAGGATATGGAAGTATGATTTAAAACTTTCTTTCTCTCTTAAAATCTAGATTATGGAAGAGAAACAGATCTTAAAATAATATATTAATTAACTTTTGTTCATCTTACAGCATGATCTCATGCTTGATTATTTAAAATTGATTATAGATTTTAAGTGTATAAGCACTACAATTTTTACAGTCCAAGATGCACACAGTATCTTCTTGGTGCTCAGTAGGTCTTCACACTCAAAATTTTTAGCAGTTTTAAATTCATAGATTCTATTTTTCTAGATTGCATTAGGAGTACTTTTATAATATAACATGAAACAATGTTTTGACCAAATTTTAGAAAGATAAAACATAGTTCCTCTTTATACAGCAGGCATTGCCAGTAGACCTGAGCAGCAGTGGTATCAGAAGTCATGGAAGTGGTGGTTTTCATGGAGCATCTGCCTTTGACCCCTGCTGTCCTGTTTCCTCTTCCCGAGCTGCAATCTTTGGCCACCAGGCTGCTGCTGCTGCCGCCCCGAGCCAGCCATTATCAGTAGATGGTTACGGATCCAGCGTGGTTGCACAGCCCCAGCCCCAGCCCCCTCCACAAGCCTCGCTGTCATCTTGCCGACATTACATGCCGCCTCCTTGTAAGTATGAATTTAACAGGCAAAGAGCTTAGAGGCACATAGATGAAGCATCGTCCTCTCCTCATGAAATAACCTTTCAGTAATACTAGTTTATAAATTTTTAGTACCTCCTTGGCCTACGAGTGGAGTGTATTTTTCCTATTTCATTTACCTCACGTACCCAAAACAGTCTTCTAAGGCAAAAAGGGCAGATGTTGTTGTAAAAGGTCTGGGAAAATAATAAAAAGTATATTTTGTCTGTTTGACATACTAACATTTACGTTTTAATTAATATCTATGAACTCGTACATTGAATGGCACCTTAGATTCCTATAAAAGGAAATTTTAAGGAATTAGATTTATCCTTTAGGAGTAAAAGGAAATTTGTAAGTTTAGTAGTCATTTCTACACATAGGAAAGTAAACTTTGATTAATAATTCTGAAGCTTAACTGAGGCACAAGAGAAAATTCCTTGACAGAAAGCTTTGCCAGTTGCAGAAAGGTTTCTGTACTCATTTGATGCAAGCAATTAAAATAGAATCAGACATGGCTTTTCTAAAGAAATTGAAATCTATGAGATACCATAAGAAATGAGAAATACCGTTAGGCTGTGTAACATATATTTATTGCTCTGTTAAATCATAGGTTAATAATCAGATGGAAGCTTATTAAGTACTTTGATTTAAAAGAAACACTGAAAATTCATGCCAGGGGTAAACCAGAAAGTTGGCAAGGAAATTTGCTTTTGTTTTGATTACATACAAGGGATAATTTTCAATTATATATCTTCTTAGATCTCTTCTTCCAGTCCTATAATTTTTAAAATCTGGGTCCTGCAGACACAGCTGGAGTCAACCCAGAATTTGTACAATGAAATCTGGTGATATATCGCTTTTCAAGAATGCAACTTCAAAGTATAAGGTAGAAAAAAGGTTTTGAAACGAGTTAGTTTTTGCAAAGCATTGACCAGTGGGCAAATTCTGTGTGTGAACACTGGTATGATATACAGGCTATTCTGTAATACTTGTTGATATTCATCTTTAATTGATTATCTTTTATTGAGAACTCAAAATGTGTGGTTTTCTCCCCATCCCCTTTAAAAATAATATACTGAAGCAATTTATAAGTGTATCCATTCATCTTTTATGTCCTAATAAAAAAATGTTTTAGACTTAAACTGGTTTTACTTTTATCATAAAAGTAACTGGTGTACATCCTAAGAAATTCAAACTGCAGAATGATATAAAATGAGAAGTTAAAAGCCCTTCTCCTTTCTTCCCACTAATGCTAATATACCTCAGAAGTACCAACTGTTTATAGTTTATTAGAAAACCTTTTAGAAATTTTCTTTCTCCACACGTTATTATGACATATCTCTCCTTTTTTTAAAAAATGGGATTATATCAAACATAGCATTTGCCTCTTGCTTTTTCATTTGTGGTTTTTTTAAAATTCAACAATACGTCTTAGATTTTTTTTCATATTAGAATATAAAAATCTATCTCATTTTTTTAATACCTCATAATATTCCATTGTATATTAAATTAGTCCTCTGTTGATGGACACTTAAATTGTTTGTAGTTTGTTAGTCTATCTGTAGGGTAACTTCCTGGGAGTGAGATTGCTGGGTTAAAGTGACATGCTGAACTTTAAAGAAGCAAGATCAAGAACGTTTTTTGTTTGTTTGTTTTTAGTGGCAAGAACACATAAAATAGAGAAGAAGGGAAATGGTCTGTGGGAAGGCAGAATATGTCACCTTTATACAGTTTTGTTTAGATAAACAGTGTATTATAATGATGGCTGAATTTTTCACCACACACAAAAACTGGCAACTATGTGAGGTGATGGATATGTTAATTAAACATTGTGGTAATCATTTCATGTGGTATACATGTGTCAAATTATATTATACACTTTGAATATATTGTTGTATTTGTTAATTATACATCAGTAAGGTTGAAAAAAATAAAATGAAGAGTTAAATAAACTGATTCATTCCAAAACAAGACTTTAAAATTCTGTTATATTTGTGAATATTCTTTCTTGTATAATGATTATAGAAGTAGAAAACCTTGACATGAAACTGGGAAAAATGCTCTAAATTTGAGGAAGGATAGTTAACAATGATAAAACTTAGTGACTTCCTTTTTGATGACCAAGGAGTACTGAGCTTTGTGACTTCTTAGCGTAAAGCATTGATTTGAAAATATAACTTTTAGAAAATCAGTTTAAAAATATGTCACCACTTACATTGAGCTTAGTGAAAGTTTCCTTTAAATATTGTGAATATTTAGTGACTATTTCCTTTAAATAACAATACATACTAGCAAGGTTTCCTTTGAAGTATGGCTGAATGAGTCCATGGTTACCTAACTTTCACCACTGATGCATGAATCAAAGCAATTAAAAATTGAAGGCAGCCTTTCTGTAATGAAACTAGAGAATTGCTGTAGCTTCATACCAGGCTACCAAGAAAAATCTTACAAATAAAATGAAATTAGAGCTAAAATCCAAAGAGGAGACATACTTATTTTTAGACCTCAAACAGATGCATATCCCTCAGAGTAAGAGAGATATGTATTCCTCTGAGGGACCTTTCAACAGTCACTCTGCAACATAAAGATTCAGGATGAAGAAATGGGCGAAACCATCTTTATAAAGGCTGATTTCCGTGGCAAGTTCCTGGCAAATATACCCCCTTCTTCTTAATGTAGTACTGGAAAAGTGGCATGGGGCAGGAGGAGAAGTGCACTAATGGAAGTATATGTTTGCAGTTGTGCCTAGGACTCGCAAGTTGCTTTCCTCTTTCTAGTGCTCTATAACCAGTAAATGACAAAGGAAAACAAGATTTATGTATTTATAAGTATATAATTTATACATTTGATTATACAAAAGCAAAATACTTGAGTATGGCAGAGTAAAATTGACAGGAGACAATTTGGAAAAATGTTTATACTACCTTTTTATGACAAAGCTTGCATGTATACAAGGAATACTTATAAATCAACAAGAAAAAGGTGAATAATAGGCTAAGAATATGAATAGATAATTCTGGGAAGAAATGTAAGTGGTAAATAAATACATAATTTTTTTCTGGTTAGCATTTAAAATATTTAGTGATAGTGTAATTAGGCAGGAGCTGTCGTGTACTGCTGATGGTAATTAATTATGTAAACTTTGGGAAGGGTGTTTTGTCAACCAGTATCTGAATTTAAATTATTCTCTCAGACTCAGAACTGCTTATAGGAATTTATGCTACAGAAACTCTCTGTGAGCAGTGTGTGTGTGTGTGTGCGCGCGTGCACATGCGTGCGTGTACACACGCGTGTACGTGCATGTACGAAAGAGCACAAGGGGAATCATACAGATGTTTATTGCAGCTTTGGATTACTTCCAGTTTTTATCAGTGGTGATTTCTTCAATAAATTTTGGTGCATTCCTATAGTGGAATGCTGTGAAGCTGTGAATGAAGTAAAGCTATATATATTGACATGAGAAGGTACCTATGATTACTCAAAGAAGAAAGCAAGATGCCAAACAGGACTAAGCAGACTCAAGCATCGATAAAGTATTCATAAAAATTAAATATGTGCTAATATGTCTGTAAAATATAATAGGAATGTATTATGCCAATATATGCTCAACTGTATGGTGCCTGTGCTTTTCTTACAGATGCTTCTTTGACAAGACCACTTCATCATCAAACCTCTGCCTGCCCCCACTCTCACGGAAACCCTCCTCCTCAGACTCAGCCTCCGCCTCAAGTGGATTATGTTATTCCTCATCCTGTACATGCTTTCCATTCTCAAATATCTTCTCATGCAACATCTCACCCCGTGGCACCTCCACCTCCAACGCATTTAGCCAGTACTGCTGCACCAGTCCCTCAGCATCTTCCTCCCACACACCAGCCAATTTCACACCATATTCCAGCCACAGCACCTACAGCACAGAGACTGCATCCTCATGAAGTGATGCAGAGGATGGAAGTTCAAAGAAGGAGAATGATGCAGCATCCAACGTATGTTTTATGTTTTTAAAAAAATAATCACACTTTATTCTTTTGCCTTCTATTTCCATTGGTCTTTAAACCTGTAAAGTCTTTAGAAGTGATGTAGCTATCCTCAATTAATAGTGATGTAACTTAATCCTCCGTTCACTGGGAAATTAATTCTTTACTAACCAGAATGTTCCTCCGTCTCATCCTGAGTTGTAGGTGCTGACAAAAAACAATCTATATCAGGTTATTTAGTAAAATCAAAGCCCTTTCAGGATATAACCCAAGGTCATTTATTTTTGCAAGCTAATCTTTGTTTCTTCAGTAGTCCATACTAAAGATTAATGTTAAAATTGGTGATCCTGAGTAACAAGATGTAAAGTTATTAAAGATTGAATTTGATTTATTTTATGTTACCAACCAGAGGGAAGAAGGGTGTTAGTAGAAGTTTTCAACAGCTGACATTGAAAAACTAGTCTTATTAACTTAGTTTATTTATAAATTTAAATATTAAGATATCCCCCCCCCAAAAAAAGATATTCCCCAAACATTATGAAAAGACTATAATCGAACTTTTTGTTTTCTTTTGAAAATTCAGGATCTGATATTCTAATTTAGGGCAGCGTACTTTGTTGGTCTTATTCTGCCTGCCTGTTTTGGTAAATAAAGGTTTGCAGGAAAACAGCTACACTTGTTCATCTGTGTATTGTCTGTAGCTTCTTTCACACTACAGAAACTAAATTGAATAGTTGCAACAGAGACCATGTAGCCTATAGAGCGAACAGTATTAACTATTTGGCCCTTCCAGAATGTTTGCAAAACTCTTGATCTAATCAATAATCTGGCACTTGTGTAACTTCTTTCTTTAGTTATATAATTTAAGGTTATATTCAGAATCTCTGGCTGTTTCTGCCATTCTAATATAGTGACCCTTTATATAGAAAGTTGCCAATTTCATATTCATATCTTCCAGTATCTAGAAAATTAAGATTAAACATGCAAAATCTGTAAATGTGTTCGAAACTAATAGTAAGAATTAGACTATAAAAAATGAATCCCTGGAGCTGTTTTTTCTTAAGTGCCATTTGTTTAGAACTTTATGACTATTTGCATTTGTAAATTTGACAGACTTTAGACTGGAAAGAGAAAATATAATTAGCTGGGATGACAGAGTGTGAATGGAGGTAATGTCAGTTCCCTGGATGGGTTGACATGTGTGTTTGAAAAAAATGCACAAGGTTAAAATTTTTTTCTTAGAAGTTTTATCCATTAAAATGGATGAATATTATTACAGTATAAAGGTGAAGCAAAATAAAACAGTTTCCATTTTTCTGCTTTATATGTTTATATAAAATAACTTCTTTGTGCCTGTAGCATATGCTGGAATATTAATTTTAAAAATTTTATTTAGTTCCTATTATTCTATTTAAAATACTTGCTGTAAAGCAGGTATGCAAGATAATGTTAAAACTGCCTTTTTCCTTGGGTGATATTCAGATTGGAGGCATTGTAATAAATGAGCAGTGAGAATTTGTGGGATTATGGTTTCTTGATTTATTATTAATCATTAAATTATTTTATATTACATTTTTATAATTTATAGAATTAATTTCAAGACTAATCTGTAGATGTTTGTAATAGTAATACTATATTATTTTTTCTACACTAAGAAATAACCAATTATTCAATTATTTCCAGTGGTCTTTTTGTGTTCTGTGTTTCCAGGCGGGCACATGAACGCCCCCCACCCCATCCACATAGGATGCATCCAAACTATGGTCATGGGCATCATATTCATGTGCCTCAGACTATGTCCTCACATCCTCGACAGGCTCCAGAGAGATCTGCCTGGTCAGTATCTTGTTTATTTCAAAGCTATGCTCAGTTTCTTGTGGTGGAAACCTGGAAGAGATACTTTGTAGTGGAATGCCTAGAGAAGGGTAGTGTGGAGAAACTGAATTCCAGCTTATCTGTGAAGCACTGCCTCTGGGTGAGTCCTAAGAGACCTGGAGAGGAAAGAGTAGCAGCTTGAGTTCTGGGGCAGGGAGTGTGTCAAACAGGAGTAGAGCTTTTTGTTGTTGTTGTTTTTCAGGGATCTACCGTCAAAAGTTAACTCCCTAAACTTTTCATAAGTTCTTTATCCACTGCCCCCCACCTTTGTACTCACATTTGCTGTACCACCCTTAAACCCTGCTGTTGACAGGGGAAATCCAGCCAGCATCCTCTAGGCTTGTGTTCTTTCCTAGAGAAATGGAAGCAGATTTGCATTAATTTTCTTTCTGGATCTGTTATCTGTGGGCAGTCATTGAGATCTTGATCCACAATGACTTTTGAGACAAAGCATAAAATGAAAATAAATAAAAGAAGATTTGGCATTTACCAAATTTTACTCTTTCTAAAATTTTGTTTACCCTTGCTTTATAAGGTAATTGTCCTTGATGCCAACAATCCAGAGGCACTATCCAACAAATGGAAGACCTGGGAGCACATTCATATAAACCAAAAAAGCAACCTCTATTCTATATGCTCCTCAAGAAGAATCAGACTTTTAGATTGGAAGGAACCTTAGGGGCCATTCATTGTATTCCCTTCCTTTGTGAGATGTGAAGCTGAATGCAAGTGCTTCGCTCCTCACGCCCACAAAATTGGATCTTTGAATGTTAATTCCTAAAGTGAATTTGAAATTATTAGTTATATCCTTTGGGCTAAATTATCTTTTTTTCTCAGCTAAGTAAGATAAGAATCTTCAGATTACTTTAAAAAATGTAAACATCATCCCCCATTTCTGTTGATAATAAAGACACTGTAAAGATGTCTAAAATTTAAACTGTTCTCCTCTTTTGTCAGGGAACTGGGAATTGAAGCTGGAGTGACTGCAGCTACTTATACACCTGGAGCATTGCATCCTCACTTGGCCCATTACCATGCACCACCTCGACTTCATCACTTGCAATTAGGAGCTCTTCCTTTAATGGTAAAATAGGAACCTTTCAAAATTCTGACATAGTTGCCTTCGAAAACTATTCTTCCTTTTCTAAATTAAATATTTTATTGGAAATATTTTTAATGTATTAGTTGTTAATAGGTGTTTCAGTAGAAGTTGAGAATTATTATTAGATTGAAACTGTGCTATAAGAAGGTATTAGATATATTAAAATATGTGTTTGTATTTGCATTGTAAAATATATTCTTCTTAATGTAAAAAATGACAAATTTTTTTCTTTTTATGTGAAGATGACAATCTTGATCTACTCTCCCTAGGACATGGGCTTTATTTTGTTGTAAGTGGTAATGGGTCTGTTCTAATGCATTCATACTTTATTTTCTGATCAGCAGGACTGTATTAATTCTCTGTATCTGATTTGAACAGATTCAGATTTTGTTGATCCATTTTGAGTTCTAAAGAACAAATTTCGCAAAAATTGAGTTTGCTCTTCACATAATACATATTGTGTGGTACAGAGAAGTGAGTAGTTTTGTCTTGTAGGGGTAGAGGCACTGCAGAGAAGGTTGCCAAGACACTTTATTATACATGCAACTTCTAAGCAGGCTTTGGAAGAATTGGGAATGGTACTCTTACAGTGGCTACAGCATGTAAAGAGCTTTCAAATAGCATAAGCACAAGGAAATCCAAGTAAGTTGGTATTTCTAGATCTTAGGGGTGAGGGTCATTCAGCAATGAAGTATCTGCCCTGCTAAGAAACTAGGACTCAGGAACCATTGAAAGGGGAATGTCTTGATCATATTTATGTTGTTAGAGTGATTTAATCAGATTGTAGTTAAATAGACCCCCTCTTTAGTTGTCTGTAAAATAGATTTCATGGTAGGAGAAGGATACTGGTTAGGACATTATAGTAGAAGAGATAAAAGTTGGTGAATGCCTGAACAAGGACAGTGGCAGTTGACATAAAAATGATGGGATACATTTGAGTAATATTTAGGATGACTTCCAGATTTCTAGCTTTGGTTATTAGGTATATGGTGTTGCCATTCACTAAGTTGGAGAATATTAGATGAGGGTTTAGGGAAGGGGTTATTAGGTGAGTTAGGTTTTGGACATACTGAATCTGAGATAATATGTGTATCAAGGTGGGATGTCCAGTAGGAAGTTAGGTTTATGGTCTGGATCTCCAAACAATAAACTGGTATCTGAGTTAAAGATGGGTTGTGATCTGTCAGTGTACAATATATATGTGTCACATATCTGTCATATTACATGAATCCATGGAAGAGGATTAGATTTCCAGGAAAATCTAATCTAATTTGTCAGACTGACAAGAGATTGACAAAAACCTTGGAGAATAATAATACTATATTTAAATGATAATACTGTACTTCAAACAAAAAATTCCAAGAATTGGCTAGAGAAGTTGAGGATAAATAAAGTTAGAATTATGTCAAAATAATATGGTCAGTAGCGTTTCATCACAAAAAAGTAAAGTTTGAAAAATGTTGAATGCATTTGGCATGGGAGTGGTTATTGGCGGCTTTTGTCAGAGTGATTTCAGTAGTGGTGAGGGATGGAGATGGGGTGCCTCTTAGATTACAGTAAGGAAGGTTAAAAAATGTGGAGACTGTGAATATAAACTACTTGCTTTATAAACTTGGCTGTGAAGGGAAAGTGGGAAATAGGGTTGGCATTTGTTCCAGGTTTAGAGAGGTAATTTAGGTTTGGAGAAACTTGAAGGTAATTTTAGGTTTAGGACAGAACAACATTAGCATTAGGGAGGGCTTGTTTGAAGATGTCGCGGAAAAGGGGTGGGTAGCAGCTAATTAAGGATGACCCAGGGTCGGGGAATAGGAGAAGAGGGGAGCAGGTGATAGAGCTGACCTTTGAGTAGGAGAAAGAGGAAGTTTACCCCTAAAAGCTAGAGAAAGGAGGCTAGGGAGGGTTACAGGAGAGGTGCAGCTTTAAGTAGTTTGGAAGGCAGGAGTTCCTTTCTGATTTTTTTCATTTTCCTTGGAGATGTGTAGGAAGTTAGATTATCTGCTTAAAGCTGGATACTATTGATCTTGATTATGAGGAAAATTGCAGATATTTAAATACTAGGCTATTTTAAGGGTAAAAGTTATTGCTTATTTTAAATTCTTTTCCATGTGTGAATTGTCTTTTAAAGCTGTAAAACCTGCTAGAAGTATGTTACGATTCAGCAGAAGCTGATTAAAAAATAATTTTGGAGATTTATTTATAAAAATGGAAGGATGGTGCTCTGTCTCAGAATCTCCGTTTCCTAACACTACGGTCAACTCTTGTTATTCATGGTAGTTATGTTGTGTAGATTTGCTGTGAACGCTGACTAAGGAGATGTTGAACTATTGGGGTGGCCAAAAAGTTCGTTTGGGTTTTTCCATACAATGTTACAGAAAACCCCGAACGAACTTTTTGGCTAACCCAATATTATTCCTAAGGGTAAATACAGCCCTAGGTTATTGCAAGCTTCTAGTCACAACAACCAGTCAATGCATTATGTTGCTTTAATGTGTTTTTCTGTTTAGAGACACCTTATTTGACATATACTGTTGATTCATTAACATTGATCTCATGGCCAGCAACACCATAACTCATGCCTGAATGAAGCTTATCTACACATATTTTCTGCATAAAGCACATCACAACCTTTTTGCACTAGGAACACTAGCCAACAATTAAGCATTTTGTTTGGGAGCCATTTTAAACAATAAAATGATCTGTAAATAGCACAAAAATGTGAAAAACATTGCACTAAGTAGATTGCAAAAAAGACACTTGTTTCCAGTGTAAGAGCTGAAACAACTTGGCAGGGTCTTCTTCCTCTAGGCTGGGAACACGTATTGGGCAAGTCAAATTTTTTGCTGCTCTGTGCAGGTCCATGAATGACTGTGAGAGCATGACTATTGATTCTGGAGTTACAAATAAATTCAAATAAATTCTCTCAAGTAGGTGAGTTCACAACAAAGACATCCATGAATAATAAGGATTGACCATGCCTAACAAAAAAATTAGAAAACACTGTTAAAACTTTCACTAACAGAGCCAAACCAAAAAAGGAGCCAAGGGTACCTTTGACTATTTGGGAGTTAGAGGAAGGGGAGTAAAACTTTTATGTTGAAGTTAAGTTTTGTGCATTTCTGTTTCTTAATACTGTTCAATAAAGCTCTCTGAAATTGATCAGATCTTATAAAATTTTAGCCTTTATACGTTTAGGCTACTAAGAACATCGTTCTTAGGTTTGAGTATTCTTTGTGCAAAATAAATCAAGTAGAAGAGAATTGTTGTCTCGTGGAACTGCTGTTCCCTTTTTTTTTCCTTCTGATGACGGTTTGAGTTATTATAAAAGAGGTCATTTTTGAAGAGGAACCTGTTAACAGAATGCTTTTTTGGAGCTATAAATACTTATTGAAGTTGATTTTTGTGAGAAGCTGGATGGAGAGAATTGAGTGTCTGAATTATTCAATGGTAGCAGCAAAACTTGAGCCTATTCTTAATTGATTTAGCCTATCTCTTCTACTAAAATAGGTTCCTGACATGGCAGGCTATCCTCACATTCGTTACATTTCATCAGGCTTGGATGGAACATCATTCAGAGGTCCTTTCAGGGGCAATTTTGAGGTATGTAATAAAATTAATGAAGATATTTGCCACAGTATCCGTAATGCAGAGAGAGAATATATGTAATATTAATATTTACAACTGTATAGGA
Organism: Orcinus orca; assembly: GCF_937001465.1. Classification (NCBI taxonomy): domain Eukaryota; kingdom Metazoa; phylum Chordata; class Mammalia; order Artiodactyla; family Delphinidae; genus Orcinus; species Orcinus orca. The sequence continues at coordinate 99,431,633 of NC_064560.1, read as the reverse complement.
TTGCTGCAGTGGCTGGGGATCAGAAAGCAGTAAAATACCTGAATTTCTGATATTGCTTCTAGGGATTATTATAGAAAAGTTTATAAGTGATATTAATTTTAGTGTCAGAAATTACCCGAGTATTTGAAGAAGAGTAAATGAAAATATCTAATACAGAAGAATGTAGAAATTTATTGAATTAATATAAATATCAGATAAAGAACCATACTATTAAATGTGGGAGAAAAACCTTAATGCTTTTTTTCAAAAATAAATGCAGTAGACTTACGTGCTTTATTGAACCCATGTGATGTTTGTAATACATTAGAATTGAGCAGTAACATTTTCTATATAAATCTACCTTTTGCAATATATCTTGGAAATCAGTACTATCATTTTTTGGACCAATTCATTGTTTTCGATAGCTCTTATATTGTACTGTGTGGATGAATATAATTTAACCATTCTCCTAGAAAATCATTTAGGTTTTTCTAATATTTTCCTACTACAATCGATGCCTAATGCTTTTTGACTAAGCTTAATTTTTAGAGAAGCATTGCTGTAGAAAAATAAACCTAAGTAATTCAGTTTTTCGCTAAATATCTTCTTGTTTGAATTTTCAGGAAGAACAAGTCATTTGAATATGATGTAAAGTTTTTTGGTTTTTAAAAAAATTTATTTATTTTTGGCTGCATTGGGTCTTCGTTGCGGCGCGTGGGCTTTCTCTAGTTACGGCGAGTGGGGGCTACTCTTCGTTGCGGAGCATGGGCTGTAGGGCACACAGGCTTCAGTAGCTGCGGCACACGGGCTTAGTTGCTCCGCGGCATGTGGGATCTTCCTGGACCAGGGCTCGAACCCCTGTCCCCTGCATTGGCAGGCGGATTCTTAACCATTGCACCACCAGGGAAGTCCCTGATGTAAAGATTTGTTTCTTCATGTCAGTTTGGAAGTTGGAGTCATTGGGACTTAGAACTATTGTTTGACCTGTTTCCCTATTTTACTACAATGATTTCATCTTCTACATGCATGCACACATGCTTACTGATGTACATAATACCATGCGGTAATATGCTGCCCTAGTCTGCAAGGATGACTTTGCCATACCACTTCAGTTGGCTGAGAAAAGAATTATAAACAGTCATTTGCCTTACTGTATATATGGCTTTTTGAATACTCTATTTACATTGCAGGTTTATAAATATGGAACTTTATTGCTTTTACAGTATTGACAGTGCTGTTCAAGGAATAATCATCCTGACTTTTAATACTAGTTATTCTTCACCTTCAGGAACTTATTCATTTGGAAGAAAGACTAGGAAATGTCAATCGTGGAGCATCCCAGGGGACAATTGAAAGATGTACATATCCACATAAATACAAAAAAGTAAGAATTTATTTTATGAAACATCTACATTATTATTGAAATGCATAACATTTAATATTATGGACTTCCTTTGAGTTTGTGGAGTCTAGCAACTACATTTTTTTTTTTTTTTTTTTTTTTTTGTGGTACGCGGGCCTCTCACTGCTGTGGCCTCTCCCGTTGTGGAGCACAGGCTCCGGACGCGCAGGCTCAGCGGCCATGGCTCACGGGCCCAGCCGCTCCGCGGCATGTGGGATCTTCCCGGACCGGGGCATGAACCCACGTCCCCTGCATCGGCAGGCGGACTCTCAACCACTGCGCCACCAGGGAAGCCCTACATTTTTTATTATTAAAACAATACATGCATGTGGTTAAAAAAATTGAAAGTATAAAAATATATACTCTGAAGTCTGTTACCCTACTGATCCTAGTTTTCCTTCCCAGAAGAAAAATCATGCTTAAACATTTCTTAGGTATTCTTCCACATATTTTTAATAATATGCATATGTATATATTTTTCTTTCACTTTTAAAAATAAAGGGGATAATATACACACATTTTTGCACATTTTCTTTTCATTCTATATCAGCACCTACAGATGATCCATATTCTTTTTAATCAGTTATACAGAATTCCATCATACAGTAGTACCATAATTTAACTAGTCAGTTATTTTGATGGACATTTAATTGACCTACATTTCTTATATTCTACCCTTATATTCCTTATGTAGTATTACATCTAGAAGTTATGGACTAGGCATGTTAAATAAATTGCTTTCAACAGACAACAGTGTTCTATGCTATAGAGACTAATAAAGTGTGAAATTTCTGTTCATTGTATTTTTCATCCTTTTTCTAAGAGTATTAATGAGGTATTACCATTAAAGTCCTTTCAACTGTTTAAGCTAAATACTATAATTAGCATTAATTTTTTGAATGTTATTTGAAATGTTCATTAGTAAAATAAAGTTTATTTGGCTGTGCTCACGATAGGACAAAAACAGTAAATAGTATTCTAATTGTGGATTAAAAATGATAAATTTCAAGCTAATGAATTTCTGTTACTTTTAATTTTGCTTTTGATGCTGATTATTTAAGGGTCTTACAAGAACACTTAGTTGATAATAGTCACTTAATTCATCCTTTAATTCATGACAGTTTTGCCTGGGAAATAAGTTGTGGGTGAATGTGTGGTTTTGTTTTGTTTTGTTTTTCAAATAAACACAGACTTTACTCAGTTGTTCAATAATGTCATCTCTACTAATAAGGTAACAACTGATTGGTTCTCACAGAGGAAACTGCACTGCAAACAAGATGGGGAAGAAGGGACTGAGGAAGACACAGAGGAAAAATGTACTATCTGTTTGTCTATTTTAGAGGAAGGTGAAGATGTGAGGTAACTAGACACTAATTATCTAAAATCCATTGTCAAAACTGTACAAGATTTTATTTGAAAGTAGACCAGAACCCAAATAAAGATAACTCCTGGCATACCCTGTTACCAGTCTCTGACATGTAGAATTGCCTTCTTATAGTGAGTGAAATAAAAAAGATTAAAGTCTCTGTATTAACAGCAAAGGGGTGTGGATGGGAAATATACTACCTGTTTTGGGGCCACACCAAGACTTGGCCAGGGAAATTTTATGGTCAAAAATGTCTTCTTTAAATCTTGCAGGAAGGAGAATTTGAGAGGTGAGAGGCTTTGGAGGCCAAGACAGATATATTAATGTATTCTCCAGAGCTTAAAGAGGGGGATCCAGATTAGCTCCATGCAGTTTGTTTTACAGCATCTTTTATAAAGTAATCTTGTTCTAAAATTTCCTCTCAGTTTGTAGACTGTTTTCTTCTTGCAACTTTGTGATTTAGGAAATGTTATTATGCTAACCAAATATTAATTTTAGACTTCTCTTTTTATAATCTCTTAAGTTAATTGTTTTGTTCCTATTCTGGTTTTTTCTAATGTAACATAATCCCATATGAAACAAGTTCTATAACATATATAAAAACTGTATAGTAGTTTTGTTGCCCTAGTTTATAAGGAAAACTTTATCGTATTTCTTCAGTTGGCTAAGAGAGAGAAAAATTGTTACAAAAAGTTGTCTACTATACCACATATAAGGTTATTTGAACACTGTATTTCCAGTGAAGATTTATAAATATGGATGATAATTGTTTTTACAATATTGACAATACTGTGCAAGGAATAATTGGAATACCTCTTTTTAGCTATTTTTACAAAATATTAGGAAGTCTGAAATGTATGACAACTCTTAACGGGGGTGGAAGTTGAAATGGACACTTAAGTCAGTAACTTTTATCCTACTGTTACACTTAGATTTAACGTTACCCTGTTATTGCACGGAAGCTTTCTTTATTTCTCAATTTCCAATTGGTAGTGTAGTGTACTAAAGTAAACGTCTCTTTTTAACCTAATTTTAAAAGAGTAGCGTAGAATTAAGTGGATATAACATGAAAACAATATTATTAACCTTTAATCAATCAGGTACTTAAATTTAATATGTAAAGATCCTGTAGACAGAAAATAATATTGCATATTAAGACATTCCTTAATCAGAATGATATGGCTGCTGTATATTTACAACATAATTTCTAAGGCTTTTGAGAGAGAATTAAATGAGATTTTTTTCAAAGTGCTTCACAAATACAATGATTTGATATTTAAAAATGTACTTACAGTATTATGTTACAGGAAACATATTGCCAACTCCAGTGCATTGGCAGCTCATGTAGAGAAGCAAAGCTGGAATAATTGCTAATGTAATTGTTGTTCTTAAAATTCTTGAGATTTTACATAATTTGATTCCATACCTGTGACAGTTAATTATCTTGGTCATTTATACATTATATTGCCCAGAGTATTAACTTAATGTAGGTGTAACTCTTGAGTACAGAGGGGTGTTTTTTTTTTGTTTTTTTAACAGAAGAGAAAAATGTTTAGTAACTTCAGAACATTACTGAATTATTACATGTATCATTTGTTTAAAAATAAATGCCACTACACTTGTCATAAAATTAATTTTTGCTTTTTGTTTTGTTTGCCTATAATAGACGCCTTCCCTGTATGCACCTTTTCCACCAAGTGTGTGTTGACCAGTGGTTGATTACCAATAAGAAGTGCCCCATATGCAGAGTGGACATTGAGGCCCAGCTGCCAAGTGAAAGTTGACACCATGTTTCAGAACTCTTACCCTCCCTCTCATTCCCACCCTCCTGGTACTGCAGTCTACCAAAGATGGCATGACTTACCTGCGCAGATTTGGAAGCCGTGAACTTAGAGTGCTGGCTCTGCTATATGGTACAACTAATGCTAGACCTACAGTTTATGTATACAGTTGATTTTGATGTATTTATAAAAGCTTTTTTTTTTCTAGATTTGACATTTTTCCTGTATCATTTTACTGTATTTTTGCATGGTTCCTTGTATTGCATTTCTTTGCACATATTATGGGCTTGTGACCCTAAACTTGCAGGCAAGATTAGCTGCTTTAGTAAGTAGAATTTCGTGGTCTTTTTGTTTTTTACATAGTACCAGGTCTTGAGAATTACGAATTTTTTTTATCCATTACTAACGTTTAATTTAATCAATCATGTACTTTAGTTTAATGTATAAAGATCCTCTAGAAAATGATAATATTGTGTATTAAGACATTCCTTAATTAGGACAAAATGGCTGCTGTATATTTACAATATGGAGTTCTGAATTAAATACCATTCTTGATACTGGGAACAGAATACAAACCATTTTCAATCAGATGCAGGTGGTATTCACATCACCAGAGTGATCAATAGAAATTTTCTTGGTGTATCCTTTTCCTTTCAGCACAATGCAGATAGAGTTGAATATTGATATCATACATTTAGACTGCTGTTCTGATTGTATTTATCTTTTTCCTACATTGTTTAGAACTTTATTTCCCAGATTCAATTTTTGCTGCTGTGAAACAGCTCTGATGAACACTAAATAGTAATTTCAATTAGCTGGATTGTACATACTTGCAGATTTAACAAAATTTTAGGGAAATTGGAGAAGACATGTAGAATTTTGTTCAGTCTTCTGCTAAGCACGTATATTAAAGATATCTGCTTACATTGATTTTTGTAAACACATTTAGTCAGGATTTAGAATTGCAGTCATCGGCAGGTATCTGTGCATTCATAGAACTTCTAAAGGTCCCAGGATCACTTTTAAAGGGATTTTTATTAGTTTAAAGATAAATAAAGTCAGCTGAATCTACATGTCTCTTGTTTTATTTCTCTTTAAACTTGAAAACAGTAAATCTGCAGATACTGTGAGGCACAAATTATACTGTCAACCTACTGTTGCTCTGGTTTTAGACTCCCACTTCATACATTACCAAGAGTCGATCACTGATTTAAAAATTTTAATTTCTATAGTTAAGATTTACTGCATAATATAGAATATTAAAGTTAAGTTAATGTACTAACATTTCTCCTTTGGAGAAAGTTTTAATCCACTTAAGGATGTGTATTATCAAGATACTTTCATATACAGGATAGCCTAATTTTATTTGTCTAAATATGCTTAATATGCCCCAGATTGCAAATGCATCAGTCAGTAACATCACTGTCTGTATGTGGAAGACATGTTCCCATGGGTCATATGTGAAGATGTCGATAAGCTTGCATTAAGCCACCTGCTTTGTAAGTGGATTGATTAATAAATAACTTATATTTCTATTGTCTTTGTGTTTCATAATTCATTTTTATAAAACTGTTTACACTGAACATCTTGGAATTCAAAACAGTGATCTCACTCAAGTTGACATTTGCATAATTTGATGTTTGTATTCATTCAGTTATGGCTACTTGCCCTTGTTTTGTATTAGTAAATGTTATATCGTAGTAATAGGCAGTATCAGCATGCTTCAACATAGTATGTGTAGAGATGGAGGATGGACTATGGTTTATAAATTTGGATATAAAATAATATATTTAAAAAGAATACTAGGGACTTCCCTGGTGGTACAGTGGTTAAGAATCAGCCTGCCAGTGCAGGGGACACGGGTTCGACCCCTGGTCCGGGAAGATCCCACATGCCGACGGGCAACTAAGCCCATGTGCCACAACTACTGAGTCTGCGCTCTAGAGCCCACAAGCCACAATTACTGAGCCCGCGTGCTGCAATTACTGAAGCCCGTGCGCCTAGAGCTCGTGCTCCACAACAAAAGAAGCCATCTCAATGAGAAGCCCACGCACCGCAATGAAGACCCAATGCAGCCCCCCCCCAAAATTATAATAATAATTTAAAAATTAAAAAAAAGAATACTAGATGATTAAGCTGCTGTTGTAGAAGGGTTGTGGGAGGAGTGGCAAGACAGAATGAGAGAGAGAAAAAGAGAGAGAGAGACTTTGTTTGCCATCTTACTAGGGACAAGAGCTAGTAGCCTGTCTTCAGGTAGCCTGTGATGGATGTAGGACTTTACCACTGGAAAACCCAGGGTCTGTGCCAAGGGGTAAGATGGGGAGAATTCTATACAATGGAGGCCTTCTTCATGCTCCCCAAAACACAAATACAGATAGATTTCTCTCTTTTTTTAATATTATATCAGATTTAGATGCACAACTACCTATTGACCTGTTTAATGATTGCTACTGATTTTTTTAAAATCTAACGTATCATTACTTTAAAATTTATTTTATGCAAGTATTTGTAGCATATACCTGAATTGTTAATGCAGGAGCTTCTTAAGCTACTGCAATTAATTACAGAAAAATGTGATTAGTAATGAACCAAGTGAGAAAGAAAATAATTTTTAGTATTTTAACTTTCTGTGCTTTGTTTTGGTGTCTTCCATATCCTGCTACATCTTATGTCAAAACGAAAATTTCAGTGATAGCTATCCAAATACTTTAAAAACTCTTTTGTCAGCAAATCCTTATGTTCATCGTTGTTAATATGCAAGTGATAAACTGATATTTGAAACATTTTTTTTAATCTGGTGACTTTGTTTAAGCTGCTAGCACATTTCATCATTTGAAATGTTCATCGTTGTTAATATGCAAGTGATAAACTGATACTTGAAACATTTTTTTTATCTGGTGACTTTGTTTAAGCTGCTAGCACATTTCATCATTTGAACCATAACTATTTGACAGAAAACTAGCTCTGTTTTAAAAATGCTATTTGTAATACAAATTAAAATGTAAACGCTGTAGACATTTTGTGATTAGTTTTTCATAAATGGGAATAGCTTAATTTTGTAGAAAATGCATCCTGAATTTTTTTTAACATCTTTATTGGAGTATAATTGCCTTACAATGGTGTGTTAGTTTCTGCTTTATAACAAAGTGAATCAGTTATACATATACATATGTCCCCATATCTCTGATTTTTTTTTAATTTTTATTTTATATTGGAGTATAGTTGATTTACAATGTTGTTAGTTTCAGGTATACAGCAGAGTGATTCAGTTATACATAGACATGGATCTATTCTTTTTCAAATTCTTTTCCCATTTTGGTTATTACTGCATCCTGATTTTTAAAAAATTAATTAGTTTTTTTTGGCTGTGTTGGGTCTTCGTTGCTACGCGCGCGGTGTGCGGGCTTCTCATTGCGGTGGCTTCTCTTTTTGCAGAACGTGAGCTCTAGGCGCGTGGGCTTCAGAAGTTGTGGCACTCAGGCTTCAGTAGTTGTGGCTCGCGGGCTCTAGAGTGCAGGCTTAGTTGTGGCGCACGGGCTTAGCTGCTCCGCGGCATGTGGGACCTTCCCGGACCAGGGTTCGAACCCGTGTCCCCTGCATTGGCACCCCTGCATTGGCAGGAGGGTTCTTAACCACTGCGCCACCGGGGAAGCCCTGCATCCTGATTTCTAATTTAACTTCCAAAACCTCTGGCAACAGTAAATTTTCTTGCTTATTCAAGACTTGACATGTCACAATATTGGATATAGCAATATTGAAATATTTTCTCTCAGTTATAGATTTCACTCATTTCCTTGAATTAAGGGTTATGTCCAAAACAGCTATTTCTTTCTAAGAATATTTTCTTTCTCTCTCCTCTGTATTCTATACAGATTCACAGGCCACACAGTTGATCTTTTGGAGTTTTGAAAAGAATATAGTCTGGTGTCAGACAGACTTGGGCTTAGAATTGTTTACCTCTAAAAAACTTAAGCTTTCTGAGCTTCATCTTTCTTATCTGTAACAGAAATAGTTTGTTATTAGAATTAAATGAGATGAGTGTGAAGAGCTTTGCATATAGCACATACTTAAGAAGATACGTTCTCCCAGTGCTTGCTCATCCCACCCCACCGCCCAAATACCCTTGCCCTTGCTGACAAATGGTAGCATAGCAAGATGCTGAACCATAGATCAGTGTTTGCTGTAATCTTTACTCTTACCCAGTCCAAGCAACGGATTACTAGATAAGAATGAACAATCCTCTTCAGCCCCTCAAATTTTTCTTCTACCAGAGGAATGGAAGATTCCCAGCACATGTTCCTTTGCTTTGAAGTCACATCAGGCACAGTTACCCGTAAAAACCGTCCAATGCTGTGTTTTAGGCAGCTGCTGCCAATAGATCAGACGTGGCACAGGATATGAAACCATTTGCCTCTCTGAGCTAAAATAAAATATTACGGAGAGATTAACAGCTAGAATTTCTCCATCTCTCCTAATTTTCCTTCCCATCAAATTGTGTTATGCAGGGATCTGGTGCCCGTTAAGGATTAATTAAGCACACTGCTGAGCTGCCTTTGTTATTGTATTAGCTGCTTCTAGGCTTATTCTTAGAGAGACCAAGAGTGTGTGGAAGGTGTAGGTTGCCAGGAGAAGCTTTTGATTAGCCCAAAGAAATTGCATGTCTCCTTTAATCCTTTATCATCGCTACCGAGAATGGTTAGATTCACTAAATACTAATTTTCATTGTGTGCTATGCTGAGTCAGTTTTGCTTTAGGTGGTGATATACAGTATGTGTGCAGGGGCGGGGGCGGGGAGCTTTGGAGAGTAAACTTCTACAGATTGTTATTGATATGTTGTGTTACAGAAAGGAAGAGTTTGGCTTCTGCCATTGCCTGTGTAGCTGGTAGCACAGCTCAAGATACTCAGATTTCCAATCTGGCCCATAATATGTGATGCTCCAAACCTGTTATCCTAAGGATTCTGTTTTTTAGGTTCTCAAGAGTTTTCGACAAGGGAATTGGAAGAGATATGGTAAGTCTTCCAGCTTGGCTTTAAAAAGGAATGGATATCTTTATTGAACTGCTATCTAGACTACCGTACTGTTAGTATTTGCTCAGAGAATAAGCTATGGTGTACCTGGGTTCCTAGAACTTTGTTGTTAGCCACACACACCCCAAACCCCAAAGGTTTGTATTACCTATTGTTTGGTGACCCTAAAACTTAGTGGCTTAAACATCAAACATCTTAGTTTCTGTGGGTCAGGAATTTGGGAGCAGCTTAGCTTGGTGCTTCTGGCTCAGGGAGTCTCATGAAGTTACAGTCAAGGTGATAGCTGGGGCTGCAGTCATCTCACGTCATTACTGGGTCTGGAAGATGTGTTTCCAAGATGGCTCACATGGTTGTTGATAGGAGACTTCAGTTCCTTATTGGCTGTTGGCCAAGAGACCCCACTTTCTTGTTATGTGGGACTCAGATGTCTTCACAACAGGGTAGCTGGCTTCCCCAGAGCAAATGACCACAGAGAGAGAGCAAGTAGGAAGCCACAGTGATATTTTTCATCTAGTCACAGAAGGTATACTCTCATTCTTGCCACATTGTATTCATTAGAAACAAGTCACTAAATATAGCCTATATTCAAGAGGAGTTGATTGGGTTCCAACATTTGAAGAAAGGTATAGCAAGAATTTGTGTACACATTTTAAAAACACCACAGTTAGTAACTGTCTTATCCCCTATGTCGAGACCCAGTCTCTAGACATCTTGGACTTCTGTGGCCAAAGATTCTATCAGACTGGTTTCAGTCCTTCCCAGGGCTCTCCATTACATCTGATCCATGGTTCAGCACTAAATCAACTGTGCCCTCAGGAGGTAACCAAATGCCAAAATATCTGGAAATGGCTCAGGCATTCAAGTTGCCCGTGTGAAAAATTTTCCAAGAATAATTTTTTTTTTTTTTTTTGGCTGTGCCACACAGCATGTGGGATCTTAGCTCCCCAACCAGGGTTCGAACCCATGGCCCCCTGCATTGGAAGCACAGAGTCTTAACCACTGGACCACAAAGGAAGTCCCAGAATAATGTTTTTGAGGTTCACAGTTTACAAATAATTATAAATCCTAGCTACTGTGCTATGTTTTCCTAAGCCATGACACCATAGGAAACAGTAAGATACAAGACTTGCAGCAGGGATATCCCTGGTGGTGCAGTGGTTAAGAATCCGCCTGCCAATGCAGGGGACATGGGTTCAATCCCTGGTCTGGGAAGATCCCACGTGCTGCGGAGCAACTAAGCCTGTGAGCCACAACTACTGAGCCCATGTGCTGCAACTACTGAAGCCCACGTGCCTAGAGTCCATGCTGCACAACAAGAGAAACCACCACAGTGAGAAGCCCGCGCACCACAGCAAAGAGTAACCCCCCTCGCCACAACTAGAGAAAGCCTGCATGCAGCAACGAAGACCTGATAACAGCAAAAAAACAAAACAAAACAGACTTCCAGCAAACAAAAAAAGCTTATTTGGTGCAAGGATTGAGAATACTCCCAGGTAAGTATATCTGTTACCTATTATGTAACAAACCACACCAAATCTTAGTGACTTAGACACAATATTTATTTGGTCATCACTGTACAATATGGGCAGGGCTGGGCAGGAACTGCTCATATCTCAGTGTGGTGTGACCACTGGGTTCTTCATGTGACTGTATTGAGTTGGGAGCTCTACTGGGATGGAATGCCAGTGTGGCCTCCCTTAGATGTCTGATGCTTTAGCTAGGATGGCTGGGACAGCTGAAGACTCACTGGGCATCTCTCTCTCTTTTTTTTTTTTTAATTAATTTATTTTTGGCTGTGCTGGGTTTTCGTTGCTGCGTGCAGGCTTTCTCTAGTTGTGGCGAGGGGGGCTACTCTTCATTGTGGTGTGCGGGCTTCTCATTGCAGTGGCTTTTCTTGTTGTGGAGCATGGGCCCTAGGCACACGGGCTTCAGTAGTTGTGGCACGTGGGCTCAGTAGTTGTGGCTCGCGGGCTCTAGAGCGTAGGCTCAGTAGTTGCAGCTCACGGGCTTAGTTGCTCCGCGGCATGTGGGATCTTCCCGGACCAGGGCTCGAACCTGTGTCCCCTGCATTGGCAGGCAGATTCTTAACCACGGCACCACCAGGAAAGTCCCTGGGCATCTCTCTTGATGTGGTCTCTCTAGTGAGGGAGAGCTAGACTTCTTTACATGGTGACTCAGAACTCTAAGAAAGAAGAAACTGCCAGGCTTCCTAAGACCTAGGCCTGGAACTGGCACAGTGTCATTTCTGCCATATTCTGTGAGTCAAAGCAAGGCTAGCCCAGATTCAAGGGGAGGGGAAAAAGACTATACCTATTAATAGAAGTAGCAGCAGCAAAAAAAAAAATTGTGACCATCTTTAATTAATCACAGTAAGGTAAAACAAGTGCCATTGCTGTGGTATAATTCCTAGTACAAACTTCCTGAACACATTTTTCCCCCCAAGCCAAAGTTTAGCATATGGAGAAGTCATGTGTGCAAATGGTTTATTTTCTCAAGTGTGATCATGAGAGGAGGAATCAGTGGTGGAGGAACTTTGACTTCCCCACACTGATGTTTGAGAAAAAGAAACTTATGTGATGGAGATATTTTTGTTCCTTTGACTGCCATATCTTTGTGTAATTTAGAAATTCTTTCTGCAGTGTTCTTTTTTTTTCTTTCTTTTAAATTTAATTTATTTTTTGGCCGTGTTGGGTCTCCATTGCTGCGTGCGGGCTTTCTCTAGTTGTGGCTAGCAGGGGCTACTCTTCGTTCCAATGCGTGGGCTTCTCATTGCAGTGACTTCTCTTGTTGCGGAGCATGGGCCCTAGGCGTGCGGGCTTCAGTAGTTGTGGCTCGTGGGCTCTAGAGCTCAGGCTCAGTAGTTGTGGTACACAGGCTTAGTTGCTCCGTGGCATGTGGGATCTTCCCAGACCAGGGTTCGAACCTGTGTCCCCTGCATTCGCAGGCAAATTCTTAACCACTGCACCACCAGGGAAGTCCTGCAGTGTCCTTGATAGATGGTTATTGTGAAAGTTAATTTCATGTGTCAATTTGACTGCACCATTGAGTGCCCAGACGTTTGGTGAAACATTATTCTGGGTCTATTTTGGGGGGTGTTTTCTAGATGAGATCAAGATTTGAATCTGTAGTCAGTGTAAAGCAATCTCCTTAATGTAGGTGGGCCTCATCCAATCAGTTGAAGGCCTGAATAGAACGAAAAGACTCTCTTCTCCTCCTCCCACACCCCATGAGTAAGGGAGAATTTCTCCTCTTCACTGCTTTCAAGTTGGGACATTGTTTTTCTCTCTGAGTGTCTCTGCGCTCAGACTGAGACATGGGCTCTTCCTGGGTTGCTAGCCTACCAGCCTTGGACTGGAACTACACCATTGGCTCTTCTGAGACTCCAGCTTGCAGACTGGAGATTGTAGGACTTGTTAGCTTCCATAATTGTGTGGGCCAATTCCCTATCTATCTGTCTATCTCTGAAGAACCCTGACTAATCCAATTATGCCCATGGTTATATTCTTCCAGGGATGATGAGGTCACTACTTACTGAAGAAGTACATTTCTTTTGTAAACAGTTAAAATCATTAATTCTTAAAAAAAATAATTCTGTTCCTTTGGTAGATGTTCCTATAAGTCATAGGGTCCTATTCTGTATTTTGGAGCAATGTAAAAATAAGTCTGGTTTCTTGCTATATGCTAGCTCTTCAGATACTATAGGACAGCCATCTTCATTTATTTGTGTCTTCTCAAAGTGGAATATCCTTAGAACCCTTTTGTTTAGACTGGATCTTAAGCCTCTTACCTATTCTTGTCACCATTTTCTGGATATTTCTAGTTTATAAACATTCCTCAAAATATGATACCTATAAGTAATCATCACTCTGGCTGTGGCCTGAGCATTAAAAAGTATGGAATTAACCTGAACTCACTCATGCTAATGAGTTAGGTCTTGGAATAGTGGTATTTTCCAAGGGTGCACAGGTTTCCTAAAGGAAAGGTGTGGAAATGGAAAGAATAAGAACAAATTGAAAAAGGAATACAAACTGAAGGGAAATGAGACACAGTCTGCACTCTACCGTCTGTGTGAGAGTGGGATTGGCTGTCATGTCCCAGTAGGCCTGCACACCCCACAGGCACAGTTTAGCCCAGAATGGGGGCAGTTACTGAAAAGCCAGCTTGATACGCCAGTTGGGACATTCTCTGCATTCTGTAGCTCCTCAAGATTCCACCAAAGCTGATTAGGATATGACACAAAAATTAAGAGTGTCTTACAATGTTTATCTGGTATAACAGAGAACAGGAAATGCATGAATAATCGAACAGCATAATATTAAAACTCTCGAGTCAATGGTTTATTATCCTCAACAGAACTTTTACTTTTTTACTCACTTTCTAAGGATGAGTAAATTCTATTGTTATCCTTTCATGGACCTTATATTTTAAGCACCATGAGGGCAGGGACCTAGTTTTTAATGCCCTCTTGCTTATACAAGGCATTTAGTAGATTAAAAGAACAAAACAAAAAACAAAAATAACTTGAATAATCTGCAAGCTTGAGGTCCAGATTTTAGAGACTCATTTTGAGTGGAGGCTCATGAAGGTACTAGAAAGGTCTTTCTACCTCTGTGGGTCTCCCTGCTACTGAGCAGACTTACAGGCCCTAGACTGGGACATACCCATGCACCCTGCCCAGCCAGCAACAGATAACCAGGCTACCTTCATGGGATAGATAACGGTTACATATTGGTCAAGGTGAAAGTAGTAGGTCAAGATGGATGCAAGCAAGGCAGAGAAAAAAGTCTTTCTTTTTGTAAGAAAAGTGACCTGCCCCTACCCCCAAAGAAATTAGCATTGAAAGTTACTTATTTGGGGTAACATTTGAAAGAAAATTTTAACCTAACCACTCAAAACTTTTAAGTTACCTTGCAGTTTTTTCCCCTTGTCATCCATATTTAGTCATTTATCAAGGTTCTGTCATTTCTTCAGTAATGCCTCTCATACCTGTTTCCATTTTTTTATTCTCTACACTCATCCGAGTCAGATTTTTGTTACGTCTCACCTGGGAAAACTTTTTCCATAGTCCATTCTTCGTGCTGCCTCCAGGGGTCAGCTTTCTAAAACAAAGTTCTAACCAAGTCATTATCCTTCTTAAAAACGTTCCGTGATTCCTCATTTTCTGGATCTTTTTCAGCTTTATCTTTAACATTCCTATAATCCAGATGCCTCAGACTGCTTTGTTTTTCCACAGATTTATTCTCATTGTTTCTACTTGAATGCCTTTGCCATCTCTGCTTGCCAAAATCTAACCCTTCCTTTAAAAGCTCAAATGTCCGCTTCCTAGTAAGCCTTCCTTCACCTATCCCTGTTTTGAATTAATCATATTATTTGTGCTCAATATTTTATGGGTTCTGCCTCTTAAAATACTTTTGTTCCTATTTGTCTCCCCTTCCTCGTTTTGAACTTGAGGGCATGGCTTGCACTTTATCCTTCTCTCTGTTCCCTGCAGTGCCTTGCAAACACTGACATTTTAATTTTAATATGGCAAATTTATCTTCTAGGTAGTTAAGAGAGAAAAGAAATCAGGAAGAGGTAGGCAGTTAGGGTAGGGGACAGAAATGGGATAAGAGCAACTGAGGGAGAGAACATGGTAGTAATTAGGAAGATAGCTGGGTTCTGATAAAAATCAGCTGGTGAAAATCGTAATTTGTTTATTGTCTCATTCACAATTAATGATGTATAAGTTAAACTGGGCCCTTTATGCTTCCACTGTGATCTGGAACAACAGCTGCTGAAAGTCACCAAAAACAGAAATAGAAAAGCATTCTTCAAGGATATAGAAACCATGACCATGAGCTGAGCTTTTGGACTTTTATGATAATCTAGTGCATAACCCACATAAATCCTAATAAAAATTCAACAATAAATAAGCACTTTATTTGTTCTAGGCACAGAACCAACACCCCTGCCCTCCTGTAGCTTATAATCTAGCATGATTGATCAAATGAAGCAGCTCGCTGGGTTGAGCTTGAGATGGTCCTAGTGCCTGTTGATGGCACTTCTAGGAGAGCTGTGAGGTTTCCAGCTCTGACCTGACCCAGGACAGTTTTTGCCTCCTGAAGTTCTTGAGTTCTGCATCAACAGTGGCTATCTGACTGTGAAATTTTCCCACTGGGGGAAGGTCCTGGAAGTCTGAGGGAAAGAATCCCAGGAACAGGAGAAAAAGGTGGGTAGCTGAATAAGAAATTAGAAGTGAGGAAGGTCTGACAAACAGCAATCAAATCTCTGGAGATTCAGGATAGTCCTGACAGCCAAGAGTGTAAGACTCTACCCCAGACTGAGGAATCTTGGTGTCAGAAAAGAAGAGTTCCCGTTTGGCACTCCAGGACCTAAACATTTGTGTAGGAATCTCAGAATCTGTCTCTCTGACTTTCTGTCTCAGACGTCCTTTCGTGGGGTTGGAAGACACTAGGCAACACCTACCTTGAAGTCCAATAACTCCTGCCAAACCAAGCTACTCACCTTGTCTCCAGTCATGCTGGTCGAATATTGGTCTGTGCTTTTGCTTGGGGTGCTCTCTATGCCCGCAATATTCTCCCTTCACTCCATATCCGCCCCATATGCATACCTTTTTGAAGCAGTACTTGACCAAGAAATGAGAATAAAGTGTATTGATCATGTAGAATTTTACCATAATGTAAAGGGCCATTGGCCTTCAGGAAATTTATCCTTGGTTAATTTTCTATTTGATTCCCTTTGATGACTGTTTCACGCTTTTCCCACTCTTTCTGCCAAATGTAGAGAGGACAATGGTAAATACGGTGGAAAGAGCACAGGCTTTGCAATCAGACTTGAGTAGCAACTCTAGCTCTGAAACCTATGAGGACTGTAATCACAGTCCAAGACATAGAACTGTTCTGAGCCTTAGTTTCTTCATCTGTTAGATTGAGATAACACATGACATGTTAATTAGACTCATTGTGGTGATCATTTTGCAATATATACAATGTTAAATAATTAGGTTGTACACCTGAAACTAATATGTATCAATTATACCTCAATTTAAAAAATGACCCCAGGGCTTCCCTGGTGGCGCAGTGGTTGAGAGTCCGCCTGCCGATGCAGGGGACGCGGGTTTGTGCCCCGGTCTGGGAAGATTGCACATGCTGCGGAGCGGCTAGGCCCGTGAGCCATGGCTGCTGAGCCTGCGCGTCCGGAGCCTGTGCTCCGCAACGGGAGAGGCCACAACAGTGAGAGGCCCCCATACCGCAAAAAAAAAAAAAAAAAAAAGACCCAGAAAAACTGGGATAATACTATCAATAAAGATTATGAGGACTCTATGAGAAAGTTTATTTAAATTAGAATATAGGAAGAGTGATCAATAAATGTTACCTAAGACAGGAGGGAACAAGAAATAAAAATATAGAAGGACTACAATGCATTGAACAAGAGATTGAATCAAAAAGTTTATTTGTAACGTTCTAGGTTAGTTGCAGTGAGGGATAAACCATAAGAAATAGTACTTCTATTTTAAATGAAAACATAATATGTCTAATATGGATTAAATTTCAGGTTTAACCATGTCAAATCAGTTAATAAAAGCACTTTACCATTCTTAACATTTCTGTTTACAAAGACCTGAGAGGTGGTAAGGATTGTTTTATAGTTGTAGCTTTTGATAACACCACCAATATTATAACAATAAAGCAAAAATATAATTATACTCACAACCCCAGTGCACAAAACATCTATTGGGTTGGCCAAAAGGTTCGTTTTTTTCTGTAAGATGGCTGTAGTAGCACTTAGTTGTCTTTAACTTCATTCATAATAATTTTGTTAGATTGTATGTGACATCTATCATATCCACGTGCATTTGAAAAAAGACATCAAATTTGGTGTATTTTTGTGTAGCCATTTTAATATTGAAGACGGAAGAAAAAAAGCAACATTTTCAGCATATTATGCTTTATTATTTCAAGAAAGTTAAAAATGCAACCGAAATGCAAAAAAAGATTTGTGTAGTGTATGGAGAAGTGCTGTGACTGATCGAACGTGTCAAAAGTGGTTTGCGGGGCTGAGCCCGGCGCGCCGCGCTTGAGTGGCCGTTCCTCCGCCAACGAGTGGCGAGGGCCCGCGGAGCGCGGACTCCGGGCGCGCCGGCCATGGCTCCCTGGGCGGGGGGCCGAACTCTTGGCGCTGAATCCGCTGCGTGCCGTGTGGCTCACGCTGGCCACGGCCTTCCTGCTGACCCTACTGCTGCAGCTCGTGCCGTCTGGCCTGCTTCCGGGCTGCACGCTTTTCCAGGACCTGATCTGCTATGGAAAAACCAAGGAAGGGGGGCCGTCGCGACCGGCCGCCTGTCGGGCCTTTGATGTCCCCAAGAGGTATTTTTCTCACTTCTATATCATCTCAGTGCTGTGGAATGGCTTCCTGCTTTGGAGCCTTACTCAGTCTCTGTTTGTGGGAGCACCTTTTCCAAACTGGCTTCATCATTTACTCAGAATTCTTGGGGCTGCGCAATTCCGAGGGGGTGAGCTCGCGCTGTCTGCGTTCTTAGTACTAGTGTTTCTGTGGCTACACAGCCTACGAAGACTCTTCGAGTGCTTCTATGTCAGTGTCTTCTCCAATGCCGTGATTCACGTCGTGCAGTACTGTTTTGGACTTGTCTACTATGTCCTTGTCGGCCTGTGTTGAGCCAAGTGCCAATGGACGGCAGGAATGTCTATGTGATAGGGAAAAATCTCTTGATGCAAGCTCGGCGGTTCCATATCCTCGGAATGATGATGTTCATCTGGTCGTCTGTCCATCAGTATAAGTGTCATGTCATTCTCGGCAATCTCAGGAAAAATAAAGCAGGAGTGGTCATTCACTGTAACCACCGAATCCCTTTTGGAGACTGGTTTGAATACGTTTCTTCCCCTAACTACTTGGCAGAGCTGATGATCTACATTTCCACGGCTGTCACCTTTGGTTTCCACAACTTAACTTGGTGGCTCGTGGTAACATATGTCTTCTTCAACCAGGCCCTGTCTGCTTTCCTCAGCCACAAATTCTACAAAAGCAAATTCGTCTCCTACCCGAAGCACAGGAAAGCTTTCCTACCATTTCTGTTTTAAGATAATCTCAGTTATGAGGAATGCACACCAGGTGACAGTTCCAATTCCCAAGGACAATGAAGTCTAGAGACCAAAGTGCAATTTCTGTAGAACTGTTTAAAACTCTCTGGTCCATTTCTGTTACCAGAAGTCTTCAGTGCATGAGCAAAGCAATACCACTCAAGAAAATGAGTCTTGGGACTTCCTTGGCAGTCCAATGGTTAAGGCTCCACACTTCCACTGCAGGGGGCATGGGTTCGATCCCTGGTTGGGGAACTAAGATCTCACTTGCTGCTCAGCGTGGCAAAATAAATAAAATTTTTTTAAACAATGGAAGAAATTGAGTCTTCAGGGAAGAAATACTTCTGGCAGACCTGGGAGTGCTATGTCTGCTTTCTAAGATGCTTTATAAAAGCAACCAAATGCTAAAAAGTAGATGAGACTTTTCCAAGCTGCTTCAGAAACAGACTAATCAAGAATATACAAACAGCTTCAAACAAACACACACACAGTGGAAGAGATAAGGTCATCTGTGGCTTTGTTTTTGCTACAGACAAATTAACTAGACTACACAATAAGCAATATAGCAGATGCTCAGTAACTGCTTGTTGCATATCAGTCAAAGCTGAATAGCCTTTGAAAATAACAACAATGTATAATTTCACACCAATGGATTCTGGGAAAAGTGAGTTGATTGAAGTTAGCTTATACTTATTACCACAAAGATTTCCAGCTATGTAACCATCAATAGTCATTTCCCCCTCAAATCATAGCCTAACAAAGTTTGAAACCTTATTTTATTTAATATTTTTTTTGACATCCCTTTCTAGGGAGTACCTTAAAAGTGTAAGCATCTGAAATAAAATATTTTTATATTTATGCATAAAAAAAGTGGTTTGCGAAGTTTGGTGCTGGAGATTTCTTGCTGGATTATGCTCTTTGGTCGGGTAGACCAGTTGAAGTCAATAGCAATCAAATCGAGACATTAATTGAGAACAATCAACGTTATACCATGTGGGAGATAGCAGACATACTCAAAATATACAAATCAAGCGTTGAAAATCATTTGCATATGTTCATCGATTTGATGTTTGGGTTAAGGGAAAAAAACCTTCTTGACCGCATTTCCACATGTGATTCTCTACTTAAATGTAATGAAAACGTTCCGTTTTTAAAACAAAATGTGACGGGTGATGAGAAGTGGATACCGTACAGGGACTTCCCTGGTGGCGCAGTGGTTAAGAATTCACCTGCCAATGCAGGGGACACGGGTTCGGGCCCTGATCTGGGAAGATCCCACATGCTGCGGAGCAACTAAGCCCGTGAGCCACAACTACTGAGCCCGTGTGCCGCAACTACTGAAGCCCACGCACCTAGAGCCTGAGCTCTGCAACATGAGAAGCCACCGCAATGAGGAGCCTGTGCACCGCAACGAAGAGTAGCTCCCACTCGCCACAACTAGAGAAAGCCCACATGCAGCAACGAAGACCAAACGCAGCCATAAATAAATTAATTAATTAATTTAAAAAAAAGTGGATACCGTACAATAATGTGGAATGGAAGAGATCATGGGCAAGTGAAATGAACCACCACCAACCACACCAAAGGCCGGTGTTCATCCAAAGAAGGTGATGGTGTGTATATGGTCGGATTGGAAGGGAGTCCTCTATCATGAGCTCCTTCCAGAAAACCAAACGATTAATTCCAACAAGTACTGCTTCCAGTTAGACCAATCGAAAGCAGCACTCGATGAAAAGCATCCAGAATTAGTCAACAGAAAACGCAGAATCTTCCATCAGGATAATGCAAGACTGCATGTTTCTTTGATGACCAGGCAAAAACTGTTAACAGATTGGCTGGGAAGTTCTGATTCATCCACTGTATTCACCAGAATTGCACCTTCAGATTTCCATTTATTTTGGTCTTTACAATATTCTCTTAATGGAAAAAATTTCAACTGCCTGGAAGACTGTAAAAGGCACCTGGAACAGTTCTTTGCTCAAAAAGATAACACGTTTTGGGAAGATGGAATTACGAAGTTGCCTGAAAAATGGCAGAAGATAGTGGAACAAAAGGGTGAATACATTGTTCAATAAAGTTCTAGGTGAAAATGAAAAAAGTGTCTTTTATTTTTACTTAAAAACCAGGCACTTTTTGGCCAACCCAATACTTTCCCTTCCCAATACTCCTTCACTGAATATCTAATTTTTAGTTATAGGACAATGGATACACTAACATCTTCCCATGCCACGTAGTAGCTGCAATTATTTGTTTTACTAAAGAGCAGGTTTAGAAATGTTAGATCAAGGGAAGGAATTTAATTCAGATCACTTCATTTAAGGGTCATTAGTACCCCAGTAACAGAGAGAGAAACCATTTTTTAGAGTAGAGCAGGAGTGATGGGAAAACTTGCTCAAATTGTTAGATGGAGCCTATCATCAGAAGTCATTTCACTACCTTTACTGTGGGCCTTGGACCCTTTCCTTTCCTCTCTCCTTTCCCATTCCTCTCACTTTGTCTTTCCTCTTTTCTGGTCTTAACGCGAGCCTCTCACCCTGCTGCCCAAGGCTGGATCACACTTGTCTTTCTCATTTTAAAATCTTTTGCTCATCATAAGATAATTTATTCGACGAATATTTATTGAGCCCGATCACAACCCACACGAAACAATGTGCTAGGTGCCGGCAACACAATGGAGAGCTTACATGAATCACGAGTCACACAAATTGCATTTATCATTTTTTTCCCCCTCTCCTAGGAATCTTAGCTTCTGAATAAACACCACAATTTCCATTCCTTAAGCACACGTTTGAGTCTCAACCACCTAACACAGTGCAGCCCTAAACCAACCAGAGGCGCCTGTTCCCCAACCCAGGCAGGCCAACCCTACCTAAACTCGAACGCGAAATTTCCGGAAGAGAAATAATGGTCAGAAATGGCATTTCCAGGGTGTTCCTTAGTACCAACTTCCGCCCACCCAGTACAAACGTAGACATCCGTAATCCGTAGACATCCGTTGACATCCTCGTCAAAATTCAGACAAGGCGTCCTACGTCTGCTTTCCCAACGAGGTATTTCATTTTTGTTTATTTTAGGGCTGAGATTTTTAAAAAGACAGTAGGCAGGAAAAATACCGGTTGTTATGACAACCAAACGGGGCTGGATAATTCAGCCAATCAGCCTACGGGAATGTCTCCTACTTAGCCAATGGGAAGAGGGCGCCGTACGTAGGGCCGCCCAATGGGGGCGCGAGCGGCGCGGTATTTGAATCCTGGAACTCGGCGACTTCACGAAGATTTCCAGCGGTGCGGGCTCGGAGGCAGTCCTAACGGCGCCGGGGAAGCTAGTGCTCTCTGTTTCCAGTCCGCGTCTCTCCCTGGGCCGGGCTGCCACTCTTGCCTGTCCCGTCCCTCATGGCGCTGCTCCGACGCCCGACGGTGAGTGGGCCGGCGACCCCCAGCGCAGGCCTGGGCCTCGGCCGCGCAGCGCCCTCGGCCGCCTCGCTTCTCTCTCTCCTCCGCTCCGAGCTTCTTCGTCCCAACCTGCGCCGCTTTCCCCTTCTTGCGGGCGGCCCGGGCCCTGCGGCCTGTCCTATCCGCTCCGGCCGGCTTCTCCCCGCCTCGCTTCCGCTCCTCCGGGTCCCGGCTCCTGGCCTGGCCGTCCCTGCGCTGGGGTGGGGGAAGTGTGGGAAAGCGCCTCGGGGGTGGCAGTTGTCAAGTGAGCCCCCGGAGCACTGGGCCTAGGACGCGGCGAGCGATCCCCGAGGGCGCTTTGTTGTTAGAGAGTTACAGCTGCTTGGGGTTTCCTTCCTCTCTTCTCAAACTCCTTGCCAGCTAAGGGATCCGTGGTGAGGGTAGGGAGATGGACTGAAGAAATTCCGCAGCCTGTGAAGTGTTCTAATGTTTGATCAAGCAACAGCTGTGGTTGTTTTTCAGGTGTTTTCACTTCTCTTTTATTAGTTTCCTATTTATTTCTGCACACGAAGTGTTACAAGGCTAAGTTCACTAATGTATGCGTTTGTCCCTTTAAAAAAGTAATTTCTTTACTCAAGTGCAATAGAGATTTTGCATATAATTTGGAGCAATATGGCAGACTGAGAGAAGGGTCCAAATTCATTTATTTCGTCTTTGCAAAAAACAAAGTGTTAATGGTATTTTGGATTTTTTTCTGTGGGTTTGAATTGTACCTGGATCTACTTTTTTCTTTGCTGAAAAATAGAGGGCACTGACACACCTGAGCTCCATTCTCCTGGCTGTAGGGTTGTTAAAAGCTGGGGATTTCCCCTTCCAGATGGCTTAATTTAGATTACCAGGCTTCAACCCATAAGAATTGAACTTTGAAACACTTTTTAAACATCTCAGGAACTGCTGGAAAAATTGAACAGTGTGACTTTTGAGAATCCTAATAATAATAAGTTGATTACACTCGGTATTTAATTGTAACCCTTTTATGAATCTGAGTCAAATTGATAAGTAATTTTTGTCTAATCTATCCCATCGGGTGCTTTCATAGTCAAATTCTGTCTATTCAAGTAAGGCTTGAGTTTTTCCCTGCCCCTCTGTCTATCCTGGTAGGTCCATTCAAACCCCCTGTTGGGAAATTTTTTAAGATTAAGACCCCCCCCCCCCAATTTTCAGGGATAGTACATGCTGGTTTTTTTCTCATGAAATGTTTATCACATATAATCAAATAAACTTTTTTGTGTGAATTGTTTTTACTAACAAGTTTTGTTTCTAAGGACATTCTGTCTAAAGCAGGTTAAGGTCAACTAACAATTTTTTTTTTTTCGGTATGTGGGCCTCTCACTGCCGTGGCCTCTCCCATTGCGGAGCACAGGTTCCAGACGCGCAGGCTCAGCGGCCATGGCTCACGGGCCCAGCCGCTCCGCGGGATGTGGGATCTTCCTGGACCCGGGCACGAACCCGTGTCCCCTGCATTGGCAGGCGGACTCTCAACCACTGCGCCACCAGGGAAGCCCAACTAACAATTTTTATTTCATACAATTCAAACTTTCAATTTGAGATAAAACTATTTTACCCACGAAAACTATTTTCTTTCTAAATATTCCTAATAAAATAGAGAGTACATGCTATGGCACCCTCATGGCTAAAAAGCTGTATCTCTAAAGATCTTGTCTACCTGAGTACTTCTTATTTCTAGCATGGCATAAGAATCAAAGCTAGTTTAGGTTTTAAACATCTGGTTTTTAAACAGCTTTTTTTTTTTTTAAAGCAGAAACCACACTTTAAAAAAAATTTTTTTTATTTAGTTTATTTATTTATTTTTGGCTGCGTTGGGTCTTCATTGCTGTGCGCGGCATTTCTCTAGTTGTGCCGAGCGGGGGCTACTCTTCATTGCGGTGCGCAGGCTTCTCGTTGCGGTGGCTTCTCTTGTTGTGGAGCACGGGCTCTAGGCGCGCAGGCTTCAGTAGTTGTGCTCCGCGGGCTCTAGAGCGCAGGCTCGGTAGTTGTGGCGCATGGGCTTAGTTGCTCCGCGGCATGTGGGATCTTCCCGGACCAGGGCTCGGACCCGTGTCCCCTGCATTGGCAGGCGGATTCTTAACCACTGTGCCACCTGGGAAGCCCAAAACAGCTTTTTAGTATTGTGTCTTAATTGCACTTGTTACTCTTCTCTGTCAAGGAAATTTTTTAAATAGATGCCATTAATATCCAGGGATCTCTGACAAATGATGTGGGTACCATATGAGAAATGATCACTTATCTGTGAAGCTCTTAGTGGGATTTTTTAAAAATAGATAAGGTGGAGTGATTTGCCTAATTTAGAGTGATGTTATAAATCACAAATAGCATTTTTAGACTTCCTAAAATGTACCTTTTCCCTCTCGCAGATAGATCTCAGCATATTCACCTTTCCTGAATCAATTCTGACACTAGCAAAGTATTGTAAATGATCTCAACTCTTCAGTAATTTTTTTCCTTTTTTTTTTTTTTTTTTTTTTTAGGTGTCCACTGATTTGGAGAATACTGACACGGGAGTTAATTCTAAACCTAAAAGCCATGTGACTATCAGGCGGGCAGTTTTAGAAGAAATTGGAAATCGAGTTACAATCAGAGCCACACAAGTAACTAAGGTAACAACTGTGAGAACTGTACCTGCACACCCTAGGCTGATTCTGTAGAGCACTGAGGGGCAACACTGGCCCTCTTGCCCTATTCACATTTCTTTTCCCTTTTAGAAAGCTCAGAACACTAAAGTACCTGTTCCACCCACCAAAACAACAAATGTCAACAAGCACCTGAAACCTACTGCTTCTGTGAAACCAGTGCAGATGGAAGTGTTGGCTCCAAAGGTAGGAAGTTCTGAATTTACAAACATACTTAACGAAGTAGGCTGTTTGGGGCTAGGATATAAGGGTACCTTTACTGTCAGTGCAACTTTTTTTTTTTTTTTTTTTTGCGGTACGCGGGCCTCTCACTGTTGTGGTCTCTCCCGTTGCGGAGCACAGGCTCCGGACGCGCAGGCTCAGCGGCCATGGCTCCCGGGCCCAGCGGCTCCGCGGCATGTGGGATCTTCCTGGATTGGGGCATGAACCCGTGTCCCCTGCATCGGCAGGCGGACTCTCAACCACTGCGGCACCAGGGAAGCCCCTCAGTGTAACTTTTGAAGAACAGTGATAGCTAGAGCTCTACTTTAAAACAACAGTGTAGAAAATGAACATACACATCTTTTCAGTGATGGTACCTTAATATAATATCATGACCTTGAATAACAAAGTTAACTACCTTAATACCCAAATAAATTTAGTGATCTCAGAGGAAAATTTGGTAGGTTTTATTAAAATAACTCACTATAAGAATGAACTTGTCCATGAAGATGGTGGAAGCTTACAATTCTGAGACCTTCACTCATGGAAGAACAAAGTAATGCCAAACTTCTGTGTTGATAGATTGTAGTCTCCGTGACTGGGTAGCTCAACTGAAGTTAGAATGCTAATGGACCCACTGGCCTGTTCATCTTCCACCATGTTCTAGTTCATGCATGCTCTCATTCATAGATTACACACATTCATATAATTACAATGAAGCAAGCACTGTTGTAGGTGCTGAGAATACAACAATGACCACTTCACACTTTCTAGCTCAAAATATTTATATATTATTGTATGTTTGAAATTAAAAACATTGAATATGTTTGAGAAACAGGTGAGTACTTACTATACACATCCAATTGTGTTAAGGCTGATAAAGAGACATCTTGCCTTGAGGAGACTTATCCAGAAGGGGCATCTGTACCCGAAAATTAGATATATAATCCGAGGGCATGCTGCTAGGTGCCCATGGGCAATGGATGACTGAATGCAGGGTGCATCTAAAGGAGGGAGAGAATCTTGAGGGATGGAGTGGTCTGGGGAAACTTCCTGGAGTAAGTGGGATTTTTAAGGATAGGAAGAAGCTGATAGGAAGGGGCACCTTTTGGGGGAACAAAGCAGCAATAGGAATCAAGGCACCAAAAAGGGAATAGGCCTATAAATTATGTCCTTTGGGGCAAAGAGTCAGCAAGTCTAAATTGGGTCAGATGGTTTGTGTGAGGAAACAGGAAAAAAGTTGGGAAGAAGGTTGCAGCTGGATTTGAAGGCCTTGGAATTTGGATTTTATCCCATTAGGCAGTGAGGAACCTGTAGAATGTTTTGAGGAGGAGAGACCTGATGTAAGCAGTGCAGGGTGGCCATGGAAGGGACGTTAATTAGGTGGTACTGCAGTTTTCTAAGCAAGGGCTGATGGGTGTCATGAACGAGCCCATATCTCCCCTAAGTGGACATCCACATACCAGTATCTATACGGGTGCTAAGAAACAACCTCAAATGTGTTGGGATGTACCAGAACTCCTTTCAGACACATCATCCTGTATTCAGAAGGAATTCTTTGGCTATGTTGCTTGGAGTGGAGGAGTGAGAAGCTTAAGCACTTGAGTATTTAAGGAACCATTTATGGAATAAATTAATAAAATATAGGAAATTCAGGAGATTGAGGTAGCTTTGGGGAAGGTGTCTCATTTGGATTTAGACTTGTTGAGGTAACAGAGAGACAGCCAATGGGAAATGCATTTGGAAATGGGCCAGCAATATCTGAAGGAGAGGGCTCCAGCCATTCACAGGTATTTGCAGAAGCTTATTATCATGCAATTTTTGGAGAAAACAGTTTTTTGCTGACTCATGAGGCTTTGGCAGACTGAGTAGTTTGAAGGAAGGAAGAAGGCTTTTTACTAGCCTCTTGTTTGGTGGGTACTGGGGAAACAAGGTGAGTGAACCACTGACTGTCCCCAGGAAGCTCCCAGTCAAGTCGAGAATGTCAGAGTGAAAGCATGCACTATAATACCCTGTAGCAGAGGTAGATGCAAGCTTAGGAGATGTACTGGGGAGTGGCAGCTAGAAATTCTGATGAGGTTTTAGATTTACAGATTTGATTGAAACACTAAATTTGGTGATAGTCATTATTCAACTATAAGAATCTTTTATGGGCTAACTTTCCCTAAAACAAAAACTATATATAAAAGAAAACGAGCACAATTATTCATATTTAAAAAAAATAGGGTGCCTTTTATTTTTAATTACACAAGAAACATGCATAAATAAGCAAGACAATACAGAAATAGAGTACATAGAATAAAGGGTCAGTTCATTTTAACTATTCTCCCTACCCCCAAAATTCCACTCCACTGCATTCCCTAAAGCTAATCATGGTAACTGATTTTGCCTTTCCACAACTGAGTATGCTTTTGTACACACGTGTACACAGTCATTGCTATAAATCATGAACTGTCTGTTTGGAATCAACAGTTTTTCTTGGAGTCCTTCCTTATTGCACTTAATTGACATTGTTTATCTATTATAAATTTAGTAAATAAAGGAATTTTGTGTTTTACCAAAACTTGTGTAAATACCTATATATTTGCATATTCATATTAATCCGTTCTCTTAACAGACCCGACTCATTAAATGTTGGTGCTAGGAGAACTTCAGTAGCCTTTACTCACAGTCTACCCATCCTTTACCAAAGAGCAGGTTCTCAAGTTCAGCAAAATCTGACAGCTTTATTGCTTTTATTACTACTTTTCAGTTGTCTCTGACAACCCACAGGGCTCATTCATTAATCTAATTTGAAGGTTTTTGTTCTAGAACCACTTTTGTAATGGGTAACTAGCTGATGCGTTTTTTTTTTTACCTTTGCATGCAGCAGACTCTGGACAGGATTGCACAGTTGGCCCACAGGGCTTAGGCTATAATCTGTACAGGGAAGCGGGATCTTAGAAAGGATTTCAGAATAATTAGATTATGTTGGAGTCCAAAAGGAATGCTTTCAATAAATTCTAAATTAAGGCCCAGAGCAATTATCCTTGTCTCATCCTGGTGGCCTTAGATATGGCTAAACTCAGATATACTTCTGCGTAGACACAGGTAAACATTTCAAGCTGCTAAGGCAGTCTGAAGCACATGAAGATAACCTCTGCCTTCTTAGGCTTTCTAGTACTGATTGCCCTCCCTGGGGAGAGTGATGATGCTTATTCTTAAAAAAGGTAACCTTAAACTGAAGCTACATGGGCTTATTAAAATGCACATCTGATTCTAATTACTCTTGCTCAGTTTCTTCAGTGGGTTCACTTACATTCAAATAAAATCTAAACTCCTTAGCTAAGTTGTGCTCACCTTCCCAGCCCATTTCTGTCACCTCACGCACTACCTTCTGCCGTCCCAAATCAACATGCAGTTCCCAGACTTGCCTTTTTTTTTAAAATGTCACTTTTTTGTTGTTGTTGTTGTTGTTGTTGGGGGTAGGAGTTAATTAATTAATTTTTGCTGTGTTGGGTCTTCATTTCTGTGCAAGGGCTTTCTCTAGTTGTGGCAAGTGGGGGCCACTCTTCATCGCAGTGCGCGGGCCTCACTATCACTCTTGTTGCGGAGCACAGGCTCCAGACGCGCAGGCTCAGTAGTTGTGGCCCACGGGCCCAGTTGCTCCGCGGCATGTGGGATCTTCCCAGACCAGGGCTCGAACCTGTGTCCCCTGCATTGGCAGGCAGATTGTCAACCACTGCACCACCAGGGAAGCCCCCAGACTTGCCTTTATTTCTTGGCTTCCCCTGGGATTTTGTGCTTGTGTACCTTTGCCTACTCATTTTCCTTGAGGTCCTACCGTCTCTGGTAACCTCACTAGGTTTCTCCCTGGTACCCCAGGTAGCTCTTCTTATTCCTTCTAACAGTTCTTAAATTCTTGAGTAGATGAGGTATACCTGTATACCTCTTGCTCACCTAGCCCTTCCTCAGTTTAAGACCTTTGGTTTAAGAGGGAAGGGCATGTTTTGAATTGCTGTCTATCTATCTATCTATATATATAGTTACTGTTTTCTTCTTCTCTAAGACTGGAAACTATAATCATTGAGCTTTAATGTAAATTAAAATTGTTTATTATACTGCCTTCTCTTTCCTTCTGTATTTTATTACTTTAATACATATTCTTATAGCCTTGCAGTCCTAGGCTATACTTTGAGAAGTACCTCTTATTCTTTAAAAAAGTAATTGTTTATGCTTCATTACTAAATGCTTGTTTAAACTTCATAAAATTTTAATTTGTGTGATTTTTATAAATAATCACCCAGTCAGCATAAGAAAATAAAATACTGGGTGTATACTTGCTCAGTCTTTGCTTCCTCCTTCTGTTTTATTCATAGGCTGGAATGTGCTTTCCTGCTTTTGTGTTGCCAATTTCTCAATTTAGAATAAATTGGTTCATGAGAAGAAAACATTACACTTGCACAAGGGGCTACTGCTAAAGTGAACTATCAGCTCTAGGAATCTCTGAACCCAGGTGTCTAACTTTCTTTCACTCAGTAAATATTTGCTGTGTCAGGGATGACATAGGTATTTGAGATACCTTAGTGGACAAAATCAGTTTGAATAAATGTAAGGTTATAAAGCTTACATTCTGGTAGAGGTAGACAGAAAATAATATACATCATATATAAATAAACTCTATAATATATTAGGAGGTTATCGATTCTTTGGGGAAAAACACAGTAAAAGAGATGAAGCATATGTGTGGGGGGAATAGAAGGCAGATGGTAATTTTAAATAGGACAGACCTAATTGAAAAGATAACACTTAAGCAAAACTTGAAGAAGGTGAGGGAATTATCCATGTGGATACAGGGACAAGAGGCTTCTGGGAAGAGGGAGACTGCTTGAGGTGAGGGAGACCTGGCCAGGAGGCTGGAGAGAAGCAAACCCGGGCCCCCTGCACTGGGAGCGTGGAGTCTTAACCACTGTGCCACAAGGGAAGTCCCCTAGAGTGTTTTTTTTAACATTTTTATTGGAGTATAATTGCTTTACAATGGTGTGTTAGTTTCTGCTTTATAACAAAGTGAATTAGTTATACATATACATATATCCCCATATCTCCTCCCTCTTGCATCTCCCTCCCTCCCACCCCCTAGAGTGTTTTTAAACAGGGGAGTATATCTCCAAAAACTTCATCCCCTACATCTTGAATTATTCACCTCTTACTCTGAAATGTATTTGTTTTGGCTTTATCATTTATAAAAATGCATATGATACTTTTAAACCAGTTGGCCCTGCTTGTATTTGTGATCAAGGCTACTCCTAAGGTAGTGATACATACACTTTCATTTGTGGGTGTAGGGTCCCTCTCCCACACCTGTGGATATCTCCATGAAGGAAGAGAACCTCTGCCAAGCTTTCTCTGATGCCTTGCTCTGCAAAATTGAGGATATTGATACTGAAGACTGGGAGAACCCTCAGCTCTGCAGCGACTATGTTAAGGATATCTATCAGTATCTAAGGCAGCTTGAGGTGAGTGGGCCTTTGTGTTTTGGTTGTACAGCAGTGTGGAATTTACCACATAGCTGGGAAGGAAATGAGGTCAGCTTTTTTTCTTAACTTATTTTTTTTAATTTATTTTATTTAATTAATTAATTTATTTTTGGCTGCCTTGGGCCTGCTGTGCACGGGCTTTCTCTAGTTGCAGCAAGCGGGGGCTACTCTTCGTTGCAGTGCATGGGCTTCTCATTGCAGTGGCTTCTCTTGTTGCAGAGCATGGGCTCTAGGTGTGCGGGCTTCAGTAGTTGTGGCACGTGGGCTCAGTAGTTGTGGCTCGCGGGCTCTAGAGCACAGGCTCAGTAGTTGTGGCTCACGGGCTTAGTTGCTCCGCGGCATGTGGGATCTTCCTGGACCAGGGCTCAAACCTGTGTCCCATGCACTGGGAGGTAGATTCTTAGCCACTGCGCCACCAGGGAAGTCCCTAAAATTTATTTTTCATTGAAGTATAGTTGAATTACAATGTTGTGTTAATTACTGCTGTATAGCAAAGTGACTCAGTTATAGATATATGTATTCTTTTTGATATTCTTTTACATTATGGTTTATCACAGGATATTGAATATAGTTCCTTGTGCTACAGTAGGACCTTGTTGTTTATTGAGGTCAGCTTTTTAAACTTTTAACTCCACCTACAGGTTCTACAATCCATAAATCCACATTTTTTAGATGGAAGAGATATAAACGGACGCATGCGTGCCATCCTGGTGGATTGGCTGGTGCAAGTCCACTCCAAGTTTAGGCTGCTGCAGGAAACTCTGTACATGTGCGTCGCCATCATGGACCGATTTTTACAGGTAAGGGACTTCGTGCAGCTCAGTGAACTTTGCATTTATGCACTGCCAAGGTGTGGTGCCTCTGAAGAAAAAACCAAAAGCCAATTAGATGCCAAAGAACTTCAAGTGCTAGAAAAGGAAGTAGTCCAAGTGTGTCAAACCTCTGGTGATGCTGACCAACGCTGGGCATTTCTGTTAGGTCAGCCTGCTGAAAAGTGCTCAGGGGAGATGCTGCCTTGCCGCAATCATTCATCGGAGGAGATAAACCATCAGATGGTCTGAAAGTCCATCTGAAGCCTGTGGTGCCTTTGGAGGCTGGTTCTCCAGGCCCACTTGCACAGTTTCCATAGTTCAGTACTCTTTGGTGTTAAGCTTCCTCATCTGAAAAATGAGAGTTTGGCTAGAGGACTTAACAGTTTCCAGCCGGCTGTGGCATTGAATCGGTGTAGAAGAGGCAGGAGGCAGACTTTTTACAAGGGGTTGGAGGTATGTGTGGGGAGTGTACTCAGTGTGAGGTCTAAAGTAAAGAGGGAGGTAAGAAATTAAGCCGAGAAGCGTAGTGATCAAAATATTTCTCAACTGGTAATGTAAGAACACTGAGCAGTTAGAAGAAATGCCAGACATTAACCACTGGTGCGTTGTCTACCAAATGGGTAGCCCTTCAGATAAGGCTTTATTTATTTAAAGTCAACATTTATAATACAGGTGTAGGTCAAGCCCAAACCATACAGTAATAATTGTGTTGATAAGACTGACCCTGAGATACTGCAAAATGCTAAGTAATCATAGAGTCATTAGTTTTTTGTTTTGTTTTGTTTTGTCTTTGTGGTACGCGGGCCTCTCACTACTGTGGCCTCTCCCGTTGCGGAGCACAGGCTCCGGATGCGCAGGCTCAGCAGCCGTGGCTCACGGGCCCAGCCGCTCCGCGGCATGTGGGATGTTCCCGGACCGGGGCACGAACCCGTGTCCCCTGCATCGGCAGGCGGACTCTCAACCACCGTGCCACCAGGGAAGCCCGAGTCAGTGGTTTTTATTATACAATCCTCACTGGATACGAAAGCACTGTTATATTTTTGGTAGATTTTCAATATTGAGAGTTGAAGCAAAAAAACACAAATTCCTAGTTTAAAAAGAAAAGAAAGTTAAGGGAAACACTTATCCTCTAGGCTGAGATTTTCTCTGACCCTGAAGCATCTTTGGAAGGTTCTTCAGGCTGAATAATGAGTGTACTTTTGGTGAGGATTAAGGAGACACTTAAGGCACTTCCTCAGCCCTAGTCATCCATTAAATTCCTGCTTTTTTGCTTGGCCTCATCCTGATTCAGACCATGCTGAGTGCCATATTGGGGCTTCCCCAGACACTCAAGCCAGGATGATGGGGGTGGAGCAGTGCCTGGGAGCTTGGTTGTCAGTCAGCAATTGACTGATCTTGGGCTGATGTATGCATCTTTTCTCAGTCCATCTATTTCTAAGTGGGGTAAAAAATATGTACTTCCTAGGTTTTTTGTGAGGATTCGATGAGATGATTGTTTGAATCTTAGCACTGTGCCTGGCACATAGCAAGCACTCCATGATAGACAGCTCCTGTGAGCCATGGTGGTGCCTGTGATCAACACTCAGCTTCCTGTGCCCTTAAGAGGGGTGTGAGCAGAGACAACGTGCTCTTCTTCAGGACTTGTTTTCCTCTTACTTTCTTCCACCCAGAGCCCCCATCCTCTTGTTAGTTAAGACTTTTGACACACTCTTCTTCAATTAGGTTCAGCCAGTCTCTCGTAAGAAGCTTCAACTGGTTGGGATTACAGCTCTGCTCTTGGCTTCCAAGTATGAGGAGATGTTTTCTCCAAATATTGAAGACTTCGTTTACATCACAGACAATGCTTACACCAGTTCTCAGATTCGAGAAATGGAAACTCTAATTTTGAAAGAACTGAAATTTGAGTTGGGTCGACCTTTACCACTACATTTCTTAAGGCGGGCATCAAAAGCCGGAGAGGTAAGTGCCTCCAATTCCATAGGAGACTTTATTTTGCTGTTTGTTGTCTCATCCCAGAAACACTGACCCAATTAAAGGAAAACTCATGAATTTATAGGATGCATCTTTTAGATAAGTCCTAACACTTATCAGTTCTTCTTTTTTTAATTTTTTATTAAAGTAGAGTTACAGTGTTGTGTTAAATACTGCTGTACAGCAAAGTGACTTTTTTTTTTGAGCCCTATTTCTTTTTTTTAATTATTTTTAAAAATTGAAGTGTAGTTGATTTACAGTGTATTAGTTTCTGGTGTACAGCAAAGTGACTCAGTTATACATACATATATACATTCTTCTTCATATTCTTTTCCATGATGATTTATTACAGGATATTGAATATAGTTCCCTGTGCTATACAGTAGGACCTTGTTGTTTATCATTCTACATGTAATAATTTGCATCTGCTAGTCTCAAACTCCCAATACTTCCCTCCCCCCTCCCCCTCCCCCTTGGCAACCACAAGTCTCTACTCTATGTCTGTGAGTCTGTTTCTGTTTTATAGATAAGTTCATTTGTGTCACGTTTTAGATTCCACATGTAAGTGGTATCATATGTTTGTCTTTCTGACTTACTTTGCTTAGTATGATAATATCTAGGTCCATCCATGTAGCTGCAAATTGCATTATTTCATTCTTTTTTATGGCCGAGTAATATTCCATTGTATATATGTACTACATCTTCTTTATCCATTCATCTGTTGATGGACATTTAGGTTGTTTCCATGTCTTGGTAATTGTAAATAGTTGAGCTCTATTTCTTAAGGGAAGAGAGTTAAGGGGCTGAACATTGACATATGAATTCGTTTCTGAGGGCTGCCATAACACAGTACCCCAAACTGGGTGGCTTACAATAGAAATATATTGTTTCTCAGTTCTGGAGGCTAAAATCTGAAATCAAGGTCTTGGCAGTGCTGGTTCCTTTTGAGGGCTGTGAAAGAAGGATCTGTTCTAGGCCCTGGGCCTTTTCACATGGTCTTCTCCTCATGTGTCTCTTTCTCTTCACGTGGCGTTTTTTTTTTTTTTTTTTACATCTTAATTGGAGCATAATTGCTTTACAATGGTGTGTTAGTTTCTGCTTTATAACAAAGTGAATCAGTTATACATATACATATGTTCCCATATCTCTAGATGCAAGAGGGAAGAGATATGGGAACTTATCAGTTCTTAAAAGACTTCATGTTCTGTGTTTGTAACATACTGTGGAATAGAGCAGTGCCTGGGAAAGAAAAGTGAGTGAAGTGGATTTGAGTTCCTAGATCTTTTTTTTTTAGAGTTTCTAGATCTTCACCCAGAATTTTGCAAGAGAGTCATAACAGCCATGCTTCTTACCATCTGTTCTTTCATAGGTTGATGTTGAACAGCACACTTTAGCCAAATACTTGATGGAACTGACTCTCATTGACTACGATATGGTGCATTATCACCCTTCTAAGGTGGCAGCAGCCGCTTCCTGCCTGTCCCAGAAGGTTCTAGGCCATGGAAAATGGGTAAGTGTTGAATTTAAGAAGAAATTAATTAGCTGTATTTTAGGGACTCTAGACACAAAAGGCGTTAGCATTTGTCACACACTATCCTTGAAGCAGTTGCTAAAAGGCCACAGGCTTAAAAGAGCTGCTTGGAATGATGCAGGCGTAACCTAGGTGACAACACCATGGTACGCAAACATATTACAGAGTCGTAAAGAATGAGGAAGGCCACTAAGAGCTGATACGCTAAGATTTCTGGGATGTTTTGTTAAGTGAAACAAGCAAGTTGTCAAGCACATAAGACAAAGCAGGGCCAAGGCCTGCCCTGGCTTACCCGGTAAAGATGAGAGGAGCCACTCTGAGGTTCATAAAACTAGCCAGGGGTGTCAGCTCCTGCCTGGCTTCTTGTTTCACACACCAAAAAGGGTAACAGTGAAACAAAAGGGGCCACTGGCTGCAGTGCGAGTCAGAGGATCGCTTCTGTGGATGGGCCCATTCTGCACTGCCACTAAGCAGTTTTAGAGTCTGTATCTGTAGCCCACAAGCAGCAGAGCAAACACCCCAGCAGAGCCCAGGAGGTGATAAGGAGCGGTCTCATTACAGCCTCCTACCCACAAGAGATAGGGAAGTGAGTGGGAGACGGCTTGGAGGCGGCCCCCTCGCCTGCTACCCCATCATGTTCCAGGAGGATCACAAAGCACTTTGCCAGGACAGATCAATGTGGTTCAGGCCTTTGTCTGCGTGGCCTATGTGGTGGATATGTGTAAGAATGCCAGGGCATCGTGGTGGACCTTTTCCTCTACACAGTATGTAGAGTTTACATTTTATGTAAGAAAGAATGGGAGTAAGAGAGAGAGCATATGTATCTGTGCTTATGTATTTGCTAATTTTTCAAAAAATACAAGAAGAATAGACCAGAAACTAATGAAGATGGATACCTCAGGGTGGGTATCAGGGTAGAAGGTTGAGGATAGGAGCAGAACTTCTGGTTGTAATTTTTTATTAACTTGTATACAGTGTAATGTAACTTTTTTGACTTTTGAACAATATGAATGTTCTATGCAAACCCGAAACTGGAATTAAGCAAAAACAATGTCACTATATATTCAAAGTGGTAACAGACCAGAGGGAAGAATTAATTCCCGTAACTTTTGAACACAGCACTCCGACTGTGCATTTTTAGTGGGATGTGAAATTAAAACAAAGGACCAAAAAAGGTAACATACTTAAAGTTTACTTAGGAGGTTTACTAATCTGTTTCTAGGTTAATAGTGGTCTGTTATTATAATCCTGGAACTATTTTTATTGTAGGATAAAGCAAAGATTCGTGTATTAAGGACTAAAATTTTCACTGTAAGAAGATAAAATATTGTTAACAATTAAAAACAAAGGAAAACCCTATAATATTAAGTCTGTTTTAAAAATATCAATAAATTCATAATGAAAGGCCCAGAAACAATGACAAGCCAGTAGCAATGAAGATACCTAGTGCTCACATCTTGCATACTCAGTGCCATGACATACTCAGAACTAGGGCTCCTTCAAGAAATAGCTGATTTCAGGGCTGTGGCAGGGGAAGTACAAGATGAGCCTGGATCAGTTTGTAACAGGTAGCAAGCAAATTCTCAGAGATCAATGAGGTCACATCAAAAGGACATAGAAACTGGCTTGAAAGGGCTCCTTCTGACTAAAGTTGAGCATTAAAAAGAATTGTGACAGTAATGGATTGTAATGCATTAAAAAATGCATGAGCCCATAATGATAAAAAAAGAAAGGAAGGAAGGAAGGTAGGGAGGGAGGGACTTAAAAAAAAATCAGTAGAATGCCAGCTAATTAAAGTAGAAACAGTGGTAGAGATAGAAATCCACCATTTTTAAACCCCTAGTGTAATAATTGATTCAAGCAAGGATCGTCAATTGATGCTTATAGCATTAAGTAAAATAACTTGGGCAAACAAGATTCACATTGTTCTCAAAATATCACTCCACAGATGTGTAGTATTTTTTGTGGTACGCGGGCCTCTCACTGTTGGTGGCCTCTCCCGTTGCGGAGCACAGGCTCCGGACGCGCAGGCTCAGCGGCCATGGCTCACGGGCCCAGTCGCTCCGCGGCATCCTCCCGGACCGGGGCACAAACCCACGTAGCCTTGCATCGGCAGGCGGACCCTCAACCACTGTGCCACCAGGGAAGCCCGATGTGTAGTATTTCTGAAGAAAAACTGTACCTTTGTGATGGAGACGTCTGGCAGTTACTACCTTAACCCAGTGATTGAGCTTGGTATCACCAGTGGTGAGACTACCTGACTTTACCTGCCTTCTGGTGTAATAGGAAGTATGCATTATCGCCTAAATAGAATTCATGTCCAAAATGTTGGACATGAATCCAGTCATCATGAAACACAGACGAATCCAGAATGGGACGTTCTCAAAGTAACTGACCTGGATCCTTCAAAAAAATCAATGTCATTTAAAGCCAAGAAAATGGGAGTTTTAAAGACTAAAGACAACAACAACCAAATGTACTGTCTGTACCTTGATTGGATCCTGGATGTAAAAAGAAAAATCTATAAAAGATATTTTTGCAACAATTGCAGAAATTTGAATATTGACTATATATTAGATGATATTATGGAACTGTTGATGTTTCTTATGCGATAAAGGTATTGTAGCTAGGAAGGAAAATACTTTTTAGGAGATGCTTTAGGAGAAACATTTAGAAGTGATGTGTCATGGCGTCTGCAACTCACTTTCAAATGGTCCAGATGTTTGATGGCTTCAAAAATCTCACACAACTTTTGCCGAACCATTTGAAAGCGAGTTGCAGACACCATGAGTGAGAGAGAGAAAGAAAGAGGAGGAGAGAAAAAGTGACAAAATATTAAGAACTGATGAATCTGCACAAAGAATATACAGATGTTCATTATCTTATTCTTTCAGTTTTTCTATAGATTTGAAAATTTTTGATATAAAAATTGAAGGCAAAAAGGCCACTGGTAACATCTATGGCACATGCTCTTGGTACCAATGGCTTATTTTCGCCAAATTACTCTAAGAGGTGCTTTCTTGGCCCTAAACCTATTAACTATAGGCCTCCCTGTTTCCTGGCAATTGATTTCAAAATACCAGTGGTTGTGCATTACATCAGGATTCACTCCTGCTAAGTTCTTTTTTCCTTTAAACTGTTTTAGGATTAAGGTTATATCGTGGTTTATTTTCCCAATTATATTATGCATTTGAAAGGGGTGTGTTTTAGCTTTTAGAATTTTATCACAAATCTGAAATAAAGTCAGGTTACATATCTTCATACAAAGTAAGTCATGTTATCAATCAACAGCTGTCCTTTTGCTTGAATTTTGGTCTCTGGGAGGCTGGGCCACGAGGCTGGGTGTAGATGCTTCTCTGAGTGCTCTGTGTTCTCTAGCGCTTAACTACACAGGGCCCGACAGGAGAGTGCTGCTGGGAGGTCTTCGTTCTTCTGGGTTTGGTAGCTTAGATTGCTGCTTACGGGCCAGTTTATTTCTTAATCCTGAACCCCTTTCCCTGACCGACAATACAGATGTCTGTGCTCTCGAGCTCCCTACCAGCCACTGCCAGGCAGGGCTTTAACGAGGGGACTGAGATGTGCTAGACCCCGATCTCTGTAAACCCTTTGTTGGGTTTGTTTATACTCTGCCTCACTTTCCTTCCCCTTTCAGTGTGGTGACAGAGGCAAGCATGAAAGCTTTGTTCCTTGAAGTACCCTACTTACATACACAACCTTCTTTAAAACATCATTATTTGGGACCCTCTCCATTTGATTTAGCTGAGAGCTATGTAACGTCTTAATTTAGTCCTGCTCCGAGCCAGAGTCATCCTGCATTTACTGGCTGCTTTGCTGGTACCATGGTAGTGGTTGGGGCTGAGACTGACTTTCCAGCAGGTAAGAATATTTTTTATAGCTTTTAATTAAGTAATGTCAGCATGTGTAAGATGTGCTCTCCTAAAGAAGTGGAGGCTTTATCTTGCTTCTTCTGTTTGCGTTGTGTTCCAGAACTTAAAGCAGCAGTATTACACTGGATACACAGAGAACGAAGTATTGGAAGTCATGCAGCACATGGCCAAAAATGTAGTGAAAGTAAATGAAAAGTTAACGAAATTCATCGTAAGTACTCTTTCCTAAGCTGTTCAAAGCGCTGGATTATGGGTTTGGGGTATGAGAGGATGTATGTGTGTTTGCATTTTCATGTAAATATTTTGGCATGTGTGAGAGTCTGTTTTAGCACAAACTCTTTATATTTTTCTAGTACAGCTGGGGATGGAGCATACGCACAAATCCCAAGAACTGACTTTCTTTAAAATAAGGTAGACAGGCTCGCTATGTCCAGGCCCAAGCAGCTGTTCAATGTATTATCCTTGCTTGACCCGGCATCCTGGGTAGGGTGCACAGCAAGCAGGGAAGGCTGGCCGGCATGCAGGAGTCCAGCTTAAGTGGCCCTGTGGAAGGCTTGGGTGTTCGGGTGACATCATTCAGGGCCTTTGTCCAGCACCTTTTAGGACAATGACTGAGAGGCACCTGAACAGCCAGCATGGTGAAGCAGTCCATTCAGGAAGCATCCTGGCAGCTTGGAGTCTGTCTCTGTGTGGCCGACCTGAGAGGAGAAACCAGAGGAGAGGGGGTGCTATCCTGTGCTTGTGTGAGGCCAAATATCAGAGCTCACCACGGGTCTGACAGAGAGCAAGGCATTCGTACCAAGTGTCCTCACGGCCTGATTTGCTTCCTTACTTGTAGTTTCAGCATTATTTAGTACACCGTGGAAGTGTCATGTTTTCAGTCCTGAGAGTATCATCTGGGATCTAAGCACTAGTTGCCACTCACTTTTATGGCCAGTTACTGCTCCCAGTGCTGGCAAATCCGTTATGTCCTGATGGCACTTAGGTATGATAAACACAGCTCCCACCTCCCACCCCTCTGGGAGCTCATGAGAGAAAGCCTACTCTTTGGACCTTGAAACCGTCACCTGTGCTACCAGCTGGGTTTTATCCACCACTAGGCATGGCAGGAAATTGTCAAGCACAACCATCATGCCCTAGAGCACTTGCTGGCTTCAGTGATTTGGCATCATCATACCCTTTGAAGACTGTGGGTCTGGCCCTTTGATACTTGTAAATTAGACTAGGAATAAGGTGTAAGCTTGGGGGTGGCGGGGCGGTGGTGCTCCTGATGTGTGCTTAATCACAGATGACTTCTGCAGGCCATCAAGAATAAGTATGCCAGCAGCAAACTCCTGAAGATCAGCACGACTCCCCAGCTGAACTCAAAAACCATCCAAGAGCTTGCCTCACCTCTGCTGGGACGGTCCTAGGCTGCCGAGGCCCTCAGGGAAGAGTGCTTCGTCTGTGCACTTTGTCTTGCTGATTTGGAACTCCTGACTTTATATATAGTCCTCTGGTCTATTTCATGAAACCTTTTCTCAGACTGATTTTCTAAATGTATATTGAGGAAAAATAAAGCTGTTGATTTTCTTAAGGTATCCTATGTGTGTGTATTTGGGTATTCTATACTGAAGAAATCAATAGAAGCTTGTTTGACTAATTTCTTTTTGAGCTATTATGATTGTAATATGTCAATTATTGCCCTGATGGCTTGGGGAAAGACCTTACCATTCTTGGAGAAAACTACAACTTGGCTTCAGTGAACGCTCACCCATTCCTAAAGATTGGTTCATTATATAAAATTTAAAATGGGAGGATAACCATGACATTCCCTTTCTAGAACCTGCGTTAACTATTTTCTAATTCCTATACAGGAACACCTGGCCCACAAGGTTGATGGCTTCCAGAAGTAACCCTCATAATGTGTTTCACTCCAAGGCATGGTTGAGACCAGGAATAGCAGTGCTAAGGGGCCACAGCTGGAAAAAGGAAGCAGGCCTGTGACATCCTGTTAAAGGTGAAACTTGGAATGCTTTTTCCTGTTGTTCTAAGTACGTTATGGTTTATTTTATTTTTTGAATGTTATTTATTTTTTCATACAGCAGGTTCTTATTAGTTATCCATTTAATACATATTAGTGTATATATGTCAATCTCAATTCATCACACCAACATTATGGTTTATTTTAATTTTTTGGTGGGCATTAGAAAACTGTTAAATGTAATCAAAGAGGGAATGCATTCTCAGTCTCCAACCACTAACCTAAAAAAAAAAAAAAAAAAAACACAAAAAAAACATGAAATAAATGAGTCTCTTAGAGCAACGACTGCCCAAACTACTAGTTCAACAAGAAGTTAACTGGTTTTTTGAGGGAAAGGAGTTAGTCAGATACATTTGGGAAACACTGCAAACTCATGTAAGATTTATAAAGGCTGAGCAGCTTTGCAGTAAACTCATTTAATGCAGTGTTCCCCAACCTAGAGTGTGGTAAAAGCTGCCTTCTACGCGACTGAGGTCCCCAGGTGCCTGGCTCTGTGACTCGGCTGTGGCGTGTGACTGCCCCATCCCGGGAGGAGAGCCTGGCTCCAGTGAGGCCTGGGCAGGCCAGGGCTGCCTGACTAGTAAAACTTTTAAGTTTCGAGCATGGAGAGGAACTGGGTGTCTTTATATGTTAAATCCTAGTATAAAGTCTTATAAATATCCCTTGTTGAGTTAGTGAAGCTTGTTCCCATGGCAGCCTTAGACCAACTTAGTCACAAGTGTGAATGGTAACGAAGTGAGAGCATGAGAGGGAGCTTTCCTGGCTCTGAAAAGCAGTTATTTCCCAGGGACGCTTGAGCTCCAACTTCTCATCAAGAAAGGATGGGTTTTGCAGGCATATTCCAAAGACATTTTATAGCTTCTTTATTACATGTTTTGCTTAGTTAAATATGAAATACCCTGACTCAGGAAATTCATACTTCCAGGATGTCATTAATAAAAAAGACCTTTAAGATACTTATCTGCCAAGCAGGCACCTAAACTAATGTGTTATAAATGTGAAATAAGTTGTGAAAGTAGAAATCATAGTATCATAAAAACACTGAAATTAGAAAATGAGACGACGTAACCCCAGTATTTGAAGAGCACCAACTCTAAAGCTGGGTTGCTTGGGTTTAAGTCTACTTAGCAGCTGTGTGACCTCTGTGCTTGTTTCTATGTCTGTAAAATGGGGCTAAGAGCGTCTGCCTCAGAGTGTTGTACTCAAGTATGTTAAGCACAGTATCTGGAGGTGCTTGAATGCTAGTGGCTATTATTTTAAGGAGGTTGATGGTCTTGGGAAGAGATGGACTCTGGGCATTCAAAGATACATCAGAATTCTTTTTTGTTTTTTTAAATTTTATTGAAGTATAGTTGATTTACAATGTTGTGTTAATTTCTGCTGTACGGCAAAGTGATTCAGTTATACATATATACATTCTTTTTTTAATATTCTTTTCCATTATGGTTTATAAGATACTGAATATAGTTCTTTGTGCTATACAGTAGGACCTTGTTTATCTATCCATTCCATATATAATAGCTTACATCTGCTTAATCCCAACCTCACTCCATCCCTCCCCCAACCCCCTCCCCCTTGGCAACCACAAGTCTGTTCTCTATGTCCATGAGTCTGTTTCTGTTTCATAGATAGGTTCATTTGTGTCATATTTTAGATTCCACATATAAGTGATATCATATGGTATTTGTCTTTCTGACTTCACTTAGTATGATAATCTCTAGTTGCATCCATGTTGCTGCAAATGGCAGTATTTCGTTCTTTTTTATGGCCGAGTAGTATTCCATTGTATATATGTACCACATCTTCTTTATCATCTGTCTGTGAACATTTAGGTTGTTTCCACAGTGCTGCTATGAACATACGGGTGCATGTATCTTTTTGAACTATGGTTTTCTCTGGATATATGCATAGGAGTGGGATTGTTGGATCATATGGCAACTCTAGTTTTCTAAGGAACCTCCATACTGTTTTCCATAGTGGCTGCACCAATTTACATTCCCACCAACAGTGTAGAAGGGTTCCCTTTTCTCCATACCCTCTCCAGCATTTGTTATTTGTAGAGTTTTTAATGATGGCCATTCTGACTGGTGTGAGGTGGTACTTCATTATAGTTTTGATTTGCATTTCTCTAATAACTAGCAGTGTTGAGCATCTTTTCATGTGCCTGTTGGCCATCTGTATATCTTTTTTGGAGGAATGTCTATTAAGGTCTGCCCATTTTTTGATTGGGCTGTTATTTTGTTGAGTTGTATGAGGTGTTTGTATATTTTGGAAATTAAGCCCTGTTGGTCACATCATTTACAAATATTCTGTAGGTTGTCTTTTTTTTTTTTTTAATGGTTTCTTTTGCTGTGCAAAAGCTCGTAAGTTTGATTAGGTCCCATTTGTTTATTTTTGCTTTTATTTCTATTGCCTTGGGAGACTGACCTAAGAAAACACTGGTACGATTTATGTCAGAGAATGTTTTGCCTATGTTCTCTTCTAGGAGTTTTACGGTGTCATGTCTTATGTTTAAGTCTTTAAGCCACTTTGAGTTTATTTTTATATATGGTGAGAGGGTGTGTTATAACTTCATTGATTTGCATGTGGCTGTCCAACTTTCCCAACACCACTTGCTGAAGAGACTGTCTTTTTCCCATTGTCTATTCTTGCCTCCTTTGTCGAAGATTAATTGACCGTGTGGGTTTATTTCTGGGCTCTCTATTCTGTTCCATTGATCCTTATATCTGTTTTTGTGCCAATCCATGCTGTTTTGATTACTGTAGCTTTGTAGTATTTTCTGAAGTGTTAGACATAGCTCTGGCCCATCAAAAGAGTTTACCAATTTATAGCTGTTGAGTCATATTTGTGCGGTTTTTCTTCTGTTTTTAGGTTTTTGCTCTTTGAGAGAAAGATATTGGAAGTTTAAAGGTTGACAATTAGACTGTCAAACTCCTTAATATTTGTTGAGTTGAAGAAAAGATTAAAAACATGGGCCTTTGGGTCAATCAGGGTTCAAATGGTGGCTGGTCTGGTTGACAGCTGTGTGACCTTGGGTGAGGTAGTGAACCGTCCTGCACCTTCTCATTTGCAAAGTGGAGATTTTAGACTAGAACAGGCTGGTTAGCAGCGTAGGTCCCGTACAGTAGACAGGAAAGGGATCAAGATGAGCTGGGAGGAGTAAAAGTGAGTTCCTAAATTCAGAAGGAACTGTGAAGACCAGCCAGGCGTCAGGAGACAAAACGAGGGAAAGGGGACAACAACGCAGAGTGGCTCCTATTCTTTTGTCTACAGAGGTGAGGGGTTCAGTGAAATTGTTAGGCTCTCCACCAGAGATGCACCATGCATGCTCTGCTCCTGAACCCAGACTCTATCCCCACTTGCCAATGAAACTGCCCAGAAAACCACCTGTGCTAGAGGCAGGGCCAGCCCAGGTCTGCCCAGCTCCACTCAGGTCTGGGGGAGTTGAGGGGTCACAAGTGAGAGGATTTGGATTGTGCACATGCCCTGCTCTGCAGCGAGCTGTTGGAGACTCTGAGTTCTGTGGCTGCACAGCCATGTTGTCTCTCATTTGTTCTTGTGAGCATCTCTGCCTGGAAGGAGCCATGGCTGAGAGGGAGCTCTCAGCCCTGGGCAAGCTGCTCTGTGCAGTGACTGTCTCCAGCAAGAGGCTCCCAACCCCCCTTGCATCTGAGGCCATGTGACTAAGCTCTGGCCAGCAGAATATGAGTGGACATGGTGTGTGTGCTTTGGAGGGAACATCCTTTAAGAAGGAAACTGCACTCCTCACCCTTTTCTGCCTTCCTAAGGTGGACTTGGTAATAATGGTGACGGGTCATGTGTGATCAGGTGGGTGTGGGTGGTCTGCACCCCCGCTCGTGGGGGAGCAAGCTCATAGGGAAAGCTCAGCTTTGCCCTCTCCATGGGTGAGTCTCGCTTGCCTGAGCACTGTGGAGAGATGGCCCTTCGCATAACGTTTTCAGAAAACTAGGCGCTCGGGCTTCCCTGGTGGCGCAGTGGTTAAGAATCCGCCTGCCAATGCAGAGAACACGGGTTCGAGCCCTGGTCGGGGAAGATCCCCCATGCCGTGGAGCAACTAAGCCTGTGAGCCACAACTACTGAGCCTGTGTGTCACAACTACTGAAGCCCGCATGCCTAGACCCTGTGCTCCGCCACGAGAAGCCACTGCAATGAGAAGCCTGCGCACCGCAACCAAGAGTAGCCTCTACTTGCTGCAACTAGAGAAAGCCTGCATGCAGCAACAAAGACCCAACGCAGCCAAAAATAAAAAACTGCCCAAAAACCAGGTGCTCT
Source organism: Orcinus orca (assembly GCF_937001465.1). Classification (NCBI taxonomy): domain Eukaryota; kingdom Metazoa; phylum Chordata; class Mammalia; order Artiodactyla; family Delphinidae; genus Orcinus; species Orcinus orca. The sequence goes on along the minus strand of NC_064560.1, from coordinate 99,386,641 downwards.
CCCTGCATGCGACATCCTCCATTTATTAGCACTTACCCACTCTGTGGTCCTTAAAATGTGGCCAGTTTTAAGAAGTCCATGAGGTCAAAACCCTTTTCATGATAATACTAGCATGTTATTTGCTTTTTTTTTTTTTTTTTTTTTTTGTGGTACGCGGGCCTCTCACTGCTGTGGCCTCTCCCATTGCGGAGCACAGGCTCTGGATGCGCAGGCTTAGCGGCCATGGCCCACAGGCCCAGCCGCTCCGTGGCATGTGGGATCCTCCCAGACCAGGGCAGGAACCCGTGTCCCCTGCATCGGCAGGCGGACTCTCAACCACTGCGCCACCAGGGAAGCCCTGTTATTTGCTTTTTTCATTCTTCACTGTCAGTAGTTGATGGTGGAACCTTCCCGAGGCTATATGACATGTGATAAGAATGTGTGTGTTCGTTGGTGTTTTAAAATTTTCTCAGTTGAATTTCTAATATGATAAATACTGATAGCTATAACCCACAAAAGCAGAATTCTTGGAGGTCTTCAATAATATGGAAGAGTGTAAAGGGTTTGGGAACTGCTGGTCCAGCAAGTTTGAACACCTCTGGCCTAGGGTCCAAGTTCAAGCCTGCTCATGTGGTTCTTGGTTACTTTATTATTTATTTATGTATTGCTCCAAATTAGGTTTTTTTTAAATTTTTAAATTTTATTTTTTTATACAGCAGGTTCTTATTAGTTATCTATTTTATACATGTTAGTGTATACATGTCAATCCCAATCTCCTAATTCATCCTACCACCCCCCCCACCTGCATTCCCCCCTTGGTGTCCATACATTTGTTCTCTACATGTGTGTCTCTATTACTGCCCTGCAAACTGGTTCATCTGTACCATTTTTCTAGATTCCACATATATGCGTTAATATACGATATTTGTTTTTCTCTTTCTGACTTACTTCACTGGTATGACAGTCTCTAGGTCCATCCACATCTCTACAAATGACCCAATTTCGTTCCTTTTTATGGCTGAGTAATATTCCATTGTATATATGTACCACTTCTTTATCCATTCGTCTGACAATGGGCATCTAGGTTGCTTCCATGACCTGGCTATTGTAAATAGTGCTGCAATGAACATTGGGGTGCATGTGTCTTTTTGAATTATGGTTTTCTCTGGGTATATGCCCACTAGTGGGATTGCTGGGTCATATGATAATTCTATTTTTAGTTTTTTAAGGAACCTCCATACTGTTCTCCATAGTGGCTGTATCAATTTACATTCCCACCAACAGTGCAAGAGGGTTCCCTTTTCTCCACACCCTCTCCAGCATTTGTTGTTTGTAGATTTTCTGATGATGCCCATTCTAACTGGTGTGAGGTGATACCTCATTGTACTTTTGATTTGCATTTCTCTAATAATTAGTGATGTTGAGCAGCTTTTCATGTGCTTCTTGCCCATCTGTATGTCTTCCTTGGAGAACTGTCTATTTAGGTCTTCTGCCCATTTTTGCATTGGGTTGTTTGTTTTTTTAATATTGAGCTGCATGAGCTGTTTATACATTTTGGAGATTCATCCTTTGTCCGTTGATTCGTTTGCAAATATTTTCCCCCATTCTGAGGGTTGTCTTTTTGTCTTGTTTGTAGTTTCCTTAGCTCTTAAGTCTCATTAGGTCCCATTTGTTTATTTTTGTTTTTATTTCCATTACTCTAGGAGGTGGATCAAAAAAGATCTTGCTGTGGTTTGTGTCAAAGAGCGTTCTTCCTGTGTTTTCCTCTAAGAGTTTTATAGTGTCCGGTCTTACATTTAGGTCTCTAATCCATTTTGAGTTTATTTTTGTGTATGGTGTTAGGGAGTGTTCTAATTTTATTCTTTTACAGTAGCTGTCCAGTTTTCCCAGCACCACTTATTGAAGAGACTGTCTTTTCTCCATTGTATATCCTTGCCTCCTTCATCATAGATTAGTTGACCATAGGTGCGTGGGTTTATCTCTGGGCTTTCTATGCTGTTCCATTGATCTATATTTCTGTTTTTGTGCCTGCACCATATTGTCTTGATTACTGTAGCTTTGTAGTATAGTCTGAAGTCAGGGAGTCTGATTCCTCCAGCTCTGTTTTTTTCCCTCAAAACTGCTTTGGCTATTCGGAGTCTTTTGTGTCTCCACACAAATTTTAAGATTTTTTGTTCTAGTTATGTAAAAAAAAAAAAAAAAAAAAAAAAAGGCCATTGCTAATTTGATAGGGATTGCATTGAATCTGTAGATTGCTTTGGGTAGTATAGTCATTTTCACAATATTGAGTCTTCCAGTCTAAGAACATGATATATCTCTCCATCTGTTTGTATCATCTTTAGTTTCTTTCATCAGTATCTTATAGTTTTCTGCATACAGGTCTTTTGTCTCCCTATTCCTAGGTATTTTATTCTTTTTGTTGCAGTGGTAAATGGGAGTGTTTCCTTAATTTCACTTTCAGATTTTTCATCATTAGTGTATAGGAATTCAAGAGATTTCTGTGCATTAATTTTGTATCCTACAACTTTACCAGATTCATTGATTAGCTCTAGTAGTTTTCTGGTGGCATCTTTAGGATTCTCTATGTATAGTATCATGTCATCTGCAAACAGTGACAGCTTTACTTTTTCTTTTCTGATTTGGATTCCTTTTTTTCTTCTTCTTCTCTGATTGCCGTGGCTAGGACTTCCAAAACTATGTTGAATAACAGTGGTGAGAGTGGACATCCTTGTCTTGTTCCTGATCTTAGAGGAAATGCTTTCAGTTTTTCACCATTGAGAATGTTTGCTGTGGGTTTGTCATATATGGCCTTTATTATGTTGAGGTAGGTTCCCTCTATGCCTACTGTCTGCAGAATTTTTATCATAAATGGGTATTGAATTTTGTGAAAAGCTTTTTCTGCATCTATTGAGATGATCATATGGTTTTTATCCTTCAATCTGCTAATATGGTGTATCGCATTGATTGATTTGCATATATTGAAGAATCATTGCATGCCTGGGATAAATCCCACTTGATCATGGTCTATAATCTTTTTAATGTGTTGTTGGATTGTTTGCTAGTATTTTGTTGAGGATTTTTGGATCTATATTCATCAGTGATATTGGTCTGTAATTTTCTTTTTTTTGGTACGCGGGCCTCTCACTGTTGTGGCCTCGCCCATTGCGGAGTACAGGCTCCGGACGCGCAGGCTCAGCGGCCATGGCTCACGGGCCCAGCTGCTCCGCGGCACGTGGGATCTTCCAGGACCGGGGCACGAACCCATGTACCGTGCATCGGCAGGCGGACTCCCAACCACTGTGCCACCAGGGAAGCCCCTGTAATTTTCTTTTTTTGTAGTATCTTTTTCTGGTTTTGGTATCAGGGTGATGGTGGCCTCATAGAATGAGTTTGGGAGTGTTCCTTCCTCTGCAATTTTTTGGAAGAGTTTGAGAAGGATGGGTGTTAGCTCTTCTCTAAATGTTTGATAGAATTCACCTGTGAAGCCGTCTTGTCCTGGGCTTTTGTTTGTTGGAAGATTTTTAATCACAGTTTCAATCTCATTACTTGTGATTTGTCTGTTCATATTTTCTATTTCTTCCTGGTTCAGTCTTGGAAGGTTATACCTTTCTAAGAAATTGTCCATTTCTTCCAGGTTGTCCATTTTATTGGCATAGAGTTGCTTGTAGCAGTCTCTTAGGATGCTTTGTGTTTGTGGAGTGGCTGTTGTAACTTCTCCTTTTTCATTTCTAATTTTATTGATTTGAGTCCTCTCCCTCTTTTTCTTGATGAGTCTGGCTAATGGTTTATCAATTTTGTTTATCTTCTCAAAGAACCAGCTGTTAGTTTTATTGATCTTTGCTATTGTGTTGTTTCTATTTCATTTATTTCTGCTCTGATCTTTATGATTTCTTTCCTTCTTTTAACTTTGGGGTTTGTTCTTCTTTCTCTAGTTCCTTTAGGTGTAATGTTAGATTGTTTGAGATATTTCTCGTTTCTTGAAGTAGACTTGTATTGCTATAAACTTCACATAGGTTTTGGATCGTCGTGTTTTCATTGTCAACTGTCTCTAGGTATTTTTAAATTTCCTCTTTGTTTTCTTCAGTGATCTCTTGCTTATTTAGTAACATATTGTTTAGCCTCCATGTGTTTGTGTTTTTTACGTTCTTCTCCCTGTATTTCATTTCTAATTTCATAGTGTTGTGGTCAGAAAAGATGCTTGACATGATTTCAATTTTCTTAAATTTACTGAGGCTTGATTTGTGACCCAAGATGTGATCTATCCTGGAGAATGTTCCGTGCGCACGTGAGAAGAAAATGTAATCTGCTGTTTTCTGATGGAATGTCCTATAAATATCAATTAAATCTATCTGGTCTATTGTGTCACTTAAAGCTTGTGTTACCTTATTTTCTGTTTGGATGATTTGTCCATTGGTGTGAATTGTAAAAGTCCCCCACTATTACTGTGTTACTGTCGATTTCCTCTTTTATAGCTGTTAGCAGTTGCCTTATGTATTGAGGTGGTCCTATGTTGGGTGCATATATATTAATAATTGTTTTATCTTGGATTGATCCCTTGATCATTTTGTAGTGTCCTTCCTTGTCTCTTGTAACATTCTTTAAAGTCTATTTTATCTGATATGAGTATTGCTACTCCAGCTTTCTTTTTATTTCCATTTGCGTGGAATATCTTTTTCCATCCCCTCACTTTCAGTCTGTATGTGTCCCTAGGTCTGAAGTGGGTTTCTTGTAGACAGCATATATATGGGTCTTGTTTTTGTATCGATTGAGCAAGCCTGTGTCTTTTGGTTGGAGCATTTAATCCATTCACGTTTAAGGCAATTATCGATATGTATGTTCCCATGACCATTTTCTTAATTGTTTTGGGTTTGTTTTTGTAGGTCCTTTTCTTCTCTTGTGTTTCCCACTTAGAGTAGTTCCTTTAGCATTTGTTGTAGAGCTGGTTTGCTGGTGCTGAATTCTCTTAGCGTTTGCCTGTCTGTAAAGCTTTTGATTTCTGCATCGAATCTGAATGAGATCCTTGCTGGGTAGAGTAACCTTGGTTGTAGGTTCTTCCCTTTCTTCACTTTAAGTACATCATGCCACTCCCTTCTGGCTTGTAGAGTTTTTGCTGAGAAATCAGCTGTTAACCTTATGGGAGTTCCCTTATATGTTATTTGTCATTTTTCCCTTGCTGCTTTCAATAATTTTTCTTTGTCTTTAATTTTTGCCAATTTGATTACTATGTGTCTCAGCATGTTTCTCCTTGCGTTTATCCTGTATGGGACTCTCTGAGCTTCCTGGACTTGGGTGGCTATTTCCTTTCCCATGTTAGGGAAGTTTTTGACAATAATCTCTTGAAATATTTTCTCGGGTCCTTTCTCTCTCTCTTCTCCTTCTGGGGCCCCTGTAATGCGAATGTTGTTGCATTTAATGTTGTCCCAGAGGTGTCTTAGGCTGTCTTCATTTCTTTTCATTCTTTTTTGTTTATTCTGTTCCATGGCAGTGAATTCCACCATTCTGTCTTCCAGCCCACTTATCCGTTCTTCTGCCTCAGTTATTCTGCTATTGATTCCTTCTAGGCTACTTTTCATTTCAGTTATTGTATTGTTCATCTCTGTTTGTTTGTTCTTTAATTCTTCTAGGTCTTTGTTAAACATTTCTTGCATCTTCTTGATCTTTGCCTCCATTCTTTTCCCGAAGTCCTGGATCATTTTCACTATCATTATTCTGAATTCTTTTTCTGGTAGGTTGCCTATCTCCATTTCATTTAGTTGTTTTTCTGGGGTTTTATCTTGTTCCTTCATCTGGTACATAGCCCTCTGCCTTTTCATCTTGTCTGTGTTTCTGTGAATGTGGTTTTTGTTCCACAGGCTGCTAGCGTTGTAGGGTCTCCTGCAGAGGCAGGGGGTGGCTGTGTCTCATCGTGAGGACAGGACACTGGCAGCAGAAGTTCTGGGAAGTACTCCTTGGCGTGAGCCCTCCCGGAGTCTGCCATTAGCCCCACCAAAGAGCCCGGGTAGGCTGCAGTGTTGGGTCGCCTCAGGCCAACCAACCAACTCTTGGTTACTTCTTTAAACCATCAGTTGAAGGAATCTGTCACATTTTTACAATGCAGTTTCTACTGCTATACATGTGTGTTGTGTGCATACACATGCCCCTTCTCCTAAACAGGATGGCAAGTTCTAGAAGGCTGGGATGGCCCTTGATCCTCTTTATGTTGCCCCTGGTTAAGTGGTTCCTGAACTAATTTCTTGTCTGTTTAACTGATCAGTGAACAAAATGGCAGGCATGGCTGGATCCAGAAATGAGAGGAAACCAATGTTTAAGTCTTCTTCACCTATACACATCAATTCAGTCACCTATTCGGGCAACATCTGTTAAGCACTTACTTGAGCACGGCCCTGGGTGAGCCACGTGGGAGCTGGGACAGGGGCTCATGGTAACACAGGAATGTGGTTTGGGCGGTCCTGCCCGTGAGAAAGCAGCCTGCACCTTGAGTCTGCTCAAGGGGAGTCCATGATGCTCCTCAGCTGAATTCTGGTTCTGTCTCCTTCCTCCAACTCTCAGTGAGCCCAGGAATGTGAAATTGAAAGTCCCTTGTAAAATATAGAGACTGTTAGTGTCCACAGAATTACCTTTCCATATGTCATCACATTATGGCTGTAGTTTCCTCTCAGGTGGTCACAAAATGGAACTGAAATGTACTTTAAACTATGTTTATTGTTAGCAAGTGAAGTTTGCTCTCTGTAGTTGAAGTAAAACAGAATTATTTACTTTGCCCCAAATTCAGATGTATTTTCCCCCTAATATGTAATCCCTGATAATTTTTTTCCTATGGACTTGGGGATCCTGAAATGGCAAGAGGTGTGTGCGGTCAAATCCTACTTTCCCAGGAGCTTAAGAATGGCTGAGGGCAACTGGGAGAAGGAGAGGTTAAGAAGTGATGGTACCCCATGACCATTTCCTTATTGATGGATATGACAGTGTTTCCAACTTTTCACTACTACTGCAATAAACACTGCCTTGGTGTGCTAGGGCTGCCTTAATTAAGTACTGCAGACTGGGTGGCTTACCAGCAGAAATTTACTGCCTTACCATTGCAGAGGGTGGAAGTCCAACATGCAGGTGTTGGCAGGAACGGTTTCCTCTGAGGGCTTTGAGGATCTGTTCCAAGCCCCCTCCCTTGGCTTGCAGGTGGCTGACTCTTCACCTCGTCTTTTTCTCTGTGTGTTGATTGATCTGTGTCCAAATCTCTTTTTATCAGGATACCAGTTGTACTGGATTAGGGCCCTCACTAATGACCCCATTTTAACTTGATTACCTCTGTAAAGACCCTATTTCCAAGTAAGGTGCTAGGGGTTAGGACTTCAACATACCTTCTCTTGTGGTAGTGGACACAATCCAAGCCACACAGATGTCATGAAAGAACAAGGTGGTTCACTGATTCCTTTATTTATTTAGGAGGTAGGGGGAGGAGACACAGGGTTGGGGGCCAGCAGGGGAAAATTACCTACAGGAGAGGGTTGGGAAGGGTTTGCAGGGATTGAGCTAGAAAGCAGTAACACTGATTCTATAGTTGAAAAGGAGTAGTGCACAACTGTAAGTACCTGGTGTGAGTTTTGTAATAAATCCTATCTTATGAATAAGTACAGTGGAATACTACTTAGTACATTCATACATGTTTCTATCATCTTGAGATTTTTTATATATACAGTATATGATCTGTTTTTATAAATGTACAGCTCGAAAAAAAGAGATCCTTCTTGTAATAGGTACAGCATTAAACACAAAAACCAACATGGGCCAGCCACATTCCAACTGAAGACCCAGAGAAAGCCTGGCCGACAGCCCAGCCTCAGCCCCTGCAGCCCAGCAAAGTGTAAACCAGCACCCACTGCACCTGCGGGCTCAGCGGGCCCTTGACATTTGCACGGGAAGTGCCTGCTCACGCCAAGCCCCACCTGCAGAGAGTGGGTCTTCCCTGAGGGAAGGTGGCCGAGGAATGTGTACATCAGGTAATGAAAAGAGGGATGAAAGAAATGTGCTCTTCAACTAAAGGCACTTGTCAGTGGCTGCGTACAGCCATTCCCTGGGCCTGGTGAGTGAGCAGGTGCTATTTTGTTAGAGTCAGCAAGGTCTGAGTGGACCTCACCTGTCCTCTCACCAGGTTTAAATAGAATAAATAAATCTGAGTGGGTGCTTGGTTTGCCCTCTGGGGTTCCTGTGAATAGGCTACCTTTTAGGATCATTTATGGAGTGACACTCCCTGTCCCCAGCCCAGCTTTTGGAAGTCCTCCATGGGCAAGATGCCAGAATAGCTCCAGGCCTTGCAGAAGCAATTGCTCGCTATGGATCAGAAGGAGAGCCCCCAAATGTCCCCCTCCCCTGTCTGTGCCTGAAGTTCCTTCGTCCTGTGCATCAGAGTCTGTGCGCCTCAGATCTTGGTCACGTAGTTGTTGGGGAACAGGCCCTGCTTGCCTCGTAGCCGCCCGGTCCACCAGCCAGAAGGATCTGCAGGGACACAGATGGTGGAGGTGACAGTGAGCAAGGCTTTCTGCCCAGGCCAGATGCACTCTGCTCGTGTGGGTGCATCCCACGGGCAAAGGGGATGTTCTTTCCCTTCTTAATTTTAATGAAAATTAGACATGCAGATGTGCCACTCAGGCCCCGTTCCAGAAGAACCCGCTGCCCAGATGTGAGGTTTTGCTGCCAGTCTCCAGCTCTCGGCCCTGTGGGATCTGCCCTGCCTTTGAGACATTGCTTCCCTCGGGGCCTAAGCCTTCCAGCCTCCCCTGCGAGCAGTCCCAGCTCTGGAGCAGCTGCTAGCCCAGCAGACTGTGAGGTCACCTTGTGGTAAGATGGCTCTAACCCTGCTTCCCCCCTTTTCTTTCACAGTGGCTATTCCCCCACTGCATCTTTCACACTCCTCACTCCACCTCACAGCCTTTCTGGGAGAAGTGATCTGCAACACTTCACCGTAATTACTTCCCAGCTTAATCCCAGTCCCTTCAGCAGTAATTTGGTATGTATTTTTCTGTGATTATAAACACACACATTCATTTTAAACAGGCCATTCTATACCTTACTATTCTGCATCTTGCTTTTCAGTACTCAATAATCTTTCCATGACTCATTTTTTAAACAGCTGCACTGCATACCAAATTTTATATAACATTCCCTTATTGATGGACTTTTGTTCCCCAATTTTTCATTGTTCATGCAAAAAATGTCTTTATGCCCACATGCAAGTAGTTCTATAGGATAGACTCTTGGATCAAAGAATATGCACCTTCTAGTATCCTTTGTAAGAAAATCTAATTTATTTTTTGTAATAGGTAATACTTTCATGTGTACTTGCAAAAGTACAAAAGGATAAACAGTGAAAACAGCTACCCAGATCCCTTCTTTGAGGGCAAGCAGTATTACCTATTTCTTGCACTTTCTTCCAGAGATATTTCATGTCTATAAAGGCATTTATTCAAACAAACAAACAAAAAAACCTCTTTTGTATACAAGTGATAGCATCCTACATGTTCTGTACTTTTTAAACCTTAATAATACATACTACAGATCATTTCATATCTGTATATAAAGAGCTTCTGTATTCTATAGCTGCTTATATGCCACTGTTCATACCATTTGCCTATTTTTCTATTGGTTGCTGGTCTCTTATCTTGTTGATTAGGAGTTCTTTATATACTAGTGAATCTGTCACATGAGTTACAAATACCCCTCTTCCAATTTTAATTAAATTTTTATGACGTTTTAATATTTGAGCAGTTGAATCAGATGATGATTTTACAGCTTCTTAGTTTTCTATCACTTTTAGAAATCCTTTCCCACACCGACAGTATTAAAAAAGAAAACTCTTCTATACTTACTTCTAGGACTTTTATGTTTCTTTTATGCATGTAAGTATTAATTTATTTGGGACTTATCTTGGGGGAAGGGGTTAATATATAAATCCAAAGTAATCATTTTGATATGGGGATTTTACAATTTTGATAAATACTGTTAAATTTCCTTCCCCAAAGTCTATTCCAGCAGTAGTGAAAGGAGGTACCTATTTCCCTGACTAACCAAAGATATTACACTCTACACTTTATTTGCAATGACAAAATCCAGAAAGTTCTGAAAATTAAGTTTTCTGTAACTCATTTCATGGGAAAACTTGACCTGAACTGACATGGGCTTGTTTATGATGTCTCTTTCCACTGCATGCTTAGGTTCCACAGCAGAAATACTGAGGCTGATCTAAGCTGTTTCCCTGGGACCCGCAAGGGGTGTTACATACTATAAAAAAGCTCCCATCTCTGATTTCTGAAACTCAGTTAGCTCGAAGGATTTGGATTAGGGAATGTGAACTCTCACTTTTTTTTTTTTTTTTTTTTTTTTGGCCTCATCTTGCAGCTTGCAGGATCTTAGTTCCCAGACCAGGGATTGAACCTGGGGCCCGGGCAGTGAAAGCGCCGACTCCTAACCACTGGACCGCCAGGGAAGTCCCTCTCATATTTTAATCTTTGCTGATATCACAGGTGAAATGCTTTGCTTTGCACGTCCCTGATGGTTAAGGAGGCTCTGCTGTGCACTGATTGCCTCAATAGCCTTTGTCCACTTTTGGGCTGGATTATTTGTATTATTTACATAGAAGAGCTATTTATATATGTAAAACATTTTTGCCTAGTCTGTTTTCCATAATTTAACTTTGCTCCCAGTGCTATTCACCATATAGGTTTTAATTTAGCCTTTTTTTTTTTTTTGCGGTACGCGGGCCTCTCGCTGTTGTGGTCTCTCCCATTGCGGAGCACAGGCTCCGGACGCGCAGGCTCAGCGGCCATGGCTCACGGGCCCAGCCGCTCCACGGCATGTGGGATCTTCCCGGACCGGGGCATGAACCTGTGTCCCCTGCATCGGCAGGTGGACTCTCAACCACTGCGCCACCAGGGAAGCCCAATTTAGCCTTTTTATGAGGTTAAATCCCGTATGGTTTTTGAGTTTGACATCTTCCACAGGAAGATTTTTCTCACCCAAAGATTAATATTCTAGGTTTCCTTCTAAGACTTTTGTAATTTAATTATATAGTTTTAGATCTTTAATTTATCTGATATTTATTTTGTTTATGAGGCAGAGATCAAACTTTATTTTCCTTTCAAAATGGAAAGTAATTGTCTATCCTTTCCCCTGATTTCAAATGCCACATTTATCATCTATTAAATACCTATGCAAACAAGGGTCTGCTTCTGAATGCTATTCTATCCTTTGTATCTATGTCAATTCCTGCACTCACACCACACTGTTTAAATTACAGCAATAATTTATAGCATGTTTTGATAACTTTTAGGACTCTACATTTTACACAAATATATGTTTTAATTATATCCAGTACGTTATTTCTAGAAAATTGTGAAAATATTGAGAAGTGAAAAGAAAGTAATACTTAAAGTTCAACACTTAAGGAGACCACTTTAACATTTTCTATTTTTAAAAATGTCTTTTTAGAAAACATTTTTCTATTCCATGTGTTTTATATTTTTACAAAAATGAGACTAGTCCACAGTCGCTAACCTAACTTTTTCCTTTTCTCCATGAACATTTTTCCATTTCAATAATGTATATACTTTTGCATCATTATCTTTAACATAAAAATTTTTGCATCAAAGTTCACTGAAGGGATATAGCAAAGCTTATTAAACTAATCCCCATCACTGCATATTAGGTCACTTCCCATATTTTTGCTGAACAAAGCTGGTGATAAAAATCCTGTTTGTATTACTAAGAGTTTATTTCAATACTTCTTTTATTCCAACTTTTGAAGGATACTAAATGACTTAAAATATTAACACCTGTAGAAAACCAGATGGCTAAAGGAGATAAAAAGAGCACCCAGAGAACATTTAGAAGGAGGTTGGTCTGGGGACCTGGAATTCTCCTGGGAGTGAGCCCAGGTGATTCCTAGAACTGCCCTTGGCTACCTCTTCCCGAAAGCTAGCCCTGCCATGGACCACTGTCCACTCAGGTTGTCCTTGCTCTGCTCATACACCTTGGATGGCTCTACTCTCTCCTGACAACTTGTCTTGAGCCTGACACCCAGGGCCTCTAGGACCAGGCCACTCTGGCTTCATCTCATCCCCCATGACATCTCCTCAGGGGTTCTGCACCTGGGTTGAGTGTCGGCTCATTTTCCTAAAAGGACCCACTCTTTCTGGCCTCCATGGCTCCTCTCTCCGTCAGTCTTCCCATCCCTCACCGCAAATGCCATGTCATTCATGGGGCTTTTTCTAACATCCTAAATTAAGAGTCATCTTTGTTTTTTAATGCTTCCATAAGGAATAATGTTTGCTTATATGTATATTATATTCTAACTTATCTTTACCAAATTAATAAAGTATTCAGCCAAGCCCACAGACCACTTTTATAATAGATGTTACAAGTTGTCTCCCTAGCTTCCATTCCATCTACCTTCATTAGGAGGAAGCCATGAAATCTGGGTGGGAGAGGCCTAACTCCCGTTACCTCGGGCAGTCCCTGCCAGGTCTAACCCACTTGGGGTACAGCCTTTGCCTTGCTACAGAGATTGATTCAGGGATGGGCACATGACCAGTTTGGTCCAATCTGAGGGATAGCTGGGACTTTTGTCCAATGGCTAAGAGAAGTTTCAGAGGTAAAGCGGATTTCAGAGATGGTTTGATCTGTTGGCCTGGAACTGATGCAGCCTTTTTGCTACCATGAGGAAAAACAGCCTGAGGAGGGAACAGATACAAAGAAGAGGGCAGAGCTGAAAGAAGTGTTTTTTAAAAATGAAGCTGGAGTCTTGATCAGCCTGAAACCTGACCTACCTCTGCAAGTTTCAGTGAGAGGAGCCCATAAATTCCTTTCACATTTATACTAGATTTTATAGAAATATAACCATATGCTTTTTGGAGGCTGTCCCAGCCAGCCATGCACTTACCTTCTTTGATAATATCGATAATGTCATTGGCATTGAAGCTGAGTTCGTCTGTGTCCTGAGCATCATAGGCATACAGAGCCTTGCACTGTGGCACCTGAGGCTTGGGCTTGGGCTGGGGCTTGGGTCTGCCCCCTGCTGGGGGAGGCCGGCTGGTTGTTTGTCTCCGGACCCTGTGGAAAGAGTGGAGGCAGGTGAGAAGGGACCCAACAGGAGGCAGCAGCACCACATGGTAGTTTGGAGCATGGGGCCAGCACTGGCCAGCTCAAGTTCAAGTCCAGCCCTATCCTTAGATGGACATGTCACTTCCTAAACTTTCCCGGAGAGTAAAGCACCCTCCCTGACAAGGTCATTGCAAAAGCATGTAGCTAGCTCTTCATAAACATTAGCCTCTGTTGCTGTGTCCCCAGCATAGAAGGAAATGTGAAAAAGACACATATTCCTACCAAAGTTTATAAAACATATTTATACATCTAAATGATAATAAAATAGTCATGTACCTATCCCCCTCCCTCAACTGTGGAAACAGAACTTTACCATAGAAGCCTGCAGCTGCCTCTCCTCAACTGAAATCCCTCCCAGAATGAACCCCTAGCTTGCATTTTGTATTAATAATTCTGCTTTGCTTTGTAGTTTTACCACGCACATAAGTATCCCTAAACGATACTTCTAGTTTGTCTGTTTTTTAACTATATGAAATGAATCACATGCTACTATCACTTGCTCCATTTTTTTTTTCCAGCCGCACTGCGTGGCTCTTGGGATCTTAGTTCCCTGACTAGGGATTGAACCCGGGCCACGACACTGAAAGCACTGAGTCCTAACCACTGGACTGCCAGGGAATCCCCTCACTCACTCCATTTTTGAGATGAACACTGTTGATGCATGTAGTTTGATTCATTCATTCTCATTGCTTTATACTTACTATTCCATTGCATGAATAGGTCACAATTTACTTATCCATTCCATTGTTGATGACCATTTGGCATGATTCCAATTTCATTACACAAAAATGCTGCTATGAATGTTCTTGTGCAAAAGTTTATCCAAAGTAATTTCTCAACATCAGCACTATGGACACTTTGGGCGGATAGATAATCCTTTGCTGCGGAGGCTGTCCTGTGCACTGTAGGGTGTTAAGCAACATCCCTCGCCTTTACCCCTGGGATGCCAGTAGCACCTCCTCTCCCTGGTCATGATCATCAAAAATATCTCCAACTTGAGACCCTAATCCAGGTCTTCTAGCTTTAAATGTATTCTTTCTACAACCTGTGTAACCTCCAGTCACCATTCATACATACATTGTCTCAAAGGCATGTAACTCTAGGTTGGTCCTAGTTACTGAGATCTTTAAACATATCTGGAACAACCATTTATTAAATATGTTCATGAAAGGCATTTAGAGAATGCATTTAGGAAATAGAAATATAGCAAACAGTCCCCCTCCCCCTTAGCTTAAGGACTAACCAAAGTGAAGCCTACATTCATTCGCTTACGAAAGAAACAAGATTTCTTCTAAGAGGGCCTGGGCTGAGCTCAACGTTGTGGGGCTGGCTGTTAGGTCTGGCTGGGCCTGTTAACACCTGTGGGAGGAGGGAGGAAAAGGGAGGGTATTTCCTGGGGCTTGAGCTCTGGAAGGAAAAAACACACCCAGTTTTGAGCTGTGCTCTGAAGAGGCCAGAGCCTCACTGTCCTTGCTGAGCTCCTGTGACAGCAGATGCTGCTGATGAGCAAGTCGGATCACGAGGGGGTTGGCTGGGGGTGAGGGGTTACTGGCTGCTAGCTGTCCCCAGCAGGGGTGGGGGGTTCCCTAGTAGGAGGGAGCAAACCCCAAGGTAACTCAGGCTCCACTCTTCTCAGATCAACCCCGCCCCCACCTTCCCACCCCCACCAGACGCTTTCTTTCATCGAAGAGGAAAGGCATTGTATAGTTCATTAGCATGACATCATTTCCTTCCTAGTCTATTGGAAATCCCCATTCCCTGCTTCGGAAGTGCTTGCTTCTCTGAAAGCTGGCTGGACAAGCAGGTTTTTAATTAAGCAACCTATATATTAGGGATGTGTCAGCATTTGGTTAATAAGAGCCATTAGCCTGGATACCAGAAGTCATCTATTTCCCAGTAACAAGGAATGGAGGAGGGGCTGGGGCTGTGGCGTGTGCATTAGAACACCCTGGGAGGGAGGAAGCCTCCACTCTGGCAGTTCCAGGGAACAGGGTTGGGAGGGTACGTGCACATATGCACACGTGTGTGTGCAGTCTTACGTGTGTGCACACACATACACTCACCAAATATTCACAGATGAAGAGTTGGCCTCTCTTATGTCCAGGGGAGAATACAGGTTGATGGGGTGCCTGGAGCCCAAGAGTGTTGGGACTTAGGTGCATTCTTCGGGCAGGGGGGCCTCTTAGCATGGAGGCAAAGCTGGATGACCCTCTGAAAACAAGGGCCATCCTGCCTGCAGCCTTCCCGGGAGTCTCCCCGCTCGCTCCTCTGCCCATCTGCCTCCATCTTTGATGGAGGTCACCCAGTTCCTCCCCCTTCATGTCTTTCCTGCCTTCCTTTCGAGGAAAGGAAGCAACGAAAGCAACTAAAGTTGCTTCCTTTCGAGGCTCCCTGAACATCACCCCAGCTCAGCATTTATTAGTTTACCTCACCCTCCACT
Source organism: Orcinus orca (assembly GCF_937001465.1). Taxonomy (NCBI): domain Eukaryota; kingdom Metazoa; phylum Chordata; class Mammalia; order Artiodactyla; family Delphinidae; genus Orcinus; species Orcinus orca. Next base: position 99,371,070 of record NC_064560.1, on the reverse strand, counting down.
GAAAATCCTTCTAACAGCTTCTCTCTGCTCTTGGCCTACAAAGTCCCTGTCAGGTGTGGCAGTGCTGGCTCCCAGCCTCCCATCCTGCTGCAGGCCACACTGGCATCTTCCTACCTGTCTTCATGGAAGTCTGACCCCTGGTTGGGGTTAGGACCCCTGTCCACATACTCCTAGCCTACATCATATTTGCTGGTGACAAACATACTTTCCCCCTAAGATCAGGAACAAAACACAGGTGTTAGCTCACCACTTCTGTTCAATACCCACTGGAAGCTCTAGCCAGAGCCATTAGTCAAGGAAAATAAAAGTCATACAGATTAGAAGTAAAAATACCTCTATTTGCAGATGAGATGATCTTGCACATAGAAAATCCTAAGGAATACACTTTAAAAAAAACTATTAGAATAAAAAGATTCAGCAAGATTACAGAACACAAGATCAATATATAAAAATTATCTGGCGACTTCCCTGGTGGCACGGTGGTTAAGAATCCTCCTGCCAATGCAGGGTACACGGGTTCAATCCCTGGTCCGAGAAGATCCCACATGCTGAGGAGAAACTAAGCCTGTGCGCCACAACTACTGAGCCCACACGCCACAACTACTGAAGTCCACGTGCTCTAGGGCCTGCATGCCACAACTACTGAGCCTGTGTGCTGCAACTACTGAAGCCTGCGCGCCTAGAGCCCATGCTCCGCAACAAAGAGAAGCCAGTGCAATGAGAAGCCCGTGCACCACAACCAAGAGTAGCCTCCACTCGCTCCAACTAGAGAAAGCCCATGTGCAGCAACGAAGACCCAACACAGCCAAAATATAAATGATAAAAAAAAACAGCTCTATTTCTAATGCACTAGCAATGAACAATTCAGAAATGCAATTGAGAAAACAATTTCATTTACGATACACAAAGAATATAATACTTAGGAGTAAAGTTAAGAAAAGAAGGATGATCCTATTTATATGAAATGTCCTGAAAAGGCTTATCTATACTGACAGAAAGTAGATTAGTGGTTGCCTAGGGCTGGGGGATGGGGGAATGACTGCTAAGGGGAAGAAGGGTTCTTTTTGGGATAACGAAAATCTTCCTAAGTTAGATTATGATGATGGTTGCACAACTCTGTGACTATACTAAAAGCTGTCGAATTGTACTTTTTTTTGGCCGTGCCACCAGGCACGTGGGATCTTAGTTCCCCAACATGAGATCGAACTCATGCCCCCTGCAGTGGAAGTGCAGGGCCTTAACCACTGGACCGCGAGGGAAGTCCCTGTTGAACCGTATTGTAATTTGAATGGGTTGATTTTATGGTATGTAAATTATATCTCAAAAAAGCTGCTTTAAAAAAAAGAAAGTAAATCGCATGGGCCTCTTTGGGCTCTGAAGTGCACTCCTGATACCCAGAGTGAGCTCAGCCAGCTTGTACACAAGCAGCTGCTGAGTGTCCCACCCAGGATCCGGGACATAGTGGAGGAGAGGATGGAGGTGAGGGGACCATTTAAACACCTGTGTGAACACAGCCGCTTCACGGTCTTTGATCCTAAGGCATCAGAGCCTACTTCCTCAGTAAAACCAATCAAAGTAAAACCTCAGGGATTACTGGGGGATTTGGGTTCCCATGTACAGTAAACTCTTGGCAACAGCTGGCTTGATTGTCCCTGGACAACTGCTACCATGCAGTGTAAAGTCATCTGGTCATTTATCCCTTGGCTGAATGGGGCTCAGAGCACTCCACAGTTGGGAGAGGGGAGATTCCAGGTAGCTTCGAGATGGGGCGTTGTTTGCTGGGGAGCAGAGTGTGGACTGGGGGACTGTGTTTGATGGGGAATGGACGTGGAGGTGGAGAACAGCTCTGCATTTTGCATCAGGAAAGGGGCTGCTTAGGCAATCCCGAGGTAACCACTGTCTGGCTTTTTCCTTTTTAAATGTCCTCTGTAACCAGGAAAGGGTACAACTGCTCCAGTAGGGCAGCACCTTCGCAAAGTGAGCCAGTTACAGCAAAGCCCTCCTTCTCACTGGTCACTTCTGCCTCATTCTCACATCCAAGCATGTCCTCTCTTCTTGTGAGTGTTGACAGAGGGGGCGTGGTCTGGGAACCCCTGCCTGGAGCTCTGCGCAAGGTACCGTGCTGGGCATTTTCAGATGTTGCCTCATTTAATCTCACAACAATTCCCGTGAAATGACTGACCTAGGTTCCTGGAATTTCTTGCTGGCTTCATCAGGGGATGGCACGATGCATACGCAGCAGGCTCCCAGAGCTCCAGCCACACTGACCTTTCTGGCCCCATGGTCCGGCCATGCTCCCCACCCCCTGACCACCGCTGCTAACTCCTGCTCAGCCTTTGGGTCTTGTTTCACCCCGGGCAGCATCCTCTGGTAGCCTGCACCTGCTAAGAGCAGGGGGTCAATGCAGTGGGACAGGGGCCTGTACCAGCTGACTCCCTGGCAGGGCAGTAGATTCCATGCAGGCGGCTGTTCTCACCACTGTAGACCCTGGACCTGGCGCCAGGCCCAGGAAGACTGTGTGGGCTCAATCTGCATGTTCTGAGGGAGTAGCAGAAGGGACAGTGGCTTAAGAGTCAGAGTCAGTGCACTGGGTTTGAGGCCCAGTTCTGACACCGGCTGGCATGTGACTTGGGGCCATCACTTCACCTGTTTAGGGATCAGTGTCTTCACGGGGTAAAAAGAGGGAATTCCGGCAACGGCCCAGGCCCTTCTTCTAATTCTAAGGCGGCTTTACAGAGTGCTCTCAACAAGATCCCTACGGTCAGGTGTACCATGGGACACAGGAAGCCTGCCCCGATGGGGCGATCACTCTCTCCATTCACCATACTGTGGATCTGGAAAGCACCACAGGAATCGGTCTGCGAGAACAGCCATTTTCCCAGCTCTGTTCGACAGACTCAGCCTTCCTTCAACCCAGACAATCCCCTTCCACCACTAGGTGGCGATCCTGTGCAGTCAATAATGAGGAGAGAGGATGGCTTTCTACCAGCTGCCAGAAATTATCAAGGTCGTTTAGGTGCTGGTTGACTCCACTCACAGCCATGAAAAAGGGATTGAGATTTTCTTACACAGCAAACAAGATCCCCGTGCCCAGGGAGCAGGAATTGGCTCAGCCCAGCCTGTGAGAGAGGGTTGTTAACGCTTTCAGGAGTTTTGTGGTCAGTTGTTAAACAGTCATTATTAAAGATGAAATTGAACACATTTAACTGAATAAATTATATTAAAAGCAAAGGCAACAAATACTCATAATCTGACCCTACCTAATTATCTTACCACATTTTACATCTCTCCATGCTCTTGAAGTTATTAACATCTGCTGCCTACCTGTGGTGGGAACACAGGACAGTGGGAGACTGTACATCTCCCCCCAGCTCTGGGACCAGGGGTAGTCACCCTGGTAGCTTGAAATCGGCCACAGTGAGCAGAAACAGACAAACGTTACAGCTCCCGCCTTTTCATCCCCAGAGAGCTAGCCGTTCACAGCACGCCACTTGCTGTCCCTCCACCACCCTCAGGATAACTCACTTTCACTCATCTAAAAGTGCTTTGCCTAGATTTATTTTGTAATGGATATGCAGGATTTAGATAATTTTGGTAGTGCTTACATTTTATGATATTTGTATTCCAAATAAACCTCACAAGATTGAAAACTGTTATAAAAACAACTATTTCATTGGGATAATGGGGGCAGGAGTAAGAATTTCAGACTCACAACGACAAAGTTATTTTTCCTACTGCCACTGGTATACAGTTATAAAACTCTGCATCACAGAGCAAATCCAGCTGTTTCATTATATGTAACTCTGGCACAGTGTAATTTAGTTTTCCTGTTACTATGTGACCCGTCGTTTTCAGGGTAATCTGTACAGTTGGCCCTTCACATCCATGGGTTCTGCATCCCAGATACAGATTTAACCAACTGAGATTGGAAAATATTCAGAAAAAGAATTCCAGAAAGCTCCAAAAAGCAAAAGTAGAATTTGCTGGGCAGGGCAACTGTTTACATAACATTTACATTGTATTCAGTATTATAAGTAACCTAGAGATGATTTATAGTACACAGGAGGATGTGCATAGGTTATATGCAAATACTATGCCATATTATATAAGGGACTTGAGCATGAACGGATTTTTCTATCTGGCGTGTGTGTGTGTGTGTGTGTGTGTGTGTGTGAACCAATCCCCCGTGGATACCAAGGGACTGTACACATTTACCACTTTATTGTGTCTATTCTTCATTAAGAAGAGAAACGCATGAAGAAGCTCGGCTACAGCACCTTGCTTTTACAGCAGGTCTTTTTCTGAGTAGGGAATTAAACATCTAATGCAGTCACATTATAACCCACACCACAAAGTTTCCTGAGTAATCAAGCACATTATACCCAGTTTGCTTTGTGAAAACCTGCACTGCTAGAAAAGCCCCGTTTTAGTGCCTGGGAAGACCAAGTGGTGCCTTCGCCCTGAGACATCGGGATGCCGACCGACCTCTGAGCCCTCGTGGACAGCTGCCTAGTCTCTCAAGAGGCCAGAAGCCCACAAGAACACAAAACGCCAAGTGACATCAATGACAACAAAGCGCTGTAAAGTCAGGTATTGTTCATTCGCTCTGTTCCTGGGATGTAGGTTGTTACAGTGATTGGAGCAAACGAGGTTTAACTAGAAAAAAACTGTGGAATAGTAAAGCAGGAGAAGGAGTTTTGGACTTTATTTAGTTATTGAAATGCAGCTAGTGTCTGTTGCAATATTACCTCTCAGCTCTCTGTTCTGCTGTTGCTCTGAGCCCACAGAGAGCAGGCATGGCTATTAGATGTGTGTGTGTCAGGGAAGCGGGACGGGGAGAGGGTGTCTCCCTGACTCATCCCCTTGTCTTGGCTTCGCTAGGCTGCCCATTCCCCCCCGCCCCCCCCCCATTAAAGCCAGCAATGCCTGAAGCTTAGCCCCTCATGGCGTCTAGAGCTCTATGCAGGCCAGAGGTTTGAGCTCTTGAGGGTAAAGCCACTGGGCCAGGGGACACCCACTTCTCAATCCTGGTAGAATATTAATATTTCCCTGCAAGACCAAACCACATGAATAACAGTCATAAAATAAATATAAATAAACTTTCAAGTTGCATTGTGCTTCATAGTTTACAAAGCCCTTATTTAATCTTCCTGACACCCTGACTGGGTTTTACATTTCTGATTATTAGCTCTATTATACAGTATAGGTGAGGAAACCAAGGTGTAGGAGGATTAAGTGATGTACACGAGGGTGTCAGCTGGCAATTAGTGAAACAATCCATGTGGCCGGCACGTGGCACACAGCAGGCACATGGTTCAGTAAATATTCAATGCATGAATCAATGAAGGAAGGAACAAATGACCCGGGACTCATACCCAGTCCTTGCAAGTGTGAATCTGTGCTCTCTGCACATGGCCAGGCCACCTTCTCCACCTTCTGTGAACTTCTCTGCAGTCTCCACACCTCTGGGACACCCGGGTATGCCTCATCTATGACAGGGTGAGCTGGGATTAAGCTTTCAAATATCATGTCTTTGTTCTGCAGATGTGAAATTTATGTCTTGAAATTCCAAGAAGGAAAATAATGGCATTTTATTTCACTGGCTCTTTAAAATGTGCTGTGTTCCAAAAGGTTGAATCTATAAACATGACTGGAAATTTGGGAACGGATGCCAGGAATTCCTAAGCTTCGTGTCTGCCTGGGCCAGGGTATGGCTGCTGCTCCTGCAGATTATGGGTTAAGAAATATTGCTGTTGGACACTTGTTGGAAATTTTAAGCTCCTTGAAAAATATGGCTCCATTAGGAGAATCCTGTCAAGAGACACACAGGCAGCATTTAAATTTTTCTATCGATCCTTCTTTTGTGGCATGGCCAGAAGCCCTACCACTGAGCACTTTCAATATTTTTCTGTTTCTCCAACTTCTAGTTGGATTAATCTCTGGAGTACCTTGAAATTTCCTGAAGTTGTCCTCCCATGAAATGGACCACAGGATTAAAAAGGCCAACAGGAAAAAACATTTCCAGTCTGGGTTTTAATGCCTCCAGTAATGAACTGGAGGTAGATTATGTACATCTCAGTCATAGGAGGGAAAATATAAAGCACACTTGATTGGCAAATCAAGTGTTCCTGTGAAGCCAGAGCAAAGGCTGATGAGTGAACTATTTATACGGATTCTTGCTTTACCTGTTCTCTTTCCCTGAGACTCAGGAAGATCGTGAACCTGAATCAGACTGTTCAAAAGGTATGTTAAGGGACTACAAGATTATGATTCCTTCTACATCTTAGTTTTCCTGGTCAATGGTAATAATGATGATGACAACAAACATGGCATGGCAAGGGTAAAGAATCCAGCTGGGGTGGTAATTAATTTAGTGAAGGCTTCATGTTCTCTCCAAAAGCAAACACAAAAAACCCAAAAAGCATAAAACCCAAACCGACTGAACCCGAAATAAACTGACAAAGACGTTCCTGAATTAACTTGAGGTGCTAATTACACCATTTGATTTTATCCACATTGCACGATCCAAAAGAGATGACTGCTTATGCTAAACATGTCTATAAAGAAAAGTGCACTGAGGGTGGGAGAGGGAAAGATGAACCCAGGAGTTGAAAGTCCAAGGAGACTTGGTGGTAATCTCCCTTTTATAGGTTGGTAAATTCAAGGGCACTGTTTGGGACTGTAATGTAAACAGGAACTTCCGTCTCTGTGGAAAGGTACAAGCTCGGGACCCCAAAGGTCCCTGTTTGCTCCAGCAACGTCCCACGGAATAAATGCAATTCATGTTTTCTTGGCAAAGAAGAACCGTTGAATGTAGGTAACCACGAGGCCCCTGAAATGCTCGTCTAAAGTCTCTGGCCACATTAGAAATTATTTTAACTTTGACTTTATGTGTTTTAGAAAATAAATACAAAGAAAAAGCTCAGCCTTTTGATCAGAGTATGATTTCTTAAGGAATATTTGCATCACAGCAGATTTAAGTGTACAAAGAGGAGGCTGGCTGGGATTCTTGTAGCTACAGGACTCAGTGTGCCTCATACGAGTTTTACACACAAGTGTTACATACAGGAAGATCATACTGCCTAGTAGACGGTTGTGAAGGTTCCCTCTCCTTCCAGCCCCACAGCCACTGCCAAAATAGCATCACGTATGCCTGATCTTTAGGCCTAAAGGTGGCAAAGGGTGTGATAAGACTTAAATAGGGAACAGCGCAGCTGAGGGCTGGAAGGGAGCAGCCTCGGGTAAGACACAATGTTCCTAAATTGCCTGCTTTTTGGCTGACAGATGCTCCCAGCTGGCTGGTGTGCAAGTCTGTAACTTGCAAAGCAGGCTGGAAAGATGGTTTTGCTTGCCAAAACCAAAGCAAGTAGGAAGCTAGCAGACAGAGCTAAGAGATTTGGTGCATTTTGCTGACTGGTTTTAATCCCCTGCCTAGTTCGGGAAATCAGACTGGGCCCAGGAAGTCTTGTCTGATTATTTTAGTTTCTTCCGTCCATTTGAATAGTATAGGCCTGGGTTAGGGAGTAAGGCTCCAGTTGCCTCAACAGCACCCTTCCAATTCACCTTCATACAAAACTTCCCTGGTTTCATCAAAATGACTTGACAAGTGGTTTTCAAAATGTGCTCCCCGGGTCAGCAGCACCATCATCCTTTCAGAACTTGGTAGAAATGTAAATTCTTGGCCCCTACCCTGGTCCTACTGAATCAGAAATACTGGAAGTGGGCCAGGAGGTTCTCCAGGTGATTCTGGTGTACATTAAAGTAGGAGAACTTCCTCTTTAGACCAAGCCAATCAGGTAAACCATGATCATTAAAACTGGTGGCACAGAGCTACTTATGCAAGAGTTGGGGGAGCACAGAGGGGGTCTAATAGAAAGTGGCAGCCACTCTACTGATGCCATTTGTATAAAACCAAGGTGCTTTCCTCTCTGTAGCCCAAAGGAGGTAAGACTTGCTAGGGGAAAAGGAACACCAGGAAAGAACCTGGTGACGTCCAGAAAAGTTCCTAAGAGCTCTGCGGTCTTTGAGAAGGCCTGGAGGTGAATGGGTGGCTGCCCACCCAGAGGAAGGAGCTGTTGCCTCTCACCCGGCACTGCCCTATTTTGTACACAAGTCTCCTGATCACACTTGAAAGTTCTTTATTCTATAGATACGGTGAGAATAGAAAATGGAGGTGGGCAGGAGGGAGGGGAAGAGTGGGCTGCAGTAACCCCACGATCGGGTTAGGCAGAGAGAACTACTGAGAATCATGCAGAGTCGGAAGATTCCTCAAGTCACTAGCTCATCCACCAGGAGATAATGATTGCTTCATCACCACCATCATCGTCATCGAGCTACAGCTGACTGAGTAGCCTCCTACATGCCTGGAACCATGGTAGGTGTCTTATGCAGATTTTCTCTAGTCGTCCCCCAACCCCCAGCAACCCTGCAAGCTTGGTGGTATTACCTCAGTGTACAGATAAACAAAATGAAACTCAAAGAGGGTTAGGAGCAGGTCCAATAGTAGACAGGTAACAGGGGCTGAACCAGGATTCTCATCCTTATCTGGTATGTGACACCATCGCTCTATAATACTCCAGCCTGGTGATTTCCATCCAGCCTGTCCCTGAATACTTCCAGGGACAAGGTGCTCCTTACATTCTAGGGTAGTTCATCTTTGGGCTACTGGAATGTTCTTTTGTTTACTGGTGCCAAAATCTACCCCCCGGCAGAGTTCACTCACTTGTCTTGAAGTTGGCCCTAGTGATATGCCTGGTGACTCCACAGGACCCAGCAAACCCACTTCCTACACTGGTAACTCTGAATAGCTACACAGAGTTCCAGGAATCTTTACTTCCTTCAACTAAAAAGCCTTGGTTTCTTTTCTTCCCCTCTTCATTTTCTGTTATAGAAAGGCAGAGAGGGTCTCATTTTAAAGCCCTGAAGATTTGTCCTCATAACCAAACATCTGCATCTCATAGAATGCTGGGATGGTATTCTTTATGTATCTAATGACTCTTTGAGCTGTTGTGTTTACGCAACTTCAGGCACAGATATAAATCGAAACCCCCATTATTCCTCAACCATCCCAGAGAGCAAAAAAGGTCACAGAGCGATCAGATCTCAGGGTGGAAGGGGACCCCTCTTGTGATGTTTCCGAGATAAGGCCTCTCTGGGGAATGAAGTGTGTGGGATCAACTTGCCTGTACTTTTAGAAAATGGCAACCGAGGGCTTCACAGCCTTGGGGCTGGATGCCAACACACGTGGGTGGAAAACCAACCTTGAGAATCATGCGTGGATGGCCCCCCAAATCCTTGAGCCTTGGTGTGGCTGGTGGAGATGGAGGTCGTGAGTTTCACCCATGGGAGGTGGGGCTCTTACCCTGCAGCACCCTGGTCTGGGACCTTGAGGAAATCCAAGCTCTCCGGCGTCTGTGACACTCGGTCTGAGCCAACGGACTGTTGTCGCGGTAAGGGTGGGCGAGCCATAGAAGGGCACAGGCTCCTCTGAGTGGACCTCTGGTTTCCAGCAGCGTGGGGATGCAGCACAAACTGGTTTTTAATGACTCCATTCTGATGGTAGCCTAGAAAGTGGGAAAGAGGAGAAAACAAAGCAGGAAATTTCTGATCCTATGCTCAAGGCTCTCCAAATTTTTTCCCACCCGTTAGGCAAGAGTGAGTTACTTAGCTTTGCCAGGCCTCAGTTTCCCCTTCTAAAATAAGGGAGGGCATAACTTCTCATATTTTGCGAGGAATAGAGCCCAAGACATTGTACACTGCCCGGCCAGTGCCTGCAACATAGCAGACGCTCGTGCATGCTTGTCGATCCTGACTTTAGAACCACCAGAAATGTTCAGGGGTTTCGAAGCCAATGGTCAAAGAAAGGTAAGCCTGCAACTAGTTGGGAGGCACATTCTTGGGTCTAAGAAAAATGATGACGCTGTGATTCAGGAGGGCTGGCAGCCAGCTGTTTAAACAGCTGGACATCCATTTTCAAGGGGTCAGTCTGGGGTGTCCTCTGCAGGAGCTGTGGGAGGTGAAGGGAGCACCCCACACAGGCAGGGGAGATGTGGCCATTGGTTGGATTAATCTGGAGAGAGCAAGCTGTCTTAGCCAAACTGTTCCTGGTCAAGATCGCATTATCTGGTAAGTCACAGACTGTGGTGCTGGGCTCCAAACCGTGCGCCTTGGCTGAAAGCGGCACTGTCATTCCCAGCTATGTATGAAGAAGCCCTTGTCTCTTCTCCCACTGACAGATTTGGGGAAGAGTGAAGGGGAACAAGGCTCCCCAAGGCACGCTTTTGGTAAAGCCACCGTAAAGCAAACCTCTTCCATGCGAATTAAGAGAAGAACTCTTTGGTACCAGTGGGATGACCCTTAGTTTATAAGGCGACTCGGGGTTCAGGTTTGGCTCTGCCTCTGATAGCTGTGTTGACCTTGAGCGAGATACTTGACCTTTCAGAGTGTCAATTTCTTCATGAAAGAGACAAGGAGCTTGGTGAGACCCCACATGCTGCCCAGGTTGCCAAGGACAGCAGAAGGGCATCCAGAGTGGGACGTGTTCCAGGGCCATGATACTCAAAAGGGGTCCCATAGATGGACTGCTCTGTGCCACTCGTGACCCACCCACCATCAATAAGCTCAGAAATTAAGAGCAAGCATTTAGAAACGTTCACAGCAGTTTCACAGACATATCTCATGTCTGTTGAATCTAGTAAGAAATTTTGGCTTACATTTTGAATGCTTTTAAAATTCCACTCTTCTAGTAACTTTTATTATATCTTACAAAAGAATAGTTTGTGATGGATTAAAAATTAAGTAAAAAACCCCACAAAAACCCAAAACAAAACAAAACAAAACCCCAAGCCCTTGATCCTTCATCATAGATAGTATGAGAAGTACTGATGTAAGGGATTGGGGTCCAATCGCCTCATTTTATTGGTGAAGAAACTGTCACACGCAGAGGTTGGGAGCTGTGCTCAAGGTCAGGTATTTGGTCTGAGCCGACTGTGGCCAACACAGCTGAGGCAAATGAGCTTTCCAGGTGGTCTGGCCAGGATTTTGCACGGGCGGCTGGCGCATAAGTAGTAACAAAACACTACACTGGTTCTCTTAGGTTCTTTTGTGCTTGGATTTTCTTCAAGGATAAAGGCAGAGGGGAGGAAAGACAGCTGGGCCAGGCAGGATGGGGACTCCAAAAGAGATGAGAATTAGTTTCTCACTGATAGGCATGGTTGTCCATACTTCGGCATGCCAACTGTGAGACTCCAGAGCAGGAGACAAAAGAAATGCTTTTTACTGCTTATTTTGGACACTGCTACAAATTAATTCCCTTGTCTGGGATGATCTGAGTCAAGTGTGGTCCCAAGATGACCCTTTTCAGACCTACAATCCTAAACTTATTAACATCAAACACTCTGGGGGCAGTTTCTTATTAACTGAATTGTGACTGATGGAAAAACATTTTGTGAGTTTTGAGAGTACTCTTCCAATACTAAACAGATTCTTTTAAGGGCAAAACCTCTTACAGTTATTTGGGTTTGGATTTTGACTTGCATGCTATATTTTTATCATTTAAAAAAATGAGAAAAATGCAACATAAGATCTAAACATTTTTCTGAATCCATTTTGTATTCTCCCAGATATTACTTTATTTCTTGGAGCAGTTCTCGTAGATTCTATCTGATTAAGAATAGACTTTCTATTTATTCACTCAGCTGTTAACTCGTTGCAGAGTATTGTCATGGTATTGGGCTGGAGCTGAGTAGTGGTGGGGTCATACCTTGCAAACTCCAATTTCCCTAGAGGCAGTGTCCTACAGCTTAAAAGCTGACGACGTTCTGGTTGTCATGGACAAGGAGCTCCATTTCCTCTTACTGATGTACAAAGCCTTTCCTAAGGGAGGTAACACTGCCAGGTAAGGAAATGCAAACTGCTGACTCAGCCACCGTGCACTCTCAGGAGCTCATCCATGCCTCCCCTGGATTTTGGGGTCATAGGTAGGGCCATCGTGTTGGGAGGAGTACATCTGGCACTGAAATGGCTCATGCTGGCTAATATGCGGGCACTTATTGGCTAATGCGTTTCTTCCTCAAGGTATTTTACACATCTGGGTCTAGTCTATGGCCCACGCTTGGCTTACCTGGTGGCGGAGGGGCAGCTCTCATTGGGTAGTTGGCATTGTGAGTCCCGCTGGAATAACCTCTGCTTTGAACGGTGTTCCTTCGGGTAGGACCTGAAATAAACCAGCAAGACAAAGTTAAAATCGGTGGCTACTGGCTGGTTTTATGGCTCCCGACGGTCTTCTGCTTCTGGAGAACTTTTGAGACGTTTGGAACGCAGGTCTCCGTCGGATCTGCAGGAGGCTGGTTGCAGTGGAGACGGCTGTGTGAGGGAAGAACTGTCCTCGCAGCTATTGGATGGGAGGGGCTGGAGGACATGGGATGGAGGGAGGGATTTGAAATGTCAGAGCCAGTAGCTTTACAAAGAGGTGTTATCAATAAGCTTACAAAGGGGTCTCTATTGTTGTAGACTTTGCAAAGGGACAGAGGAGACATCTGAATGTTCGCACTCATGTCCTGACCACAGCACCGCAGGAGCCGAGGCTGCGTCTGCTGCACATCGTGGTCACTGACGTGAAGGACACCGCAGCTCCAGCACCTTCACTTTAGTCCAGAGCCTTTCTCGCCAGAGTTTGCATTCTACAGTCTTCTAAGTAAACACAGAGACCCTGAAGGGTAGAAGCAGACTGATACCCTGGACACAGACGTGCAAGTGTTAGAAAACAAGCAGGGCCAAATGGAGCTTCCTGTGGGCCAGAATTAGGGCTGGGGCGGCCGGGCCACTGCAGGCCAGACGAGATCTCTGCAGAGACTATGTGTTGGAAAGGAACACAGTAAACAAGGTCTCGAGTGGGATATGAAGGAGCTTCAGGACATGAAGCTGATTAAACCAGCGGGAAGAGGGGTGCAGAGGGAATTCCTAGTAAAGAGAAGAGCAGGAAGTGATAAGGCATGACAGCATAATGCAGAGGAGCTGGGTCTCAGGTCCTGGGACAAGGGGAGGAGGCCAGGTTAGGGTGTCCCCCTTCCTGCCCCCTTTTCCCCATGAAGATATAATAAAACACCGTATTAGACAACGTTTCACTTTGAGGCCTGCTGAGGGCATTGCTCATACACATCTTGCTGGTTATCTGCAGCTCTCCTTTGCCGCGCTCTGTGCCCTGGGTTCTGAGCCCAATGGAGTGCTAGGCCTCTGCATTCCAGTTGGGTTTGGTCAGTGGGAGGCACCGGCAGGAGACTGGGGTGCCAGAGGAGAGAGGGGCTGGGGTATCTCTTCCTTTTTTTCCCCAAATTGAAGTATAGCTGATTTATAGTTTCTGGTGTACAGCAAAGTGACTCTGATATACATACGTTCTTTTTCAGATTCTTTTCTGGGGGCTCCTCTACCTACATCCTTAGAGTAACAGTGGCATCCTGCTGTTCTCTGCCCGAGTCCCAACTTTGTTCCCTTAGCCCTGCCAACACCCCTGCAAAGAGTCCTTTTATGTAAAAGTCTCTTAAAAAAATCCCACCTAAATGTGCTGTCTTCTGCAAATACCAACTGATACACAGATATATACCAACATTTTCTGAGTGGCTATTTCTCTGTACTGTATTAGTGAGTTATAAAGTACGTGCCAATGTGCGCCTTGTAGACAGATGTCATAAAGGCCTATTTTATACCTGTCATACTCTTTTTTTTTTTTTTTGGCCGTGTGGCTTGCGGGATCTTACTTCCCCAACCAGGGATCGAACCCAGGCCCCGGCAGTGAAAGCACCAAGTCCTAACCACTGGACCACCAGGGAATTCCCGACCTGGCATACTCTTCATCGACCGTACACATGGGCTGCATTCTGTAAAGATATCTACATTATATGAGTACATAGCATATGTAATTACTCTAAATTATAAATATAATTTATATTATATAAATTATATATAATTTATATAATATAAATTATATTTATATTTTAAAATAAATATATTTTACTCTGCCTTATAAATATAATTTTATAAATATCATAAATAGAAAAAGAATCAAAGGCCAGTAAAGAAGTCAGACTGTGCTGTGAGTTACTGCAGGTATGTCTTCTACTGAAGCAATTGACAGTGAAGGAGGGCAGTATTAAATGTGACGCACAGTAACAGAGCAAAACCTTGTAGGGAGCTGGTAAATATGGTCAGTTTCTTTCAAATTGACAGAAAAGGGCTTCCCTCGTGGTGCAGAGGTTAAGAATCTGCCTGCCAATGCAGGGGACATGGGTTCGAGCCCTGGTCTGGGAAGATCTCACATGCCACGGAGCAACTAAGCCCGTGCACCACAACTACTGAGCCCGCATGCCACAACTGCTGAAGCCCACGTGCCTAGACCCTGTGCTCCGCAACAAGAGAAGCCACCACAATGAGAAGCCCGCGCACCGCAACAAAGAGTAGCCCCCACTTGCCGCAATTAGAGAAACCCTGCGTGCAGCAACGAAGACCCAATGCAGCCAAAAATGAATAAATAAATTTATTTTAAAAACAAATAAAATTGACAGAAAGGATGAGGTTTGTATTGTCGACAAGATCGGACTGGAAAGGGCTGGGAAATGTAAAGCCAGCAAACTGATTTGTTTTAAACACAATGCATGCTGTAATGCCAGGAATACTACACATAACTACAAAATCATTCAGAAAGGTTTAACCTGCCCATTTGCCTTGATGTTGGTTTAGTCTGAAATGTTTCAATCTGAAGCAAACCCCAGCCACAGGAAGCAGTCAAAGTACTGGTTCTTTGCCCTGCAGATCTGGGCAGTGTTATGAGCATTTGGTAGGAAAAGAGTTTGGCTCAGGGCAGGGTGAGGGAAGGCCAGGCGGGAAGCCCAGAAGCCTAGCAGTGGTCCCGCCTGTGGGGCCCATGAACACTTACGGGAGTTCCTGGGCAGCCCGGGTCCGATGCTGACCTGCAGCACTTTGTTGCTGGGCTTGAGGATGGCCAGGTCACCGAAGCCTTGGTGGAATTGCACTTGCCGGGAGCCCCCTGCACTCCAGGGACCCCAGTTCTCCTTTTTCAACTTGATTTCAAGCCTGTGACAAGCATATTTGTTGGAATTAACAAGTCGGGATGGAGCAGTGAGAAAGTGCGGCTCACAGACCCCAGCATGGCGTTGTGCTGCTGGGCAAACGTGCTATAAAAACAAGGCAAGCCTGGATCATCGGAACAGGCACCGGGCCCGGCGGCCAGGCATGACAGTCCGTGGGTTTCCCCGACAGAGGCAGAGCATTCGGGGTCCAGCCCCTGGGAGACACCAGTTGGTGAGGGAGGTACCCCAGTACAGGCGCTTTGTCACTCTGTCAAGTGGATACAGGTGGGACTGCCCCGGGAACAGAAAGAAAGGTCAATCACCAGGCCACACCCGCTGCGGTATGTCACTGTGTTTCTCTCTGATTGCCCAGGTCTGTGTTTGTGGAGGACCGGGAGATGCCAGACACAGAGAGCTCACATCTTCTTTGCACAGAATGTGGCTGCTAGTTAAGTTCTATTCCTGCACCCTCACCCCTACCCCAGGGAGGAAAACGACAACATTTCCCTTCCCAAATAAAAGGGAAATTGACTCACAACTGCAGAACTCCTCGGCCAGTTTTCATTTTCCACATTGCCTATATGCCTACATAATGCAATTTCATATTTTGCTTTTTTTTACCTTATATTTTTTCATGTTGTAAGACAGAAAGATCATAATTGCAAGTAGCCGACTATTCTGTTGAGTGGCTTGGCTATATTCTTCCTTTTTTTGAGTTATTCCCTTATCACAAATTCCCAGACAAAAATAATTGCCCCCCCGTACTCATGGCCAAATTGTTCTTTGGAAAAGCTGTAATGAATTCATTCTGTTTCCAGTATCTGTTTCACTGTAACCACAGCAGCATGAGTTATGGAAAGGTCCCCTCCTTATGGCATTAAGGCTTTACTTTGGCCTCTTCCTTGTGAGTAGGAAGAGTGGAGGATATCCCCATTTTATAGATGGGGAAATCATGAAGGAAAAAAAAGCCAAATAACTCACTCAGCAAACGTGAGATTAGAAGTTCAACACTCCGCCAGTGTCTGGTCCACGAGACAATGTTATTAAAGCAAATGAAGGTGAGAGCCCAGACACAAGACACCAGCCATCCACAGCCCCCGAGTCTCCAAATGCCCCAGCAACACGCTGTATTACGCATTGATCTTGGGAACTTAAGTTCCACTCCAATCACTTTCTTCTGCTTCAGCCTGACACTACTTCTGCCTGCTCTGCTAAATAAAATATTCTTCTATTGGTGATATATAAAATCTGCCTTTTCCTGGCCTCACGTTGGTGACCTTTGTTCAAAGGATAAGATACACCATCCAATGAAGTCATTATCTCACAGAAATGCAAAGTGACGTTTTCAAAGCCTGTGGCAACCATCCAGACTGTCTTCTGCAGGCCCTAAGCGTCCACAGGGGAAGCCAAGACACCCAGTGCTCCTCAGAGGCACCCAAGCCAGTCAGACCCCATCCCCCCACCCCGTAGGCCTCCCCTCCTCTCAGCCTGGACCTCAACAGTGAGATCAAGGCCCCAGATCCCAACTTACGTGTTGCTAAATTTCAGAGGTAGTTGCTTCTGGGTTTTTTCCTCATAACGCTTTGCTAAGAGGCTCAAGAACTCAGTTTTAAAGACGGATTCAAGCAAACTGTCATATTCTTGCTCATGAAGAATAAAAAGGTCATCCTGCATAGTACTGCAAAGAGATTGGAAAGACTTAATGCAAGTTGTAGTTTTGTTTATTCCATGAATTTTTCCACTCCTTTTTTTTTTTTTTTTTTTTGCGGTACGCGGGCCTCTCACTGTTGTGGCCTCTCCTGTGCGGAGCACAGGCTCCGGACGCGCAGGCTCAGCAGCCATGGCTCATGGGCCCAGCCGCTCCGCGGCATGTGGGATCCTCCCGGACCGGGGCACAAACCCGTGTCCCCTGCATCAGCAGGTGGACTCTCAACCACTGCGCCACCAGGGAAGCCCCTCCACTCCTTTTTTAATCCTGTAAAATAGCACTAAATTTCTACTGTCTTTCTCTCTGTAATAACTGAAAATCTTTAAAACAGAATGATGTACAAAAATAAAGTCACTAAAATCTGCTTTTAAAAGAAGTTTATAGCACACCAAAAGCATAAGTGAAATATTCTCTCACATGATTTTTAAAATCAGGAATTTAAGGACAATTTGTCTGTATATATATAAAAAAAAGTTTGTTTTCAAACATCCCTACATCACAACCATGCTACCTGCACTAGGATTTGTCGTGATGAAGACCCTGACAACCAGTGGTTTAATCTCTGTCACTCAAGAGCATGTGTAAAAGCAATTCAGGGCCAACATGACAGTCCTACAGTGCCTGGGAGCCAGGCGTCTACTCCTCCTCTTTACAGGTACGACCAGGAAGCTGTACAAGTCATTTCTGCTCACACCCCATTGGCCAGCACTGTGTCACTTGGTTACACCTAGGTGACGGGAGCCTGGGAAATGTAGTCTCTGGGTGGGCTGCCAGCTATTCACATGGAAAGGAGAGAATGGGTATTACAGGACAGCTCACAATCTCCACTATACCTCCTTGTTCACAAACTTTTCCAAACTTGGAATTGGAATCTTTTCTTAAAAGTGTGAGAATAATATATCTCAGAAGGTGTGGCCGCAAAGCTCCTATCATCTGCCTGTTTCTAGGCAGATGAAAAGTCTGGAATTGTCTTAATCACTTCAGTGACAGCAATTCAAAACTCCAAAAGGCACTTCTGTAAAAGTTGCTCACAACAGCTCTGCCAAGTCATTTGGAATTAAAGAAATAAAGCCCCAGCATCTAAGAAGGTCTAGACCTTCTAAGCATCTAAGAAGGTTTAGACCATCTAAAGCAGAGGTCTAAGAAGACCTCTGCTTTAGGAAGGAGGGTGTACAATGGGGAAGAGGCAGAAAAGAAGCACCACTTTTTGGTGTGTGCGGTGGAGTGAAACTCCCATTTCAGCTGCCTGACTCATGTCTGGGCATGTCTGTTTGCCTGGCTGTACTTTAGGCGGTAGAGATTATTCAACAGGGTTATTAAATGAGTCCAACACAGGAAACCTTGAGTAGTTTAATGTGCTCAGATGTATTAGAAGTTTCATGATCATAAAGAAATAAAGCAAGCAGGGCAAAACATCAAGGTCAATTATCAGCATGAGTCTGGAAATGAGAAGAGGCTGTTTGGATACTTTGACTTCAACCGTCAGATTCAAAAACCCCTCCCTTTGGTGACCCGAGTCAGAGAGTTACGAAATCATCTTTACCCAGGCCAGAGTTTCAACTCATTCCCCTCTCCTCAGCCCAGGTTCCCAGATCTGAAAACAAAGCTTTTACATTTTTTTTTTCCTAAAAACTCAGACTTATGTTTGGACTTCACCCCCGTCTTATTCATATGCTCAACCTGCAATTCCTTACAGACGACTGGCATAGCAGGCCTTGTTGAAAGATGCTTTCCTAGTCCCTGGTTTGGCTGACTACTGGTTCGTTCTCCTCTCGCCTTTGTGGCTCACTGTTGTACTGCTGACAACAAGAGAAAATCTTATTTCACTCCCTTAACCAAGATCTTCTTCACAAAAATATTAGTTACAAAACGCTGGGTAAACTCTTTTTTTTTTTTAAAGCTGAAAAGGCAGTTTCAGGTAGGACAGCCCCTGCCTTTATTTCAGCCTTTTAAAAAAATGTTTCCTGCTTATGAAATAGATGCTCCTTTTAGTAAACTGAAAACTACAAAGGTTAAAAATAAAAAGAAGAAAATAAACCTTATCCGGAATTCTACCATCCAGAGACACCAGTGGCACCAGCTGGGGATCCTACATTAATCTCTCTGAGGAAGGGCAGATACACGTGGTGTCAGGCCTCCTGGGAGAAGCTTCACCCAACCCCAGGGGAAAGGCTCACTGCCATCTTTTGTGTCCCAGGAGTATCCCGGGTAACAGTCTCTCAACACTTGTAAGCTGTGTGCCCCGTGTTTACTCAGGGCCCTGCTCCTCCTTCCAGGACGGGATGGAGCTCCTTGAGGCAGGGACTGTGTCTCGTTCACCTTCAGATCCAGAGCTGAACACAAGGTAGATGATCAGTCCAAAAACAGAGAAATTCCAGGTTTCCAAAAGCTCAAAAGCCACAGCAAGGCAAGATTTCAGGAATGCGTCAGGTCAGCTGAACAAGAAGTGAAGCAGCCTGTTCTTCTTGCCAGAGGTTTAGGGCAATCAGGCAATGAAACAGTCTAGGCAAGGATGTCGTGCCCAGGGCAGCTGGAGCCTCTGTCTAAAGCCGCCTCTTCCAGGCTGACTTCCCCAGTATGTGCAAGTCCTGGAAAACCTACCGAACCAGACAGGCAGCCCCACAGCTTTCGGTCTTAGGTCTCTGGGGGTCAGCTGTCAGGACGAGGCGGATTAGAGGCTTCAGAGAGAACCCCACCTAGGAGATTTTATAATTCCAATCTCATCACGTACAACAGGAAGGCAAAGAACATGGGCTATTGAAGTTTGTGGCCACCCTGCCAGCAAATTGAGTTTTTCAAGTAAGAGCAAGGCCAGGTCAGTATACGGTTCTTGGATAAGAAGCAGCTCTTGAAGGATCCTTCAAAAATGCACTCTGGGCCTTTTGTCAGCAGAATCCCCAAAGCCTTGGAAATCCGATGTCTCACCTGCATATCAGTGGGTCACCTCCTGATCGTCTCACCACGTCTTCAACCGAGGCAGAAATGCAGGTGTCAGTGTTTTGGTCTAACTTTTGTTTAGATAAGGATTTTCCTGGCCCTTTGAGTAACTGGAGTCTTGGTAGCTCTCTGAGCCATTGGGTCTAATCTATTTTTTTTCTTGTAAGTTAAAAAAACATTTTTCTTAAAATTTCAATTATAATTCAACTAGATATATCACCATTTATAAAAAGGTAAAGACTTCTTGGGCTTTCCTGGTGGCACACTGGTTGGGAGTCCGCCTGCCAATGCAGGGGACGAGGGTGCAAGCCCTGGTCCAGGAAGATCCCACATGCCGCGGAGCAACCAAACCCGTGCGCCACAACTACTGAGCCCGTGCGCCTAGAGCCTACGCTCCGCAACGAGAAGCCACTGCAATGAAAAGCCCACGTACCGCAACAAAGAGTAGCCCCTGCTCTCCTCAACTACAGAAAGTCTGCATGCAGCAATGAAGGCCCAATGCAGCCAAAAAAAAAATGTATAGAACACCAAAAAATCAAAAAGGTAAAGACTTCTAAAACTATGATGTCTATTGAAGGATTAGGAAAAACTTTTTATTATGAAAAATTTCAAATATCTAAAAAAGCAGAATGAACTTCCACATGTCAGGAGGTTTCAACAATGATCAAGCCACAGACCATCAAATCTATCCACAGTCTCGTTCCCCCCACTTCCACACACCAGCTAGGTTACTGTAGAGCAGAGTATAAATGTTATTTTATCCTTAAATATTTCAGTCTGTATCTCTAAAAGATAAAGCTTCCTTAAATAAAAATAACCACAATACCATTATCACACATAAAGAAATGAACAATAAATCCTTCATATCAAATAGTTAGTTATGTTCACAGTTCCCCAAATTGTCCCGTAAGTTTTTTTGTATGGTTGGTTTGTTTGAATAGGGAGCTGTGAGCCAATTTGGCTTTCCCAGTAGTTGTAAGAGTTAGGGACGGGCTGAAAGATGAAGCTTGTAGGACACTTTGATAGTCTGAACTAGAAGAATCCATTAGGTGGTCATTCCAGCCAACAGTCAAGAAGTAAGCCTCCTAAAGTGTTCAAAACACGTTACAACTTTCTTCCCGAAGAGCTAGACAACTGTTAAAATTTTTCTCTATGCCAATACTGAAATACATTGAGAACACACACACACACACACACACACACACACACACACACGTTCTCCTGGTACCACAACCCATTTCTACTCTGGATTCCATTTCACTACTCAACCCATTTCACACTCCACAAGCCCATGTGGTTGCATTCCTAACTTGGTTTAGATGACTAGCCTAACCCAACGGCTGAAGGAAATGGGGGAACGGTATTAATCTTCGCAAGCTGGGGCTTAGTAACTATAACATGCAGATATAACAAGTTTAAATGACACAGGCTCTTTTTTTCCCCTAGATCCAGAACAAATTTCAGGCTAAGTACCTCATTTTATTACATCCTCTAACAAGGAAAGGCCACAAGGAAGCAAATGTCCAGGATACTAAAGAGAAATGCAGAAATACTAAAGAAATAATAGTATTTCTCTTTAGAAATACTAAAGAAGCAGAAAAAGAATCTGATTTTACTATGAGACACTGTATCCCCAGAGGCTAAGAGAGGAGGGAAAAAAAAAAAAGACAGAAGGAACAAACTTGAGTGTGAATATCCCAAACCTTGATAAGCCTCAAAGACTTGATCAGTAAGATATTAAGTGTCAAAGTGCTTGATACCAATGTAGGCCTATGATGATCAAGCACTCCTTGATGGTATGAAGGCTGCAGACAGACATGGGCAATAATAATAGAAAGAACAACGATCATTCTCAGAGTAATCAGCACATGTGCCCCAAAGCTGTGACTCCTGGGCTTATAGCCACGGCTACGGCCAAGTGTGCACAGCACGTTTCAGCTCACCCAGCTTAGCCCAGGTATACCTGGTCCCCATGCAAGAAAAAAAGAGAAGCTTCCAGTTGGGTTCCTTGGACCAGCAAAGACAGCCTCAGGGCCCAGGTAGCCAGGAGACTGTGGCCAGCAGGTCGTGGCCCATGAGCTGAATCCTCAGAAAGACCCTCACCTGAGGGACACAGACAAGATTCTCAGAAAAACCCGACAGTGCCTAGGGCGTTTCCGTGAAATCCATGGCACTGAGACCCACCTGAGGTGGGGCTGCAAAAGGCTGCTGATGGACTCACCTGCTTAGTTCTACCACATCCTGAACTGAAGGGTTTTAAACTCTTAACCTCACTGCACTGCCTGGCCCTTTATCAGGAAAATTGGGAACAGATAGAATCAGAAACCACAGTGACACAGGCCAGAATGGACACAACTTAAAATCTGCTTTGGATTATCACACTGGAGCCAGGATTTCTAGCCTGGTAAATCAGATGCCCGAGCACACAAAACCCCTGCTTTTTCCTAAGAGCAGCAGTTCTGTCTTCTGTGTGGAATAAGAGTTCCAAATTCCAGGAAGACATGTTCGCAAGTAACCAGAACACCTCTGCTTTGAATGCAATGGCAGCCCGGGGCTTGCCCTGAGAGAGGCAGTGGTATCCTCAGGAGGGCCAGGGACGTGAATCAAGGAGGAAGCTACTGGGCTCAAAGGGGCCTTTCTTCCTCTTTTCTTAGCCTTCTGTGGACGCAGAGGATTTCCTCTCATCAGAGGGAACTTAGTCTGGGAGTTAGCAGGGGACTTAGGGACGTCTCAGCATGCATAGAAGCCCCTCTGCCAAAAGAAAGCCACAGTGCTGACAGGAAGAGCAAGGGCCCCTACCTGTGAACCTGGAGTTAAAGGGAGCATTTGGCAATGACTCCAGGGCTACAGATTATGGAGACCAATTTGTACCCCCCACCCCGGGTATTAATAGGCATAAAGGGCTCCAAGGAGTCCAAAGAAACTTCCCACCTAGGACAGTCAGAGGTCACAGCAAACTAAAACGCAGTACTGATGACCTAATGTCCACCTGTGCTTGGGCCTCTCCTGGTGAAACGGGAGAGGGGCAAGGTGGGCTTGGGGGCAGGGCTCGGAACACTGGCCCTACTTCGATAACAGCAATCGTGCTGGTTGTTTCCCATACTGCATTTATTTCTCAAATTTTATGGGAACAAAGGATCTGGGTATCCCTTGATCAGAGGAGCAGATCAGAAGGCAAATTTTCTCGTCATCTTGGGACTCCCTGAGAGCCATGAAGATGAGCTCTTCTTTGGGAAGAAGAGGAAACTGGGTTCGCTTCATCATGATTTTTACAACTGGGGAGCCTGACTGGGCCTTTCTCTAGGCTGTGTTTGGAACAGCGGTTGGTGACGTTGAGGAGAGACAGGGCTCCCCTGCCCCCAGCGCTGGCCACTCACCTGAGGGACACAGACAAGATCCTCTCCATCTCGATTCTCCGCTTCAGCACCTCCTTCACAAGGCCTTTGTCTGGACCCTGCTTGACCTTTTCTCGTCCAATTAAGTACAAGCATTTCGGAGTAAGAAGCAAGTCTCGCTTTACGCTCTGTAAGGAGAGGTGTTTGAAAAAGTGTCAGAGTGACAATAGTCCACACAAAGGGCATTTGTGACCAGGTGAAGGGACGCTGCTTTAGGTAGTGAACTTTCACTACCATCGGATGGCCATTCCATTTATCATCTAAGTCCCTCAAGAGCAAGAGGGGACACTGTTCATGATTCTTAGGTTGACATATGTAAAACTGCTGATACCTGACTCTCTTTGACTTACAAAAATGGCAGACCATCAGGTAACACCTAAGGTATCAGGGCTAACAAACACATAGGACCACCCTACCAATGATCTGCTACAGAATGTTTCTCTCTCAGGGATCCGTGCATATATAAATTATGTGAGCCCATGGAATTTTTACTTTTTAAAATTGGTAAATTTTCATTTCAATGACAATCCTTAAAAATCTAATATAAACATACTGTATTATACTCAAACACTACTTAGAGACGTAAGCACTCATGTTTGCATTCACCTCTGCCACCAGAGCAGCTGGTGCCATACTCGGGTTGTAAGGAATGATTGGGTTTTGGCAAAACAACATCATCCTTCTTGTGAAATTAATATTGTTATATATTTTTTTTCCTGACCAAAAAAACAAACAAGAACCAACACACATAACAAGCTCTTAATGGGCCCATAAGCTATTGTGGCTTCATATTTCACTATTAGGGTCAAGATTTTATCAGGCAAAAGAAAATGTCTATGGAAAGAGGTAAAAAAAAAAAAAAAAAAATCAGCTGGCCCCCAGTGGCTCTGTGAAAGCCCTGCATAGTCATTTGCTCAGGGAAAATGGGTAAGAACGCTTCCCTTTATATTCTGAATCTTTGGATCCAATGAGTCTACTCCTATCAATTTATGCTAAAAGCATCAGAAGACAAATGCACAAAGACATGTGAAAGGATGCTCACTGTATCCTTTTATTTACCATGGTTTAAAAAAAAAAAGCCCACTGAGAACAGATTAATGAGAAACTGGTTAAAAATATAGTGAAGTGGGCTTCCCTGGCGGCGCAGTGGTTGAGAGTCCGCCTGCCGACGCAGGGGACATGGGTTCGTGCCCCGGTCCGGGAAGATCCCACATGCCGCAGAGCGGCTGGGCCCGTGAGCCACGGCCGCTGAGCCTGCGCGTCTGGAGCCTGTGCTCCGCAACGGGAGAGGCCACAACAGTGAGAGGCCCGCGTACCGCAAAAAAACAACAACAACAACAAAAAATAGTGAAGCAACTGTTGAATGGGATACTATGCAGCTTAACAAAATAATTTATATTGACACATCTATTAATATGGAAAGTTCTCCGTGGCATATTTTAAGAGCAAAACAACCTAGGACATAAACCAGCATGTAAGGTAGATCTCATTTTTGTAAAACTAAATAAACAAATGTATGCCTGCAAAAAAAGTTCTAACGGATACACACAAAATGTTAACAGTGATTGTTTCTGGGTACAGGTGGCTACTCTTCTTTTGGCTTATCTGCATTTTCTAAATTTGTCTACGACGAGCACGTTCTGTTTTGGTAATCAGAAAAGCAAAATTACGAGTTATTTTTAAAACTAAGGAATCTGTTTGGTGACTCTCAGAGGTGGGCAGTCAGCGTGTACCTTGAACCTCCTGTCATACTTGGTCACCGTGTCTGCAAAATCAATCTTCTCTCTCTTGCCCACAAACTGCTGGAGTTCCGGGTGCTCTTCCATCCCTATGTAATCCCCGATGAAGTTCCTGTTAATACTGTTTCTCCTCCTCTCCTTCTTGTTCAACAGGAGGTCAGAGGCTGCAATTCCCAAAAGGGCAGAGAAGAGGGAAGGATCAGTCCCCGAGAAGGAGGAAAATGCTCAGTGTGGAAAGACACAGAGAAACTCGAAATGAATGCAAGGTTTTAACACACGACATTACATGCAAAGTAAAATGAACTTGTAATTCGTCTAAGTTCAAAAGTATTCTTAGATTTGGTAAATTCATGAAACAAAATGACTACAGTACCCTCTTCTCTCATTTGGACATATTTCTTCCGGGCCACAAATTTCCTCCATGATTTCTGTATCACTCGAGCATACCCATCGTACTTTCGCTCTCTCATTTCTTCTAGAAGAAAGAGCTGTGAATATAGAGAAGACCGATGTGAGCCAATTCACAGGACCTGAACATCACTTTTTTGGGTATTTCAGGGACACTCCGTTTAGCCGAGGACATAATGGGGAGCAACTTCTCAGACTCATAAACAAAGGTGAAAAAATGTGTTTACGATCACTATAGCTTTTATATATATTATATATTATATATATATAGCTTTTAATATAATATATATTATAATACTATAATATATTCTCTTAACAAAAAACATAGTGGAAAATAGCTAGATCTGAGTGTATTCACTTGGACCTTAATGACGGTGTCTGCCCTGCCTCGTTCATAACCTCTGTGAGAATCAAATGAGTGATTCGGCACTTGTCTACTTATTTCCCACCTCGATCCAAAGAGGATATTAAGTGGCTTGATCAAATGAGCTCGTGGAGGCAGTTGTCTAGTGCTACCTATAGCCTCTTACTAGAATTTTCCAGCTTTTGCAAGAGCAGAGGCTGTGCTGCAGTGGAAAGAGGGCTGCCCTCCTCTTGGGTCCACGGAAGTATAGACTTCCTGCCTCATAGAAATCTCCAAGGAGTCACTGGGGCAGGGATAATAACTAGTGACTGGAGCTGGACTTAAGATGTGTTAGCTAGGACTTAGATTCACCGAGAGGGGCTGGAGACTGTTTCAATGAAGGGCTCATATCAGACACTGGCAGGTGTTGAGACTCAGGCCACCTTAACGATGAATACTGATTTCTGCACCCCCCTCAACAAAGCTCTGGAATAATGAAGATGACAGCAAGCAGCTGTAATGAACCGAGTGCCCACTACAGGTCAGGAATCATTCTAGATGCTTTACACACATTCTTTCATTCAACCACTCAACAACTACATGAAACACATATTTGTGTTATCTCCATTTTACAGATGAGAACATTGGAACTAAGATTGGGTGGGGCTGGAAAGGGAACCAAGGTCTTTGGACGTACAAGTCTTTCTCTGTAAATCTGCATCTAATCAACTCGTAAAATGGTGGGAAACTCTCATTCACCTAGAAAGTGGTTTACATGACTCTCTAGGAACAAAAATAAAACGGACCAATAAAAACCCAAAGTAATGATGATGAATGTCATTGTTAAAATGTTCCAGAAATAAACAAGTGAACTTGGTTTGAAGGCAGCTGGGCTTGATTTGTTGTCTCTTGTTTGTCTGGGTCTGTACCCTGGAGCCACATCGATCTCCCCCTGACACTCAGCTTCTCCTTCTCACATCCCCAGCTGTGTCAAAACCACATCTCAAACTCCAAATACCAAGAGAGGGGCACTTCATTCCACAGCCATCAGTGCCATATACAATATGCACAAGGAACATAGTTCCAAAACAAAAGACTTTTAACAACTGGACAGAACGTTTAAAATCTGAGCCCCTCGGTCGGTCGCCTGGAAGATTATCTGTTGGTGTTTCTTATCTTGTGTGTTGGGTTGCTGGGTAAGTCTTGTTTTCTTCTTCTTTCCCAGAACTATTTTGGGAGTGTCATAGAAAATAAACTTGTGACTCAGAAAGGACGAAGACGCAACCAGTTCCCAGCTTCCTATAGACTAGTTCAAAGATTATCTGGTTTTTAGGTTCTTTCCGAAAGCCATACGGGTTAGAAATCAGGGAGGTTCAAGAAGAAAAAGAGAGAGAGGGAGAGACAGAGAGGAAAAAAAAAAAGCAAAAATCATGGACACATGTAACAAATAAACTAAACCAAACCAAACCCTCTGGTGCCCGATGTCTAATGTGGGTTCTTAAAAGCAAATGGGTTACTTTGTAAATTCAGCACATTTACTATAAAAATCAAGGCGAGATCACAGGGTAGATTTTTTTTTTTTGCGGTACGTGGGCCTCTCACTGTTGTGGCCTCCCCCATCGCGGAGCACAGGCTCCAGACGCGCAGGCTCAGTGGCCATGGCTCACGGGCCCAGCCGCTCCGCGGCATGTGGGATCTTCCCGGACCGGGGAACGAACCTGTGCCCCCTGCATCGGCAGGCGGACTCTCAACCACTGCGCCACCAGGGAAGCCCCACAGGGTAGATTTTTAAAAACTATTTTTCTTTTTTTGGCCTCACCATGCGGCAGGCAGGATCTCAGTTCCCCAACTAGGGATCGAACCCGTGCCCCCTGCAGTGGAAGTGTGGAGTCTTCACCATTGGACCGCCAGGGAAGTCCCTAAAAACCAATTTTTGTAAAAGTATTTGCAACGTCAGGGCTAGATGTGGATGGATGAGTGATGGCAGTGGGGAGAGAGTAGTGATGATGGGATTTGTGTGCGTGTGTAAAAAGATGGGGGAGAGGACAGGCAAGCGATGGTAAAAAGCAATTGGGAGGAAGACACGGAGAAGAAAAACCAAAAATAAATCTTGATTTCTGAAGTAAAATCTCAAAGCTCAACTGAATCAGAAAAAAAAGTGTGAAAAATATTGAGACTGTTTCTGTGAAAATTTAGCAAGTCAAAAAAGTAAAAGTGGGTATAAAACAACAGAAGAGTTCTCCATTGTACCAGTAAATCACTCCATCCTGTTTTAGAAAGAACAGGAACTGTTCTGTGGGTTGCTTAATGGTGTACGACACAACATTTTCATTTTATAATTGGAAATGAAATTACTGTGAAGCTACAAATAACTCAGAGTGGAAAATGCTACCACAAACTTTTCATAAATGGGTTCTATCGATGTGTGCCACTTATTTATTTAACACCCTTTCCGGTTCATAAAGCCATTCAGTTACAACCATTAGCATTTTTGATCTAGGGCTGATCCTGTGAGGCAGGCAGAACATCAATCAGCCATGGGGCCCTCTGTAAAGGAGAAAACTCGCTGCGAGACCAGAATTTGCCTAGAGTCAAGTGTTTCCATGATGACCAACGCTGCAAGTTCTCATGGTATTTCCCCTTGATATGGTGACTAATTTCGCCAAATTCACCAAAGACTCCTGAAATGGAGTCTTGTGATTATTACAGGAACCTCAAGAAATGGTGATGCCCAGCCTCGGTTAGTTCCAGCAGTTTATCCAACTTAAAAAGGAGTATCTGGGCTTCCCTGGTGGCGCAGCGGTTGAGAGTCCACCTGCCGATGCAGGGGACACGGGTTCGTGTCCCGGTCCGGGAGGATCCCACATGCCGCGGAGTGGCTGGGCCCATGAGCCATGGCCGCTGAGCCTGCGCGACCGGAGCCTGTGCTCCGTAACGGGAGAGGCCGCAGCAGTGAGAGGCCCGCGTACCGAAAAGCATCTTGATTAGTTGCTAATAAAACTCTTAAAAAAAAAAAAGGAGTATCTCTGGGACTTCCCTGGTGGTCCACTGGTGAGGACTCCATGCTTCCACCGCAGGGGGCACGGGTTTCACCCCTGGTCGGGGAACTAATAACCCGCATGCCACCCAATGCAGCCCCCCCCAAAAAAAGTGTCTTCATTCCACAGCCCCAGAGCTATGGGGCAGAAGAACTGAGGGGCTGGGTTGGGTTCCTGTTCAAACTGAGAACTTCCTGTGGACGGACATTCATCAGGCTCAGAGTGACCACACCCTCATCAGGAAGATTAACAAGTTCCACTAAATCAATCTGTGGAGGTCTGGTAAGTTTGCAAATTGTTAAACTTGTATGTTTGAATTCCTTACTGGTAAATATCCCTGTCCTTTAAGCCCAGAGATTTCTCCTTCTACCTATTGGTCCCCTGAAAGTCCTTTCCGGGCTTCCTCATGGTCTTCAAAATACAGTTCTGGGAATTGTCCCTCCCAGGCTCTTCCCCCTTTAAGGAGGAAGCCTGGGCCTGTGTGACACAACCTGCTTGGTGTCACCCAGGTGAGGACGTAGGTTCACCCAAGCCTCCTTTGTGGGCAAAGAAGTACCTATTAGCTTAGGCACTACTGGACACTAAAAATAACTACTGGGCTCTTCCTATGAGCCGCTTTCCTCATGAGGCTCTGACTGCACAGCAGCACACAAAACACTCCCTGACCTTAAGGCGATGACGTCTAGAGTGGGAGAGAGACTTTAAGTAAGAAAAGAAAACAGCTTTGTATCCATGCTGAGGGCTCTGGGGTGTGGAGAATGGCCTATGCTTAGACTGGGAGCAGTGGAAAGCCTTCTCTGAAGAGCCCACATTTAAGGCATGAACAGCAGGATGAGGAAAAGAAGCCAGCCACGCCACGGGGAGGGGGCCGACAGCGGCTGCGGGGAGAGGGGTGGCCCTGAGGAAACTCACAGACTCGGGGGCTTTGACGAACACTTTGCTCTTCCCGAGCTGGAACTGGTCACTGTCCATGTTGACGGACTGCAGCAAGTGGAGGACACCTTGTTTCTCGTCCCCTCTCCACGAAGGCCAGGTGGCTTTGGTCAGAATGGCGTACCTGTAAGGACGATGAGGGAGAGGAAGATCAGGCTCAGCCTGGACCACCCCCCAAAGGCACTCGGTGCTGCTAGGGTCCTGGCCATCCCCTCACCTCCCTTCCAGGGCTCAGGGATGGACCTCGACAACTGCAAAAATCCACCGGGTCCGGATTGCCCATTTCAGAGCTGCCTCCTAACTCCTTCCTTATCTGACCATTTCCACGCTAAGGCCCTGGAGAAAACCTGCTTTTCCTTTCTACCACTGTCTAAAAATAGCATTCCTGAAGGTCACCACTGACACTTTTCCAGCAAAATCAAACGGTCTTTTCTCGTTACCAATTTCCCCTGATTTCTCAGGAGTACTTAACCGTCAATGTGAAGAGTTTTACAAAGGTCCCCATAAGCAGCTGTTATGATTACGATGGATCAACTTTCATCTTTGGAGTTCTCCGCATCTTGAGTCAGGAGGCCCTGGTGACCAGGTCCTTGGCTATTCTCCAATCTTGTCTCCCTACCGTCCTCTGGCTCACCACGTTCCTGGGAGGATGGCCTCTTCTTCATGCACATTCAACACTTTCCCTCCTCAGAGCCTTCACCCATGCTGTTCCCTCTACCAGGTGTGCTGTTCTCCAAACTCCTCAGGTGGCCGGCTCCCACTCAGGGGGTGCTCCCCTTCAGTGACACTTCAAGAGAGGCCTTTGGGGTAGACCCAGGCGAAAACTGTCCCCCTGCTGTTCTCTCTCATCGAAAATAATATTTTTCCTTAAGAGCAGGTATCATAATTCATGATGACAGTCATGTTTGCACCTATTTGGTTCATTCATGCCACCCCCATGGGGACAAGAGCTCCGTAAATGGGTGCTCACCCTGCACATCTGGCACCTCACAGCATGCCAGGAACACGGCAGTAAGAACTAACATGAAGGGCTCCAACACTATAGGGTGCGTTCTGCATCAGGTGCTCTTCTTGGGGCGTTAGATCCTTGATCTCATTCTATTCCTACAGCAACCTCATCCAGTTGGTCTTTCCATTTTGCAAAGCAGGAAACACAGGCAACTAGAGGCCCATTCAAGGCTACTTAGCTAGTAGGTGTCACAGCTGGGATTTGAACCCCAAGCTGTTTCTTTCATGACAGCACTACATACAAGGCATGGATTGGTATACAGGGAAATATTCCCTTTAAAGATGATACAGTCTACTACCCATGTCTATGTTAGAAACATCATAATTATGTAAGAAGCTAATCTAATAGAGGAGACAGAAGCACATTACAAAATGTCAAATACAGAAGGTACCAAAGACTTGAGGTGGAAGGAAGGGAAAGAAGGATGGAAGGAGGGAGGGAGGAAGAAGGGGAAATCAGAGGAGAGTGTGGGTGAGAAATTGGAGGGCATGGCCTATGGGCAGGCACATCTAGAACACAGGCAATGAATGGGCCCCAGGCCTCTGAAGAAGCCAGCGTCCTCCTTCGTTCCCAGAAGCTACTAAGAGCTCCTAGACTGATTTATGGCATCCAAGGGAGAAGGGAGGCGTGACAAGAAGAGCGGCTCTGCCTTCAGGGTCCAGGGCTCCCTAAGAGGACAGAGTCAGTGCTCATCACACCCTTAGGTCTAGCTGGCTGGGACTAAGGTGATTCTAGGGACCCTCTCTGGTCCTCCGAAATATCCACGTCTTGCCTGATAATACAAATTTCCTGGAGAAGCAAATGCTCTGATTCACTAATTAGCGATAAAAAGCTTAAAAATGAAAATGCCTGGCTGAAGCCACACATTAGCAGGAATACATTTCACATGTGGCATAATGAAGTCAGTTATACAAATTGAGTCACATAAAAATGACTGATAGCAGGGTTGCCATTGGGGGGGATGTGGTGAAGAGGTAGGAATGTACTGGCAATATAAATGGATGAGGGAGAAAGTTCATGCAGGGTATGGGTGAGAAAGAAAAGACCAGACTCCCAAGGTGACAAGTTTCTAAGAGTACGAGTTTGCCTGGCTTGATCTAATCAAATCAAAATTATAAACCAAAAGTATTCTTATTGTGCAACCTCAAATAGGTAGCTCTTTGCAACTCACATTTTCCCCCCTATTAAAATAATGCCGTATCCCTCAGTTGTTTTTTTGGGTTTTTTTCTTTTTTTAATAGTAAGGAACTTGTTTTGAAGAGACTTTTTCTTCTTCCTTTTCCTGACAAGGCCGCTGAGAGTTTGGGTCTGGGTAAGACATGGGAATTGCCTGGCATTTCCAGAGCCCTTTGACAATGGACCACTTGTGGTGGTCCCCCTGGCTTTCAGGAAGCTTGATGGTATCCTCCTTACTTCCTTTTGTACTTCACTGGAGAGACCAGGGCATAATTCTAGTACAATGTTCTCCCACTATGTAAGTACACCCAGTTCACTCGTCTTTCTCCAGGATATACTGGTGGGAACGGGTTGCACGAGGCAATGGTGCACTGCCTAATAGGATGCCTGTGATAATTCTGGAGAGATGAGGATAATAGCTTATACTCCCTTCATCAAGTACTTTCAGTTTAAGACCAAAATTTCATCTCAAGACCTTTGCACTGGCTGTTCTCTCTGCCTAGAACTCCCTTTCCTGCCCCTAGCCTGGAAGGCTCCTTGTAAGCCTTCTTACAGATGACCAATACAATGGTTCCTTCTCAGACAAAACGCAGCCCAGCAGACCTCTAGCTGCCGGCACTTGGATTTAAGGATGTTTCTGACCCCCAAGGACACTAAAATCCTGGCAGCCAGCAGGACACTCGCTACACTCCATACCTGAGATAATAAAGGTATAAGATGTTTTAATTACTCACCGGGGATCACAGGATGAGACAGTGACTGGTAGATTCTGGACAAATCCTGTTACAACCCCAGACTCATACACCTTATGGAAAACAGCACTGTCTCTGGAAAAATATCCCTTGCCCATTGACAGATATATGGCCTTGTAGCCATTTTTGAGTGGGAGGCTAAACGTGTACTTTTTATCGAAAAACAAATTTTCCGTCCAAACTTCATTTTTATTATCCTCCCACAGTACTCTCAAATCAAAAGAAATAAGACAACATCAAAAGAGCCTCCTTTTTATAAGACAGGGCTGCCTGTTTGTCTCTTCTGAAAGGAAAAGCCCACAGCAGGAGAGCTAAGAAGGGAGGCATCCAAGGACAAAATCATTTCAGTGAAAGTCTCTCAACACAAAGGGCATAACAGATATGCAATAAGTGCTTACTCTGTGTAAGACACAGAAGAAAGTACCACCCGTGGAGCCATGCAGCTAGCCTGGCACTTGAGAGAGGTCCACATATTATAACCAGGTCATTTCACAGCTCATTTAAGGAGCTGCAGCAAACAAGTAACACAGCCCGCTCAGGGCACCCTGACATTCCTGCCGGGAGAGGAAAGCGTGGACTTCCCGCTCCCCCCAGTGCAGTAGAGCTCACAGTAATGCTTAAGGAAGTCAGGTTTGTCGGTTTCTTTTTAAATAATATGGAAGGAAGGAGGTCTTTCAGAACTGGTTTCTCAAAAACAAACAAAACAAGGTCAGATCAAAAAAAAATCTGATGAGTTTTCAATAGTAATGCCAATTAGAGAGAATCTGCAAATATCGCATAGTTTTTAAGTACAGAAAAAATACTGAAGGAGGATAAAACTATAAACATTTTGGACTTGTTGAGGGCAGGCCTTTCTAAATTAGGGCAAGATGGAGGAAATACTTTTCTTTCACTATTTTCTGAATTTAATTTTTTTTCCTCTTAATTAAAAAGGGGTATTTTCAAAGAAACGTAGTTTTACAAAAATTTTAATGATTATCTAAGCCATGGTTCTCAACTAGCTTTGCCCCCCGGGGGGACATTAGGCAATGTCTGGATACAGTTTTGGGTGTCACAACTCGGGGAAGATGGGGATGGGGGTGGGATAGGGGGTTGGCACTACTGGCATCTAGCAGGTAGAGGCCAAGGAGGTTGCTAAACATCCTGCAGGGTACAGGACGGCTGTCACGATGAGGACTCATCTGGCCCAAAATATCAATAGCTGAGGTTGAGAAATCCTGTTCTAAACTAGTGTCACCCATCTGCTTAAAGAAGAGCAGAGTCTTCGATAATTAACATTTCAGTTGTTTGTCGGCAAATGGATGCGAGCGTTCCAAATTTACTTTCTCACTTTCCTAAAGACATCTTTTCCTATTGCTCTGCTTACGCTAGAGGTGTAGTGGGCCCTTTAATTCAGAGAGCTGTGTCAGTGAATTTTATTCCTAGTCTAATCAGCCTCCAAAATTATCAGCAATCTTGAATGTGTGAGGACAGAATCAGTGAAGCTTTATTGTATGGAAGGACCCACGCTTTTGCTAAGCCTCTTCTGACCTTCCACACGTGATGACCCACACTGATGAGCAGCAGGTCAGCCATCCCAATCGCATGGCAGAAGAAACAACATCCCCAAAGGGAAAGCTACTTTATTAGAAGTACTGGATTTCAAAGACAGCAATTAAGCTCTTCTCCATCCTACAACCTCTTTGTTACATACAATTTGAATTAAATAAAAATTTCTTACATCCTGGTCCTGTACCACATACCAGGAAGACATAATTATTTTCTGATGAAAATACTAAATATGGCTTCCTTCTTTCATAAAGGAAATTAAATAGATGTAGAAAATCAGTGTAACTTCACTAATTTAGAGTCATTAGAGAAGTTCGAATCCTAATATTTTAAGGACATTAAATTTTATCCTTTTTAAAAGCAATGCAAAATAAGAACAATTTAGTACAGATCCCGCCAAATGCACTTTAATGGAAATATAAAAATCAGTTTAACTTTATATTTGGACTGTACAAAAAATCTGAGGTTAAATACTTTAAGCTTGTAAATATTCTCCTAAAATTGTCTTCATACTATTAATTTGCTCAGTCAACTTAAATCTCAGTCCGTCCCCATGTCACAATTACCATGAACTTCTGAACTGATCTGTCACTCTAAACAGACAGAATACTTGTGGCTACTGATTTACGTACAATAAATAATGCTAAAAAGAACTGTATTATAACTTAACACTAAAAAGACAAATAATTTAAAAATGACCAAAGGGGATGTAAAATGGTACAGCCACTCTGTAAAACAATCTAGCAGTCCGTCAAAAAGGTTAAGCATAGTTACCATTTGACCCAGCAATTCCATTTTTAGTTATGTCCCGAAGAGAAATAAAAACAAATGTCCACATAAAAACATGTACGTGAACACTGGTAGCAGCATTATTCGTCATTCAAAACAGCCAAAATGTGATGTCCATCAGCTGATGGATGAATTAAGAAGAATGTGGCATATTGGAACATCGGCGCAAGGGAAAATTATTTGGCAACGCGGAGGACTGAAGTGCAGGTACATGCTACAGGATGATCCTTGAAAACATTATGTGAAGTAAAAGAAGCCAGAAACAATCATATTACATGATTCTATTTATAAGTCATGCTCAGAATAGGCAGAGAAGGAAGGGTCTGCTTAGGGCCAGGGGTGAGGGCCGAAGAGGGGGCTGATGACTCGGGAAGGGAGATTTTTCTTCTTGAAAATGTTCTGAAATTACTTGTGGTGATGGATACACAACTCTGTAAATATATTAAAAGCCAATGAATTGTATACTTTAAATGGGTGAATTGTATGCTATGTGAATTATAGCTCAATAAACTTGTTTAAAACAAAAAAAGAGTCCAGAGTCACCCGTTCATTACCTCTGTAGGAATTTCTGGAAGACGCGCCGATAGGCATAGCCAGCTCTCCTCACTCGAATGTTCTCTTTTAGGCCCAGATACTCTACTTGATGCTTTACCCTGTAAAGGAGAGAATGGAGCCAGGACATTACTGGATAATCTTTTCACTCTGTTCTCCCACCCACCGTTCCCCTCAAACTCCCAATTCCACACTGCAGGGAAGCATATTAAAAAAAGATTATAATTTATAGTGTTCAGAGTCTGAGCTGGCCCTCAGGTTGTGTAATATTAATACATATCTGGTTAACTGAAAGGGTAGAAATCTGATTCAAGAAAATAATTTTCCTTTCTCCCATCCTCCAAATCCCAAACTCACCACCAGCCTTTTCTCTACTGAGGAAAATATACATGAGGTTGCCAGTTAGAGATATCTGCTCATTTTAAGTATTTTTCACAAATACTGGCTTCACCCCAAGCTTTGAGGCAGGGAATGCATCACCCATTGATTCCTTTCCCGTGAATCACATGGAAAACAATGTGCCTCATGTGAAAACCTTGTTTCATTCATTATAACTTCCATCACTAGGAAACCTTCTTATACAAATTTTTGTCAACAAGACAACTAGTTCAACATATTCTGTTATGTTTAAAATGTCATGCTTGGGACCTTCCTCGTGGTGCAGTGGTTGAGAATCCGCCTGCCAGTGCAGGGGACACGGGTTCGAGCCCTGGTCCGGGAGGATCCCACATGCTGCGGAGCAACTAAGCCCATGTGCCACAACTACTGGAGCCCTCGCGCCTAGAGCCTGTGCTCTGCAACAAGAGAAGCCACCACAGTGAGAAGCCCATGCACCGCAACGAAGAGTAGCTCCCACTCACTGCAACTAGAGAAAGCCTGTGCGCAGCAACAAAGACCCAACGCAGCCAAAAATAAACAAACAAACAAACAAATAAATGTCCTGCTTTTTGCATATTCTTGGAGTGCTGTCAACTCCCCAGTAAACATCAACCAGGCTGGCAATGCCCGCTGTTCCCCTGGGTATACCATCTCCTTCCCTCAGAAGGAGCCCTCTTTCAAGACTGTCCTCAGAAGGTCATGTGGCCTGAGAACTCTACTAGGACAGTTATTTAGAATCCAGGGCAGGCAACTTTGCCAAAGCCAAACAAAGACACATTTTCAACAGGAAAAGAAAAATAAACTACACGCCATAAACTTGTGGAATGAGTAACCCTGTCCACCAAGAACTTCAATTGACCCTGTGATGCCTGACAACGAAGCACACTGCCCTTTCATGGACCCCGACATTCCACGCTCACGGATGAAGTGAGACCATCTGTCACACAGTAAACCTGAACCGAGATGAGGGGGCAGATCCCAGGAAGCCATCCTACTAGAAATACAAATCAACACTTGACCAAGGAATACCTTAGACTTTGTAAAACCAGTTTACACGAGTGTATGTTAGGAAGTTCTTCACTGCAATTCAAATAAGGGGTGTAATTTAAAAAAAAAAAAAAGGGAAAACACCCTGGGGGAAATTCTATGAAAATTTACTGAATAAAATGTAGCACTTTCTTCATTTCTCCAGCTTCTGATACTCCAGTGAATCAGTTTGGATTTTATGAGAAGTTAGCATCAGGGCTGAGGAACTTCCAACCAGTAGCTACTGCAAGATTTCCACATTAGAGTGACAATCAACAGAGCTGGATACGTGGAGCAGGGGAGAGTGTGCCAGGGAGGTTTTGCATTTGGAGGGCAAGCGAGATGTTTTCATTCACGATTATGTTTGCTGGGAAGGGAAGCTGGAGAGAGTTTGAAGTAGGGGGAAGGGAAGCGGGAAAAAGCTTGAAGTAGGGGGAAGGGTGGGCTAAAGCACCCCTTAGCAATACCTCTGCTTCCTAGACTCTCGTAATTTATTATTATTTTTTTAAATAAATTTATTTATTTATTTTTGGCTGCACTGGGTCTTCGTTGCTGCATGCGGGCTTTCTCTAGTTGCAGCGAGCGGGGGCTACTCTTCATTGTGGTGCACGGGCTGCTCATTGCGGTGGCTTCTCTTGTTGTGGAGCATGGGCTCTAGGCGTGCAGGCTCAGTAGTTGGGGCACACGGGCTTAGTTGCTCCGCGGCATGTGGGATCTTCCCGGACCAGGGCTCGAACCCGCGTCCCCTCCATTAGCAGGCGGATTCTTAACCACTGTGCCACCAGAGAAGCCCTCGTAATTAATTTCTGACGTTGCCTGTGACACCACCCTTCCACTCTGTGTGTAAAACGAAAAAGTGTCCAGAGTCACCATGCACGAGATGTGAGTGTGGCGTGTGAGGGGGTGAGTGTAGGAGTGACGTAGAGACAGCCGGAGGCAGGATAACAGACGGGGGGAACAGATGTGGGAGAGTTCATTCTGTCAGACTGAAGGAGTCCCACCCTGGATTGACCCTCTAATTTAAAGAGGAAGGAACTGAGGACTCAGGAGATTAAGCGTTTCACTCAAACTAGTTAGTGATAGGCCAGCATCAGGACACAGTTCTTCCAAATCCTAGTCTAGCCCTTTGCTCTAGATCAGCTGTTCTCCAACTATGGGGCCCCGACCATCATCACCAGCATCACTTGGAGGCCCAGAAACTGACCCAGGAACTCTGGGAATGGGACCCAGCGATAAGCCTTCCAGGGGATACTCTGACATTCAAGTTTGAGGACTAGTGTTGTAAGGTAAGAAGCCCCAGACATTTTCTATCTGTTATCCTCTTGATATCAAAAGAGAAAGTGAGTGACACAGTTCAAAAAACAGAGGGCAATTTAAGCACATCCAGGGGAATGACCATGAAGGGGAAGTGTCGGATTCCACATCCAGCTCCTTCGGAGGGAATGGCTGGAGGAGCTGAGTGATGAGCCTGCCGAAGAGAAGATCCCAGGGAAACACGGTGACTGCCTTGAACTAGGAGAAAAGCGGTCACACGGGAAAGTCCCAAGAATGATTCTTATGGCCGATTAGAGATGACAGTAAAACCGATTTAGAGAAGGACTGGAGAGCTTGCTAATGGCAAGAGGCATCCCAGTGTGAACTGGTGACTTAGGAGTGGGCTTCTTATCAGAGCCTGAACATCATCAATGGATAATATTGTAAGAGGAATCTCAGACTCCCTTAAATGGAAACATTTGAGCAATTCAATAGACAAGATGCCTTAGAAACACACATCTACTGATGAGACTAGTCAGAATATTGTGGAATGACCAAATGGAAGGCTGCTGCATCCCAACAGCACCTTAACATGAGAACAAAAGACGCAGGCTGCACCATAAAGTGTGAAGATGCAAAGAAGGACGTGCAGACAGCAAACGCTTGAGCTTGGGCATTTTCCTTCCTGTTTGTCTTTTCC
This sequence comes from Orcinus orca, assembly GCF_937001465.1. Taxonomy (NCBI): domain Eukaryota; kingdom Metazoa; phylum Chordata; class Mammalia; order Artiodactyla; family Delphinidae; genus Orcinus; species Orcinus orca. The sequence continues at coordinate 99,332,302 of NC_064560.1, read as the reverse complement.
TCCCCGTAAAGGATCAAGCATTGTCTGCCTGCCGTGGGTGAGAAAGGATCTTGCTGGTAGAATGGGAAATGGACCCATCCATGTCTCTCAGAAGAGGTAATGGGCAGTTAGGAATTTTTCTTTAAAATAAATTTATTTATTTATCTAGTCATTTATTTTTGGCTGTGTTGGGTCTTCATTGCTGCACGCGGGTTTTCTCTAGTTGCAGCGAGTGGGGACTACTCTTTGTTGCGGTGCGCGGGCTTCTCTTGTTGCTGAGCACGGCTCTAGGCACACTGGCTTCAGTAGCTGTGGCACGTGGGCTCATTAGTTGTGTCTTGTGGGCTCTAGAGCACAGGCTCAGTAGTTGTGCTGCACGGGCTTAGTTGCTCCACAACTTCATGGACCAGGATCTTCATGGACCAGGGCTCGAACCCGTGTCACCTGCATTGGCAGGTGGATTCTTAACCACTGTGCCACCAGGAAAGCCCACAGGAGCTAGGAATTTTAATCTTGGTCTTCCCGTTGGAGTTTAACCCTGACTGAGTCACCTGATACCGAGAAGAGTCTATCTATCATTTTTTCCAAGAGAGAAAAGAAAAAAGATCGTAATTCCAGTATGTTCGCATCCATGTCATCTGGTGACAGTGGCAGGACTTCTCTCTCTAGTCCAAGTCACCCACAGGGTCTCTCTCCAGCCCTGCTTCCCATATTCCTATGGACAGTAGGAATTTTCCCAGCTGGATACAAAAAGTATATTCTCCAGTCATCACCCTAACATTTTCCTCCTCAACAGCCCCACTGCATCCTGCAGAGGCCACAGTGCTAAATGCCAGGTATAGGAGGAACAGGGATTGCTCAGAAGTCAGGGAGGAGAGGGCTCACTGCATGCTTCCACGCTGCACATCTCCCTTTGGCTGTTTCCCTCCTAGAGACTCACGCTGCTCATCAACACTGTCCTCGGGGGAGTACAGAGCCCACAGCCCCTGTGCCCAAACGAGCAACTAAATGACAGATTGTTGTTTTTTAATAAATTTATTTTATTTATTTATTTATTTTTGGCTGCGTTGGGCCTTCACTGCTGAGCGAGGGCTTTCTCTAGCTGCGGCGAGCGGGGGCTACTCTTCGTTGCGGTGCGTGGGCTTCTCACTGCGGTGGCTTCTCTTGTTGTGGAGCGTGGGCTCTAGAGCACAGACTTCAGTAGCTGTGGCACACATGCTTATTTGCTCCACGGCATGTGGGATCTTCCCGGGCCAGGGCTCGAACCCATGTCCCCTGCATTGGCAGGCGGATTCTTAACCACTGTGCCACCAGGGAAGCCCCAACAGATTGTTTTTTGTTTTTGTTTTTTTGCGGTACGCGGGCCTCTCACTGCTGTGGCCTCTCCCGTTGTGGAGCACAGGCTCCGGACGCGCAGGCTCAGCGGCCATGGCTCACGGGCCCAGCCGCTCCGTGGCATGTGGGATCTTCCCGGACCGGGGCACGAACCCGTGTCCCCTGCACCAGCAGGTGGACTCTCAACCACTGCGCCACCAGGGAAGCCCCCGACAGATTGTTTTTAACCAGCTCTTTGGAACTTCACTTCAACCCTGAGCTAAGCATTCCAGGCCACATCCTGCGTGTGCTGATGAGCTGAGTGCATTAAAAATGTCTACACAGAGCCTCAAACTAATTTGAAAACCATCCTGACTCTGCTGTATTAAGGTTTGCTTTCTTTTTTCCATCTGTCCCCAGACTAGCCAAGATCAACATAAATCGCTAATTCTGAACTGAAGGGCACTGCTAACATTTCAGGAAAAAACAAGGAGGGGAAAAATATATCTACATAGGCTTCTTCCCGAAAAAGTTAAGACACAAAACACATTGGAAGGCAATTGAAACTGCTCCTGCCTCGGGCATAGGAGGGCCCAGCTTGAGCACAGGGGAAAACGGGGTGGGACCATGCAGGTTGGCCTTGACCTCCTGTCTATGTCTTCACCATACCTGCTTTCCTCCCAGTCCTTGGGCTTCTTGGTTTCATTGGGTTTGATGCAGCGAATGTAGTGAGGTGTACATTTCATCAGGGTGCTCACAAGGTCATTGGCTTGTTTCTAGAAAGGAAGAGTAACACCATTTAGAAACATGGAACTTGCCCTAAAGCAGACCAACTTTCAAAGGAGACCTGTGTGCAAATGTACAGCTAGAAATTCATCCTCATGACAGTTTGTTCATTAGGCTTAACCCGGGCCTACTACACTTTCTTAAAGCTCTACTGACTGTTATGGTGATTTGAACACTCTCAAGTGGGTTTGAAATTAGATTTTTGAAAACGATGAGGTATTTTTAGTATAGTTAATAAAATAAGACAAAAAAACCCCACCCCCAAACCCAGTAATTCCTCCCATATAATTCTTTTTAGGAGAAACAGGGAAGCATGCCAACTGTTAACAAATTTAGTTAATTTTATATTGACTGACTGCCTTTGCAAATACATTTTTCTCATAAACTCTGAGGGGAAGGGAGGTGCACAAATGTATTTGCAAGGATAGATCATCAAAATCCCCTGTACTCTTTTCAGGCAATCTAACCAATGAAGAATCACCTTATTAACATGATGGAAATTCACAATTAAAAAGTGGGAGATATATAAAAATCTCAGAATTCATACATCTTTTATAGGCCATTTCATTCACCTTCTTCCTCAGCATGTCCTTTTCCAAACCTGCTGACTCACAGCCCTTTCAGTGTGGCAGGAAACGTACTCTTTCACGAACTAAAATAGTCAATGTAAAATCAGCTCTGACTACCTGTGCATCGGGTACCCACGAGGGAACTGGGTTCAAGAAGAAAAAGCCACATAAATAAAGCTGAACTTGCTTATGAGGTATTTCAAATCATGAGTACCACAAATGTTGTTTGAAGAAACAGGAGCAGAGCCCACATCAGCACTCCCAGCACCACACAGCTGAGCATACCCTATGGATCCAATAATGGGGCACACATGCAACCTCTCATTCTAAGCAAATCAGCACGAAGAGAGAAAACCTCTGAAAGAAAATAGAGGAAAGGGATCTCCAAAGCCAGAAAACCATTACAAAGTCAGCAGAAGGGATCTGCCTGCAGTAGTCAACCCTCTCTCAATTAGGACTTTTCTGTTTTCATGGGTTTGGGAAATCTGAAACCCTTGAGAAAAACTCTTGGGTATATTCAAAGCCAAAGTTCTCTGTTTAGATGTGCAGAACATGGCATTCTTTGCAATGCCTGGAATTCAGGGCAAAGCTGCGGAGGTTGTAAGATCAAAGCAAAGCTCTACGATAAAAATGTAAATCGACTCTCATCTTCCTTGATGAGAGAGAGATTGTACTTGAGAACAAATTTAATGATCTTTGCAACACGTAAGATGAAGCTGGGGAGGGACTGGTTATAATACAGCTTTATTTTTTAAGTTCCCAAACTCTTAATTTTTATTTTTTAATTTTTACATATAACTTAGCAGACTCTTTAGTCCTAAGCATTTAGGAGCATACCTTTTCAACTTAGCATAAGAAAACACAGGGGCAAGTTCGACTTAAGTTTATATGACACTTGACATACTTCTTTCTATTGAGCCATTCTATAGCTCAAAATAGTAACGGCTAACAAGTACTGAATATGCTTCATGGGCTAGACACATGGATTTTCTTATTTATGCCTCAGAATTTTAAGAAGTAGCTTCTTACAATTATCATTCCCATTTTTTAGATGAGAAAACGGGGCCTTAAACAAATAAAGTATTACTCAAGATGATATAACTTGTAAGCAGAAGTAAGGCTAGAACCCAAGTCTGTGAGCTACCAAGTTTTTTTCTTAACCACAATGCCATCTTCCTCCTTAAGGAAGATATGGGATAATTTAGTGTGATAACAAAAGGAATTAACTGGGTGAGTTAGGATTAGAGAGAAGCCTTTAGGTTTTGGAATAATCAATTTGAGCAAACAGGAATATATCTCAAAATTATCCTGTATTTAGCTATGGGTCAACTTTAAATGCCCCCTGAAGTGGTTGGGAAGCAGCAGGTTGGATTTACTCTGGCTCCAGACAAGAAGAGGCCATGAGTTAGAACAGAAAGCTACCAAAGGCACTTGCCCTACAAGGGCAGAGGCTTGCCTACAGCGGCTTGTCTACTTGCCTACAGAAGCAGGCATTAAAATATGCAGACAGGGGCTTCCCTGGTGGCGCAGTGGTTGAGAGTCCGCCTGCCGATGCAGGGGACACGGGCTCGTGCCCCGGTCCGGGAAGATCCCGTGTGCCACGGAGCGGCTGGGCCCGTGAGCCATGGCCGCTGAGCCTGTGTGTCCGGAGCCTGTGCTCTGCAACGGGAGAGGCCACAGCAGTGAGAGGCCCGCGTACCGCAAAAAAAAAGAAAAAAAAAAAGTGCAGACAGGACAGTGAGAAAGGCTTAGGGTGACAGCTCCCCATTCTACCCTCCACATAGATTGTTAGCAAGCCTGAGTTGGGATCCTGGCTCTGCTCTTTGCGAGCTATGTTGCAAATCACTAACTTTCTTTGGGCCCCAGTTTCCCCATCTGTAAACTAAGTAGGTTGAACTAGAAGACCTCTAATTTAATCTGAAGGGTGGAATAGATGTTCAATGTCTACGAGTCCAGTGACCTCACGGCACTCGCGTCTCTCATCATATCTGCTCCTGTAGAGGCCCAGTCTCACTTAGATACAGCTGTAGCCCCGTCCACTTTGCCAGCTCTGAGCTCGATTCCCTCCATCTTTGGCTCTAATTTCAAAACCGGTCCCTTTTAGCCACAACAATGTAGAATTTAGGAAAGCCTCAAAAAGGACATGTTATTAAGGAAAGAATACTCTTATTTATAAACAAAGATAGTGGGAGTTCTCACCAAGCAAATATTCTATTGATTAAATCCTACAGAACAGTTTTAAATTTTAAGGAATTAGAATACAATAAGATTCCCAACACTAAAACTACCTTGAACATAAATTTAATTTTTCTTCCAAGGAACTCAGGATCCCTTTAAACGTTTAACCTCAGGGATATCATTAAGATGATACTTAGTTACTATATATAAAATAACCAACAAGGTCCTACTGTATAGCACAGGAAACTATACTCAATATCTTGTAATCACCTATAATGGAAAAGAACTTAAAAAAGAATACATACATATATACGTATAACTGAATCATTTTGTTGTACACCTGAAACACATTTTAAGTCAACCATACTTCAATAAAAATTAAAAAAGAAAAAGATGATACTTAGCATCTGCAAAATATTGTAGACATGAAAGGTGTAAGAGATTGGGCCATGGCTATACATCTCTAAGAGGTGACTCAGGAGACATAAAACAGGGAGAATCTCATTCCTACATGGAGGCAGAGGGTCAGACAGGCAGAGGTCACACAGCTCACCAAGAGGATACCATTGGTGAGAATATGCATAGTATGGTCTCCCTAGATGAGCTGGCTGACTTCAGGCTGACCTCCCCAGACCATAGCAATCCTGAACATTTTGAGTACACCCGGAAGGTGGCTATTTTGAGCATAATACTAGACAAGAATATGAAGGGGTCAAGTCTTCCAAGGAGGAGAAAAATGCTCCTAACACCACCCTGCTTTTTATAGGGAATAAGTTGGACTGAGAATCCAGACCACTTGAACGTGAGTCACTGCAGCCCTGATGATCTGGGCCCCTTGGCTCTGAATGTGACAGTCTTGTGACTGGATTTTCCAGCCTGGAGCTAATCCTGATCCAGGACCTAGAAGTTAAAGCTTGAGTCAGAGCTTCGTGCAGACGTCAATTATCTGGGGCCTCGTGAGAACCGCACCTCCTCCCTGCCGTCAACTCTCTGCCCCAGTGAACTCAATCCAGACACTGTCCCAGGACTACTGTAGGTCTCAAGTTCCTTGAACATGACTGTCCTTAACCCCAGAGGACTCTACCCTCCAACTCAAAACCCTACCCTCTAGCGTGCGCCTGACTTCCTGCACAAAACCTGAAGCTCCTCCGGATGGAAGCGACTCGTGGCTGTGATGTTCCCTTTATTTCACGCAGGGCTTATGCCCTCAGAGGCTGGGAAGACAGGCTTCCATAGGTGCAGCACTCGGAGAAGAAAACGCTCGTGAACAAAACAGGCAGCAGCAACCGTGGTGTTCACGGGGCCGGGGTTATCGGAGGGCACTGTGAGAAGGACATGTAGGATCTGGACACACAGAGCCACACAGGGGGATGGACAGTCAGAACAAGCACATCAAGTGTCCACTGAGAATTAGGCAGAGATGAAGGAGCGTGGCAGAGAGGGAGGGGACAGATGGAGTAGTATGGAACAGGAAAGCATACACGGTTTGGGCTTATTATGTTTCAGGCAGTGTGTGCCTTAGAGGGACAATGGAAATTAATCACCACAGTACCCCCCTGAGATAGGTACTGAAATCTCTACGGCAAAAGAGGCACTGAGAGTTTAGGTAACTTGCTGGCGATCACATGGTGAGGGATTTGAACACAGGTGACGAGCCCCAGAGCCCTACCTACTCTTAATCACTCAATGATTCCATTGATTATAAAGACAGGGTGGTATTTAATTGGTATGATTCTTTAAAAAACTGTATTTAATATACACTCTACTATATATAAAATAGATAATCAACAAGGACCTACTGTATAGCACAGGGAACTCTACTCAGTACTCTGTAATAACCTACACAGGAAAAGAAACTGAAAAAGAATGGTTATGTGTATATGTATAACTGAATCACTTTGCTGTACACCTGAAACGAACTCAACATTATAAATCAACTATAATATAAAATAAAAATTAAAAAAATATAATAAAAATATAAAATAAGAAACTGTTTTTAACTGGTATAATTAAATAAGAAAACGTTTAGTGACTGTTTTTCAAAAAATTACATGATGGAGTGTGTTTGACACCACCTCTAAATTCAGAGAGTAATTAGGGACAACCGATTTCATCACACAGTGCCTCCGATAATTCAATGCACTCTCCATGAGAGGCTCTCAAGAAACACTAAGAATTCCTCTGACTTTGAGACACTGTGAAGCCCAGATGCCTGTAATTCACAGAAAGGAGGGCCCACAAGACCCAGGGCGGAAGGTGCATGAATTCCCCATATAAGACCCAGTAGAATTTCAGGTTCGTAAAGTTCCGTAATTGGCAAGTTCTGGGGTCTGGTCTGGAAAAGCATCATCAAAATCCAAAATGTGGCTCTTGATCATAAAATCTCTCTGACAGTTTAATGTGAATTCTCCTAGATTCAGTATAAAGCCACTTCCTCTTAGAAAGTAACTGATTATCATCTGCTGACTATTAAGCTATGAGGTACTTTAATACCCATTTGGGGTTTCAGTACAGCCAAGTCCAATTCACCTGCATCCTGTAACCCGTTCTCAAGCAGCAACGTTACTTCTGGCCATCGTCTGTAACGAATCTGTGACATCTCCCTGACCGCATCCCGGCCCGGGGGTGTAGTTCCTGACGCCTAGAAAACCCTACCTCTTAATAGGCATCCATAAATTTCCCTATTAAAATAGAACAAACCTTTATTTTGCTTCCAGCAGTAGTTGGGCGTCCTTTCTTGTCAGCCTGCAGATTTTCCGGAAATAAAGACTTTATAAAAGGTCTGGAAAAGGAGAAAGAGAATGCATTAGCAATCAGTAAGTACCTTGGGGGCTGGAAAGCCTGCTTCCATAGAGAATGGAGACAGTCGTCCAGAAGCACAGAACCTTGGATACAGAATGGCCATCTGACTCAAGCCATCAAGTTGTGACCCGGGAGAAAAAAAGCAGTGGACACAAGAAACGTAGAGAGAGAATTCTAAGACAGAAGCATCTTGGAGTCTAGACCTGAAAACTAAAATTTTAAACTCTGCCTTTCAAATTTCCCCACCCACTAGAACTGAGATACACCTTGGCAACAGGACACAACAGAGGGGGGTCAGTGTGGGTTTTCTGAGTTAAGTAAGATAGACCAGAATGCAGGGATTTGTATGAATTGTCCAGATCCAATGCAGATTCTGCTTTGCTCCAAAGCAGGGTTTCTCAGTCTTGGTGCTACTGATATTTGGGATTGGATAATTCTGTGCTGGGGCCTGGGGCTGCTTTACACACTCTAGGATGTTTCATAGCATCAGTGGCCTCTGCCCACAAGATGTCAATAGGGCACTGTATCAACCCTCCCTTCCCTCAAGCAAAAAACCTAGACAAAACGTGTTTTGAGTATGAGCAATTTTAAGTGCAGCTAATCCACTAATGCTTTGCCTGCTGAATATGCAACTTCATTAGTAGTTGTAACTGAGCTACATCTGTCGACAGGCCTGCCTCAAAAGGCACAGGGGCAGGGACAATGTCTTAGTCACCTTAGCGTCCCTGGTGTCTGGAACAGAGCCTAGTACACAGTAGGTGCTCAATAAATATTTGCCGATTGAATGAATGAATGAATGATGTGATCCATGTAAATCAGGAATCTTCCACGCAAAGGAAATTCCCCCTAAATGACTTATTGGGCATCACGGATTTTCTAGGAAGTCTCCACAGCATTCTACTTTCATAACCTCACCAGACACAATTATAGATTTTTTACAGCACATGTGTTTACCAAACAACAGACCATGTCTACATGACAGGAGTTTTACATGGAAGTGTCAATAGCTCTTGAATTTTGCAGTAATTTTAATAATTAAAAAAACCTCTGAAAGCATGCATGCACCTGATTTTCATAAACTCCAAAAGCCAGGACTTGTGGCTTACCTGACTTTTTAAGAGCAAACAGATTTTATGTTTTGAGAGAAGAATCTCCGAAGTGAGGGGTGTGAGTGCCACGAAAGTGCAGGCCTGGGGAGATGAGGGCCAGGGAGGAGTGGAGGCTGGAGGGAGGGGAAGAGGGTTAAACGGAGCAGAACTTCGAACCACGGACCAAAAAGGAAACTCAGTTTTGCCTTCATTGAAGTCAGGCCTTTTCTAGAAAATTATCAGGCTTGCAGCTGTTGATCAAAGAAGTTAACCTTGATATTATGATAGTTGAAGTAACAGAGACTAAAATGGCAACTATTACTTGGAGACAGCTCTAAAACTTGTAAAATCTGGAACACTGTGCAATATTGTACTTGCCAGGCATGGACAGGCCTGATCATGTAAATGACATCTCACATCATTACCCAGGACCATGGGGGACCTTTGCACGGAAGAGGCAAGGAAAGGACATGGCAAAGCTGGCCCTGGGAGCTCCAGCAGCTTGCAAGGCGGATGCCCCCACTGCTCTACGCTTTTAGCTTAGTCAGGGTCTTGGGAGTTAAAATGGATCTCTGAGTGCCCCTCCCTGAGTTCTTGAGCCATTTCCCAAGGGCTTCAGCAATTCAGGTTAACTTCGGTTTAGCTAAGCTATTAGCATTTTCAAAAACAGAGGGAGAATTCTTGGGATGATGTCCCGAGGGCAAAGTGTCACAGAGCCAGACTGTCTCACTCTTAGACAGTCAGGCACAGCCATCCCAACCCAACTCCAGAGTGGGCACTTCTCCCTGATAAAACCATTGAAAATGATGAAACTGGGGGCCCTGAAGGGCATGCAGATAGCACTTAGCATGTGGGGTGGGAAGTATCAGGGGTACAAGGGAGAGACTAAGACCGGGGGGGAAAAAGCTGTTTTGAGAAGCTGAATTGTCAAATGATAACCCAGACCCAACAGCACAAGGAAACACAACGCCGACCATTCGAATGCCACACGTTTGTTCTAATATTGAAAATCTGATCAAAACCTATATCCCGTGTCGGATAAGGCAAACCCACTTACAGCTCACTGCTCTGCATAAGCTCGATCAGATCCATAAACAGCACATCACGGTTCCGCTCACAAAAGCCATCCATGTCATAGGATACCTGGCCAAGAATGGAAAGATATCGAATTTTACCCTTTAAGTATTTCATTGAACAAAACATCCAAGCTGGCATGGCTGTCCTCCAGAGAGTGTGTGTATTTCCAGATATAACAATTGGGCTTTCATCCCGATCTGTCACATTAAGGCTGTGCATGTTTTAACTTGTTAGATGACTTCAGCTGGCGATGGCCTGGAGATGCTGACGGATGGTCTCTGGCCGCTTACACGATCCAAATGATACGTGACCAGGACCCCACCGCTCATGGTTACATAGCCCTTCTTCAATGGATCTATAGGAGTACGTAAATAATACACTTAATTCTTTCTCTAAATTTTAGGTAAGATGGAGTAATATAAAACTCTCTATGCTCACTAACGCACTGCAGTGGGCCATGTCATCTGAGGCTTTTCGATTTCTCCTACAAATGGTGTCAGAGTTAGATCAGTTTAGTTGAAGTCTCATGCTCAAGGACCCTCCTTAGTTAATAAGAGACTTATTGGGATGAAGGGTGAGACCAATGAATTTCCACAGTACTAGGAAGTCCTCAAATATCATGACATCAATTTACTTATCTGTGTATCACCAGTACCCACACAAAGCTTGGTACCCAGCAGCACCCAGTAATCACGCATTTTATGAGAACCCCAAAGGGAGCCTCTGGTCCTTATGTATACTCCCAGGGAGGATGGGCAAGTAAAAAATGCAAGCTTGTGATTGCATAAGAGGCGAGAAAAAATCTCATTCCTTCAGCAGTTCGTATATAGGTTGGGGCTTCCCTGGTGGCGCAGTGGTTGAGAGTCTGCCTGCTAATGCAGGGGACACGGGTTCGAGCCCTGGTCTGGGAGAATCCCGCATGCCGCGGAGCAACTAAGCCCGTGAGTCATAACTACTGAGCCTGCGCTCCGCAACAAGACAGGCCGCAATAGTGAGAGGCCCGCGCACTGCGATGAAGAGTGGCCCCCGCTTGCCACAACTAGAGAAAGTCCTCGCACAGAAACGAAGACCCAACACAGCAAAAATAAATAAATTAATAAACTCCTACCCCCAACACCTTTAAAAAATATATATATATATATATAGGTTGATTCATGCTTATGTTATATTAAGGATGATTCATGCTAAAAAATACACAGTGGTGTATACACACTATCTTTTGTTTCTCCAAATATTTCATGGGTCCCATGTTGTTGAATGAATGAATGATGGATGAATAAAACACAGTGAGGCACATAAAACTCTATGGACACTGCTTTCAGTTGCCTCGTGAGAAAATAGATTACAGACCCAAAGGCTTATTAATACAGATAGACATTGAAAAGGATAGCTTCCCCTTTCCTGCTGAAGCCCTGCTCCCTGGCCATACCTTCCCAGCGTAATGGTGAATAATGAAGCCTTGGTTCCAGCTGTTGAAGTGCTCATGGTTCCCAATCTGCATCTGAAGTTTCTGGAGCAGCGTCTGATCTGCTCCCTCACCCACCGCGTGCATCGTGGCACATACATCATCCAGGATGCTCATGATCCCAGGGGGGTTCTGATGGGACCAAGAGAGCAAAGTCCCAACTCAGTGACTGTTTTAAAACATATACTGTTTATCAGGTCTTTCCTTAAGAAAGGAAACCGCTCCCTAGATTTAAGATACCATCTTGAAAGTCAATCTTTCCCTTTGAGGGAGAATGCTATTAATACTCCCAAATGGGAGTCACCACTGAGATCTAACGATGGGGGAAAGTCCATTTTCAAAAAAAAAAGAGAATAGTTTAACTCCCTGAAGTTTTATTCAAAGCCATAAACAGAAAGATCATTATCTGCTCACTCCTATTTGTACTAGGTTGATTTTTTAAACCCGAAAGATAAAAACATTTCCCTTGGACCCTAATTCATTTCTGAATGTTCGCTTTCAGCCTGTTACCCGTATAGACATGGTTAATACAGCTACACACTGGACACATTCTATCATGTATTACTTTTTCTGCATAGCACTAGTTTATAAATAATCCTGCTGTTTTACACAGTCTTTATACTTATTATTTTGATGGCTATATTTCCCTACTCTTCTATGCTATCGTTTATTTAAGGACTGAGTTCTCTATGGATGTTTTCACTGTTTCCAGTTGGGACTTTTATAAAAAAACAGAACACAACAGTACTGTACAGATCTCTCTCTATACCCTTTTATTTCCTTTTGACTCATTTCTAGGGCTAAAGTCCTAGAAGGTATATAAATGGTCTAGGAGGCAGGGCCAAGTTTATATCTCTTCATATGCTATGCCATCAACATAAGTCATAACTGTCTTAAGATTCAGTAACAACCTCCGTTCGTAAATTGGCAATGTACTCATACACATGTGCATATTAACTACAAGAGTAAAACTCTATTTTCACACATATACCCATAAGCAAAATAAATGTAATCGCTACAACTCTCTGCAAATCAGAGCCATCACTTTGCTTATTCTAATACAATGACAGAACAAAAACTCACTTAGTGTAAACCTGTGAGCCGTGAAGAGACACACCAGACCGATACTTACAACTTTGTTCTCGATGAGGTCACACACGATTTTGTTATTGAAGTAATCGATGGGTGTCCATCTGATGCCTTCTTGAACATATTCTTCCTGTAGAACAGAAAGTGGGAATTCACAGTATTACCCAGTGGAGACCAGCTGGAGCTCTGCACATGATGGATACCACAGGCACAGGAATCATGAGGAAAGAAAAACCTGAATGCCCTTCAATAAAAACTTGGAATCTTAATTTTTTCTAAGAGGAAGAGGAAAGGGGCATTTCATTGCTTGGTCATTTTTATGTTTGGTTGGAACCATATGGAATTGATCCCATACAATTGTTTTTGACTTTAAAATGGCTCAACCTGTAGGTCCAGTTATAGAACCATCTTTTTGAACTCAACATGGAACAGAAGTACAGATTAGCATCTAGGTGCGTAAAGGGAAGGCCCCTCATTCAGGTCAGCTGCTCGTTACACTGGATGAACACCATCACACTCTCCTGGTTTTCCTCCTTCCTCATCAGTCTGGCTTTGTTGGCTTCCTTTGCTGGCTCTTTCTTTTTATCCAGATCCTTATACTGATGGAGACTTTCAGGGCTCCATCTCCCAGCCTTGTTTCCTCCACTCTCGTTCTCTAGGTAATTCCAGTCAACTCCCTGGCTTAAAATAACACCTATAGCCTAATGACACCTGAATTCATTTCTCTAGTCTAGACTTCCCCACTGAGTTCCAGATTCATATATTGATGTATTTCATATACTGGAATTTCCACCCAGAGGTATAACAGGCCTCTCAAACCTACCAGGTTCTGGCCCTCCATCCCTCCACTGTCTCCAACCAACTGCTCTCATCTTACCCTTCAGTAAACAGTCTCCCCATTGGCCCTGTTATTCAAGCTACAGAGGAAGGAATCATCCCTGACTCCTTTTCCCTTTGGTAATTATACTGAGCAACTCAGGCTGACTCACTCTCCAAAACATGCCAGCTCTGACCACGTCACCACGGAACCACCTCTACTGCTGCCATCACTGTCTACTCACCCCCTTTCTTGCCCAGTCTCAGGCAGGAGGCTCCTAACCGGTTTTGAAACTTCCACTCCTGTTTGCCCTCCCTTGCCCCACCCTACCTGTAGGTCTACAGAGCCAGAGCCACCTGGCCAAAAACAAACACAAATCAGCTCATGTCACTCTCTAGTCAAAATTCTCCAATGGCTTCCCATCGTACTGACTCTAAAATCTGCCACCCCCTACACAGTTCCTCTGTGATCTAGCCTCCGCCTTCTTCTCCCACCTCAGTCCCTACCATGTCCTCCCTTAGGGTTTTGCTCTAGCTACACTGATGGACTGGAAGAATCCCAGGGCAGAGGTTTCTGTGAAAACCATTGGTCACTGGGGTTCCTAAGCAGAGGCACGAACACGTCCATGAATAAACATTCCTCAAACAGCCCCTGATATGTGTAATGGGTTGAATGTGTCCCCCAAGATTTTGTGTCCACCTAGAACCTCAAAATGGGAGGAAATAGGATGTCTGTAGGTATAATTAGCTAGGAATCTCGTAAATAAAATGATCGTAGATTTAGGGTGATCCCTAAATCCAATGACTGGTGCCTTTATAAGAGAAAAGAATGAGATTTGGATGCAGACAGAAGGTCATGTGAAGACACAGGCAGAGATTGAAGTTATGCTGCCACAAGACCAGGAATGCCAGGAGCCACCACAAGTAGAAAAGGCAAGAAAGGGTTTTCTCCTAGAGCCCTTGGAACGAGTGTTACCCTAGTGACAGTTTGATTTTGAATTCTGGCCTCCTGACCTGGGAGAGAAAAAAATTTTATTGTTTTAAGCAATCCAGTTTGTGGTACCTTATTACAGCAACCCAAGAAATCGACAAACAGTAGGTACCAGGATAAAAGGGAACCTGCCCTGGACTTTCAGAAGGTAGTATAAGCAAGACAAGTTACCTCAAGTCCAAATTTAAATACCAGTTTTGTTAAAGACACATTTATTTTTATGTTAGGTTGGGAGCAGAGCAAATCTGAGAAAACCAAGTTTTCCTTTGGAACACAGTATATGCCACAGACAGCTGGGGTTGGAATAGGCTTCCATTTCTACTTGGTCAATGAGTCAGAGAGTAGTAAAAACAGCCAGTCCTAAGTCCAACTTCACAGCATCATTTACTTAAAGAAGAAAGAAAAGGTAGCAGATGGTGTTTATACTTCAGACTAAAATGTCACAGTGGCATATGGTATTTCTGCCTGACTCTATTAAGTACATTTCCTAATACAAGACTAAAATCTGAATCTATTACCAAAAGAGAGAAATCTATACCCTTTAAAACAAAACAAATTAGAAATAGAACAAGATGAAGGAAGGGAGACTGCTCACCTGTTCTGCCTTTAATGTGAGTTCAATAAAAATCTGCTGTAATTTTTCATTAACAAAATTGATACAAAACTGTTCAAAGCCATTTTTCTGGGAAAAAAAAAGGAAAATGTTACTTTCATGTAATTGTTTCTGCAAAATCATTTTAAAGTCATTTGTTGAGTGATTTAGTGAAAAGGCTTAACAGAAATGTTGGCGGCATCAGTAGAAAGCAGCGTAGTTTATATTTAGGAGAAACTAATTTGGTAAAAGTACATGAAGAACTCAGAGGCAAAAATGAGCCATGATGGTTTTTCTTCCATGGCCTAGAATTATTTCTTTCAAGCCAGGTAAAAAGTATCTCCCTTCGTAGTCTCCAACTACTCAAACTGGTCTTACCTGAAATATTTCAAAGCCATAGATGTCTAGGACACCAATGTTGTATTCCTCGTGGTCCTTCTCCATCGCTTTGTTGATGGACTAGAAGAAAGTAACCAGCATGGTAAGTAATTCCTTTTACATTCATATTAGAAATGGGCATGCATGGGGGGAAGCGAAGCAGCTACTCCCGGTTACTAGAAATAGAGGACGACAAAAAGACAGGTGAATTGCCCCTTAAAAAAAGGTCTCAGTGCAATGTCAAGTACTTTGGGAAACCACCAGAATCTAATAAAAACTAGTCTGGTAGGGAAAAAAAAGTTTGCTTAATGATGAAAACCAGTCATTTCTGGCAGAGCTAGTTTCTCTCAAGAAGTCTTAAGATTTAGAAGAAAATATCATCTTGGGTGATTGAAGTCAAACCTATTTCACAAAAAGAACCAATATTGCAAGATTTGTAAATATTATTTCCATTGACCCCATTCAGTACAGTCATACTTCAGAGATACTGCAGGTTTGCCTCCAGACCACTGCAATAAAGCAAATGTCACAAAAAAGTGAGTCACAGCATATCTCTGGGTTTCCCAGTGCATATAAAAGTTATGTTTACACTATACTGCAGTCTATTAAGTGTGCAATAGCATTACATCTAAAAAAAATTACATACTTTCATCAAAAAGTACTTTATTGCTAAAAAATGCTATCTTCTGAGCCTTTAGCAAGTCACAGTAGTAACATCAAAGATCACAGAACACCATCACAAATATAATAATGAAAAAGTTTGAAATATCGCGAGAGTTACCAAAATGTGACACAGAGACACGAAATGTTGTAGGAAAAATGGTACCGGCAGACTTGTTCAAGAGTTGCCACAAACCTTCAATTTGTAAAAAAACACAGTATCTGCAAAGCGCAATAAAATGAGGGATGCCCTGTAGTCAATTAATGATCACCTAACATAATACAGCAGGAATGTCAAGAAGACAGTCTCTATTCTCAGAGGCAACTATGGATAGTAATACCATAAATTAGTATTAAAGGGAAGGTAATAAAAGCAGCTTACACATATTCAACAATCACCTGTGCCAGGCTTCGCTAAGGGCTTCTCAAGTGTTGTTTCATTTAATTCTCACTACAATTCTCTTAACAACAGTGATAACATCATAAAGCATAAGATCACACTGGACAAGAGGAAGGGTCTGGAATTAAATTTAAGTAGTATGATGACTAAATCTGTGTTCTTGACCACTGTGAGGAGAGACGTGTAATCAATGGAACAGACAATGATAGGAGGGTAGGTGGAGGTGAGAGGGGGTTGGTGAGGACTGCAGGGGAGGGAGGAAAATTCCTGGGGGTGGTGAACAACCGGATGAATTTTTAAGTACCAGAGGTGTTTTCCAGGTGAAGAAAAGGACACTCATCTTTTATGAGTCAATGGGTAATGATACACAGCACTTAGCCCAGTGCCTGGCAAACAGTCAGGGCTTAGTAAATGTCAGCTCCAATTAGTATCGCTTATCTACCTCATTATACCACACAAAAAATCAAGGGAAGACAGAAAGGAAATAAGGTGGGAAGGCCAGCACCGGAAGGTGCACTGAACAGAGACAAGAGCTGTGGGTTCTAATCCCAGTTCGGCACTACCCTCTTGCTGAATGGCCTTGGGTGAAACCACCAACACTCAGGGCTAAGATTCCCTTCTCAGTAAAAATGAGGGGCCTGGACAAGGTAAAAGAATGACTAATGTTTCGTTATGACCCTGACCTTCCCAAGCAATCTTACCCTTAAAATAACCACAAGTAGTACACAGAATAATTACCCTATCCTGCCCCGACTTACTCAAACCTAAACACACCAACCATACTTTAAGCCTTATAGATGTTGCTGCCTGGACTCAAACACAGACTTTTAAGATCTAATGGCCAGGCTGCTGTCCCTTGACTAGGGTCCCCCTGGGGTCCTTTCTGGCTTGAATATATAAAAGGCAGAGGAATGAAATAGCTGGAGCACTGCCGAATTACCTGGGCTCAATTCCTAGGTTTATCACTTAATAGTGGTGTGCCCTTGGGGAAGTTCCTTAACCTCTCTGTGCCTGTTAGCTTATCCGTAAGATAGAGATAATAATACCTAAGTCACAGGGTTGTTGTAAAAATTAAGTTATTTTTTTCTAAACTACTTAGAACAGGATCTGCCACATACTAAGTGCTATATAAGTGCTTGCTATTATTATTCTACCATTTAGAAGCTACAGTGATTAACAGACTGCCACTGGCAGTTCCACACTGCTGAGAGACTAATTTTCACAATCTATAAGTGGTACACATATATAAATATGTATTTATATGAATATGTATAGATAATATCTATACAGTCATGCCATCATTTAAAAAATATATGGCAGTTTAAAAAATATATCCAAAAAGTCTCTGATACTCTTCCCCCCCAAAAGTGGAACCTAATTCCCCTCTCCTTAACTGTGGACTGTACTTAGTGACTTGCTTCTAATGAACAGAAGATGGCACAGTGGCAATATCTGAGGACATTAAAAGCTTCGTGGCTTCTTCCTTGCTCTCTCTTAGACTATTCACTCTGGGGGAAACCAACTGTCACGTTGGGAGGATACTCAAGCAGCCCAGAAAAGAGGCTCATGTAGCAAGGAACTGAGGCGTCTTGCCCACAGCCATGAGTGCACCATCTTGCAACCAGGTTCTCCACCCTCAGTCAAGCCTTGTAGTTCTCTCTTTTTTTGGCTGCATTGGGTCTTCGTTGCTGTGTACGGGCTTTCTCTAGTTGCGGCGAGCAGAAGCTACTCTTCACCGCGGTGTGCGGGCTTCTCATTGTGGTGGCTTCTCTTCTCTAGAGCACGGGCTCTAGGCAAGTGGGCTTCAGTAGTGGCTTGCGGGCTCTAGAGCGCAGGCTCAGTAGTTGTGGCGAATGCGCTTAGTGGCTCCGTGGCATATGGGATCTTCCCGGACCAGGAATCAAACCCGTGTCCCCTGCATCAGCAGGCGGACTCTCAACCACTGCGCCACCAGGGAAGTCCAAGCCTTGTAGTTCTAATCAGCATCTTGACTGCACTCTCATCTTTGAATCAGAACCACCAAACTAAGTCACTTCCAAATACCTGACCCACAGAAACTATGAAAGAATACATGCTTACTGTTTTAAGCCCCTAAGTTTGGGGTGAATTTGTAACATAGCAGTAGATGACAAGTACAACATTCTAAACCTTTAGACTCAAGGATTCATGACCATGGGTCTCCTCTTTTTCTGGCCTGTAGTCCTGGCTTTACTAAATATTTTGTCCACAAGAGGCTGTTACCATATTAGAGTCTTGCTGGACAATGCTAGAAGTAAAAGTGGAAAAGTAAAAAATGATCCCAGGGTGAGGATAAAAAGTGGAGGAGCAAAGTAACGGTTATAAGGAATGAGACAAAACACGGAAACAAAGCTCTGAGAAGTTTCACTCTTTACGTGATGCTAAAATACGAAGCATCAACAATGCCAAGCTGTGTTTACTTACATCTACCAAGAAATCGAAGACCCTGGAGTGCAGGGCCTTGGCGAGCGCGTCCCTGGTGTAACACGCCTGCTCCACGTTGAGGGTCACGTGGATTGACTCCGACTTGCCTCCCCACTTGCTGTCCATCTGCCGGCTCGTTAGCTTTTCTTTCAACCGGTCCTGGTTGATCCCCAGGAGATAGGCAGGAAAAGCCAAAACTATACAAAACAAAATAAAACATGACTGTCTTTCAGAATCTTAACAATTCATCTCACAAATACATGGAGACACGTGTGTGTGTGCACATACAGAAGACATCGTCATTGGCCCCCAAGAACGTTCACTTAATGAACACTGCTTATCAGCATTCCCACACACATCCATCCACTTTGTTTTTCCCAATTGTTCTATGACATGAGTCAATTCCTATGATGACTGAGACTTCCAATAATACAAATCAGGATCCAAGAAGGGTGGCAAACCAATTCCCCCTATTGAGATCACTGCCACATGCCTAAAATGGACATCTTTCCAAGCTTGCAGCAAGACAGCCCGGAAGGAACTAAATCAAGAAACATTTCCTTGGCTCCGTATAATTGTTTTGCTTCCTTTTTGGTGCAGTGTTTTCATAGCATCATCATTCCCAAACAGCTTGAAGCACCTGACACCATCAAGCTCAGAAAGATAGCAAATCACATGGTTATTGAGTGCTCACCATGTGTAGGGTTACTGAAGAGAGAGGACAGGATATAAAGTATTTAAGAAATCTTAAAGACAATCTAGATGAGGCAAAGGTAGTTTACCAAATAAAGAAGCCTACAGAAAGCTGAGTATGTGGCACAGACAGACAATAAGGTCCTGGAGGAATTTAGAACAGGAAGATATTACTGTTTGCCGGGGTGGTCAAGGAAGATGTGGGATTTGGGGGGTGGCGGCTCAAAGGATGAACAGGACTTGTACAGATGCAGAGGAAGAAAGAAGAGGGAGACAGGGGAGTGGAATGTGCAAAGGCAAGGAGGCAAGAATGTGGGAGACACAGCTGAGGTGTGTAGCACTAGCTGGAGATGAAAGTCAAGGGAGGTGATTAAAAGATTAGGATGGGGCTTCCCTGGTGGCGCAATGGTTGAGTCCGCCTGCCGATGCAGGGAACACGGGTTCGTGTCCTGGTCCGGGAGGATCCCACATGCCGCGGAGCGGCTGGGCCCGTGAGCCATGGCCGCTAAGCCTGCACGTCCGGAGCCTGTGCTCCGCAACGGGAGAGGCCACGACAGTGAGAGGCCCGTGTACCGCAAAAAAAAAAAAAAAAAAGATTAGGATGAATTCCAGTGGTGGAGGGCCTGAATGGTAGGGGATATCTGGGTAGGAGTCAAAGGAGGCCTGGATGACTTCTAGAGAGGAGTGTTACCTGATTTCCCTGGGGTGGTGTACAGAGTGATGGAGGGGATCGGTGGTATTCATATCTCAGAACACCCATCCAATCCTAAGGACATGTAGTTGGCATAGTTTGTGGTCAGTCGAATTGAAAAGGTGAGGTTCTCATGGGTCAGCAAATTGTTTCAGGTCAAGAAACTCACCAAGAGGGGGGCTAGTGATATAAACAGATTTTTCTTGACTTTTGGTCAAAATACTCTAATGTGAATAAATGACAAGAATGACATTCCTGCACATGAAAGAATGCTCAGATTTTTTTTCCAGTATGAATGGAAGATGTTCATGGACACAAATCAAAATTTTGAACTTGGATATGAGTTTTCTTTTTCTGCATAAAGCTGTACCAAAATTCTCTGATAAAGGGATTTTATTTATGAAAGACCTTATGATAATGCTCAAAAATCATAAGGCTCCCAATAAAGGATAATCTGTTTGAATTTCACAGATGGTGTTTGAATGTAACAGGCTGACATTTCTCAGTATATACCTTCCAATGAGATTAAGTCAGTGAATGCATTCTGAAAAAGTGTAATGCCAGAACAAGGTATTTATTAACTATAGGACTCTTCCACAGAAACACTATGACAAGTAGAGGGCTTCCTTTTTCCAAGGGCCTGTGAACAAAATTAAATGCACTCATTTGCCAATGGCCATTTTTTTCAGTTTAGTTTTACTGTTGACACATATGTTTAGGAATCTGGATGTGTCCTCTAACGAAAGAAAATCACCTTGCACAGAACGAGGACAGAAGACGCCCATAAATCACACTGGACATACGCAGCTCTGCAGCGAAACTCAAGAGACATTGATCAAAGTGTCTGACATCGAGGAGGCCTTCATTAAGGGGAAACTATAATGTTGGTTATTATCACTCTCACCAGGCAGATAGCATGTAGATTAAATATGGGCTTCTCCCAAGCCCCCAATCATGCTAAAGTAGGCATATGGTTAAAACGGTTGGTAGAAAAGTTTATGCTATTACCTTTATGACCACAGCTAAAGAAATAAAGCAATACAGACTAAGTTCTTGGGTCCTTGAGACAAAACAGACAGGGCTAACAAGGAAACATGATATTCCTTCCATGCCTCCTACCTCTTCTGTAGAAAAGAAGACGGCACAAGTGAAGGATCACAGGCACTTGAAAAACAAGGCATGGAGATTGGTCAAGAATCAGAGCCACAGGCTTAGAGAAACAGCTAAGAAGTCTAGAGAGGAAATCTAGTACTTGCTTTCCAAAAAATCCATGCCATGTCTTTCAGGTACTAGCTTTTATGTCCTCTTTTCTTCTTCAGTGACTGCCCTGGTGCTGAAATTATAGGGCTACTCATATTGACTTCCTTCGGGCTGTGAATTTCCACAAGAGTGTGTGCTAGGGTGGCTGGATAGGAGCGGCAGTATGGAAGGTCGGAGGCTGGGGGAGTGGCGTCAGGAGGAGGGCAAGGAGAAGGCGCTGATTAATTAAAAATGCTGATGTAACTCTGGTAGAGTTAAAGAGTTAAGCAGAACATAAAAGAACCTGCTAGAAAGTAATGTTTTAGCACATTTTGATAATGAGGATAGATTTCTATTACTGCACTCAAGTGTAAAGCAAAGTTGGATTTAATTTTTCCATTTAAGTATAGGGACGTATAGGGAAGATAGAGAAACCGAAAAGATGCAGCGAAGCAAAAGTCCCTGTTACAAATATAAAAGAAACGGCAAGGGGCTTCCCTGGTGGCGCAGTGGTTGAGAGTCCGCCTGCCGATGCAGGGGACATGGGTTCGTGCCCCGGTCCGGGAAGATCCCACATGCCGCAGAGCAGCTGGGCCCGTGAGCCATGGCCGCTGAGCCTGCGCGTCCGGAGCCTGTGCTCCGCAACGGGAGAGGCCACAACAGTGAGAGGCCCGCGCACCGCAAAGAAAAAAAAAAAAAAAGAAACAGCAAGGGAAATGTGGTGTATCAGTCTTGGGTGTTGAAGTTCTGTGCTTTCTAACCCGTTAATAACGGGTCAATTTATTTATAGCACTGTCAATTTATTCCCGTGGTTATTTAAGTAGTATTTTTATTTCCTTCAACAAAGTTCTTAGATTAATTTGTATTTGATATCTTGCTTCAGTAGGCCAGCTGTGATGGGAGTCTTAGCAATTTTTTCTACCATACAAGAGCTAAGGAAAGTCTGCTTTCTTCCTTTATAAAAACATAGGCTAGCCCTTCCCTCTATAAATCTATTCCGTATATAAACTCGAATATGAGAAAGACGACACAAACCAGGTTATTCATTTTAAGTAATTAGAAGCGCAAAAGATGTGAAACCATCTTTATGTCAATCGACAGATGATTGGTTCAATACATTGCAGTATAGCCCAGCAACAGAATGCTAATGCAGCTATAAGAAGGATGACGCTTCTTAATGAATTGATACAGAATAAGCTCCAAGATATAATTTGAAGTGAAAAAGCAACTGTAGAACGTGTTATACGCTCCCATTAACATACAAGAGTGGGGAAAAAAGAACAGACATGAGTAGTTTCTCAGGAACACAATATTCCCTTGAAAGGAGTACAAGAGATTGGAAACAGTGTTTCTCTCGGGGGAGGGAACTAAGTCGACTAGCAAAGGGGTAGATGTGATAACTCTGATCGTGTACCCCCTGAACCGTGTTAAGGTATTACCAACTGAAAGAAAACAAAATGATTGGGAGGAGGACACTTTTCTTTGTTAGACCTCTTTGGCTTCAAGCATAGTCTTT
Source organism: Orcinus orca (assembly GCF_937001465.1). NCBI lineage: Eukaryota > Metazoa > Chordata > Mammalia > Artiodactyla > Delphinidae > Orcinus > Orcinus orca. The sequence continues at coordinate 99,309,537 of NC_064560.1, read as the reverse complement.
TCTGATCTCCGTCCCTGCACCACTTCCTATCAGGGGATTTCATAGTCAGTTGCCAATCCTGGGCTTTACCCAGTTGGCTGAGGAGACTACTTCCTCTGGACACTCATGTGCAACGAACCACTTCGTGGCTCAAGCACCCAGGGAAATGCTTGCTGTGTCAGAGTCATGACATTTTTCTCCAGCCTACAGAGGCAGTAAAGGATGGCACGAACCAAGAAGGCAAGAGAAGTCCAGTCTACGTCCACAGAAAACTACCAAGAAATTGGAGAGATCCATGTTGAAAGGCAAGCGTTCATCACCCTCCTGGACACATACATGCATTTGTTAAATGGGAAGGATAAAGTACATGAAGTCTAGAAACACAGTTATTATTATTATTAGGTTGTGTTTCTAGATCCTATGGACACCCTGTGTATTTATTGTTTTCCACCCCACTCCCTTCCCTGGTAAACATAATTCACGTTTCTCTTTATCAGACAGACATCAAAAGTTGGCAGAACTTCCCTCTTTTTTCACCAAAGAAAACAAAAATATAAAAAAGAACCTTATTTGGAATGGAAAGAGCCTTACTGCACTGTCAGCAATGAGTAGGATACTATTTATTACTAGGCATCTAAATTTACCATCTTTGAAGAATGCTGAGAAAGGAAGAAACGTCTCCCTGGGTGGTTAAAGGATGTGTGGGTTCTGAGAGCAGCCTGGAAAGCCAACTGATGCCTACGAGGCTAAAGTCACATGCCACGGCAGCTGTGGCACAGTGGAGCACACAGAACTAGTAACGTGCCTCCTTTGCACCTCATTTCTTCTCAAAGAGTAAAAGTGATCATTCAGGTCTTCAGGCTCTGACTGCTACGGAGAGGACATTAAAAGCCGTCACCAGCAATACCAACACAACAGTCAGGGTCCATTTTTTTTTTCCTGTTTTCAGAAGCCTGGTCTAATGCAACCCATGGGGCAACTTATACACATGAGTTTTTCTTATTTATATATAGCCTGTGATGCTCTTTAGAACCTTTAGGTGAATATCAACCCTAAAGAGCAGTTACAGAGAAGATTTATAGTAGGAGACAAATCTTACTAATCTTCATTAAAGTATCACTTTATTTTTAAACCTATATGTGAAGTTCTGCCAGACTTCCCCAAAGTTAATCATAAACTGAAACAATCTCATCAATGGTCCATAGTGTGAGTGTACAGAAGAGGCACAGACTCCCGTGAGGCCGTTAAGCTCTGCCACAGCAGGACACCTAAGGGTTCTCAGCCTCTCTCACCAAAAACCCCAAAGCAAAGGAAAGTGTGTAACTTCTGATCGGAACTAAACAACTGCGTCCCCTCATTTGGCAACTGGGTGCCCACACCACTCACACTCTTCACTCTCCACGGCTGCGTAGTTGCCAACTTCCTTGAAGCTGATGTTTCCCAGGTGGAGAATTCCCGCCACTATCTGCAGCACCAGCGTCTGCTCCTCCGCGAAGATCCCAATCACGTTCATCGCGTGCTGGAAAAGAAGAGAGAAGCGATCCAGACAAGTGTGTCCCCAGCTATAGAAGCACATCAGAAAGACGCCAAACTGCGTGTGCAGTTACACTTGGCTTAGTCTGCGATGGCAGCAGGAAGCCCCTGACATTTTCACTGACCAATGCCCCCTTCACACATTCAAGTCTCAACATGGTGCTGGAAAGGCAGTTCCGTCTTTACACAGAGAACGTGTAATCCTCCAGGAATAAGGGCGAGAGAGCTCTGGAGGAAACACACTCAGATGGAGCGGCAGCTGCACGGTCAACAAGTCTGTTTTCGTCCCTTAGTTTTCTCCTTGTTGCCACTCCTCTCCCTCCAAGGGCACCAGTGCCCCTTTTCCAGCCACTCTCAATACTCATAGATCTTCCTCTTCACTGGCAGGGCTGAGAATAAATTGTACTTGCAAAAGGATCATGATGAAAAAATCTCCAGGAAAATCAAATAAAAGCATCATTAGAAAAGCCTTGTTTCTGAGGTCCATTAAATTCAATAAAAGGAGCTGAGATACCTGAGTCTTAGATACCAATATCCTAAGAGAACTGTACTCTAGGACCAATGCAGGCCTGTCTGCATTTTTTTCTCCCAGCTCCTCTGAGACCACGTGGCCCCTTGATGCCATCTTCCTCCCTGGCACCCAGGACACACGAGCACAAAGGTCAGCTTCCCCTCAACTGTACCTCCAACTGCCAGTTCTCCCACTTGGTTCTGGATCTGGGCTGAGGGATGAGGCAGGCTGGTACCCGACTCAAAGGGCAGTGGTGATGCAGTTCTTTGAGGCTAAATGGGTCAACAGCCCACCTTCAGAAAGTTCTAGATTGACTTAGTAAGTCGTTTCCCCAAGGATGTGAACCCTCAATAATCTACCTGGATTTATACCTTATACCATAAAACACATAAATTGTGAAGAGAATGGAGTAGAGGCTCTCCTTCTGACCTATAAATACAGAGGGGAAGAGAAAGCGGGTGGAGAAGAGACTGAAGGTGTTCTAAGATTTCTAAACCTGATTAAGGTCATAAGAGCAGTTTTTGCTTTGCCTTTGTAAGAAAACAGTTCAACAACTGTATAAGCTGTTGGCAAACAGGTATGGTAAATGCATTACCCACAATAGTTTTTATCTGTTAATCAGAGCACCTGCAGCAGGTAATGATGAATTTTTTTTTTTTTACCCATTTAAAATCATTAAGTAGTCCTCCAGCAACTGGGCACATGGCTATTTAAGGGTGTTTACAAGTGTGATTCAGAAAATAGAGTGCTTCCAGCAGCATGAGGTGGGAATATCGGGCTGTTCTTTGCTTTGCTAACCTCCCCTGCCCTTTCTGCCATAGGCAATGCCCGGTCTGAAGAGCTGCCCTGCGCCAGCACTTACCAGAGTTTCCTGAAACTCCTTCCTGTCGTCAATGCCATCCACCGTGAAGGACCCCGAGAGGCTCAGGTAGTAATAATAATCCATGGTGGTGATGCCCAGGCCGTGCTTCTGCTCTGCGGAGGCGCCCTCAATGAGCTGGAGCAAGAGAAAGTGGCGTGTGCGTGGAGTGGCCCAGAAAGCAATAGAAGGTACCGCACGGTTCCTGTCACCACCAGCCCCGGAGCCCAGGCGATGAGACTTTCTATCCCTGCTTCCCAAACGGATGGGTGGTCCGGTCGCAAAAATGTGGAGGGGCTTCAGCATATCTGCTCTCTGTGTAGTAGCCCCAAATCATCTTTGCAAATTCTAATTCTTAACTCTGATTAGACCTGCAAGAGCTGAGAATTTTCCCTTGTCCGATAACGGGAACTGCACGGTCACACTGGTGAGATCCCTTGGAAAAGTGGAAAGCAAGCCAGATTACAATGACTTTGTTCCTGCTCAACTTGCACATGGCTTTTTAAAGTGCAGCTGGACCCTCCCTGCTTCTCACGGCAGGGTGCGTATTCAAGAACAGCCTCAGGTCCCCCATGCTGGTGTCCTGTCCCTTGGCTTTCTGTTCTATCTCTGGTATTTGCCTTAGCTGTGAGCAAGACCCTTTTAGGTGTGCTGGAAAATGTTCAACTACCCATTCTTGAGCTGGGGGTGGGGACTAGAGTTGTAGTTTGCTGACTTTCATGGTGTGAATCCTCCTACCATGACCAAACTACCAACAAATGTCCCTGAAGGGAGAGATGCGAACAGCCCATGCAAGCCAGTGCCAGCCACCACTGGCTCCCAGGTGGCAGGAGTTAGCCCCCATCCTGGTCAAGTTCCTCATGTCATCCCGGCTCCACACCCTTAAAGTAGGGAACCTCATCTCCATGACCGAGAAGCTCTAGGTCATTTGATGACATCAGGTTCCCTGAGTTTTCTCCCCTAAATCCTCAAAATCTTTTTGCACCACTCTCTTCCTTTCTTCCTTCTGGCTGTTTTTTCCTTTTTTTTGGGGGGGGTGGGGGTGGGCAGGGTGTCTAAGGAAGAACTTCCCCCACCTCTTTCTCAGTCTCCTCCCCATAGTATGTAGCTCCCAATCTTCAAACACCCCTTTCTTTAATTCTCTGCCATCTACAAACACATGCTGCGCTTTGCCTCCCCTAGAAGCTTTTCCTTGCCCCTTTCCCTGAGATCCTTCAAGCTACAGAACCTACCTCCTCATCTGGCTTCTTTCTTGCCATCGCCATTCTGATGAAATAACCCTCATGGCTACTTTCCAGTGGCTGAGGCCACCAGGCCTTTCTTGATTCCCAGGCCCTTGCCCCATCCTTCCCCGCAAAGCTCTGAACATGGGATCCTGGCCCACACTCCCCTCCACCGAGCTCCCTCTGGCTTTGGTGACACTGCACAATCTTGGCTTTCATCCTCTGACTACTTCCCTGGTTCCTCAATGCCTCCTCATCCTCTAGGTGGTCCCCAGGTTCCCAAGTCCTATATGGGCATGGTTTTCTCTCCACACTCACTCCCACAGGAGTCTCCCCTATTTCACAGCTTCGACTTTTACTTCTATGTCAGAATCTGGAACTCTGTCTTCCCCTGATCTCATCACATCCCCAGTCACTAATCTGGGGATTTCCAACCTGTAGGAAGAGGAATCTGGAGGGGCGTGGGGCTGCCATTTATTAAAAGGTGTCTGGGAAATAATTATGAACTTCTGCCTGGTGCTCAATAAATAATACAGTACGTGTGTGACGCATGAAATTACTTTTCAAACATCTGTACATGTTGCTTTGACTGATTTAATTGAAAACATTACTGAATTAACAGAAGCTTTTGGTCATTTATGTACGCTTTCAACCAACAGATGCCAACCAGAAGCATTATTTGCCATCACCTAACATGTCTATGTAATTGAAAAGACTGAATGTGAGCTACCAACACAGCTTAACTGCCTTCCAATCCAATGAGCTTCGAATTATAACAAAAAATAAATTAAAAAACCACTGCAGGCCAACTCTTCAAAGAAAATCTAACGTGGATCCCCGATATGTGAAGTATTAATACATAAATCCATACATTAAAAAACTGTGTATGGGGGGCTTCCCTGGTGGCGCAGTGGTTGAGAGTCCGCCTGCCGATGCAGGGGACGCGGGTTCGTGCCCCGGTCCGGGAAGATCCCACATGCCGCGGAGCGGCTGGGCCCGTGAGCCGTGGCCGCTGAGCCTGCGCATCCGGAGCCTGTGCTCCGCAACGGGAGAGGCCACAACAGTGAGAGGCCCGCGTACCGCAAAAAAAAAAAAAAAAAAAAAAAAAAAAAAATTTGTGTATGGTATCATTAAATTTTTTAAATACTTAAAAACATTTTAAAAATAGTCAAGGCAAATGACTGCTGAAGCCTGGAACACAAGTTCAAAGCAGCCGGCGTACTGTTCGAGCACCAAATTCTCCATGGCTTCTGAGAGTCTAAGCCAAAACTTTTTGACCTGGCATGAAAGAGCCCAAGTCTATTTCAAGCCTTTTGTCCAACAGTTCACCTTTTGGAGACCTCTGCCCTTGCAGACCAGCTGGGGCCTGATTCATACATTAGCCTACTCCTCCCCCGTCCCCCGTCTCCCTCCCACCCCTGCTTTGTTCAGGCCACCTGACTTGCCTGAGTCAATGTCCCCTTGATGCTATCCTGTGCCTCCTTAACGGCTCTCCTTACCATCCCAGCCAAGTCTCCCCTTGTGAATTCTTATTTGGCAAAGAATAAAACATTCCTACTTTTGTTCTGAAGTGTGCCGACACTTTCCTGATTATTTCACTCTAGGGAAATTTTTGTCTTCTCATCCCAACTAGAACTTATTGTCCTTGCAGGTAAGGGCATTCTCACAACTCTTTTGCACACTGACGTACACAGCCTACGGCAATAAAGACTCCTGGGCTTGCCAGACTAGACTGTCTAAACCTGAGGACTGAGAGAAGAAAATTTTAAATGTGGAGAAGGAATAAGGAGGTAGGCAAGAAATAATATAAAGGAAAACCTGGTAAAATATGTGAAAATTCCGCTCTCCGGGGTTCCTCATCACCACCCTAGATTTTTCCAGAAGGAAGTTGGAGATCTTTCCACCATCTGGTTCCCCACCGGGACTGAACTGGATTTCAAAGTATTTTCCCTGCAAGAAAATTAGGGATTTCCTTCAATGGTTGGTGAACAAAAACATGATGTTCCAAACAGGCTTTGGATAGAGCATATAATTCAAGGAAATTCATTAATGAAAGATATGTTTCTGAATTACTCCCAGTTCTGGTCGAGACTTCCTCACCATTTCCTATCAGACAATACCCCATGCCTTTGTCCAATCACACAATTCTGTATTGAGAGAGAGAATCTATCATTCTAACCTGACTAAATAAGGATACGCTCACTATATCCCTTCCCATTTTCCCCCAGTAGGTGCTTGCCTGCTAAACCGGAAGCTGTAAAGAATAGGACAGAAAGTCACATGGTCCCCTTGATCTAACAAGAGTGAACTCTATCTGCCTCTTTCAGAGGAAGCAAATTTTCCCTTGGGCAGACTTACTTTAATGGCTTTGAGCAAAAGCAATCCCCTTTTACCTCTGGAGCATCTAATATGCTTACGTAAAATAAAAACACTTGGTTATAAGTCCTTTCCAGCTAGTTATGGGTGTGGGGATTTTTGCTACTGTTGTTAATACTTCCTTTTAAATTACTGCTAATAGGGAACAAAAGAGAATAAAACCCTGGAGAGCAGCTGAAAAAGGTGTCCAGATTAAGTTAAGTAAATGATTTTTTTTTTCCCCACTACAATCTAGTTTCTCTCCAGTCCTCAGGAAGGTCCAAGAGGGCAAATATAAATGAAGAAAAAGATGAAAATGTGGGTTTTAGGGAGTGGTGTGGCCTAGGGTCAGACTGAAGAGCATGCCCAGCCTAACTGCATTCACATTTAATATTTTTAAAACGTGTACGTTGATGAAACCCCCCCATCTCAGGGCCGAAGCCTGCCAAGCAGCAAGTCTCCAACTAGAACCATAAACTCACTAAGGAGAAGAAAAGCCTGCTGCGTGTTTTTCCTGCTGCCGACAGCACCTAGTACCTGCTGTGTTCCTGCTAAGGTATTCGCCAATTCCAGGTATCAAAAAGGCTACAAAGGAAAGCCACCATCTAACTGTCTAGTTGTTTTACTCTGCTGACTCCTTCCTCTCCCAAAAATAAACCCCAAAATAAACATCCAGAAGCACCACAAACCGCAGCTATCCCGAATTACGGTGGTTCACGAGAAAAGTCTGCTAACAAGACCCCTCTGCTTCCTACCGTGGCCGTCCTTCGCCATCTTTCCCCTTGGCCACGTTCTGAAGGGAATAATTCAGTGCCCATCTGTGTACAACCCTACCACCCCACTGCCATTCCCCGTCAACCTGGGGATGGAAATGAAACAAAACAGGACATCAAATCCAGGAAGGGCAGATGTGGTAAACGGCAAACTCTCAAGTCCTTCTGGAAATGGTTCACAACCTTGGCTACATGTTAGAAAGACCTGCGGAGCCTTTAAGAAATGCTGCCCTAGGGGAACTTCCCTGGTGGCGCAGCGGATAAGACTCTGCACTCCCAAAGCAGGGGGCCCGGGTCCGATCCTTGGTCAGGGAACTAGATCCCACATGCATGCCACAACTAAGAGTTCACATGCTGCAACTACGAGTTCGCATGCTACAACTAAGGAGCCCACATACTGCAACTAAGGAGCCAGCAAGCCATGACTAAGGAGCCTGCCTGCCGCAACTAAGACCCAGCGCAACCAAATAAATAAATATTAAAATTAACTTAAATTTTAAAAAAGAAAGAAAGAAAAAGAAGTGCTTCCTGATGCCACCCCAGACAAGTAAGTCAGTCGCTAGGGACTGGCACCCAGACAGGAGTAGCTGTAAAAAGCCTGGGTGTTTTTTATATGTGGCCAAGTTTGAGAATCACTGTTCTAATGTAACAGAAATGCTTATACACAACTCAAAATTGTAATATAAAAGGCAAAATCCCTTAGGAGAGAGCAAAAAGTTTAGTTTTGTTGTAAAGCAGCCTGGGGGAAAGAGGAAACTGTATAAAGAAGGATATGATATTTCCATTACTAAATGAAAAGAAACCTCAACTCTTGGTAATGTTCTATTTCTTAAGTTAGGTACTGGGTACCCCAATGTTCATTGTATTATTTTAAAATAGTATTTGAAATATTTCATAATGTAGTTCTTAAAACTTGGAAAGATTTATAAGTGGAAATAGATGAATTTTTATAATTCACACTACATATCCATTTTAAGTGAAATTACCCATAATCCCACCCCGATGCCACTTCTACCTCCTACTAATCACTGTAATAGGATATTCAAACGTGGATTTGCAGACACCTTAATTATGCTTTATATAAATGTGCATCTTAAAATAAATAGGACCATATTATAGATATTGTTTTGTAACCTTTTAAAAAAGATTTAACATTATGGATATCTTTTAAAATAAATCATTATTAACAGGAAACGTGGATATTATACCCTAAAAGTATTGTTGGGTCAAAGACAATGAGTCTTTTAAACTTTGATAAGAATTGCCAAATCGCTCTCCTGGGAGGTGTCAGTCTTCAACCAATAGCGTCTTTTCTCCTTAATGTTTCATGATCTGAGAGACAGAAAATGATATATGGTTTTAATTTACATTTCTCTTATTATTAATGAGAACATCTTTTGATGTCCCACCAGACTCCACTACGTGTGTGCACGTGTGCACGTGTGCACGTGCGTGTGTGTATGAGAGAGAGAACTGCCTTTCTGTACAGTTCTCCCATCTTTCCATCAGGGTTGTACGAAATTCTGTAATCAGGAAAATAATAAATGCTGGGTATTTTTGTTTTGCTTTACAAAAACTGACTCCTGTAGCCTCCTTGTCCAAGGATAAAAAATAATTTATATTGGAAATATCAAGGAAAATATTGATACGGTTATCTTCCTGCTCTCTAAGGAAGGCAAAAGAAGGGGGATGGGTAGCTAGAGAGTTAAATTTGGTCAAGTCCATCTTTACAAGGCAGATCGAGATGGACAACTGGCATTGAGCAGAAAAATGAGAGATGAACAAATGAGTAGTTTGAAAAATATTAAACAGCGAGGAAAGTGAGGATAATTCTGACAGATAAAACTCACCAGGGAGCTTAACAATTACTGCATGAGAACTGAGCAAGAATTCTCTTGGAAAGGGAAGCTTCCTTCCAAAACAGAAGGGTAAAAAAGAAATCGTTTTTCTCCAAAATTCTCACTTATTTATTTTAAAATGGTCCAGAATCCACCTCACAGATGGCTCCCTAAATGCTTTACTGCCAGACATAATCTATGGTTGAGATAAGATACAAAATCTACATAAATCAGAGCTACCGAGCAAACATTCATTTCTTTGTAAATGTGGCTTTTTGTCAAGGGGCATATATTCACGTTTGTCCTTGCCAGCCTTCTAATTTACCCCCTCGGGAGACACTCAGAAAAACGTCTCAATAGGCATGCAGGCATTCGCCTGATATTTTCATTCCCTTGGGTAAGTGGGTCAGTTAGGAGGAATCTGTAGGCTAAGTCCAGTCACTTTTAGATGTCATTATGTCCCATGAACATGCAAAAAACGCACACACAAAGCCAAGAGGGGTGGGGTAAGCGGTCGGCTCCCTCTGGCTGACAGGGAGGAGGAAGTTTCTTTCCAGGGTGCCGGATCAAAGTGCTTTCTTCAGGGTCCACAGACCAAGTTCTATGAAGCAAAGCAAGGCGACAAGACCTGGGATCTAGTCTCCTCAGTTCTTTGTCAGGGAAAGAAGGCTTCTTCTCCAGGGCCCAAAGCAAACTCCTCCAAGACCAAAGCGGACACTTCCATTTTCCTTAGGAAGGCACCTCAAATTGAGAACTGGTTTCAAAAATTATCTTATTGACATCCCCAAGGCCCCCAAATAACTTGAGTCAAAGGGCAAATTGAAGCCTGGCAGCTCACCGCTAGAGAAAATGAGGAAAAGATTGAAAAGGCGGCCTCCTGATGATGTGTGAAAACCCCCTATTTCCTCGGGGCCACAGGCCTTAAATCAGGAATGTCAACATCATCAATCAGGTGACATTCTCTATCACAGGAAAGAAACTCACAAATCGGCTGGAGTTGTTGTTCCGGACCGTCTTGGCATTCCCGAAAGCCTCCAGCAGTGGGTTGGACTGTAGGATGATGTCCTTGACGTGCTGTCACAGCAAAAAGACCACAGGTTAGGAAGATGCGAACACCTACTCCACGATGTAAAGCCAGACTTTCCCAAGGACGTGGTTTCTGAATGTGGTGAAGGGGAGAGGCCTCAAATCCAAGTCCCTGGGATTTCCGGAGGATTTACTCTTTCCTCTTGACAGACCTAACCCCGTTTGTGTGGTCATGCCTTCCAGCTCCCTTGTCTTGACGCAGGATTCTGTAGAGCCAGGGTGCCACCGTAAATCAGGATCTGCAAACGTTCCCGGACTGGGTTGCCAAATCGGATGCTGCGCCTTCATCCCGTGCTCCCTGTGTACGGGGCATCATGGCAGGACGCGGCATCTCCTTGGGTTCTGGCTTTACTGTCACTACTCCTGTTCTACTCAACTTCTCTCCCCACCTACTGCATCCCACACTCCCTCTCTTCACTGCAAGTGAGAGGCACCTTGAGGGAAATGAAACAGTTTCTCCTCCCCAAACAAAGCTGCGGACACAGTCTTGTGCTTCCCGAACTTTCATGTGTGTGAATCACCTGGGAATCTCATTACAATGCAGATGCTGATTCAGTAGGTCTGAGGTGGGGCCCAAGAGTCTGCATTTCGAACCAGCTCCCCGGTGCTGCGGGTTTTGCCAGTTCTTTCCCGCTTGAGCAACAAGGGCCGACACTGGATTGTGTGGAACAATTCCTGGCCTACTGGAGGGGAAGAATTTGGTTTTCATACACCCCAATTTGATGTCAGACTGAAAAGTACAGAACACCCCATGGGCCAAGACAGCTCAACAGATAGGAGTTGATGTTGGAGAGGATTTTGAACAAGTGAGTCATTCCTTGTACTTCTAATTATTCACATGCTATGGTTAAACATGTTCCAGAAATAACAAGTCTCTGGCTTGTGCTCTTTAGCTACTGACTAATTTCAAGCCAAGAGCTCTGTATCCTTGTCCTCATAGGAAAACAGGAAGAGAAAAATCAACATGAAACGTCTGCAGTCTGGCCACTAGGTCGTCGCCTGCAGCAAACAGGACTAGATGAAGGCACTAACTACCAACTATGTAACAGCCAAAGTGCTCCTCTGCCACCGCCTGGACATTCAGAAGAGGACTGAGAACTGGAATTCTATCAACCAGGCACACGTCGTTAGCAATGGAAGGAAGAGTAAATCATGGATGGTCCCACCATGAAGTCAGTTTCAAAGCTTAGAAAGATACTTCTAAGCATCCTTCTCCTTTAAAAACTCATGGATTTATACAAAATTTGCTTTTCTTTGAAAAATTAATTTTGACTTTGTGGGTCTTCATTAATCTTTCATACTTGTTGTCTGATGGTCAGGCATGCCTACACCATTTATCAACACTCAACTTCTTGTAGGGACAGAACAAAAGAAAGACCCTTCCTTGTCTCTTTCCTTCTGTAATTATTGTCTTTGTAACTGGGAATCTTTATGCATGTATCCATCCATCCCTCCCATCAACTATCAAGATGTCCAACAGAATTTTGTGGCATGTGGTAAGCATATAGGGGGAAAAGAGAAAGAGTGAATTAAAGGAGCAGCCCATACACAAAAGAGCATCCTGGATTCCTGGCTCCATGTCCATCTTCTACGGATAGGGGATGATCACACAAATGGAGAAAACCAAGTGGACCGTACCATATCAACCTAAGTCCTAGGGCTGTACCCACTGTCCAACATGGAAGCTGCTGAGCCCATGCAACATGGCCAGTCCCAACCGAGATGTGCTGTAAGTGTAGAACACACACTGGATTCCAAAGATTTAGGACACAAAGGAATGTAAAATAGCTCATTAATTGATTAGTAATTATATGCTGAAATAATATGGGGATATATTGGGTTAAATAAAATATATTTTAAAAGTTAATTTCATATGCTTTTTACTTTTTTTTTTACTGTAACTATTCAATTTTAAATTATGCATGTGACATGCACCATCTTTCTACTGGATGGTGCTGCTCTAGCTCTTCCTTTCATTTGGTAGAGGAGGCCACTCTAAGACCCTTTTACTCTGTGTAAGGAATACTGGCCTCCGCCTTAAGCTTTCTGATCCCCCAGGACAGGATGGAGCACTATTGATTTAGTAGACAGAGCCATAATAAACAGAATTTCGATGTCTTTTTTTTTTTTTTTTTTGCGGTACGCGGGCCTCCCACCGCCGCGGCCTCTCCCGCTGCGGAGCACAGGCTCCAGACGCGCAGGCTCAGCGGCCATGGCTTACGGGCCCAGCCACTCCGCGGCACGTGGGATCCCCCGGACCGGGGCACGAACCCGTGTCCCCCGCATCGGCAGGCGGACTCCCAACCACTGCGCCACCAGGGAAGCCCTCGATGTGTCTTTTTAAAGTCTACAGCTGACTATGGCAATAACATCACATTAAATGATTCTAACTAAAAAATTAATCTTTAGGGTGAAATCTACCTTGCATCATGATTTCTAATAATAATAATAATAAAAGTTCCCAGCAGTCTGTGCCAGTGATGAGCAGTGTGAGTTTGGGCAGCCCCCTGTGGACCTTGGCCCCCATAGCCATCCTCCACTACTCTCTGGGGGTGGGGGTGGGGGGGCTTCACCAGTCCTGCTGATGCTGATTCCACTACCACAACGAGTAAAACACAAGACAGAAAAGGCTGTATCTACTGCTTTCTTCATACTGTCCTCTTGAACCTGCCCCTTCTCTGCCGATACTATAATTCCCCCCTTTTCTTTCTCCCTCTCCTGTGTCCTCGTTCTCTGGGTTTCCCCCCTTTCCTAATGTTTCCTGCTAATGCTCTAATCCTTCCTCCTTCCTTTCCTTTCTCCATTTAAAAATCTTTGTAAATTTTTTGAATTGGGAGATTTATTCACATCGTTCAGAAAATGAAAGGTTCGCAGCCACTCTCACTTTCTAAGACAGACCGCATTCTGCCTATGGAATGTGTTCTCTCTCTAAATAAATCCATCTCTTACCTATCAAAAAAATAAAGTAACATAAAAAATAAAAGGTTTGCGAGGTTCTACATGGACAGATGCCCCTCCCCCAGTCTCCCAGTTTCCTCCCTGGAGAAATCACTATTATCAATTTCTTATGTATCGCTCTAGAGCTATGCTATACATATGCAAACAAATGTAAATATTATAAATATATGTTCTCCTTTTTCTCAAATGCTAGCACATTATAGGCAATGTTCTGAACTTTGCTTTTTGCAATTCATGATATAGCTTGAAGATCAGTCCCCATCGGTACCTGAAGCTTCATTTTTTTTATGGCTGTCTAATATTCTAGTCTATTATGAACCATAAATTATTTCCCCATAAATTATATCACCAACTGATGAGCATCTGTCTCCAGTCTTCTCCATCATCAAAAAATGTCACATCAAAGATCTTTACACATGTTATCATTTTGTATACATTTCAGGACACCTAAAGGTTAAATTCGCCCAAGCAGAATTGATGAGTCAAAGGGTGTATGCTTATAGATTTGAAAAATATTGCCGAAATGCCCTCCACAGAAGTGTACTAGTTCATGTTCCTACCAGTAATGTGTTAGAGAGTCTACGCCCCTATGTTTTTACCAGCAGAGTGTTTAAAATACTACAAAATTGTTGCCATTTTGACAGTTAAGAAATAGTTTTTCAATGTAATTTTAATTTGCATTTCTCTTATTATCACGGGGGGTGCGCATATGTTCATGTTTTAAGAGTCATTTATATTTCCTTTTCTATGAGATGGCTCTCGTACCCTTTGTCTGTTTTACTTCTGGATTTGTGACCTTTTTATCGATTGTATATAATACTCATTACATATTAGGCATCTCCAGCCCATAACATGCTGTTTCTCTGCATATTTCAAGTTTCTTGGTTATAAAACCAACGTCTTCCCTGTGGAAGAAAAATTCTTTTTAAACAGCAAACGGAGCCTCTTACTTTCACACAGCACAAAGTCTCACAATGGGCCATAGCACCAGCTCACCTGGACTTTGGGGCCCCCTCCAGACACCCTGGAGATGTAGCTCATGATGTATTTGGCAGCCACGGTCTTTCCAGCACCACTTTCACCACTAAGGAAAGAAAGACAAAAATACCCACCTGTGAAGTGGCTCATGACCAGCTCCCTTTCCTCTGAAAAGACCCCCTCAAAACAAAACCCAAAACAAAAGGAAACAGGCAGAAAGGAATTCAGTAAAAAATGCACAATACTCGTTGAGAAAGTTAAATCACAGTAGGATCAGGTTACCTCCCTGACTTGTATGATCACTATTAACATGGTGTGTGGGCCAGTGTTCTGATAACCATCACTGTGTACGGGACAGACAATTCAGCATTCTAAATGCCCAATAATAGGAGGAAGCATGAACAGGAACATTACGGAACATCAGAAGGACAGACTAGACAGATTACAACTGACAGGAAGATTGTAAACACTGCGGGAGAAAAGCACACGAAGCAGTGTTATATGAAATAGATCAGATTCAGATTATATGTAAAACAGGGTTAAAAAACTGTAAAGGAAAAAAAGTACCTAAGAAAAATATTAGCAGAGGTTTTGGTAAAGGAAAAGATACTGTGGGAGACTTCTTTCAGTTCATTATTTTCCAAACTTTTAGTAATCACATATCTCTTCTCTAATTAAAAAAAAGAAAAAGTAGGCACTCTCTGGTTTCAAACCAGCCTTGAACTGATGCAAGCAACTTTATTTTAGAAGTTCTAAAATTAAATGATGAGGTAATATTAATCACATCCTGCATAACAAAGACTACTTCCGTTTGGTGGCCTTACTGCATAGGGAAAGCCTTTTGTTAATACCGTATAGTCAGATCTTCAAAATTCCCGTTTCTTCCCCCAAAATCCCCTTGAACTGATGGCGACCTCAATTCAAAACATGCTTAAGTCAGTCAGATTTCTCATCTCTCTAATGGTAGCCTTTGTACTTCCATGATAGAATTAGATGAAAGGAATCCATTATCATGAAAAATCATGGTGAAATTTAACATGAAAAATTCAGGCTGCTGTGAGTTCCTAAGACACTATTTTTGTTTGCTATTGGTGATCAAGAATTTTGGGGTACAGAGCAAATATTCTGTGAACACCCAACCTAATGAACTGTTACCAATTGCTTAGGTACTCAAGAAAAGAGCAAACACTTGCTTAGGGTCCAACCAAGCCAGGTGGCCCCCATCCCCAAAAGGAAACTGAAATAAATTTGGAAATAATTTGCTCTTTCGAAACAAAACAAAACGAGGATTAGAGTCACCACCATAGCAAAACTCAGAACTCTGTTGAATTTCTTTGAACTAATATGTTATATGCTTAATTAGAGAGATTATAGGGAAGAATGAGGGAACCATCCTCTGTGAGGACTTCTAAAGGTCTGACTCCATCTGTGCAACCATTCAGCATCCTAGTACTCAGCTCCTGACTTCCAGGTCACATGAATACAGACACCAAACTGGTATTTCATAAGATATGGCGGAAAGGAGAAAACCAATGAGCCTGGGATGACGTGTCACACTGATTACAGAGCCATGCTTTCTCACAGGCACAAGGAGGTATAAAAATATTTCAGCTCCATGAGGAAGTTATCTGTTCAAATGGTCCACGTAATCAGAAGATTTATACCCTAGATCCAAGGTCAAAACATGCACTCTCACTCATTTGAAGCATAGGTTTGTTAACAATGAAACTCCCTTTTATAATGTTGTAAATCACGTGAACATTCAAGAATACTGGAAAGTCCAAGAGTACAATGGTACAACCAGCCTATATAATATTACACAGACATTTAAAATAATTAGAAAACTATGTGGCAACATAAAAACAATGCAATTAAGGCTAAGTGGCAACATAAGCAGAAGACACTGTACCTATAACGTGATTACAACTATGTAAAAATAATGTATGGACAAGAACAGAAATGGAACAAGGAAAAAGAAACAGTTCTGACTTGTTGGGGGGCTGATATCTGGACGATTCTTGTTTCTTTTGATGTGATTTCTCTTAAGGTTTAAAGTTTTGAGAGAGACAATTACCCATACAGTTCATATTTTTAAAAAATATGGGACTTCCCTGGTGGTCCAGTAGTTAAGACTCTGTGCTTCCATGGCAGGGGGCATGTGTTCGATCCCTGGTTGGGGAAGTTCCACATGCTGTGCAGTGTGGCCAAGGAAAAAAATAAAAAAAGAGGAACAGAAAACAAAAAAAAACCCAGCATTTCCAGAAAAAGTGGAATCGCACATCATAATGATAATCAACAGGATTAATTTCTTTAGATTATTACTATGTCATGAGTAAACAACTTTCGTATTTAGAATTCCTTAGAGAAAGCTGTGAGTGTGTAAAAGAGAAAAGGAAAAAAAACAATAAATCCTATTAGAATTACTAAATGAAAGTACAGTAATGTCCCCACTGTGTCTTTGGTTAGTAGTATGATTAGACATAAAATATTTTGTGTCTTTTGTGGAAAGAAAAAAAAAGGAAGAATAATGGAAAGTAACTCATTTCATATATTAAAATAAGTATGCCAGGTACATTAATAGGACATCTACATTCTCAGTAACACTGATATTTTTCAGAAGATTTAAAATAATTAGCTATGGCTGAACTTTGATCGGAATTTTCATTTCTTGGATTCAATTTACAGATGCTTAAAAAGAAATTTTATTGATCAGAGGCTGGTAATTTGCTCAGAATATGGTACAAGAATGGAGTGCTCCATAATTACTTGAAGCTTACAGTATACATAACCATAATTACATTGGCCCTTTCAGGGAAAAAAACTGTTTCTTCCCCTGGACTAAAACCCATGTTAAAAGAATGTGGAGGGCTTCCCTGATGGCGCAGTGGTTGAGAATCCGCCTGCCCATGCGGGGGATGCGGGTTCGTGCCCCGGTCTGGGAGGATCCCACATGCCGTGGAGCGGCTGGGCCCGTGAGCCATGGCCGCTGAGCCTGCGCGTCCGGAGCCTGTGCTCCGCAACGGGAGAGGCCACAACAGTGAGAGGCCCGCGTACCACAAAAAAAAAAAGAAAAAAAAAAAAAAAAACATAAAGAATGTGAAGGTATCAGACAGATTATACAGCATATGTGAAATTGTTTGCTTTGCATCTCACAGCAATTAGAGCAATTTGCTTTGTTTATGGTTATAAGGCCTTTCTTAAGTGCCTTCACTTGACTACTAAAGTGGACCAAAAAATACTCTAGAAATGTATGTGCCTTAAAATTAGAAAAATGTCCCAGTGGTCCCTAAGTCCAGCAGCCTATCAGAATCCTCAAAGTACTTAAAAAATGCCCATGTCTGGGCCTGTCTTCAGACCTGCTGAATCCTGGTCTCCAAGGACAGGGCTTAGAAATAAGGATTTCTAACAAACTCCCTAGTTCTCATATAGCTGGCTGGGAACCAGCTAAACGAATGTAAAACGCAGTCAAGTCAGATTTCATAGGAAACGTCAATTCAAATAGGAAATAATGTAATGTTTCTGACTGCATTCACTATACAAATGGAAACATATGCTACAATTTCAAAGAAATGGAAAGAATGTTGGGGGGGTGGGGTGGGGTGGGGGTGGAGCTATTTACAATGATACATTAATAATTGGATTCAAAGACTATAATTGTTTTTCTTAGTCTGAAGGTTATTCCACACTTAAAAATCAATAGTGTTTTCAATTCAGTTCAACTGATTCTAGCAAATGTAAAAATATCTTAGTCGTATTTGGGGGTGGGTATCCCAGAGAATAGGTACAGTCGACCATTCCTCCTATCTCCCCCTTGCTAGTCTCAAAATCTCTCTGCTGGTTCTTACCACACTAGCTGTTGTTCCCTTGTAACTGTTCAAGTTAATGTAATTGAAATGCTGCTCTGCCTACTTTACATTTATTTGCACTTTAGAAAGGATAAAAATTTAAAACAAAAATTGTATGTGCATTTGCTTACCCAGCATGCACTATCTAAGTGCCTCCTCGAGGCTGGGATGAAATGTGTCTCCTGCCCTGGAGGGCATGTGCACCAACACTGTGATAACACCTTGGAGATATGGGTACAGTTTTAGGGATTCCTGAATTTGTATTAGGAAAAGATTCCTAAAGAAATGCACAAGCTAAGTCAAGTCACACTACTTACATTTCAACCAGACAGATAAAGTTAGCCAGGTAGGGGAATGAGGGGGTGTGCGTGTGTATGTGTGTGTGCGTGTGTACATGCACACACACAGGCAAGCATCAGAGGGCGGCATTCCTGCCCAGAGTGAATGATTGATAAGGCAATGAAGTTATGAAAATTCCCACTGGGTCCTACTCTCTTAGACCTGACTTTTTTCTTTTTTTATATAGGGACATATTCGTATTAAACTTGACTCTTATTTCAGAAGGTATAACCCAAGGGTTAAAAACACAGAGATCGTTTAAAAACTTTTTTCTAATTCTACAGTTATAAAAGATAAACATATTGGTGACTGAAAAGAGTCCAGATGAGAAATAACATCAATTCCAAAGGAGATTTGAAAGCAAACTAAAATTTTGCAGATGTATTGACTGTAGCATGTGTCCGCTGGGTGGGTAAGGCATGCCAAGGACTGCTCTAAGGGCTTCAATCATGTGATCTGGATAATAGCCCTGTGAGGTAGGGACTATTCTTATTCCCATTATTTGATGAAAAAGGCTAAGCAGCTTGCTCAGGGACACAGAGCTAGTGAATGGCATCACTAGGAAAGGACCTGAGATAGTTTAAATCAGAAGCCTGAGCTATACTGCTTCAGATGAAGGTCTATATTTAGATAGTCAATTAAAATCAACAAAGTGTCCTAAAGAACTCCATGAATAGCACAGTTCATAGTATAATCAAACTTTTAGTTACTGAGTTTTTACTGATACACACCCCTTGAAGCAAGGTTTCTGCCAAAACACTTATTATCTCACACACAGTCGGAGCTAACAAGTAATAATAGCCTGCATCACTGTGCTCACAAGACAAGATGCAATCGGGAAGGAGAAACACATCAAAGAAGATTCTGGACAGACTTCTCCAAAGACTCAATTCACACACACCCTTCCTGGCAGCCCTACTGGATCTGGGAAAGAAATAAGTCTGAAGTGAAGCATCTCTGTTGCCCATCTGAAGGGTTCCAGGGCTGGAGAGAAAGGGGTGATCTGTCAGAGCTTGTGATGACACTGAAAAGTAGAGCCTCAAGTACATGCAACGGCTGGAAGTATAAAATACAAAATCAGACAGACATGCCAACATGACTGAGTAAATGATAAAAATTCATTAACATAATGAGGAAAGTGAGATAAGACAACTGTTATTTCTTCCAAATCAATTAGTATTGTCAGGCAGACACAATTATCACCTATGGTCTGCCAAGAAAGTGGCCCCGGGGCAATGCTCACGTTGGCCCAGCCTGATGCAATAGGAAAAACCCAATGTTTAGTCTGAACACCAAGTTTCAGCCCCAGCTCAGCTACTTATTAGCTCTGCAATTCCTTTTACTGTTACTACCAGGTATTTTACATCACTCCTTAACAGTTAAAAACAATTTTTTATATGTATTTCCTTATTCAATAGCTTTCCTTTAAGGTATTAATCCCCATTTTGCAGATGAAGTGACTGAGGTTTGCAGAAGTCGCACACATTCGACAGAATAGAATAACAAGTCTACCCCGTGACTCAACCCCAGAGATCTTTCCACTGTACCCCATGACCATGGGCAGTAACAGGTTACTAACCAGACAACCTGACACCTGCGGGCTCAAAGCAGCAGAGAAAAGTGGAGAGAGTGTACTAGGGGAGCCAGGCAGCCCTGGCTTGAGGCATGGCTTTGCCACATTTCAAATGTGAGACGTTTAACATGTTTCATTACCTCTCTGAGACTCGGTTCTCTGATCTGCAAAAAGGGGGGTTGTAATACCTAGTTTACTATGTTGTAAATGATATAAGTAAAAGATGCTGAGATACAAAGCAAATACTTAAAAAGGGGTTATTATTATGGTTATAGATAATATATTAATTAGCTAATGAGTCAGGCTTCCTGAATAACACTCTTTGACGAAGCCTGGTCAGGGAACTTGGGGTAGAAGGGCACATTTGAGCCCCCAGCTCTTCAAATCCACAGCCAGAGGGCAGGCCTCATGCAGACCCCACCGTCAGGGGTGTGAGCTAACTGGGCCTCCCAAAGCCAGGCCAGAGGGACAGGGAGCCTCAAAGGATGCTGGTGCTGGGATAAACAAGAAATTGGGTGGACCGAAAGAAACAGAAAAGAGTTCCAATGCTAATAATAAAAGGCTCCTGAAATACATCAAAGACAGGAAGTCAGCTTGAGAATCCATGAGACACTTGACAGTGCTGAGGCAGAGAGCAGAGATAAGACATAAGCCAAATATTAGAAGTGATCTGATTTTTAAAATTATTTAAATCTTTCATCTTTACTCCTGCAAATCTTAGGGATCCCAAACCCAAAATGTCTCTTGAAGAAGATAGTTCAGAAATCTTAGATCCAATAGTGACAACTATCTCCTTTTCCTCTACGAAAATTCTCATATTCAATCAGTCACCAAATCTTTTGATGCGCCTTCAAAAGATCTCTCACGTCTTTATCTCTAAAAAAAATATTTATTTGGCACGTATTCAGGATACAACCTACCAAGACTTTGCAAATGTTGTATACACTAAGAACAGAACACCCTACTTTTCAGAAAAACAACTGCTTAAGAATATTTCAAGCAAAAGAAATCAGAAACTGGATCAAATGTGATGCTCTCAAATCAACATCACGTTTTTTTAAACGCGCTAGGACAGCAAGAACGGATGCAGGCCAAAAGTGGAATTCACTTTTGATGGCAGCAATAAAACTGCCACATAAATGTTCTCTAAGACCCTGTAAGTCTTTCCAGAGGTCAGCTGGCAAGGGCTGCAGAAATGCCTCTGGCCACAGTGCCATGGTCCGGTCTGGTGATACAGAGATGGTAGAGAATATGAGAAAAACTTGCCGTTTCTCCTTCCCCTCTTACCACACCATGATTATTTTATTCAGTAAATTTGCATAGATGTCTCTGATAGGTCCAAAGGTACCACATATGCAATTCTAAAACACAAATCCAGATTCTGGATTCTGGAGCACAGAAAACTATTGAGTTAAGCAGATTTGGGTTGCTCATTTACTGGGCTCATGGGTGGATACCTGTGTCTTCAGGTGCTCATCATTGTCAATGATACTAATGTAGCTACAACTGTTGTGTCTTTCTCTTGGCACTGCCTGGAGTCCACATTCACTTCCTATTCCTTTAATTCCTTCAGAGGCTTATGGAATGTCACACATCAGTTTCCTCTTTGCCTTTCCAACTCCGGTCAGGCCCTCATAACCTCACTACGTATCTGATTTGCTCAAGATCCCATCACTTTTCTACCCCTAGACTCGTCTTTGTGAACCAGCCTTCCGCGGTATCGTGTCTCTGCTCAGAGACCTGCAAGACATCACCAAGGCCTGAAGGTTTATCTGCAGATCACCCAGCCTGGGAATGAGGATTTCAGGAGGCTTAGTCTTGGTGCTCAACTAGAACAAATTGGGGGGCTTGAAAAAAGATATTGGATGCCCTGGGTCTACCATAAATCAGTTGAAAGAGAATTTTGAGAAGGGTAGCCTAGATGTCTTTATAGGCTCTGAGCGAACAGCGCAATTCAGGAATGGGAGATACTTATCCCTGGAAAGTTAAATTAATGAACGCAAGGCACAGTGGATGAAATCAGCATCAACGGCAGCCACTCTCCCTGACCTGTCTGCCAGTGAGCTCTTGGGGAAGACTCGGGAAACATTAAGGCAAATCCTGGCTGTTTATTCCTGATAGAACTTAACTTACTGCATGGTAGGGGCTGACAGGACAAAGGGTAGGTTAATACAAAGGGGTTGGCCTACACGGAGTCAGGACAGGAAAAATCAACAGCAGACACGATAGGTTTTCCCCAAGTAAACAGACTACTGAGGGGCAGCCTACTGTCTCCAGATAAAAGTGGGGGCCATGACATGACGACATTAGCCACTGTGATCATCCCTCGGCTCGGAATCCAACCCTCTAACGGTAATCCAGCAACCCTCACGGACTGTGTTCCAGGGAAATAATCAACAGAGCAGTCCACCACAGGCAGAATTCTCCTTATAAAATCATGAACTGGGGTCTAATTCACACTCACTTGTGAGTCTGGTTGGCCAGTCAGTCAACCTGAGGCTGCTCAACTCCAGCTATTTTGACAAATCAAGTCTGTACATGTTTGCAAAACTCAGGACCAACAACTGATCAACAACAAAGGAGGCAAGAATATACAATGGAGAAAGGACAGCCTCTTCAATAAGTGGTGCTGGGAAAACTGGACAGCTACATGTAAAAGGATGAAACTAGAACACTCCCTAACAGCACACACAAAAATAAACTCAAAATGGATTAAAGACCTAAACGTAAGACCAGATACTATAAAACTCCCAGAGGAAAACATAGGCAGAACACTCTCTGACATAAATCGCAGCAATATTTTTTGGATCCGTCTCCTAAAGCAAAGGAAAGAAAAGCAAAAATAAACAAATGGGATCTAATTAAGCTTAAGAGCTTTTGCATAGCAAAGGAAACCGCTGATAAAATGAAAAGACAACCTACTGAATGGGAGAAAATATTTGCAAATGAAATGACCAATAAGGGGTTAATATCCAACATATATAAACAGCTCATAGAATTCAACATCAAAGAAATAAACAACCTGATAAAAAATGGGCAGAAGAACTGAACATTTTTCCAAAGAGGAAATGTAGATGGCCAACAGGCACATGAAAAGATGCTCAACATCACTAATTACCAGAGAAATGCAAATCAAAACCACAATGAGATATCCCCTCACACATGTCAGAATGGCCATCATCGAAAAGAACACAACTAACAAATGTTGGCGAGGATGTGGAGAAAAGGGAACCCTCATACACTGCTGGTGGGAATATAGATTGGTGCAACCACTGTGGAAAAAAGTATGGAAGTTTTTCAAAAAACTAAAAATAGAACTACTCTAATAGAATGACCCAGCAATTTCACTCTTGGGTATATATCTGAAAAAAACAAAAACACCAATTGGAAAAGACACATGTACTCCAATGTTCATTGCAGCATTACTTACAATTGCCAAGACACGGAAGCAACCTAAGGGTCCATCAACAGATGAATGGATAAAGATGTAGTATATATACACAATGCAATATTCTTCAGCCATAAAAAAGAAAGAAATTTTACCTTTGCAGCAGCATGGATGGACTTGGAGGGCATTATGCTAAGTGACACAAGTCAGACAGAGAAATACAAATACAAATGACATCACTTATATGTGGTATCTAATAAATACAACAAACTAGTGAATGTAACATAAAAGAAACAGACTCACAGAGAGAACAAACTAGTGGTTATCAGTGGGAGGTGGGGAGGGGCAAGATAGTGGTGGGAGATTAAGGAGTACAAACTAATATGTATACAGTAAGCTACAAGGATATATGGGACAACACAGGGAATATAGCCAATATTTTATAGTAACTATAAAGGGAGTATATACTTTAAAAATTGTGAATCACTATATTATACACCTGTGCATATTACCCGTACATCAGCTATACTTCAATTAAAAAAACAAACTCAGGGCCAAGGCTTGGATGGAGGTCTGCACTTGAGAAAGCAGCTTGTCTTCTTCCTTGATTTCTTTCTTTTTAAATTCAATTTGTTACACTGATTTCTATCCAGAAATAATCAGCTGCCAGTCCATCCTGTCACTGTATCCACCTCTTCAGAAAACATAAGATTGGGATGGAACTGATAAGATTGCTTCTATGTGCTGCATTATCCCATCTAAGCGTACACATTTCATGGTCATCACTTCGTAATGTACGGCTATATCGAATCACTATGTTGTACATCTAGATCTAACATAGTGCTGTAGGTCAATCAAACGTCAATTTTAAAAAATCATAAAATTTTTTTCTTATATTAATATAATTTTCTTTTAAAAAACTTCTTTAAATGTATTTGACCTTCATTTCAGTTTCTTCTATAGCATGATTTAAAATGCATAAAATATGTATTGTCCTGGAAATCCCAAATATATTTCTCTCTAAAGCTAAATGCTTTAAACAAAAAATATTTATATACATATATTATTAATAAAATGTTTAACAAATCAGATACAAAAATTTAATAATTAATTTTAAAATTAAAAATAGATAAATAAAAGATAAACCATATGCATTTCATCATGTAGATAAGGTCATATACCAGGGAAAACAGAAAGTGAAAGTCTAAAAGAACACCAGAGAGATTAGATCATCATTAATTTTTAATTTCCTAATTAAAGGATACTAAAAATTCCTAGTCTCTCCAGCTATGGCAGAAGCCCTTTGCACAAGGAGCAGACTTTTCTTCCAGCCCCCAGGAAAATTGGTATTGTTTGTTTTCTGTTCACAAGTGCATTCAGGTAGGCAGCACTGGACTCAGCCCTAGCTGAATGAGCACCCAGCTCTCCCATGTCAGTAGCTGCAAACTTGGGCTTCTCTACCCAGAACAGCATTTCCCTGCCTTCCCTTCCCTCAAGCATTATTTGAAAGAGTTCCAAAACGCCCAAAGCAGGTGAGACCTCAGAGGTCATTTGGTCAATCAGTTCACTCCTAAGTGAAGACACGAGGCCCAGATGAGTGTTAGGTTTGCTGCCCAGGATCACAGAGCTGGTGAGAGTGAACCACAGCACAGCAGAGATAGCAAATCTACTTTCTCAAAGCAGATGAAGCACAGCTCTTGGGTAGTAAAGAAATTTGTCTGGGGTCTTTGGGAACTGGCCAGTAATTTATGATTAAGAGCTTTGGAAAGCCGTGTCTAAGTTCTGACCCAGGGAGAAAATGGAGGCTACAGATATTGGACCAAATCTTCAGGAGGGCTGGAGACTAGCGGTCAGTCATGCAGGCAGTATGTGACTGAGCCCAAATAAAACCTCTGGACAGCAAAGGCTTGGGTGAACTTCCTAGTTGGCAATACTGTCAACTCCCACACCACGAATGGAAGGAGGAAACACCATCCGTGACTCCACGGGGAGAGGATGCCCAGAAGCATCACACGTGGACCTCTCCCAGACCTTGCCCTTGTGTCTCTACTCTTTTCTGGTTCTGCTTTGTATCCTTTTGCTCTAATAAAACGGTAACCATAGGGTACAGTGCTTTCATGAGGTTTGTGAGTCATTCTAGTAAATTACTGAAATGGAGGGGTTGGTGGGAACCCCGGAACTTGCAGCTGGTGTCTTGTGGAGGACTGTGCCTTTCACGTGTGAAGTTTGGCTTGACTTAGGGTGGCTAGTGTCAGAAGTCAAAGCAGCTCCCTGTTCCACCATCTCCTATATTAAAGCACAGACACTGCAATAGAAATGCCTGGAGCAGGGCCTTCAAGTCTTTGCCACCTGAACACTGGAAAAAAAAGATCCTACAAGTGGGCATGTGTCCTGCTTCAGGGCAAGTGTACTGCTTCAGGGCAAGTGTACCCTGCACGACAGACTGAGGGGATCCAAGAGAGGGAAAGGGTTGGGCTACGAAATAAAGAAGTAGCTCCAAACGGGAGAAGCTCATGCAACAAGACCATTCCCTTCCTCCTCATCTCACTAGGGGCCCAGGAGGAAGGAAAAAGGGCAAGGGAATATGTTAGAAAACTCATCCTATCCTCTCTCATTTAATTCAAGTCAAGAAAACACCTCCCACCTCTCTATTGGCCAGTGACCTCCACTTGGGGTCAAACAGAAGCATTTCCGATTCAGCAACCAAACTCAACACCCAATGTTCCTTCCAGAGGGCTTCACCTGCAGCTAATTAAATATTTAGATCTAACTTCCCATTTACAGAAGATTGAAGGCATTAGAGTAACGAGACCATGAGGAAGCAACTGGACCAATCTAAAAGGTGTCTATAGGAAAAGTCAACGGAAAAAAAGTCAACGGAAAAAAAAAATAATGGGAGAGGGGAACTGTGGTAGGATTAAAAAAATGACTCATAAACAAATGCAGCCAGTGTTCCTCGATTTACATAAACTGGCGAGAAAGGACATGTGTGCCACAATCACAGAAATTTACATAGAGACTGCTTATCTTTAGATGATATTAAGTTAGTATTAATTATTTAGTTGTGATAATGGTATTGGGGCTAAGTTAGAAAACGTTATTTTCTACACATGCATAGAGAAACATTTAGAGGTAAGATGTCATGAAGTCTGTATCTCGAAATGCTTCAATGTTTTTGTTTTATAGTTTTGACATTGGAGCCCTGTAATGAGTTACACAATTATATAACAAAATTAAAATTTACAAAATTTAAACTCCTAAAACCCAAAATGAAATAAATGAATCTAACTGTAGTTCAAGTTGGCATGTTAATGACACAGAAAAGAATTTAAGGGACTTTTAAAACCCAATATTTTGACTGTACATCCTAAGGACCAGAAAGAACAAAAAAATTTTAAGTGAATTCAGTATTGCTACGAATAATGTTGGTATTGTCATCTTCAAGCATTAACAGAATTACTTTATTTGCTTTATCCCATTATTTACTATGTAATATATATTATTTATGTGTAAGTATACATATATATACTTATTTATTTATAGTTTTATGCACCTACACATTATAGAGCAAGTAACTGTAATAATGTCATCAGAAATCGAGGTTTTCAACATAAGAAAAATGCGGATACAAATATAAAAACCAAAGAAGTAAAAACCCTATAATCTTAAAAATGAACTGGGGGATTTCCCTGGCAGTCCAGTGGTTAAGACTCTGCAATTCCACTGCAGGGGGGAACAGGTTCGATCCCTGGTCTGGGAAACAAGATATCACATGCTGCGGGGCGAAAAAATTACAAAAAAAAAAAATGAACTGGACATTATCAGTACGAACTCATGTTTCATTTTTTTCTTAAAAAGTTCATATTCCTTGCCTTTGTTCTCTGAAAAGCATAAGAAGCACTGTTAACAGAGCAGTGAGCACTCTTAGTGACTAGACTGATGGTCTCTAAATACTATTTCCCATTAAAATGAACCAGGGCTTTTTGATGAAATGGCTGGTTCCAAGGCTGGGCAGAAAAGGTACAAGATGAGCCTGGAACATCTTTTTTTTTTTTTTTTTAATCATCTTTATTGCAGTATAATTGCTTTACAGTGGTGTGTTAGTTTCTGCTGTATAACAAACAGAGTGAGCTATACATATATATGTATACGTAGAGTGAGTCAGCTATATGTATACATATGTCCCCATACGCCCTCGACTCTTGTGTCTCCCTCCCACCCCTCTAGGTGGCCACAAAGCACCGATGTGATCGTGCTGTGCTATGCGGCTGCTTCCCACTAGTTATCTATTTTACATTTCGTAGTGTATATATGTCCATGCCAATCTCTCACTTTGTCCCAGCCACTCTCTCACTTCGTCCCAGCTTACCCTTCCCCCACCCCGTGTCCTCAAGTCCATTCTCTACGTGTGCCTTTATTCCTGTCCTGCCCCTAGGATCTTCAGAATCATTTTATTTTTTTAGATTCCATATATATGTGTTAACATACAGTATTTGTTTTTCCCTTTCTGACTTACTTCACTCTGTATGACAGTCTCTAGGTCCATCCACCTCACTACAAATAACTCAGTTTCGTTTCTTTTTATGGCTGAGTAATATTCCATTATATACATGTGCCACGTCTTCTTTATCCACTCATCTGTCGATGGACACTTAAGTTGCTTCCATGTCCTGGCTATTGTAAACAGAGCTGCAATGAACATTGTGCTACATGATACTTTTTGAATTATGGTTTTCTCAGGGTATATGCCCAGGAGTGGGATTGCTGGGTCATGTGGTAGTTCTACTTTTAGTTTTTTAAGGAACCTCCATACTGTTCTCCATAGTGGCTGTATAAATTACATTCCCCCCAACAGTACAAGAGGGTTCCCTTTTCTCCACACCCTCTCCAGTATTTATTGTTTGTAGATTTTTTGAAGATGTCCATTCTGACTGCTGTGAGGTGATACTTCATTGTAGTTTTGATTTACGTTTCTCTAATGATTAGTGATGTTGAGCATCCTTTCATGTGTTTGTTGGCAATCTGTATATCTTCTTTGGAGAAATGTCTATTTAGGTCTTCCGCCCATTTTTGGATTGGGTTGTTTGATTCATACTGAGCTGCATGAGCTGCTTGCACATTTTGGAGATTCATCCTTTGTCACTTGCTTTGTTTGCAAATATTTTCCCCAATTCTGAGAGTTGTCTTTTCGTCTTGCTTATGGTTTCTTTTGCTGTGTAAAGCTTTTAAGTTTCACTAGGTCCCATTTGTTTATTTTTGTTTTTACTTCTATTTCTCTAGGAGTTGGGTCAAAAAACACCTTGCTTTGATTTATGTCAGAGTGTTCTTCCTATGTTTTCCTCTAAGAGATTTATAGTGTCTGGCCTTACATTTAGGTCTTTAATCCATTTTGAGTTTATTTTTGTGTATGGTGTTAGGGAGTGTTCTAATTTCATTATTTTACATGTAGCTGCCCAGTTTTCCTAGCACCACTTAATTGAAAAGGCTGTCTTTCCTCCACTGTATATTCTTGCCTACTTTATTAAACATAAGGTGACCATACGTGCGTAGATTTATCTCTGGGCTTTCTATCCTGTTCTACTGATCTATATTTCTGTTTTTGTGCCAGTACCATACTGTCTTTTTTTTTTTTTTTTTTGCAGTATGTGGGCCTCTCACTTTTGTGGCCTCTCCTGCCGCGGAGCACAGGCCCCAGATGCGCAGGCCCAACGGCCATGGCTCATGGGCCCAGTCGCTCCGCGGCACAAACCCATGTCCCCTGAATCAGCAGGTGGACTCTCAACCACTGTGCCACCAGGAAAGCCCCATACTGTCTTGATTACTGTAGCTTTGTAGTACAGTCTGAACTCAGGGAGCCTGATTCCTCCAGCTCTGTTTTTTTTTTTTCTCAACATTGCTTTGACTATTTGGGTGTCTTTTGTGAAAGATTGTGAAATTTTTTGTTCTAGTTCTGTGAAAAATACCATTGGTGGTTTGATAGGGATTGTATTGAATCTGTAGACTGCTTTGGGTAGTATAGTCATTTTCACAATGTTGATTCTTCCAATCCAAGAACACGGTATATCTCTCCATCTGTCTGTATCGTCTTTAATTTCTTTCATCAGTGTCTTATAGTTTTCTGCATACAGGTCTTTTGTCTCCTTAGGTAAGTTTATTCCTAGGTATTTTATTCTTTTTGTTGCAATGGTAAATGGAAGTGTTTCCTTAATTTCTCTTTCAGATTTTTCATCATTAGTGTATAGGAATGCAAGAAATTGCTGTGCGTTAATTTTGTATCCTGCTACTTTACCAAATTCACTAATTAGCTCTAGCAGTTTTCTGCTAGCATCTTTAGGATTCTCTATGTATAGTATCATGTCATCTGCAAACAGTGACAGCTTTACTTCTTCTTTTCCGATATGGATTCCTTTTATTTCTTTTTCTTCTCTGACTGCTGTAGCTAAAACTTCCAAAACATGTTGAATAAGAGTGGTGAGAGTGGGCAACCTTGTCTTGCTCCTGATCTTTGTGGAAATGTTTTCCGTTTTTCACCATTGAGAATGATGTTTGCTGTGGGTCTGTCACATATGTCCTTTACTATGTTGAGGTAAGTCCCCTCTATGCCTACATTCTGAAGGGTTATCATAAATGGGTGTTGAATTTTGTTGAAAGCTTCTTCTGCATCTATTGAGATGATCAAATGGTTTTTATCCTTCAGTTTCTTAATATGGTATATCACATTGATTGATTTGCATATATTGAAGAATTCTTGCATTCCTGGGGTAAACCCCACTTGATCATGGTTTGTGATCCTTTTAATGTGCTGTTGGATTCTGTTTGCCAGTATTTTGTTGAGGATTTTTGCATCTATGTTTATCAGTGATATCAGCCTGTAGTTTTCTTTTTGGGGGACATCTTTGTCTGGTTTTGGCATCAGGGTGATGGTGGCCTCATAGAATGAGTTTGGGAGTGTTCCTCCCTCTGCTATATTTTGGAAGAGTTTGAGAAGGGTAGGTGTTAGCCCCTCTCTAAATGTTAGAATTCACCTGTGAAACCATCTGGTCCTGGGCTTTTGTTTGTTGGAAGATTTTTAATCACAGTTTCAATTTCATTACTTGTGATTGGTCTGTTTATAGTTTCTATTTCTTCCTGGTTCAGGCTCGGAAGGTTGTGCTTTTCTAAGAACTTATCCATTTCTTCCAGGTTGTCCATTTTATTGTCATATAGTTGCTTGTAAGTAATCCCTCATGATCCTTTGTATTTCTGTAATGTCAGTTGTTACTTCTCCTTTTTCATTTTTAATTCTATTGAGTCTTTTCCCTTTTTTCCTTGATGAGTCTGGCTAATGGTTTATCAATTTTGTTTATCTTCTCAAAGAACCAGCTTTTAGTTTTATTGATCTTTGCTATTGATTCCTTCATTTCTTTTTCATTTATTTCTGATCTGATCTTTATGATTTCTTTCCTTCTGCTAACTTTGGGGTTCTTTTGCTCTTATTTCTCTAATTGCTTTAGGTGTAAGGTCAGGTTGTTTATTTGAGATGCTTCTTGTTTCTTGAGGTAGGAATTTATTGCTATAAACTTCCCTCTTAGAACTGCTTTTGCTGCATCCCATAGGCTTTGGGTTGTCGTGTTTTTATTGTCATTTATTTCTAGGTATTTTTTGATTTCCTCAGTGATCCCTTGGTTATTTAGTAGTGTATTGTTTAGCTTCCATGTGTATTTTTTACAGTTTTTTTTCCAGTAATTGATATCTAGTCTCATAGCATTGTAGTAGGAAAAGATACTTGACACAATTTCAATTTTCTTAAACTTACGAAGGCTTGATTTGTGACCCAAGATATGATCTATCCTGGTGAATGTTCCATGAGCACCTGAGATGAAAGTGTATTCTGTTGTTTTTGGATGGAATGACCTACAAATATTAATGAAGTCCCTCTTGTTTAATGTCATTTAAAGCTTGTGTTTCCCTATTTTTATTTTGGATGATCTGTCCAGTGGTGAAAGTGGGGTGTTCAAGTCCCCTACTATGATTGTGTTACTGTCAATTTCCCCTTTTATGGCTGTTAGCATTTGCCTTATGTACTGAGGTGCTCCTATGTTGGGTGCATAAATATTTACAACTGTTATATCTTCTTCTTGGATTGATCCCTTGATCATTATGTAGTATCCTTCCTTGTCTCTTGTAATAGTCTTTATTTAAAAGTCTATTTTATCTGATATGAGAATTGCTACTTCAGCTTTCCTTTGATTTCCATTTGCATGGAATATCTTTTTCCATCCCCTCACTTTCAATCTGTACGTGTCCCTAGGTCTGAAGTGGGTCTCTTGTAGACAGCATATATACGGGTCTTGTTTTTGTATCCATTCAGCCAGTCTATGTCTTTTGGTTGGAGCATTTAATCCATTTACATTTAAGGTAGTTATCAATATGTATGTTCCTATTACCATTTTCTTAACTGTTTTGGGTTTGTTATTGTAGGTCTTTTCCTTCTCTTGTGTTTCCTGCCTAGAGAAGTTCCTTTAGCATTTGTTGTAAAGCTGGTTTAGTGGTGCTGAATTCTCTTAGCTTTTGCTTGTCTGTAAAGGGTTTAATTTTTCCGTCGAATCTGAATGAGATCCTTGCTGGGTAGAGTAATCTTGGTTGGAGGTTTTTCCCTTTCATAACTTTAAATATGTCCTGCCACTCCCTTCTGGCTTGCAGAGTTTCTGCTGAGAAATCAGCTGTTAACCATATGGGGATTCCCTTGTATGTTATTTGTTGCTTCTCCCTTGCTACTTTTAATATTTTTCATTGTATTTAATTTTTGATAGTTTGATTATTATGTGTCTTGGCTTGTTTCTCCTTCAATTTATCCTGTATGGGACTCTCTGCACTTCCTGGACTTGATTGACTATTTCCTTTCCCATATTAGGGAAGTTTCAACTATAATCTCTTCAAATATTTTCTCAGTCCCTTTTTTTTTTTGCGGTATGCAGGCTTCTCACTGTTGTGGCCTCTCCTGTTGCAGAGCACAGGCTCTGGACACGCAGGCCCGGTGGCCAAGGCTCACAGGTCCAACCGCTCCGCGGCATGTGGGATCTTCCCAGACCGGGGCACGAACCCATGTCCCCTGCATCGGCAGGTGGACTCTCAACCACTGTGCCACCAGGGAAGCCCTCAGTCCCTTTCTTTTACTTGTCTTCTTCTGGGACCCCTATAATTAGAATGTTGGTGCATTTAATGTTGTCCCAGAGGTCTCTGAGACTGTCCTTAATTCTTTTCATTCTTTTTTCTTTATTCTTCTCTGTGGTAGTTATTTCCACTTTTTTTATCTTCCAGGTCACTTATCTGTTCTTCTGCCTCAGTTATTCTGCTATTAATTCCTTCTAGAGAATTTTTCATTTTATTTATTGTGTTGTTCATCGTTGTTTGTTTGCTCTTTAGTTCTTCTAGGTCCTTGTTAAATGTTTCTTGTGTTTTCTCCATTCTATTTCCGAGATTTTGGATCATTGTTACTATCACTACTCTGAATTCTTTTTCAGGTACACTGCCTATTTCCTCTTCATTTGTTTGGTCTGGTGGGGTTTTACCTTGCTCCTTTATCTGCTGTGTGTTTCTCTGTCTTCTCATTTTGCTTAACTTACTGTGTTTGGGGTCTCCTTTTCGCAGGCTGCAGGTTCGTAGTTCCCTTTGTTTTTGGTGTCTTCTCCCAGTGCGTAATGTTGATTTAGTGGGTTGTGTAGGCTTCCTGGTGGAGGGGACTGGTGTCTGTGTTCTGGTGGATGAGGCTGGATCTTGTCTTTCTGGTGGACAGGACCACAACCGGTGGTGTATTTTGGGGTGTCTGTGAAGTTATTATGATTTTAGGCAGCCTCTCTGCTAATGGGTGGGGTTGTACTCCTGTCTTGCTAGTTGTTTGGCATGGGGTGTCCAGCACTGAAGCTTGCTGGTTGTTGGGTGGAGCTGAGTCTTAGCATTGAGAAGGAGATCTCTGGGAGAGCTCTCGCCAACTGATATTACGAGGGGCCAGGAGGTCTCTGGAGGAGTGATGTCCTAAACTCGGCTCTCCCACCTCAGAGGCTCAGGCCTGACACCCAGCAGGAGCACCAAGACCCTGTTAGCCACACGGCTTTTGGGAAGTCTGAGGTCTTCTGCCAGCGTTCAGTAGGTATTCTATAGGAGTTGTTCCACATGTAGATGTACTTCTGATGTATCTGTGGGGAGGAAGGTGATCTCCACATCTTATTCCTGTGCCATCTTGAAGGTCCTCCTGTTGCTCTACTTTTTATACTGTATTATTCACCTTTTATTTAGTTTTTTGATTCTTGAACAAATTTTGAACTGGATATTTTTAGATAATTTAAAAGTCATTAACATATCTGCATTGCCCATTATTCCTATCACAATCACATACAGGTACCATCTGTACCTATAAATGGAGTTATGTGTTTTTTAGCCTGATTTCCTTATCCCTACTTTATAGGAACATATTTCTTTATAAATCTTGTATATTCCATATATAAGATATGAAAGGGTTTAACAAGGCTTCTTTGTAGATTTATTTCATCAATTCCTTATCTAAAGCTTCATTTATTTACTTTTCTTTGGGCACATTTCCCAATGGCAAACGTCCTTTGAACAACACACTTCATCAATGCCCTGAGACAGCTTTAGCAGGTCCAGTCTCAGTCCTGTAGACGTTTCTGAATCCCAGGGTAATAGTCACTTGCAGTGTTCAGGTAGGGATCCTTGCCACGGCAGCCAGGAAAAGGCCCTGACCTTTGACCCGGCCTCCATTCAGGCTCTCTTACTCCCTCCTGGCTGCCCTGCCCCACTCCTCGGCTGGAGCCTGGAACATCTTAAATAAGGAAACTGTCACAGACTACTGGAGTCATGTCAAAGGGACAAAGAAGCCAATACAAAGGGCCTTCACTGGCCAAAGGTAGGACTATTTGAGCCTAAATGAAAACTGCAGTGTTGTTCAACAGGTAAGGTATTTAAAATCTACCAGTGTAGAATGATACTGAAAACAAAAACATTTTACTTTGCTGCTAGGGTATCAACTCATTGCTTGAAAAATTAGTAAATAAAGACAACAAATCAAGCTTTTTAATCTAATGTTCCCGTATAGATTGTATTTTATGGTAAACAAATAAAAATTCCAACTAATAAATTAATGTAGAAGGGATCATAGAATTAGAAAATGATTCTTTTTCAACCATCAAGTAAATGATGATTGTGAAGTGAGAATTTATAATGGATTGACCCACTGGAAATCCAAACATCACACAAAGACAGACCAACAGGCATTAAGTGCACAGCATCAATAATGGAGCATTTTTTTGCCAAATAATTGAACCTGAACCTGATCAAGCTGTTAGATCTGTCAATTTACCGGAATAGAGAGGACAGTGCAAAGTCATGGTATACAATTAGCTAACACCAGACTACAGAAAATTCTGCAGGACGAACCTTTTTCTGTAACAAATAAATACTAAGAAAACAAAAAGAACAAGAGAGAAGTGTTAACGACAGACTTGAGAGACACACAACCAGGACAAAGTGTGAGCGTTTGGAACCTAAATAAAAATGAATCAACTGTAGAAAAGAATTTATAAGACAGTCATGGAACTGGAACACTGATAATATTAGACGACATTGAAAGAATTATTCTTTTTTTTCAGGTGTGATAAGAATGATATTTTCGAGGTACACGCTAAATTATTGACAAATGAAATGATTTTCTCCCTAGGATTTGCTTTAAATAATCAAGTGGGCCAGGGTGGGAGGACTAGGTGAAACAGGATTGGCCACTATATTATTATATTGTACACTATTAATAGTTGTACAAGCTGGATGACAGATACACAGGTGCTTATTATAATTCTCTTTCTAATTTCGTGTTTGTAAATATCCATAAAACCTTTTTTTTTCTTTTTTGAAAAATGAAGGACTAAAAAATTAAGTAACTAAAGAAGATGAACGCAAATATGACAAAATGTCAAAAACTGTCAAGTTCTAAGTGATGGAAATACAGACGCTTACGTTTTCTGTATGTTTGAAAATGTTCGTAATGGTAAACAAAATTGTAAAAGCACTTCAATCCAGCAAAGACTCAGCGCTAGGTCAGGTTACAAGGATTGAGAAATGTAGTTACAGACACCTAATGCTGGCGTTGACCAGTAATGCCCTCAGAAAATTAAAAGCAAATGATAAAAAACCAAAAATGTTCAAACTCGAACTATTGGACTGGCCAAAAAGTTCGTTCAGGATTTTCTGTGTTATGGAAAAACCCAAACGAACTTCCTGACCAAACCAATATTAAATTATGAAGGAAAAAGAAGGACCTAGAGAAAAATACTCCAGCTGACAAAACAGTGACACATGCTTACTATACTTGCAACATAAAGGATCTCCAATTCAGAGTAAAGCCACAATACAATCAAATGGGAGAGGAGGTGTCTCATGATTTTATTTCAAGGCCTGATGACAATCAGAGAAAGATCCAGCTAGAACCATGTGCCCTAAGGCCTTAATACCTTAAGTGACAGGGGTATAAAAAGCAACCTCACAGAAGCTCAAATCTTTTATGAACTGGAGTTATAAAACAAACCAAGGCAAAGCTAACAGGCTGCTTGCTACTCGGATACATTAACCAGCCTCTGGAATGAGCAACTACTGCAAAAGCATTGCTCTGTGACAGAATCCTAAGTACAGCATGGTCTCATGTTCCCTGGACCTAAGAAGGCTCTTTTCCATACCTGATGATGACACACTGGTTCTCTCTGTCAATGATCATGTTTCTGTACATATTATCTGCAAGAGCATAGATATGTGGTGGGTTTTCATACTGTGCCTGGAAAAGAAGGAAAAAAAAACCAAAAAAACCATGGTCAGTTAGAGCAACACATTACATTTCTTTTCTTGGCCTTGGAAATGAATACACCACTGTATAGTTCCAGTCTTAAAGGTTGCATAATACAAGAATCATAAACTTGCTAAGGTCATGAGGAGGTACACCTAAAGCAACGAAGATGGAATTTGGAAGGACTCTTCTGTAGGCCTATGTGTGATTCAACCTTCAGACATAACCATTGTCTTCAGATACTCCGATACCACACCCTTCCACCCAGCACGCCTCTGTAGACCACATTCCATTTCTAAGTGTTTCTGAAGACATTTGGGCAACAGGTCTTAAGAGGGCCTTACTAAAAACCTGGATCTGACTGGTACTAATTCAGAATTTCTACAGTTTTTTTTTTTCTAAGAGGTAAGTTGAAGATCCTGGGACCCCACAGGAAATTAAGTGAGACTATATGAAAATAAGGAAAAAACTTAAAAACTTTCCATTAGAAGAAGGCAGGAGGTGTGGTTCTTTAAAGAGATAAACAGATTTGACCAGTTTGTCCCATCTCAGTATGGAAAAACAAAAAATCCTACCACACCAAGATAGCGGGTTTGTGCTTTTATCTCATGGGATATCTTAGCTATGCATAAATATAAATCCACCAATAAATTCACTGCGTCAGGACGACTGCAGCCCTGCTTTCTTCTGTTTCTTGGCACCACTTCCACCACTTCCTCAAAAATCACTAAAAAGAATAATACTTCATATGGTGGAAAGCTGGAGGAAGAACACGCCTTAAATTTAAGACTATCTACCATAAAAGAGTGAAAAGAAAGCCAAGTCCAGAGGGGGAAGACATTCAGACTCTGTCTTGCCCTTCTCTGGTTCGCATCTCTAGAGTGGGGATAATAACGTCCATGGTACACATCTCACAAGGTAACTGAGATGAAGGATGGGAAAGTAATTAGAAGAGGTAAGTAAAACGCAGCGGTAAAGCAGAATCTACTTAACCCAGCTTTGAGCCTTGTTACACAACAAGTTACTACAGTGTAAGGGGCCTGGCCCAGAAATTGCCACTCACTGCAAGCTCTGGTGGATCAGAGTGGAGCGACAAGGGGTGAGAGACTGCTCGACGCCTGCACAAATGGTAAGCACTGGTGTTTCCAGTGCCCACGGCTCCCCACATGTGAGCGGGGGGCTCCGAAAGGAAACTGCTCATGAGGGTCTAGCTTATTCCTGGGACTGATGGACTGAATAATTCTATACAGGGACAAAAATGATGTCATTCCTGCCTTCACCTCACAGTGAGAAGGGATGCGTAGATGGCACTGCAGGATAAGAGTCTTAAATTGTCTTCTTCCAGCCCAGACTGCTCAAATTATTATCTTTAATACCTCTTTGAAAACAGGGAAACAGGAAAAGAAAAGAGGATGAGGCACTTCTCTGGTGGTCCAGTGGTTAAGACTCCCAGCTTCCACTGCAGTGGGCACGGGTTCAATCCCTGGTTGGGGAACTAAGATCCTTCATGCTGTGCTGCGTGGCCAGGAAAAAAAAAAAAAAAAAAAAAAAAAGGATGGAAAATAGAAGGAAATGGAGTAGAGAGAAAGCTGTGAGCAGTGGAGGAAAAGGAGTGGGCAAGTCATTGCCCAATAAGGCTTCAAAGTCACTTAGCTAGTTATACTTGACCTCTGCACGTCACTTTTTAGTTTTCAAATTGGTTTCCCATCTATGGGCTCATGGTACTTCTCAGCTACTGATGAGAATTATAGGGTAAGCATTTCCTCTACCTGATCTTCCCTTACGCTTGAAAGAAAGTCACTGAGACCTGACTTCAACTCCCAGCTTCAACACTCAATATGTTCAAGTACTTTACCTCTCTGAGCTCCAGTTTCCTCATCTGTGAAATGGGGATGAAGAGTAATCCGTAGCCAGCATACAGGGCTGATTTATTATGGTTGCAAGTGTAACATAGTACCTGGCACTAAGTAAATACCGATTTTACAACATTCTGTTACCACTAGCAGTTAAAAATAAATATATATTAAAAACTTCTAGAGCATGTCTTTAAAGAGAACTCTTCAAAAAGATGAATGGTCTGAAAGGGACTCACGTAGCAAGGCTTCACAGAGAAATGGGAAGAAACAACACGAATACACAGCACTTCCACCCACCCCGCTTTGGCTGTCATTGAGGACGCCAAGCCGGCTCCGTGCCTGCTGCCCCGGGGCCCTGCTGATCAGGGCGCCAGGGCAGGGCCCAGCCTCTACTGACAGTGTTTCCCTTGTGCTGGGCTTCCATAAAGGCAGCATTATCAAAGGTCTTTCGCGTGGCAGCCTCCTTCGGCTCCAGCTACCAGCACCATTCATCTGGCAACAACGGGGTGGGCTCTTGCTCTGGGTAAATTGCCTTCCACTTCAACTGATGAATTTGTGTGGGCTCCCTTTTGTTTGTTTTCCAGGGGTCAGGATTAATGAACGCTCTTGTGCTTCTGCTGGAAAGGAAAGCGGGAAGGAAAAAGATGCAGAGATGGGGAGGCCTGGGGAAGTGATGAGCCATGGGATGAAATATATTAATTAGGATTATGGATTCTATTTTGATCACACAACTGAAATGGCTATGGAGCTGGGTCTGAATAGAGATCAGGGTCACATTAATAAATGAAGTAATAAAAGATTCATTTTTCATGTTCCACTCATAGCCACAGCTTAAGTGATTTGCAGAGAAAAGTTCCCGTTGTCCTATTTATTTTTTTTTTTACCGAGTAGTGTTTTTTTTTAGTCCTTAGAATTTTGTGACATATGTGGAAGGAGGAAGATGCCTGAAGCTGTAAGTCTTACATCCTGTTTAACTAATTTTGTATATAATGTTCCAATAATAATACTCCTATGCTTTTTTGAGCTGTACTCTAAAGAGCAGCACATTATTAAAAATCAAACAATGTCACCTACTTGCGTTTCCCCAATAAATAATTCATAATAAGAAAATGCAAATGTATTGCAAACTTCAATTGCCCATGCATCATAAAAGCCCCCAAACACTACAGTAATTTAAGTGGCATGTAACTTACCGCTCCTTGGTACATTTCAATTTCCTTTTCCCCAAAATATGGCATCTGCTTGAAAGGGTTGACTGAGATTAATACAGATCCTATATATGTCTGAGTTTAAATCCAGTTAAGGTCTATCATTAATCTTCATAGCTACACATTTTTTGAATTAAGCAACCAGATGTTATCAAGAATTCATAATGATTGTCCCAAGGAAAAGCTCACGTTTGTCTTCTAAAAGATTACAAATAAAGACAAAAGCAATTACCAACTAGCTCAGGTTTTGTTCTCCAGGAAGAGTAATTAACTTAATTACCGCAGTGTTACTAAAAGAAATCGTTATTTTAAGTGAATTGAAGCACATTCTTTCAAGACTGATGACATGCACAGCTAGGAAAAAACGAAACAAATGACCAAGGAGTAAAAAGAGCAAATATTTTTTCCTTGGAAATTTCATGTCTCTTAGGTACACTAAAAACATATTCATTTACCTGTTTAACAAGTAGAGGGATATAAGATGAACTGAACAGTCCTGCTCTTTTTTTTTTTTTTTAATCTATTTTTGGCTGCGTTGGGTCTTTGTTGCTACACACGGGCTTTCTCTAGTTGCGGCGAACGGGGGCTACTCTTCGTTGCAGTGCGTGGGCTTATTGCGGTGGCTTCTCTTGCTGCAGAGCATGGGCTCTAGGCACGTGGGCTTCAGCAGTTGTGGCACGTGGGCTCAGTAGCTGTGGCTCGCGGGCTCTAGAGCGCAGGCTCAGTAGTTGTGGTGCACGGGCTTCACTGCTCCGGGGCATGTGGGATCTTCCCGGACCAGGGAGTGAACCCATGTCCCCTGCATTGGCAGGCGGATTCTTAACCACTGCGCCACCAGGGAAGCCCCAGTCCTGCTCTTTCGAAGCTCTGGAGAGCTGAGTTGTTTCCATAAGTGGTATTCAGAGCAGAAAATTACAAACCCACATAGATCAGGTTTAGGGAAGAAGGTTTTATTTCTGTGTGGGAAATCCCAGAAGGCCCCGCAGAAGACAATGTGTTACATATGCCCCCAAAATGAAGTGTTATTATAACATACAAAATATTTCCATTTATCATTCAACAATCAACTAGTTTGAACTGGATGTCCACAACACGCCAGGCATTGTTACAGATGCAGAGATACAGCAGTGAACAAAATGGACAGAAGAGATAAAACTCCCTGCCTAGAGCCCGTGCTCCGCAACAAGAGAAGCCACCGCAATGAGAAGCACGTGCACTGCAACAAAGGGTGGCCCCCACTCGCCGCAACTAGAGAAAACCCATGCGCAGCAATGAAGACCCAATGCAGTGCAAAATAAATAAATTTTAAAAAAAACAAAGAA
Organism: Orcinus orca; assembly: GCF_937001465.1. NCBI lineage: Eukaryota > Metazoa > Chordata > Mammalia > Artiodactyla > Delphinidae > Orcinus > Orcinus orca. The sequence continues at coordinate 99,269,087 of NC_064560.1, read as the reverse complement.
TGTAAAGCTATGAGATTTCCTCCTCCAAGGGTACATTTATATATTCACATATTAGGACCTGAGTGTCAAATAGAGCAGCACAGGGAATCTGGTCGGATTGCCTAGCTCCGCACACCCAGTTCTATTCTACTCTGACCTTGAGTCACATCTCTAAGCGGTGGTTATTGGACGATGGGGTAAATAGGACCTATTTGATAGGTTCGTTATGAGAATTAAATGAAACAGTATAAAATGCTCAGCACAATGTGTGATATGTAGTAGAGGCAATGTCCTTAATTCATACACTTCAGGATGCTCATTCTGTCACGTTAACATCTCTGGGATGCAGTGCTGGTATTATTATTGAACACAAATGAGCCAAGTGTGGAATGGATCATATAATATTTAAAAATTAATACTTATACATGACAGTGAGAATAGGGTATGAGTGGGTTGCAATTTTGCTTTGCTTTTTCACTGAACAGAAAGATCTTCAGAATTGAAAGGGCTGAACATGAAACAGTAGTAGACAAGATGGGGTCCATTTTCACGGCACATCCAGATACACCCAGCACTGCTCTGGGGTCAGGCCACGGCACTAAGAGAAAATGCAGATGAGACGGTGAATCATAACTGAAAATCACTACAGAGTCACAGACGAAGGGCCAAGAGCAAACGTATTTCCAAGTGCCAAAGTCAGAGGAGGCCAACCACACGTCAGTGGGCTATTTTTTTTGAGGTAAAACTTAGAACAGATAAATTTATTGTTAGAATTATTAAGCAGGTCAGAGGTGTTCACAGTGTTAGAGCCAAGACTAAGTGTTGATGATAAAAACACTGATCGAACACATACATGTATACATGGCACTAATCTAAGCTCCTAATGACAATCCTGTTACTATTTTTTTCTTTTTTTTTTGCGGTACGCGGGCCTCTCACTGTTGTGGCCTCTCCCGTTGCGGAGCACAGGCTCCGGACGCGCAGGCTCAGCGGCCATGGCTCACGGGCCCAGCCGCTCCGCGGCGTGTGGGATCTTCCCGGACCGGGGCACGAACCCGTGTCCCCTGCATCGGCAGGCAGACCCTCAACCGCTGTGCCACCAGGGAAGTCCCCTGTTACTATTTTAATCCTATTTTACTAGGAGGAAACCAAGGCATAGAGAAATCTTCAACATTCAAGAAGTACAGCACTGCTACGACCATATTCATTTCAGAAGTAGATGCCTAGGCCTACCTCCATCCCCAAATAGGATCTTTCCATGGAGGATGGTGCTCCTTCCTTAGTTGTAAAGGGACTGCTGTGGATGTCACCTGTCCTAGATAAACCAATCCCTGCACTCAGAGAATAAAGAGCTGCCAGAGGACCCAAGCCAAAGGAATCACCAACCCAACCTTGTTCCCCAATAAATAAATCTAGATTGGGTTGCATAAGAGCTCCTATAGGTACCAACATTTAAAAATATTTCTTTATTTATTTTTGGCTGTGTTGGGTCTTCGTTGCTGCATGTGGGTTTTCTCTAGTTGCAGCGAGCAGGGGCTTCTCTTGTTGCAGAGCATGGGCTCTAGGTGCACAGGCTTCAGTAGTTGTGGCTCACGGGCTCTAGAGCACAGGCTCAGTAGTTGTGGCGCACGGGCTTAGTTGCTCCGTGGCATGTGGGATCTTCCTGGACCAGGGCTTGAACCCGTGTCCTCTGCAATGGCAGGTAATTCTTAACCACTCTGCCACCTGGGACAGTCAGGAACCAACATTTTTTTACTGTTAATAGTCTGCTATGTGAAAAGACATCTTGTAAAGTCTTGATTTTCACTAAGTAGTCTACATAAACTCTGGCAAGGAGACATTCAAAGAAAAAAACCTCTTTTGGAATATTCTAGGCCAATCCTGAATCCATGACTCAGATTGGAAGAGGGATCCAGTAAGGCTCTCGCGGGCGGTATTATTTGGGAGGACTCCTGAAAAATAAAGTTTGGTTTGAAATGAATAACGCTGTTCCTATCTAGCTACAAATTTACTTAAATCAGAATGGAGACAAGAGAATTTGATTTGGAAGTTAAAGGAAACAAATATGTTTTTCCCACCTGCTTGGGTCTGCAGAGACCTCAGCTACCTCCCTGACAGCACAGGTCATCTACTGGGTTGGGCCACTTCTCCAGGTAACTCTAATACTCACTCCCGCTCCCTGCTGCATAATTCAGGTGTGCCTTTGGAAACAGCTGTTCCGTCATTGTCTCTACCCACAGGACCTTTAGCTGGAAAGGTGTGGCCCAAGGTTAATTCTCAAATTGTATGCAGATACACAAGGTTATGATTAAAAATTTAAAAAAAACGGAAATAAGATAAATGCCATCTTATTTAACAGCATATGCAAGACAGAAGGCAGCTAATAGATCTTTCATTGATTGTTTCCCAATTACTACTCTGTGGATCCTTGTACTTTCATCAATCTGCAGCAAGAATGACAAAAAGAGAAACAGTGCCCTGAATTTTTTATAAAGCCCAATGTATTCAGTATAAAGGACCATCCTTTATTCTTACACTATTTCCTTTCTAATTTTTGGGTGTTAAAATAGTCTTTCTTTTATGAAATGTGATGGTAGTGCAGCTCCTGTAAATTTGTTTTTAATGGTCTTATAAGGCAAGGTTAAGAGTTTAATGTTTTTTTTAAAAAAAAAAAAAAATTTAAATAGCCAGTGAATTCCCCCAAACTGCCCACACTGATGTAGTCGACCTGCCCGGACTCATCACTGAGGTGGCGCAGGGAGGTGAGGTGATTTGCGTGAAGTCACATATGTGGAGACGACAGAGCTGGAACTTGAGCCCCTGGCTCCGGACACCAGACTCACGTTCATCTCACTGCAGTGGCTGCCCCCCAACATGAACTGATGGCCAAGGGTCAAACCTCATTCAAATCAATGGCGCTGCCCTGAGCTCCGGTTGCTCTGGCGCAAGTGTCTTAACTCCTAATTCAAGGGCTGAAAATGCCAAGCACACTTGAGCATGTGGTCTTTGAGGAAAAACAAGTTTGGAGAAAGTTGGACCAAATGAGCATGGAGTGCTTTGTACAGGAACTATTTTTGTCAGCCAAGTGGCTATAAATGATATCTCACCAAGCAGAGGGAAAATACTGCAAGGTTTCCCTCCTATATTTTAGAATGTAATTGTAAGAAGTGTGGAAACACTCAAGAAAAATAGATAGTAAATGAAACCTCCCTGGTCTTAGGATAAATAGCTGAAAAAAATGGGGTTTTGTTGGTTAACAGTGTTCGCATTTTCCAAGTAGATTTTTTTTTCTAATGTGGAACAAAGAAATGTTCAGTCAGCCTGAATGCATTAACAATTGATTGTTCCAAATGCTGACCTTCAGTACGAAACAATGTGCTGCTATTAGATGTAGAATAGGTAAAATGAGCATTTTTATAACTTAACCTAAAGGCGAATCTCTTCTTGTCTTAACTATTAAGCTTAGGAGAGAGAGGGGGAAAAACTCATTCAAAATAATGCTACTCTATCATAACATTCCCTTGGCATTGAACTTATAAAGGAGGCTTCTATCACTTATCAGAGGAAAAGATTCACAGTTAGACCCTTGGTATTATTTCATAAACATCCAACAGAGCCATCAAGCTTCCTCAAAGCTGAAAGCTGCTCTGTGCTATTGCCGGAAAGCATGCTGATGCCGAGTTTCTCATATACTGAGTGGGCAGAGGTTTCTACAACACGAAGTCTATTAGTGGTCAACTAACTCATTTCCTTGGAAGAACACACGATTAGTCAGTCATTGATTCAAAGACATTAATTCAAAGGCTGGGAATCAGCCCCCTCTGTGTGAGTCACTTTAAAATTCTGCTGTCTGAATATAAAAAGCGAGTCATCATAGTCAACAAACTTTCAATGAACATCTACTATAATGCACCATGCCAAGAATTATGCAGGAAACTAAGAAATAAACAAGGCAGGATGATGCCACTTTTTGGCTAAAATTAACAAGAAAGCACATGTATGTATAGGTATGTTTATATGTGAGTAAATTGAAAAATATACAACAGGTTAATAGGAACAAACCTTATATGGTGGGATAGCAGGGGATTTTAATGTTCTCCTTTCTAGTTAACTGCATTTTGTAAATCGTGTTAAATGAACACATATTGCTTTAAAGTGCTTTTTAAACTTTGCTTTTTAAAAGGTATAGAAGACATAGTCCCTGTTCTTAGGAGTTTCTAGTGTTTTAGGGGTAAACGCGATCTGTACGGAGAAAAGTGAGTCTGTCTAGGTTGATGATGGGCTGGCTGCTGATAACCACTGACATATTTTTCTTTTCTTACCCAGTTGATCAAAAACCATGCCTATAGGGCTTCCCTAGTGGTGCAGTAGTTAAGAATCTGCCTGCCAACGCAGGGGACACGAGTTCAAGCCCTGGGCCGGGAAGATCCCACATGCTGTGGAGCAACTAAGCCCGTGCGCCACAACTACTGAGCCTGCGCTCTAGAGCCTGCGAGCCACAACTACTGAGCCCGTGTGCCACAACTACTGAAGCCCGTGCACCTAGAGCCCGTGCTCTGCAGCAAGAGAAGCCACCGCGATGAGAAGCCCGTACACTGCAACGAAGAGTAGCTCCCGCTCGCTGCAACCAGAGAAAGCCCGCGTGTAGCAACGAAGATTCAACGCAGCCAAAATTAAATAAAATAAAATTTTTTAAAAGAACAAACCATGCCTATGTAAATAATGTAATAAACTGAGTCCACGTTCTAAGAACATTCCAATGAATAATGAGTTCAACTACATCCACCGGAAATGAGTCTTCTATGGGCTTGTCAATAAACCAATCCTCCATTGAAAAGCTTCTATGGGGCTTCCCTGGTGGCGCAGTGGCTAAGAATCCGCCTGCCAATGCAGTGGACACGGGTTTGAGCCCTGGTCCGGGAAATTCCTACATGCCACAGAGCAGCTAAGCCCGTGCACCACAACTAATGAGCCTGTACTCTAGAGCTCTCGAGCCACAACTACTGAGCCTGAGTGCCACAACTACTGAAGCCCGTGCGCCTAGAGCCCGTGCTCCACAACAAGAGAAGCCACCGCTGTGAGAAACCTGCGCACCGCAACGAAGAGTAGCCCCCACTCGCGGCAACTAGAGAAAAGCCTGTGTGCAGCAACGAAGACCCAACGCATCCAAAAATAAAATAAATAAAATAAAATAAATTAAAAATTAAGAAAAAATAAAATAAATAAACAAAAGCTTCTATGGTAAAATGCATTTGAATGTCCAATAAGCAACTTTATCATTGAAGTTTTGGAACATAATTCAGAAATACGGCAGGGGGTTTCCCTGGTGGCGCAGTGGTTGAGAGTCCACCTGCCGATGCAGGGGACACGTGTTTGTGCCCTAGTCCGGGAAGATCCCACATGCCGTGGAGCGGCTGGGCCCGTGAGCCATGGCCACTGAGCCTGCGCGTCCAGAGCCTGTGCTCCGCAACGGGAGAGGCCACAAGAGTGAGAGGCCCGTGTACCGCAAAAAAAAAAGAAATATGGGAGGAACTTATACACTTGCCTTAAGTGTACGATAATAATAACTAATGCTTACTTTGTACTCACTGCATTCATTATTTCATTTTACCCTACAACAGCCTCATGTGGGAGGTTTTATCATCACTTCCATTTTACAGGTGAGGAAATCAAGGAACACAGATCACAAAACTTGTGTAAGGTCACCAAGCTCACACAGATTAAAGCTTGAAGCCAGTCTGTCCAGATTCAGCCCAACTCTTCCTGATCCGTCATCGGCCAGTTTCCGTGTGCCTTAGGTCTTGCACATAAAAGTGATTAAAATCTTTTAATAGATGATAAGCCCAGATAAAGTGAGCATATTTCAATTTTTTGACCAAATAAAATGAGAACTTACAACCGAATAAAACTGCGTTCATACAATTAAAGGAAGCTCTGTGCAGGTATCTAGGAGTCAACAAATGTTTTCTGCAAAGGATCAGAGAATAGTCTAGGCTTTGCGCATCATAGGGTCTGTTGCATATACTCCACTCTGCCACAGTAGCGTAAAAGCAGCCACAGACGGTAAGTAAACCAACAAGCATGGCTACGTTCCAATAAAATCCTGTGGTGGGTGGGATTCTGTGTTTAGGCAGCGGGCTTCCACACCTGATCAAGATGCTATTATAACGTGGCTAATGAATCCAAATCTATCTATTACTGCTTAAAAGCAGAGGTTGAGGGATTTAACTACCCAGATATTTGGAAAAACTTCCTGTGGTAAACAAGAAACAGCACAGTATTGGTTAGAACCCTCCAAGTGCCTTGGAATAATGTCTATTAGTATTAAGCCCTGGTGAGTTGAACTCCCTCCTCACCAATGATAGAATAGGCAGTCCCTGCAGAAGTACTGCTGCATTGCTATGGGTGCTTTTACCTAAGAGTCAAAGGAGTGGTGTAAATAATAAACAGAAGCTACGAATGGGAAAACTTTACCTTCCCAAGGTTTGGGGGTTAAAATCTAAAATGTATGTTATGATAGTTGCAAAGACTCCGCTTGGAATGATCATCCAGAACGTCATACCTTCAGAAGCCACCAAGAGCATCACAGTTAAACTTTCTGGTACTACTATATAGATTTTCACAGACTCTTGCTTATCTATAACCAACTCCACAATAATTCTATTAAAAGAACTTTACATAGTTGCACCAAACAGAACTCCTGAATCCTGTAGGAACTTAAGCAACTATCACAGTTCTCTGTTTATAATGAAGTCAACACACATTTGAATCAAATTTCCATTCTGAATTTTTTAAAGTCCTACCAAAAAAAATGGTATCTGGCAAGCTAAAACTGAAACATAAAGAACTCAAGAATATCAGACATTTTCAACAGTTCATCTTCACTTCTCTCTCATGTTTCTTTTCATGAACATAAGAATGCAGAAAAACTGACAAAATGGCATATTTTTTTGCATGAGGCAATCTTTTTTAAACCTTTTAAGTCTGGACTTAACTGTCTCTGCTTTGCAATTAGGGAGCGCTATCGACAGAATTCTGCAGACCAGGACATTCTCTAGGAAGAGCACAGGTTTTAGACACCACGTGCGTGGCTAGAGCACTTCAAAGGTACAGTGCCATTGACTGAAATAGAGGAATACTGGCTGCATCTTTTTTTTTTCTGGCCACACGGCGCGGCATGTGGGATCTTAGTTCCCTGACCAGGAATGGAACCCGTGCCCCCTGCAGTGGAAGCACGGAGTCTTAACCTCCAGGGAAGTCCCTGGCTCCATCTTGCTTTTGTGAAATGCCAGGGGAAAACTTTGGCACCATCTCTGCCCTTCCTACAGCCTGAACCAAGGGACAAAAAGTACAAAACCACATTCTGCAATGGTGAAAATGACTTGAGCATACAGTGTCAGTTCAGAATTTCAGATGGATCTCTTATACTAGGATGGACATGTCATCTCACTTAGAAATGTCCAAAGAAACCAATAAAGGATACAAAAATGTAGTCGTCCATGTATCTCTTCTTTAGATTCTCCACGATGGCATTCTCTGTGATCTTGGAGAGCAACACCATGTCATCCACGCCACTGTGCTTGACATTGTGGCTCTGCCAGTGGTACCGGTAGGCACCTTTGCTTCCCTGCAAACAGAGAACACACAATTATGAGGATGGTTTATTTTCTCCTGGAGGAAAAAAAAAGTGTCACTGAGTTCCCAAATAGTCCTTATATCAAATGAGAATGAGCAAAGCAAACAAAGATCTTGCTATCAACAGATCTGGATTCAGATTTCCGCTTTGCCACCTAAGCGAAGTGGGGAAAAGTGATCTAAGCTTTTGTGTCACTTAGGCTTTTGTCTCTGTAAAAATGGGAGAAATAAGACCCAGTTCATAGAGTTGCGGTAAGGATTAAATAAAACGACATGTAAAGCACCAAGCGGTATCCAGAGTACAGCACAGTAAATGATCAACGGGCTTGGATAATTCCTTCAACCTTATTGTTTTGTAGAATTGACTGGTAAAATAAGCAATGAAACAGAAACGTTCTAGACTTGGCTTGCAAATTATATGACGGAACTCAGAAGTGGAAAGAATATGTATCCCACAATGGCTAGGTCCCACTGTCATAATTTCTCAAGCCATCTGAACTGCTTTCCATCCATGAACTTCCCACTGTCGATGTAATACTGGCCTTCCACATTCAAAAGATAAGCTACATTTTTTACCCTGATCACTGCTAATATTAACAAGGAAATGGACAGGACGGCCTCAACACGCTCACAGAACACGCTACGCACAGAAGAACCTCGTCTGATCTCACAGCTTCCTTGGACAGGTAGAGCCCTTGTCTGCTTACTGGATTTACAACTTAACACCACGGGTGGCCTCTGAGCATCCTGTGGCCCACAGGGCTTCCTATCACTTGGCATTTCTGCAGTGGGATCCCCCATGGGTTGGACTACGTGCCAAGTCCTGGAGCTAAGGGCAGATGGGAGCCCCATTGTGGCTGCATTTGGGGAGCTCATGGTCTCCTGAAGGACGTGAGAGATAGCCACCAAATGATTCATCATTTGTGCGTCAGCAACAGTCAACACGTAAACGCAGGTAAAATGGGTGTTCCAGCAGTGGGTGGAGACTCCTTTGTCCCAGGAGAGACAGAAATCACTTCCTGGAGAAGGTGCCATGTGAAGTGGACGTAAAATATTTTGAATTTGCCAGACAAGACTAGACAAGGAAGGATATTCATTATAATTTACACTCACGGTGCAAAAAAAAAAAAGCCAATACACATGAAATAATGACAAATAATACATGGCAAGATATTAGAAGACTCTCCCTTCCCTTCAAGCTCTCCATGCATGCTACTGGACATGTCACACACTGGACAAGCATGGTGGGCATTGAATCAAGCAAGACTGGCTCCTCTCCCTCCTCAGGAGTTTACTTTTTTTTTTTGCGGTACGCGGGCCTCTCACTGTTGTGGCCTCTCCCGTTGCGGAGCACAGGCTCCGGACGCGCAGGCTCAGCGGCCATGGCTCACGGGCCCAGCCACTCCGCGGCATGTGGGATCTTCCCAGACCGGGGCACGAACCCGTGTCCCCTGCATCGGCAGGCGGACTCTCAACCACTGCGCCACCAGGGAAGCCCAGGAGTTTACTTTTGAGAGGAGTTTGGATAAAGGAGAAAAAATTTCTGAATTAGGGTATCTAGAAAGGCCACCTGCTCAAACGTCAAAACTAGGATGAGAAAAGGCAATAGGCTCTTTGAGAGAAGGGGAAGGTGGAAGGAAACAAGATAAATAACATTTTAAATTTCACTTTAAAAAACTGTTTAATGCTTTCCCTGCAGGAGACACGTGCCCTTTGAAATGGCAAAATCTAAGAAGCTCTGGGAAAGCAATTATTAAAAAACCAGCCAAGGAAGGGGCCACCATAGGAAAAGCATAGTGCGATGGGTTCTGGAAAGGGTTCTGGAAACCCTTTCTGGAAAGCTTGCCACCCAGGCTGCCTTACAGAGGGAAACTGTTTATATGATACATTGGACTTTCTCAGAACCACACGCAGCATCAGTTCCTCAATCAGTTCCAAAATTACCTCAAACCTCACCACTCCTTATTCTTGAGGCAAAGCAGAAAGCACTGGCCACAGCATGACTCACTGGATCTCAATGGAAGAGTTGAGAGATCTCAATCTCCACCTTCTATTTCCAACCAGATAAAGATTCCTGGAGACTCCTCCCCTCCTCCACCCTCCCTGCTTTCCCAGCTTGAATATTCTTTCTGGGCACCTGCAAAAATTACTCTGCATAGAAAACTAGGGTCCTGGAGTAACTAGCCAGTAGGTGTGTGCGTTTGTTTCTTTTTTACCCCAATAAATATCTACCTACTTAAAAGAGGGCAAAAATATTATTTTCTCTTTAAAAATGTAAGCAGTTGAACAAAACAGAAGGGCTACTAATAAGCTGTTATTTAAGATGTGCAAAGGACAAGAAATGTAGGGGCTCCGTGTCATAGTGTATGTGTTTGTACTGATCCACAGAAATGCCTTCTCAAGGTAACCCAAGTCCATCTTGGTGCCCAATCCAACTGTCTTTTCTCTCTCTCACTGCAGTGTGATACATTACTGTCTGTCCCATCTCAAAGGTAGTGTCTTCTTCCTAACAGCAGTTACTCCGCAGTGCAACAGGGCTCCTCGTGGAGTGCATTGATTCTCATCGTCTCAAATATCCCTCCGCACAAAAAAGTCCCCGGCTGGGTCTCCAGACTTCTATCTACAAGAGGGTAAGGAACCAATAGGATACCTGACAGTTACTATAAGCAAGGCAATGAGCCATTTGATTTGAGGCAATTGCTTTTTTGCTCTTCCAAACAACCCTATGAGAGAGGGGTTAACATTCCCATGCTACATGCAAGGAAACAGACGCCCCAAGCAGTAAGTAGCAAAGGCAAGATGCGAACCAAAGTCTCTATGATTATGAACTCATTCAAACATCACGGGTTCTTCACACTTTCTCCCTAGTGACTTACTGGATATTTCCACATGTTATGTTTAAATGGCAACAGAATGCCATTTATCTGAATTCATCACTAAAAAGACAAACAGTTGGAGGGTCCTCCGTATCCACGGGTTCTGCATCCGCGGATTCCCAACCGTACATCGCAGATAAGAAGGGCTGACTGTATGATGCCATTTTATATAAGGGACTTGAGCATCCAGGGATTTTGGTATCCACAGCGGTCCTGGAACCAATCCCCTGTGGATACAAAGGGAAGACTATACAATTTTTGTTAATGGCCACCTTCTCTTAGCATCAAAGACTAAAACACTGGAGCTATTTTTCACCTGACATATTTCCTATAACCAATTTGGTCACAAATCTCTCTCTCTCCCCCACTTCCTCCCAGGCTATTATAGTTATATATGGGAACTCATTCAATCTTCACAATCATCTCCTATACTATGTATTATCTCTATGTTACTGATTTAAAAAAAAAAAAAAAAGTAAATCGCCCAAGGTCTTCTAATTGCGGTTCCTGTCTTTAGTGACCCCCACCCTTACTATGCTTTTCTCCTCCCCCTTCTCCATCCCCCCTGCCCCGCCCCCCGAAATTCAAATGCAGTAAAGGGAAGGAGGGAAAATAGCTAGGGATGCTGGGAGCACCTTAGAGCCTTTCAGGGAAGGCTGACCCGTCCTTGGCAATCCACAGAACCCACCCATAGGCAGATGAAAGCTGGGACAGGGCTGGGCTGGGCAGTTCTAGCGGAGGGTGAGAACCGGATCCGGGAAGCTGGAAATGAAACAAGGATGCATAGGCTCTCATCCCAACCCATGGAAGCTTCGAAGTTCCCCACAGTGAAAAAGAACAACTGTTTAATGTTTTTCTATAGGGGACCACAGTGTTTGATCATAGTGTGACTTTCCCAGAAGCCTTCCTTGGAACATAGCCACTGACAGAGAATAAGTGGGGAACACAGTGGGAAACGGTTATCACCTTACAACCCTAGACCAGGGTCCCCAACCCCCGGGGGGGCAGCAGACCAGTAAGGGGTCGCACAGCAGGAGGTGAGCAGCAGGTGACCGAGCGAAGCTTCATATGCTGCTCCCCATGCTTGCATTACCACCTGACCCATCTCCCCCAGCATCCCCCTCCCCAGCATCCCCCACCCCTCCCCCATCCCCTCCCCCATCTCCATCCCCCTCCCTGTCCCCTCCATCCCCACCCCACCCCCCCACCCCTACCCTTCCCCATCCTCCCCCCCCCTTGGAAAAATTGTCTTGCACGGAAACCGGTCCCTGGTGCCAAAAAGGTTGGGGACCGCTGCCCTAGACAATGTCCTCAGAAGCTGAAAGTTGCCTTCAGACCACAAACTACTGTCCTAGAATTGTGTGGACAAGAATGGTGTTCCTGGGGCAAATAACCTGGACTTCTTTGCTTCTTCCTCCTGCCCCTGACTGGGAGGGTAGGGGCAGGATGGGCTGCCACGCCTGCTGGGAAGACGACCCGAGGGACAGAGACTTCCCCATCTGTGTGAGGAGGTACATTTTCCTCAGATGACAGAAGTCCAGTTTACCAGGCTAGCACCTCAGTGAGACTCCACTTCCTTCTCTTCTGTGGGCTTTTTGGATGGGGTAACTCCTTTTAGTTTCCCCACCAAAAAATGGTAACATTTTAAACAAGTAGGGGCACTCAGCGAGGTATTTCATTTCCCAACAGTTCTTGGTAAGTGAAGCGACGCCGTACAAAGGACGGAAAATGGCTGCTAATGTGCCAGCTAAGAAATGATAATAATAATAATAACAATGATAATGATGATGATGATAAAAAGTTACTCTTAGCCCTGACAATGATTACAAATTACGAAAGAGATACTTCTCACTAGGTAAACATTGAGTGCAGACTTTCTCTGGTCCACAGTTACTTCCTAATGATGAAACAGTTGATTAAAAAGCATGGATTCACGTGCAAGTTCTAAAACGTCGGGTATGCGCACATCCACTTAACGGCCCCGGTGTACCCCTCACAATGAAGGGGTGGCACCAAGACACAGGAGTACCTCACGCTGGGGAAGAACCCGGTCACTGATTTTATTTTATTTATTTATTTATTTATTTGCGGCACGCGGGCCTCTCACTGTTGTGGTCTCTCCCGTTGCGGAGCACAGGCTCCGGTCGCGCAGGCTCAGCGGCCATGGCTCACGGGCCCAGCCGCTCCGCGGCATGTGGCATCTTCCCGGACCGGGGCACGAACCCGTGTCCCCTGCATCGGCAGGCAGACTCTCAACCACTGCGCCACCAGGGAAGCCCCCGGTCACTGATTTTAAAAGCAGAAGCGTCATGAACTGGTGTGTGTTTAGCAGGGTGGGGACTAGGGTGAGCAAAGGGGAGTCAGCGCACGAAAGCAGGCACTGTTGTCTCCTGAAAGCCAACCTCCACTCCCACGGAGAGGGCCCCAGGGCAGTCCTGCCCACAGCCAGGGCTCTGCACATACTCTCACTAGTGTCTCTGAGCATTTTCCTTCCTTGGTTCATCCCGGAGAGAGGAGACGACCATATACTGGGTAACTACACTTCTTCATACGTCCTTCAGACGCCCAGGAAAGGGAGGCCATCAAATGTGCTGGGTAAACACAACAGGCTCAGTGTTGGGCAGGGCCTGGGGAAGGAGTGGCCATAAACGCCCTTACCCTCTTGTAGAAAGAATACACAGCACAGTATCTTTAGAGAGTCATGTGGAAATAGGGATCAAAACTTCAGTCACCAGGGCTTCCCTGGTGGCACAGTGGTTGAGAGTCCGCCTGCCGATGCAGGGGACACGGGTTTGTGCCCCGGTCCGGGAAGATCCCACATGCCGCGGAGCGGCTGGACCCATGAGCCATGGCCACTGAGCCTGCGCATCCGGAGCCTGTGCTCCGCAACGGGAGAGGCCACAAGTGAGAGGCCCGCGTACCGCAAAAAAAAACAAAACAAAACACACTTCAGTCACAGGACTTCCCTGGTGGTCCAGTGGTTAAGACTCCGAGCTCCCAAGGCAGGGGGCCCAGGTTTGATTCCTGCTCAGGGAACTAGATCTCACATGCTGCAACTACGACCCTGCACAGCCAAATAAATAAATAAATAAATATTTAAAAAAAAAAAAAAAAAAAAGAACTTCAGTCACACAGACCAATATGTAAACTGTTAACTAAACTAAATAAAAATAAAATGCATACCCTCTTTGATCCAGCCATTTTATTTTTAGGAATTTACCTCAAGATCTACCAAGGATGCCAAGATGTATGTAGAAGGTTGCTCACTGTAACAAAGTCTGTAATGAGGAAAACTGGACATATGGATTAGAGACCGATTAGAACATGGCACTCCCTGCAGGTGTTCCACACGGTCATTGAAAGCAATCTGCCTGTGCTGACTTGGAAGATCTTCAAGATCCCCAGTTTCATGAAAATAGCAGTCAATACGTGGATTTAGTATTCAAGGACTGCTCTTGCCTAAACTTTTTAAAACATATGTGCTGGGACTTCCCTGGCGGTCCAGTGGTTAAGACTTTGCCTTCCAATGCAGGGGGTGCGGGTTCGATCCCTGGTTGGGGAGCTAAGATCCCACATGCCTCGCGGCCAAAAAACCAAAACATAAAACAGAAGCAATATTGTAATAAATTCAATAAAAGACTTTAAAAAAAAAAAAGGACATCAAAAAAAATCTTTAGGGCTTCCCTGGTGGCACAGTGGTTGAGAATCTGCCTGCCAATGCAGGGGACACGGGTTTGAGCCCTGGTCCAGGAAGATCCCACATGCCGTGGAGCAACTAAGCCTGCGCACCACAACTACTGAGCCTGTGCTCTAGAGCCCGCGAGCCGCAACTACTGAGCCCACGTGCCACAACTACTGAAGCCCGCCCGCCTAGAGCTCACGCTCCGCAGCAAGAGAAGCCACCGTAGTGAGAAGCCCAAGCACCGCAATAGAGAGTAGCCCCCGCTCGCCACAACTAGAGAAAGCCATGTGCAGCAACGAAGACCCAAAGCAGCCAAAAATAAATAAATAAATTTTATTAAAAAAAAAAAAACGTTAAAAAAATTAAAAAAATAAAAGACGTGTTATAATTGTTTTCTTGAAAGATACACAAGGTTCCATTGGGGAGAAGGCCTGGGGTTTGGGGAGAAAGGTGACTTTTACTCTCCATTTTAAACTTTGCTGCACAGTTTACTTTTTTATTGCTGTTTTAAACCATATGAATGTGTTAGAAAAATTTAAAAATAAATAGAAATGTTGAATATGATGCCAATACTATCAGGCATTTTCTGGGGGTGATGATTTCCGGAAAACCTGGGACTCAAATGTGCCCAATGTTGTAAGCGTATCACCGCAAAAGGCAGATAAGCCATATTCTTCTTGTCAACAATGGACAATGGGTAATGCTCTGGGCTGACGAGCTGAGCTTGTTTTTTAATGGGATTTTCTGTCCCAGTGAGTCATAACAGGAAAGGCTTGGAACTATCTGTTATACGTTCATCTTTTAATCGACAGTCTGGGTATTCTACCTTTCGCAGTTCTGCTGTTTGCCTGGAATGAAACACTTCCATTGCAAACGATGGGAGAAAAAAAAAAATCAACCATAAATATTTGTTTGTCTATGTGCCAGGCATAGTAAGCCAGCATTGGGCTTGCAATGTGTTTCAACTTTATGGAACTTAGACCCCCCACTATTTTGGTGGTATGAAGATGGATGTCTGAAGCAAGCATTTGTGGGTGCTGAACTGCAGTGAACAGAGTGCAAGGAAGGGGTGTTTCTGGAAGAGGAGGAGGGTAGGAGTGGGAGTGGGCAGTCAGGAGCCCACAAACACCCCTATTCCCCTCAACCTTTAAGGTAAATGGAACTGACTTTTACTGAAACCATAAATATACACCGAAGCTTTACATCTCATTGAATTCTCACAACACCTGCAAGACATGAATATTACAATCGCAGTGTCACTATTTTACAAATGGGTAAAGTGAGGCCTGGGATTATACTGTACCAAGTTGCCTCTGCTCGGAGGGGCTGGGGATGGAAAAGTACATGGGGGGCTGGCACACAAAGCAGGAGCACAGGAGGCTCAGTGAATGTAGAGGATGTGTTTATTGGCCTCAGTCACGTAGGTACATGTGACCTGATCAAAAGTTGAATATTTGTGTAGCATTTCCATATACATGGCCTCAGTTAATCCTTGGGACAAAGGGCCAGCGCCGAGACTTGTCATCAGGACTTCTGACTTTCTTTTCTTTGCTCTTTCTGCTACACCACAGCTCACTTCCGATACCATTATCAAGGCCAAGTGTAGACACTGGCTCCAGGATCACTAGATCCAGTGGTTTCTAAGCCAGGATTGGCTAGAGTCACCCTTCCTGGAAGTGACTAGAGCAAACCTAATTTATCATCTAAACCGAGACACTCTGCGTGCAGAAGGGGATGTCGTTAATAATAAAGCTTGAACAAGAGGCATCAACTGGGACTGTCTCAGGCCGCATGGTTGTATCTGTGACCAGCTTGATCCCAGAAAAGTTATGGGCAGCTCTCAAAGACCAGCTCTCCCAGCAAGATCCTCAGGGTCTCCCACAAACCACTCAGCTTCTCTGAGGCTCTCGGGGCCTCTCAGCAGCCTGCTCAGGAGAAGGCGGTTCCTGACATTACATTGCCCCCAGGGGACAATCATACCAACCCCCAATCCCTCTAGGGGTAGAGTTGGTTTTACATGATGACATGATCTGGGGGCAAAGTGTGGATGGTACACACCAGGCTGGCAACACTGGCTGGACTAATTGATTGGGGGAAGGAAAAAAGGTTTGGGGGAAAAAAAAAAAAACAAGAGATGGTCAGGAGCCCAAATTTGGTTTTAATTGCATATGTGATATTATTTATATAAAATGATATCTCTATGTGACAATACAGTTGTTAAAATGATGCAGTTATTTATCTAAGTGTACTTTCTGTATGGTTTTATTTCTCTGCTGAGTAAATATTTATAAAATGTGCACACACATATACAGTTCTTTTCAGTGAAAAAGAAATTAGATCAAATACTTTGTACAATGAAATATATGTATAAATGACATTTTCCCCATATTCTCGTTATTCCATGTCAGCTTTGTTCACCCCAGTTTGCAGCTATAGTAAACTCTTCTTTAAATAACAATGGGCCCCTAGCAGGAAAAAAAACTCCCTTTCTTTCACTTACTCTGACTGAAATGTGGCTCCCAAAAGGATGGATTTTTTATATCAACGAACAGTTCAAAGCTAAGATGTTATAAATGAACAGTTAACATACTCCATCAATTCTAAGATGCATTTTTTTCATACTTCTAACAATGTGAAACTAGGACATGTCTCACAACCAATGTTGTGTCACAGCTTAACTCATAACCAGTAGCATCTTAGGCTTGATAAATTGTGGCATGAAACACTTCCAAAGAGCCAGGCCCCCCTTCCACGCACTTTACAAATGTGAAGTCACTGGTTTAATATCATCAAAGATATTATAAAGCTTCAGTTATTCTGGAAGCATTGCACCATGTATTAATGTCACTTCACGAAATGTACAGTGGTTTTACTGGTGAGGTTGATGATTGCCCAGTTCTGGAGGCTTTGCTGTGATCATTTTTGTAGCTGTTGCTTCCACGCCCCCGTCCCAAACAGGATGAGGGTGAGTGTCCTGGCTGACAAGCAGCTCCCATCAAGCTGCCCACACCAGACCACAAGTTTGCAAAGCAAGGTAATCTCCTCTTCGATCTGTAAAGGCATGTTCCATTTGGACGTCTTTCAATCTAAAAATTCCTTCAGTATTAAGACCATTGAAGCAGGAGACCCCCTTCCCTCACTGCTGCCCCACAGGTGATACGTCCTCCCCAGTGGATTACACTGAGCTCTGGCCTTCATTTGCATATACTATACTCCCATGTTTCCTAAACCTCATTTTCAATAACTTTTACAACTCTTCTATATCCAAGTTGCACCACCCCATGCGTCACATTTTTATATAAACTGTCCTTTTTAATTTGGCTAAAGCCTAAACAACTATCTCCATAAAATCACCAGTTTTATTTCTTCAGTGTGTTAAATAATGAAGATAGGGCTTCCCTGGTGGCGCAGTGGTTAAGAATCTGCCTGCCAATGCAGGAGACGTGGGTTTGAGCCCTGTTCCGGGAAGATCCCACAGGCCACGGAGCAACTAGGCCCATGCGCCACAACTACTGAGCCTGAGCTCTAGAGCCCGCGAGCCACAACTACTGAAGCCCATACACCTAGAGCCTGTGCTCCGCAACAAGAGAAGCCACCGCAGTGAGAGGTCCGCGCACCGCAACGAAGAGTAGCCCCCCGCTCGCTGCAACTAGAGAAAGCCCGAGCACAGCAACAAAGACCCAAAGCAGCCAAAAATAAAATGAATAAATAAATTTATTTAAAAAAAATAATAATGAAGATAAACGATTTAAAGTACACGACATGGTGTCAGACACACTGACCTTACCGTGCACCTTGCTGCCATATCCCACACGTGGGGACCCGCTACCCCTCTCTACTGGGCCCATTTCCACCAATTTCAAGTCTAGTCATAGAGAATTTAAATGACTTCTGTTTCCCAGACGTATTTTTCTGTGCCGTGGAAAAAACTCACCTGGCAAGACTAGATCCCCCTTTCGGTAGCAGATGAGAGGCTAGGTTTCGTTTTCACAAGTAGAAAGTACTCTGAATTCATGTCCCAAATCCCCTGCACTTTCCATCAGGGGTCCCCAGGGCCCTCCCTCTAGTCCTCTTGCCTCAGAAAACAGCCACACGTGGGACATTTTATCGGTCCCCTGGGTGAGGGCTTGTCCTGAGGCTGACGAGGAAACTCTCTCTTGGGCACCTGCAATTTATTCTTTCTCTCTAGGGAAGCACTTTCTGCAAGTATTATCAGCCCTGTTCTATCGTTCTTCCTCTCAATCTTTAGGAAATCTAGGGTAGTGGCTCTCTCCCCAGGGGAGAATATTCTTCTTGTACAACAGCTAATTCTCATTACATACCAGCACTGTTTGCAACAGTTTTTTTTTTTTTTTTTGCGGTGCGCGGGCCTCTCACTGCTGTGGCCTCTCCCATTGAGGAGCACAGGCTCCGGACGCGCAGGCTCAGCGGCCATGGCTCACGGGTCCGCGGCATGTGGGATCTCCCCGGACCGGGGCACAAACCCGTGTCCCCTGCATTGGCAGGCGGACTCTCAACCACTGCGCCACCAGGGAAGCCCTGTTTGCAACATTTTATACATGAAAATTTATTTAATCCTCACAACCTTACCAGGCAGGAAAAATGAAGCACAGAGAAGTTAACTAACTTGCCCAACCCCAGAAGCTGGGCTTCAAATTGAGGCCGATTGGCTCTCAAATCTTTGCACTTAATCATTATACCCACTGCGTCTTGTGATAAGCAAGTGGATGTGGGAAACAGCAATAATGCTAGAGATAATAGTAATTGCTTTACTGCATGTTTGGTAATTGCCACGTATCAACTTTTTTTATCCGCACAACAGCGTGAAGCAGATACTTTTATTATGGGTACATAGGGTACCGTGTGCAAAGCCCAGCATCTAGGAGCCCACAGAGCAAGCAGTCTGGCCCTACATGGCCTTGGGAGCACATCTACTCCCTGCCGAGTCCCCAGCCTGCAGGGCCGTGTCTGGCACACGGTCGTGGCTCAATCAGTACTGGTTGGGCCGATGAATTCCCAGTGGCTTTGGCTCATCTCAGAACCAGGTGTATGTCACTGGGGCAGCTGTCAGTGGGGTAAATGGGGGTCCTGGGCCCAGAGTCTGCCCCAAGGGAGAAAGAAGTTTCTAAAGCTTTCCTAATGCCCCCAGCCCAGAAGATCAAACGGAAGAGATGTTGCCCTGAAAGACAATTCTCCTTCTCTTCACTGTCCACCGTCAGACAGGTAAGGAAAACAGGCTAATTTTGACCACAGGGTGAGGACATTTCAAGCTACAAGATAAAATGAATCAAATGGTTGAACTCCCATTATATGACAAACGCTCATTTTACTTCTGCCTCTATTTATATTTTAATCAAACAAATGACGAAGAGTCACACTGATGTCAGCCTCTGTCTTTTCAGCTGCAGCTCTGCTAGTGTGACAACATGTCAAGCATTTATCAGTCCCTGCAGGGACCTCCCTGTCGTCACTCCTGTTTTCACGTACAAAGGTTGGGGAACACCATTCTTCCTGCTAATCCAGCAGTTTATTACAATCAACGGACTTGGGTTCAAGTGTAAGCTCTGTGACCTTGGCAAGGTCAGTTTCATGGAATTTAATTCTTCACAATTCAGGTAGTCTATTAAATGTATATGTAAATGTGGTTTAGTTTTTGCACCTCTACTGACAGGACTTTCATGAATAGATTCATAAACCAAGAAAAGAAAATCCTATCAGACTATGTGTCATAATTTTTGGTTTGAAAATTACAGTCCCTGAAGCAATGGTAGCTGTTCAGTAAATTTTTTTAATTGAATTAAGAAGCCAAAGTAATGATGCAGACCAGCTGGAAACACCGGGACTGACGGTTCTTATTCATGTTATTAACTGAAATGGAAAGAGAAACAGGGAGATAATAGAGCAATTCCTTGTCACTTAAAATGAACTATTCCTCTGTGCTATGGAAGAAATTCTAATTTAAACACCGTTCTGTGGAAAAGAAAAATATGTAAAGACTTAGCAGACTGCAGCAGAATTGATATCAACCTAATTAAAAAGTCTTCCAGGACTCACTATCATTCACAGCATCTTCTTGCACTGATTACAAAACGTGTATTATTTATGTCACGTAAAATGTTGGAGGTATGACAACACAAGAGAATCAACTCATTTGATGTATTTTTAAGTTTAATTTACTTTTTCTGAAAAATGAACTGTTTGGGCATATCTGAAGGAGAAAACTCAGGATGTGTGCTTCAGAATGTGATAGGTGGGGAGAAGGGAGTGTGATCAGGGGTCTGATCAGGGGTGTCTTGGGGGAACGGGCAGCCTTTGTCGTGGATTAGCCATGGGGGATACTAAGGCCAGGATAGAAGCCGAGCGCAGGGGCGAGGGGCGTCCCCCAAGCACCACAGTCACTAGCCAACAACGAACAAAGAAATACAGAACTGAGAAATGCCTTCAGCACCTTCCCCTGGTGTGGGCGTGGGCACAGCTAGACCCTTTGCTTGCTTGATCTGGCCTGAGCTGCAGCACAGTGACGCCACGTTCCTCTAGGGGCAAAATGCAGCCATAAGGCGTTTGTCCAGGAGCTTTTAGGGTACAAACCAGACATGTTCACCAGATCCAGAGAGATCTGGGGCCACAGAGAGGCTGGCTGTCAGGGAGGCAGAGAGGAGGGTTCTATGGGCCCATCTCAGGGGGAGAAGCCACCAGAGCACCCCTAAATGGCACTGCGGGTCGGTGTCCCCAAGAGTCCTGCAGGCTCAGGACAGCTCCACGTGCGAAGATAAACACTGGGTCCAACCTCTCACCCCTTTTATCACCTGGTGGAGGACACAGGACCCACCGAGCCATTTCTTCTCATGACCCAAACCTTCACACTTCAGCAAGTATGTCTCCTGTTATCAGCTTCTCTCTCAGAAACCACAGCTGAACTGCGGAAGGCCAGTACCAACTAAAAAGGAAGCCTGGGGCTTCCCTGGTGGCGCAGTGGTTGAGAGTCCGCCTGCCGATGCAGGGGACATGTGTTCGTGCCCCGGTCCGGGAAGATCCCACGTGCCGCGGAGCGGCTTGGCCCGTGAGCCATGGCTGCTGAGCCTGCGCGTCTGGAGCCTGTGCGTCCGGAGCCTGTGCTCCACAACGGGAGAGCCCACAGCAGTGAGAGGTCCACGTACCGTAAGTAAGTAAAGTAAGTAAGTAAGTAAGTAAGTAAATAAATAAATAAATAAAATAAAAAGGAAGCCTGTCATGAACTACAGTAAGGACCACTTGAGTCACGGACTGATGCCTTACAGGCAAAAAAGGGAAGGGGTTGAAACAAACTACAAAGGAAGAGGGGTAAGGAAGGGGCATAATACTTCTACGTTTACATTCTGAATCCAAACATGTTATAGCTGGAAGGGGCCTTGCCTATTCATCAACCAGTCCAAAGCTCTTACTGTACAGATGCGGAGTCTGAGGCCCAGAGAAGCTGTACGTGTCCATGGTGCAAGCTACTTGGCAGCAGAACCAGGACTAGAACTCGAGTTTTCCAGCTCCCAGTCCAGCCCTAGGTGGCTCTCTACCGTCAGCCCCTCCCCAGCAAGCCTGTATGTAGCAAAGGTTTTGATCACCCACAAAAGTTCTGGGAAAAACAATCAAATGAGTCTAGGCATTTAAATATTTTAAATTATTCAAATAAACATTATCATTTGTGAACCACGACCTTCTGGCAATCAGACTGCATAAAGGCACTGGTGTCCATCCAAATAGTAAATATTTGAAGAGCTTAATTTCTTGCTAGGTTTTAATAGTAAGATAAATGTAGGGCTTCCCTGGCGGCGCAGTGGTTGAGAATCTGCCTGCCAATGCAGGGGACACGGGTTTGAGCCCTGGTCTGGGAGGATCCCACATGCCGCGGAGCAGCTAGGCCTGTGAGCCACAACTACTGAGCCTGCGTGTCTGGAGCCTGTGCTCCGCAACAAGGGAGGCCGTGACAGTGAGAGGCTCGCGCACCGCGATGAAGAGTGGCCCCCGCTCGCCGCAACTAGAGAAAGCCCTCGCACAGAAACTAAGACCCAACACAGCCAAAAATAAATAAATAAATAAATAAATTACATTAAAAAAAAAGATAAATGTAAATAGAAGTTTTAATATCTGCTTTCTAGTGGGTTATCTTGTATGCAAAGGTGCATGGAGTCGGCACTTTGGGGACCACTTTCCTAATACCCCTTGCCTTCTACCCAAGACACAGGCCTCTGTTTAAGGAGGAAAAAAACGTCAAAGCATTGGCTTAAAAATCGGAAACAAGTGGGTAAAGGAGAAAGGCAATCTCCAGAAAACGTGGGGAAATGCCCACAGAAATTGGAAAGCTGTAATCTAACTAGAGATCTCTGTAGAATTCCATGTGCTCCTTCCAGTAGTAACTTTCGTCTGCCAGAATCACTAAAATTGAAAACAAAACACAAGTTAACCATATCTGATGTGATTATGAGGCCAGGGTGGGTCACACCAGCTTAGAGTTCACAACTCCATAGGAAATCCAAGAAAAGTTTCTGTGATTGTTACCCACTGCTCATTGTGTTCTGTGAAATACAGTACAGCATCAAAAAGGCAACCCACGTCATCTAGAGGTGGGGTCCACAGTGGTCAGGGAACAAGGAAAGAGCACTGCTTCTCCTGACACCTACTATGTGCCAAGCACTCTGTTAGGTGCTTTGTTTCATTTGTTTTCAAAGGAATTGTAGAACTGGGGAGGTACCATGATCCCCGTGTAACAGATGAAAAACTTGGCCAAAGAGAGTCATGGAGTCCAGATCTGTCCTGGTGGGTTTGGAAACCCACAGCACCTTCCGTGAAGGCCATGGAAGACAAACAAAATGGACTCCCCACTCTGTGAAAGTGGGTCAAGGGAGTCGTTCTCTGATAGCAAGGTTCCAAATGCAGTGCCTGGAACTGCCTTTTAGGTCCCACGTGGCAAGATGGATGAAGTATTAACCCCGGCTCGGGAACAGAGATTGCTGCTCTCAACAGGGGCGTTTTAGGCACAGGGAGGATTGACTCCTGCAAAGATAACGGGTGTCGTGAGAGGCCTCAGTGAAGTGGAGAGGCCAAAGGGTTGGAGCCACCCTGTGACACTGGGCCTCTGCCTTCAAAGGACTCAACGGCCAATTTCAAGGCCAGAGCCCCACACCCTGGTCTTCAGTAAGGGCAGGCTTCTCATTCAAAATTCTTTTGCGACCAGATAGATGATGGTTTTCCTTTGTGGCAAAGGTGCCTCTCAACACAATAAAGACACTCAGGTTAAAAATAACCTCACAGGGCTTCCCTGGTGGCGCAGTGGTTGAGAGTCTGCCTGCCGATGCAGGGGACATGGGTTCATGCCCCGGTCAGGGAGGATCCCACATGCCGCGGAGCGGGCTCGCTGAGCCTATGCTCTGCGATGGGAGAGGCCACAACAGTGAGAGGCCCACGTACTGCAAAAAAAATAATAATAACCTCACAGAAATTCTCGCTCAGCCAAAATGATCCCAGCTAGGGATCCGCTGGAGGAACCTGTTACAGAGCTTCCAAAGCTAAACCACAGCCGCTCCCAGCCCTGCAAAGAGCGGGTAACAAACTCTGGTCTTCCTTGTACTAGGGACGGGAATGAGCGTCAAGAGGGCTGGAATTGACACACAAATGATCCCAAAGCAGTAATAACAGAAATAACTTTATGCAAGAACTGAGACAAACCGAGGCTGCTCTCAGTGTTAGGTAGAGAAGAGTGTGCCCACCCAGTTAGATAGAAAACAGCGTGCTCACTTTGGGGCAGGACAGTGAATAGAAAATCAATGTCAACATCACCGCCTCACAAAGAGGGTTGTGCTCAAAACCTGCCAGCAAGACCACAAGTGGATTTGCAAAAACATTTGCATGGCTTCTGGTTGCAGAAATGCTGCAAGGATTCGTGCTACAGTCTGCTCCCAAGTGCAGAAGTTCCTTTCTAACCCGAACCCTGAGACCCAAAATATGAGGAAATGTAGCGCCAGCAGTTCTAATGTTCTCCCTGGCTGTGACCCCTTCTCTTCCTGGGAGTTGGGCCAAAAGCACAGTATTACTTACTGATCAAATAACCAACACCCAAAGATACCTGGGAGTGACCACACATCAATTAAGGTTCACTGGAATCAAAAGCAAAATGGAGTCACCATTTGCTTGATGGAGGTTGGCTGGGTTTAAGGTACAGAAGTTTCTTAGCTTTGCACTTAGAAGAAAAGCTCATTTCAATTTCTTTTTTTTTTAAATTGGGTGCAGCAAGAAGAGTACAAGGTTAGAAAAGAGACAAAGAGCTTGAGATCCTGAGAAAGATAAAAGGCAAATGATTTAAACTAAACATACGGGAAACATTAAAGAAGGGAAGGGCATGAAACAACCCTAGAGATATAAACATACAACAAAGAAAAGTTGTTTGATCATGGGGTAAGCCGTGTGAATAAATAAAATACCGTAAATGCACAAAAGGAAAAAAAAATTAAAGAAGAAAAAAGTTTCTTTCCAACCTCCATTCTAAGGAAACCACAGTTCTTTTGCTTGGTACAACTACTGCTCACATGCTTAACAGCTAAATTCAGCTTTGAAAACCCTCTGTAACATTCTCTAGTTTTTTTTTAAAAATGTAAGTGAACCAGTCATTTACTATCAGAGGATAAATTCTGTTTAGTGGGTGGGTTTGTTTTGAGTAGCTGTGAATAAGGGCAAGGGTGATTTTATTTTTTTTTCCTGTCATTTAAATTTTCTCCCTTAAAAAAAACAAAAAAACAACTGTGGCTGTCTTACAGGCAAATCGATGGAAGAGTGGTTTGAATATTTTTAAGCAAACCCAGTTTGTGTTTCCCTTGTCTCTAAATCAAAAGCCCATACCACCTTTTCTCAAAGGTATTTCTGTAGCACTTTCTGGCTGAGTTTGTACACCCCTATAGAATTGTTACTATTATTTAAACTTCCATGAAATGCACTTCAACTGGCAGGCATGTGCGTCGTGAAATTAAAAGTGTGTTACGGGAGAAACAAACCTTAAGTTGGGCACAAGGATGAACAACGATGTGCAATGCTACAGATGGCGGCGGGAGCCTGAAACAATGTGTAGTTCCCTTCTATTCTGTTTTGCCCCATTGTGTTCTGAATAGACCAAATCACTGCCCAGCTTCGGGGCCCCACCACTGAAAGGGCCCATTGTAAGTGATATGCTTTCCAGAGCAGAGTGAAGGTTGCTGTAGTAACCTTCCCCATGAATTTCCTGACCAGGGTGATGAAAATCGCAACTGAATTGTGACAGGACTACAGTTACAGACAAGACGGCACATGAACAGGGGCCTCCCCATTTAGGGGGTCTTTTTTTTATCTGAACATAACCCACTACCTGCTGCTTAAATCATCCACATAGCCAAAGAAGGGACTGAATTTCTAGAAGCCAGAGTTTGAGGAGTGAACCTGTACAGTATCTTCCCCTAGACTGGCGGGGGGGTGGGGTGGGAAAATGGGAGTTTGCAGACCAAGGGGAGTTTGGGGTCCCACAGTTCATGACTTGTTTCAGCCACCATGTCTGCTGAGTTGAGAATGCACTTTTCTAGAGCTGAGCAGGGGCTGCACGGGTACCCATGGTCCAAATAGCACAAGCAAAGAATAAACCCGCACTTCGTTGGGAGAAAACAGTTCAGGATTCGGCATATAAAGAGTGCCCCTTTTATATGAAGAAAAGGCAGTCACCCCAATTTCCCAGATGGAACATTAAACCAGGATGAAAATCCCTGTCCAGTGAGCTCTACTGAGGGCTCACTATGTCCCAAGCAACATTCTAAGGTCTTTACATGTATTAAATCATTTAATGGTGTCAGCAAACCTATAAGGCCAGCATTATTATTAATCCCCATTTTAAGGACGAGGAAGCCCTGGCAGAAAGAAGTTACATCCTTTGCCCCAGATCAACACCAGTGAACAAATATTCTGCTTCCAGAATCTACACTCGTAATCCCTTCTTTTTTGTAGTTGTTGTTTGTTTTTGTTTTTTGCGGTACACGGGCCTCTCACTGTTGTGGCCTCTCCCGTTGCGGAGCACAGGCTCAGCGGCCATGGCTCAGGGGCCCAGCCGCTCCGCGGCATGTGGGATCTTCCCGGACCGGGGCACGAACCCATGTCCCCTGCATCGGCAGGCGGACTCTCAACCACCGCGCCACCAGGGAAGCCCCGTAATCCCTTCTTCATTGAGCTTTTTCCACATAGGCACTGGGCATTTGGATCTGGAGTTCTGGAGCTTAGGAGCAAGAAATGGGCCAGGAGTCCACCATTGGCTACTACAAGTTCTCATCACGGGCGTGAGCAGGATTGTGCAGAACAGGGAGCCAACGGTAGGTAAGAAAACTGAGGATGGGAAGCATTTCATCTGTTTGCTCATTCATTCATTCATTCCAATAGTTATGTGCCTACCAGGAGTCAAGCGCTATTCTAAGCACTGGGGTATAACGCCTGCAGACCATGCAGACAAGACTTTGGCTCTCATCAAGCTTACTTTCTCATTGGTGAGGCAGAAAACCAACAGACGGAACAGAGAGACAGGAAAAAGAGAGGCGGCCACAGGAAAGCCAGAAGGGCAAGCTGAGCACTTGGGACAAGAAACAGACAGCCAAGATGGACTGCCCATCAGAGGGCGCAGCCCAGGTCACACAGAAAAACTGTCCTTCTTCCAAAGGGCACGGGCCCAAACTACTTTAGTCAGATCCTCATCCAGTAAGAGAACCAACACCACCTCTTATTTGCATATTGCTTCCAGTGTCTCGCTACTTCGCCATTCATCATCCCATGTGAGCCCCAAAGTGACTCAGCGAGGCAGGCAGTGAGCAGGAATAATTGTCTCCATTTTACAGCGCGGACAGGCTGCCAGAACTTCCCTGATACTTTAGAGGACCCCAAAGGAATGGTGGAGATGCGGGGAGGACTGAAAAGCTAATTGGTGGCTGCGCTCACAGCTTCGGGGAATGTCCCTCTGTTTATCTGTCTAGCATGATAATGGCTACGTCATTTATTGCTGGGTTATTATTAAGCCAGGCTGCGAGTCGCTCTGTGTGCTGGATCTCGCCTACTTAGAAAGGAAGAGGGGGCAGGAGGAGGGAACCAGAAGCAGAGGCAGAGCCAGGCTGCTTTTAACCGGGAGACGGCGGGGGGGGGAACAAACGGCTCTTTAAAAACACAATTTCTAAGCATACTTAAAGGTAGAAATTCCAGCCTAAGAGCCTCTTTGCTTGGTAACGCACCACCCTTAAGAAAGGGCAAAATTATCAAGACGTAGTAGAGCAGGAGACGTCAGGCTGCGGATGAAGGCCTACTCCGTGCCAACTTCTAAGTAAGACGAGGAATTACAGTAATTCAGCCCACAGCCACTTCCCATTTTAAGTGATGTTTCCTGTTTTCTATGCTAGGCATCATAAGAATATTCAGAACCAGACCCGGAGTTCACAGGCCGTCCCTTCACTGGGGTACATTCTTTTCTGTTCACTCATCGCATTATGGGCGACTTTACAACCCAAAACAGATCTGTTTTCCTACTGACCTCAATTTGCGGCCACCATTACTGTTGCTGAGAGAATTCTTGGCTCTCTGGGGCTGAGATGCGGAGAAGAACAATCTCACCTAGCAGTTCCCTGGGCCTGTTGCCCTTGAAATAAGAGTCTGGACCTGTTGGTTGGTGTCTCTGCAGGAATCATCCACATCCGGCCATTTGACTTAGGAGTAAGGGTGAGGGGGCAGGAGGCGGCCAGAGGTCTCTTTCCAGCCCTTTCAGCTGATTGCTGACCCATCCCAGGGTAGATGAAACAACTGGGCATTTTGTTCAATTTGTTTTTGATGGTAGGATAATGAAAGGATGGTTTTAAAAAACCTTTTATTTTGAAATAATCTCAACATTTCAGAAAAGTTTTAAAAAATTCTTATACTCTACCAATTTGTAACATTTTGTCACATTCGCTTCCCCTCTGTCCCTCTCTCTGTCTCTCTGTGTGTGTGTGTATATATAGGTTTTTTTTAATCTAAACCATTTAAAAATAGGTTGTATACATCATGCCCTTTTATTCCTTAATACTTCAGTATGTATTTCCTAAAAAGGGAATTTTCTTATATAACCAGAGTAAACAACTTCAGGAAATGTCACATTAATACTTTTTATCCAAGTCAATATTCCAATTTCATCAATTATCCCAATAATGTGCTGTGACAAGATTTTTTTTTTCCTGGTACAAGATCATATATTGCATTTAGTTTTTGTATTTGTTTAGTTTCCTTTAATCTCTAACAGCTTTTTAGCTTTCCTTTGTCTTTTATGATGTCGGCATTTTAAAGAATTCGGGCCAGTTATTTTATAGAATCTCTCTCAGTTTGGGTTTGTGTGATGTTTCCTCATAATAGATTCAGCTTTTGCATGTTGGGCTAGAACTCGAGTCAAGTGATTTTGTGTCCTTCTCAGGGTATCACGTCTGGAGGTACATCATGTTTGTGGGTGGTATTCATTTTTATCATTTCATTAAGTACTGTCCCATTTCTCCACTACATAATTTCTATTTTTTTATTCCTATTGTAACTGCTAAGCAATTTGTGGGGAGATAAAAATTTGAGACTATGTACCTATTCTGCACCTCATCAAACTCTGACAACCAGCTGTGACAGAATTAAAATTTTAAGCCCAGTTATTTGGCACTCAGGGAGAATGCATTATTCTCAGGAGCTGCGTGTTTCAGACGGACAAGGGCTTTGGAGCATCTCTGTGGGCTTCTCAGAGATGTGGTAGCTGGTTTCCTCACACCTGCTGGGTTCCAGATAGGCTGAGGGGGTAGGGGGCTGGCCTTCCTCATCTGTGACACCAAGTTCCACCTCCACAGGGTGTGAAATAATGCACTCCTAGAAGTTGAACTGAAAACCAGAAGTATGAGTCAGGGTGATTCTTTTTTTTTTCAGGGTGATTCTTAATGGCCCAGACAGCCCCGTAGAAAGATGCATACACGGAAATCAGGTCTGTCCGTATGCAAAGCTGTTGTGTGTGGGACGTTTGTCTCTGGTTCCCTCCATCAAGGTGCCTATGAGCCTCATTCCCCACGCCAATCTCGTCCCTCCTCTCTACTTTAGCTGCAGTGCTGCTGAATGAGTATCTATTTAAAAGGTGGACATGAAGTCGGTCCTTTTGGACCAGAGAGCTTAAAGCCAGGTGAGGACAAGTGGATCAAGGGCAAAGAACAACGTGGTGAAAAGGATGAAATCCAACTGAGCAGCTCAAAGAGGCTGCCCACAATTGTTCTTGAGCCACAAAGAGGGAAGACCTTCTTTATGCCCTACCTTCCATTCCAGCCATTCTCGTTCCCACGAGGGAGTCTCCCACCACCTGAGATCGCCAACATTTTCTTTTGGCTAAAAATGATTGTGTAAAAATATTACCTCATAGGACTTTATTATACAAGAGCTACCAGTAGATGGCCACTTCCACAACCAGAGTGGCTGGGACAGAACCTTAGAAAGAAGCCCGAACTGTCTCTACAGCAAATTAGCACAGAAAGGAAGACCAGGGAGCTTATTCGGCAACCAAAGATTCTCTTGCCCTGTCAATATTACACAAGCCTGGAGCCCCTTCCTGAAATATATCTGTAGGCTAGTGATTTTTTTTTTTTTTTTTTTTTTTTTTTGCGGTACGCGGGCCTCTCACTGTTGTGGCTTCTCCCATTGCAGAGCACAGGCTCCGGACGCACAGGCTCAGTGAGCCCGCTCCGCGGCACGTGGGATCCTCCCGGACCGGGGCACGAACCCGTGTCCCCTGCATCGGCAGGCAGACTCTCAACCACTGCGCCACCAGGGAAGCCCCTAGGCTAGTGATTTTTAATAACGACTGCTGAAACACCATTAGAAAAATTAAAGTTTTTAGGTAAAAAGTTTACATTTAAGAATTTTCTGGGACTTCCCTGGTGGCACAGTGAATAAGACTCCACGCTCCCAACACAGGGGGCCCAGGTTCGATCCCTGGTCAGGGAACTAGATCCCACACGCATGCTGCAACTAAGAGTTTGCATGCCACAACTAAGGAGCCCTGGAGCCACAACTAAGGAGCCTTGGAGCTGCAACTAAGACCCAGTGCAACCAAATACATAAATAAATATCTTTAAAAAAAGAATTTTCTTCTCTTAACTAGAGTAATGGGCTATAAAGTATACTCCAAAATTCCTAAAGATTCATAAACATAAATGAGAATTGGCATCGATAATAGTAATTTCAGGGGTGGGTTCGTGCCCCGGTCCGGGAGGATCCCGCGTGCTGCGGAGCAGCTGGGCCCATGAGCCATGGCCTCTAAGCTTGCGCGTCTGGAGCCTGTGCTCTGCAACGGGGGAGGCCACAGCGGTGAGAGGCCCGCGTACCGCAAAAAAAAAAAAAAAAAAACCCACGTGTGCTGGGGCAAAGTGAGAATAGCATTGACATATATACACTACCAAATGTAAAACAGTTAGCTAGTGGGAAGCAGCTGCATAGCACAGGGAGATCAGCTTCATGCTCTAAGACGACCTAGAGGGGTGGGATAGGGAGGGTGGGAGGGAGACGCAAGAGGGAGGAGATATGGGGAAATATGTACACATGTATGCATATGGTTGATTCACTTTGGTGTACAACAGAAACTAACACAGTATTGTGAAGCAATTATACTCCAATAAAGATCTATTAAAAAAAAACAAACAAAAAACACCTCTGCTAGGTACTGTGCCAGGCCCTGGGGATATACTGATTTTATTATTTTTTTAAGACAGAATGGTTTACCAATTAATTACCTAAATATGCAGTGGTAGTTCCAGTGTGAAGAATGAATTTTGTTGCCATAATGTTCAATTCTTTCATTACGTAAAAATACTGAATGCGCTGGTGACTACTAAAAAAAAGAATGCAAATGCACTTCACACCTAGTTGTGATATATTACCCCTGCCTGCCAGGTAAGCTGAGAAGACAGAAATCATTGATCTTTGCAGACAACTGAATTCTAACCTGATGACCCCATTTCCAGAACTCTGTAGTTAATTTCGTTTTAGAAACACCAGCCCAAACTCTGTCAGACAACAATCAGCTATAATCATCATTTATGCCATTTAAATGAAGTTGACTACATTTTCTCTAAAAATTGTTCTCTTCCACCTCAAACACTGCTTATAAAAAAATCTTAATGCCCAGCGGTAAGACTCAGCAATTTGGTGTGAGGTATACGATACTATCTCCCACCTGGCATAAGGTTTTAAATATCCTAACTGGAATCTCTAAATCTTTAATGTAAGAGCTTTGCCACATATACTTTGTTGCCACTGAGAAGCTGAAAAGGCATTTGAGCAACTGTTTCCTACAGATCAATTAGCTACAATATAATTTATCATCAAGTAAAGCCCAGGCATTAAATGCCTGGGCTTTGGGTCTCCTTGAATCTCTCCTAGATAATCTAGGGCAGCTCTTCCCAACCAGTAGGCCTGACAAGACCAGTCCTTGGAGGAAGGCTGAGGGTGGACTGGGCTTTCCTGTTCTCAGGGCTCTGTCCGCCCTGCCCACACCGAAGGCCATCCCCTTTCCTAACTCTTTATGGGCAAAAGACACCACCAAAAGTTTAAACCATTCAACAGTGTCCACCACCACTCTCACTCACCCATCCTTCCCACCCACCCCTCTCTCTGACTTAATCACAGGAGGAAGTGAATCTATCTCTGATGCTGTCACAGTTTTTAAAATCTGGAAGTGGGTCACATGATGTAAAAGGAAGTTGACGCTGGTTGAAGACAATAAGGTAGCTGGCAGATCTAGAAACCCATGATGGCTTACTACCTATAAGCCTTCCAAGGTTCTAATTTAAAAAGAAATTCCAAAAATGCTCACCTTGGCTTGGAGGTATGGTTATGAAGAATGTGGGTAGGCTGTTTTGAAGGGCTCATAGACTAACTCTAAGGGAACATTCAAATGATAAAATCACAATCATAACAAGAGTAACAGAAATAACAAACTCTTTGAGAGGGCTTATTTTATACTTTTTTTTTCTCTTTACATTTTAGCAGTGACAGCATACAAATCCTCAGAATTTGTTTAAAATGTCTCCTTGGGACTTCCCTGGAGGTCCAGTGCTTACGACTCTGCACTTCCAATGCAGGGGGCGCAGGTTTGATCCCTGGTCGAGGAACTAAGAGATTCTACATGCCATGGACAGCGCGGCCAAATATATATATATATATACACACACACACATATATATGTATATATACACATATATATATACACATATATATGTGTGTGTATATATGCATATATATATATATCCTCAATTAAGGACCTACATTAGTTAATGTACACAACAGCCCAGGAAGCATTCTCTTTGGAGGAAAATGTGGACTCCAAATTACTATGTATATGGACATTTGAGCACTTAAAAATAAGCTCCCCATTTATATTATGACAACTTGGCAGTCACTAGAGTTTACCTTCTCTTTCCTCTGAAATGTCCTCGTTCCTAGGAAATCTTATCCCCCTCGGCTGCAATCTTGAAGGCTACCCTTCATTTGTGATGCACTCATGCCCCTCAGAGATTTAACAGGAGCCTGGAAATTGGGTGAAAGCACTTGGGACCCTCAGCGGTGTCTTCAGGGCTAATGCTGGAGGCTATCATTTATAACTGAGAAGATGCTCTTGGATGCTGGAAGGAATAAAGCGAGTAACGACCACTCTCAGCACTGGGGCCAACTGTATTATCACTGAGTCCATATTCTGCCGTGACTTGGCAGAGGGCAAAAGCCAGGACTGGGAGCTGGAAGAACGGACTCACATTTCCTCTTCGGCCACTTACTGGCTGGGTGGCCTGGGGGATTTACTTAAACTCCCTTGTTCCCACCCTCTCAGGGTTGTTAGTGAGGGATCGGTGAGATAAGAGAGAATCAGGGGTACCATTTAATCGATTAACTTCTCCCGAATTTACACCCTCACACTAATTATGAATACTTTGCAAAATGTACCTTCCCCCCATCCTCAAACCTGTTTCTAAAATAGTGCAAAGAACACCTAAAAAAAAGGGTAATGCTTCCACTGGAGGGAATGAGGATGGGATGTGGCTCAAACCTCAGGCAGGTCCCGGGCAGGATGAGCATCGACGTGGGGAAAGGTGAAGCAGAAACAGGTTAGAAACAGTACACCTTGAAGTGAACAGAAACCATCGGCCAATGAGGAGATCAGTTAGCTAGTGAAGTTAGATTTAGGAGGTATCCAGATAGCTAAGGCGCTTTGCTAAATGTCTGCAGAGAGCGGTCAACCCCAAATATAGCTTCTATATGATTAACAGAGACATGCATCTGTCACCTTGATATGGCAGCATGCTACGAAAGCGCGCTGACAAGGCAAGAGCAGCGGGGTAGTGTGTAGGGGTAGAAAAGGCCAGTGCTTACAGGTCGGACCACTTGAGCTGGGCGACCACAGAAGCCACTTAAGGCCACTTGGTCTCACTTTCCTCATCCACGAAAAGAGCGTCACAACCAAACTCAAAGGACCATTAAGAGAAATGTGCTAAACCTGGGACCCATCTCGAGGGCTGGGTTTGACATGCTGTCTTGACATTAATTAGATGTAAATACAACTGATTCTCTGACTTGACTGTGAGTGCCATGTGGACAGGGAAATCTGTCCCCTTTTCTCTGCATCCCCAGAGTCCACCTAGCACAGTGCTTGGCACCCCTCAGGGTTTGGGCTTGATTGATCTTATTAAATTTATAATAGAACAACGAGATGTAAAGTGCATTATAAACTGCATATACAAGGTCTGTACATATGTAAAGATAAGGTATTGAAGGCAAATAAGACTTTTGGCAATTCAAATATAAAAATGGTGTGGGAAGGTAAGGACCGGTCAAGGTATCTCCACTTCTGCCCAAGAGAAAATGACACTGTGGCCAGGGCATCTACGACTTTAGTCTGCTACCCTAGAGCATCTCTAGGGTGGAGAAAGGAAATGCTCTCAGCAGTTGTCTGGTGAGACTAGCCCTTAGCATCACTCCAAGCTACCTACCATATTAACTGATTCGCACATAAAAGAAAATGTGACACCCTGGTTGGTTTTTCTAGAAACCAGCTTAACAGGTAAGCTCCGTGCTGCACAGAAAGCCTTCAATTTCAGATTCCAATCAAGTCTAAATCTGACTGGTAGAAGCAGCTGCCACCTTGATGAAATCCATTGTCCGAAACACAAAAGCGAGAGGCTACGGTGCCTTCTAGATTTCCCCTTGGAGTAAGCAGTGTAACCCACAGCTGGGTTATGTCTCCAAGTACTGACACCGAGGCACAAACGTCTCCTTTAATTTGGCCCTCTACAGACCTTGCAAGAGTGGTGGCACCATTTATCATACACGCAACTGGCACGAAGTCAGCACTCTAATGCAGCCTGTTATACGAAAGCAGCCCTGCAGGCTCTCTCCCAATAAAATACGACCACCAGGAATATAATGGTTCCCTTCCTGAATATATGGCACTGCGCAGCTAAGAGTTTTCACATACATTATCCTATTGGAGTGATGGCTGAAGTCCAGTCAGTCCTCTACATCCGCAGATTCCACATCCACAGATTCAACCAGCTGCAGACCAAAAATACTGGGGAAAAAAAATTCCAGAAAGTCCCAAAAAGCAAACTTGAATTTGCCACATGCTGGCCTCTATTTACATAGCATTTACACTGTACTAGGTATTATAAGTAATCTAAAGATGATTTAAGGTACATGGGAGGATGTACTAGGTTATATGCAAATACTATGCTATTTTAAATAAAGGAACTTGAGCATCAGAGGATATTGGTATCTGCAGAGGTCCTGGAACCAGTCCCCCAAGAGACAACTGCAGTTGTAAGGCAAGCATCTCTATTTCCATTTTCTAAATGAGGAAAGTAATGGTCAGGTACTTGGCCAAGGTCACATATAAAGCAAAAGGCAGAGTGGATTCCTACTCCACTGCTTCAGGTAGCCTCTTTTCATCTCTTCACAAAACTGGGGTGACAGTGACCCTGAGAAATAGTGAGCTGAAATATTTCTTAGTTCTAGAGTTTTCCTTTAGACTTCTGAAGCCCAGTGAAAATTTTACAAGGGCTGTTAAGAGAAAGGGCTGGGACTTCCCTGGTGGCGCAGTGGTTAAGAATCCGCCTGCTAATGCAGGCGGATTTGAGCCCTGGTCTGGGAAGATCCCACATGACGCGGAGCAACTAAGGCTGTGCACCACAACTACTGAGCCTGCGAGCCACAACTACTGAGCCCACAGGCCACAACTACTGAAGCCTGCACGCTTAGAGCCCGTGCTCCGCAACAAGAGAAGCCACCGCGATGAGAAGCCCGCACACTGCAACGAAGAGTAGCCCCCGCTCACCGAAACTAGAGAAAGCCCGCGCACGGCAGCGAAGACCCAACGCAGCCAAAAATAAATAATAAATTTTTTTTAAAAAGGGGCTCTCTTCTAACTACTCAGGTATGACACAAAATAAATCATAATGTGACTTTTGCCTTTTTCATTTTCTCTACTCAAATGACAGTTGTTATCTTTTCAGAAAAGATTTCCTCTCAAGAGGGCTCTGTTGAAACTGCCCTGGTTTGGGTAGAAATGGCCAGGGATCCAGCTCCCAGTCCGTAAGTACAGATAAGTGGCGACTATGAATGCAAAATTACTTACTCATGTAAATTAAGTTATAAACTGAGCTAATCATTGACCTTGGCTCAAATCGAATTTTAGAAAAATAGAATTCGTCATTAAATGCCTTCCTTAGATTTGTAATGTGCTCTGTAATTTTACAAAGCACCTTCACAGCCTTGTGAAGTTGATATTACTATCCTCAGTTTATAGATCAGGAAACTGAAGCTTTCAGAGGTTACGAAACTGGCCCCAGGTTGCGGTCAAGCCTCCTTTAAACGAACACAGATTTTCCAAATATACAGGACAGTATCACCCCTTCCACAGAACCTATTCCAGGATCCGCTTTGGTTGGGTGGTTTTTAGGGAGGTCTAAGGAAACAAGGGTTTGCTCTAGATTGGACGCTGTCAGAAAGCGTGGCAATTCTGTGATTGAGTGTCTCAATAAATGTTATCTACAGGGAGCGCTGACTGGAGGACAGAGAGGACCATAAAATGGTAAAGAAGCAGCGGCTACTCCTACTAGCATGGGAGAAGATGTCTGGTGGGTATCGTGGGTTGTACGGGAACTGTTTTAGTCTGTGCTTAGACGAAATTCCGCTGCGGCCCTGCTTGGCCTCACTTGACCATGGTTTCAGAAGGAGCCTTGTCTGGGGCCAGGGGTGTGAGCACCAGGCCAGCTCCAACAGCACCGAGGTCTAGTTGTGTCAGGACAGAGGAGGTGAGCACTTGCTTCTTCATTCTCAAACAGCTGCCTCTGAGCAGCCTTCACATCGAACAGCAAGTCAAAAAGGTCATTCAATAATAATTTAATTCAAACGAAACCTTTTCTTAGTGAAACCAAAAATGTCATCAGCACTAAACTGCCCCAGGAACTCCCTGACAGATTGGATAAGCCTTGAGTCACAATCCTCTTGCACTAACTTGTCTCTCTTCCTCCCTTACCATCAGCTCCTGGGCAGACAGGAAGCTGAACGGTGGGAGCACCTGCGCATTGCTCCCCAGCGTCTGTGCTTCCCTTCCTTGAGTGACACAATCTCTGGCTTTTAGTTGGGCACATAGCTACTCACAACAAAGAATTCATTCCCAGATTCTTGTGCGTCTAGGTGTGGCCGGGTGACGGAAGTGGAAGGGGTGTGTGCAAGTCTTAGGATGCGTCATAAAGAAGGGAGGGGGCGTGACCCCCTTACCCGCCTTGCTCCAAATTGGCAGGTGGTGGCCATAGCCCAGAAGGACCAGTGCCACACCCTGGGGGTGGCAGAGCAGAAATGGAAGGGAGCCTGCAACCCAGACAACTGCAGGGCTCCACACCAACCCTGCACTGTCTACATCCAGAATGTTAAATGGGAGAGAAATAAACACTCACACCTGTAACAAACAACAAAGCCCACTTGTAACTGCATCTGCATAGTCTCGGGTGGGACTGTTTTCCCCCCATTTAAATGTAATAAAATTAAACTTAATTCCAGAAGTTCTTCTAGAGCGCCAGGCTACAGAATCTGTTTATAATAATGGTGTATATTGGTATGCGTTTTTTGTTGTTGCTATGTTTACTAATTATTTTATAAGTGTATTTATGGCTTACCTAATTACACAGTATATTTCTTATTTTTACCTTTTTGTCTCACTCCCAATAAACCAGAGCCCTTTGATAGGGGCATAAAAGATACTGCACAAACATCTGGGGTTTTTTGTTTTGTTTTTTTTTTTTTTTTGCGGTACGCGGGCCTCTCACTGTTGTGGCCTCTCCCGTTGCGGAGCACAGGCTCCGGACGCGCAGGCTCAGCGGCCATGGCTCACGGGCCCAGCCGCTCCGCGGCATGTGGGATCCTCCCGGACCTGGGCACGAACCCGTGTCCCCTGCATCGGCAGGCGGACTCTCAACCACTGCGCCACCAGGGAAGCCCCAAATATCTGTTTTAATGAATCTTTAAAGACTCTGTCACGTAATCTTATTTTAACTTCTACTACTTCATCTATTCACTTCTCATCCTCCTGGGAGATATTCACATTTATGGAGGGACGAAAATACATACACCTCAGTGAAACTGCAAACTGCTATGCAACTGCTCCCCAGGTTGGCAAAACCTCAAATATTAAATTTGTGAGTGGCAAGATTTTAAAGATATAAAAATGCCTTTGTTTGTAAAAGGCCTCAAAGGACTGTTTTCACCGTTGATTCATCATATCCCTCACATTTGTAAGACCATTTGCAATTTAGAAAGTGATTTCATACTCATCATCTCACAGTCCTCATAGGCAGGCTGGATATTAGTAATTTACATGTAACAAACAAGGAGCTAGAAGTTCTAAGAGGGTGAGTTACTTGCTGAAGAAGCCATCCATCCAAAAATCCCTGTGGATGGCCCTTTGGGTGGCAGTAAGCTTTCTGGTACCTGTTATCTATGCACCTTGAGCTAACACCTCTGTGGGAGGGATTCTGACACGAAACCTCTGATCAGGGATTTGGGGATGGGATGTGAGCAAGTAGAAGGGCACTGGGGAAGCAATGCTGTCAGGGAAACACAGGAGAGCACAGAGACAGAAGGCTGAAGGGGCAGGCCTGACTAGATCAACGTTCCCAGTTTTATGTAGCTGGAAATGTAGGCCACTGCTTTCTAACTGCAGAGTGAAACTAAGTCCAAGTGGACGTTGCCCAGGGGCGCTGCCGGGATGACCTGGGTGGTGGCAGCGCTCCAGCACCCTGGGTAGCACTTGAGCCTGGTTAGCCAACCAGATCCGCCAGCAACTGCATTAATACCTTGGGTGCCAGAAGGATGAGGCTCTGCGGAGTTGTTTTCTATTGGAAGAACAAGCAGGTAACAGCAGCTGGGACTGACCACAGTGGGAAAGGGACAGAGATAGCAGCAGACTCTGTCTCTCAAATTCGATCTACGTTCATCCCGATTATAATTCTGACATTTCCTTCTCGCCTTCACCCTCAGGGTTTGCTTCGATTACTCCCAAACCCCTAATCTAGCCCTTCGGATGACAATGCAATTTATCGTTGATTCCAGTGAGTTTAAACAAACCCTCTACAGGAATTTGTTTATAATTTCTCTATTTTTTAATTTATTTACGTTTTATTTCCAGTGGGATAGAATGGCAAAGAGCTCTGGCCCCAAGAGTCAGAAAACCTGGAAGAAGAAAAAGAAAGGAGATGGAAAAGGAGGGGAAAGGGAATGAATATGTATTGTGCACCAGCTGAGCCAGGCACTGTACACACATTGTCTGATGTTCATCCTCACAATGATCCTACAAGAACGGGGTTGTTGGTTCACTGCTGATGAGAAAACGGAGCTTTGAGAAATTGAGCGTCTTGTGCAAACGCTTACCCCCACTCCCAGAAAAAAATCCAAAAGGACTGAAATTCAGTTCTTCTGCCCTGTCACGGGATTTTCCATTGTTCCAACGTTGTGAAAACCAGATCAGGTAAGAGATGCAAAAGCCAGCTACTAAAGGGTTAAGAGGACATTATGAGGATGATGCCAGGACCTGGCAGCTTATGTTCACAAAGAACATGTGAGTCTCCCTCGAGGTCAGCCAGTGGCCCAGTCTCAGCCTGGGGGCGGGGCGGGGCCTGGAATGGACCTGAATGAAGGGCCTGGAGGGCTGTGTCAGAAGTCCACTTAGGGCTTCCCTGATGGCGCAGTGGTTAAGAATCCGCCTGCCAACGCAGGAGACACAGGTTCGAGCCCTGGTCTGGCAGGATCCCACATGCCACGGAGCGACTAAGCCCGCGTGCCACAACTACCGAGCCTGCGCTCTAGAGCCCGCGAGCCAAAACTATTGAGCCCGCGTGCCACAACTACTGAAGCCCACACACCTAGAGCCCGTGCTCAGCAACAAGAGAAGCCACTGCTATGAGAAGCCCGCACACCACAACAAAGAGTAGCCCCTGCTCAGCACAACTGGAGAAAGCCCGCGCGCAGCAACAAAGACCCAATGCAGCCAAAAATAAAAATAAATAAATTAAAAAAAAAAAAAAAAAAGAAGTCCACTTAGGTGAGTGGATGCCATGCCCTGAGACAACTACACACCATTTAGAGGAAACTTCTCAGAAGGCTGTGGGCCAAAATTTTCTTTTTTCCCCATTTTTCCTTAAAAAATCTTTAATCCCCATGGATTTCCAAGGTTGCTCTTCACTTTCTTCCATATCATTTCCAGTTTATTATTCTCCTTTCCAGCACAATCAAGCATCTTTTGAGTTAACTGATGAGAGACAAAGAAAGAAAAACTTGTCTCTAAGGCCTTGTTTATCCTACCCCCCAAAATAAAACATACATATATAATACACAGATAGATATTACATCCCTGTACACACACACTGACTCTCACATCTTCCAACAGGCTGGTAACAAGCCTTGAGTCCCTCCCTCCCCCGACATCCAATCCTACTGGTTCTACCTCAGACCCGTTCCTCCACTCTGCCCACTGCTGTCTATTCTCACAGCCACAACTTACTCGAGGTCTCACTATTTCTCACCTGCAAGAGCACCCTAACTGCTCTTTTCGGTCAGTTCCCCACCTGCTGCTGCTTGGTCCTGTGCACCCACCCTGCATGATTACTTAAGTGAGCTGTTGGTATAACAGCAGTTTCCTAACCCTCCCCGAGAGCACATTACACAGGTGAGTTAACTAGTGGGCCCATTCCAGCAGCAAGTCCACTGCTTCCTTGAGCCCTAAAGCAATAAGGTGTAGCAAATAAGTGTCTGCTGTGGGTTGAACTGTGTCCTCCTCCGAAAACAGGGTACGTTCAAGTCCTAAAACCCCCAGTACTTGTAATGTGACCTGACTTGGAAAAAGGGGTTTTGTAGATGTAATCAAGTTAAAAGGAGGTCACTAGGGGGGACTTAATCCAGTATGACTGATGTCCTTATAAGAAGAGGAGAAGAGACAGAGACACAGCGAGAAGGCCATGTGACGACAGAGGCAGAGATTGGAGTGATGGAACAGATCCTCCCCTAGAGCCTTCAGGAAGAGCGTGATCTGACCAAATTTGGATTCTCGCCTCCGAAAGTGGGAGAGTAAGCTTCTGTTGTCTTAGGCCACCCAGTTTTTGATAATCTGTTACAGCAGCCCTAGGAAACTAAAACAGTATCTAAAGAAAGGTGGGAAGAGTTGACCATCAAGAAAGAAGCCTTCAAATCAAAACAACTCTACTTCGCAAGTTTGCCTCTGCTAGTTTCTTACCTTCTCCATAAGAAGCCAGGGGCCCCCACATTATGGTTACAAAGAACAAACCTGATTACCTCATTCCCTTTCTTGTTAAAACACCCCTCCATTTTCTATATGACAAACTCCAAGCCCCTAATAGCCATGTAAAGGCTTCAGAATCTGGTCCCAACCCATTTCTCCAGCACATCACCAACATCCCCTCCTCTCGACAATCCTCCTAGCACGCTGACCTCCAGCCATCACACTGCCCTGGAGTCCAGGGACTGATTCTCATGCACACTTGACAACAGGCACAGTGATGACAACCGTCCTGGGTGTCCACCAGCCGGAACCAGCCCATAACATCCTTTCTCTGAAGACCGAAGTTCACGCAGTGCTGAATCAGGCAGAAGGACCTGTGGCTTTGAGGACAGAAATCACAGGGGTTACCATATCAGAAGCAAAATTTGGTGGGTTTATCAGGCAGTATCAGTTGGCCGTATATGCAGCATTCTATTTCCTCTGAATTCACGTTGAGCGTTCACCAATCAGTAAGTTACTGAGTCATCTACAATGTGCTTAGCCCTGTGCAAGTGCAAGGACACACTGAAGAGTATATGAGGCATAGTCGCATTCACTCATCAAATGTGTTCGGTCTCGATGGGGAAAGGACTACTGTGCAACATGCTCGTGATGCAGGCAGCAGAGTCGATTCTATGGCTTATTCCAGAAACTGGAAGAGTTCAGAGAAGGGAAGTGACAAGTGTGAAGCGAGTAGTCAGGAAAGAGTAGGTGAAGGAATGGGAACTTAGGCTGGGCCTGGCAGATGCACAGGACTTGGTTGGCCAATCGGAGGAGGAGGGCTTTCCAGGGACAACACAAATAAGGTACGGAAGCAGAAGAAGCAAGTCATCACTACTGCTAGGGACAGCTAGTGCTCAAAGCACCATTCTTTTTTTTTTTTTAAGATACATTTTACCTTTGGAATTATTAATTGATCTGTAGGATGCTACTGTGATGCTTTTAATTTTTTTATTTATGTATTTTTTTGGCTGTACTGCGATGCTTGCGGGATCTTAGTTCCCTAACCAGGGATCGAACCCAGGCCCTCGGCAGTGAAAGGGCCAAGTTCTAACCACTGGACCACCAAGGAATTCCCCAAAGCACCATTTTTCCTCCCATTGGCTGTCAAGTAACCCTTTATTATTTTTCTTTGCAGTTCTTAACTAGCTGGGCATTCCACTGCACCACTGTTGATGTCATCTATGATGTCGTGAGGGTGGCGGCCATGGACACTGCAGCCCACAGACTGGGTGGTCCCCAGGATCTCTTTAATGGTGAGAGTTCTCTAGCTAAAGATCGATGCCGCATCTGTCAGGCAATGTTGATAATCTCATCAAAAGTGATGTTTCCACTGTGTTTAATGTTTTTCTGCTTCTTTTTGTCTCCTGACGGTTCCTTGAGGGCTTTGATGATCAGGGCAGAGGCAGAAGATACCACCTCAATCTGGGCCTGTCTGTTCTGAATTGTCAGTTTCACTGTAATCCTCATACCCTTCCAATCACCAGTTGCCTTGGCGATGTCATCACCAATGTTGTTTGGAGACAGACCCAGGGGGCCGATCTTGGGGGCCAGGGTAGACGTGGCACCAACTTCCCCACCAGTGCACCTCAGCTACACGACTTTGATCTCATTGGGGTCAAACTTAGGTGGCACGGTAGAGACAGCTGGTGTCGGATGAACCCGGATTCGGGATGACCAAAGAAAGTCAAAGCACCATTCTTGATTAGTTTAGTTCACAGAAAGAGCCTCCAGACAGCAACATCGGCAACACCTGGAAACTTATTAGAAATCAAAGTCCTGGCGCCACCCCAGACCTACTGAATGAGATGCTCTGGGGGTGAGAGTGGGACCGGCAATTGGTGTTTTTATGAATTCTCCAAGTGATGCTGATGCAGGCTAAAGTTTTTGAGAACCACTGCTCTACGGAGAAGACATGTTACAAATAAGCTTATAATATCTGTTCCTACAGAAGAAACTTTCAAATCATCTCTAACTGGAATTCATTTCATTCTTGATATAAGCTCAATGGTGGTCCAGCAACACGTACCCAGCACCAAGGCAGAGACAGTGTGTGCACACGTGAGTGTGTGTGTACACACAGACCAAATCAGTTGTCCGTCGGGAAGTTACTGTTAATATAACATCTGAGAAAGATCTAAAAAAATTAATTATTTAAGGAAGCAACACAGGACTGACGTGACAGTCCTATGGGACAGGAAATTCTATATACTGAAGATAAAGAAAGTGATTTGACCGTGGTTACTTAGAACCCAGAAATAATAATAGGAATATACTAGATACAACTGCTTCCCTTGTCATCCCACCATCCTTCTGTGATCATCTGGTGATCAGTTCTCTTATTTCCGTACACTGGAGGTGAGATCTGCACACTCTTTTGTGTTTTAACCTTCTGTACTTGAGGGCCGCTGTCAATTCCCTATTTTCACCACTCCTGCCAAATGGAGATTGGGTTTGTTTTGATTTGTGTTGGGTCTACAGCTCCTCGTTAAGTAAACTAGGACTCCGTGTCTGGGCAATGCACTCAAGAGAAAAATAGAAGGAATCAAAGTGAATTGTAGGGAGGGAAGGAGGGGGAAGTTCCCTGGAAGTCTAAAAGTAGGAAGCAAGGATGGTATTTTTGGCTTGGAACTTTCTGTACCACATGAAATTATGAGAATGACTTAATTGTTCCTGTGCATTTGAAACCGGAGAGACCATAATGGCTGGGTTACACCCAGACGGACTGGAACAGGACTTAGACAGGGTGGCCTCCTGCCAACGAAACCTGCTCTGCAGACATGAGTGACTGAGTCGTTCATGTTTTCAGGGTTGAGCTGTCTGCTGACCGCTGGCTTTGCTCTTCTCCCTTAATCTCCCCGGAGTAGACAGGGTGCTGTGTTACAGAGGGCTGCTATTTCAGGGGTAACCGGAGGGGCAGTGGGCTCCAGAAAGCCTGGGTTCTATCTAGTGG
This sequence comes from Orcinus orca, assembly GCF_937001465.1. Taxonomy (NCBI): domain Eukaryota; kingdom Metazoa; phylum Chordata; class Mammalia; order Artiodactyla; family Delphinidae; genus Orcinus; species Orcinus orca. The sequence continues at coordinate 99,225,087 of NC_064560.1, read as the reverse complement.
CTTTGTGCACTGAGGCAACTACATTTACTTCTCTCTGTTTCCTCATTTGCTGAATTAGAAGGGCAAACTATGTGCCTTGGCTCTTTCATAGAACGCTGGAGGAGAGAATAAAATGAGGGAATAGGTACAAAGAACATCCTTTGGAAAGTTAAGATTGTTATGCTATTGAGAGTTACTCCTGGACTCTCTTTTTTTTTTTTTACTTTTTTTAAAAAAATCTTTATTGGGGTACAATTGCTTTACAATGGTGTGTCAGTCTCTGCTCTATAACAAAGTGAATCAGTTACACATATACATATGTTCCCATATCTCCTCCCTCTTGCGTCTGTCTCCCTCCCTCCCACCCTCCCTATCCCACCCCTCCAGGTGGTCACAAAGCACCGAGCTGATATCCCTGTGCTATGCGGCTGCTTCTCACTAGCTATCTACCTTACGTTTGATGGTGTATATATGCCTGGACTCTCTTGTTTTCACGTAGCATCTTTTGCAACCCTCTTCTTACGATGGACACCTATTGGGTTGCCTGTCCTGCTCCCTTTTCTGCAGGAGGTGGCAGTCATGATGGTCAATGCCACCTTGCCACCTGACCACAGGAAGAGACCCCTGAGCCAAGTGAGACCAATCAGATTCTCATGCCCAGAAATTGATAACAGAGACGCTTAGGGGTGGAGCTGCCATTGGCTCAGGCTCATTACACAAACCCAGTAGCTCTCATGAGGCCATTTCACTCCCCAGCGGGCACTGGGCAACCTCTGGATTCGTTTTTGCTTGTCACACTGAGGAAGGGATACTATTGCCATGTAGTGGATGGAGCCCGGGGATGCTGCTAAACATTCCCCAACATGCAGGACAGCCCCTCACAACAAAGAATTATCTGGTCCAAAATATCAGCAGTATCAAGGACGAGAAACCCTGCACCAGAGGGGTGACTGCAAGGCAAATGCCTACAGAGTCCAGGCAGATAATAAAGGGCTGATGCAGGCAGTGGGGAAGCTGAGCTGACTGGAGCGTCTGAAGAAGAGGGCAGCCCCTATGCCGCTCCAGCCAAATGTCACCCCAGGAAATGAGGACTCAAGGTTGCCAGATCCGATGTATCTAGTGAAGCTGGAAATTCAGATTTTCATGTGAAATCTGATTTTTAAACTCTGGTGTAATTTTTTTTTTTTTTTAATGTATGGGCCAAATAAACACATCTTCAGGTCCCATGGAGGCTAGGGGGTCAGCAGTTTGTAACCTCTGATCTGAAGGAAGATCCAAAGTCTCCCTCACAACTCCCTGAAGCTATACAGCTCCTCCCCTTACTTCCTTGGATGTTGTAAGGAAGCCCAGGATGTTACACGTATCCCCCCAAAGCTTTAACTAGTACACACCCCTGCACCTCTCTCTCCCTCCCTCACTTCTGCTACATTTTTGACCTGATGTGCCATTTCCACCCAGAGAAGAATTTACATCTCTCAGGGTTGAAAGGAACCTTAGGAAAAAATCTAGTCCTGACCTGCCAAGAAGAATATCTGGCCAGTTACTTAACCTCTTCATGCCTCAGTTTCCTCATCTGTCAAAGGCAGATGATAATGAAACTTCATTGGCTGTTAGGAAGATTGAATGACTTCATGTATCGCCTCAGCCTCCTTGAATCCTTTGCCTGTGGAAATAATGCTCCAATGCTACTGCTGCTGTTAATAAAAGTAATAAAACTAGCACACCTTAGGTCAAGATTACATTTGTCTGAAGCTTAGCATAAAAACTCACACAGGGTGGAACTTGAGCATGAAATCAGACTTCCCCAGGACAAATAAGCCATGTCTCATCAGTTACTGAGACATTCTTGGAACACTGTGTGGACCCTAAAGAATATGTTTTATGTTGATGCATGGAGGGCCAACAAATCCTAGGGTGATTTGGCTCATGGTGATTCTGAGAAGCGGCAAGAACACAAGAGGGAAAGTGAGCAAAGAGAGGGCAGCAACCTATCTAACCTGCACTTGCAAAAAAAGGAAAAACAAAAGTGTACAAGAAATTCTTGGGCTAGAGTGCAACAATCTCTCACTATCTGAAGAATTTAGTGAATGCAGGTTTATGGCAAAGCTAACCTGTCACAGGGCTGTGGCATTCTTTGCAGCAGCCAAGTCATTGCGGCCTGAATGCTTTCCAAGGCTACTTGACCCTCATAAAAATCCCTGACAGTGGAGTGGGTACCATTTTTTCCCTCTGCCTGTGAAAAACTTCCTTGACAGCACCCATTACAAAGAGAACAGGGTCTGCTCTCCAGACTGGAGGCCAAAATGTTAATTAACTTATACCTGAGTCTGCCAAAAAAAAAAAAAAAAATGTGGGTAGTACTCTCTCTTTCCAGCAGTATTAGAGAAAGAAAGAAAGAAAGAAATGGAATGGAAGTGAATAAACTCCACAAAGAATTCTGATGTTAAGACCAAATGATTACATATGCTTTTTCACACTTGTCCGTCCTACTTTATTTCTGATCACTTTCTACCAAATAAACTGGTCTTTCAATGACGAAGTTCATTTCATCATGTGTAGATCGGATACCGGTTCTATTGCCTTCCACTGCACATTTCACAAAGGATTTATGAGTTTTTCTGGGTTCATTATTTCTATGAAAGCACTGTGCTATGTAAGTAAGGTATCATACAAAGCAAATAATGCACATTAAAAATTGAAACTATGGGCTTCCCTGGTGGCGCAGCGGTTGGGCGTCCGCCTGCCGATGCAGGGGACACGGGTTCGTGCCCCGGTCCGGGAGGATCCCACATGCCGCGGAGCGGCTGGGCCCGTGAGCCATAGCCGCTGAGCCTGTGCGTCCGGAGCCTGTGCTCCGCAGGGGGGAGAGGCCACAACATTGAGAGGCCCGCGTACTGAAAAAAAAAAAAAATTGAAACTATACTAGGAAAATAAATCTGGATTCAGTTCAAGCACTTGTGAAAGTTGATATTAAGAGATCACTCATATATGCTAATAACTAACTTCCCATGACTTTGTCAATAGCAAAACCCCCCAGATAACCTCAGTAGCCCGAGAGTATTCTACAGCATTGAGTTGCGTTCTTGCTAGGAGTGGTTTCCTCCACAGGCAGAGAAGAAAGTGCATCTGATATTTGCAATTTGGAAACGTCAAAAGGGGCATTATGGTTTCCAATCTTGCTCGCCATCCATCTATTCGATAAATATTTATTGAGTTCCTATTATGTGCCAGACACTTTGCTATGAGTTGGGAGATGGAGATGGACACGACAGGTACTTTTCTCTTCCTCTTGGGACTTACAGTCCAATGAGGCATAAAGACAGACTAACAAGCACTTCTAATAGTTTCATGAGAGTCATGTATGGTAAGACATATTCTTCTCATCTTCCTCCCTAAAGAAACCTGGAAGGAGGGGGATGAGAGAATTTAATCTGATATGAATCATGTAAACAGTCCAGGTTCTTGGGGCGAACTCTCAACTCGCCATCTCCAAGGTAAACCAACAGAGGAAATAATTTGTGAAGAGAGCAGCCACACAGACCTTCAAGAGAAGGGGAGACGGAAGTGAGGGACAGCTTTGGGAAAACAAATTGTCTGGCTTGTAAGGAGTCCAGGAGTGCAAAAGAAGAGTCATGAGAGAAGTACTAGGAAAGAAAGCTGGCGGGACACCAGGGAAGGCCTGGGACAACTGGCGTCAGGGACCTTTCCAAGTCCTGTACGTGGGTAACTAACGCAATCTTTATGATAACCCTATGAGGTAGGTAACGTTATCATCACTCCCATTCTACAAATGAAGCAACTCGGAGGCAGAGGTCGCGAAATTTGCCCAAGGTTGTTAGTAAGTCCTGGAGCCAGGATTCAAGCACACCCAGCCTGGCCCGAGAACCTCTGTTCCATGTTCCATGTGTGCTGAAGACTTTAGACATGCCTTAGTAGGAACTGGGAAGTCACAGAGGGTTCTTAAGCAAGGTACTATGTGACTAAAGCACTGATTCAGGAATTCATGTAGTCACTGAACACGGAATGAACTGGGGGTGGGGTGGGGGAGGGTAACTGGCATTTAATGAATGCCTCAGCTGTACCCAGACCTCCTCAGACTTATAATATTATCGAATTACCCAACCATCACTCTGGAAGAGACAGATTCCCATTTCACGGATACTGGACCTAAGTCTCAAAATGCCCATTCACTCCAATAGTGGTGGAATCAGATTTTGAACTCAAGTGAGGCTACCATGAAAGTCCCTGCGGTTACAACCACACTGTCCTACAAAGCTGAGGCAAGGAAACCAGGTGGTAGATTTTTATAATTGTCAAAATGAGTGGTCGTGAGAATTAGAGGAAGGGGTGGGTAGAAGACTTAATAACTAATTAGACACTGAAATCAAGGGAAAGACTGAAGAAAAAAAAAAAAGGAAATGACATCAGTATTTCAGGATTCTGAGACTGGAACACTTGTGGTACCATTCACAGAAATGAAGGAATTCAAAGTAGTAAGATGTTTCCGCTTTACTCCAGTTTGGGAGGTAGGGGATAGAAGAAGGAGCTGACCAGAAGAGTGACTGAGAATACTAACACTTATTGAGCACTTACTAATTACCAGGCACTGTACAACGGGAGTTACACGCACCAACTAATTTCTCACAAAACTCTGAGATAAAGTGCTGTGAGAAGTAAATTAGTTTATTATCCCCATTTTAAAGACGAGAAAAATTAACAAGCTACCCAAGATCACGCAGTAAACTGTAGAGCTGAACTTGCAACTGAACTTGAAATAAACCCATAAATTAACTTCATGTCTGACAGGAACTGGATACTTCCTATAAACCTCAGAGGAGCTAGAAGACATTATAATGGGTTAGAAAGACTTTCATGGCTGGGTAAATCTACAGAAGCAGAACCAGTATGAATGGATAAATGTCACACACAAAAAATAAATTTTAGCTTGAATATCAAGTTTCTGTGGTAACCTGTATTTATTCTCATTTCAAAAGAAAATAAATGGATTATGTAAAATTCCTTTAAAAGAGAAAAACAAAAGAGACACAATTGCCCTGACATTTCTAATAAGTTTAGCTGTTCAGAAATAAGCAGGCTCCCTTCTGAGACATCATATATTCAAGAACACAGTCAGAAATTGTCAGAAGGATTTCTGGACAAGGGAAAGCTGGGACATAAGAGCACCAAGATAGATCTCTCTTAACGTCCTGCCTTTTTTCCTTCACTGGTCACTTCTCAATGTTACCCTTCTCCCTGGATGACGCTACTGGACTCCTCTGAGAAAAGGTGGCCTTAATGCCAGCTTTATAGCTTAAGAAACTGTCACAGTGAAGCTGTATTTCTTTAAATCTTTTCTTAAAAAATATTTATTTATTTATTCTGACTGTGCTGGGTCTTAGTTGCGGCACACTGCATCTTCGTTGGGGCATGTGGGCTCTCAGTTGCAGCATGTGGGCTTTCAGTTGCGGCATGCATGTGGGATCTAGTTCCCCGATCGGGGATCGAACCCAGGCCCCCTGCATTGGGAGTGTGGTGTCTTACTCACTGGACCACCAGGGAAGTCCCAGTGAAGCTGTATCGATACCTACAAATGGTTTTGACAATTGTGACCTTACGAGCTATTTTTTAGTTTTGAAAAGTGAAATTAAAAGAAAAAAGAAACCCACAGCACTTTTAGACATAAAAGCCCAAGCTTTTTGTGGTTAAACAATCCCGACCATTTGAGAGAACAGTCAAATGTTTTTCAAGTTCAAAGTGCTTACCTAGCATGGTTTATAAGGAAGCCAAGAGAGTCGGTGATGGGCTGAAAGGAAAGTGTCCTGCTTACCTGGCTATTTTAACAACCTAAGTAGCTCTGTCAGAACGAAAGTGAAATCTAATCAAGTCCTGACCCAGATTTTATTGATTCTAAGAAGCACATTGGTGGGGAGGGGGGAGCAGGGGAAGCACAATGTTTTGTTTTTGTATTTTAACACAGCTGAAATCAGACTGTATCTTACAACTGATGACATGTCTCTTTTTACTTAACAGCATTTTTCTTTCCTAGATATACATTTTAAATGGTGCGTCTTAAAAATCAATGACAACAGGGGCTTCCCTGGTGGCGCAGTGGTTAAGAATCCGCCTGCCAACGCAGGGGACACGGGTTCGAGCCCTGGTCCGGGAAGATCCCACATGCCACGAAGCAACTAAGCCCGTGAGCCACAACTACTGAACCCGCGTTTCAAGAGCCCGTGCTCCGCATCAAGAGAAGCCACCGCAATGAGAAGCCCGCGCGCCACAACGAAGACCCAACATGGCTAAAAATTAAATAAATAAATAGTTGTTTAAAAAAAAGAAAAAATATCAACGGCAACAGAAAATGGAAATAAGGTTGACAGAAAAGAAACATCAGTTTTTTAAAAAAATAAACAGATGGAGACTTAGTTTTGATGAAATGTGCTCATTTCTGAACACGATACATAAACAGTTTCAATTTGAGAATTTAAATTCCTACTGAAGAATTAAGGGTGAAAAAAGAAAAAAAAAAAGAATTAATGGTGATATGACGCAGGGCTGTGTGCACTGCAGCAGCACTGGTGCGGGCTGTGGGCCCTAGGTGGGGAGGGGGCCTCGAGGTTAAGGGAAAGTAGCAGACTTGGGGTCTGGCTGGCCCACAAGAGCATCTGGGGGTTGTCACCTTCTATTACTACTAAAGCTTTCAGGGCTCTGCTGTTCCGAGTTCGGAGCTACAAAGAGCCTTCTGTGTGCTCACAGAGACTTCTCTGACCCCAGGACCCCCTCCTTGCTGCCTGGAGACAGAGGAAACTTCCAAAAGCAGGATGAAAACAGAATCCTAGAGACATCTGAGGTTCAAGACCTAAAGGGAAGGGGGAGGGAATCTCCCCTTGTCTCACCTGTACATTTGCATGAAGTGGGGCATCCTTCCACGTGGCCTCGGTCCTAGAGGGCAGGACCCACTTTGGCCACAAATTATAAATAGAAGAAGGCTTAGATGGGAGATGGTGAGGTAACTAGATTTTCTGAGGTCAAAGAACATGGCACAAAGTCAGACAAGTACATATATCTATGGGGACAACGAGGCAGAGTATCTAACATCGAACTACTAGAAAACCCAGTCTTTACTAAGCAGTGTCCCTAGTCTGTGGACACACAAAAGGCAAGTGTTGGTCAAATCAGTTAAATCCTGAGTCGTATAAGACAGAATAGTTTGTTTTAGAAAATCAGGCTGTCTTGTTTTGGGAATTGGGCAGATTTGGGGGGGCGGTCAGGAGGGTTGGAGAATCTGGGTTGGTTCAAGGTGAGAAAAGTGGGGGAAGGAGCATCTCAGAGATGCTGATACACAGAGCTCCCCAAGTTCAAGGTGAATGTTCTTCTCCCTGAATCCCAGGTAGGAGAGAGCTGTGTCCTGTCTGTTTATTCCTATCTGAGTACCTCACACAGAGCAGAGCCTCAGAATTACTGGTTGAATGAATGCCCAAGTGCTACACCTACTTTGGTCAGACTGTTGAGTAAACTTTTGGAATAAGAAGGAGTCTTATGTCCTAAAGATGTTAAAAGACTCCTAAGGGCCTTACTTCTATCAGGGAGTAAAGAAGGCCTTGAGGAGAATCTCAACTGCAAGTTACAAATTTAAAATAATAGTTGAATTTGTTTTTATTTTTAGCATTCTAAGGCTTTTTGCAAAGATATGACTTTAACCTGGGGAACCATCTTCCCTTCAGCAGGGTTTCACAATCTAAACTAATTCAATTTTTCTTTTCTATTAGGGGAGAAAAAAAATCTCCAAATTACATAACCAGGGATTTTGTGGAAATGATCGAAGCTTGACAGAAGGCCTTAAATTCCTGTAGTGAGTCCCAGTCAGCAGGGTGTGAGATCAGCTGACCAGCACACAGCTCCGAGATAAATTGTTAGTGGAGATGATTTACCATTTCAACTCAGGATTTCCTAGAGTATGATAGTGCGATCTAATAATACATCCTTTAGAAAGTAAGAACTGGGATCTCCCTGGCGGTCCAGTGGTTAAGACTCTGCACTTCCAATGCAGGGGACGCGGGTTCGAACCCTGGTCAGGGAACTAAGATCCCACATGCCACGTGGCACAGGCAAAAAAAACAAAACAAAACAAAGCACTAAAATGTACATGTCCAATCACTTTGTAAGCTTTTTAAAATGAAAGCATATTAATAGTCATTTTTAAAAGTAATCTAGAATTTCCTCCTTATTTTTTGGTAAATTAATTCAATTAGTTAAAATTAAACAAGTATTTGCTTCTTAAACAGATCAAGGCTGGGAAAAAGCTGCTGAGTGTAGAAGCTTGGTGCCTGTTTTCACTGCATCTGTCGTGACCCTATATTAGCTTAGGCAGGTCTTTGGACTCTGAGTATCTGGCCTTGATCTTCTCGCCTGTCAAATGGGGGACATGGATTGACCCTCACAGCCCTTTCCAGCTCTGACCTCTGTGACCAGGGCTGTCCAGCGAATCAGAATGTGGAGGCATCAAGAACCTTCTCAAAGCACAACAATTAGAACTTTCAAAGTAATGGGAAGAAAAGAGTCATCACACATTCTAAATGGTTTTGGATACTTTAAAGACCAAACTCTAATCAAACTCAAAGGTTTGGTTCCTCTTCTACTGGGTACATTTTTTTCATTATCAAGTGCTTATATGGAAAAAAGAAAAACCCAGACAGCTATGTATTTCTCTCAATACACAAATAATTCTCACTTCCTCTGGAAAATTGCACAGTAGGATTAGTTGGGTGGTCAGCCTGAACCCACCTTCCAATTTAAAATCACAAGATGTTTTTCAATGTCACATCAACTGGTGATATCTGTTGGTTTTTAAATAATACTCTGACTCCTACACAATGGGTTTACATTTTTATGGTTTTATCTTTCTGCTTTTCTCTATGGACCTTGCTTTTGTGTTAAAATATGCACTGCTGGGAATTCCCTGGTGGTCCAGTGGTTAGGACACGGCTCTTTCACTGCCGAGGACTTGGGTTCAATCCCTGGTCAGGGAACTAAGATCCTGCAAGCCACATGGCGTGGCCAAGAAAAAAAACAAACAAAAAAACTGATCAATAATAAGAAAAATATGCATTGCTACTTGCAATCTTTATAGCTATGCTTTAATTAAAGATGTGATCGCTACATAAACTCCTCCCTTTGTCAATGAAGTAGAAAGGACACTGGAAAATGACTCAAAGGCATCCAGTTCAGAGTCCAACTCTTACTGGTTGAGTGGCCCAGATCCCATCCACCACCCAGAGAAGTAAAAACGGTTTGTAAAACCGGAACTGCCATGGCCATGATGGTGTCGTCTCCCTTTTGGGGGGAAGCTATTTTCCCACTTGACTCTTATCATGGAGCACACCGCTCTAAGCAGGAATCCCCATTCTGGCCCTCCACCTTGTAGGGGACAAGGCTCTGCCACTTGTCCCCAGGCACCCAATACAAGTGCAGTCCCAGGTCACCACTCGGCACTGCTAAACTCAATGCCTGTTTACCTATGCCATTTTGTACATTTTTTTAAGGAAAGCTAGTCTAAATACTACTTTATATATTGGCACATTGCAAGCATTATATAAATACTTGCATTTATCTACCTTAAAAACAGTACAGGGCTTCCCTGGTGGCGCAGTGGTTAAGAATCCGCCTGCCAATGCAGAGGACATGGGTTCGAGCCCTGGTCCGGGAAGATCCCACATGCCGCGGAGCAACTAAGCCCGTGCGCCACAACTACTGAGCCTGTGCTCTAGAGCCCGCGAGCCACAACTACACAGCCCGTGTGCCACAACTACTGAAGCCCGCACGCCTAGAGCCCGTGCTCCACAACAAGAGAAGCCACTGCAATGAGAAGAAGCCCGCGCACCACAATGAAGAGTAGCCCCCCGTCGCTGCAGCTAGAGAAAGCCCACGTGCAGCAACAAAGACCCAACTCAGCCAAAAATAAATAAATAAATTTATTAAAACCCCCCAAAGAACAGTACACTCTGAGGAGAGTTCAGGAGGGCAAGTATGGAGGCAGAGAGACCAATTAAGAATATTCTATACCATTCTAGGTGAGAAATGGTGGTCTATGAATTAGGGTGGCAGCTATGGAGTGATACAGAGCTGTCAGATTTGCTGTCTCTTTATAAGTAGAAGATGTGTTGATGGCTGGATGTTGGGGGTGAGGGAAAGAGTGAAGTCAGGGAAAAGCTGGGTTGGGCTGCCATTTCCAGATACATCCTGGGCCAGTGAGCAAAGGAATATTAGCCACAGGGACAGCCCCTTCCCCGTCCCTCCCCAGCACTATGGGAGCTGTCTCGACAGAGAAGGAGGGGGGCCCAAGAGTACGGGTAGGAGTGCGGGAGCTCACCCCTTGCTGAAAGGAGACAGAGGAGAAGGCAAAGCCTCCCGGAGGTTCCTACCTCTGAAGGAGATGGAGAGGGGTGGTGGGGCTCAGGTGCTGGTGGGCTGGTACCAGCAGGAGCAGCTGCGATGGTGACAGTTCTAATTCTAACGCACTACACCCAGCGGGCACAGGGCCAGGTGACAGAGGCAGCAACAGACAGGGTGAGAGAAAGTTCACCCATGGGTGTTAACCAGACACTAAAAGGCCTTGTGGAATTCGGCCTTTGCTCAAACCAAAGATAAGAAGTAGGAGCAGAGCGGTGCATTTTCTTGCATTGGGGAAGTGGCTTCAACTTGGATCGTGGCTACTTCCCAGAGTGTGGCGTGGAAGAGAGATTCTGTGGGAGGCAAGAGAACTTGATCCCATTCCCAGACTCAAACCGTCAAGACTTTAAGCTCTGGAACGCACCTGCATTGGGTTGGCGACTGACCAGACACTGAACCAAAGGAGTGTCGGGAAGGGTGTCAGAAACTTCGTTTTACAACCTCTGTGAACCCCCAGATGTGGTGCTGTTTTTGGTATCTCTCCAATCCACAGAACATGAAGTAGCATTATGGTTAGTATCTTATGAAGACAGATCATGGGAACTGCAAGGACACACACACATTTCAGCTGTCCAGAGATCAGCCTGATCAAAACACAGATGTTTTGAACCATGTGGAGAGGAAATCTGACCACTTGACAAACCTTCTCAACATGGCTGTTCCCTGGGGAAAGGACTTCGCTAGACCTCCATACATTGGGCAATCCACAATGGACTCCAGTATGGAGTTTACAGCGCCTACAGGGTTAAGCAGTTAGGGTATGTGAATATCCAAGAAATGGGGAAAGGAGTAGATACCGGGGTTGTTTATGACTGTCTGTTCTCAAAACAAAGGCAGAGCTATAGTACCCACTTACATTCTGTAAGAGGGCACTATTATTACAGATGAAGAAACTAGCTCAGAGAGATTAAGCAACTTTGCACATAATTAACCAGGGCACATTAGGATCTGAACCCAGCACTCTGCTGACACCACAGCTGCTTCATAAAGGTTCCTGTCATCAGCAGATGGTAAGGAGGGACTCAAAATGAAATGTGAGTCTGAGGCTAACATAATAATAAGTATGAGAATACTATCAATAATGACTGTGATAACTAACATTTACTGAGTGCTCAGTATTAATTTATTTATCAAATATTTATTGAGCTCCTACTGTGTGCCACGCACTGCTATGGGCACTGGAATACAGCTTCCCCAAGGAGCTTCCTCCACATTCTAGTGGAGGAAACCTCATGCCAGGTCCCACAAGTTATTCCTTTTCATCCTCAAGCAACACTGTGATGTACGTACTGTCATAACCTCCATTCACAATGAGGGAACCAGAGAGGTTAAGTGACTTACCCACTGTTCCAAAGCTAGAAAGTGATGTGGAGCCAGGGGCAGAACTCCCTAGAATCTGAGGACCAACCCAGTTCATTAGATGTCCCAACAGCAAACCTAAACGTGCACTATTGGAAGAAAATGGACCAAAGAATATAAATATCTGGGGTAGCTCCAAACCAAAAGAGATTTTGACATCTGTTCAAAAGAGCTGCAGAAACACTTTGAAGGACATTCTAGGATGTCTGCAAATCAGAGGGAGGAGGAAGCCCACCCAAACTTTCCCACAATTTCGTGTTCCTTCCAAGTTCATGGCCTCACATGACTCAATATGGAAACTGCCAGCTATCAAACACTAGGCAGGCCTCCTTCCTTATAACCCAGGCTTTTTGATTCTCTCTTAAGGTCTTTAAAAGAGCAAACCACGGCCATTCCCACTTCCCAGAACGCTCTACTGATTACAGCGCGAGATCAAATCCAGCACAGACAGGGAGGACGGGCATTTCAAACATGTAACACTGGAACGCAGATTAATAATTTACTAATGACTCTAAACAAATATTGTTCATGGTGGGAAAAAACCCTCCCATTTAAACGGGAACTTGGTCAGAATACCTCAGTACTTTTAAAAAGAAAACTGTAAAATAACCGTCTTAGAATTCAATATTTATTAATGCTGATGGTTCGTTTTTGAAGAATTAATCATTCCCAGCTTCAATGTTCTGCTTCAGCAGAAAGTTCACTTTATTCTGCATGCGGATTCCTGTACTCTCTGCCCAAATAAATTAATACATATGCCAGAGTCTGGGGCTGCGATCAATGAAAAACCACAGTAAATTCCTAAGCAGTAATAGATATTCCACATGGCTTGAAATGGTTGAAGGAGAATTTTTTTTTAAGGTTAAGAATCAAAGTACTGTAATTGAAGATCTTACAAATTAAGCAGCGGTGGCTTCTTTCTCAAGGTATCTGATGTTGACTCCAAGGATCATTTAAAGTGAACCTCCCCTCTTGCAGCCCTTCCTTGCTCTCCCTTTTACAAGTTTCTCACTGAACAGCATATAGTTGGCATTAGGTCCATGGCATTAATTTAAAATGACAATGCACTGTGAAATCTGCTAGACTAAGCGTGTAGAAAAGTAAATACTTGAGAAAGTATCTGAGAAAAAGTAAATGCTTGAAAAAAGTAAATATTCCTAAAGTCTGTGGCCAGGCCTTAGACATTTCAATCTACAGTGGACCCCTGAACAACTCGGGGGTTAGGGGTGCTGACCCCTGCACAGTCGAGAATCCACATATAACTTCTGACTCCCCCAAAACTTAACTGGGAATAGCCTACTGTTGAGTGGAAGCCTTACCTGTAATATAAATGGATTAACATTGGCTACAAAATTATTACAGTACTGCAGCTTGTTCTACATTTAATTTTGTGCAGTTATGATTGAATAAGGCGTCTTCTTTACCTTTCTCTCAAGTGCAAATGGCACAATGTATGGTCTGTAAGTGTCTGTGTGCATAAGTTTTGATAAATTTTAACTTTTTATAATAGATTTGTGTATATTTTACTGAAATGATAAAATAGACTAGTATTTACATATATTTTATGCCTTCATGACATACCTTTTTCTTAATTTTTTCAATATTTGTGGGCTGTGTGGCTAATCTGCAAGTTTTTTCAAATTGTCAAAAATCTCCAAAAAATTTGCCAGTATATGTATTGAAACTATATGTATTTCACGTATAAGTGAAACCATGCAGTTCAAACCTGTGTTGTTCAAGGGTCAAATATACAGTGTAAAGAACTAAATATTGTGATAACACAGTCTTTTGTAGATAAATTCCTAAACGAACTTTGAAAAATCTATCTTTGGGCTTCCCTGGTGGCGCAGTGGTTGAGAGTCCGCCTGCCGATGAAGGGGACACGGGTTCGTGCCCCGGTCCGGGAGGATCCCACGTGCCGCGGAGCGACTAGGCCCGTGAGCCATGGCCGCTGAGTCTGCGCGTCCGGAGCCTGTGATCCGCAACGGGAGAGGCCCACGTACCGCAAAAAAAAAAAATCTATCTTCAATTCAAGTTTAGGGTATTTACAAATTAATACCCCAAATTAATAAATGCGTTCATTTAATATTATAAGTGCATCTGTCCTATCTTTATGGGAATGATGTAGAACAGGGGTCAGCAAACTACAGCCTGTGGGTCAAATGGCCCACTGCTTGTTTTTGTAAATAGTTTTATTAGAACACAGCCACACACATTCATGTATGTATTCTCTATGGCTGATTTCATTGCAATGGCAGAGCTGAGAAGCTGTGACAGAGGCCGTATGGTCCACTAAGATATTTACTAGCTGGCTCTTTACAGAAGTTTGTTGACTGATGTAGAAGGACAAACTGAAGAAAATGCCAAAAGGTATGAGTGCATCCTTGCATAGTCCACCGTTGTGTTCACTATATTGGGGAAGCACTGTGAGGAGACTGAAATATCTGGAGAAGTGGCAAGCCTTTTACATCACAACCACCTTTCTTTTCATACTCCAATCTCCAACTAATAGAAGCACATTCCTGAGCTAAAGGAAGAACACTGATAGGCGTAATTAGAGGTCAGCAACATGTCAGAACGTTTTAGAACCCAGTAATCGCCCCATGTTTTAGGAAGAGATGGAGGAGGTGGTACAATATACACGAATGGCAAGAAAAAGATGGAACAGACTTCCTCTTCGTTGGATCGCAATCGATTTGATTGTCAATGTCAGCACCAAGTTGTTTCTTAATGGGAAACTGTAGAGACACATCATCCCCCTATCCCCTAAACACTGAACTGAAAAGAAATTTGAGTCCCGAATTATCAACACATCATATTTTTCACAATTTGAAATTTAGATTGTCAATAGCACATCCCTAAAAAATTTAAATAATCCTGTCAGAGCTATACCTGGTGGTCATTTTCATCTTGATGAGTTATTTTAATCCAAATGCTTTCCTCTTTACATGTAGCTAGTTCCAGATTTACAACTCTAATTTTACAGCCTGAGTTCACTAGTTGCAGCTCCATTTTATTACTGAAGGATAGGGGTGATGCTCAAAAGAGGTGGAAGGAAACACAAAGGCTAATTTTAAAGTAAGGATAAAACAGGGCTAATTCACATGGAACGAAGCTAAAAGCTCTCTTTCTTAGCCTAGAATCTAAGCCCTTGATAAAAAACTGACTTATGAATACAAAGTAATTTAAAATAAAAAAGTGCCCAACAATTCTGCGGTACTTAAGCTTTTACCTCCTTTACCATTTTGAGCCCTCAAACAACCCTGTGACTGGAAGTAGACATTATTTCCATTTTGCAGATGAGGAACTGTGTTCTCAGACAGGTTAAATCAACTGCCTCAAAGTCACGGGTAAAGAATTCAAAGTCTCCTAATTGCTTCTACTTCTGCTGTGAGACAGTGTGTGATAGGATTACGATGTCCAAGAATGCAGCTAATTTAGTGGAAAGGAATTCTGGGCTTTTCTGTAGCTCTTACAAACACATTTACCTTCTCAAAATCAAAAGTAAACTCAAGGGGTTTCCCTGGTGGCGCAGTGGTTAAGACTCCGCGCTCCCAATACAGGGGGCCCGGGTTCAATCCCTGGTCAGGGAACTAGATCCCACACACACGCCGCAACTAAGAGTTCACATGCCACAACTAAGGAGCCCCCCTGCTGCAACTAAGATCCAGCACAACCAAATAAAAAAATTTGGGGGGGGAAAAAAAAGTAAACTCAATCTTCCCATTATGACTCACAGTTAGACCCGAGTGAGTGATCACATTGATCCAGGACTGCCATTATTTGGTCATCACTGGGGAGGTGATGTTCATCCTCATTAGGATACAGATGGACCTGAACGGCACCAGTAGTCTAGTTACAGGTATTTCTAGTTGTAGTAGTCCCTGTCCTGTAAATCCACAGCAGAACTGTCATTATCCTGTCTAATGATAAAGCCACATAAACTAAACTTCCCCATCACTTACGTTTTACCACAGAATGGAAGAGATTTCAGGAATTGACTTTGTCGGCATTCTACTGAATGCAGCCAATTTGATTGTCAAGAGTAGCTCCGTATTATTTTTTAATCGGGTATTTCCCATTATGTAGACCAACCTAACCATATCTCTCTATCCACCTCAGTTGTACCCTAAAAAGGAGCTAAGCTGGGCAGAGATATGAGTCCCCATTTCTTCCTCCCTTTCCATGATGACTTGGTGGTCTTCTTTATCTGAACTGGCCATACATACTGACCTCAACAACCTAAGTACAAATCTACAAAGAAATGTCACATGTCTTTTAAATTCCGAAATCCTCTTTTCCTATTCCACCTTGCCTTACAAGTTTCTGCTTTAACGATCCAGTTGCATCACTATCTCCTTTCTAATATAGCGCATCCGTGTACCAATTTTCTACACTAAGACTTCCTGCTACCACCTCCACCCCACCACACACATTAGACTGCCCATTGGTGGCGTGTCCTTCTTCCTCTGAGCAATCTGGTCTCCCACTTCCTTCTAGAGGTACTCTCTTCTTGCCTTAATGTCAGCCTCTAGTTTTCTTACTTTTTTTTTTTTTCTTTATTCCTATAATGTTAGTAGCTGAAAGCTGAACCGCAAGAATGAGTTCAGTAAATACCTTTTGAGCTTCCACTGTGTATCTAAGTAAACACTTTGGAACCAGTATATCCTCATAGGAAAGGGTTACTTTTTCTTCCTCCAAAACCCCCTGGATATATGCCTAAGGTAATGGGGAAGAGTATAAAAGGTAAGAGACTTCCTGACTCAAGAGATCAATTCTGTATAGTGGAAAATATAAAATATAAGGACTCTCTTGTCCTCAAAATTTTTGTGAGCTTACGAGCAGTTACTTTTTAGTTACTTGTAATTATCCTCCAATAAGTCCAAAATGTTACCTTATTTTCATAACTCTGTACTAGTTTATGCCCATGGTGAGCATGTAAATTGGCAAAACCTTTCTAGAAGTCAATTATGGAGCTTCTAAAATAAGTGTCATAGGCATGACTCAAAAAGTGTCAAATCCTGCCTCATAGAATCTATTTGACAGGAATACTAGCAGAAGTGTTCAACAAATAATGGAAATTATCCTAATGTCCACCAATACTGGGTATCTCTGAGGAGCAGAGAACAGTAGCAACAAGGGGACAAAGTGGTGGCTGACGGTGACATCCAAGACACAACACAAGAGGTGCTAGGATGGAGAAAGGATGCCCTCAGTCCATCCACATCATAAGTAAACGACAACCATGTAATAACTAGAGTCCGGTGAGATTTTCCCTATACTTTTCGGCCTTTGAAAACCAACGAATCAGAGAAAACTACACGAAATGCAATTGATTGTGTGAATTGCTTATTCTTGCAGCTGCTCCCAGAATGTCTTTCCTATGTGGTTTCCCCATTTACGCCATTCATTCATTTATTCAGTCAACAAACTCAGCTCCTACTCTACACCAGGCGCTGCACTAAGTTCTGGAGAAAAAAGCGGTAAACAAGACAGACCCTCTGCCTCCCTCGGGCCCATAGTGTGGCAGGACCGTAAGACCCAAATGGACGCTGGGGGCAAGGGGACCTCGACACACCCTCACACTGCTCCCTTCTGTTAGTTCCTCTTGCCCATTCTCCTGATGGACAATATCATTTCAAATTAGAATAAGTAATCAATGTCTCGGAGCCAAACCAACATCAATAGAATGCTTTGTTCTTCAAAGTATGACGTTTCAGATGATTTCTGAGATGCAATAGGAAACTGCTACCAACTGTCAACGTTCTCCATTACGGTAACGGCATTTTTTTCCCATTGGTCACAAAGTGGCAAAGCTGCTTCAGGCCCAAAGCAGAATCAGATGGTAGCAATAAAACCGCCACCAACTTCATCCAAATATTCTCCAAAGCCCGTTGCATCTCTGTGAGTTGACTACACAGAAATCACTTCACAGAGGCAGCAGCCCTTCTCACACTGCCAGGTCTTTCGGCCCAGCTGGCAGGGTCAAAAATAGTAGGGCATCTGAGAGAAACTTGCCAACTCTTTGACTATTAGAATTACTGACTTATCAGGTTGGCACAAATATCTCCATCACTTTGCTCCATCCACCCATCCATATCATCTACAGGTGACACTTTCAGAAACCTGGAAGGAAATTACTAAGTGGACAAAGGAAGGTTATTTGCAAAAAAAAAAACAAACAAAAAAAAACAAAACACACACATCCACCAACACTTCCTTGCTGTGAATATTGCTGCTGAGGAAGTCTTAACACATTTATTAGTATAAAGACTTAACCATTTTTCATATCTAAGAAAAATGTAATACAGCCAAAGAGAATATTCACACCCAAACGGGTCAAAATATGAAAGGAAAAAAACAAAGGCATTCACGTGGGACACAAGCCTACCCAGAATAATCTTTATTCATTCCTTGCATGGCTCATGGCTTTATACTTTTGTTATTAAACAAAGTACAAATTTGATATTAAAATTAAAAAAGAAAGAAGAAGATGGGGCACAACTTGGTGGTTGTTTGTACTCTTCTCAATACGTACTAAGGGAGAAGACTGTCAAAGAGGCTGTTGAAATTATGGATACTTGAAACCATTTTCAGACACCTCACTGGCCAGCACAGGCTGCTGTTTGAGCTGAGATCTGCCCAAAACCACCAGAATACAAGATTCTAGGGATTGTGAGAGAAGCAAGCGATGATTCCGTGGCCACATCAGGAGAGCATGTTTTTTGCATCAACAGATCCGCATTGCATATGAATAATTAAAAACCCACTTGGTTCTGCAAGTGGGCTGCTTTTCTACTGCAGTCCCATGCACATGCCACATGATGATAAGGGCTGGAAAAGTAGACGACACCTGGCCAGGATTGCTTCCAAATCTCTTTGAAGTCCAGCACCTGTTTTTCCTGGCTACTTAGAGGCTAGGATGGACTTGCACTTAAAACTGTATTACACTCCATGCCCCAGGGAACAACCACTGCTCAACAACCTGAGTATTTATTTACTCATAAACTTTGGCAGGTACAATGGGGGAAAAAAATCAATAAATTTGAATGACTCCCCTTGAGAATGGTGGGAGAAAACTTTCATCATTTGAAACTGGGCGTGTCCTTAATTTATGTGGAGGAATATTACAAGGGCCATTCAGAATATATGCAGTGCTGTCTGCTTGCATGCTTCCAATGTCTTCTCAGGTGATAATCTCCTAGTTCTGTGGTGTGTAAATCTCTCTGCGGACACAAAAGGATCAGTCTTGCAGTGACTCCTATTTACTACTCCTCTTCCCAACTACACCTAGCAAATACCAAAAGCAAAAGAAAATCTTGAAGCTTTTCCTGGATTTAAAAAAAACAAAAAAAACCCAATGTTTACTTAGGTCCTTTTTTAAAAAATTTCTTTATTTTTGGCTGTGTTGGGTCTTCATTGCTGCACACAGGCTTTCTCTAGTTGTGGCGAGCGGAGGCTACTCTCCGTTACGGTGCACGGGCTTCTCATTGCAGTGGCTTCTCTTGTTGCGGAGCACGGACTCTAGGCACGCGGGCTTCAGTAGTTGTGGCTCACAGGCTTCTGTAGTTGTGGCACACGGGCTCAGTAGTTGCGGCACATGGGCTTAGTTGCTCCGCGGCATGTGGGATCTTCCCAGACCAGGGATCAAACCCATGTCTCCCACACTGGCAGGCACCAGGGAAGTCCCTACTTATGTCCTTTTAAATCTAGATGTAGGAATGTCACAAGCGCCTTTTATTATTAAAATATGTGTCTTTACTAGGACGTGAATTTTGGACACAAGTTTGGACCCTCTGGAAAATTCTCTGGTACCTCCAGTAATTAATATAGCATATTCCTAAGAACACTATTGTTTTAAAGCAAATCCATGCTTATAAAATCCTTACAATTATTAAATTTTTTACAGCTTATGATATACTTCCAGACACTTTGATTTGATTGTTATAACTCTAGGAAATGATTATTATGAATATTATGAACATTTCCACTTTACAGATGTGAAAACTGAGGAAATTCCTCTAAAATTACAAGAGCCAGGCTCCATACTACAAATTTCCACTGAATAGTTTTGAAGTGTAACCAAATCGAGTTTACTAGAGATATGAAAATAAAACAAAGGCAAGCAGTTATGATGAAACCAACTTCATTTGGCAAAGGGTTGTGTCACCCATACTACAAATGGTGAGCTTGGTTTTTCTAAACATGAACATCCATCAGATACAATTTTTATAATATGAAGCACATGGTTTTATTCTGCTCTACTATTTCACATTTGGCAGAAAACGGAGCTTTAGCCTGCAGTACCAGACTTAAAAGAACATCAAACTACCATCATCTAAAATATCTTGCTCATAAAATTCTCCGAGAACAAGGTAAAACCTAAGCTTAGAAACATCCTCACTTAAGTAATGAGGCAAATAAATCACTTACGACACACTCCTTCCATTTCCCCATCCGTGATGTGGGTAATGTGGTTAGATTACGCTAGTTTTTTCCCTCCTACTCAACAGAGAACTGTCACCCAAGAGTGTAAATTAATCAAACAAAATCCTTCTGAAGGAAGTACAGCTTTGTGGTACTTGCAGATTCAGCTACTAGGTGTAGCGAAAGCGGCCTCATAGCAACAACTGCATTGTGAGACAAAGCAAATGGAATGAAGTTTGAAAAAAAAAATTAATAGATGATTTAGGAGTTTGGTAGCCTCTTCTATTTACATCCGAATTTCTGTTTTCACTAACAGGGATATTTAACAGCAGCCACGTAAACTAGGTCAGTGTGGAAACTTTCCTTTTTCTTCAAAGAGGAGTTGAAACGTACTCGGCACACAGTACATTCCTGACTCCCAGATCTGGGCCAAGCAAACTTTTCCAACCTGTCCATCAGCGAGAGGACTGTATTATCAATCCATGAAGGCACACTGTCTGCTGAATTATGAAGTGGGAACTGGGAAACAGAAAATTGTTTCCTCTGTGTTTTCACAACCCCTCCCCCTGAGCTCATTCCATAAAACACTGAGTCAACTCTGCTCCCCAAGTTGTGCTCAGCTCCCACCTGGCCTGCTGACCAGGGAAAGACAGTAGGGGAGTTTCAACCCCCTCTAACCTGTAATCACTCCCCACTGGTAGGAGGGGCAAGGTCCTCCCCAAAACCCTGTGGCTACAAATTTAGGATGCCAGGGGAAAAACCATGCAAGAGGACCAAAGCCAGGAGTGAAGCTATGAAAATCTCATCAACATTTTTTTTCCAGTTATCCTATTATTCAGCACTGTTCAGTTCTCCTTTATGCTGTCTCTCTGTTGAAACTGTCACTATGTTCATCTGTTCTCCTCTGTGGGGTGATCATCTTTTATGATCGGTACCTTGAACTCTTTTTTTTTTTTTTTTTTTGCGGTACGCGGGCCTCCCACTGCTGTGGCCTCTCCCGTTGCGGAGCGCAGGCTCAGAGGCCATGGCTCACGGGCACAGCTGCTCCGTGGCATGTGGGATCCTCCCAGACTGGGGCACGAACCTGTGTCCCCTGCATCAGCAGGCAGACTCCCAACCACTGCGCCACTAGGGAAGCCGCCTTGAACTCCTAATTGGGTAGATAGATTGCTTATCTCCACTTCTGTACAGTTCCTTTTCTGAGGTGTCGTCTTGTCTCCTTGTCTGAAACATATTGCTATCTCATTTTGCCCAGTTCTCGGTATTATTTCTCTGTGGTAGGTCAGTCACCTGTGTTTCCTCACCTTGGAGAAGTGGCCTTATGTAGGAGACCTCCTCTGGGGCCCAGCAGCACACTCTCCTCTGGTCACCAGAGCCATATGCACTTGCAGTGCTCCCTACTTGGACTGTGTGGGTCCTTCTGTTGTAGCAGAGCAACTACTGTGGGTGCACTGTTGGCAGGGCTGGCCCCTGGCCAGCTGGCTGCAAGGCCCTGGGATATGATTGGCCGGCGGGGGGCGGGGGGGGGGGGGGCGGCGGTCCTCAGGGCAACAACCACATTTTAAAATAGACACTTAAATAATAAAGACAGCACCCTATTTTTAAAATGCCAATGACATTATATACATCTTGAAGTAGCAATAATGAGTATTACACTCAACTTCCATTTTATCGCTCCTTGCTAGACTGAAATCTTTCAAGGTCTTCCTCTCCAGTGGGCCTAATGACTGGTTGTGAATTAACTGTGCTCCAAAGTAGATTTTATGTGTAATAAGAGACATTTGTTCCCCTGTGACTGTCTCTAACCAAATGTTCAATTGACTTTCTGGTTCCCAAGTGGAGCCAGAGACAGAAAGTAACTTGGTTACTTGCGGTGGAAAATCTTTGACAAGACCCATTCTGTGCTGGGGATATTTCTCAAGTTGTCCAGCCTTCCTTTGACCTCCAGGCCAACGCCTCTCCCAGCAGACACTGAAGGGTGGGTCTAGGGACTTTAGGCTCCCTTCCCAGGCGTTCCTTATTTTGATTCATCTATTTTTCTCTTCGGCTCTCCAGGCAATTTCCTGGTCAACGTCCAGAGGTTTTTCTCCCCCCTAAATATGTTCACCTGGACAACGCTGCAATTTGAATGTAGAGCAACCAAAATCAAAATATGCATAATGGAATTCAGTGTATGGAACTTACATTAGTTGAGTGGGAATAAATGTTTGGACTTGCAAAGTATCTTTCTTCAAAGGAAAAAGAGGTCATTGCTGTATTCTTCGGAATGAGGAGAGCTCCAAACTCAGCGCCAAGGATACACAGAGGTGAGCACAAAAGCCTGAGGTGCAAGGCGGAAGTACAGGGGTAGATGGACAGGGCAAAGCTGAAAGGTGAAAAAGGAGGCTTTCCCTGCCTTCACACCTCACTCATCAAAGGCTTTCTCTATTAAGAATTTAAAAAAATCTAGCCTAACACTAAAATTAAGGAAAGCAAATCTTTCACATGAAACCTGTTTCAGTGAGGTGTTCCCTGAAATGCTATGTTCTTATTACATTTTCTCTAGATAGTTTAATTTCTGTGGACCTTTGGAGGGAAGAGGAAAATTGCCAAGATGCGAAAAGGTCAGGCTTGGGGTGGGTCTCTATGACCTCAACTCAATGCCTTTTTACTGTGTTGCATCAAATGACAGAGTGAATATCATATTTACAATCATCTTTGCAAATAACTGTCCTTTTCCTACTTCTTCTTCTAATTTACTTGGATATTTTAAATTAAAACTAACTTTATGATGTTTAATTTTTATTTGGGGATAAAAATCAAGGTGGTATTTCAGAAAAGTCTTAAAAGAACATATTTAGATTCACTAAATACAAGCAGCCCTGAGAGTAGCCAGTTAATAGGCAAGAAGAATCAATGGACACTAAAGGACCAAGAACACAAACTAGAATGTCACTTTTATCAATTCATTTATTTTCACATTGAAGAGCTATGACCATAGCTTACAAAATAATTTGAAGCAATTTATTTGGGGGGAAAAAAGAAATTTCTAAAATGCCTAACTTTTTGTGAAGAAAAGAAGGAAAATCAAGAAAACAGAGGCCTGACTGTACTACCAAGGCAATCTACAGATTCAATGCAATCCCTATCAAAATACTACTGGCATTTTTCACAGAGCTAGAACAAATAATCTTAAACTTTGTATGGAAACCCAAAAGATTCTGAATAGCCAAAGTAATCTTGAGAAAGAAGAGCAGAGTTGGAGGTATCATGCTCCCTGACTTCAGACTATATTACAAAGCTACAGTAATCAAGAGAGTACAGTACTGGCACAAAAACAGAAACATAGATCAATGGAACAGGATAGAAAGCCCAGAGATAAACCCACACACATATGGTCACCTTATCTTTGATGAAGGAGGCAAGAATATACAATGGAGAAAAGACAGCCTCTTCAATAAGTGGTGCTGGGAAAACTGGACAGCGACATGTAAGAGTATAAAATTAGAACATTTTCTCACACCATATACAAACATAAACTCAAAATTGATTAAAGGCTTAAATCTAAGAACAGAAAATATAAAACTCCTAGAAAAAATTACAGGCAGAACACTCTTTGACATAAATCATAGAAATTTTTTTTGGATCTGTCTCCTAAGGCAAAGGAAACAAAAGCAAAAATAAACAAATGGACTTGAGGACATGGGAAAGGGGAAGGGTAAGCTGGGACGAAGTGAGAGAGTAAGTAGCATGGACATATATACACTACCAAATGTAAAATAGACAGCTAGTGGGAAGCAGCTGCATAGCACAGGGAGATCAGCTTGGTGCTCTGTGTCCAACTAGAGGGGTGGGATAGGGAGGGTGGGAGGGAGACACAAGAGGGAGGAGATATGGGGATATATGTATATGTATAGCTGAGTCACTTTGTTATACAGCAGAAACTAACACACCATTTTAAAGCAATTATACTCCAATAAAGATGTTAAAAAAAAGACTAAAAAAATAAACAAATGGGACCTAATTAAACTTAAAAGCTTTTGCACAGCAAAAAAAAAAACTGTCAACAAAATGCAAAGACATCCTACTGAATAGGAGGAAAAAATATTGGGTTGGCCAAGAAGTTCTTTCGGGTTTTTCCGTAACATCTTACAGAAAAACCCAAAAGGACTTCTTGGCCAACCCAATATTTGCAAATGATATGACCAATAAGCAGTTAATATCCAAAATATAAACAGCTCATACAACTCAATACCGAAAGAGCAAGCAACCCGATTAAAAAATGGGAAGACATGAATAGACATTTTTCCAAAGAAGATATATAGATGTCCAACAGGCACATGAAAAGATGCTCAACATTGCTAATTATCAGAGAAATGCAAATTAAAATCACAATGAGCTATCACCACACACCTGTCAGAATGGCTATCACCAAAAAGACCACAAGTAACAAATGTTAGAGAGGATGTGGAGAAAAAGGAACCTTAGTACACTGTTGGTGGGAATGTAAATTGGTGCAGCCACTATGGAAAACAGTACAGAGGGTCCTCAAAAAATCAAAAATAGTATGGAGGGTCCTCAAAAAAACAGAACTACCACATGATCCAGTAATTCTACTCCTGGGTATTTATCCCAAGAAAATGAACACATTAATTCAAAAAGATATATGCACCCCGATGTTCAGACAGCATTATTTACAATAGCTAAGATATGGAAGCAACCTAAGTGTCCATCAACAAATAAATAGGGACTTCCCTGGTGGTTCAGTGGTTAAGAATCCACCTGCCAATGCAGGGGACACGGGTTCGAGCCCTGGTCCGGGAAGATCCCACATGCCACAGAGCAACTAAGCCCGTGTGCCACAACTACTGAGCCTGCACTCTAGAGCCCACGCACCACAACTACTGAGCCCACATGCCACAACTACTGAAGCCTGTGCACCTGGAGCCCGTGCTCCACAACAAGAGAAGACACTGCAATGAGAAGCCTGGCGCACTGCAACAAAGAGTAGCCCCCACTCGCCGCAACTAGAGAAAGCCTGTGCGCAGCAACGAAGACCCAACGCAGCCAAAAATAAACAAATAAAATAAATTTAGAAAAAAAAAAGACAAAGAAGATGTGGTATATACATGGAATACTGCTCAGCCGTAAAAAAAAAAAAAAGAATAAAATTTGTTCATTTGCAACAACATAGATGGACCTGGAGGGTATCATCCTTAGTCAGATAAATCAGAGAAAGACAAATACTGTACGTTATCACTTATACGTAGAATCTAAAAAATAAAAGAAATGAATGAATATAACAAAACAGACTCACAGACACAGAGAACAAACTAGTGGTTACCAGTGGAGAGAGGGAAGGGGGAGGGGCAAGTTTGGGGTAGGGGTCCAAGAGATACAAATTAACTATGTATAAAATAAGCAAGCTACCAGGATACATTGTACAGACAGGGAATATAGTCAATATTTTATAGTAACTTCAAATGGAGTATGATCTATAAAAATTTTGAATCACTATTTTGTACACCTGAAACTAATATTATATTGTAAATCAACTATACCTCAATTAATTTTTTTTAATTCAAAAATTAAAAATAAAATTTTTTTTAAAAGGCTTAATTAATCAAGTGGACAGAAGAGTCACTTCTCCCCCACGGAGAGGGGAGTTTAGAAGCCACAGTGTATTATTAAATGTGTTTTAGCCTATTGGAAGCGCTTGTCCCTAAAGCAGTCAGGGAGCGGTGCACGGAATCATTGATCAAAAGTGCAGTATTAAAAAAAAAAAAAAAAAAAAAAAGTGCAGTATTTATTTGGACTTGAAAAACAACATAAGCAAAGCATAGAACTTTGCAAAAGAAAAGTAACATAAAAAAGCAAAAGTAAACAGAACCAGATTTGACCCTCAGCACACACTATGTAGTCTCCCTGGGCCCCAGCTTTCTCTTCTGAACAACTGAAACAATAGAATCTCCTTCAGATGACAGATGTGAGGGTTTGCTTTTTTTTAATTTTACAGGACTATAGTTGATTAACAATGTTGTGTTAGTTTCAGGCGTACAGCAAAGTGATTCAATTATACATATATTCATTCTTTTTCAGATTCTTTTCTCACATAAAATGTGAAGTTAAAGAAGATAATCCACACAGAACCCCTGGTGGGCACAGGCACTCCCTCACCTACTGCTAATTCCCACCCTTCCTGAGAGGGGCACAATTCTGACTTCGCAGAGTCAAGAACAACCTTTCTTACAGGTGCACCAAACTGTGCCCTTAAATACATAAAGCATCAGGCCACTTTTACCTGTTTTCTCACCTAAAAGATGGTAGGCCTCATCTAGATGTCTCCAAAGTCTCTTCCACCTCAAAAATTCTAAAGTGGATGGCATTTATATTCATGAGCAAAATGTCTCTAGTTTTCTTTAGTGCCATCCTTGTCCAGCGTTTTTAATTGAGATGTATTAACCCCACAGAAGAAAATTCAGAATCGTTTTCTCTGCTCTGAAACTTTCTTGGAAAAACTGTGTATCCCTTAAAAGTGTTACAGAACTCACCAGTAAAACCATCTTGACATCTAAATTCACTTCAGTATAGACCCACAGTATAGAAATATACCCAAGGATAGAACCAAAGATCCTAAATAAAATATAAGTTCCAGCAATTCCTAGCCATTTCTATTTTAGGAAGTCTCTGTTATTTTCTCCTCCCGTTAATTTTCCCAGTAATAACAAACAGGTTGTCTGTTTCATGGACCAAATTTTATTTTTAATACATACATAGTTTTTGTAATGATTCCCTAACCTTTCCTTTTCTATTTTTAAATTCCTGAAATATATCCCAGCATTTAATCAATGATGTTTAAAATATATTTTCTATCCCTTACAATATTATAATATTATATTATATTAGCTTCAGGTGCACAACATAGCGATTCAGTATTTTTATAGATTATATTCTCCTAATCTTTTCTTTAAAAAGAAAATCAACGTTCAAAAAAATCTCACATCTACTTATTTCATGGCAGCAGAATATAACGTAAAAATACGAAGATTAAAAAAGTAATATTTTAGGTACACAGAATACTTATTCCATGTACATGAAACTCTTGATTCCACCAGTTGTTAGAATGCAATTGTTTAAGCATAAATCTTTAGCTTTTATTCTTAATATCAGAAAACAGGATTGTCGTTAACTACTTTTTATATCCCCTGCGATACAAGATATCAAGGAAAAACAGGGAACGGCAAAGAGAGAGGTACCAGGAATGGGACATTATTAATTATTAATAACGGGACGCTATTTTCCCATGCCCTAACTTGGGGAATGGAGGGGTATTTAGCCTGTGGATGCTAAGAACAGATAGCGCCATTCACCAAGTACCAAAATCCCAAGGCTTTCTATGTGTTATTCATGGTTCAGACAAATATCTGGATTAAACACTGATCTTACAGCTTCCTCTGCTCTCATATAAAACTTCCTTTAAGGCCAAGACAACAATCTTGGGTTAGAAGGACCAGGTTTTTTCCAACAATGGCACTGTTTATTTTCTGGAAGTCTCTCAAATGTAGCTAAAACACATGGAGTTAGTACCTCCTAACACATCTGAGTATCACTTTATAGTCTGCAAAACATTTTTATATAGTTAGTTCTTAGAATTATTTGATTCCTGGAGTCACTCTTTTTTCCTACTGAGATTCTTAGCAAAAGCCTGGCTCCCACCTCTGAATCCCTCATTCTGCTAAGCAGAGTTACAACACTTCTCTCCTCTTTTCACTTTTAACTGTGCCTTCTAGACCTTTAAGAAGAGAAGGTGCATCACTGAACATCTGGCCACTCTCAGGGATCTATTGAGAAGTACACTGCAGGGTGTGTCCTGCTACCAATACATCTGGTCCAGCTTCTTCTGCCCCTTCTGCACCCGTGGGCCACACATCTGCCATGAGTCTTCAGAATGATAACCTCAGGGTCCAAGTCACTCTATTCATGAAGAAACGAAACTAGGAAAAGAGTATACTAGGACATTGGTGGGCGGTATTTTCACTTTTTTTTAACCAAGAAAATGTACATTTATTAAAAAATGGAATAAACCAAATGCCACAATCCCTACATACTCAAGTAAATGAGATTCTTATTTTAATTCTGTGGGTTGTGACATGATAGCCATTAAATTATAAGAAAAAATATGAAAAAAATGATTAATATTTTCAAAAAACAAGGTTATAGAAAAGATACCATTCAAATTAGGAGCAAAAGTTACAAAATACCAGTAATATGCTTAATAAAAAATGTGAAAGAACCATGTATGAAAAAACGCAGGATTTATTGAAGGTCCTAAAAGAAGAACTGATGGAGATGGTCACTATGTAGATAAAAAGACATGGCTGTGGGCTTCCCTGGTGGCGCAGTGGTTGAGAGTCCGCCTGCCGATGCAGGGGACACGGGTTCGTGCCCCGGTCCAGGAAGATCCCACATGCCGCGGAGCGGCTGGGCCCGTGAGCCATGGCCGCTGAGCCTGTGCGTCCAGAGCCTGTGCTCCGCAACTGGAGAGGCCACAACAGTGAGAGGCCCGCGTACCGCAAAAAAAAAAAAAAGACATAGCTGTAAAAATGTTCACCTTCCCAAATTGCTCCATAGAGCCTATAAAACTGCTATCTAAGTTCTAAAGAGATTCTCTTTTGGAAATGTGACGTGTTGATCCTAAATTTTATCTGAAAGAGTAACTGAAGATGAATTGCCAAGAACTCATTTAAGAAGGAATATAATTAGGGAAGTCTTGCCCAAACAAATATAAAAACATACTCTAAAACTAGAGTAATTACACAGTCTAGTATTGGTAACTGGTTCAAGAATAGAGAAAAGCATCAAAGGAACAGAAGATGCCAGAAACAAAACACGCATGTGAATTTAACATAGGATAGAGGTGGCACTGTGGAACAAAGCGTGAAGATCGCATTACATAACAAATTTTTAGAACCATTAAATACCCATTTGGAAAAAGTTAGACTGGTGTCATCCCTCACACCAGAGAAATAAATTTCAGATGATAAAAGGAGCTCAACTTTGAAAATATAGAAACATTCTAGAGAAAATATGCACATGATTATATAATTTGGGGGTAAGAAAGACAATCTAGTAAAGAACTCCCCCCTCCCCACAAAAAAGACCCAGTGCTTATGATACCAGACCCCCAGCATTTTTCACAGAGCTGTAGATCAGCCACTGGGAAAGCGTGATCACCTGGAACCCCTGTGAAAACTAGATTCCTAACCCTCATCCCAAACCTGCTGAATCATCTCCCCAGGTGGATGTGATACCCACCCCCCACCACCATGTGTCTGAGACCTCTGGTCTAGGGTACAACACCAAAGCAGGGAGGGGGCAGGAGGACTCAGGTTACAAGGCATTCACCAGGCTACCACAGCCTCGCCATCCCTGAAGGCCCCCAGGTGCTGTGCACACAGCCATTCCTCTTTTGTAAAGTCCCCTGGGGGCTAGTTTTTTTGTTTTTTGTTTTTTTTTTTTTTTACAGAAGTCAGCTGTATTAAACAAATACATCCCTCCCCCTTTCCCCACCAAAAAAAAAAAAACAAAAACAAAAACCCAAATCTCGTAAGTTCAGTCGTTTGCTGCAGCATGGCAAAAATACATCCTGGTCAGTTTGCTTTAGATGTTGCACCAAATTATGGCATAATCATCAATTCTTAAGTATCCACTCAGTGGCTCTCAACACTGGCTGCTTTTAGAGTCACCCAGGAAGCCTTGAAAAGTAATACAGTGTGTTTGAGACCCACCTCCAGGAACCCCGATTTCAACTGGTCTAGGATTGACATGTTTTAAAAAGCTCCACAGGTGCTTCTAAACTAGACTGAGATCACTGGCCCAGAAACAACCCCTGCTCTCTGGAGTTCCACACCTTAATGAGACACAGAATCCTGACTGTTCTAACACTAGGTAAAACACGCTGCATGAGATAAGAGCATTGAGACACGGTGCCATGGACTTACGGCAGAGGGATGAGTCTGTCTGGGAAGGCTTGTTTAAGGGGATGGGATTTTGTTGAGACTAGACCTGGAAAGTTACCTAAGACCTGGGCATGGAGAGGGGGCACCCAGGCAGAGGAGGAAAAAAAGGATCATTAGAAGCTTTATTTTGGTTAGTAACTAATTACTTCATTTTCCCCCCATAACTTCTCATATGAACATCTAAATACATATACTATATATATATACATTTATGTACACATACACACATGTATATACATCTATATGCCTCCCTTATTTCTTGCAATTATTGATATAATCTTCCAACTAAGAAGATTCTGTCATGTGTACGAAATGGATATAATCGTATGTTCACCATGCTTCTAGACAAGGCTGTGCTTCCTCCATCTAGCCCAGGGATAAGGCAGAAAAGGATGTCTTTCCCCCACCCCAGTAATGCAACAATCCGCCATGTACAAAAGGGTAAACTGAACTCACTCTATTCAGGAAATTCAAATGCAGTAAGCCTACTTGAAATTACCCAGCCAATTACAGAGGAGGGTGATGACATTTTGCCAAGAATTTTTCAAACAGGCAAGCTGCCCTGTCCAAATTCAACAAATACGTTATTAATTCACTTCATTCTGTGATCTCTCTTCTCTACCATTCGTCCCTCCCCAAACCAGTAGATGTGAAAGTTTGAAGTTGGGCAGAACAAGTAGAGATGTGTCTCTTTTCCTGAAACATTTCTAACCTTACTTAACTGATTCCAATTTGGATGTATTTCCTTAAAGGCAACGTGTAACTCAAAGACAATTTGTTAAGAGACTGGAGATAAATGGTATGGTTTCCCTAAATTTTAGTGAGCCAAGACTTGAACAAGTTTGTTAGAAAAATATTAATGTACTAACTGTATTGGGGACAGTTGTCTCCAACTTTGGCGGGAGACAGGACAGTCAGGAGGAGGGGTATCTAATATAGACCTTCAGCCTTGATAGGGTTGTGATACTTTACGTACTCTCAGTGACTGGACTTAAAGCATATTATAATGTTGTTGGTGGTTTTTTGTTTTTTTATTGAAGTATAGTTCATTTACAATATTGTGTTAGTTTCAGGTGTTACATATATACGTGTGTATCTACATTTTCCAATCCATTATTGTTTATTACAAGATATTGAATATAGTTCCCTGCACTATACAGAACATCCTTGTTTATTTTATATATGGTAGTGTGCATCTGTTAATCCCATACTCCCAGTTTATCCCCCTGCAATGTTCTTATTAATACTCAATGTATCACCACTAGAAAAGAAGAATGAAAACTATTCTTACTTCCTTTTTTAAAAAATTAAATTGAAGTACAAAAAGTTAAATAATTTGTTCTACTCAGGGCCAGGAAACAACGAGGGGGGAAGAAAAACCTCTTTCCTGATCGCCAGGCACGCTCCTGCCTCCCTCTCAGGGTGGAACAAATCCACTGCGGCTGCCGGAGGTGTCTCCTGGGTCACCTTCACACCCTCGCTGGAGGACACACTGAGACAAGGTGGCATTAAGTAGAAGCACACTTGCAGAAGAATGGAAACTGGAGTTCTAAGAACTGCGCAGAAGGAAAAGAAGGGAGATAAAATTCAAAAGGACAAAGTTTATAGCATCCGGAACTAGGTGAGATACAGTCCCTGCCCCCAGGGACTACAGGCATTCTGGGTGGGGGGAGGGAATGCCTGGTCCACAAGCAACAATAATACTCAACACAAGTGCTGTGGAAAAGCTGTGAATGACCAGGGAATGAGGAGGGCAGACAGGAACATGGAGAGGCCAAAGGGAAAGATGGTAAATTCTGAGGAGTATAAAGCAATAGACATCATTTCTGATCTCCAGGGGCTTATAGTCTCTCTGGGCGGTATGACTCATACACACAGATAGCAATGCAAGATTACATATAATTAAGCACCAAATAAATAACTCCAAGACATGGGCTAGGTTGTGAAGAAGGAATGATCTTAGTGAGCTAAATCAAAGGTTTTCCAGGAAATGAGACTTTATTTGGGCCTCAAAGGATTTTGATAAATGACAAGAAAGGGAAGTCCATTCATGGCAGATGGCCTGACCAAGGAGTGTATTCTAGCCAGGCTATAAAATATGGACATGAGAATCAGCTCATCATTCATTCAATCAATCTTTACGAGCACCTATAGTATGCAGGCACTCTGCTAGGAGCTAATAGTGCAGACTAGGCATTCTGGCTGCCCTTATCGACTTGACATATTCCAGAAGGACTACTTGAAAATACGAGTTGGCCAGAGGCAGCCTGGAATAGATTTGGGACAGCACTGCATGTTGGGCTAAAGCCTATTCTCAGTAAGAGCTGAGAATTTTTGAGTAAGAGCGACAGGTGCAAAGCTCTGTTTACCAGGAGGGTGATTCTGGCAATGTTGTTTATGTGAATTACGGGGGAACAGTTGAAGACCGCTTAAGAAACTCTTGTGACGGTCCCAGAGTAAGACAATGCAGATTCAAACTAGGGCGACAGCTGTGAAAAGGCAGGCAGAGCAGGGTGAAGACGTACTTGGCGGGGCTTGGGAACCAACAGGAATCTGGGAGGCAGAAGGACAACAGACAAGGACCCTGATGCCTCCAGCCTAGACGTCTGGGGGAATTCTGAAAGTAAAACCAGTTAGGAGGCAAAGGTTAGGCGTTACTTTCTCCAGCCCCAGGACTGGAATGTTCTGGAGGCTGGGCTCTCTTCAACACGTTTCTCTTTTCATGCTATTGATACTCCCCAGTCTGGATCTCTTTCTTTCTTCCCCAGCCTGATAAAATCTGCTCTCAAGCAGCTTTATTTATTTTTTTTGAATTTTATTTCATTTATTTTTTTATACAGCAGGTTCTTATTAGCCATCAATTTTATGCACATCAGTGTAGCCTTAGAAGACTGGGTAGTCTAGTTCACAGTGACTTGTCATCCACAGACAAATGCAGTAGGTCAGAGGGATCAGTAAGGGTAGAAACCTCAGCATCAACAGCAGCTCCGGAGGAGACCGTTCTGGGTGGAGAGTTTTCCAGGCATGCAGTAGACAACCACCATCCCCATGCATCTACTTCAGGACAGCTGACTCTGGAACTGTCTAGGAGAAACCTTTCCCTCAATCCCACCCCTGAGCATTGCCCTGTCATTTTTGCTTCAGCAGGATAATGAGAGATGATTGACTACATTCCTGAAAGCTCAGGGCGTTTAACTGCATCCCTGTCCTTGGAAAATGATATCCTGGAGGAAAACCATCAGAATTTCCCGGGGGGCGTGTTTAGAGTCATGTTACCTTGCTTGGGCTACAGTGTTCCCGTGCATTAGTCCTTTGCAATCACCTAGAAATCTTGCTAAAATACAGATGCAGAATCAGTAGGTTGGGAGGCGGAGGGTGCTGAAGTTCTGCAGGCCTAATAATATCCCAGGTGATGCCCATGCTGCCAGCTCATGGACTCACAACTTGAGTATGTGTCTAGGAATAGACGGCTCCTCTCCAAAGCAGATCTCAGATTCAGGTGATCTTGAATTTAAATCCCTCCTCTGACACTTTTCAGATGGATGACCTTTAGCAGGTTACCTCACTCATGTATTGTTTCCCCTTCTGTAAACCAAGAAAAATAATACCTACCCCAAAAGAGATACAAATGCTGGACGACCAGAAGGGGTCCTCAACAATTGTTAATCCCAATAGCAGATTCCCTTCTCTTCAATGGTGGGGAAAACTGTTAAATTCACAGAAGCATACCTACCCGCCCCCAAATGCTAAGGTCTCCAGAGGGAATTACTGAGAGTGCAAAGCACAAAACACCCTCAGAAACTCGAGAAGCCTCTTCATTGCCACGTGTGGGATCTTTTGTTGTGGCATGTGAACTCTTAGTTATGGCATGTGGGATCTAGTTCCCTGACCAGGGATCGAACCCGGGTCCCCTGCATTGGGAGCACAGAGTCTTAGCCACTGGACCATCAAGGAAGTCCCTAGAAAATTCTTTATCATCACATAATCCTGCATAACTACAAACACGTCTCCAAATAGCATTATTTTGTATTTGTCCGAGTGGTTTATAACATTAAGATCTATTACACGATTTCCCAGCTCTGAAATTCCCAAACTCCAGTTTGCAGGGAAAGAAAGCATTTCTTTTCTATGGACGCCAGTACACCTAGATTTAACCAACACCAGTGTATTTAAGCTTCTTCAACCTTCAAATTTCCCTTTTCCAAAAGTCAGATTCCACCCAGCATTGACGATTACTCCCCTAATGGATTATAAAGCTGTTTGATCCAAAATGTCATTTACACCGAACTTAGAAAAATGCATTTACTACATGAACCAGTATAGTTTTACACTTGGAATTCTTTTTTCATAGGTGAAGAGGCAAACCTTCTCTACATTTCTACATTTTGGAAAGCAAACCACAGCTCTGTAAATGCATAGTTTTGTCAAGCTAAATATCAACATTCCCTTGCATGCATTAATCTTTTAACCCCAAAACTAAAGTATGCGAGCCAAGGGAACATAATTACATAAATACCAGGCTCCGAAATTATCTACAGTTTGTTGTACATATATAGCGTATAATTTTTTTTTTTTAATCCTCTCCCTTTTTCTCACTTTCTCCACCCCACACCCAGAGAAACTCCTATTTAGAGAAAGCCACACCTATCGCTAGGGACTGACCAACCTTTTAAAAAAACATTAAGAGCAAACATTGAGCCATTCTAACCCCAAGGAAATGCCAAGGCCCTGGAACGTAGGCATTCTAACTCCTGATGCAAATGAGGCTACTGGAATTTGTGAGGAGCAAAATAAACAAAACAATTAAGCCATTAGCATGTCTCCTTGGAGACAATCTGGCCTTTGGAGGAAAGCAAAACCAGATCCCACTAAGGCAGGTGAGTGGTGAGTTTGATTATCGAAAAACGAAGGCAGTATATACTGCTCTTTCAACCAGGACAGATGAAAACTTTGTCAGGAAATTTTACATTCTGAAGGTCCACACAGCTGAACAGGAAAAACCTTCTCACCCTATCTGCTGATCTAGTAGTGATTTTTTACATCACCAAAACCTGCCCAACCTCTCCCCTGCCACAGTGAAGAGAAGTCCTAAACAGAGGTCACAGGTCACACCCCATTTGCGATGGTTCCATTTGGAGTTGGGAACCTTTCCTCAGAAAGGACCCTGGTGCATCTTGTTCCCATTTCTGCCTGCAAAGAGCTGCACCAGCCCTTGAGGAGACAAGTTGGGACTGGCTGTGTGGCCTTAGGCAATCACCTAGCCTCTTCTGATCTCAGTGGAAGGAAGGCTGGAATAAAGGGAGAGAGAGTCAGGTATAGAAGCCCTCCCAGCCCACCCAGCTTCCGGCTCAGTCTGGCTTCTGCAGGAGCCGAGCCCAACTAGTTAACAAAAGGAAGCCCTACTGGTTTTATCTGAGGGGGGCTATTTTTATCTTTGAAAACGTTTCCAGTTTATAATTAATCAATCATCTACTTTAAATCACCAGTTCTCATCAATTCATTGGCGGCTGCGTTGCTACAACCATTCGGCCCTCTGTACAATTTCCGTCTAGTGGGAAGTTTGGTTCAATTCAACAAATTTGCTGATTCTACCACGTGCCAGACATCATGTCAGGTGATGGAAATACAAAAAATGAGCATGACGTAGTGGCCCCTTAAGGAGTTTACGGCCCAGCAGGACAGAACAATAAACATATTTATTGAAATAATATCACTCTAAAACATCCCGTTGGTATGAGGGCCCCAACTTACCTTGCCTGTCTCATCGCTGGCGTTCCTGGTCTACAAGCCACTCAAATCTCCTCACTCAAAATGCTCTAACTGGTGATCATACTACGTATCCTCCCAGACCCCATGAGTTACCTGGACTTCTCCCCTTCTTTCCCGCCTCACCTGGGAGGCCACTTCTTCTATACTCCGGAAAGCTTAGAATACCTCCCCCATCCACCTGGAGCCGAGCATAGAAAACGTATACACTCCACAAAGCTCAAAAGATGCCAATCTGCCCATTTTGTTAGCTGATGAGCCAGTACAAAGATTTCATGAGGACAGTTTGAATTTACCAGTATTTGGTTGCCCTGCGAGTTTTAAAACATATGAATTCAACCTGTCCTCCAAAACCACATGCAATTAAAAAAAGCATACTGTCTGCTTCAAAATCCCATTTCAATTCTTTCTTCCATCTATTATCTCTGCCTATTCCTTAAACATCCACCCTTGGGAAAATCACTGGTAACCTATACAATAGATGCCATTTTCTGGGAGAACTATTTTCACAGACTCTGAAAGAGTTGCGGGGGAAGGCTGTCTGCCCTGTTTTCAACGTTATAGCTGGTTGACGAGTGAAGAAAGGCATGGTGATGGGCAAAATGACTCCCCTGCCTTCTGTGAACGAGCGGCTCGGCTTTCAGGTGCCCTTTGAAGCATCGCTATGCTTCTTCCCCTTTCTGTCTTCACCGTTCCATCTTCCAAAGGACATGCTGAGTGAAGTGAGGAGTGACACTTGCATCAGACAGCTTCAGTATTCCCACTAAAATCAAAGCTCCAGTGACATCTGAATCACAGGGTGCTTTCACAGATTCGCTCTTCCCCTGTTTCATTCCATTAGCTGAGCGACTAAGAGCCTGTTTACTGGCATGCATTTTAAGAGTGCTTCACTGCATTGGCAGCTCTGCACTCCACTTTTGTCCCTCGAGATGAAGGCCTAGGGAGCATTAACGAATGTATAACTCACAGCAGAAGGAAATGCAAGCATTTCTCCTCTCATACTACGTTTAAAAATAGTACTGGATACATCTAGTATGGCAAGTCCCAAAATGGGGGTGGGACACAAAGATGAATACGAAACAACTCTACCTGAAAAGTAACTGATCAGAAGGAAAGATAAAAGGCCCGTAAACAATCAAGAGATCTTTGCAGATCAAGAGTTCCGAGGTTTTGAAGTTAACTTCCAACTAGGAGACTCAAGAAGGTGGAAGTGGGGCTTCCCTGGTGGCACAGTGGTTGAGAGTCCGCCTGCCGATGCAGGGGACACGGGTTCGTGCCCCGGTTCAGGAAGATCCCACATGCCGCGGAGCGGCTGGGCCCGTGAGCCATGGCCGCTGAGCCTGCGCGTCCGGAGCCTGTGCTCCGCAATGGGAGAGGCCACAGCAGTGAGAGGCCTGCGTAGCGCAAAAAAAAAAAAAAAAAAAAAAAGAGGTGGAAGTGGGGCCGACCTCAAAGGAGAATTGGATCATCCGGATGCGGAAGGGGAGAGAATTGACGGCTGCCAGACATCAGCCAAAGAAAGGTGAGATTATCCAAGCCTGCAAGGGGCACAGCAAGTAGTGGAACTTGGCCAGCTGACCTCGGCGAAAGACAAGGCAAAAGGAAGCGGGTTGAAGCCACGCTGCACAGGTGGAATCCACAGGACTCAGCAGGTGGTGGGATCCTGCTATTCATTACATCTTATATTTAGAGTATATAAAATATACCTTTGCCAACGGACGCTTAAATACAACTGCTGCAAAAACTGAAGACTCGGATTCACAGCCCCAAACAAAGATGACAGTGCCTTATTGTTGCTGTAGAGCGGACACTGCCTGACTCCCCACTGGTTGCAGAGGTGCCAAGCGGGGCTACTTGGAGGAGGAGAAAGAGGGTTCCAAGATGGGAGGAGAGTGCTCCCCTTCTTTTAGGAAGCCTTAATGATGCGTGCTCACTTGTAAGCAGGTGCAAACTATATATTTCCTGCCTTCTCCAACCCTCCTCCTCAC
Source organism: Orcinus orca (assembly GCF_937001465.1). NCBI lineage: Eukaryota > Metazoa > Chordata > Mammalia > Artiodactyla > Delphinidae > Orcinus > Orcinus orca. The sequence goes on along the minus strand of NC_064560.1, from coordinate 99,187,121 downwards.
CCACCCCGCCCCGAGTCTAGAAGGGCAAGAGCCTTGTAGGGGAGAGCAGGAGGCAGGACAGATGTAGAATCTGGTTGGGGCTTGGGGGCAGGGGAGAAAAAGAGCTGGAAGGAAGAGGCTACCACTACACTACACTCCAAGCCCTAGTCCTACAGAATAGAAACAGAGCACAGAACTGTGATCCAGAGTTCAGTTATTAGAGTCCAGCAATTTCCTTATGTGTCCTCAATTAGTTATTAATTTTATAATGAATAATAATGAATCCTCATCAGAGAAATGAGTTTTCAATTATTTACATAAACGTCAAACCATTATGTCCTTGACTTATATTTGAAGTCTGCATTGGACGTATTTCTCTTCGTGATCACAGGAGAATATAAAAATCTAATAAATGTGAGACCAATGCTGTGACTCTAGTTTTTTTTTTTTTTTTTTTTGCGGTACGCGGGCCTCTCACTGTTGTGGCCTCTCGCGTTGCGGAGCACAGGCTCCCGACGCGCAGGCTCAGCGGCCATGGCTCACGGGCCCAGCCGCTCCGCGGCATGTGGGATCCTCCCGGAACGGGGCACGAACCCGTGTCCCCTGCATTGGCAGGCGGACTCTCAACCACTGTGCCACCAGGGAAGCCCGTGACTCTAGTTTTATGCTTTATAACCATTCTGAAAAATTAAGTCAATTGTCAACAATTAATACTGACCCTTGCCTCATGGTAACTTGTATTGGTTTAGTATCTCTGGTAATCTTACAAAGAATTATTTTAACTCAGTACTTCCAACTTCCCTTCTCTAAAGCTTTATTATATTTGCTTTTCAAACATTTCCAGTAAAAGCAGGTTTAGGACCAGGTTAGGATCCCTGGACAAAAGACTTGTACTCTAAGGCCACTTCTCCTACTCATTTGCCAGGTGACCTTGGTCAGGCTACTTAAATTCTCTGGACCTTAGAGAGTCATTTGGGGAGGCCATGGACCACTTCAGGGAATTAGGATTCTTCTCCCCAGGGAAAAATGCACACATGGACACAGACACAAACTTCAGCATATAATTTCATAGGCCACGCCCCCCCCACCGAGTAGTCTCTGAGACATTTCTCATCTTGACATTCTACGTTTAAAGGTATCTGATCATTGAAAGAAACAAGTGTTATTTGCACAGCCATCACCATGATACAGGTATGTATGAGAAGGAATGAAGAGACGAATAAGCATGAACTGGCCCTGCCAATTATACCTAAAGAGAGTGCCTGAGTAGAGCTAGGACTGTAGGCTGGGGAGCCACCTCTGCCCTGCACACCAAAACTATGGGTGCCAAGATACTCCTGAGTATCACTGCCAGATACTCCTGTGGATGAGATCAGGCCAAGCTTTAAGGAGTCTCCCCAGTTACTGGAGATGTCTACCTTATTCTGTAAAAACAAAGCCTGTAATATTAAAAATCAAAGGGAAGCTACCTACTTTGGTTCTCTGAGATACACCCCTTCCTCCAACCCAAGAAGTAGACAGTACCAAGAGCTGAGAGCTGAGTTTTGCTTTATTTAAATGCCAGTGTAGGGCTTCCCTGGTGGCGCAGTGGTTAAGAATCCTCCTGCCAAGGCAGGGGACACAGGTTCGAGCCCTGGTCTGGGAAGATCCCACATGCGCGGAGCAGCTAAGCCCGTGTGCCACAACTACTGAGCCTGCACTGTAGAGCGCGCAAGTCACAACTACTGAGCCCGCTGCACCACAACTACTGAAGCCTGTGCACCTAGAGCCCATGCTCCGCAACAAGGGAAGCCACCGCAAGGAGAAGCCACTGCAAGAAGCCCGCGCACCACAGTAAAGAGTCGCCCCGGCTCGCCGCAACTAGAGAAAGCCTGCGCAGCAAAACGAAAACCCAATGTAGCCAAAAATAAATAAAATAAATAAATCTTAAAAATTTTATAAAAATAAATTAATACCAATGTAATACAGAGATGGTTAGAATGAAATGATAGCTAGGATTTGCTTCAAAATAAACCAAGAGAAGGTGAGAATAGAAGAAACAAGATTGAAATAATTATATGCCAAAAAGTTAAGAGAACCTAGGAGAAAGAGATGAATTCCTATAAATATACAACCTACCAAGATTGAATCATGAAGAAACAAAATTTGAACAGACCAATTACTAGTAAGGAGATTAAATCTGTAATCCAAAACCTCCTAACAAAGAAAAGTCCAAGACCAGATGGCTTTACTGGTGAATTCTACCAAATATTCAAGGAAGAATTAATACCAAAGTTTCTCAAATTCTTCCCAAAAATAGAAGAGGAAGGAACACTTCCACACTCATTTTATATGGCTAGCATTACCCTAGCACCAAAACCAGACAAGGACACAACATGAGAAGAAAATTACAGGCCGATATCACTGATGAACACAGACACAAGAATCCTCAACAAATACTAGCAAATTGAATTCAGTCATACATGAAAAGGGAATCCCTGGCGGTCCAGTGGTTAGGACTCAACACTTTCACCGTTCCGGGAACTAAGATCCTGCAAGCTGTGCGGCACAGCAAATAAATAAATAATGCACGAAAAGATCATACATCACGATCAATTGGGATTTACTCCAGGGATGCAAGGATGGTTCAACATCTGCAAATCAATGTGATACACCACACGAACAAAATGGAGAAAATAAGACTGGCCATGAGTTATCCATTGCTGAAGTCCAGCAATGAGTTTTCTCCCCATTTGTGTAGTTTAAATTTTTCCATTTAAAAAGAGGAGAAAGAGAAAATCAAAGGGAAAGATCCACAGATGAATGAATTTTTTTTGAGACCTAGGCCCAAAGCTAGGTTAATCCTACTCTGTTCACATCCTGTTGAGGAACCTGTGGCTCACAGAATATGGAAGTGACACCGGTATGGATTATTCTGGGAACGATAATACAATCCACAACACATGACTTTCATTCAAGACAAAAAAAGTATTTGTGTGTGTGTGAAGAATGTCCTTCTCCACATGGACAGCTCAGGGCTGGCCAGAAAGGCAGAATTAGTCAGTGAACAGCACTGTCCTGACCTGTTCCAAACAGTATTGCTCCACTGTTATATCCAACAGGCCATCCAGTCCAGTCTGGTTTGGCATGATTCACTGCTCTGGAAGCTTGGACTTAATCGTGAAATGTTTATTTTTACAAACTCCCTTCAACAGAAAACAAAAGAGTTTTTTCTTCTTGTTTTTAGCTTCTGCTTTTACTTTTGTCCAGCCAAAACAGCAATTGAAAAATCATACTGAGGCTCCGTAATACAAAAGAACTACAAGTTTTAATTCCTCGTACTTTGGGAAAACAGCAGCAGATGTATCAGGAGCAATGGGGGCTTCCGTCATACACAGGGGTTCAGAGGGCCATCCGGGAAAACTAGATTTGCACTAAATCTATTCCTGCCTCAATGTATTCACCCAACTAGACACGATGAAAGAAAAGGTGGAGGGTAGGAACAGTATCTGAGCCCCAGGGCAGTCCTCGCCCACACTAACCCTGACGGTAGCTATGTGACTTGCTTTGGCCAATGAGACAGTATCAACCAGGATGCAAGCAGAGGTTAAAAAAATGCTTGTGCACTATGGCTTGCTTTCTCTTTTGCTGTTCTTGGGAACCCTGTGACCACTGCTGTGTTAACAAACCAGGACTAGCCTATTGTGAAAGCGATAGGTGGCCAAGCCATCTCCACTGCCCCAACTGAACCTGGGCCAACTAACCAGCACGTGAGTGAGGCCGTCTTAGCTCATCCATCCCCAGCCAAGCCACCAGCCAACCACAAGGACCTGACGAGCCAGCCCAGCCCAGAACTTCCCAGCCAATGCACAAAATCATGAAAAATAATAAAATCTTTACTATTTAAACCACCAAGTTTGGGGTGGTTAATTATATCAAAACTTAATAGTAAGGTAAGAAAAGGTAAGAAAGGAAAAGGTAAGAAAGATGCTTAACAGATGCTGAACATCCTGGGACATAATCCCTAACGGAACTTTACATAACTCAGTGGGACTTACTATTGATTTGATCGTATGTCAACTGTCATTAAAACAACCTGACAGGGACTTCCCTTGTGGCACAGTGGATAAGAATCCGTCTGCCAATGCATGGGGCACGGGTTCGATCCCTGGACTGGGAAGATCCCACATACCACGGAGCAACTAAGCCTTTGCACCACAACTACTGAGCCTGTGCTCTAGAGCCCACCAGCCACAACTACTGAGTCCACACACCACAACTCCTGAAGCCCACGTGCCTAGAGCCCGTGCTCCGCAACAAGAGAAGCCACCTCAAGGAGAAGCCCGCGCACCGCAATGAAGAGTAGCCCCGGCTCTCCACAACTAGAGAAAGCCCACGAGCAGCAACAAAGACCCAACGCAACCAGAAATAAAATTAAATCTTAAAAAAAAAAAAAAAAACCTGACATAGACCCAAAATTGCATACTCCTTAATATTCACCTCAAGACAAGGTTTGCTACAACTCTGCGAATGATACTGTGTGGGCTTTGGAGGTTTATGAACCTCCTAAAATTAAATGAAGAATTGTGTTTATGTGGGGTTTTTTTCTTCTTAATTGTAAAAAGATGTTAAAACTATGGGGGAATAATATAAATATTTATGCCCATAATGCCCAGAATTAATGATACTATTTTCTATATTTGCTTTAGATTTTAATAAAGCAAATAAAACATTCTTAATAATGTTACAGTTAGTCCACTGACTTCAGTCCTCTCCTTTCCTCCTTCCCCCTTCAGCAGCTTGAATTTGGTATCTTTCTAGTCCATCAATTTATTTTTTTAAAAGAACATATACATAAATATATACATATATGAGTATATATATCCCCGAACAATACAGATAGCCTTGTTTTGTGTTTTGACACTTTCTTAAATGACTTTACATATATCTTTCTACAACTTGCTTCTTCACCACATACTACCTTTGTGAGATCTATCCATATTGATTCCCTATTATCAATAAGTCACAGACATTTATGCATTTCTTTCCTAATGGACATTTAGATTGTTCCTGTCTTTCTGTTTGGTTTTCTTGTTTTCCTTGTTATTACAAACACTGTCAGGAAACAGGTCAATAGCTTCAGAGGGCCTCGGGGCACCCCCAAATATTAGGAATCTCTGACAATCTGATGGGAGAAAGGAGAACTACCATCATTTTGCAGACATATTTCTGCATTTGAGCATTCCCAAATCTTGAAGGCGCCATCTTTCTCATACTATGAAGTAGCTTAATAGATGCGTCTACATTTAAATCCAAAATTTCCTGTAACAAAGGTCCGTATCTAATTGGGACACTAAAACAACCGTAATTTTTTTGTTATTGAAAACTTTTTAGAATCAGACAACGATACTGTCCAAATCGTTCTGTTACAAAGTAATATTGTGCTAACTTGCCGTCAACATCAAAAGCTGGTCACACCAATTAAATTACTAAGAGACTAATGATACGCTATCCTAATTTTTGTTTGTTTTCTGTCATGTATATAAGGACTCGAGGGCTACATTTCTTGTAGTTACCTTGTTTCCCTTATTTTCTACTTTTTAAACTAACTGAGATCAGAGAGCTTTCTAGCATGACTTTCTTTTACTTTTATGCTTGATCCCAGTGTGATATCATCTAGTCCCCAAATGTTGTGACATGCAAACATCCCCGAACAAGGAAATTAAAAAGCCCAGACTTTAAACCAGATTAAAAAAAAAAAAAAAAAAAGATCAACCTTGTTTTCCCTCAGGAGTATGTAAAATAATGAAGTGTTATACAGATATCTGGACCCAGAAATTTCAAATTCAGAAATAATGTACACAATTGCTTCTGAAAGAGCATAAAGTTAGCAGACCTGGTTCATTACATACAAGTTGTATGGTCCTGAACAATTCTCTTGCCCTCACTACACTTTGGTTTTCTTACCTATAAAATGGCAGCAAAACCCATCATTTGTACAAGAATGAGACGAAATCACCTATAAGAAAGCCCTTTGTTATTCCCTAGTCTGTGAGCACCTCATAAGCAGAGGCAGGGCTTAATTCATCTTTGATTTTCTAGCGGTTGCCACTGTATTTGGTAAGAATTCCTACCTATCAGGCATGTACGCTAACCTCCTTGGCAACTGCCGTGTCTTCTCCACTTTGGGGTTCAAAGCTCCTCGTCTCCAACCACTTGGGTCCTCTGACAGGGGAACTCATCGTTGCCAAGTTGCAGTCAGAGGCCTGAGCACCCACTGTTGTCACACATTTGATTCCAGTATCATGATCCTGGGAGAACACCAACAGTACCCACCTCAGGTCAGGACCGGGGAGTGTGAAGTGTACGCCAAGCCAGCCGGTCCTGGCTTCAGACTTTACACCAAAGAGAGGGCCCCATGTATCAGCAGGACAGGAGGCTGAGCAGCCCAGCACTGCTGAAGGCAGTTCTAACGGGGGCAGGAAGGAACAGTCACTGGTGCATATGGAGGACAGTTCTCCATACAGTTAGGACTCAAGTTGGGTAATCAGGTTACATGGGATGATCATACCACCACCAAAATACGATAAATATGTTTACCAAGGAAAAGAGTTTACAAAATACATGGGGAAATACAGAACACAAATTGTATATTAGCCCCATAATTACAGCTACATAAAAATGATGTGCGTTTCGATAGTTTGGAAGGAAACCCAAAGACATGAAAAAAATTAGCACTAGGGTAATGGTATTATGGTGAATTCCCCTAAATTTATTTTTTATAATCTTTTAAAGTTGATACAGTAATGCATCAAAAATAATTCACAACCTTCCATCTCCAAGCAGGCTTTTTCTGAAGGGCCCCAGAAAGAAAACTACCTGGGTCGCGCCTAGACTCTAACCCACCACCGTGGTTTGGTGGGAAAAGCCTTATTAAACTGGGATCAGAAAACCTGGATTCTGGCACCAGATCAGTCAAAACCTAGCTCTGAGACTTCCGAAGCCATTTAACCCCTCTAGATCTTTCTATGAAGTCAAGCCAAAGGATTTAGGATAGACTCTTAAATTCTCTTCTGGGCTTTCTACAATGTAGTGTATGTTTTACTTTCTACAATGCAGTGTATGATTTCAAAGTCCCATGAATGAATTTTTAACAAACACATCAGAACTCAAAACACCTAAGACAGGGTGGCCTCCTTCAGAGCAGTTCTTAGAGGACTGATTCCTGGAAGAACCACCTCCTTTTTGGCCCCCAGGGCCTAGGTTACACGATACTGCCCATGTTCAGGACCAATTTCTTCCCCCTTTGAGGCAGAATGTAACTTCAGGAAACAGCTGAGAGGGACCTTATACAAAGTCTGGTGAGTAAGATGGGTGATCAGCTGCACACTAGCATTTTAGGTCATAAACGAAGTCAAAAAATTTTCTTAAATGACCATTCGTAAGTGCCCTGAACAACATTAATGACAGTGTTCCCATGGTGGCAATTCAGAAAGGAGGGCTGACTTCACCTGCATATACAGTGTCGAAGCCATTGTCCCTATTTTTAGGGACGACTCTTATAGTTTTACTTCTCTGAAGTAAAGATATGTAAAAAAAAAAAAAAAAAAAAAGACTTCACTAATATGCCTCCAAACCTTTCATCTCTGCCAAAATAAATTTTGCAGTTGAAATTCAAAACACAATTTGTTTACCATTGTTACAGAATGTGCTTACAAGGCCAAGCTGTTTATTTTTAATACCTTTGGCATTTAACCTTTAACCCCTTATTTGTTCTGTAAATATTAAGTCCCAGCACGGTAAAAAAAAAAATTAAAATATTAAAATCTCACCACGGAGAAACCCATTTTAATCACATACTGATAAAAACACAAGTTGCTGCATCTTTGTTTAAAAAATAGTAGATGACTCAAACTTGGAAAATTACGAATGTACGTAATTTCTCTATGATCCATAATGAAGCTTTAACATGTGTATAGAGATTTCAAAATATTTCTGCTTTTTTGAAGCTGATGAAAAGAGCTTTCACAAGTTCTTACCAAGTAATGAGACCCAGTCCTCTCCTCATAGGAGAGAGGTCTCACATGAGCTCATAACATTAACACTGAAGGGCAAAAGGTTGTATTCCAAGTCATGTTTACAAAAATGCTCATTATCTAGCCCCAAGGAGAACCCCTGAAACAGACCTCAAATTCATGAGATGCAACAGGGAAAGGAGTAATAAAAGAGGTCCACCATACAATATGGAGGTTGGGGGAGAGGGGGAGTACCTTCCCACTGGAGGGAGTTAAAGGGTTAAGAAAAAGAGAAGTTCAAGCAGAAAGTAACACACCATTGTAAAACAATTATACTCCAATATAGATGTTAAAAAAAAAGAAAAAGAGAAGTTCAATCTACAGGCTCACCACTCCCAGCACTACCTGCACAGGTGTTGAGCTAGCTCCAAACGGTGGCAGCTGGAGGCATACTGCCCCTGTTTAATAGCTTAGAGAGTCCATGGGCTGGAAACACCAGGCAACTCCCTCTCTTAAGGGAAACGCAGTGGGAAGGTGTGCATGTGTCAGTAAAAATCGAATGCCCTTACTGGGTATGTGGCTAAAGTTCAGACTTCCTGCTGGCGAGTGAATGCAAGGAAGCACAGTGGTTCGCAGGACACCACTTTGAGATTTACAACAGGGTCGCTGCAAACAGCTGACCTGTTTGGCCTCTCAGCAATGATCAGCACCCTTTTAAAAATTGGCAGCTCTGGCCTAAAAATCTAGATTTTCAGCTTCTCCTGAAAAAGCAGACAATTTGGTAATGTGGTCAATGTCATCACAGCCTAAGGTCAAGTAATGATGGCTCTTTTGATGGGCACATGTTCTATATTTACACTCCAGAGGCCAGTCTCACCCCATCAAAAATTGTATCCTGGCCTCTGTAGACATTTGAGTTTGCAACCACTAACAAAGCTGAAATCCCCAGCAAAACTGAGGAGGAAGTGGCTTCCAGCTTCTGCAACTGTCTGCTTCCTCTGCTTCTCCATCCCCTCCATCCGTGGCCCCACTGGGCTTCCCTCCTTGCCCTGGGCTGCCAAACATTTCCTACTAGGCAGGCCCACCCACAGTGGTCCCAAGACAATGCCCTGGATTCCACTCTAGCCCTAACCCTCTACCTCTATCAAAACTTTTCTGGACTTCATCCCATTCCTTTCTGTTTTGGTTCTGTGTTGTGTTGTTTTGGCCAGGAGACTACTCACTAGAAATCTGATAAACTAATCAGCGGGAATGGACTAGGTTACCTTCGCAGAAAACATGTTTGAAATGGATTCCAGACTTTCTAAATACGTGCCATGCCTTCACCCAAAGGAACTTACCTACCTTGTAGTCAGCTGCATCAGATTTCTAAGTTCGTAAGCCTATTCCTGTGTACTATCTGCAATTTACTCACAAGTAATATGCAAGTAAGGAGACGGGGACACCTCTTGAACATATTCTGAGGTGATGGTCAAGTCACATGTACTCAAATATGTCAGTATATCTCAGTCACAAAAGCCTTATGAATCATAGTTTCTAGCTCCAAAGTATACAGCAGAGCTATACACATGGGTTCCAGTCCATTAGACAGTCCAAACTGGTCACGGCCACAGAAGTAGAACTTCCTTTGTGGCTGATGATAAAGCCACGTTCTACAAAGGAAACCTTAGATGTGTATTATTATTGATTAAAGTCAAAGGAGATTGTTGTACCCTCCTGACCAATGTATACTAAATTATAGAGACAGGCAGAGATTTTTTTGGTGTTTTCCTTTCTTTTTCTTTTTTGGTCCTTCAAGTCTAAGAAAAAAAAGAAAGACATTGCTATTGCCTGGTAGTATTCTTGGTTCTCCAAAGACGGAGAAAAATGTCCCAAAGTGAGTTTTCAGGAGGAAATATAAGGTAAACTGTAAGCTGTACACTTTGTTCATGAGTCAGAAGATGGCAATCTTCCTTATGAATCACAAATGAGTGAGCCTTGGTAGGGCCTTTAGTACAGGTGGAGAGCCTTCCTAATCTGCTACCAGATTTCCTAAGATATCTCACAGAGAGCGAGAGACAGAGAAATCCACAGTACAGGTGCCAAGGGCCTGATGAATTATATTCTCCAGGCTAACCCTGAGCCACACCCACTGGAGGCATTGCCCCTTCTCTTCCTGTTCTAAGCAGCTGAGGGATGCAGCTGGGCAGACGCAGACAGATGTGAAACACAAAATGAAGCCTCATTTGGCTGGAAGGGGATCTTACATAAATAGTAAATACTATAATAACTGAGATTTCTGACTATTTAAGCTGCTGATGCTCTGTTCTAAGGCAACTTCACACATCTAATGCACAGACTTAATTTTTCAAGCCAGTGAAGAAATGATTCATTTAATTTTTGCCAAATTACTCTAGATCCAGTAGATGGAGTGATGGCGCAGCTCCTATTTCAGGACAGCCAGCTGTTTCAACTTTTCTGTCAGGGAATCGGGGCCTCAGCAACTGTATCTGATGCACTGATAGTCTCCTGGAGGCCCACAATACGGCCATCTGTGCTGTTGGCAGGGAACATCGATAGGTAAGTCATACCCCTGTCCTTCAATAGACACCCTACACACTCTGGAAACAGCTCTTCCTTAGAACATGCCTCTTCTGCACCCACTTCACAAACCACCTACTTCAACATCAATGGACCGAATTGAGCGTCCAGTTTCTGAGGTCCCCAGAAAAGTCATGCTACACTACTTTTTAGTCTCTCCAGCATGAAAAATGAGTGAACTAAGGGAAAGTTAATTTTCTCAAGGTACCACTCAACTATTTAAATTCAGCAAGATTTTTTAAACTCTTGACATACAACACATTTTTTTTTTTAGAAATACTGAACCATGGGAAATAATTCTAGCAATTATAAAGTATTAAGATTCACATTGCTTAAGTTCAGGTAGCCAGTTAGGCAGTGGACCCATTTAGGTAGCTCCACCCAAACACACAGTGTAAGTAAATGGTTCTCTTTAGGGGTTCCAAAAATAATATGGGGTGGACTGACTTCTTAAACCCTAAAACTGAAAGGGAAATTTTATTTACAGATAAAGTGTCCTCTTCGGTAGACACAAGGGTGACATAACTTTGGACTAGGTGAAAAGAAAAAGCTTTGGTCAAGGATGCCCTTTTAAAGATTTTGGTTTGTTTGTTTTTAATCATTCTTTTGAATAAACACAGCACTGGATCAAGGGCTGCTTTTGAGTTTTGTGTGTAGGTTCCTATGGGCCTTTCCTAATTTCCCTCAGACTCCTGCAGGATAGAGATTTTTAAATTAGTGCTGTACCGGTTATCACTGTGACTTAGCACCCCTTTCACAGTCACTAAAAAACAACAAAAACCAATCAGAAGAGGACCAGTTCATCCGCCTAAGCCGGATTATTTGAAAAGAAGCAAGTGTGGAAACTATGAAGCCTTGTAGTAGAAATTTTTCCCCCCTCTGATGGACTGCCAATCTCTTCAAAATAGAGCCCTTGCTTTTGTGCTTAGGAAAGAAAAGTACACCACCCCAAAGCCCAAGGGATGCGGCTAAGGTTATTGGGGGCGGGGTAGCCGAGGCCGGGAGGTCGGGGTGGAGGAAAAGTCAGAAACGAGTCAGAGAGAGAGCCAGACACTTCCATCAATACCCAAAGTGCCAAAGGAAAAAGAACAAAAAACTCGACTTCCTCCCATGCGTACCGTTCGCTGTACACCCGAAAAGTGCCAGCCACCTCGCACTTGGGGGAAGTGGAGGAGGGTGGTGTTTACTCGGCCTTTTTGGTGCAAAGACCCTCCGGGCCGGCGCCCAGCGGAGCCCAGGCCGGCCTGGCTCCCGGCAGCCCCGGCTCCCGGCAGCCCCGCGACACCCTCGCCCGCAGCCGCCAGTCCACCGCCAGGTGCTCGCCCTACCTGGCGCCCCACTGCCTTTGTGCGGCCGCGCCGCCCCCGCCGGCGCGCGGATGCCAGCGGGACAGCTGCGGCGCTGCCGGGCGGCCGGGGGAGGAGCAGTGGTCCGCGGCGCCGGTGCAGCGGGCGGGGAGCGCGCGCACTGAGGGGCGCAGGCGGCCGCTCCCACCTTCCCAGCGGGAGGGAATTGATACCCCCCGGCGGGCCGTGCCCCTGAACGCGGATCTCCCCGCACTCCGGCTTCCGACAGCTGGCAGCCATAGCCACCCCGGCCACGAAAAGTTTGGCGACGCCGAAAGTGACTTGAAAGAAAGTTTTCCTTGGCCCCTCACTCCGTCTCCCCCAGCCCCGGTTGAGCGAAAGCTGCAGGAAATAAGGGCTCGCGACGTGCCGACTCCCGCGTCCAGCTTCTCCACCCCTGGCCTCGGCAGCGCGCCCAAGGTGGGTGCCCCGCGCCCGGGCTTCCCGCCCCATCCCTGGGTCAGGCGTCCCGGGACGCCGCGCGGCCAACTCACCATGGTGACTCGCGCCGCGGTCGCGCCTCTGCCGGGTCCGGCTGCCGGGGAGCTGGGGCTGGAACGCAGTCTCCTGGGCGAACTTCAAAAGTTGGTTCCCTTCGCCAAAAGCAGGCTCTCGACACCCAAGCACTCACAGGAACCAATGGGAACCCTGGGGGGACTCCATCCAGGCGGGATCGGCGGCGGTAGGTGAGGGCGAGCAGGAGGCGGCTTAGCAGGCGGGGCGCATATTGCGGAGGGCAGGGGTCCACCCGGACCGGGCGCTCGCCGCCCGCCTAGGTGAGAGCAATGCTCTCCGCGCGTCCGACTAGCTGCCCTGCCTCGCTCCTCTTCCTTCGGCCACCTTCTCCGTTCTCCTCTGGCTGAGCCTCGGCTCGGGCAGGGCAATCTGTCCATAAATGGAGAATTCAGCTCAGGCCTGACCAATCAGGGTTTGTTTTCATAGCGTCACTCCTCAGGGAAACCGTAGTAGCCAACAAGCTTGGAGCTGCTGGAGTTTCCAAAGCCCTCTGGATCCTGTAGTCCTCCTCCACGCCAGCCTCCAAAGAGCGCTGCTGACCCAGCTAGCTCCCGGTGGCATGACTTGAACTGGTAAGAAGAAAACCACTCTGTGAAAGAGAGGTAAACTTCTAAATCTTTTTTCTTTTAAACGCGAAAGTTAGAGTAAGTGTAGCTGAAGTGGTATGATTTTTCCCATAACTTTTTTTTTTAAAGAAGGAAATATTTTATCAGCATAAAAGATCAGAGTCGTGGCAGCAGCCCAAAGGAAATCCTTTTTCTTTCCAACGTCTGGATTGTGAGGAAAGTCAAAAATATCGTTTCCCCCACCCTTTTACCTGAATTTCCTTGGGAAACAAAGGAAGGCTTTTTGAGGGGGAGGCGGGAAGGGGGAATTTTGATGGTGAAGAAGTTGCACGTGCAGCGAGGCCAAGGACGGGGGAGAGAAGCATGGGAAGAATGCGCCATCCAATCTCAGTCAACACAAATCTGTCGAGAGCAATTAGCATTACAATCAAGAAATCAGGTGGGCTGTGAGGAGAAGATTGGAGTGGGGGCGGGGAAGCAGAATCCTGAAATAAAGGTAGAGGGTCTGATATTATTGTTTTCAGAGTTCAGGAAGTAAACTTGGTTGGTTATAACAGGATGGTCCTCTCTGGATCTGTGGTAGGTAAGACTTGAAAACTTCAGGGCACAGAAAAACTATGAAGCATAATGATTTACTGTGATTTGCTTTATGGACTTTGGTGGTAGCCCTTCACTTGAATAAAGGATCCTGGAGTTGGAATGGATGTGAAAAATGCACTTGTCTAGGGCTTCCCTGGTGGCGCAGTGGTTGAGAGTCCGCCTGCCGATGCAGGGGACACGGGTTCTGTGCCCCGGTCCGGGAAGATCCCACGTGCCGCGGAGCGGCTGGGCCCGTGAGCCATGGCCGCTGAGCCTGCGCGTCCGGGGCCTGTGCTCCGCAACGCGAGAGACCACGACGGTGAGAGGCCCGCGTACCGCAAAAAACAAAAAAAAAAATGCTCTTGTCTAGAATGGGTAAACAAAATGTAGTGTATTCATAGAATGGAATATTATTCGGCCTTTAAAAAGGAAGGAAGTACTAACACATGCTACAACATGAACCTTGAAAATATTAAGTGAAAGAATCCAGAAAAAAAGATCCCATATTTTATGATTCCATTTATATGAAAATAGAGAATGGGGACATCCATAGAGACAGAAATTGGTAAATTATTGATTGCCAAGGGCTGGGGGAGGGGAGGATGGGGGTAGTTGCTAATAGGTGTGTGTTTTCTTATTGGTGAAAATAGCCTGGAATTAGATGGTGGTGATGGTTGCACAACTTTGTGAATATACTAAAAAGCACTGAACTGTACATTTTAAAAGGGTGAATCTTACAGTATGTGAATTATATCTGCAACTTAAAAACTGAAAGAAAATCATGTTGACCAACTTTTTTTTAGAAAAAACATGTTGACCAAATTCTCGTAGTAATCATCCACCCAGTTAGGCAAATAAATGTAATTGATTGCCTACCATAGGTCATCATGGCCACTGTGAATACTGTGGTCTCTGCCTTCACCAAGCTTACGATTTTAGAAGGAGGGAAACAAAAGATAGATTTTAAAACAATAAATAATTACAGGAAAGATACACATACAATAAAAAGTAACAGTAGTTTTGTGCAGGGAACTGCCATATTTGGAGCTATAGGTTAGGTAAGTCATCTGGTAGCGTTCTGTAGCACAGACTGGACAGGAAACCATAAGACATCTGTTGAACACTCATTATGAACTAGGTCCACACAGGCGTGATCATTGGCTAAATACATTCAGCTGTGATACATTATTCTCAGGTGAGTCTGATTCCATGTCTCAGAGGTATGTCAGCTTCAAAATTCAATAGGCATTTTAAGAACTAGTGGAACAGGGAATTCCCTGGCGGTCCAATAGTTAGGACTTAGTGCTTTCACTGCCTGCACCAGGTTCAAGCCCTGGTGGAGGAACTAGGGTCACAGTGAAAGAAAAACAACTAATGAACAGATGTTACCAAAAGGGAAATCTGAGCTTACCAGTTACACGAAAAACACTGCTTAGGTTGGAATTGACACGTTGCTTCAACCACCATCCTGTCCATGCAACCCTGATTAGTAATCAGACTGAGATGGGCTTTGAGGGATACAAGCAAAGATGTAGCTGTTTTCCCCAAGGTTAACCTAAGGATATGCAACACTGAAAATCTCTTAATAATCCATCACCAACCTATCAGTCTTGGATTTATCTAAAACTACCTTGACACTCTCTGTCAGTTGTATTAGCATTTGAGATTTTTTTTTAAGTGCTTACTTTTATTTGCCCTAATAATCTCTTTCCAGTTTCCAGAAGTATTCCCAGCTCTAGTAGGTGGGACTTTGATGAAGATGTCTGCTTGTGTTCATTTTTCATGATTTTGTAATATTCCTTTCCAGATTAACTATAAATATATAGATTAATGCCTACGTCTAGGCAGTACTTAAAATATGAGATTTCATGCACATAAACCTGAATTTGTAGCCTGGCTTTTCCACTTAACTGGCTGTAAGATCTTAATTTCTCTGAGTTTCAGTGCCCTTATCTATAAAATAGGTTGATGTAAGTCTGAAATGAAATGTGTGCAAAGATGGTCAACAAATTTTGGTTCCTTTTTCCTTTCCCTTCTGATTAGGGATTCAGACCTAGATCCCTGGGTGAGATCAGATGGTCCTTGGCCCTCTGAGTTGCATGCCAACTCCTGGAGGCTGTTTGTGTGTGCCCTTTTCTTCAGGGAGAGTTAATAGCTTTCATCAAATCCTCAAAGATTCGGTAACTGCCAGAACATTAGGACCCACAGCTCTTTTTTTTTTTTTTTTTCTTTTTTGCAGTATGCGGGCCTCTCACTGTTGTGGCCTCTCCCGTTGCGGAGCACAGGCTCCGGACGCGCAGGCTCAGCGGCCATGGCTCACGGGCCCAGCCGCTCTGCGGCATGTGGGATCTTCCCGGACCGGGGCACAAACCCGTGTCCCCTGCATTGGCAGACGAACCCTCAACCACTGCGCCACCAGGGAAGCCCGGACCCACAGCTCTTGATCATATTAGTTATGCGTCTCTGGATCTTTGTCTCTATTATTGTGTTTTTCTTGAGTCATAGGGATTAGAACTGAGTCTGATACTAAAAGCACAGAAGTTCTTGGATTCTCAAAGCAAAACCCGCTAATTCACAGTTTGAGCATAGAATACAGTGTGTGATGACGTGGAAGAGCCTATAATTTCATGAAGAATCCCTTCAAGCCCTCCCCTGCTCCATCCCCATCTTAGGAAGGTACCTTGTCAGTTTTCGCTGGGGTGACCATACCTCCTGGTCTGGTCAGGGGGAGCCCAGTTTATGCCTTTATCTCAATGAAATGATAAAGTGCACCCCTCTTGCATTCCCAACAGGCCTAGTTTGAATGATAAACCATGGTCACCATAGATTTTTGGCCAAGTTGCACCCCCTAAAAAAATCCTCACTTTTTAAAATGAAAGTTTTTCCAATTTTCTTGACTTCACCTATTTTCCAGAGGACTCAATATCTTACCAGATATTTATTCTTATGATCTCAAGATCAGAGTAGCAATGAAGGGAAAGCAACTTTCAAAATTGTAAAACTCATTCTAGACACATGATGGAGCTAGTCAGATGAGACTTTATACAGAAGTTGGCATGATTAACTGCATTTTATCTGGGGCGGAATGAAAAGGAATGAAAGAAAAACTCAAGATGAATACAAAGCTCAAATCCCCATATGAATCCATCAGTGAAAAAAAAATCACTGCTCATGTATTTTGGAAAATAATTAGTAAGAAGATAATATAGGGCAATGAAACGAGTTTCCACGTCAGTACCATGAAAGAACATCAGAATGCGTTCACCACAGTACAATTAAAGAAAAATTTGTTAATGGAAAAATGAGGGCAGAAATCTTTAACGAGACACTAATGAAAGAGAGGCTGGCGTCACATCAATGTGAGATGTCCTGGGTAATCGCTGTTTCTACCATAACAGGCATCATTTATTAGGTTCAGTAGGTAACAGATACTGAGCTAAGTGCTTACTGTGCAATATCTTATTCCATCTTCCATACAACCCTATTAACTTTGTTTGCAGTTAAGAAACTAAGTTGAGAGAGTTTGAAGTAACTTGCCCAAGATAACACTCAGCTACCATGCATCAAATCTATATATTTGTCTGACTCTGAAGCCCAAGCTTTTACCCTCTAAGCAGTGACTCTGTAGTAGGAATGCCCATTAGAAAAAATTTCCCCTTATGCAGGCCCAGTATGAATGGGAGCACACCTTAGGAGCCTGTCCAAACCAGGATCCTGGAAAAATTCTTGCTATTTATTTAATTTTATAAAAAATTGGTGTATAGTTGATTTACAATGTTGTGTTAGTTTCTGGTGTACGGCAAAGTGATTCAGTTATATATATATATTCTTTTTCAGATCCTTTTCCATTATAGGTATGATAAGATACTGAATATAATTCCCTGTGCTATACAGTATGTCCTTGTGGTTTATCTATTTTATGTATAGTAGTGTGTATCTGTTCATCCCAAACTCCTAATTCATCCCTCCCTTCCTTTCCCCTCTGGTAACTATGAGTTTGTTTTCTAAAAAAATTCTTGCCTTTTTAAGAATTACTATGATGATAAATTATGAATTTGTATAGAGAGTTTAAGTCAACTTCAAACATTCTTTGTTCTTCTAATATGTTAATATTGATTTGTGAAAAGGATATTGCAGAGAATTTCAACAGTGGGATAATGTGATATGATGCTACTTTTTTAATATAAATTAATTTTTTATTTATCTTTTTCTTTTTGGCTGCGTTGGGTCTTCGTTGCTGCACACGGGCTTTCTCTAGTTACGGCAGCTTCACGTTGCGGAACGTGGGCTCTAGGCACGCGGGCTTCCTTCGCTGTGGAATGTGGACTCAGTAGTTGTAGCTCGCAGGGTCTAGAGCACAGGCTTAGTAGCTGTGGCGCACGGGCCCAGTTGCTCCACGGCATGTGGGATCTTCCCAGACCAGGGCTCGAACCCGTGTCCCCTGCATTGGCAGGCGGATTCTTAACCACTGCGCCACCAGGGAAGTCCCTGATGCTACTTCTGATTAATATAACTTTTTTGCTATAACAATTATTTTACCAAAATAAAAGAATAGGAATCACTTAAACATATGTTTAGATTGACAGCTTACTAAGTGCACGTTTATATAAACTTATGATTATATTTTCTCTGATACAAGCCAATCTTTTTTTTTTTCTTTTCTTTTAAAATTTATTTATTTATTTTTGCTGTGTTGGGTCTTCGTTTCTGTGCGAGGGCTTTCTCTAGTTGTGGCAAGCGGGGGCCACTCTTCATCGCGGTGCGCGGGCCTCTCACTATCGCGGCCTCTCTTGTTGCGGAGCACACGCTCCAGACACGCAGGCTCAGTAGTTGTGGCTCACGGGCCTAGTTGCTCCGCGGCATGTGGAATCCTCCCAGACCAGGGCTCGAACCTGTGTCCCCTGCATTAGCAGGCAGATTCTCAACCACTGCGCCACCCAGGAAGCCCCAACCAATCTTTTCTTTTCTTTCTTTCTTCCAGTGTCAATTTGATTTTTACATTCAGAAGATAAGCCCTGACGTTTCTCCAGATTTAAAAATGATTAAATAATGAGTAATACTAGTTATGGTGTCCCATGATCTATCAAGGAGTGAGGCAATCTACAGAAGGGAGCTTTGCTGATAACTGAATCTCCTGGATCAATAATGTGACCACAGCCTGGTTTTCTTTCTTCTTCCCCCTTACTGTCAACTTATGCTGTCTTATTGGATTTTGTGTATTCTTTTAAGTCATCTTTAATCTTTGCTGGAACAAGGCAAGGCATGTATGAATAAATATATACATTTAACAAACTAAAAAAATAACACATAACCGTGTAAGCCTTCCCCTTGTTTAAGCACTGAAACTTTTTTTTTAACTTGGAGGAAAATTTTTCTACATGCTTCATTGCCTTTTGAAAATATGCTGAACATGAAGCAGCCTGTGCTTGAAGACTCAAGGTCATCACTATAAATATCAATTATCGCACAGGGTTATACTGAACTGAGGTCCTTGGGGACTATTGAATGGAACCACCGTTTGCCACTATACTTTATGGCCCTGGACTGCTGTACTTGTACAGTTATACTATTTTTTTCTTTAGATTTTATATCCTCCATTGTTAGAGACTTTTTTTCTCCTGCTATTCCAGTCTAGACTCCTTTAGTAACAAGGAGAAAAAAAAAAGAAAAAAGAACGCACATGGGTTGTTTTGTGAGAAAAATATTTTAAAGGTATGTATGCCCCAGAGCCCAGCGAAAAAAACAACACAAAGGAAGATAGGGCTATATATGCTCTCTGTCCTTTTCTGGCTTCCTGGCTTCTCTGCAAGGATGGATGTTCTTCTCTGTCTCTTCAAGCTTCTCTCACTTACTCATAGTTGCTCCTCCTTCCATAATTTCAGCTTGCAAATTGTCTTTAGTTTGTCGTGATCCTGACTCAGGCCCCCAAACCATCTTTTAGCTGTACTGCCCACAACTTACTGGAAACTTCCCCCTTAGTCTCTGGATTCAAGTCCCAGAGAAAGAAAGGGAGGGAAACGAAGAGAGAGAGAGTCTGACTCAACCAGCTCAACCTTTCAAACTATGCCACCAGGTCATAGGTCAGTGGAAAGCCTATGTAAGGCTCTGCTTGAACAAGGTATCTGTATAGTCACATTCCAAGCAAATGTTGTCACAAGGGTAGTGTTCTAGAGCTACTGCACTATTAACAGAAGATGGTAAATGGGGACAGTCTCTGAGGAGGGGATACTCCAACTTAGGGGTACGCAGCCATTTGCCAATGGCGACTGTCTGCTACTTTAATTTATACACAGTTGTCTTGGTGAGGCCAGGAGGGAAGTTTCATTCACCTCTTCAACAGAAAAAATTGCATAGGTTTTGCAACAATCATTGTCATTTGAACTTTGTCATACACCTATAAATGTATTTATATACTTAAGATGTGACATATGTTTTGCATTTATTATCGTGCACTTAGAAATGTGTGTTTATGGGCTTCCCTGGTGGCGCAGTGGTTGAGGGTCTGCCTGCCGATGCAGGGGACGCGGGTTCGTGCCCCAGTCTGGGAAGATCCCACATGCCGCGGAGCAGGTGGGCCCGTGAGCCATGGCCGCCGAGCCTCGCGTCCGGAGCCTGTGCTCCACAACGGGAGAGGCCACAATAGTGAGAGGCCCGCGTACAGCAAAAAAAAAAAAAAGAAATGTGTGTTTATGCATGCTTATAACTATTTGTATATACACATAGATGAGTGTGTGTTTAAGATGACATTTTTCAAGATACTGTTACAACTTGGGGGGATTTGTTTTTCTTAATAGACTTTATCTTTTAGAGTGGTTTTAGGGTCACAGCAAAATTGAGGGGAAAGTACAGACTTCCCATACACCTGCCCCCACCATGCATAGCCTCCCCCATTATCAACAGGGGGGTTTACTTTGAATAGAGTGCTTCTTGGTGTGGGTGTCTGCATGTTGCAGCATGGTTTCCAAACCACTATTCTTTTCACTCACCACCACCACAGCAAACATTTGCTGAGCATTGTTGTAGGCGCTGGAGAACTGTAAGACAAGTCACCTGTCCCCCTGGGATTCACATCTTTCCATGTACATCAAAAACATACACAACAATGGGAATTCCCTGCTGGTCCAGTGGTTAGGACTCTGTGCTTCCACCTCGGGGGGCACAGGTTCGATCCCTGGGCGGGGAACTAAGATCCTGCAAGTCGCATGGCATGGCCAAAAGCAAAACAAAAAAGAAAAACCATACACAACAACACAAGGGCTTCCTACTTCAATACACAACATACTCCCCCAAATACACACCACGTTAGGTGTATCAAATTCAAAAACAGATTTGTGTTTTTTAAGGAGAGAGTTCTGTTTCCAGAGAGCTAAAACACAGTCTAAAATTCCTAATTGTGCCTTGTCTCTTAGATATACTCTTAAGCTGCAATTCCAAAATTTGGTAGATGTTCTTTAAATTTCAGCTCTCCATCCAGCTGAGCAGAGTTGACCAGTTAAAGTCTAAAGGCAGCTTTCCAATATCGGTCAGGCTGTTTACCTCCCTATGGATCGGGAATAGTTTTCTTTATCGGTAAAAACAGAAGTAATGACACCTCCACCATTTATTTCAACTAAGTCATGTGAAGTGATGAGAATGGTGACTAAGGCCTGTAGAGAGTTCTCAGTATGAGTCGTCATTATTGAGGCTAAAGATTTACCAGCTAATTATTTCCTTCTGTGTCTCAATTGTTCTAAGTTGATGAGAACTATTCTTCTGTTGACTGGTGTTTGCATTGATATTTTCCCCGTATTTCACTAATTTTGATAAAGCAGCAAGGCTAAATGCAACTTAGTAGGAACACAGTTGAATAAATGCTGTGAGACTGAGAAAGATGTTGGCACGGAAGGAACTGAACTGGGAGCTGAGCCTGAAGGAAGCAACCACATGAGATCCATCAAAATATTCCTTTGTTACCTGGCTTATTGCCTGGTGCCATATAGGAGAGATGGGTCAGGTACATTAATGTACAGTGTCCTTATTTGTGCAGAAGTGAATGGACAGAGGTCCAGGGCACCAGGAGATGGCCTTTCCCTTTTACTCTATTAAATTCCTGGAAATCCCAGAATAAAGCCAAATGTGTTAAAGTTGATGATAGCTTCCCATAAAAGGATGCTTCAGTAAGGTATTGGTAACAAATGAATTACATATTTGACCGAGAATGTGATTCTAAAAGCAGCTATGACCATTATAAAGCCTGTGTAATTTTAGCACAGTTTTGCTCCAAATGGTATAAAATGGATATAAATGTGCGCTTTTGTTATAGAAAGGACCTCAGTGGATTGAAAAGTATATTATAGCACATAAAAATACCATGCAGCTATCATAAATTCTAGCTATATAAATTTGCCCTAAAATAGCATGCCAGCTCTAATAACTATTACTTAAACATTTCATTAGGAGTTACTTTCTTAATTACTTTCCAGTTTAAAAACTGGGAGTGGGTATGAGAGTGGTGCCAGGGAAGGGGATGCTTAGGAATAATTTATAAAGTAATGGTTTTTTCTTGGTTAATTTCCTTATAAAGCTAAGTTATTTAAACTGTAAGCACCCGGCAGAAAAAAAGGGGGGGAGGGGAAAGCAGCTAACAGAATAAAAAGTGGTTGAATAGATAAATAAAAACCAAAAGAAAAATAACCAGACTCCCAATTTTTTTTGCAGTATATGATCATTGGTTTTAAATTACAAAAGAAATATACACTTCATATTATAAAATAAACCATGTGAATTCAGAGTTTGTAAAATAAAAAGTGAAAGTCTACTCACCCACACTCTTTCCTACAAGATTTTAAATGTGAGAAAATGGTGATTCCATTGGTAGAAAATGAGGCTGCAGAAAATGGTGATTCCACTGGTAGTGGAGAGGAGGCTCCAGTGTCAGTGAATTCCAAGTTAGACGTGTTCAGTTGGAGCTAACAGAGATCTCTGGGAGAGATCTCTAGGTATCTCTGAGAGAGACTGGTTGAACCTCAGGGGAGATGTCGGGTCTGACATTTTCTGTGCCTTTGCGGTCTTCATCTAATTGTCCTCTTGTTGCTTTTCATACCAAACCATTCTTTCCTAAACCTTCTCTCTCTGTTGGCACAGCTGTGGGGAAACAGGTTTCTTCTATATTTTTGATGAGAGTATAAACAGTTAGAAACCCTATGGAGAGCAACTTGGCACTATCTAGGAACATTACAAAATTGTCCAGTCTCCGACCCAGCCATTCTGCTTTTGGGAATTTATACAAAGATGTACATACCCAATGCAAATTAACATATGTCTACAAAGCATCCTTGGTGTAGCAAAAGATTGGAAACAACCCAAATGACCATCATTTGTGGAACTGGTGAAATATATTAGGAGACAACATGTAATAGATTTTTTAAAATTTTAAAAGGCTTTTAAAACGGGATGAGGAATTTCTCTCTGAACTGATATGGAATGATTTCCAAGACGCACTGATAAGTTACAATGAAAAGAGCAAAGTACAGAATAGTATGTATATCAAGAATCATATGTATATCAAGCTACCTTTTGTGTAAGAAAACAGGGATGGGGAAATAATAGGTTTGTGTTTATGTCTGCATGAAGAAACTGTGGAAAAAGCATGAGAAACTTACAGAAGTGTTTGTAAGATGTGGGAGCAGGGGCAGGGAAAAGACTGCTGGATACGATTTATATTGCTTGATTTGTTTGTTTCTTTTGGGGAGGGGTACATTTTGGTTTTTATTTTATTTTTATTTTTAAAACATTTTATTGAAGTATAGTTGAATTACAAAGTTGTGTTTATTTCTGCTGTACAGCAAAATGACTCAGTTATACATATATACAATCTTTTTCATCTTCTTTTTCACGATAGTTTATCACAGGATATTGAATATAGTTCCCTGTGCTATACAGTACAACCTTGCTGTTTATCCATCCTATATATACTAGTTTGCATCTGCTAATCCCAAACTCCCAATGCTTCCTTCCTCCACCCCTGCCCTTGGTAACCACAAGTGTGTTCTCTATGTCTGTGAGTCTCTTTCTTTTTCATAGATATGTTCATTTGTGTCATATTTTAGATTCCACACGTCAGTGATATCATATGGTATTTGTGTTTCTCAATCTGACTTACTTCACTTAGCATGATAATCTCTAGGTCCATCCATGTTGCTGCAAACGGCATTATTTCATTCATTTTTATGGCTGAGTAATATTCCATTGTGTGTGTATGCATGGGTGTGGAGATATATATATATCTCTCTCACATCTTCTTTATTCATTCATCTGTCAATGGACATTTAGGTTTTTTCCATGTCTTGGCTGTTGTAAACAGTGCTGCTATGAACATAGGGGTGCCTGTGTCTTTTTGAATTATAGTTTTGCCTGGATATATGCCCAGGAGTGGGATTGCTGGATCGTATGGCAAGTCTATTTTTAGTTTTTTGAGGAACCTCCGTACTGTTTTCCATAGTGGCTGCACCAATTTACATTCCCACTGACAGTGTGAGCGGGTTCCCTTTCCTTCACACCCTTGCTAACATTTATTATTTCTGGACCTTTTAATGCTGGCCTATATTGCTTGAGTTTTGAACCACTGTAAACATGTTACTCGGAAACGTTTTAAAATATTATCAAGCAAAATACATTGTTCCATATGGCAGGATAATACAAAGGCTAAATAGGGATCATGCAAACAAATATTTTGAAAATATAGAAGGGCTTCCTGGAGTGGTGACATTTCAGCTGGCTGCCCTTAAATATTGATTTCGAAAGATGGCGAATTAGCGTAGGATCTTCTTGGTTTTAGGATCTGCATAAGCAAAAGCCTAGGGGTATGAAAGCTTATGGAGTTGACTGGAAATCTTTCTCCCCAGGACATTTTCTCAAACTCATTGAGAAAATAATGAGCTGAGAGTCCATTTTTGTCTCTTTGGAACTGGGGCAAAATGAATTTGGATTCCCAGTCTTTGCTCAATGGAAAATGCAACTTACAATGCTTCTTATATACTGTTGAGATCCCATCCTCAGATCTGTCAGATCTCATCCACTGCTCATCTTTGAGAAAAGCCACCAAGTAAATATGAAGTTACTTATGCCACAAAAATTGAATCCCAATCCATTTTATGGCGAGACTTAGCAGAAAATTCAAATGATTAAACGTGATTTTTAACCTCTTTAACCTTAATCATAAATAGGCCTCTTGTGATTAAGGGACTCAGGTTTGTGTAATAATTTAAGTCTTGAAGTCATAATAACATGTGCCTTAGTTGTGTTTCTTACCTTTACATCTCTTTGTTTGTATCTTGCTATCCTTTCCTCTGAACATGGACCATGGAAGAGCAGCTGAAGATTAGAGTAGATGATTCCTGATGACACAGGATAAAGGAAAATCAACTTTGTTTACACCAAACCTCATGAAGTTGCTCAGTAATCCTAAAATGACTCATTTTAGTACTTTAAAATCACATTAATCCAGTTGCCTTGAGTACAGTGCTTTAGGGAACTGGATCCAATTATGTTAAAATCAATCTCTCTCTATCTCTCTCTTTCTCTCTCCCTTTCTCCCTCCCTCTCTCTCTCCCTCCCCCTCTCCCCCCCTTCCTCCCTCTCTCTCTGTCACACACACACACACACCACCTATACAAGGAACAAAAAATAAAGCCTTGAAGGAAATATAACAAATGTTTACATTGATGGGATTCAGATGGCAGTACCATGGATGATTTTTCTTTTCCTTTAACTTTTTATATATTTCCCAAATTTTATTTCAGGAGCATTTTCACTTTCACTTGTATAGTGAAAACAGAAAAGAAAACAACCAAAGCACATACTTAAAAGCAGAGAGTGTGGTGGACCAGGGCCAAGCACACTGCTCATCCCTCTCTTAGTTCATCTTCCAGGAAACCCTGAATGAGCCTGTGGCCACCGCCCCGGGTTCAGTCTCAGCTATATGGTCGTCACATAGGTCCTTTAAAGCCTTCACACAGTCAGCTCTGGGGAAAGAGAAACTTTTACTTAGTTAACCCGAATGGGCCCTCTGTAGCTCCTGTTGTCCCTCCAAGATCATCTTCAGGCCAGACTCGGCACTGGGTCCCCTCCCTCGGTCACCCTTCTCCAAAACAAAGAAACAAATCCAAATCCCTAAACAGTCTCGAATAATGGAGAGTTCACTGACTTTTCTTACGGAAAGTTAGGCAAGTTCCTCAGAACATATAGAAAATTTCCCTAAAAATACCTGTATATATACCTCTAATCTTTCTTCAAAATCTCTCTCCTAGGGACAGTGGTTAAGACTCCAAGCTTCCACTGCAGGGGGCACGGGTTTGATCCCTGGTCGGGGAACTAAGATCCCTCATGCCTTGTGGCACGGCCAAAACAAAAAACAAAAAAAAGTCTCTCTCCAGCAGTCGGTCGCTTCATCCCCTTTTCCCCCCAAGTTGCCTCCTGGGGCCTGCTGTGACGTTGTTCTCAGCCGGCACACGCGCTGCCTGGTAAAAAGAAAATAGGGTTGTCGTCCAAATATGGACACCTCATCTTTTTCAGGCGTGTCTCCAAGGCTCCTGGTTCAGTTAGATTGATGTAATGGTCCCTAGAACTAGATAAAACATACACTCTTAATGCCCTAAGCAACACAAACATGGAAACTAATACAGGGTTTGTCCAGAACGTGTGGCCATAAGGATGAATCCTTAACTCAATGGCCTGTATGATCTAACCACTAACCGCTCTTAGGAGCTAAAATAGGGCAGTTTGAAGAGTAAGACAGATGCGAGGCTGTTTAGCATGTGGGTTCAGCTGGACCACTGAGCTGTGTGGGCTGTGAAGGCTTCTCTCCCAGAAGGTAGCCGGCTGGGGCGTGGGGTGTGGTAGGCCCCAAGACAAGAGCACAAAGGGAGGCCCACAAACCATATGTCTAAATATTATAAATCAAGCGAACAAATCATTAAATAAAATATGTTCTGTCCTCCTACCTTGACAAAAATACCTCAGGCAACCTGGAAGTCCAGGTTTGAATTTAGAATTCTTGGACTCCTTAGAGTTCCTTGCCGGAATTCTGGGGTTCCATGTGTTTTTCAGAAAACGGGGTTGCCGAACAGTCCACTCGTAACTGACAATCTTTTTACGTCCTCCCCTAGATGATTTGGGGAAATTCAAGGTCAGGGTCACTATTAACAGCTAGTGCTGCTAGGGAGTGGGTTTCATGACTTCTAAATGTTATTTATGCCACCGCAGTCCCCTCTGCTGAACAGGGTATTGGGAGAGCTCAGTGGACCGTGGTCCACCCTGACCCCTTGGTGCCCTTTGGCCAGCTTCTGACATGAAGCAAAGTGCCCGTCTGTTCCCTGCCGCTTTCTGCACTGTTGGGATGAGCACCAAGGGGAGGACCTTTAAAGCCAGAGCATTATCGGCAGGAATTGTTAGTTTCCCTGTTTGGTCACAGATAACCGTTCCTGATACCTAGGCTGGGAGGCAGAGGGGGGATATGAGGAGGATAGTTAAAGATGACCAAGGACTGGAGAAGGGCCACCATGCCTTCTATCGCTGCACCTGTGGTTCAGGTGCAGTCAGTTCTGTTGGGGGCGTGGGGACGAACTGTATCACCCTGCAGTCTTCTGACCCTCCTCAAGTGGTGTGGACCCAACCGTGAGACAGGGCAGCTCTGCAGGCCAGGAATTCAGAACTTCGGATCTGGAAGGGATGTGGGAGGGCCTTAGAAGCTGAGCTGATACCCTGGAGCCGGATGTGCTGTGTAGTCCCTTCTATCCCCCTGACGCAGGCTGGAGGGAGGCAGGTGTGCTATGAAACTGCAGAAGGTATTAAGCTTCTCTTCCCCCAGTTTAGCTACTAGGCTCTGAAAGACTCTGCCATGAAGGCTAGTTCCATGTGATCTTATCCAGGAATGGTGTAAGGACTGGACACAAAAATTCTAGAGAGGGGTTCATAAACACATAAGGCATTATATCAAGACCTACTCTGCAGGAGACAGTATTTTAGGGTAGGGCAGTTGGTGAGATGGAAAGTCCATAACATCTTACCTTTCTCTGAAGTTTATTCCTGTCATCCCCACCAAAAACCATACTTGGAAGTCAGTACACTATCCTGATTTTGAGCGAAATATCATTAACTTGATACTTACTCTGCCACCTGCATTTTCATTTCAAAAGTACAGTTACTGGGAAATGCCATTGGGAGTTTGGAAAGAGAAATGATATAACTCCTGAATATTACGGGTTGACCAAAATGGAGCCCAGGAGGCCAGGTTTGCACCGGGTTCTCATAATACCATCATTAGGAAGCCTAGCTTAAATCTGGCAAATTTTGTGTTTTCAGGCCTTGAAAATATATTTCTTACAAGTTTCATCCAAATTACTCCCAGGAGCTGACACATAACCAGAAAAACAGCTTCAGCAAAAACTCTCTCAATCTTACCTCCAGGAAACACTTGTTTTTTGCTGAGCATAGTTTTAGAGAAACTTCCAGCCAGTCAAATAGGCAAGTCTGGCCTCACACCAATATGGCAAATCTGGTTTATGTCCAGTGGTGCTGGTGCCACAGATCCTCTTGGGGACATGTGCCAGCCACATTGCCTCCGTGCAAGTTCAAGGTTGAGCGCGAAACTTCTACCCTTTCCCTTTCTCCTTATCAGCTATGGGAAAAGGAGAACCCTGCTACATTGGTTATAGTGTGATCCCTGGAGCCAGGTAGGCGGAAGGTTGTTGAACAGAGTAATACAAGCACAATCAGTTGCAGGGGGAAAGAAGGTTTCATGTAATGGAAGGGAGAGAAGTCATTTTATTTGAGTTCCTGCGGCATTATTATTTTGATTTTCTTTTTTTTTTACATGAATTTTCTGATGACTGTTCATAAATAGATATTGCCAAGTTGGACTCTCTGACCCCTGTGCTAGAGGCTTAACTTGCATAAATCCTCGTGGCCATACTCTGGGGAGTGAGGCTACTTTGTGGAGTCCTTTGGCTGGAGCCCTGAACAAGAGATTCTTGATCCAAGCTGGAGCATGTGACTGTGCTTTTGGAGCTGGAAAAGGAGAATCAGATGGACTGTTACATGGCAAATTAATTAGTCATTTAAATTAATGAACATTTGCCTTCTGATAAGAGTTATTGTTGAAGCGTCTGCTGGCTTAAGAAGGTCCAAAAATACAGCATAATTAGGACCTCAACCTGTAAGATTATCACATTGGTCCAGACATTTGGACATTATTCTACTGATAATCTGCAATTATTTTTATTTCAGATTTCTAAGATAGTGTCCAGGTTTTGTACTTCTACCTAGCTCTTGGCCATTATTACTTTTGCTTATACTTTAAAGCCTTTATCAGTAAGAGGTGAGCCAGTTAAAGCAGAAACCCTTGGTGTAATGGTATGAAACACCATCACATTGTATTTGACCTCTGTAAGGCTCTGGGGGAAAAAGGTGAACTCATCAGTATAGACTCACTGCTAGAGTCTGCTAAAGAGTATATCACCAAATGCTTATTAATGGTGCTACAGATGAGCTGATCTACGCAGATACACTCACTCCGCTGACCTTACTGAAATCCATCCTGACAATCTGTTTCTGCAGCTAGTGATGGAGACACAAACGCTGGCTGTCAGGATTTTCCAGATTGCTTTCAATATTCCAAATGTCAAACCGTCAGAGTTTTTTAAATTACTTTTGATTTGCCAAGTACCACAACATCAGAACATGGAGAGTAGGAGATGCCAGTTATAAGACATTGTGTGTGTGCTTTTTGCCTTGGTGTCTCAGGTAGAAGGGGCTGTTAACTCTGGTGTGGAATTTTGTACTAGTAGTTTAGTGAGAAATTTCCTGCACCTGGAAGTCTGTTCTCTACACAGCCAGAATAATCTTCTACACATCACATCACCTGTCTCCCCTGTCCCCAAACACTCCAAACGGCTTCCCATCACATCTAGAATTAAATCCATGTTTCCTGTGGCCAGTGAGGCCAACAGGTGTGGGCCCTGACCACCACCCTGAACACATCTCCTACCACCGTGACTTCCTCTCACTCCACTCTAGCTACACTGCTTTCTTTCTGCTTCTTGAACACATAGAACTCACACCTGCCCCAGGGCCTTTGCACATTCTCTTTCTTCAGCCAGGAATGCCCTTCCTCCAGATCTTTGCTTCTTTTGGTCTCTCAAGCTTTTGCTAAATTGTCACTTCCTCAGAGAGGTCTTCCTGATCACCTGATCTAAACCAGCCACCTTGCCTCCTGCCTACCCTACCCTTGTTAGCACTCATGTATAGATTATTTCATTTCCTGCTCACCGTCTGTGTCTCCCACTAGAAGATAAGGTCTCTGAGGGCAAGAACCTTGTCTAGCATAGCCCCGAGCATATAGCAGGAGTTTGGTAGATGTATGTTGAATAAACAAATGAGCCGGTCAGCCTGCCAAGAACAGACTGAGAATGGGAAATGTGAAGGTGTGCGTTGTGCAACTATATGCCTCTCACGCAAGAATGACTACTACTTCATTCTGGTCATCCTTGTCCCTGGACACTTTAGAATAAAGTGTCCTCCACATGCAAGGAAAGAACAAGCCCTCCCAGCTGGTCTTGGAACCACACGCCTTCCTCCCACACTGCCCCTTTCTAGAAGCAAATCCCAGTTATCCTATTTTGATCCCAGCAGTCAAATCAGATTTGACTTTTCTGGGGTCATCTAGGCATCTCTCAGGAGATAACGACCCTTGTGCACATCTTGTTGCCCAGATCACATCTCCCTTAGAGCATCTCAGGGCAGTCAGCTTGGGACAGTCACCAAGGATCCCAGAGCATCTGATCTATGTGCCTGGTAACAAATCTCATTCCTCTTACTTTCACAACTTGACCCAGGATGAGGTGAAAGAATGTCCAGGGATGCCTGGAAAGGGAGTGTGGAACTGTGGAACCATTGGACACAGAGGCATTGGTGTGCCTAAGGGGCTGGAAACAGTGTTACAGCAGATCTTTCCAGATCATTCTCATTAAAATATCCAGGGTGAACTTCCCTCCAAAGTAAGAAGCGATTAACACTCACACCTCCCTGTAGGCTATCCCCACATTCCTAGTTCTGGAATAAAACATAATATTCAAGAAGCAGTGGCTTTGTGCCAGCTGCGGAGCTGAATGCTTTCTGCAAGTTATCCCATTTAATTGGTGTTCCGCTTTAGAGATATGCATTGTCATCTCCCATTTTACACGTGGGGAGATTGTGGCTGAGGGATGGGAAGTACTTTTCTCCAACTCACATGGTTTGCAAATAGCCAGGACTATAATGTAGTTACTAACTAACCACTGTGTTATTTGGCACTCCAATTTGAACCAGTTAGTTACCTACACTACCTTTTTTTTAAAACAGCTTAATTGAGGCATAATTTATATATCATAAAATTCTGCCGTTGTAAGTTTGAGATTCAATGCAACCGTCACCACACTCCAGTTTCAGAACATTTCCACTGCCCCAGATATTTCCTCATGACCATTTTCAGGTAATCCCCCTCCTACCCTCAGCCCTAGGCAGCTTCTGATCTATTTTCAGTCTCTACAAACTTGCTTTTCTAGATACTTTGTATAAATGAAATCATCCTGCATTATCTTTTATGGAAAACTGCATTTGTTTTGTGAAGACTGTTTATTAGTTCTCAACATTCAGTTCAGAGGTGTGTTGTGGATGAACACAAGAAGGAAGGTATTGTACCTCCAGTTCTGCAGGAGGCCTGGAGGGAAAGTGTGTTTGTTAACTGTTCCTGGCTTCTGAGGAAACAGACCTGCTGGAAGCAGAAAACCAAAGTGGGGGAATCATACATGTTGATTTTTCTGTTCTTTTATTTCTAGAAACATGGGGAATCGATATTCATTCACGAACTTCTACTCAAAATAGTTGCAGGAATGGTTCTATTTTAAATAAAATACAGAGAGTGAAATGAAGCCCTACAAATCTCATTGAAAAAACGTAATGCAGACGGCGCACCAGCCCGGCTCCTACCCAGTGAGGAAGCTCCTCCCTGAAAGTGGAATCGAGGAAGACAATAGCAGAGTTAACTCCTTTCATTCCCACCCCAAATCCACCCACTATGGCCACAAAAACTTGCAATATTTCTTCTTGCTCCAGACCCTGGGTCTCTCTAGGTATCTTGCTCTACTGCTTCTGGACCCTCCGTCACTCCTGAGATGTCTTTCTCTGGGGCAAAGGCCTAAGTTCCTCTCCAAGGTGGAGAGACAGACGAGGGAGCTGAACCCCTTCTTTCCTCCTGTTCCTCTGAATGAAATTCCCATTCCACCCAGAGAGAGAACAAAGCCCCTGCTTCGTGACCATGCGGTCCGTTCCAACCCCTCTTATACCCATTTCTCTTCTCACTAGGAACAAATTCTCTCCACAGGTGGAAAGGCAGCACATGGGCTCATGAAGCCCCTGGGGTAAGGCTATATATATATATACATATATATATATACATATATATATACACACATATATATATGGTATTCAACATCTTATAATAACCTATAATGGGAAAGAATCTGAAAAAGAATATATATATATATATATATACATGTTATAAGATATTGAATATAGTTTCCTGCACTAGACAGTAGGTCCTTGATGTTTATCTATTTTATATATAGTAGGGTGTATCTGTTAATCCTGAACTCCTAATTTATCCCTCTCCCCCCGACCTGTCCCCTTCAGTAACCATAAGTTTGTCTTCTATGTCTGTGAGTCGATTTCTGTTTTGTAAATAAGTTCATTTGTATCATGTTTTTAGAGTCCACATATAAGTGATAGATGGTGTTCGTCTTTCTCTGTCTGACTCACCTCACTTAGTATGATAATCTCTAGGTCCATCCATGGTGCAGCAAATAAGCAAGACAGTTTTAAGTTTTATTCATAGGCTTCTCGGGTGCAGGAGCTCTGGGGAGACTGGCTAGAAGCCTAACAACAACAACAATAACAATAATAATAGCTAGCATTTATTAAGCACCACTCTGTGTCATGCTCTGTATATCTCACCTGTTTTTTCTCATATAATGCTTAGAATAACTCTCTTAGATCAGTAGTATTATTTGCCCCATCTTATGGAAAACTATTAGTATGATTAGTACAGATATTATTAGCATAGAAATTATACAGAATTATTATTAAATTATTAGTAGCACAGACTTTTTATTATATCTGTATTATTAGTACAGAAATCATTAAAGTGTAGAAATTCTTAGTACAGAAAATAGTATCAGTACTATTATTATAGTGCTGAAATCATTAATTGTTACTGTAGGTGGGGGATTCCCTGGCAGTCCAGTGGTTAGGACTCGGCGCTTTCACTGCTGTGGCCCCAGGTTCAATCCCTGGTCAGGGAACTAAGATCCCACGAGACACACAGTGCGGCAAAAAAAAAAAAAAAATTATTACTGTGGACATAAATTAGTGCAAAAATAATATCACACTATTATTAGTATAGAAATCATTAGTGCAGAAAATAGTATCAGGTACTATTATCATCAGCCCCATTTTTTTAGGTAACTGAGGCTTGGAGAGGTTAAGCAAACTGACCTAAGGTTACAGAGTTGGCAGTGGAGCTAGCTGAATGCACTCAGCTCTTAACCATAGCAATGCTCTCCCCCATTTCCAGCTCCCCGCCCAGGGAAGGCGGTGAGTGTGGGGAGGGCGGGGAGGATCTGAGCTGGGACTTCAAGAAACAGTCACAGTGACTGAAGGAGAAAGAACTCCACGTACTTTCTGAACCCAGAAGCGACTGTGAAATGGGTAGCTAATTAACCTGAGAAATGTTCCCACATCTTGTGTTGGGAAGAAAGAAACCATTTTGAAAGTTAGAAATGAGTTGGAACAACGTTGCATTTAAACTAAGCTGAAGCAACAGGTGTTTCTTGAGTGTAGATCTTACACTGGGCTCTTCATTTTGCTTTTGAGTTATGTTGAATTATAGTGGCTTCTAGGGCTCTGCTGCATGTGTGAGCCCACATCTCAGCCCCACAGGTCAGAGAAGGGTGTGGACAGAGCACAGAACACTGGCTGGTATTTGCTTTGGGAAGAGTCACTGGGGCAGGGGACACATGGGGAGGGAGTTGTTCTTTCTGTGTGAGCTTGTGGGGATCCCAGAGCTGGACTTGGAGACCTGGAAGGAGAAGCAGGATGAACCTCATCAGAACGTCATCAGAAACAAAGTGTTATGTATGAATCTTCCCATAGAGACCACAGGCGTTCCCACTAAGAATTCAGCTGGAAGCAAGACTAGGGGAAGGAAATTACTCTGAGTATTAATGAGAATTTCTATAGCAGTCCTCAAACAACAGATTCAACACAGCTGCACCACTTCTCCTTCAGAGCCGGGCAGAGACACAGGTGTAGACAAAGTTTACCTCCCTCTACTTCCCTCCACCAGAAGAATAAAGTGCTTTGTCTGTATTTCTCCTAGGTCCATGCCTCTGGGTGGAATCTACTGCTGCCCTTGCTTGAGTGGGTAGGAGAAAAATGAGGGAGAAGAGACTATCCTGGGAAAGAGAAAGGGGGAGAATGGGACAGAGTGAGATAGGAGGGGAATGGAGAGGGGAAGGGCTTCCCATTCATGGGCTGGTTGCCCAGATGTGTACATGGATCCAGCTTTCTGCTCCCCCCGAGTGTGGAGACGATGCTGGAGAGAGTCAGGGCACATGAGTGGAAAGGGGACTGTGATTTGTAAGCTGCAGAGGAAAGGTTGGAAGTTTGGGACAGATGGTGTAGCATTTGCGATGGTGAAGGAAATTCAGGAGTTTTGTTGGGAACGGAAAGACTTGCTGGAGCATCATGGGTCTGAGAAGCAGTTTGAGGTCATTTGTTTTTGTTTTTTGTTTTTTTTCACATTGCCATACGCCCATTTATTTGAAATTCTAGAACAAGCAAAATTAACCCACGATGAGGGCAGGGATTGACTGGGAAGGGAGTGAGTACCCTTTCAGGCATGGTAGTAATATTCTATATCTTCATAGGGTTTGAATGATACTGATACATGCATTTGTCAAAACCTAGTGAACGTACACTTGAAAAGTATATATTTCAATGTATGTAAATTATATACAAAAATCTATTAACAAATATTGGACTCTAGTTAATGACAGTCATCCTGAAGTGTTTCGGAGGAAGTTTATGGATGTCTGCAACTTACTTTGAGATGAATTAAGAATAAGATGGATTAATGGATGGATGAGGGATGGATGGAAAGATAGATATGTGAGACATCAAGCTTAGTAAAGTGTTAATGAATCGGTGTTGCTGTGCATTTGAAAATTTTCATAATAAAATGTTGGGAAAAATTAGCAAAAAAAAAACCCAGTAAGAAGCTATGTGTGAGCTTAACACACACACACATACCCCTGTAGGCTAGATCGGGCTCACGGGCACCACTTTCAAGACTTTTGCTCTGTCCCATCATGCGTCCCCATCACCACATTACACTTACTCTGCAAGTTGATTATAAGGGGATCGTTCCTGCAGTCAAGCTCTGTGTTCTGCTATCCACCTTGCATGGGGCTTGATAGATCTGGCACGGTTCAGTGAGTGAAGGTATGAGAAAATCCATCACCTGATGACATCATTAACATTTCTTCAACATGACCTGCCTGAGATAAAAGTGAACCTGGCCTCCTTCTCATCAATCAAGGGGAAAGTTATGGGTTATTTGTGAAGGGGAAGCTGTCTCTTGCAGTCAGAATTCCTGTTCCTACCCTGGAGGCTGGTTTCCGGACCAATCAAAAGACAGTTCCCAAGGAACAGCTTTGCAGTCAGTACCCTTCCCTGCACTTTCTCTGCTGCCATCTGCTGTGGAGCGGCCCGAGCAGGTCTCTTGGCATTAGGGGTGAGAGAATAGAGGGATACCCTCAGCAGAGTTGCCTCAGGCCTTTCTGGACTTCCCTTTCTTGCATTAAAATTAGTCTTGAACCCATTGAGAAAGGTCTTTTCTGAACCTTTGGTGGAGAGAAAAATCAATCAAAAATTTTTAAAGTGAGAAAAATCAATTGAACACACTTACCTTGTGTTTTAACCTTGTTACCTTGAGTGAGGCCAGACGCGGATCGTGAAAGCAACCGGAAAGAGTGTTAGAGTTTTGTCATACTCGCAGCTCCCTGGGGAGAAACAGTGAGCCGTGCAGGGCCACTTGGGGGAAACACTGGGGCCAGTCACAGGCAAAGGAGAAAGTGGAACCACGGGCAAGCACCTTAGTGTGGATTCTGTGAGAAGGAACAGGCAAAATGGGGTAGGAAGGCTTCGCACTGGCTGACTTGAGTAACTTCAGCAAGCTCTGGGCCATGGGGGCTGTGGTCCCTGGTTGTATGGTACCTGGTCCTGTAGTGACCAGTGTGATATACAGCAGCCTGGAGCATGAGAACCTGATAGGGCATGTGGTTGGGGTGTGGGCTTAACTGACAGCTCGGGAAGGGGAAGTGACTGGGCTCTAGGCAGGCCCTCAAAACTGGGTTAAGTCAGCATGTGAATAAACTGTATTACATCCTGTGAACCTAGGAATGCAAACGTCGTTTCCTTATTTTAGGGGACGTATAAAGCTGGGAACATATAAAAGTCTCTCTACTTAAGCCTAAATTGGAAGAGTTCTAAGCCACTACCTGCTCTTCCTTGTCTGCATTCAAGAGTTCTTGTTTAAGCCACTGATAGACGGCCGTCTTCATTTCTCAGGAAAGGGCCTGGAAACATACTGGCTTGGGAAGCCACAGCTTCCTCCCAGGTGATCCTGTCATCCTTAGAGTCAGTTGACGGGAGTCAAGCTGTCCCGAGGCTCTGATAGCTAGAACAGTGGCTCTCCCAAAGATGTCTACATCTTGATCCCAGAACTTGCAGATGTGTTGCCTTACATGGCAAAGGACAATTAAGGTTGCAGGTGCAATTAAGGTAGCTAATCTTTAGATGGGGCCAATCTAATCACATGAGTCCTGAAAAGTGAAAGAGGGAGGCAGAGAGAAGACCAGAGAGGTGCCATGTGAAAAAGACTCAACCCATTGTTGCTGGCTTTGAAGATGGAGGAAGGGGCCACAAGCCAAGGGATGCGGGCTGCCCCTAGAAGCTGGAAAAGTCAGGGAAGGGAGCCTTTTTCGAAAGCCTCCAAAAAGGAATGCAGCCCTGCCAGCACCTCGATTTGTGAAATCTATATTGGACCTTTGACCTAGGACTGTAAGATAATAATCGGTGCCGTGATAAGCCACCCAATTCATGGTAATTTTTTAATGGTAGCAACAGGAAAAGTAGAGAGACTGAGAGGGGTTTAGGTGTCCTTAACTGACAGAGTGACTACCCCTTCAGAACCACTCTCCTGTCCTTCTTGTTACTAAACACACTCGATACCAAAGACTTGTTTTCAAGCAGAAATAGACTTATAAAGGGACATTCCATAGCTTACAGAATCTCTAGGAGGGCCACAGAACAGGCTCTGGAGCGCACAGCCAGGAACAATGCCCAGCCATACCATGGGGCTGCTTTTCTAAAACATATTTTAAAAACCTATTTATTTACTTTGAGTCAGAGAGAGAAAAACAAATACCATATGCTAACACATATATATGGAATCTAAAACAAAAAAAAATCGTTCTGAAGAACCTAGGGGCAGGACAGGAATAAAGACGCAGACGTAGAGAATGGACTTGAGGACACGGGGAGGGGGAAGGGTAAGCTGGGACGAAGTGAGAGAGTGGCATGGACATATATACACTACCAAATGTAAAATAGATAGCTAGTGGGAAGCACCCGCATGGCACAGGGAGATCAGATCGGTGCTTTGTGACCACCTAGATGTGTAGGATAGGGAGGGTGGGAGGGAGACTATATGTATACATATATCCCCATATCTCCTCCCTCTAAGACAAGAGGGAGGAGATATGGGGATATATGTATACATATAGCTGATTCACTTTGTTATAAAGCAGAAACTAACACACCACTGTAAAGCAATTATACTCTAATAAAGAGGTTTAAAAAAAAAGTTAATTTGAACACATGGATGTGGCCTTTTGGAATTCCATACATTAAACCTGAAACGTAATTTTCTGATATAAGGTCAAGGTAAAAAGCTAATCAGACAGGGGCTTCCCCTGGTGGCGCAGTGGTTGAGAGTCCGCCTGCCGGTACAGGGGAAGCGGGATCATGCCCCGGTCCGGGAGGATCCCACATGCCGCGGAGCGGCTGGGCCCGTGAGCCATGGCCGCTGAGCCTGCGCGTCCGGAGCCTGTGCTCCGCGGCGGGAGAGGCCACAGCAGTGAGAGGCCCACGTACCGCAAAAAAAAAAAAAAAAAAAAAAAGCTAATCAGAAAAACTGAAGGATTTTTTTAAAAATATAGCATACGTTTTCTTAAAAACAAAGTAAACCAACACATGAGCTATAAAAAAAAATCTATTTACTTTGAAAAGACAGGTAAAGGAAAAACAGCAATAATGTGTGCTCTAATAAGACAGTGGGCCACCCGGGCTCAGTCCTGCTGGGGACCGTCTGGGAAATTGTATAACACATTTCACAGTTTTCTCACCAGAGGACGGGGTGGGGGGGGGTGGGGGGGTGGTGACTGGGGCTTTTTCCCACTGCCTCCTGTCTCCCATTGGTTGAGCGTTGACCCTGAGGAAGTCAATGGTTTCAGGTTCCAGACTGTGTCTAGGCATCAGTGTTAGTAAACTCCTTTGAGCTGGAGAGAGCTCTCCAGCAGGGAAGCAGAGCGGTACACCATTTGAGATGTAAGGTCCTCAGCACAGCAGAAACTATGACCCACAGGGGTGTGTGAACTCAAACATGGGCTGAGGAGATGTGGTGTGGGACATCAATATCACCTGCTACAACCCCTCCTAAGATTAACTGCTAACATCTTGCCACCCCTTTCCACCTTTCTATATGTACACACAAACAGCAAATACATATTGTTTATCGTGTGCAGGGCACTGTCATCTATTAAGTCCTCCGTCTTCATAATGACCCTGTCAGGTACATTTCAAAGAGCTGTAGTGCTTAGAGGATATTGGAATCATTCCAAAGTGTGTTGGAACAGTTCAATTTAAAAATGTTATTGTGCCAGAAATTATATCTTTTGCAACGATTTGAATTTATGGTGAAAATTTTTAGATGTTAACTTTAAACTGTATATGGGGGTGCGTAGTTTTTCAAAATTCTTTCTGTGGGTTAGCAGCTGAAGAGTTTGTAAATCACTGTCCTAGACTTCTGCAGGTGTGTCTTCCCAGGTGATGTGCACAGAACCACTAAAATGGTTAATAGGGGCGGGGGTGTGTGTGGTGAAGCAGTTAGAGGAGCTTCTGTCATTACCCTTAAAGAATCCTGGGAAATAAAGGAAAATCAAAACTGGAGACTATAGATAAAAAGTGAGTTCAGCTCGCTGCAGGTCCAAAGGATGAATGCTGAGCTCTCCAGCATCCTGATTCAGTGCCCCTCCCCTCCCAGAGTCTGTGGATGCTGAGTCAGTGGCTCCAATGCCATCCCAACCTGTCATCTCCCCTTTCATATTGACTTGATTTTCTTAATGTCACCTCCTCAAGTTCTAAGTGTTAAACTTACTCTATGATCAACATAGCAATAGGAAAAAAAAAAAAAAAAAGACTCATTCTGCTTCACCAGGAAGGCATTAAGCCTTTCTATTCTAGGAACCAAATGAATATTCGAGTATAAACTTCATGGTACATTGAAGATACAACACGAGCTGGGAGGTAGTTCTAAGACTGGGCTTATGGACCAGCTTCAGAGGTGAGGCAATGAACAGTGGCAACAGAA
Organism: Orcinus orca; assembly: GCF_937001465.1. Taxonomy (NCBI): domain Eukaryota; kingdom Metazoa; phylum Chordata; class Mammalia; order Artiodactyla; family Delphinidae; genus Orcinus; species Orcinus orca. Next base: position 99,147,778 of record NC_064560.1, on the reverse strand, counting down.
AACCTACCTGATGTAGGAAAGAGATGCCTTGTAACTTACCCAAACTGATTTTCACAACCAATCAAATTCATTAGCTGTAACTCAATGTTTCCCCTTTCAGAAAACAATATTCTCTAATTCACAGGGATAAGCACGGTAGTTCTATGGTCTCTCTGGAATCTAGCCTCTCCAAGAGTGAGTTAAGAAAGCTTAGAAAGGTTGTTAGAATTTAGTCTGATCAATAACCCAAAAGTGCTTCTCAAGACCGGTATAACAACCAGTTCAGTTCACTTTTTCAGCTATTTTTCCTCTCAGTCTTGTTCGTGCTAACAATAGGCGTGGTAGGAAAAACTTGAATGAATAACTTCTTACTCTGATTCCTTTTTTAAACCTGGTAACATAGGGGTAAGAGCTTGGGCTTTGAAGCCAGATGAGCATGAGTTTACATTTGGGCTCCATCACTTATTAGTTGTGAAGCTTGACTAGTGCAGAGTGGCAGTGATGTTTCCTCCTCACAGGGCTGGGGCAAGGAATCAGCAAGGCCATATGGGCAAGGAGCCCAAGTCACTGGTGTACAATAAACGGTGGCCAGTATTATCAGGATCATCACTCTCCTTTTGATTTGTAATTTGGTTTCTGGATAGACTGACTGCAGGAAAAAACCTTACGTAGAAGACTGATACAACCCTTTTGGCTATTTTTTCTTCAGTTAGTTATAAAATCAGGAATTGATATTCTGATTTTAAATCACTACTGATAATTTGGTTACTGAAATCATTTCATCCTTTGGATTACTATTTGGATGTAAAACATTTACAAACACCATCTCATATAATTTGCATAAAAACCTATGAGCCAACCAAAACGAATACTGTTATTCTTTTTCCCATTTAGGGAAGTAAAAAGTCAGATTAAGAGATATTAAATAACTCACCTTTACTCTCCTTTTTTCCTCTCTAGGAACTACTCTAATCCTACTTCTATATACTAAAATGCCACACATTCATCAGAGCCCATTTTAAGCTTTAATTTCCTCTTTTCAGAGGAAGAGAACTCATTCTTTCCTGACCTTCTCTAGCGCTCAGAGTGTGAACTACATAATTTAGCACTATAATACTCTTTCATTTCTTCCCAATGGCTTCTTGGGTTTTTTGTTTGTGTGTGTGTGTGTAGGTTTGTTTGTTTTGGTATGTCTTTTTTATTTTAACTCTGGCCAGCAAGACAAGAAACCTCTCAAGGCTAGGAATCATGCAACGTAAATATACTTTGGGTCTCACTCCCCAGTTCCCTTTCCCCTTCACACTCCCCAGACCAGAGCTGGACTCAGAGCAAGTGCCTGATGTATCCTCGATTGATTCACAGAGAGTTTACCTGAAATGATGATCTAGAAAATCCATTGCAAGAGAAAAATGGAGAATCACTCCTTGGGGACTGCCATCTAAGAAGCAGGACAAAAATGTTTCTGCTGGGAAATTGAAATGCAAAAAGCAAATACACGCAGGACACACATCACTTCTATGCAGCTTCTAGCGCTGATTCTAGCAATCCCCTTCATATCCCTCTAAGTTTATATGACCAGAACGTGCCTTTAGTCACAGTGTCCCCCAGTCATGGCACTGTGACCATGTGTAGGTGGGGTCGTCCTTCTGTGACTTTATGACAGTCTGTTCTCCCTTCTGCAGTGATGATAATCAACTTCATCGTCCAGTAAAAAAATTAAACAACTCTTAACTGAGGGAAGCTAAATAGCAACTGATATTTTTGGAGACTCTCAAATTAGGACAGCTGAGTTTAATGGAAAAATAAACAAGTGTGGTACTGAATATCTGTTGCATATTGTTGCACGCTAAATGTCAGCCTAGAGAGAATTTTCCCATTTGTTTGTTCCTTTTTATCACGTCTTCCTGTTTGTTTATGAGTTGTTATATAATCAAATAGATATTCCTTATAAATTCCAAATAGCAAGACATGACTAGGGTTCTTTTAGAAGACAAAATTCCAGATTTTTCCCAATGGTTCTAATGACCAGCCTTCCTACCTCCTGAACCAGGCTCTTGAAGTCTACCGGATTCTGGTGGGGTCATGTTCACCAGGCAAATGCTTCTCGGTACTTAAGGTTCATATGAATCAACTGGAAGTCTTGTTAAAATGCAGATTCAGTTTCATAGATCTGCTGTGAGACCTGTGAATCTGCATTCGAACACAGAAGTGATGCTGGTGCGCCTGGTCCACAGACCACACTTTGGTTTTTTTGTTTGCTTTTGTTTTCACTTTTTTTTTTTTTTTTTTTTGCGTTACGCGGGCCTCTCACTGTTGTGGTGTCTCCCGTTGCGGAGCACAGGCTCCGGACGCGCAGGCTCAGCGGCCATGGCTCACGGGCCCAGCCGCTCCGCAGCATGTGGGATCCTCCCGGACCAGGGCACGAACCCATGTCCCCTGCATCGGCAGGCGGACTCTCAACCACTGCGCCACCAGGGAAGCCCCACTTTTTATTTTATATTGGAGTATAGCTGATTAACAATGTTGTGTTGGTTTCAGGTGTTCAACAAAGTGATTCAGTTATACATATACATGTATCTGTTCTTTTTCAAATTCTTTTCCCATTTAGGTTGTTACATAATATTGAGCTTCCCTGTGCTATATAGTAGTTCCTTGTTGATTATCCATTTTAAATATAGCAGTATGTACATGTCAATCGCAAACTCCCTATTCCTCCCCCACCACCTACCCCCCAGTAACTATAAGTTTGTTCTCTAAGTCAGTGAATCTGTTTTTGTTTTGTAAATAAGTTCATGTTATTATTTTTTTTTTAGATTCTACATATACATGATGTCATATGATATTTCTATTCATTTGTCTGCCTTACTTCACTCAGTATGACAATCTGAAGGACAGACCACACTTTGGGTAGCAATGTTCTAGGTAGAACTGGGTCTCTTGAAAACTTGATCAAAGGTTCTTGTGTGGAAGCAGATGTGGTCCCTATCACTGGAGGTCAGAAAAGTCCTTAAGTTTTAGGTGATCCTACTTTGAAAGAAGAACAAGGTGAGGAAAACCTGAGTTTCTGAAGGAAAATGGTTAAATTTGGGACTTCCCTGGGGGTGCAGTGGTTAAGCCTTTGCTTTCCAATGCAGGAGGTGCAGGTTCCATCCCTGCTCAGGGAACTAAGGTCCCACATGCCTCGTGGCCAAAAAACCAAAACATAAAACAGAAACAATATTGTAACAAATTCAATAAAGACTTTAAAAAATGGTCCAGATCAAAAGAAGATCTTTTAAAAAAAAAAAAGAAAATGGGTAGCTTCTTCTTAGGATATAGTAGGAAACGGCTACTGGCTGGGAGCTCTCCCTGGTGCTGCTTGAGACTTCTCCGAAGTCTCCTTTCCTCACAGGATCTCCTCCTGAATTTTAGCTCTTTTGTCTAAAATATCAATCTAAATCCTTGTTTGAAAACGTGCCCTTCTTGGACTTTGATGCTTGACTATCCCTCGTATTTATTTCTGGCCAATACCTGGAGCCTTTGGGCCTGCCTAGGAAAAAGTATTGAGGTCTTTAAGCTCTTTCCTTGAAGACATATTTTCTAAACCACCAAACCCTGATTATCTATCTCCTTTCTATCTATCTATCTATCTATCTATCCATCCATCCATCGATCTATCATCTATCTTTGCTTAAATTTGATGTTCTTGACCAAGAAAGGAAAAGAAAGTTCATTGTGGCCATATTTTCATAAACAAAATAAGGTAGAGGCACACAGTATATGCCTTGCACATAGCAGATGTTCAATGCATACTTTTTATGCCTGTAAAATTCATGAAAATACAACTAAGCATTTTCAAGTATACAATTCATGTATTAAAGTATACAGTATACATCTACATTCATGCTTTGTGCAAACACCAACTCTATCTAGTGCCCATAACATTTAATGCATACCTTTTGAAAGCTATATGAAAACAAAGATTATTTGGGTGATTCAGAAGAAATTTGTCATTTATTGAATTCATTAGGCAATTTATTGACTCTTAAAATTGTGAATATCTTAACTACGTTAATGTTTTTTCATTTTGGTTTCTATTCGTCTATGTGGTAATGATAATATCAGCTATTATTTATGGAATGCCTACTCCATGCCAGATACTTTAGGTATATTTTCTTATTTAAGCCTCAGAACAACTTAATGAAATAGGTATTATTATTAATAATATTGATTGAAAAGAACAGTAAAGCTCAGAGGTTTTAATTAACCTGCCCAAGGCCATACAGCTACCAAGTGGCAGAGCTGAGGCTTAATCCAAGCCAGTCCGACTCAAGGACTTGATCTCTTAATCACAATGAAATGATACCTCATATGGACACAGACTTATTATCTATGACAAGTGTGGATTATGAAGAAAGTTAAAGTGTCAGCAAGCAAAAAACTAGATACATGTAAACTCAAGATTAAATGCTTGGAAACGAGGACTGAGAAAAAGCTAACGAAACAACAGAAATCTCATAGAACTGTTCAAAATTAGGGAGTTTTTGCTGGAAGTTTTTCATATAGTTTAAGTGACTTGTATTTAATTATTCAACTGTCAGGATTTTAAAATCATGATTCTCTTGCATCACTGGTTTCTCTCTATTTACTGGATCACTGCATCAGAGAGGAAACTTGTTCCAACGTCTTCTATTTTAAAAAACAAACTGAAAAACCTTTCTGGTTACCTTCCCATTTTTCTCCTCCTCTTTATGGCAGGACTCCTTGAAAGCATTGTCTACGGGCATCACTTCTTCATTCATTTCCCATCTTTTCGTCAACCTGCTCAAACAGATTCCATCCCCCCCACTCCACTGAAACAGCCCTCATCAAGGTCACCAGTGGCCTCCATGTTGCCAAATCCATCGCTCTCTTTTGGGGCCTTAACTTCTGAAACTTCAGCAGCCTTTGACCCCACTGACCTCCTTGAAAGTCTTCTTTGCCTGCTGCCGCACCATACTCTCCTGACTCTTGTTCATCTGCATAGGCTCCCTTTCTGGGTTCTTTTTGTTTATTTGTTTGTTTTTGTTTTTTTGCGGTACGCGGGCCTCTCACTGTTGTGGCCTCTCCCGTTGCGGAGCACAGGCTCCTGACGCGCAGGCTCAGCGGCCATGGCTCACGGGCCCAGCCGCTCCGCGGCACGCGGGATCCTCCCGGACCGGGGCATGAACCCGTGTCCCCTGCATCGGCAGGCGGACTCTCAACCACTGCGTTACCAGGGAAGCCCCCTTTCTGGGTTCTTGATTCTTGATTCCGGAATCTGGTTCCTTTTTCTCTGCCCCAGGGCTTGGTTCCAGGACGCACGCAATTCCCCATCTGCCCGTCTTCCCTAGATGATCTCATCCAGTCCCTTGACTTTAAGTACCTCCTGTATGCTAATGCTAATCAAACAATATCTTCTGCTCAAACTCTCCCCCAGAGTTCAAACTCATAGTTCCAGCTGCCAGCTTGATAGTTCCTCTTAGAGGTCTAATAGACATCTCATACTTAACATGTCTAAAACTGAACTCTTCCTTTCTGCCCCTAAACTTGATCCTCCCGAAGAATTCTCCACCTTATAAATGGCATCATAATTTACCCAGTTGCTCAGGTTGAAAAAACAGCAACCACCTTGATTTTTCTCTCCTCCATCCCTAACTAATTCATGACAAGTTTGCTTAACTCTACCTTTACATTATATCCAAAATCAGTCCAGTTCTATCCCTAGCTCCCCTGCAACCATTGTAATCCAAGCCATAATCATACCAATTACGTCATCATTACAATACACCCAATAGCTTAAAACTAGTTTCTCTGCTTTCTCTTATGCCCTCCTGTAACTCATTTTGAGGACAGCCACCAGACCAAATCAGATCAGGTTATTCCCCTGCTTAAAACTGTCTTTTGAGTCTCATCTCAAATAGAACCCAAGCTCTTTACTGCAGTTTTCAAGCTCCTATGCACACTGCCCTCTGAGTCCATCTAGTACCCCACTCTCTTCCTCTCTTTCTGAGCTTAAGCCACACCAGCCTCCTCTTAGCCCCAAGTATGCCAAGCCCCTTCTCGACTGGCTGTTTCTTCTGCCTGAAATTCTCTTCCCCTAGATCTTTACATAGCTGACTTTAGATCATCTAGGTGTCAGTCAAATACCACCTTCTTATAGAAGTCCATGGTAGCCATCCTTTCTAAACTAGCCAACATGCTCCACATTGATCACTGTCCTATGGCTCTTTTTATTTTCTCCATGAGGATCATCACTATCTAAAATTGCTTTGCTTCCTTATTATCTCCCCACTTAAAATATAAGCGTCGGGAATTCCCTGGCAGTCCAGTGGTTAGGACTCCGTGCTTCCACTGCATGGGGTGCAGGTTCGATCCCTGGTCTGGAACTAAGATCCAGCATGCCGTGTGGCATGGCCAAAAAAAAAAAAAAAAAGTTAAAAAAAATATAAGCTTCATGAGGGCATCGATTATGCATGACTACTGTATCCCCTATGCCCAAAATAGTGCCTATCACAGTCTAGGTTCCCAATAGATGAGGAAATGGAGGCTGAAAAAAATTAAATGATGTGTCCAAAATCATCCTGTTAGTAAGAGATGAAGCCAAAATTTGAACCCAAATCTGAAAATTTCACTCTGAATCTTGAAGTCCTTCTGTTACATGATAATGCATGTAATATATGTTCAGCAGGCAATGATTTTCATTATCTGAGTAATGGAAAATAGTCCCCTGGCTTTTTGTTATTTGTAAAGCTTATAAAAAGCTAACTAAAATAATTTTTTTCTTTTTCCTTGCTCTGAAACATTATTATATTTACACACACACACACCCATACCTTAAATGAATATTCTATGTATCTGGAAAATGATTTTGTATTAATCAAATAGGCCTTATCTTGACGGTTCTTTTTTTTTTTTTTTTTTTTTTTTTAGTGTTACGCGGGCCTCTCACTGTGGTGGCCTCTCCCATTGCGGAGCACAGGCTCCGGACGCGCAGGCTCAGCGGCCATGGCTCACGGGCCCAGCCGCTCCGCGGCATGTGGGATCTTCCCGGACCAGGGCACGAACCTTTGTCTCCTGCATCCGCAGGCGGACTCTCAACCACTGCGCCACCAGGGAAGCCCGACTGTTCTATTTTTAATGGGCTAAAACTGATAGGAAAAGCCATATACTGATTTTTTTTGTCAGAAAATTATTAACATAAATTTGGAACAATTTGCTCTGCAGTCAATGGGTTTATGCTCTTTTGAACAAAATTTGTTTTTAAATTAGAGTCTTACATCCTCTACAAAAGATTTCATAATGCCATTCTCAAAGGGAAGAATTGTGGTTTGCTAACAACACATCTTGAAAGTGCCTGAAATAGAAATACAGAAATTATGTCCTAGGAAGAAAGGCAGTAATAAGACTCTTAAGTAAATAACCTGAGGATTTTCAAAATAATAGGTACATATATTTTTTAAATACTCTATGATTTTCTCCTCATAACTCAAGTTTTCTTTTAATTTTTTTTGCATCAGAGAAATACATGTATCAATACTTAGTATATAAAGTCAAAGATGTTTATACTGATGTTTCTTGATCTTTCACTGTTAATTATTATCTATTGACTTTCTACTATGGAAGATGAGAATTTAGCTTTCTTAAATACCTCAGTCTACCTTCTGCCACATACACTTTTCCTCCAATCTCCCCAGTATGGTGAGGTAACAATTTTTGATTAAGCTGATAATCGATGTTTACATTATGTCTATTGTTCACAGCTGAGCTATGTATGATTGCAGACAACTTTTTTCTTTTCTTAGTATTAATGATTGCCTTTTTTGACCATTGGTTTAGTTCTTTTTGTACCTCTCACTAATTCATCTACAGACATTTTTTTAAAAAAAACTTTAAAATTAATTAATTAATTTTTGGCTACATTGGGTGTTCGTTGCTGCGCACAGGCTTTCTCTAGTCGTGGCGAGCAGGGGCTCAGTAATTGTGGCACATGGGCTTAGTTGCTCCACAGCATGTGGGATCTTCCCGGACTAGGACTCGAACCGGTGTCCCCTGAATTGGCAGGCGGATTCTTAACCACTGTGACACCAGGGAAGTCCCATCTACAGACTTTTTGATAGAAGTATAACTCCTTTCACTGTGGTACAAACATATTAGATAATCCGTTTCTCTCTCTCTTTTTTTCTCTCTAATTTCTTGGAAGTATCCTTCCTGTGGTGCTCTACTTCTTGCTTTAGTCTGTACTGGTTGCTCTCCATAAGACTTATTGGACATCAGTCCTGATATTACTTTTATCATATTCCTAAGAATTCTCTTTACTATTATCTTGGAGTAGATCTTCCACTTCCTGGGCCCATGTCTCTTTCTTTTTAGCTTACTTTCTTATGCGGTTTACATTTCTCAGTAAAATCCTGAGAAAGTGTACATTTTTGGGAAGTAGCATATATAAAAATGTCTTTATTTTTCCCTCAGACTCAATGGATAGTTTAGCTGGATGTAGAATTCTATAATAAAAATAAGTCTCTCTCAGAATTTTACAGGTACTGATCTTGCTTCCAGTATTACTATTGAGAAGTCTGATGTCATTCTGACTCCTGATTCTTTGTCTGTGATATACTTACAGTCTGGAAGATTTTAGAATCTTCTCTTTATCTTTAGTGTTCAGAAATTTCAAAAAGAACTGCCTTGGTATGAGTTTTTTTTAATTCACTGTGCCAGGTACTTGGTGGTTCTATTCAATCTAGATCATCATGTCCTACAGTTATAAGAAATTTTCTTGTGTAGTTTCTGCAACGTTAGAGGGCTTACTATGGGCAGTCTTATTGGTTGGCGTGTCATCCAATATTGCTCATAAAAATGCTTGTGTTGAAGTTTTTTTAAAGCTTGATTTCTAATTTTCTCTCTTTCAGTATAACAAAAGGCAAGCTGATATCTCTTGTGAAAAATTTTCTACAGATATTATTATTTTCTCCCCTTGGAAAAAGAGTAGACTCTTCCTTGGAAAAAGAAATGTCAAACTTATTATATTAAGATTAGATACTGTGTATGCTTGTGTTTTATTTTTTTTAATAAATTTATTGTTTGTTTATTTATTTATTTACTTTTGGCTGCATTGGGTCTTCGTTGCTGTGAGAGGGCTTTCTCTAGTTGCGGCAAATGGGGGCTACTCTTCGTTGTGGTGCGCAGGCTTCTCACTGTGGTGGCTTCTCTTGTTGCAGAGCACAGGCTCTAGGCGCACGGGCTTCAGTAGTTGTGGCACACGGGCTTAGTTGCTCCGCGGCACGTGGGATCTTCCCGAACCCGGGCTCGATCCCCTGTCCCCTGCATTGGCAGGCGGATTCTTAACCATTGCGCCACCAGGGAAGCCCCTTGTGTTTTAAATTTATAATGAATTAGCAAGACTTTTGTATTTGTCACTAAGACCTATCCAAAAAAGACCTATCCAACTTTTGAGTACTGAAATTACCGAAATAAAACAAAATAGTCAAACCAATATTAATTATTTGCTCACTCTTCTGACTGGATTTGGGAGAAAATAAGCCGGGAAAAGCTCAGTCCTGACTTCTGATGTAAGAGACTTGGGCAGAGATACTAGTCAGGAATGGGCCACATCTACTCCTGGTGCTAAGAACAGGGTAGGCAGGTGGAGGAAAGAATCTTAGAGGGCAGAACCCAGGTCAGGTGGTGGCAGGAGTAGGGAAGTAAAAGTCTTCCTTGTTCTGGTGATGCTTTGAAATCCTACCCTATAGTTCAGAAGAGTAAACCAAACAGCTGAAAGCAGGGGCCAGATGACTGTCTGGTGTTGGTGGTGGCAGTGGTAATCATTGACTCCTCAGCCATCGCTGGCTATATTCATCCTCAGAGACGTCCATGGGGGGCAGAATGACTTCAACTGGCAGTGGGAGGAAGGACGATGGGCTAGTGATGCCATCTGCACCTTTGCCACAGCACCAAGTATTATGCACAGGCCTCTTTCCCTTTTCAGGGGCCTGGGTGGGTGCTTAATTTGGCTGAATCATATAGGTGGAGCAGGAAGGATGCAGATAAATAAGGCAGAGCAGTAGTGTGACGATCTCACTCGTTGTTCTTAGAGGAGAACTTGGAATTTGTGTTAGGTGCAGCCAAAAATGACCGGGATATTAGGCGCTGTACATCCGTTTGACTAGGACATTGATAACTTCATGCAATGGAAAGAAATGGTTTGGGGTGTGGCTGACACCAAAAGGATACTCAGAATTGTTCCAAGACAAGCAACATCAGTAATTGTGTGAGGAGCAAGTCAACCAGATTAATTACCAACTTCTGTCTGCATATGTAAGATAAAATAGTTGAGCCAATATTCATTAGACCTTCACTCTTCTGATTGGGTCCTGGGAGAAAATAGTAATAATAAAATTTATATGATATGAGATATAATAAATAATATTAAAATAGTAACTAAAGTGCCCTAAAGTTTTTTTTTACATGAGTTAGTACCTTTGATCTCCATTAGAATCCAGTGAAGTAGGCATTACATTACTGCCATCTTACAGGTGATGCAACTGAGTCAAAGAGACGTTAAGTAACTGGCCTAAACACATACCAGTAGTGTTTAGGAACGTCACAGCGTGAATCCTCCTTAAAAAGAAAAAAAGAATGTGTCAAATTTACAATTTATGATTCTAAGGGGAAGAGAAAATTACCTCCTGAGTCTATCGTGATGAAAACCTATTACATGACTATGGGTGGGGTGGGAGGCGGCTACAGCTCCTGGTAGAAAGTCCTACAGCTCATTCACATGACCTTGGGAAATCTGCTATATGTACATGAAAACAATTAAAGTGTATCCAAATGCTGGAGAGGAAACAAAGAGGGTTACACTTGGTATTTCTCCTGTAAGAACAACTGCATGATATTAATTTTAAGTGCAGAATATGTATTGCCTATTAATCAGGACTTTAAAAAGTAGCACTCCGTATACCTTTTGCTAGCAAGCATGCACTCATAAAGCACTTGCTTCCGTTTCATTATTTAAGAAGATGCTCAAATCCCAAAATATTTTTGGCTCTGTGTATTTCAAACTAAAGATTCTTTTATCAGGTTCATTTAGAAAATTATACTAAATCTTCACTCTTTGCCAATGTAGACTTGGGTGAAGGTGTAAGAAATCAGAGAGTGTTAAAATTAATTTGTGCTCCCCAAAATAAAATTGTTTGTATGTTACTCTTCATATTCTTTCTTTTTTTTTTTTCGGTACACGGGCCTCTCACCGCCGCGGCCTCTCCCGCTGCGGAGCAACAGGCTCCAGACGCGCAGGCCCAGCGTCCATGGCTCATGGGCCCAGTCGCTCCACGGCATGTGGGATCCTCCCAGACCAGGGCACAAACCCGTGTCCCCTGCATCGGCAGGCGGACGCCCAACCACTGCGCCACCAGGGAAGCCCTCTTCATATTCTTTGATATGTACAATCCTTGGGGGAACAAAAGGGGAACTGAAGCAACGTTTATTCACGTCTCACTATGCCACGCATATTATGTACTGAAGTTTATGATGCTTCTTTTTTTTTTTTTTTTTTTTTTTGTGGTATGTGGGCCTCTCACTGTTGTGGCCTCTCCCGTTGCGGAGCACAGGCTCTGGATGCGCAGGCTCAGCGGCCATGGCTCACAGGCCCAGCCGCTCCGTGGCATATGGGATCTTCCCGGACCAGGGCAGGAACCTGTGTCCCCTGCATCGGCAGGCGGACACTCAACCGCTGCGCCACCAGGGAAGCCCCTATGATGCATTTTTCCTTCCTGGTCTGATGTGATCATTGGGAGGCCATCCAGCATCTGGTTAAAACACAGGCAGTGGCATCAGAAGTGCCCAGGTTCAAAGTCCACCACACCACAAAAATAGCACTTAAAATTTATACAATATATGTCATTATTATTCTTACATGAAATCTAACTATGGCCAATAACATGAAAGATCGATGTTGTATTTCAAATACAAGAGTATCAAATACCAACATCTGAAAATCCCACCCACTAATCAAGATTATCAACGATTCATTTATTGATCTACCAGCCCTATCAAATATCTTCTCATGATGAAATTTCTACTCCCTCTTAGAAATCTGCTTAGTATTGCAAATCCCAACAGGAGGCTTTCTAGCTATACACTATACATCAGACACAGTAACTGCCTCTTCATCTGTGACTCATATTTGCGAAGGTGTGAGCTACAGATAAATTACCTGAAACTTACATGCAAACAAAGCCTCCATATTCTTTATCTGTGTATTCATTCTTTCTAGTGCCGTAAAGCTTCGGGACCTGGACAAGCCATAGCAATGTCTCTAAGCCTCAGTTTTACTCACGGATTTTTGCAAGGAATGCATTAAATACTATAGGTAAAGCATTTAGCCCAGGGCCTGACACATAAACACTGGCTATTATAGCATCACGGCCAGGGCCCAGGTGAGGTAAGGCACGTAAGTGCAAAATTTAAGGGGGTGCCCAAAAAACTCAGTAATGAAGATAAATAATATTTTAATGCAATACTTTAAAAATTGAAATTAGTGTCAGAAATCCATGAAGAACAAAATATCAAAAATTTCAATAAGGACAGTACTGATAGCCCTGATTTTTCCTTTACTTCATGTCAATGTGGCTTGGAATGGCACGGTATAATGTATCATGTATGTTGTGTGTATCGTTATTTAGTGGGTATTGTCATTTCTTTTTTGTGGTTGACAGAAGTGAAAGTTGTCTCTTAATTCTCGTACCTGTGAGGATCACTGTCCAATAATGTACTACTTGGCAGAGAAGCTAAAACAAGAGTGTCAGCTTACGTGGGGCTCCATTGTCTAAACTGTGGTGTCCTGAACTGAGCTATTGTGGCATGAAACTTCAGAAGAGCTTAAAGACTATACAGTATATATATATACATTTTTTTTTTGGCCTATTTTCTGAAAATTGCTGGAAGGAAAATTTTTTCCAAAGTCAGTGTGCAGGAGTCTTAACGGCGCACGCACGTGAAGGAAGGAGGGAGCTAAAGTGATAGATTCCTGTGGCCTTTAAAATGATTGAATAACGATGGAAATGGATGCAAAGTGACTTCTCTACTGAAGCAGAAGATTCTTATTACCTTCCATTAACTCCGTTTAGTCTTCAGGAAGGGGCAGAGCGAGTGAAATACAGAAAACTGAAGAGAAGAAAACCTCACTTTGGAACTTTCTCCATGACTGTTCCTTAAGCCCTGTCTTTCTACTTGTTTTGATTTTGCTGTGAATTTATAAATAGTGAAGACCAAAGAAATAGAAGAAACATTTGAGAGCTTTATACCAAGAAATTTGCCTTGAGAGCTGCTACTCTTTTGAGGGAAAAAGCATATCAAGTTCCTGATTTTTTTTTTTAAACAAGATTTCTTATGTCCTTAGATTTTGAAGGATAAGTCATATATAAATACATACCTGCACACTAGTTTTAGCAGCTGTGTAAGAATAATGAGATTTATAAACTAAGGGCTTTGTAATGTGGATGTTTTGCTACTAGAGTTGACTGCTCAGAAGATCTTTTATAGCTCTTCAGTGTTTTATTTTTGATCTATCACTTCAGTGACATTATTTGTCCAAACAAAAGTCCATCTGTCTTTCTAAGCTACGACTTTTTATGAACAGTGTTTGCATTCAATGTGCAAATGTCCATGTATTATCTATTTAAGCAACATCATAGGGCCATCACTCAAGGAAGTTGAATGAGGTGAACATTAATATAGCTCTTTCCCCTTTCCCCTATTTTTTAAGTGTAACAAATACTTTTTACGTTCCCCTCCCCCTTCCCTTTTCCTCTTTCCCCTTTTGGAAACATGTCAGGATCTAGATAGTTTAAGATGAGCAACTGAGGGGACTGAGAAATTGATCCACACAGAGCCTGGCTTCTTTGTGTTTCATCATAAGGTGTGCTGCCGGCCAGCCTAATTTTAAGTACCCTTTTAACAAGAGAAACTCGTGGAAATCCAGCTGGCAGACTCAAGGAGTTCAGGAAACACGACCACAGAGGTTACACTCTGGGATCCTGGCCATGAGGTTGGATGCCTCACCTTGTTGAAAAGAGACACTGGACCTAAATGGTGCAGCATGACTTTGTTCCTGCTTGACTAAATTTCTCAACACCACAGTCAGCTAAGTCACCTACAGCCACCTTTGAAAAACACGGAGAGCACCTACCCTGAGGAGGTGGTAGACTTGGAGTAAGCCGTCCTCGACCTAATTCCTCTGATGGCTTTTTTAACAATGGACCTCTACGAACGACAGGAGATTCCTGGCACCAGCCCTCCCTATTCCGCCATGATTCTGTGGACTCTGGTGTCTCTAAGGGAGCATATGCTGGAATCACAGGGAACCTATCTGGTTGGCACGGCTCTTCCCGAGGTCACGACGGCATGAGCCAGCATAGTGGGGTGGCACAGGGAACCATCACCACTGGAATGACAGCTTCCACTCCCGGAAAGGCTGTGCCTTTCAGGAAAAGCCAGCTACAGAGATTAGGGAAGAGAAGAAAGATGATAAGGTGGAAGGGTTGCAGTTTGAAGAAGACGACTTTCCTTCTTTGAATCCAGAACCTGACAAACAGAGTCAGCCATGCAGACCTATTGGGACCCCTTCTGGACTGTGGGAAAACCCACCTAGTGCCAAGCAGCCCTCCAAAATGCTAGGCATCAAAAAAGTTTCCAAACAAGATCCTGCTGCTGCCTTCTCTGCTGCATTCACCTCACCAGGATCTCACCATGCAAATGGAAACAAATTGTCAACCATGGTTCCAAGTGTCTATAAGAACCTGGTTCTTAATTATAAGGTTATTCTAGAACTTCTGGCCATAAACTCTTTGGATAAATCCTCCTTTATTCCAGATTTCACTCTCTAGTGAGTAGTATTATGTTAAGGCTCAGTTGTTTGCTGTTTCAACACAACTCAGGCTGCCTTCGCCCTGCTATGTACACCAGCAATTACCTAAGTTAAGACATAGATAACACCTCCTAAGTTAACACTACTACACTACTAGGAAGAGTCTTCCAATATTTTATGCTTCCCTGCTGGTTGTGCCCTAATTATAATTACTTTAAAAAAACCTTGTGAGATGGATAGATACCAACAAATCCGTAAGCAAAACGTAATATTTGAATTAGCTAACACATGAAGGGAAGTTATTAGCAAAAACAGATAAGTCAATTACAGTTTACTCAAAACATGTGAAAAATCCACTATTTTTACATATAAAAGAGGAAAACAAGGGATTTCCTTAATTCTAAGATGTTACTATTATCAACAAAGAAAACCACCAAAGAAAAGTCATAAAGAATAACACATATTTTATTAACTGATTATTAAGAGAATAATGTCCCACGGTCTGAACCCCACCTTTGTTCAACATAAGATTTCTCTTATTTGATGAAAGATTTTTTAAAAGGAAATGGATATGGTGATGATGAAATTAGGGGCAGAATTTAGATTGAGTTAGTCAGTGCAAAATGATGTATTGTGCTCTCTGGTTCTTCGTGACTCCAACAGCACATATAAATGCAAAGCATATTTTCTCCTATCTTGAAAATGTTCGCTTAGCACTAAAAACCTCTCTGTTGACCTTATTTCTCACCTTCCCTGCACTACCAAACTTCTCTAAAGAGTGACCCACACCTCCTCCTGCATTTCTCTGGCAGCCAGTCTTTTCTTAACCCACAGCAGTCCAATAACTCAAAAATACCCATGAAAGGACTTCCCTGGTGGCGCAGTGGTTGAGAGTCCGCCTGCCGATGCAGGGGACACGGGTTCGTGCCCCGGTCCGGGAAGATCCCACATGCCGCGGAGCGGCTGGGCCCGTGAGCCATGGCCGCTGAGCCTGCGCGTCCAGAGCCTGTGCTCCACAACGGGAGAGGCCACAACAGTGAGAGGCCCACGTACCGCAAAAAAAAAAAAAAAAAAAATCCATTTCCTGTAATGAGTCACAATCAAACAATTCTGGAAAAACAGATAGTTCTTTGAAATTTATCCTACAAAAATAGTTTGAGTTGGAAAAAAATTAAGGTAGGCTTAAATCATTGTGCACTCTGTCTCCTCAGGATTCAAAACATGTCACCTGAACAGGGGGGAAGACAAGGTCAGAAGTGGGAAGCCGTGGCTCTGCTATACTATGAAACTTCAGGATTCCTACTGAGGAATTCAGAGTTTGCAAGAGCTACAATTATTTGTCTTCTTACTAATGGATCTTTTAAAATTTTGGATTCTGTTTATGCTAATTGATATGATTTTTTAAAAGGAAATTAAAGTCAGCCAGAATAAAATGGTGTGTGTACGTAGCAAGGGCCCTCATTCACCAGGTCCTCTTCTTCTCTACCCTTGAGAGTGATGGAGTCTTGTGGCAATTACAGCATAAAGTTATGCTTTGAAGGCCAGCAGAAGTACAGGAGGGAGTTTCCTCTGTTTTGCAGATGCTCTACTCTGAGGATTATAAGGATTGCTGCCATTCTCCTAGGAAGCCAGGAATGGGTGCCCTGCAGCTCTGAATCAAGGGGGAGTGGCAGAATGGAGCTGGGACCAGGGAAGAGAGTGGGATAGTAAGGGCGGGGGGTGGAAGAAATGAGGCAGAGGGGACTTTCATGTGCCCATCTGAGATGTACACCTTACACTCTGGAAGGCAACCCAATGGGGACAGGCAAGAAGCATTCTGAACCTTTCTTGGGACTCTTGATGGTGGGCTCTGGGTTTGAATGAGTACTTTCCCGTAAGACCTGCACGTCTTTCCAGACATAGCAGAGACTTATGTATGTTTCAAATATATTTTCAGTGGGAGAAAGTCAGTGGGAAACTGAGTGATACTGTTATCAGGATGACGTAGGATTCAATTCCATATACATTTACTGAGTGCGTACCATGTGCCAGGCAGTGGGAATCAAAGGGAAAAAAGGAAAGAATAATCACTGAGCTAAAGGGATGCTCCTAGGTCAGATTTCCACACCATAGTTCTCCAGGTCATGCACTCTCCTTATCACAATGTCAGTTTCATGCTGTCTGTGGTTATTTGATTGATGTGTTTCCGGCTGTAAGCTCTATGAGAGCAGAGATTCCTGTCTCTTTTTCTTTTTCACCATTGTGTATGCACAGTTCCTAGAGTTTGACAAGCATCCAATAAGCATTGGTCACTGAATGTTATGGATGCATTAGCCCTTTGTGGGGATAGTATCCCGTTTTATAGGTATGGAAACAGAATATCCAAGACCACATAGAAGTAACTGCTGGAGAGAGGACTCCAGAACAACTCAGCCTGACTCCACAGCCCAGGGTCTTTCTACCAAATTCCCCCTTTCCCTGGGTCGGAGAGGCTGTGGCTGGTGGAGGAGACGGATAGGAACACCCTTCCTGGGTAAATACTAGCGACACGAAAGAGGTATGAATCGGAGGTGGGCGTAGGTGGGGGTCCCCAACTCTGCTTAAATCCCGCCCACAGAGAGGAAGCAAATTTCTGAGTGGATCGGCGTGTGCATCCTGCTCAGAATGCACATTGAGAGGAAGGTGCAAAGACTTAGGACGCCCTAGGAGGCGGGCGAGGCAGAAGGGAGGAGGAAGGGATGTGAAGAAGAGGGGTGGTAGCACTTCTTTCTTGCGTCGTGCCTGCTGCCATGAGACTGGATCCTTGGTCCCAGTGGCCGGTGTCAAGGTGATTCATTAGATGACACTTGGCCGCCTCGAGGGTTAGTTAGTTCCGCTGCACAGGTGGGGCGTCAACGCGCAAGCTGTTTCCCAGACGGTGGCCTCATAAAATAACTTCTCCTCGATTTGGAAGGGGATGGGGGAAGATAATAACGCTTTCTGTGGGAAAGAGGTTTGGTAAATAACGGATGTTAGGGCTCTGAAGAGAATTACAGGGCAGGCACCATGGCTATTATCTTAATCAGGCACCATTTCAACACCCCTCTCTTCAAGTCAACCAGCCCTACAAGAGGACTTATTTTCCAATAAGCGAAATCCCCGCCCGCCGACTCCGAGCGGCTGGGCTGCGAGCTGGGTGGGAAACAGCAGCGGGAGGAGAGGCTATTTTGGGTGTGGGAAAGCGGAGGGAGGAGGGGCGGCGCCGCGGGGCTGGGCGCGGGCGCGGGGAAAGCCTCCAGCTCGGGCTGCCACGGCAACCGCGTCCAGGCAACGCGCCCGGAAGCCGCTCGGGCGGCGCGCGGCTGCTCGCGCCCCCCGGGAGCCGCGAACCCGGCCGGGCCGCGCGCCGGGCCAGGCGGCAGGCGCGCGCTGATTGGACGGCGCTCCCCGCGGCGCGGGCCCGCAGCCGGGCGCCTAGCACAGCCAGCGCCAGCGGCCGCCGCACCCAGCCGCGCCGGCGAGGACATGGGCAGCCGCGGCGCACCCGCCCCCCACGCCGGTGAGTGCCGCGCCCCGGGCCCCCGCCCTGCCGTCTCCCGTCGCCCGAGGCGGGAGCTCCCCGGGCCAGCCGGTGACCTTGGGGCGGCCGCCGGGGGGCCGGGCTCGGGGGAGAGAGAGCTGACGCTCATGTGACCTGCTGCCGGCCGGAGGGTTTAACTGCATGCTGACGCGAAGGGATGAAGTTGGGCACCGAGCGCGACTGGCGTTGCATTTTTGCGGGGGCCGGGGGAGGTTGCATGCTAGCAAGCCAGCAGAAGCCCCGAGGGACTGTTTGGGGGAGCTGGGGTGGAGCACGGATTGCCAGGGGGCAGTGCCAAGTCAGCCGTCCCGTTACTCAGAGCAGAGTGACCTTGGGCGGGTTCACCTCTCTGCCCCCTCCCCACCCCTTTCTCATCTTTAAAAGGAGGGGCTCGGGTTCTTTGAAGTTCCAGGGTGCTGTTGTGCCGTCTTACGGTGAGCTGAGGAGGGGCCCCCAAGTACTGCAGGTACAGGACATACGAGGCTTAGCCTTGTTTCTTCTACCAGGGGTTTCCATTAATTGGCTCTCAAAGTGGTAAGATATGTTACCGTTTTGTGAAAGATTATGGAGAGAAAGCAGTGGCTGATGAGAGAGTGGCTTCTCCTGATGCCCAGGTTAAAGCCTCTTGAGTGCTCTAAAGTCATGCCCAAAATCAGGGTTAAGACTCCTGAGTTCTTCCCTGTAGTTAATCTAATAGGAAACTTTGTATTTGAACAGGTAGAATCCAAACCCAATAGTGGCAGAGGCAGCAGCAAATGAAGTGAGTCATTTCTTCAATATGCACGAGGTTGTGTGTGTGCGCGCGCGTGCGTGTGTGCCTGGCTGCGCTCACGCCCTCATCTTAAAGTCTGTGTATGTCAGTGTTAGAAATTATTTCATCGGAGTAAGCAGATTTGAACCTACAGAAGTGCAGCTCTCTCAGAAGCAGGGGCGAACACTTGCAGCTTGCTCTTTAAATGAGTTGGGTTTGTGAAAGTAAATATGTTCTTTACTGAGAAACATCCCTAGCGTTTACCCATTGGGGGATGTGGGGGGCGGGTGAGGGTAGCAGTGCTCCTGAGACTCAGTCATCTGTGTCACCTCTTCTGTTCTTAACATTGGCTGGGGCCCCTTTCTGTATTCTCAGTTCATAAATTCCCCTCTTCCTGGGAGAGCGAAGGGAGGGAATGTCCTGTCCCTCTCACAGGTTTGGGGTTGCCCCATCTGTCTTTCTGCTCCAAAGCAAACCTTGATATTCCTTCCAGTCTGATTTCATCTGTATAAAAATGTGGGTTGGGAAGACAGATTTTTCAGTGTTAATGAATAAGCTTCTGTAAGCTTGTTTACCCAAAGGTTTAATAATCTGTAATGGTTTACATATTAGAAATCTGATAGCGTTCAGATAGAAAAATCCTTGCTGCCCAAGAATCCAGCCACTAAGCCCTACAGACCCTTTAATGAATCACACCTCATTACACTTGGATCCCTTAATAACAAACTGTTCAGCCTCCTGTCCTGCAGGCTGCTAACCTGTGTGTCTCCAACCTGACTTGCAGTCTCTTGTTTCTTACATCCTGCAGCCACATGCCTTTGTTTTCATTTTGCTGTAGCTGAGTCCATCACCTGTCCGTCCCCTAGCTCCAGAGCCTGAGTGAACAACTTCCCTCAGAACAGCCCTCTCCCATCTCAACGGGTGCAGGGACTGGGCTTCCCCTTGCTTCTCAGTGCTGCCTCCAGACCATTAACCCATCCCTAAAAGAGTCTTCGCGCAACACGTCATGCTGTCTGCTTGTGCCCTATACCCTCCTTATCTTCTGAATCAGCACTTGCCAAACCTGGTGACTCCTCAGAATCACCTGGAGCACTTTGAAAAACGCAGCTCTTTAGACTCTCCTAAACTTACCACATTAGAATCATCAGGTGGGCAAGACCTAAACATTTTTATTTTAAAAACAAACCCAAAAAGAAGGAAACAGAAGGGGAGGGAAGATGGGGAGGGAAAAGAGAGTTCACCAGGTAATTCTGATGTACGCCCAGGTTTGGGAATCACTTCACTTGATGCTACAAAAAAATTAACAAACAAAGAAACAAACATGAACAACTAACTTGGTTCTGTTCTCTACCTTGTCTCTTGCTGGTGACTTTGGCATCACTGTTGAGGCTCTATTAATTCACTGATCTTGAAGTTCATCAAGGTCCTCAACATCAACTTTTATGGCCTTGGTTTCTACTTTACTTCAGCCACTCACTTCTTGAACTTGTTTAGTCATGGGAAGTTTTTCCACCTTCAAGATCTGGAACTTGGATGTCAGTTTGCTTCGCTGATTCTTTCCACTTAACTGAACCAGACTAACCGTCACTGAAGACTCTGGTCCCGTAATCACTTACTGTTCCAATCCCTTTATGTCTCTGTTTATCTATTTGGAGTGTATACATTCCAGCCATTTCGGTTTTGTCCAGAATCCGAGAATCCTTTGTCTTAACATGTTGGACTTCTCATATTCCAGTCCTCAATCCAAAATCACCCTCATCATCTGCTTTTCCTTCTCCCAGTCTGCCAAGTTATCGCAAAGACCTTTGCACTGGTTCCACTGTAAACTTATGCTAGCTCTAATTTCACCTAGGTCTTACTTTTCTGTGAAAAAAGAAATCCATCTTTTATGAACTCCCAGCTGCATTCCATTAGAGGTTATGCCAGACTTTTCCATTCCTTAAACTTCCAGTCAGTTTCCTTTCTGGAGACAGCCTTTTTTCATTCACGAGATTAAGAATGTTTATATTGGAGTTTACTGCCTTCTGCTTTAATGTTAGTTCCCACTGTACCCTCCTCACCACCCCAAGCATTCTTTTTTACCCATCTTTGTCCTTCTTTATTTCCTCCCTCTGAGGAAAGAAATGTCTATCAGTCCCTTACCCAAGATTAACTCACATGTGTTGCACACTTTGTCTGGACTTTTCTCCTTCCTCCTTGCCTCTTTTGGGAACTTGCTCCATTTGTTATTCCCTTTCTCTAATTTCTTTGGTCCCTCCTTACTCTGCCCCAGCCCTCACTCCACCCTACATTCAAATCATCTTCTCATAATAAAAGAAATTGTGTTAGAGTCCCAGCTCCATCCAAGAGAACTGTCTGCAGTGATGGAAATGTTTTGTATCTGTGCTGTCCAACGTGGTGGTCACTAGCTGTATTGTCACTAGTAGCCATATAGTCACCAGTAGTCAGATGTGACTGCTGAGCACGTGAAATGTGCCAAGTGTGACCGAGCAACTAAATTTCTGATTTTTGTAAAATTTCAATTAATTTAAATTCAGTTGAAATAGTCACCTGGGGCTGATGGCTGCTGGACTGGGCAGCGCAGTGCTGCACCCTGCTCCTCTGTTGAACTGTCCTCCGGTTTCCCCGCCTCGGACTGCCCACTTACTGCTTCTGGCCTCAGCCCCACCTTTCTGTTGAAACTGCTGTCGCATAGGGCTCCAGCAGAGGTGTCCAGGTTGCAGAGCTGAGGCCTGTACCCTGTCTCCCTGCTCCTTGGTCTCTGCCCCGCATCTGGTGCCAGCGGGTACCCTTTTTCCCAGCCTCTCTCTTTCCGCGTCTCCTTGTCACTGGCTCTTCAGGGGCAACTCAGACCTCACTTATCTCCTTTCTCTTCCTGACTTCTGAATGGGAGGTTCAGTGGGATCCTGTCCTGGGCCTTTTTCTTACCTGGCCTCCTCCCTTCTCGCAGCATCAACCCCATCTCAGGGCCAACATTAGTCGCTAATGGACAGTTACCTTGTGCCTCACGGGGCACCGTGGTTCTCTTGTTATCATGTCCTTCAATCCTCGCTCCACGTCTGTGAGGCAGATAGCCTTATCGTTGCTGTTATGGAGTGAAGAAATTGAAGCAGAGAGAAATGAGAATAACTTAAGCAATTGTTACTACTGCTGGTTGTTAAGGAGCGAACTGAGAGAGCAGCCCTGGCAATCTGCCTGCGAGCTCTGCTTTTAACCAGGTTTTACTCAGCCCCCCCAGACGCCTTCAAACCTCCATTTCCAGCTTTCTGAATCCCATTCAGAATTTAATACCCAGAAGCCCAGCTCTTTTGTCTCTAAACAGCTCTTCATCCTGGCTTCCTTAATCTTTTTTCCCCTGTTAACTTTTTATTTTGAAATAATTCAGATTTACAGAAAAATTGCAAGAATCATTTAGATAATTTCTATATACTTTTCATCCAAATTCTATAAATAATAACTATTCACCACCCTTGCTTTTTCTTTCTCACACATTCGCTCTCTTTCTACACACATACACAAGCACGCACACACACATACATGTGATTTTTTTTGAACCTTCAGAGTAAGTTATGGACATGATGCCCCTTCACCTCCACCCTCAGATACTTTAGTGTATATTTCCTAAAAAATACAAGGGCATTTTCTTGCATAACAAACATCGAAATCAAAACATTGACATTGATTCTGTACTATTATCCAATCTACAAACCTTATTCAGGTGTCACCAAGAGTCCTAATAATGTTCTTTAGAGCGAAAGAAGGAAAAAAAGTCTTAAAAAAAAAGCCTCTTCCTGGTCCAGGATCCAGGTCCAGGGTCTTGTGCTAGTTGTCTTGCCTCATTAACTTCCTTTATTCTGGGCAGTTCCTCAGTCATTCTTTGTGTTTCATGACCTTGACACGTTGGAAGGGCGAGGCTGTTTATTTTGTAGAATACCCTTTAACTTGGGTTTGTCTGGAGTTTTCTCGGGGTAGGTCCAGGTTATCCATCATCAGAAAAGCATCCCACAGGGGAGAGAGACATCACGTCCCTCTCGGTGCATCTGTCATGATTTTCGTGCTGTCATCATCCTCTCTGTGACCTGCTTTTGCTCTCTTGGGTTATTCTGACTTGTCTCCTCTTCACACTCCTACATCCAGTTGGCTGTTGAGTGTCGCGGCGCTCCCTGCGCAGCCTCCTTCAGTTTGTCCCTTCCTTTCCGTTCCTCCTGTCTCTCCTGTTGTGGATTCAGGGCCTCCGCGCGTGGTCCTGGCAACTGTTGATCATGGCTTACCAGCAGGAATCGGTGTGTGCGGTAATATTCACTGGTCCGTACTTCCTCTGCTCTGTGCTCCCCTCCACCCTTTCTCGAGCCATCCTGCATTTACTTGACCCACCCCTTTGAACAGCCCACTCGAATGGCTGCTTCTCAAATGCATTTCCTGCTGGCCCAGTTCAAACCGATCCTGCCCCTGTCTGGAGGCCGTGCGTGGCTTGTGCCACCACTTGGCACCTACCAGCCTCTTCACTCTTGCATGGTGGCTCGTCTATTCTAGTTCCCTATTGAATCGAAGCTCCTGAGTGCGGGAGCTGTGTCTTATTCAGCACTGCAGAGGCTCAGTGTATGTTTGTCGACTGGACTAAATGGCTTGATTAGAATCATTAAGCGAACGCGCAGGCTGACCTTAGAGTTGTTGGCTAGCGTGCCGTACGTGGTGGTAGGCGTGAGGCCCGTGCGTTACTCTGAGGGTCAGGTAGGTGTTGGTTCACAATAGGGCCTGTTAGCAAAACGATATGTACTTCAGAAAGGTATTTCCATGTTGTAAGTGGAATAAATGATTCCCCCCCCATGACATCTTAACTTTGTGTCTATGTGTCAAGACAAAGAAAGGGCAGGTTGGATTTTTTAAAAAAAGAAGAGAGAGAAACCTAACAGCATATTAAAAAGTGGCCCATCTATTTCTTCACACTCCAAGTGAACAGCTGAATGTGTGAGGAGCAGTTTCTCAGGCTCACATCCTCCCTTCGAGCCCTCGAGCCACCTGTTCTCTCCTCTCCATTGTCACCCCGACTCTCTCTCTGCTTCCGTCAGCGCTGCCGCCCTTCCTCCATGCTCCCTTCACTGTTTCTCCTCTTCCTTGTTTCACTCTTTCTGCCTGTTCCCTTCTCTTAATAATTCTTCTATTTTCCTCCTTCTCCCTAGATTGATTCTTTTATTTCTTGACTTCTTGGATGTGGTTTCATGTCCCACAGGTTTTTAACCTAAAAGCAGGTGAAAAAAGGATAAAACAATGGCTTTGTACTACTCGGCGGGCTTTTTTTGATTCCCCGCCTCTCCCCGCCACCGAGGGTCAGTAGATCTTGGTATTGTAAAAACGTAGTCATCAGTGATAATAAAATGGTTTATGGGATTACCTTTCTGCTACAGCAAGAGAGTTACTGGGAACATGCTGATGAACATCAAAAGGGCTGAAGTTTTCAGTCTGTTAAGGCAAAATTGGTGCTTGAGGTCAGCAATCCGACCGCAGGGTGGTGAGTTGTTGAGGTTACTGGAACAGGAGTATTCCTCCTTGAGGTGTGCCTGCACTTGCTGGCTACGGTCAGCCTTTTTTCTCTCCTGAGATCGCTTTTGTGCCAATAACATCTCTGGACAAAGTAGCTGCAGAAGTGAAGGCAGGAGATTCTGCTGCTCAGCTGAGTGGGGCTGAAATAACAAGCGTGTTTACGTGGGAGAGAATGAGGGGGGTTGCTTTTGCATTATGGAATTCTTAAAATTGTTTAACCGGGAAGATGTTATTCAGAAACCCCTGGTGCCTTCAGCTTGTTTTTTGTTTATTTCAGATTTCTTTTTTTTCCCCCCGTTTTTAATTATCTCTAGAAGAGCTCAGGAGGCCTCCCCTGCCCTCTCTAAAATAGTTATAATATTAATATGCTGAACTCAAGTCGTTACTCCAGATAAAAGAGTCTCTCACAGACTCCTGTGTTCGACGGGGAAGTCCAGGCCCCTCCCGCCATGTATGAGGAAAAGGGCAGAGACAGGAGGCTGGATCTTTCTTTCCAGCCCAAATGCTTAGCTTTTCAGCCAAAGACTGGTGTCGGGTATGAACCCAAAAGTCACGACTAGCATTGTGTCCGCGTGAGTATACAGAGTCATGCCTTCCCCTCCTCTGTACTATCCTGGATGCATCGGGGGTGTAGGTAGTTTGGGAGGGAGAGAGTTTACGCAGGCTTTTCATAATACTTTTTCTGTTCTAGCTGCTGCATTCGGCAGATTCCTTTTTTAACATGTGGTAATGTGTCTTCTCTAATGCTAGAAAGAAAAGTTGCCAAATATAGCTGTGGATCATAATAAAACACCCTAAAGGTAATACGAACACACTTCTGGTGTGGGTGCGGGCACGGGTGAGCGCCCGTGCTCACTGCAGGGCAGCCTGGAGCAGAGCTCACGGCTGGAAGGCACCTTGAGTCAGCAATTGATATGTCATTTGGGCAGAGCCAGTCAGTAATTAAAATGATGGGCCTTACCAAAGTAGAACAAGCAAATGAACCAATGTTTACGAGCATCTGTGAAGGGGCACTGCACCCGTCTCAGGGGGGTTCCAGATCCACGTGGTGTGTAGTCCCTGCTGCCCGACCGCAGCTCAGCTGGGGAGACAGAACCCACGAAAAGTTCAAATTAACAATAGAAGATTTAAATAGCATTTCAAAATAGCTGTTATTAATAGATGGGAACAGAAACCAATCTGTTTTTGCAGGGATTCTCCTAAAAATGTTAGCATCGTTCCAAGCTGTGCAGAGTGGATTAGAGCAACATCGGTGGCCACTCCTTGAGTTCCAGGGGTCCCGATGATTTCAGTCCACTCGTGAATCCATCTGGACCTGTCGGAGGCCACGTGTATGTTGCAGATTTACAGGATCCCATCAGTGATGCAGCAGTCCCTGCCCTGACTGCAAGGCCACTGTAAATGATTTGAACATTTTGAAGTTCGTTTTCGTATGGGTCAGAAATACAGCCACCCTTCACCTTTCTAGCATCGACAGAATTCCCCTGCTGAATGCACTCATGCGGAGCGGAAAGGACACAGGTCTTGCAAGGTGGATTGAAAGCCATTTCCACAAAAATGATTGGAAATAACTGCCTTGGGATCCCGTTGGTGGCGGGGTGGGGGAAGGACTCACTCTCCCTGGAGCCGAAGCTGTTTGGAATGCTGTGCTGGTGGTTCCCACCGATGGCAGCCCCGAGCCTGATAGAAGGGCAATCCAGGGCTCCACGGGGGCTTTCACGCGGGTCCTGGGCTCAAGCCTCCTTATGTACCCACAGGGAATGGGTACAAATTAGCAAACTGGGAGTTGTTCAGTCGATACAGAGTTTCAGTTTTGGAAGATGAAAAAGTTCTGGAGATCTGTTGTACCACAGTGTGCATGTAGTTAATACTATACTCTAAACTTAAAAATGTTTAAGGTGGTCCATTTTATGTTATATGTTTTTAACCACGGTAAAACAAAACTTAACAGCAAACTTACTTTAACTGAGCCATTGACTCTTTTACACCCAGAATCCGTCGTGTCTCTTTGGTTTGGAGAGCTAGAAATGGGCAATTTCTGCATTTTCTGTTTGTTTGTGTGTCTTTTCTCATTGGTTCATTCTTTTATGCAAGAAGTTTTCACTTAAATTTTTGTCTTGAAAATAGCATACTCATTGAAGTATTTTGAAAAGAAGGAAAAGTAGAATAGAAATGTACCCAGGGCCATTGTTTTATTTCTTTGCACTGTTTAAAAAAATATTATTATAATAGTACTTCTAGCACAGGAACCCCTGCCACACTGTCTCCAGGATGGCTGAGGGATTTCTGGGTTGCTGGGGTAATGTGCTATTGAAAAAATATATATATCAGACTGTGTCAGGTAAGCTTCATTTGCCGTTGACCTAATGCGTCCAGAGAGGGACGTTTTGTTGTGAAGATGCCCAACGTCGTAGAGGCCGTGTAAGGCCTTACAACATTCCTTCCTTTGGAGACTTACCCAAGATTTCCCTCAGATCCACCTCATAACCATAATGCCATCTACATCCCAAAGTATGCTAGCCCAATATATTTCTAGTAAGTGATCTCGAAGGGACAGCAGTGAGCGGTCCTGAGGAGAGATCTTAGTTCCCTGCCCAGCAATTGAACCTGGGTAGCCTGGATGAAAACCAGGAATCCTAGGTGCGAGTCCACCAGGGGCTAGAGGCTAGAAGCAAATTGGCCCTAGCTCTTTATCGTGTTTGAAAGCAAGAATGTTTCAAGGAGGCAAAAACTGTAAAAACAGGGTTTCCCTGGTGGTGCAGTGGTTGGGGGTTCGCCTGCCGATGCAGGGGACACGGGTTTGTGCCCCGGTACGGGAGGATCCCATATGCCGCGGAGCGGCTCGGCCCGTGAGCCATGGCCGCTGGGCCTGCGCGTCCGGAGCCTGTGCTCCGCAACGGGAGAGGCCACAACAGTGAGAGGCCCGCGTACCGCAAAAAAAAAAAAACCCAAAAACTAAAAAACTAAAAACAGGTACAAAGTGTATTATTAAAGACACAGCACAATGTATGGGAGAGCACACAGAGAAGCAGTTTGTTTATTTAAGACAGAAGCAAGGCAGAAATACACTCCTGGAGGGGAGTGTGGGAGTCCCGGATGAGGAGTGCAGTGAAGAGGGGATTTAAATCACTTACAGGGGACAGCCCTTCCGGTCTTTGTTTACATTTGGCCAATTATCTCGTTTCTTTTTTCACACCTGACTGGGCCTAGGACCCTCCCCAAGATGTGTGCGCAACTTTTTGCCAAGATGGATCCCTCCGCAGAGGCCTGTGGGTGCATTCCACACTTACGATGGGGTGACACCCCCTCCCTTTTTGACCCCCAAGGCGCCTTCCTGCGCATGTGCAGACAGGGAAGTTTTCCTTGACCTCAGGAGTGGGCACCTTATCTCTTTACTTTAGCAGAACTCAGCTTCTGCCACAAGCTTTGTCCTTGGAGTGTCTGGGTGAGAACAAAGCTTCAGTTTTACTCCACTTGACAGACACCAGCTGTCTGGCCCAGGGGCCCATCTATCTCCTGCCTCCTAAAGATGGCTCATCCCTTCTCCAAAATTCCGGCCAGATATAGGGAGAGGTGAACTGCCTCTTAAGAAGGAGACAGGGTGTGCTTATTTATGCTGTTTCATTTTCTTTCTACATAATTAGGAGGCACTCCCCCAGTCTGAGCCCCGTTATTAATTTATGGAAAGTTCCTGCTATTACCAGTGGTCCTTCTTTGACCTTCTTATCAGTGCTTTGGCTTTTGAATTAGTCATCCCTGGCCTCAGTTGCACAGCCCTCTGCCTCCTCTTAGTACCGAAAACACATCATTTACGCAGATACCGGCTCTTCACACTATAGAACAATCTTAGCGATTTGACGCAGGGGTGGAGTAGGGAAGTAGCATTGAAGGTAGCCACAAGTCAAGGGAGCATGCGTTCCTGCAGAGAGGGGCCCCTGGTGGTCAGATGGGAGAAGGGTGAAGGCAGGTGAGGGTGGCCTAGGCACACAGGGGGGCTTGTCCTTGATAACTCATCCATCTCTGCTGGCCCAGGGTCGGGCAAGCTCCCCACCTTGGAGAGGAAGATGGCAGGGGTAGAACTTAAAAATTTGAAGGGTCCTCTAAGCTCATAAAATGTTTGCACCACCTAAATTGTGCCCCAGGGCAAAGCTCTGTTCCCAGGCCCTGGTTATGGTTCTATATAGTACGGAAAATCCAGTTTCAAATCTTGTTCTTAAAAAAAAAAAAAAAGTAACATTATAGCTAGTAAATATTTTCTATGTTACTTCATACTCGTTGTAACCATTATTTTAAAGAGCTATTGGTATCCTTTTGAGTGGATGTTCCATGTTTTAACTACTCTTTTGTTGTTGGACATTTAACCAATAACCATTTATAGAAAATGTTGACATCTAGATAAGGTCACATATTCAGTATGGAAAAAGGCGTGAAGGGTAGAGATTTGATGGACATTAGTTACTGTTGCCCTGTAATTCTAATTTGGTGGTCCCCAGAATGTACAGGGCAAGACTGAGTTCTGTGCATGTCCTGAGGGACTAACAGTTTGACTCCCTTCAAGCTCATGGTCTTTGCAGATTTGGGTTTTTTTTTTTTTTGCGGTACGCGGGCCTCTCACTGCTGTGGCCTCTCCCATTGCGGAGCACAGGCTCCGGACGCGCAGGCTCAGCGGCCATGGCTCACGGGCCCAGCTGCTCTGCGGCATGTGGGATCTTCCCGGACCGGGGCACGAACCTTTGTCTCCTGCATCCGCAGGCGGACTCTCAACCACTGCGCCACCAGGAAAGCCCAGATTTGGGTTTTTTTAAGTGAGGGCAGGAAGAAGTAATTTTCTTTCTTTTTTGATGATATAATGAAAAATAAATGGAAGAAGTTAAACAGTATGCATTTAGTCGAAGCCCCCTGTAGTCCTCTGTCTCCCACTCAGAGATGAATATGACGTTGATTTGGTGTTTGTCATTTCTACATTCGTCTTTAGATGTTATAGATTTGGCATATTATTTGGCACATTTTAAACTTTTATGAAAATGTCATCATAGTGTCCACACCCTTCTTCAGCTTGCTTTTTTACTTAATGTATTTGTGAGAGTTGTTCGTGTTGGGACTTGTAATTCTAATCCAGTTATTTCCACAACTGTTTGCTCTTTCACTGCATGAATATATCACAGTTTATCCATCCATTTGCCTCATGATGCGTGTTCAGTACCCCCTCTCTGCCCACTTTTTTGCTCTTAGAAAACAGTGCTGCCTGAAGTACTCTTCTAAAGGTCTCCTGTGGACATGTGTGAGAAGCTTTCTGGGTATTTCTTAGCAGTGGAATTATTGGGTCATGAGGTTTGTACATCTTCAGCTTTACTAGATATTGAAGATTACTTTCCAAAGTGGTGGTACTTCCCATTCCCACCCGGTGTTCCCATTGTCCCTCATGGGCTCCTGTCTATACTCAGTCGGCCAATCTGATGGGATAAATTGGTATCTCTTGTGTTTTTATCTCTTGCAGCAAATTAGATGTATTTTATAATTTTCTTCCACTGGCCAGAACAGAGCCAGTGTTAGGAAAGAAACTGTTAAAGTTCTTCTTCTTTCTATAATATCCTTTTTTAAAAATTTTTTATTTTTAAATTTTATTTTTGGCTGCGTTGGGTCTTTGTTGCTGCGTGCGGGCTTTCTCTAGTTGCGGTGAGCAGGGGTTACGCTTCATTGCATTGTGCGGGCTTCTCATTGTGGTGGCTTCTCTTGTTGTGGAGCACGGGCTCTAGGCGTGCGGGCTTCAGTAATGGTGGCATGCAGGCTCAGTAGTTGTGGCTTGCGGGCTGTAGAGAGCAGGCTCAGTAGTTGTGGCGCACAGGCTTCGTTGCTCTGCGGCATGTGGGATCTTCCCGGACCAGGGCTCCAACCTGTGTCCCCTGCATTAGCAGGCAGATTCTTAACCCCTGTGCCACCAGGGAAGTCCTTCTACAATATCCTTTTGAGATTTTTCTAACACAACCATTTAGATATCTATTAAATGACTTAAAAGTTAGATTATGAAATAAATATTCTCTTCCCAGTAATCAGAAGTATACCCTATATAATTTGGTGTCAGAGTCCCAGCTGACTGCACCTACCGACGGGGTCCAGGTGACTGCCCCTTGGCTGGTCTCTGCTGTATTCTGTCGGTTAGGAGCAAGTCCCAGGTCCCACCACACTCAGGGGAGGGGTTTACCCAGGTATGAATTCCCGGAGGTTAGGAGCATGGGGGCCACCTCTGCAGGAATCTGGCCTTCACAATAGGTCCCATGTTTCAGTGTCATGGTTTAAATACTCAGCACTGTTAGGGCAGTCAGAGACGTTCAGATTTCAGAAGACTGACTTACCCAAGTGCAGTTCTCATCAGAGGTGTCACGTCAGAGTACTAATTCATGATGAGAAGGGAAGCTGGCAGGTAGCCTGGGGCTCGAGTTTGCTGATTCCTGTGTTTTCTCCTTTTGTGCACATCCACATGGGAAGCTAAATGATGTGCTTGGTGAGTGCGGGCTCAGGCAAGAGGAGTGACAGGATCATCTGAGTGGCCAGTGTCATTGAGCCCTGACAGCTTCATGCATCCCTGTCCATAATAGGGTTCTTCCTGCTACCCCAGTTTCTTAGGTTCTTGGAAACACTGATCAACTTTGCCTCTCCATACTCTGCTTTTACTAGACATGCTGTGTGTCCCATCTCCCTTTCTGGTTGCCCATTAAGTCTCTAGTTGGAATATAATTCAGTTGATTAAATTCAGCATTTTGAAATGACTTCATTGTAGTCATCTCTCCTTGAGATTCATTCATCCAGCAAACACTTATTGATCAGCTATGTGCCAGGTGCTTGCGACTGTGCTGTGGACAGTATAACTCCTCATGGAGCTCACAGTATAGAGCCGAAGACTGACAGTGAGCCAGTGAGCACAGGCGTGATGACTGCCTTGTTTCTGCTGGGAGTATTGGCGGTATCTTGGGTTGTTCTTACAGATCTGCTGATTTCATCCCTCCTTGATTCTTTAGGTTTCATTGTCAGTGTCTCACCTTAACTTCAGTTTTGAAAGTAGCTTGCAATCTGCCCCACTGACTTTTTATACCACCTGTGTCATTTTGTAGAACAAAGGAAAGAAAAGGAAAACGAGACCAAAAAGTTGAACTAAACCTGGACTATAAATAGTATTTCAGTGTAGATATCCATCAGTCAGGGGCTGCCTAACGAGTATGATAGGTCCATTTAATGGAATATTATGCAGGCATTAAAAATTGTGATATGTATCTTTACATATTGACAGAAAGATGTTCAGGATATAGTGTTATTTAGGAAATGCAGGGTACACATAGTATAGAGTAGGATTTCATTTTTTTTCATAAAGGAAAATTATATGTATCCTGAAGAGAGATCTTAAAACAAGGTAAATTGATGTACATATCAACACTCTCTGAGTGGTGATTTTCAATTTATTCTTCATACCTTTATGTAGAGCCTAAATTTTTAAATTATATTACTTTATTAATCACAAAAAGCATTTTTCAGTTTAAGGAAAGGTGTTTTTTAAAATGTTCCAAATTTCTTCATACAAAGTATGTGTGTTGCAATTTGTGTGTATGTGTGTGTGTGTGTGTGTGTGTGTGTGGCTTGTGCTGCGAGGCTTGTGAGGTCTTAGTTCCATGACCAGGGATCAAACTCGGGCCCTCGGCAGTGAGAGTGCAGAGTCCTAACCAGTGGACCGCCAGGGTATTCCCGCAAATTGTTTTTTTCATGTATGGGCTATGGTTTCAAAAACACAAGTTACAGTAGCATGGCTTCAGTCCAGCTGTAACCTCAGCACACATCGGTGCCGGAGGGACAGCTTTGGCCAAATGAAAAGGTAATAGCAAGTACCTAATGATTTCCCCACTAACCCACCACAGTAAACAATATAATAGGGCTTTAAACAAATGAATACTATATTTGCTGAACCTTTTACATAAAGTTTTACTTTAGAAAACAGATCTATTTTCTGTCAGATGTGATGAAAGGACATTAAGCAGGGAAGAGAAAGGAACAGCCCTTTTTGGAAGCGTATCCAGTGCCCCGAGGCCAGACTCTGTTCTGGACACCCCACCACCTCTCTATGGGTGATGCCTGCTGATGAAAAGGCCGGGGCCCTAGGCTCAGATCCCTGATCTCTTCCTTCCTGTGACATCGGGCCAGTTGCTGAACATTTCTAGGTCTCTGTTTCCTCTGGTTAAATGGAGGTGATAAGATCAGACCCTTCACGAATGATCGTGAGGATGAATTCCGTTAATGCCCACAACCATGCTGCATGAATGGGGTCATGGGGTCAGCACTCCAAAGAGGGAGCGGCTGTTAGTTCTGTGGTCCCCAACCCGACAAGCCCACTAGGATCTTAGTTATTGGGGAAGCCGGGCTTCAAATAAGGACCTTCCTGACCCCACCACCCATGTCTCCCACGATGGAAAAGTATGTTGGACTGTAGCTGTGGGAAGGGAGAGCGCAAAGGAGGGAAAGGAGAGATGGTAGGGGGAAGGAAAATGGACTGTGGAAAGAGAAAGTTAAGAAGAGGGAAAGAGCAAAAGAAGATGAATGGAGAGGGGTGAGTGGGAGGAAAAGAGAAAATCAAGCGAGAGGAGGCAGTGAGAGGGGAGGGAGAAGAGCTGAATAGCAATGGAGAGAAAGGAGTAAAGAGGCTCTGAGGGAACCCTCAGCCCCTCTTCCCTCCTGGGCCCCATCCTGTCCCTCCCAGGAGGGATTCCTGGTCCAGCATCTGCCACCGCAACCTCTCCCCTATTCTGACATGCTCTCGCCGCTGGCTGTTCACTGCCCTTGAGTTTCCCAACCCTGATCAGTCCTTGCTGCCCCAGGACAGAGTCCAAGCGTGAGCCTGGCCTCAGAGATCAGTTAAGGAACACTCCCACCTGTCTTCCTAGACACGCCTTCCACTGTTCTCCGCCCTCTCTCCTTTCACTCTATTTTTAACTATAAGGAAATCAGCTTTTTTTTTCCCCACCACCACATTACAACGACTTAATTCATAAATGCTTTGCCTATTTTTTAAATTCTGACACTCAGCAGAACACATCAGTGCTGTATTGTGATAGTAAACTGAAAAACTAAATTTTAATGTTTCCGTAAAAATTGTCATTTTAATTTGTTAAGTTCATGTATCATTTTACATTAAAATGATATACAGGTATTTCTATCCAGTGTCATCTTACTTACAAAAATAGAACAATTTATTGGGATTAATGTTTCCTTTTGTCATTAAATACTATATATGTATCTGAGAATATCTCAGAATCCTTATAATCAGAAATAAATGTTTTGGTTTAGATAATAGCATTTCCCTTTACTCTTCTTTTAACCTCCAAATTCTGTTGATGTATTGCATATTTTGGGCATTGTAATTTTACTTTCTCTTATTTCTTTCAATTCTTCTGTCTTTGCTCTACCTACCTGTCCCTTCCCCTGATTTCCCCAAGTTTTTAAACTCATAAACTGGAGATTGATATTATAACAGCAAAATATGGCACGATCAAAACAGTGTACGACCCAGACCTGCCTGATAGTGTTGCAGACCCACTTGTGGTGCTAGAGATGAGATTTATAAACATGCAAGAGCTGATGCCCTCAGGCAAGGGAGCCAGAATTAATAGGAAGATCTGGAAACAATTTTTGATAAGTCACTTAATCCAGTGACATTTATTTTTCATCCTTATTCATTAGGAATATAGATCCCTTTGTTCTGGCAAAGAATCATGATACTAACCGACCAAGAGACCTAACAGATAAACACTTGCCCACCCACCACACTCATGAAAAGGGCACCAATTCTGGACAGACGTCAGTGTGTGTTGTGGACTCATGCCATGTGACATTTTCTCTCGCAGAGTGGATGGTGCTTGGTTTGTTACAGGGAGGTGTGTTATTGAAAAGCAATCTCAGACAATGAGTGGTGGGTAGACTCCTTTTTCAGAAAGGGGATGTAGCTGGGCTTCTGTAGCTCAGGCAGGATAATTCCAGGTGGATGAAATGACTTTCAGAAGAAGGCATTGCAAAGGTCTCCATTCATTCCCAGGTATTATATTGAGTGACTAATGTTTGGGATTCGGTCTCCGTAGAGAACTATACTTTTAACTAAACCGTATTCTCTGATGCCTTTATTGCTGCAATTTCTGATACTGGAACGCTAATCATGCTCTCATTGTGTGGATTCTTTTTCTAAAAAAAATATTTATTTATTTATTTTTGGCTGTGTTGGGTCTTCGTTTCTGTGTGAGGGCTTTCTCTAGTTGCAGTGAGCGGGGACCACTCTTCATCGCGGTGCGCGGGCCTTTCACTGTCGCGGCCTCTCTTGTTGCGGAGCACAGGCTCCAGACGCGGAGGCTCAGTAGTTGTGGCTCACGGGCCCAGTTGCTCCGCGGCATGTGAGATCTTACCAGACCAGGACTCAAACCCGTGTCCCCTGCATTAGCAGGCAGATTCTCAACCACTGCGCCACCAGGGAAGTCCATTGTGTGGATTCTCGTAGGTCAGCTCTGTGTCCGTTAAGATTTGAAACGTGCCCTGAAGGAGCATATAAGTTAGTAGGGGAGACAGACTATTAAACACCTAAGAATAATAGGACATAGTAAGTAGTATAAAACACACAGAATAAAGAGCTAAAGGATACACACGAGGGAGCCATTTTATTGAATTGAAGGGCTGGTGGGGCCTTACAGGATTAGTACGAGTTTTCTCGGCAGGCAGAGGTGGGAAGAGCATTTCTGATAGAGCACACAGGCAAAGGTATGATGGCAGCAACGTGCTGCAGGACGGTGGTAGGTGGGGCGGCTTTGGGGAAGGTTAGAGTTAACTGGGCTCTGGTATGGAGTGGCCAGGGATGAGGCTGAAGAAGGGGTTAGGCTGGGGTGTGTTGAGAGTAAAGGAAATAGAGGGAATCCCGGAGTGTGGCACAGAGAAAGTATGGCACAACCTCTCTGTTCTCTACTTTGGGAACTCCTACTCATTCTCATCAGTCCTTCCCTGAGCTGGTTGCTACCCAGGAAAAAAACAAAGCCCTCTCCCTTTTTCCTCCCCATTTTTTTTTTTTAATGTTAAAATTTTTTTTTCTACATTGAGGTATAATTGACATATAGCATTATATTAGTCTCAGGTATACAACATAACGACTCTGTATTTGTATATATTACAAAATGATCACCACCATAAGTCTGGTTGACGTCGGTCAGCACAATGGTTACAAAATTTTTTGTGTGTATGATGAGAACTTTTAATATTTACTTTCTTAGGATCTTTCAAATATGCAATACAGTATTATTAACTATAGACATCATGCTGACATCACATTCCTATGCCTTATTTATTTTATAGCTGCAAGTCTGTTCCTTTGACCCCCTTCACCCATTTTGCCTACTTCCCAGTGCCTGGCTCTGGCAACGATCATTCCGTTTTCTGTATCTATAAGTTTGGTGGGGTTTTTGTGTGTTTGTTTTGTTTTTTAAGATTTAAAGTAAGATCATACAGTTGCAAATGACAAGATTTTATTCTTTTTTTCTGGCTGAATAGTATTCCACTATTGTGGAATACTATATATAGTATTATAGTATACTATAATATATACTATAGTATACTATACTATATATACTATATATACTATATACTATATATAATATATACTATAGTATACTATACTATATATACTATACTATAATATATACTATAGTATACTATAGTATATATAGTATTATAGTATACTATAATACTATATATAGTATTCCACTATACACACAGTGCATGTGTGTATGTATTTGCATGTGCGTGGGTGTGTATGTGTGTGTACCTCTCACATTATCTATTCATCACACTTAGGTAGTGTCCATATCTTGGCTATTTTAAATAATGCTGCAGTGGACATAAGGGTGAATATAACTTTTTGAGTTAGTGTTTTCTCCCCATGCGTTTCTGTTCATATGATTAGTTAGCCAGTTATCCCAGTGTTTCCTGGTTGGTGGGGATGTCTACCTTTCTCTGTAGGCTGTGAAGCCCTTGAGGGAGGGGATTTTCATCTTACCTGTTTAGGTCGTCTACATAATAGATGCAAAATGTCTCTTAGGTTGGGTTATTCTATAGATTAACACTTCAGCTAAGTTATTTTACAACTTCAGAATTGTAAAGATTCTGTGATTCTAAATATTAACATCTTTCACACTGGCTTAATTTTTGTAGTCTAAATGGCAAAAATTATTATCTTTAATACTGAAGAACTCCTTTGGCATTGTAGATTGTTTGGCCTGAATCACTTTTTTTCTTAAATGCATTTTGTTTAAATTCAAAATTCTTTGTCTAGAAAAGTAAATGTTCACATTTTGAAACTCTAAAAATAACATACTGGATAGATGATGCCAAAACAATGGTTTCA
Organism: Orcinus orca; assembly: GCF_937001465.1. Lineage (NCBI taxonomy): Eukaryota > Metazoa > Chordata > Mammalia > Artiodactyla > Delphinidae > Orcinus > Orcinus orca. The sequence goes on along the minus strand of NC_064560.1, from coordinate 99,110,691 downwards.
ATCAGAAATGGTTTTTGAATCCAACATCTAAATGAGAACTAATTACTGAATCAGATCACAGTTACTAGGCATTGTTTTAAGGCAATTAACAACAGTATTGAGAAACCTAAGTAATGAAATTTTTTTTGAATTTTATTTATTTTTATACAGCAGGTTCTTATTAGTTATCCATTTTGTACACATCAGTGTATACATGTCAATCCGAATCTCTCAGTTCATCCTACCCCCCCATCGCCCCTGCTTCCCCCCTTGGTGTCCATACATTTGTTCTCTACATCTGTGTCTCTATTTCTGCCTTACAAACTGGTTCATCTGTACCATTTTTCTAGATTCCACATAGATGTGTTAATTTGTTTTTCTCTTTCTGACTTACTTCACTCTGTGTGACAGTCTCTGGGGCCATCCACGTCTCTACAAATGACCCAATTTCATTCCTTTTTATGGCTGAATAATATTTCATTGTATATATGTACCATATCTTCTTTATTCATTCGTCTGTTGATGGGCATTTAGGTTGCTTCCATGACCTGGCTATTGTAAATAGTGCTGCAGTGAACATTGGGGTGCATGTGTCTTTTTGAATTATGGTTTTTTCTGGGTATATGCCCAGGAGTGGGATTGCTGGGTCATATGGTAATTCTATTTTTAGTTTTTTAAGGAACCTCCATACTGCTCTCCATAATGGCTGTATCAATTTACATTCCCACCAACAGTGCAAGAGGGTTCCCTTTTCTCCACACCCTCTCCAGCATTTGTTTGTTGTCTGTAAATTTTCTGATGATGCCCATTCTAACCGGTGTGAGGTGATATCTCATTGTAGTTTTGATTTGCACTTCTCTAATAATTAGTGATGTTCAGCGTCTTTTCATGTACCTCTTGGCCATCTGTATGTCTTCTTTGGAGAATTGTCTACTTAGGTCTTCTGCCCATTTTTGGATTGGGTTGTTTGTTTTTTTAATATTGAGCTGCATGAGTTATTTATATATTTTGGAGATTAATCCTTTGTCCGTTGATTTGTTTGCAAATATTTTCTCCCATTTTGAGGGTTGTCTTTTCGTTTTGTTTATGGTTTCCATTGCTGTGCAAAAGCTATTAAGTTTCATTAAGTCCCATTTGTTTATTTTTGTTTTTATTTCCATTACTCTAGCAGGTATGTCAAAAAAGATCTTGCTGTGATTTATGTCAAAGATTGTCCTTCCTATGTTTTCCTCTGAGAGTTTTATAGTGTCCCATCTTACATTTAGATCTTTAACCCATTTTGAGTTTATTTTTGTATACGGTGTTAGGGAGTGTTCTAATTTCATTCTTTTACATGTAGCTGTCCAGTTTTCCCAGCACCACTTATTGAAGAGACTGTCTTTTCTCTATTGTATATCCTTGCCTTCTTTGTCATAGATTAGTTCACCATAGGTGCGTGGGTTTGTCTCTGGGCTTTCTATACTGTTCCATTGATCTGTATTTCTGTTTTTGTGCCAGTACCATATTGTCTTGATTACTGTAGCTTTGTAGTATAGTCTGAAGTCAGGGAGTCTGGTTCCTCCAGCTCTGTTGTTTTCTCTCAAGATTGCTTTGGCTATTCGGGGTCTTTTGTGTCTCCATACAAATTTTATAATTTTTTGTTCTAGTTCTGTAAAATATGCCATTGGTAATTTGATAGGGATTGCATTGAATCTGTAGATTGCTTTGGGTAGTATAGTCATTTTCACAATATTGATTCTTGCAATCCAAGAACATGGTATTTCTCTCCATCTGTTTTGTGTCATCTTTGATTTCTTTCATCAGTGTCTTATGGTTTTCTGAGTACAGCTCTTTTACCTCCTTAATTATGTTTATTCCTAGGTATTTTATTCTTTTTGTTGCAGTGGTGAATGGGATTGTTTCCTTAATTTCTCTTTCTGATCTTTCATTGTTAGTGTATAGGGATGCAAGAGATTTCTGTGCATTAATTTTGTGTCCCACAACTTTTCCAAATTCATTGATTAACTCTAGCAGTTTTCTGGTGGCATCTTTAGGATTCTCTATGTATAGTATCATGTTGTCTGCAAACAGTGACAGTTTTACTTCTTCTTTTCCAATTTGTATTCTTTTTATTTCTTTTTCTTCTCTGATTGCTGTGGCTAGGACTTCCAAAACTATGTTGAGTAAGAGTGGTGAGAGTGGACATCCTTGTCTTGTTCCTGATCTTAGAGGAAATAGTTTCAGTTTTTCACCATTGAGAATGATGTTTCCTGTGGGTTTATCATCTGTGGCCTTTGTTATGTTGAGGTAGGTTCCCTCTATGCCCACTTTCTGGAGAGTTTTTATCATAAATGGGTGTTGAATTTTGTCAAAAGTTTTTTCTGCATCTATTGAGATGACCATATGGTTTTTATCCTTCAGTTTGTTAAATGGTGTATCACATTGATTGATTTGCATATATTGAAGGATCCTTGCATCCCTGGGATAAATCCCACTTGATCATGGTGTATGATCCTTTTAATGTGTTGTTGGATTCTGTTTGCTAGTATTTTGTTGAGGATTTTTGCATCTATATTCATCAGTGATATTGGTCTGTAATTTTCTTTTTTTGTAGTACCTTTGTCTGGTTTTGGTATCAGGGTGATGGTGGCCCTGTAGAATTAGTTTGGGAGTGTTCCTTCCTGTGCAGTTTTTGGGAAGAGTTTGAGAAGGATGGGTGTTAGCGCTTCTCTAAATGTTTGATAGAATTCACCTTTGAAGCTATCTGGTCCTGGACTTCTGTTTGTTGGACGATTTTTGTGTGTGTGTTTTTTTGTTTTTTTTTTTTGTAGTACGCGGGCCTGTCACTGTTGTTGTGGCCTCTACAGTTGCGGAGTATAGGCTCCAGACACGCAGGCTCAGTGGCCATGGCTCATGGGCCTCGCAGCTCCGTGGCATGTGGGATCTTCCCGGACCGGGGCACGAACCCATGTCCCCTGCATCAGCAGGCGGACTGTCAACCACTGCACCACCAGGGAAGCCCTGTTGGACGATTTTTTTTTTCTTTTTTTTTTTTCTTTTTTTTAAATAAATTTATTTATTTATTTTTGGCTGTGTTGGGTCTTCGTTTCTGCGCGAGGGCTTTCTCTAGTTGTGGCAAGCGGGGGCCACTCTTCATCACCGTGCATGGGCCTCTCCCATTGCGGAGCACAGGCTCCAGATGCGCAGGCTCAGTAGTTGTGGCTCACGGGCCCAGTTGCTCCGCGGCATGTGGGATCCTCCCAGACCAGGGATCGAACCCGTGTCCCCTGCACTGGCAGGCAGATTCTCAACCACTGCGCCACCAGGGAAGCCCACGATTTTTAATCACAATTTCAATTTCATTGTTTGTGATTGGTCTGTTTATATTTTCTGTTTCTTCCTGATTCAGTCTTGGAAGGTTATACCTTTCTACGAATTTGTCCATTTCTTCCAGGTTGTCCATTTTATTGGCATAGAATTGCTTGTAGTAGTCTCTTTTGATGCTTTGTATTTCTGCGGTGTCTGTTGTAACTTCTCCTTTTTCATTTCTAATTTTATTGATTTGAGTCCTCTCCCTCTTTTTCTTGATGAGTCTGACTAAAGGTTTATCAATTTTGTTTATCTTCTCAAAGAACCAGCTTTTAGTGTTATTGATATTTGCTATTGTTTTCTTTGTTTCTATTTCATTTATTTCTGCTCTGATCTTTATGATTTCTTTTCTTCTGCTAACTTTGGGTTTTGTTTGTTCTTCTTTCTCTGGTTCCTTTAGGTGTAAGGTTAGATTTTTTATTTGAGATTTTTCTTGTTTCTTGAGATAGGATTGTATTGCTACAAACTCCCCTCTTAGAACTGCTTTCGCTGAATCCCATCAGTTTTAGATGTTGTGTTTTCATTGTCATTTGCCTCTAGGTATTTTTTGATTTCCTCTTTGATTTCTTCAGTGATCTCTTGGTTATTTAGTAACATATTGTTTAGCCTCCATGTGTTTGTGTTTTTTACATTTTTTCCCTGTAATTTATTTCTAATCTCATTGCATTGTGGTTGGAAAAGATATGATTGATATGATTTCAATCAAATCAAGGAAATCATTGATATGATTTCAGTTTTCTTAAATTTACCAAGGCTTGATTTGTGACCCAAGATGTGATCTGTTCTGGAGAATGTTCTGTGTGCACTTGAGAAGAAAGTGTAATCTGCTGTTTTTGGGTGGAATGTCCTATAAATGTCAGTTAAATGTATCTGGTCTATTGTGTCATTTAAAGCTTGTGTTTCCTTATTAATTTTCTGTTTGGATGATCTGTCCATTGGTGCCAGTGTGGTGTTAACGTCCCCCACTGTTATTGTGTTGCTGTCAATTTCTTCTTTTATAGCTGTTAGCATTTGCCTTATGCGTTGAAGTGCTCCTATGTTGGGTGCATATATATTTATAATTGTTATATTTTCTTCTTGGATTGATCCCTTGATCATTATGTAGTGTCCTTCCTTGTTTCTTGTAACATGCTTTATTTTAAAGTCTATTTTATCTGGTATGAGTATTGCTACTCCAGCTTTCTTTTGATTTCCATTTGCATGGAATATCTGTTTCCATCCCCTCACTTTCAGTCTGTATGTGTCCCTAGGTCTGAAGTGGGTCTCTTGTAGACAGCATATATATGGGTCTTGTTTTTGTATTGATTGAGCAAGCCTGTGTCTTTTGGTTGGAGCCTTTAATCCATTCATGTTTAAGGTAATTATCGATATGTATGTTCCTATGACCATTTTCTTAATTGTTTTGGGTTTGTTTTTATAGGTTCTTTTCTTCTCTTGTGTTTCCCACTTAGAGACGTTCCTTTAGCATTTGTTGTAGAGCTGGTTTGGTGGTGCTGAATTCTCTTAGCTTTTGCTTGTCTGTAAAGCTTTTGATTTCTCTGTCGAATCTGAATGAGATCCTTGCCGGGTAGAGTAATCTTGGTTGTAGGTTCTTCCCTTTCATCACTTTAAGTATATCGTGCCACTCCCTTCTGGCTTATAGAGTTTCTGCTGAGAAATCAGCTGTTAACCTTATTGGAGTTCCCTTGTATGTTATTTGTCATTTTTCCTTTGTTGCTTTTAATAATTTTTCTTTGTCTTTAGTTTTTGTCAATTTGATTACTATGTGTCTTGGCATGTTTCTCCTTGGGTTTATCCTGCCTGGGACTCTGTGCTTCCTGGACTTGGGTGGCTGTTTCCTTTCCCATGTTAGGCAAGTTTTCAACTATAATCTCTTCAAATATTTTCTCGTGTCCTTTCTCTCTCTCTTCTCCTTCTGGCACCCCTATAATGTGAATGTTGGTGTCTGCATTTCTTTTCATTCTTTTTTCTTATTCTGTTCTCTGGCAGTGAATTCTGTCATTCTGTCTTCCAGGTCACTTATCTGTTATTCTGCCTCAGTTATTCTGCTGTTGATTCCTTCTACTGTGTTTTTCATTTCAGTTATTGTATTGTTCATCTCTGTTTGTTTGTTCTTTAATTCTTCTTGGTCTTTGTTAAACATTTCTTGCATCTTCTTGATCTTTGCCTCCATTCTTTTTCCGAGGTCCTGGATCATATTCACTGTCATTATTCTGAATTCTTTTTCTGGAAGGTCGCCTATCTCCACTTCATTTAGCTGTTTTTCTGGGGTTTTATCTTGCTCCTTCATCTGGTACATAGTCCTCTGCCTTTTCATTTTGTCTATTGTTCTGTGAATGTGGTTTTCTTTCCACAGGCTGCAGGACTGTAGTTCTTCTTGCTTCTGCTGTCTGCCCTCTGGTGGATGAGGCTATCTAAGAGGCCTGTGCAAGCTTCCTGATGGGAAGGACTGGTGGTGGGTAGAGCTGGGTGTTGCTCTGGTGGGCAGAGCTCAGTAAAACTTTAATCCACTTGTCTGCTGATGGGTGGGGCTGAGTTCCCTCCCTGTTGGTTGTTTGGCCTGAGGCGACCCAGCACTGGAGCCTGCAGGCTCTTTGGTGGGGCTAATGGCGGACTCCAGGAGGGCTCACGCCAAGGAGTACTTCCCAGAACTTCTGCTGCCAGTGTCCTTGTCCCCGCGGTGAGCCGCAACCGCCCCCCGCCTCTGCAGGACACCCTCCAACACTAGCAGGTAGGTCTGGTTCAGTCTCCTATGGGGTCACTGCTCCTTCCCCCTGGGTCCTGTTGCGCACACTACTTTGTGTGTGACCTTCAAGAGTGGAGTCTGTTTCCCCCTGTCCTGTCAAAGCCCTGCAATCAAATCCCAGTCGCCTTCAAAGTCTGATTTTCTGGTAATTCCTCCTCCTGTTGCTGGACCCCCAGTTTGAGAAGCCTGACGTGGGGCTCAGAACCTTCACTCCAGTTGGTGGACTTCTGTGGTATAAGTGTTCTCCAGTTTGTGAGTCACCCACCCAGCGGTTATGGGATTTGATTTTACTGTGATTGCGCCTCTCCTACTGTCTCACTGCGGCTTCTCCTTTGTCTTTGGATGTGGGATATCTTTTTTGGTGAGTTCCAGTGTCTTCCTGTCGATGACTGTTCAGCAGTTAGTTGTGATTCTGGTGCTCTTGCAAGAGGGAGTGAGCTCACGTCCTTCTACTCCGCCATCTTGAACCAATCTCCAGTAATGAGAAATTTTTAAAACCATCCTATTTAGTTCAGATTTCTAATGCATTGTGATGATCAACTCTTCCTTATATATGCCTGATGTAATATGAATGATTATATCTTATAATACAGTTTCAAGGTTTTATTTATTTATTTTTTTAATGTCTTTATTGGAGTATAATTGCTTTCACTTTGAAGGTTTTAATGAAGAGTATCATTCTCATTCTCTTCGTGGATAGCTAAGTTCCCCCAAATCAGATCCCGTTGATCATGCATTGTTTTGTTAAGATTAATGTTTAAATAATGCTCTTCATTTGCTACGGAATTTACTAAATTTGCTGAGATCAAATTTCCTAACGTAGTTTCCTGTACATTCCTGTGGAGAAGTACAGGACTGACTAAGCCTATTGAAGAAACTATGTTGTTTCTTTAAAAGTGGTTTCTCAAGCTTGAGATGCAGATACGGGGTGAGAAAACTTAAGGAAACTCCATTTGACAGTCCTTGTTGATCTATCTAGGAGAAGCATTTTGATGTTTGATTCTTTTTTCCTTTTTTAGAGACATCTTCTGTTTCTATTGTATATAAGATATAAGGTATTTAATAATATAATTGATCAGCATGGCAGCATAATTTTTGATCCCCTTAGTAAATTAATAATAAGCTGTAGAGGTCATTTAAGTTGTAGATATAAACCGTTAAATAATTTAATGCTTATTTTTTCAACAGATGTGAACTATTAAAAAGAAAATGGCCCAACGGAGTACTGTATTTCCTTCTCTTGTCACCGAGGAAAGGTATAATATATGGAAAATATGCATCTAAGGTATACTTTTTCTTTCCACCAATTCCATGAGGGCTGTTAGTGGGTGTGATCATTATAAAAGAAGCCTTGTGGCTGTTACATTATCCAACAGTGACTTTTTTCGAGGGCAAGAGTAGTACTGTTGTGTCCCGTCTCTGGCTTCTAACTTATAGGATACTGTGGACTATTCAGTGACCCTGACAGGTGGAGATTTCACAGTAGCCCTTCAGTACAGTTGCACTTCTGGTCAACAGTGAAACGTACCTCTGGAGGTTTGGGGGCTGATACCCCTGCTCACCCTTTTATTTATTTATTAAAAAAAAATTTATTTGTTTGGTTGCACTGGGTCTCAGTTGCGGCCGGTGGGCTCGTTAGTTGAGGCACACGAACTCAGTTGCAGCATGCATGTGGGATTGAGTTCCCTGACCAGGGATTGAACTTGGGCCCCCTGCATTGGGAGCGCAGAGTCTTAACCACTGCGCCACTAGGGAAGTCCCCCTGCTAACCCTTTTATTTATTTTTATTTTTTAAAATAAATTTATTTATTTATTTATTTATGGCTGTGTTGGGTCTTTGTTCTGCTCATGGGCTTTCTCTAGTTGCGGCGAGCGGGGGCTACTCTTCGTTGCAGCGCGTGGGCTTCTCATTGTGGTGGCTTCTCTTGTTGTGGAGCACAGGCTCCAGGCACGCGAGCTTCAGTAGCTCTGGCACGCAGGCTCAGTAGTTGTGGCTCGTGGGCTCTAGAGCGCAGGCTCAGTAGTTGTGTGACACAGGCTTAGTTGCTCCGTGGCAGGTGGGATCTTCCTGGACCAAGGCTCACACCTGTGTCCCCTGCATTGGCAGCTGGAATCTTAACCACTGTGCCACCAGGGAAGTCCCTGCTAACCCTTTTAAATCAGAAGTGGCGTGTCCATAGGCCAGAATTGGCTCATAGAAGTACATTGTTTGGCCTGGATCATCTTAAATACTTTTTTAATGAATTGTTAACATTTTAAGAAATCAGGTGACTTCACATACAAGCCTACATTTCCTGCCTCTTGTTGAAATATCACATGACCTGGAAAAATGGATCTGCATTCCCAGATGGTCACTCATGGGTGGAGCAGAATCGTGGCTCCCTTTAGTTGAGGAACGCCCTGTCAGTTCTGCAAAGTCCCCACCACTCCCTAGTGTATTCTCTGTGGTATGCTTCCCTCATTTATGTCCCCTGCCTGACCCTTGTAAGCATTTGAGTTTGTAGCCACTGCTTTAGAGGGAGGGAGGAGAAGGGCAGGTCCAGCAATTTTGTTAATAAGCTTTGATCTTCCAGCCTCTTGCTTTGGGAGGTCATGGAGCCCGCTACCAGCGCACTTAACTCTCTGGGGACCATTGTTTAAAGTTGCTGCCTGGCTCACCAAGAAAACTCTTTGCGAGTAGAAACCCTGCCTCAAATCCCCTTTAGCTTGTAGGGATAGATAATTTGCCTCTCCTTTTCTGGGAAGTCTTGAATCTGGCTTGAAAAATGACTGTTTCCCAATTGACAACCCTAATAATGTGGGGCTCCCTTCCGTAGGCGAGTTAGAACGATGCCCCGACACAGCCAGTCCCTGACCATGGCACCCTACTCATCCGTAAGCCTAGTGGAGCAACTGGAAGACAGGATCCTCTGCCACGAGAAAACCACGGCCGCCCTCGTGGAGCATGCCTTCCGGATCAAAGATGACATCGTCAACAGCTTGCAGAAAATGCAAAACAAAGGGGGAGGCGACCGCTTGGCCAGGCTTTTCTTGGAGGAGCACATCAGAAACATAACTGCCATAGTGAAGCAACTGAATCGGGATATCGAGGTAAGGCGTGTGGAAGTCAGGTGGGCTGCGTTCCTTTCCACAGACCTGTTCCATGTCTGATGCCTCCCTCCCAAGCAGTACTGTGTTCAGACCAAAGCTGTCTGTCTTGTCTAGTCTTAAGGATTGCCAAGGAAACAGCTTGAACAAATATATTAAATGTATTCCAGTATTTGATAGCGGTTACTGTCAGTGTTATTTGTGTTTAATCTCAGTGTACCTTGCTGATTACTAAATCACTTTTGTTTTGTTCGGCTCTCAAGGGAAAGAGAGAGAACCAGTCAAATAGTTTCCCTGTAATACCCTTCATGTAGCTGAAGACAGCTATTAAATCAATTACTAGGTCAGCCTTTGCTGCTTCGGATTAAATGTTTCTAGGTCATAATGATTATAAATAATACAGTTTATTACTCAGACAATCTAGGGATGTGAATCGCTTCTTGGACTCCCTTTTATTGCTTTATTTTTCCCTAAAGTGAACCCAATAAAAAGCCAATATTGTCTATTTTTAGAGTTTGTAAATATACTGCTTTTTATTGAGCAGTCGCAGGGACCACAGAATTTAATTCAGAAAGCTTAAGATCATTTAGGGCCTGGGCTAACATCACTGAATAATGTCAGTATCCTACATGTGTAGTTCGAAAATGTATGAATAAAAGATATATGACTAGGTTAAGGAAAATCTTTATTTCACATCATGGAGATTTTTTTTTTTTTTTTTTTTTTTTTTGGCTGTGCCACGCAGCTTGTGGGATGTTAGTTCCCCATCCAGGGATTGAACCCGCTCCCTCAGCAGTGAAAGCGTGGAGTCCTAACCACTGGACCACCAGAGAATTCCCTGGATATTGTATTTTAGTTATGCTTCCTGAAATCAAGACTCATTTTTTTCCAATGTCAGATTTGTATTTATTTATTTTCGTAGCTTTATTGAGGTATAACTTAAAAGCCACAAAAATCCACCCATTGTAAGCGTACAATTTGTGCAACCATCAACACAGTTCAGTTGTAAAACCTTTCCATCACTCTGCAAATTTATATAAGCCTGTTTGCCGATAATCCCTCCTTCCACCCCAGACCCAGGCAACCACTAATCTGCCTTCTGTCTCTATAAGTAATTTGTCTTTTCTGAACATTCTGTATAAATGGGATCTCACAATCTGAAGTCCTTTGCATCTGGTTTCTTGCACTTAGCATGATCTTTTTGAGGTTCAGCCATGTTCTGGCATGTATCAACATTTCATTTATATTCATGTCCCAGTAGTATCCTGTTGTGTGGAGATGCAGCATTCCTTTTATCCATTTATTAGTTGATGGACATTTGGGCTGTTTCCAGTTTTTAGCTATTGTGAATAAAGCTGCTGTGAACATGGGTACATGTCTTTGTGTGGACATATATTTTCATTTCTCTTGGGTAAATTGCTAGGCGTGGACTTGCTGAGTCTTGCAGTAAGCTTGTGTTTAACTTTTTAAAACATAGCCAAACAATTTTCCAAAGTGGCTATACCATTTTACAATCCTACCAGCAATGTGTGAGGGTTCCAGTTTCTCCACATCCTCACCAACACTTGCTGTTATCTGTCTTTTTGATTATAGTCATTGTAGTGGATGTGTAGTGGTATTTCATTGCACTATTAATTTGCATTTCCCTAATGACTAATGATATTGAGCACTTTTTCATGTCCTTATCAGTCATTTGTGTGTCTTCTTTGGTGAAGTGTCTACTCGAGTCTTCTGCCCATTTTTAAAAATTATTTTTTTATTGTGTGTAAGATATTTATCACTTTAACCATTTTAAAGTGTGCAGTTCATTGACATTAATTACATTCACAGTGCTGTATGCAACCATCACCACTATCGGTTTTCAAAACTTTTCGATTGTCCCAAACAGAAACTCCGTTCCCACTAAACAATAATTCCCCATTCCACTCTCACCTCAAGCCCCAGGTGACCTCTGTTCTACTTTCTGTCTCTATGAATTTCCCTATTCTAGGTTTATCACATAAGTGCAATCACACAATATTTGCCCTTTTGTGTCTGGGTCATTTTACTTAGCGTAATGTTTTCAAGATTTATCCATGTTGTAGCATGTGTCAGAATCCATTTTTTTTTAATTTAGTAATTTATTTTTTATAAATTTATTTATTTAGTTTTGGCTGCGTTGGGTCTTCATTGCTGCACGCGGGTTTTCTCTAGTTGCGGTGAGCGGGGGCTACTCTTCGTTGCGGTGCGCGGGCTTCTCATTGTAGTGGCTTCTCTTGTTGCGGAGCACGGGCTCTAGGTGCACGGGCTTCAGTAGTTGTGGCACATGGGCTCAGTAGTTGTGGCTCACGGGCTCTAGAGCACAGGCTCAGTAGTTGTGGCGCACGAGCTTAGTTGCTCCGCGGCATGTTGGGATCTTCCCAGACCAGGACTCGAACCCGTGTTCCCTGCATTAGCAGGTGGATTCTTAACCACTGTGCCACCAGGGAAGTCCCAGAATCCATTTTTAAATTAGGTTATTTGTCTTGTTATTGAGTTGTAAATTTTCTTTATATAGTCTAAATACAGGTCCCTTATCAGATATGTGATTTGCAAAATATTTTCTCCCATTCTTTGGCTTGTATTTTCATTCTTCCAATGGTGTCTTTTGAAGCACAAATTTTACAAATTTTAATGAAGTCCAGCTTATCAGGTTCTTTTATGGTTTATATTTTTGGTGTTGTGTCTTAAGAACTGTTTGCTTAACCCAAGGTCACAAGGCTTTTCTGCTCTGTTTACTTCAAAAGTTAATTTTAGTTTTTACCTTTAGGTTTATGATCCATTTTGAGTTAATTTTCATGTATGAAGTGAGATTAAAGATCTAAGTTAGATTTTCCTTGAATATCATATGAAAAAAATTTATCATTTTCCCATTTGTCCCTTTGTTAAAAAAGAATGGATCATAAAATTTAAGGGTTAATTTCTAAATTCCTTTGATCTTTATGGCTTTCCTATGGTAATACCACATTGCCTTAATTTCTAGCTTTAGAGAAATCATGATTTCAAATCATTTTGAAATCATGTAGTGTAAGTCCTCCAACTTTGCTCTTTTTTTCAAAATTGTTTCAGCTATTCTAGGTCCTTTGCATTTTCATATAGATTTTAGGATTAGCTCGTCAGTTTCTATAAAAGCCTGCTGAGATTTTGACAGAGACTGCTTTGAATGAGATCAATTTGGGGAGAATTTCTATCTTAATTTTGAGTCTTTGATTGTTTCAAAGAATCAATTCTTGGTTTTATTATCTTTTCCTATTTGCTTTTTTGTTTTATATTTCATTGCTTTCAATTCTATATTGTTTCCTTTTTCTCTGCTTGCTTTAGTTTGTTTTTCTTTTTCTAGTTTCTTAACGTGGAAACTTAGGGAATTGGTTTGAGATCTTTCTTCTTTTCTGATAGTGGTGTTTAAAGCCATAATGTGTCCTCTAAGCACTGCTTTGGCTGCTTCCATGAGTTTTGGTATGTTGTGTTTTTGTTTTCATTCAGTTCAAAATATTAAAGTTTCCCTTGTGGTTTCCTTTTTTGGTGCATGTGTTACTTAGAAGTGTGTTATTTAATTTCCAGATGTTTGGGGTTTCCCCAAACTTATTTCTGTTGTGAATCTCTAATTTAATTTCACGTGGGCAGAGTACATACTTTGTATATTTTTAATCTCTTTAAATTTATTGAGACTCTTTTTCAGTTATTGAAATATCCAGTTTTTATTGTTGAATTGTCTATTGCTCCTTTCAGTTCTGTCAGTTTCACTTCATGTATTTTGGGGCTTTGTTGTTACGTGTGTATACATTTATAATGTGTATATTTTCCTGAGGTAGTGATTCTTCTGTCATTATAAGATGTCTCTCTTTATCTCTAGTAATATTTCTTGTCTTAAAGTCTATTTTGTCTGATATTAATATAGCTATTCTGGCTCTTTTATGGCTGCTGTTTGCATAGTTGATTTCCTTTTTTGATGATTCTCACTCACCTTATGCCTAAGTGAGGTCCTAGTGTACCACATGATTAACAGTTTTCACTGTCCTTTGAGATTACCGCATACACTTTACTAAGGACAGAGATTTACTCAGAGTTGTACTCTAATTGAAGTACATTTGTCTTCAGGGTTCTAAAATTTCTGGTCTATCCTGCTTTTGATGTTTAAAGAAAAGGACCATATGTTTGTTATAAGGGGATGTCATGGATCTTTGTTGCTTTGGTGACTGATGGCATCCATTCCAATTTCTTTGGGTCATAGCAATTTTATTTCCCTTTGGAGCTTGAAATCTGTGCAGAGTGTTCCAATGACAGGAGTGCCATCCGTGCAGCTGTACCTGTAGGATGCTGAGCAGTGGTTCCTGCTGCCTGGACCCTAGGAAATACCTTTTCTTTTCTCTTTTTTTTTTTTTTTTTTTTGATGTGGACCAATTTCAAAGTCTTTATTGAATTTGTTACAATATTTTATGTTTTGGTTTTTTTGGCCATGAGGCATGTGGGATCTTAGCTCCCCAACCAGGGATCAAACCCATACCCGCTGCGTTGGAAGGCAAAGTCTTAACCACTGGACCACCAGGGAAGTCCCAGAAATACCTTTCGTGTCTTTTTCTCAGTCTGGATCCCCAGCTACCCTGTTGATAGTGTGCGCTTCTCCCCTATATCCTTCCAATAAATTCCAGATTTTCCAACTAAGTTAGCCAGAGTCAGGTTCAATTGCCGGCAGCCAAAGAACTCTAATGGTATCCAGGGGACATAGAACGCTTAAGAGATTGCTGTAGATAATTTACTTGTTTTTGGAAGGTGGTGTCTATATTTAGAATGATCTTTCCAGTTTTATATTTGAGTGCTAAAGCAATTTTATCCCAGAGGCTGAATAACTTGGCAACCCCAAGTCGACACCTTCACAAAATTAAAAAACCCAACTTAAACATTTCAGTTTTGAAAAGAGAGCTATATTAGGGGGCTGATAGCCCTGCTGCACTCAAATCTAGAGAGGGCGATAGATAAAATCAAAGTGATTGGGGATAAATAATGATTCTCAGATTCCTGTTCCCTCCACCAGTGGCAAGAAATGTGTCACAAAAAAATGCAAACACCCCCATGTTTCATGTTAGAAGGTAGTGTGACCTCCCCATTTCTCTGTGGGTACTCTGCTGGGTTCTGTTTGTTTATGTGGGTGGCGGACAGACCAGAGACTGGAGACAGTCTATTCCACATTACTGTCCTCAGGTCAAAGCAGAGAGTGTAACTCTACCCTTAGAAAGCTCTGGACTGAATTTTTTCTGTCCCCGTAAGAGGGGATAGTGCTTTAGCTGCAGCTGTGGGATCTGGGGAATAACTTTCCCTTTGTACTAATCCAACCATCAGAACCGTTTAAAATATATAATTTACAACCTCAGCTGAGCCCTCAGAGCTGTTGAAAAGTTCCTTCCTTCTAGGAAGCCCTCGCTACCAGTTCCCTCCCTGGCCCCAGTTCTTTTTCCCTTACTGTATCCTGGGCACCCAGCACTTGATGCTGTTACCGTAGTATTTACTGAATAGGACGACATTGTTTCTTTGCAAGTCTGTATCCCCTGATAGAATGGGAGCCCTTCAAAAAAGAAAAGGGTGGGATAGGGAGGGTGGGAGGGAGACGCAAGAGGGAGGGGATATGGGGATATAGGTATACGTATAAGCTGATACACTTTGTTTTACAGCAGAAACTAACACAACATTGTAAAGCAATTATACTCTAATAAAGATGTTTAAAAAAAAAAGAAAGGAGCTTTGTCTTACTCATCTTCACATTGTCCAGCACAATGTTTAGAGCAAAATGCCATGAATGCTTGTTAAGTGAATAAATGCCTATTTCAGACTGAAGCCCATTGCAGATCTTATGGTAGCAAAAAGAACTAGAAGAGACTCTGAGGTCATTTGTGCAAACTGCATCCTTTTCAGATGAGGCATCCTAGGCCCAGGGAAGTGAAGAGACTTCTCTGAGATCTCAAGGCCAGTAAGTGGCAGTGCTGAGACGAAACCCAGACTGTTAAACTCCAAAGATAAGCTCCTTTCACTTTTCTGCTTTGCCTCTTGGAAGCTCCTCTAGAACCCCAAATCTTAGGTAACCAACTCTCAAATGTGACAGGCAGTGCTTTTCAGTCATTCTTTGCTTTCTGAGTATTTCTACTCCCTCAGGAAGAATTTCTTCATGAAACTAGGTAATTAAAGCTTTAGTTCTCACTGAGTTCTCCCCTGCCCCCTCATTCCTTTGGTGTGAGTTCATTGAACTGCTTAGATAATTACAGTTAATAGCAAACATACCTAGGAATCCAAAGTCATTAGTCATTGAGGCTTTTGCTAATTATTTTTCTTTAAGATGTGTTTTTAACACGATTTTTCAGTAATGTGTATTTAAGACGATTTTTAAATAATTTAAAATGCAGTGAGTTTTTCCATCTGAAACACATTTTATGTAATGATTATTCTTCCCTTAACCAGACAGCACTCTTCCATTTACATATATTTTTGGAGTGTGCAGTTTGCAAATGAATAGATGATTTCCATTGTAGAGAGGGAAGTCTGAGTAAAATCTAATTCTGGAAAAAAATTTACTTTGCATATATGAGCATTTACTTTTTTGTAGCTGGTAATAATTATATTTCATTATAAAGTAACAGAAGAAAGTTTGGAAATTTAATAGACTTTTTTATGAAACACTAATTACATAGTTTTATATGTATTGTGAGCCTAAGCATGTTTACCCAAACATAACCAAAATTAGGATGCTTAATGAGACATCAGAATTGTCACATTGTAGCCAAACTGTTAAAATGAAATCATGGTGTAGATTAAAAGTACTAAAAGGAAGTCTTTATATATAAGCAATATAAAATTAGGAGGGTGGATGTTATGCAAAGGCAATATGCATATTTAAAGCAAAGAGATGTGAAGATACTCAAATTGTACTTAAATGATATGAAAGGTGTATTTTTTGTCTATAGATTCTTAATGAATTTCTTCTGTAAATTGCCTGGTTTTTAGGTCATTTTCATGACTGGTTTACAGTGGTTTTTCAGTTCACTCAGTAAAATTTTACTGGGTATTTGTTTTGTAAAAATCTGTCCCTGCAGGTGATTTTGTATTAGAAAACTAAAGCTGAAACCATTCTTGACATGTACAGCTCAGTCGAGGCTCCTGATAGAGCTAGTCGGATTGAGATACGTTAATACTATATCTTGGTAAATTTGCCTCAATAAGTCTTTATGGTTATCACGTGGCTCTGTACACGGTTATACACAGGAAGAAAAGTAAAATACATTGTCAGACCACTAGCCTACGTGATCCTCAAGAACTAGAGCTGAGTCTTAATTTTTCCATTTCTAGCACCTACACAGTACAGTGTCTAGCACTTTGTAGGAGCTCAAGAAGTCTTTCGTAATCAAAGGCTCTGGGGTCCTTGGTTCTTCGAGAATCCTGTAGTTATTGCCCATATTCTGTCAGCAGATTCCAGTGTCAAAACAGATGACTGTGGGCTAGTGTCTAGTAGGTGCTTGATAAATGTTGAATGAAAGAATCTATTGTTTTAATACATCCCGACTCATTGTCTCCATTGGCAGTTTGCCTTGCTATGTGGAGTATGTTATCAATTATTTATTCCTCAGAAACTTTCCACAAATTATCATCATCATTATAAATTCAAAAGAGGTAATGTAGTCAACTATGAATTGTACACATCTGGATTATCCATACTGCCTTTGATTTAAGCTCATATCAGCCCCTGGGAGCCGAATCCTGGTAAGCAGTCCATGGCTCTTTTGTGGGGTAAGCTCTCCCTTTCATGCCAGTTTGATGGCTTAGGGAAGTGGTTGGGACCCCCATGTCCCCTTGGGGCTTTCAGCATGTCTTTGGCCAGGATCTGCTACCCAGCTGATTAGAATCTGCAGACCTACTCTTGGTTTCCATGTGCTCAGGCTTCATGATGTCCGGCTGGCTTGGGGTGTTGGCTCTGACTTAGGTGGGAAGTGGGAAAAATGTATCAAACCCTCATCTAATTGACTAGATTACACATAATTTTCTAGCTTAATAATTTGCAGATGGGCTACTGAAGAGTTTGCTGAACTCAAGTGATATGTGCAGAGTTGGGCCTTATTGGCAAGTCACAGCAGAGGTGTGGACCGTAATGTTAATGTATAGTTGGACGGACAGACGGGACCTTGGTTCAGGGTGAATCTAGCCCTGTCAACGAGGAGAGAATCTTAGCTATTGGACCTCATACAGTTACCTGAAAAGGGAATTTCAGCCTGCAGCTGCATGATCTTGTCCCATTGGAACAGGTATATTAGCAGAGGGACTTCGATGATTATCGTGTGTATTAGTCCGAGACCGCCAAAGAAATAGAACCAATAAATAGGATATATTTACTATAAGGTATTGGCTCA
This sequence comes from Orcinus orca, assembly GCF_937001465.1. Taxonomy (NCBI): domain Eukaryota; kingdom Metazoa; phylum Chordata; class Mammalia; order Artiodactyla; family Delphinidae; genus Orcinus; species Orcinus orca. The sequence goes on along the minus strand of NC_064560.1, from coordinate 99,093,126 downwards.
CATGATTATGGAGACTGAGGAGTTCCACCATCTGCCATCTGCCATCTGGAGAACAGGAAAGCCGGTGGTGTAATTCCAAGGCCTGAGAGCCAGAGAACCAATAGTGTAGATTCCACTCCAGGTCTGAAGACCCGAGACCCAGGAGCGCTGAGGGCTGGAGAAGATCAGTGTCCCAGCTTAGTCGGGCAGAAAGCGAATTCCACCTTGCTTCCCCTTTTATTTTTTTTCTATTATGACACTCAGTGTATTGGATGATGCCTCCCCACATTGGGGAGGGCCTTCTGCTTTTACTAAGTTCACCGATTCAAATGCTAATCTCTTCTGGAAACACCCTCACAGACACACCCAGGAATAATGTTTATCCAGCTGTCTGGGGATCCCTTGGCCCGGTTAAGCTGACATATCATTAACTACGGATAATGATCCAATTTTTTTTTTTTTTCCTTTTAACTCTACCTGCTAGACTTGGCTTGTCATGTGGCTTGACTCTAGGGGGAGAAGGTAGTGAATGGAGTTTGAATATTTGTTTAGTTCTGAATATTTGATAGAAGTTTTTCCAAAGTAAATTAACAAGTTGGTGTTCAGGTGTCTGCCCTGTCTCTAATACATTTTAGCTTGTCTGACTCCATCTTTGAGGGCCTGAGCAGCTCCAGCCACCAGCTAGCCTTCAGTGCAGATGATCAAATCCTGGAACATGGAGCTAAAATAATTGACAAATTACTCAGCTACCTGCTGGGAGCCAGGCCTTATTTAGAGGCACTGGGGCTAAAGCAGCGACCCAGGCATGCAAGGCCCCTGCTTTCAGGCCTGCTGTACATTCTGGTGGGGCTTACAGGAGTAAACCCTAAGTAGCCGAGGTAATTTCAGCCTAAGTCCAGGGCTCTGATGAGATAATATGATGGAGAGTGATCGTGGGGCTATTTTAGGAAGGGTGATGGGGGTCTAAGGTGACATGTGAACTGAGACTGGGGTGACAGAAGGACCAGCCAAGCCGAGGTGGTGGTGTCGGGGCAGGAGACACACAGAGAAGAGAACATACCAGAGAAAAGGCTCGGCAGCTTCCAAGGCCATGAGACGGAAGAAGCTCGGCCTGTTGGAGGAGCAGAAAGAGGACCAACGGAACTGTAGTGTCATTGGTGGTGGTGGTGGTGGGGGTGATGGGAAGCCATTATTTAATTTTAAGCAAAAGAATTTAGAGAATTCATTCATATGCTTGGTGCTGAGGATACACTAATGAATAAAACAGATTAAAAACCCTTGCCCTCGGGTTGCTTATGGACTGATTTGTGTGTCAGAAAGATCACTCTGGCTGCTGCCTGGAGAAGGGAATGTAGGGAAGCAAGAACAGAGGCAGGGAGACAGGCTGGGGTTGTCCAGAGCGGCTTGGATTAGGGCGTCAGGGTGGAGATGGGGAGAGGTGGATGGATTCAGGATCTGTCTTGGAGGTCAAGCTGATAGGACTTCCTGCATGTTGGCGTTAGAGAGACTTCTGTTTAGGACTTGGCAAGTGTTAGGGACCCATTGAATATCCAGGTGGAAATGCCAAGAAGGCAGTTGATATATGAGGCTGGAACTCTGGGGCGTTTGAAGTGCTAGTGTGAAGATTAAAAATCTATGTAAGAAGATGCTGTCTTATAAGGCCCCCTGTCCTACTGTAATTGGGCCCTTCTCCATGTGATATTGGAGTCACACTTTCATTTTCAAATCCTCACAAATCCAGGAAGAGTTGAAGAAGGAGAAGCATGGAGGGCTGTTTCTTCTTGGTCATCCCTAGGCACCCTTAGCCTGTCTGGGTGGTGAGGTCCCCGGGTGTGGGTCCTCATCACCTTTGCATAAACGGCATGATAGAATGCTATGAGGCTCACACAATGGTGCCATTTCCTACTGCCTCTGGGAAGGAATCTTCCTTAAAGATAGGCCCTATATTAGAAAAAATAAATGAAGACCCGGGACATCACTTTTTCAAGGGGGCCGGCCTCTTCTCTCTGCTCATGTGGGTTTAGGCCACGCACTTTCCACCCTGTAGTCTCAACTGCTGCAGCTGAGCTTCCTGAAGGCAGGCCTGGTGCACAGCACATAGTAGGCCTACAGAAAAGAGTTTCTTGAATTGAATTGGCAGTAATGGGGAGTTGATAATATACTTTGGGTTGTAACCTTTTTAAAGTAAACATATCATGATGATATATCGTCCCAAAATGACAAATTAGGAAATGTTTCTGGCTTTACAGAGGGATTGTTTTTCTAAGGCTTCATCATAGAATTCCTTTACTAGTAACCTCTCTGATCTCTCTGTGCTATATGTATATGTATAGCTGATTCACTTTGTTATAAAGCAGAAAGTAACACACCATTGTAAAGCAGTTGTACTCCAATAAAGATGTTAAAAAATAAGTAAATAAAATAAAGTGACATCCTTCAGATTAAAAAAAAAAAGTAACCTCTCTAATGCCTTCTCTTTTCACATAACTTTTCAGTAATGTGAATATTGTGTTAAGTTCAGACACAATTCTTTTCTGTATTACTCAAAGAAAGCACTTCTAATTTTATATCTTATTCATCTCCATAAGAATTCTGAAAGATAAATGGGCTTTTCTTGTTTCTAAGCAGTAAAACACACATACATATGCATACTTTTTTATCTGGTTTTAAAAATAGTGTAAGCCCATTGTGGAAAATACAAAAAAGAGGAATCAACCATAATCTAACCCTAGAGATAAGCAAGTCATTAATATTCTAGTATTATTTTTTATGTACCTTATACAGAGCTGGAATCACGCTGTGTATTTATTTTGTGCCCTTTCTTTTTGCTTACTATTAAATTGTACATATTTTCTCTTGTTTTTAAAAGCTCGCCATGAACCTCTTACTGGTGCATAATAATGTACCATGCAGATACCTTGTAAAATACTTGGTATATGCATCATACTATGAAGGCATCTTTGTGCATTCATTTTTGTCATTCATCTTATTATTTGCTTTATGATTAATTTCAAGAACTAGAGTTACAGGGTCAAAGGTTATAAACATTATGAATATATTTTGAAGGATCATACTCTGGAAAAGTTGTATTGTGAAGGGCCAACTGTGCATTTTCAATTTTTGATATGCATTTTAATATTATAAAGTATTTCCTTCTTTAATACATGGAAATGGTGTGATTTTAAAAGTTTTTTTGTCTAAATTTTTTTTTTAATTAATTAATTTTATTTATTTATTTTTGGCTGTGTTGAGTCTTCATTACTGCGTGCAGGCTTTCTCTAGTTGCGGCGAGTGGGGGCTACTCTTCATTGTGATGCGCAGGCTTCTCATTGCGGTGGCTTCTCGTTGCGGAGCACAGGCTCTAGGCGTGTGGGCTTCAGTAGTTGTGGCACACGGGCTCAGTAGTTGTGGCTTGCGGGCTCTAGAGTGCAGGCTCATTAGTTGTGGCGCACGGGCTTAGTTGCTCTGCGGCATGTGGGATCTTCCCGGACCAGGGCTTGAACCCGTGTCTCCTGCGTTGGCAGGTGGATTCTTAACCACTGCGCTGCCGGCAAGGACTAAACGTTTTAATAATAGATTTTATTTGTTTAGAACCTCTTTAGGTTCACAGCAAAACTGAGCAGAAAGAGCAGGGTTCCCATATACATACTCCCAGTCCCCACAAAGGTACAGCCTTCCCCACTATCCTTATCTGCAGCACAGTGGTGCTTTATAATGGTATGGTTTTTATTTCCTGTTTCTTTGCTTGTAGAAAGGTTGAACTTTTCTTTTAATTTTATCTTTTTTCAATGGTTATTTTCCACTTATCGTTTTATTTTTTAATTTATGTATTTTTTGATGTGGACCTTTTTTTTTTTTTTTTTTTGCGGTACGCGGGCCTCTCACTGTTGTGGCCTTTCCCATTGCGGAGCACAGGCTCCGGACGCACAGGCTCAGCGGCCATGGCTCACGGGCCCAGCCACTCCGCGGCATGTGGGATCTTCCCGGACCGGGGCACGAACCCGTGTCCCCGGCATCGGCAGGCGGACTCTCAACCACTGCGCCACCAGGGAAGCCCCTGATGTGGACCATTTTTAAAGTCTTTATTGAATTTGTTACAATATTGCTTCTGTTTTTAATGTCTTTTTTTTTTTTTTTTTTGGCTGCACTGGGTCTTTGTTGCTGCGTGCAGGCTTTCTCTAGTTGTGGTGAGCGGGGCTACTCTTTGTTGCAGTACACAGGCTTCTCATTGTGGTGGCTTCTTTTGTTGCAGAGCACAGGCTCTAGGCGCACGGGCTTCAATAGTTGTGGCTCGAGGGTTCTAGAGCGCAGGCTCAGTAGTTGTGGCACACGGGCTTAGTTGCTCCGTGGCATGTGGGATCTTCCCAGACCAGGGCTCGAACCTGTGTCCCCTGCATTGGCAGGTGGGTTCTTAACCACTGCGCCACCAGGGAAGTCCTATTGCTTCTGTTTTATGTTTTGGTTTTTTGGCCATGGGGCATGTGGGATATTAGCCAAACCTGACCAGATGATCGAACCCACAACTCCTGCATTAGAAGGCGAAGTCTTAACCACTGAACCGCCAGGGAAGTCCCAGAAAGGTTGAACCTTTTAAAAAATGTGTTGTTTAATTATTTTTAGCACGTGTTTGGTGAATTGCTCTTCATGGTCTTTGCTTAGTGATTTTTTTGACTGAGAAACAACTCAGATGAAATGATTGGTTGGAGCCTTTGTCATTTCTCCAGTGTCTAATGCAGTGTTTCTCCAGGAGTGGTCTGTGGACCATGACCATCTGCATTTCTGGGCCCGTTCCCTCACTTTGATTCCCTGGGAGTAGGGCCCAGGAACCTGTGTGTTTAACAAGCCACTTGGGGATCCTTACACACCCCAAAGGTGGTTGAGAACCCATGGTCTTAAGCCTTATTATAAACAAAGATTTGAAGCGTATGTACCAAAAAATAAGTATTACTTTCTATTAACTGTGACAAATAAGCGTTATTTCCTATTAAAAGAGAAAGAGGTCCCCTTTGCCTTCTCATCAGTGGGAGTGTCAGAACCAGATTAGTCAGATCTCAAGTTTTCTTGCAAGAGTGTGTTCCAATGACTAACGTTTTTTCATTCACAGGTGATTGTAACTGGTTTGCATTCTTCTATTCTGTTGAGCAGGTTCATTCAGAAAAAGCTGGAAACTACAATAAATAACAGATAGGTCTAGCAGTTCCAAATTCCTTCCAGTGAAATTTTTTTACTGTCACTGTCAGTATCACTCCGTCAATGGTGACTCCAGCCAGGTTTCCAATAAGGAAAACACAGAATCCTCACATTCCTGATTTCTGCTTTTTACAAGGAAGTTTGAAAATCCTAAAAAACTGTATATAAGTGTACTATTCTGCATATATGTTATACCTAAAAAAAATAGTTGATAGTGAAACTTCCCTGGCCATCCAGTGGTTAAGACTCCACGCTTCCACTGCAGGGGGCACGGGTTCGATCCCTGGTTGGGGAACTAAGGTCCTGCATGCTGCACAGCGTGGCCGATAAATAAATAAATAAAATTTAAAAATATAGTTGATAGAAGGGAGCACAAAAACGATTTATGCAAGCATAAATCTATCGTCTAATAGGGCTTCCCCATTCAATTGCAAATTGGACTGCAAATTGACAGTATACCGGAAATCATCAAACTTCTAGAAATGGTAACAAGTAGCTACACGTGAATGTATCTTTAAACCTCTAGATTGGTGCAGGAGGTGATAGGAAGGTAGTGGCTTAGTGTGCCTTCTTCCCTATTCCCAGTTCCAGTGCCAGCTTCCTGAACAGCTGGGATGGGCAGGCAGGAAGGCCTGGAGGAGCCAGCAGAGACCTGGCTGGGGAGAGCCTGGGAGACAGGTCCTTGACGCCATGGTTTAGGAGTAAGAGAGAGAAGGCCGGTCTCACTGGCCTTGTGCACCATGTGTCTGAGCTGGTCTCCTGTCCTTAATGAGGTGGAGGCAGGCGAGGAGGGACTGTAGAGATGGGCTGTGTCCCCGCTGGCTCCAGGCTGGGAGGGCTGCAGAGAGAAGGACACAGAGATGCTTCCTCCCGGCACCTCACCTGGACCCTCCCTGGCTCTGTGCTCTCATCGGCTGCACCTCCAGCTCATAAGCTCCTTCCGTTACACCTAGGACTACCTACTTAATCTCACTCCAGTGAGCGGAGAACAAAAAGAAACATCACACTTAAGTGGGCCCAGCAGCCAAAGGGAGGAAGAATAAGCACAGCCCTTAGAACAGACCCAAATGAAATAGGAAACAGGTAGCCCTTGCATGAAAAATAATTAGGGTATGTTATGGCCTGAATGTTTGTGTCCCCTCCCCCAAATTCATGTTTGAAGCTCTAACCCACAATGTGATGGTATTTAGAGGTGGGGCCTTTGGGTGGTGACTAGGTTTAGGATGAGGTCATGGGAGTGGGCCTTTATGATGGGATTAGTGCTCTTATAAGAAGAGAAAGAAAGACCAGAACTTCCTCTTTCTGGCACGTGAGGACATGGCGAGAAGGCAACAGTCTGCAAGCTAGGAAGAGAGCCCTCATAGGACACGACCATGCTGGCACCTGGATCTTAGAGTTCCTAGCCTTCAGAACTGCAAGAAAGAAACGTTTTTTGTTTATGAGTCACTCAGTCTGTGGTGTTTTGTTACAATAGCTCCAACTGAGTAATAAGACAGAGTGCTTAAGGAGATCCAGGTACAACGTAAAATTTCTTCCTTGAACTTAAATTTTTAAAAGTCAGTAGATGATTTAGAGGCAAGGATGGTTACTTTTATGAATTGAATTAGTTACCCACAAGACAAAGTAGAAGAAGTGCTGAAACATCAGTGCCAGACACAAAGAGAGGGAAACCATGGGGGAAAAGATACAAGACTTAGAGGACAGATCCAGGACACCCAGCGTGTGAATAATAGGAATTCCAGAAGGAGACAAACAGAGGGAAAAGAAAAACCAATAATTACATAGAAGAAGGAAATTTACCTAAGTTGAAAATAAATCTGAGACTACAGTTTGAAGTGTTCAATGAGTTCTAGGTAGAATCGAATTTTTTAAAAAAAATCCACAATTAGGTACATTCTGATAAAAATCCTGAACTCTAAAGATGGAAAACAAGCATCTAGGCATAAGGAGCCAAGGTGCTTTCAGAGGAAAAAGCATCAGACTTCCTGTCAGCTTCAGAGTTCACTGGGAGAGAAGGCCTTTAGGTCAAGAATTTCATACCCTTTCAGTTTATCACCCACCCTTCAGAGCGAGGGAGGACGATATTAGACACGGCAGGGATCCAGAGAGTCTTTCATCCAAGTGCCTAGTCTGAGGAAAATGCTAGAGGAAGGACTCTAACCAACACACAGAGACTATGCACAGAGACCCTAAGATAGGGGAAAATGAAAAGGAGAAGCACAAAGGTAATTGGTGATCCTTAGAAAAAGACCTGCCATTTCATGTAAATGGATAGAGATAAATGCCTGGGACTGGGTAACAGAGTGCTAAAAAAAGAAGAAGAAGAAAAAGATAATTGAAAAAGAAGGGCCCTTCTGCAAGCAAAATTCTAATTGTGTCCCAACTAGAAGTATTGAGTTATTTTAGCAACACCTAGTTGGTGTGGGGAAAAGCAAGACGGGGAGAAAAGTAAAAATCCTTCCACATAAATCATCTGGGGTTGAAGGATGAAGGAGGGTGGGTGTGAATGTGCTAAATAAGTGTCTCGTGTGGAGGAGAGGGGTGCTGTGCAGCGATAGAGCCTGGAGTAGGTGCATACATGGTTATAAATGTTGGGAAAGGGGAGGTAGCCATTCATGGACTAGCAATGGCCAGAACATTCCCCAGTTAACAAGGGGAGAAAAGGCAATGAACGGTAACCTGATTAAACCAGTCAAAATAGGGAAAAGGAGAAGGGAAACAACAACAAAAAGCACCGTAAATTGTAACTCTAAAGTGAGATGTAACAACAGCGTCCTACTGCGTAGCACAGGGAACTATATTCAATATTCTGTGACAAACCATAATGGGAAAGAATATGAAAAAGAATATATATTTCTATATATAAAGAATATATATATATCTATAGATACATATATAGATATATATAATGTATAGCTGAGTCACTTTGCTGCACAGAAGAAATTAACACAACATTGTAAATCAACAATACTTCAATAAAATTTAAAAAAAAGAAAGTGAGATGGAAGGACGAATGAAAATATAAGGCAGCAAAATGTCATGGTTGAGAGCACAGTCTGTGGGGCCAAGCTCCTGGTGCAAATCCCAGCTCCCTCAGGCATTGCCTATGGCTTTGGGCAAGTTACTTGATCATGTAGAGATTTCACCACCTGTGAAATGGGGATAATAATAGTCCCTCCTTCATAGCGTTTTGTGAGAATTAAACCAGTTATCATACCTATAGCACTTAGAACAGTGTCTGGTGTATAGTTAGACCAAGCAGATATTTGCTTTATTATTTATAAAGTATAGTAGCAATGTTAATAGTAGGTAAGATGAAACTTAATATTACAAGCACTAAATCAGATTAAAAAGTTATTATATAATGGCTATGGCCACTTTGATCATAAATCTGTATGTCCAAATAAAATGGCAGGTAAACATGTAAAGTAAACAGCATTAAAAATGTAAGCAGGACTTCCCTGGTGGCGCAGTGGTTGAGAGTCCGCCTGCCGATGCAGGGGACATGGGTTCGTGCCCCGGTCTGGGAAGATCCCACATACTGCAGAGTGGCTGGGCCCGTGAGCCATGGCCGCTGAGCCTGCGCGTCCGGAGCCTGTGCTTTGCAACGCGAGAGGCCACAGCAGTGAGAGGCCCGCATACCGCAAAAAAAAAAAAAAAAAAAAAAAAAAAAAATGTAAGCAGACCTTGATGAAAGTATCTTACAGTGTAAGAATTCATAACACCTCTTCATCGTTGGAGTGATCTAGTAGACAAAAATAAATAAGTCAGTGAACTCAATCTAATATGCAATATTGAACCTTTTGTTCCTTGAATAGTTTTTTGCATGAAACTTTTGAAAAATCAGTCATGTGCCACAAAGCAAACCACAGTACATTCAAAAAATTAGATATATTACAGATCATATTTTTGATCATAAGCCAGTACAGTTAGAAATAAATAGTAAAAATGATAGAAAAAAATCTCCTTGAAAATGAAGAAATACAATTCTAAGTAACCTTTAGATACCTAGATATCCTTAGACCAAAGAGGAATTCAAAACTGAAATTAAAACAATAAAAAAGAAAACACTTCACACACAACCCGTGGACACAGAAAATACTGTACTAAAATGAAAATGTCGGGGCTTCCCTGGTGGCGCAGTGGTTGAGAGTCTGCCTGCCGATGCAGGGGACACGGGTTCGTGCCCCGGTCCGGGAGGATCTCACATGCCGCCGAGTGGCTGGGCCTGTGAGCCATGGCCGCTGAGCCTGCGCGTCCAGAGCCTGTGCTCCGCAACGGGAGAGGCCGCAACAGTGAGAGGCCCGCGTACCGCAAAAAAGACAAAAAAAAAAAAAGAGAAAATGTCTTCATTATTAAGGAAGAAATAGTTAAAGTAAAGGAACTTGGTACTCATCTTTTAAAATAACAACAACAAAAAACAAAACAAAGAAAGCAAAAGAGAATAGATACTCAAGTTGACATCAGGCAAATCGGAAATTTTTTAAAAAATGGCTGAAAGGGAAACCATACGAGAAATCAAAAGCTTTCTCTTTGAAAAGAAGGAGGAACTTCCCTGGTGGCGCAGTGGTTAAGAACCCACGTGCCAGTGCAGGGGACATGGGTTCAAGCCCTGGTACGGGAAGATCCCACATGCCGTGGAGCAACTAAGCTTGTGAGCCACAACTACTGAGCCTGTGTGCCACAACTACTGAAGCCCGCACACCTAGAACCCGTGCTCCACAACAAGAGAAGCCACCACTGTTGGTGAGAAGCAACCACACAGTGGCCTGCGTACTACAAGGAAGAGTAGCCCCTGCTCGCTGCAACTAGAGAAAGCCTGTGAGCAGCAACGAAGACCCAATGCGGCCAGATAAATAAATAAATACAGTTATTAAAAAAAAAAAGGAGAGAGTGTGGTAATGGGGTGGCAGGAGTGTGGAGGACAGAATACAGGGAGAGGAGGAGGGGGGGGAAAGGAGGCGCTGAGCAAAAGGATAAGGAAATGTTCAAAGAAACGTCTGATGCGAACTTTTGCTTTTGAGGGGTCTCCTGTAACCTAGGACTTGGGTTTTCATATCTGTCTGTCTGTCCTTAGTGCTTCTGTCTCAGATTCTTTGCTGGTTTGGCAGGCAGCATTGCAGCGTGGTTATGAGCTTGGATTCTCGAGCCAGACTGCCTGGGTCAGTCCCAGCTAGCCACTTGCTCCCCAGGTGATGTTGGGTTTATCAGTTCAGCTGTTGGTGCCTCACTTCCTGGTCTATAGCACAGGTCTCCTGAGAGTACCTCCCTCACAGGGCGCTGTGTGGATTTGTGCATGTCAGCGTGTATCGCAGCCCTGGCCTCCTCCCAGGACATGCTCAATAAACGCCACGGATGCCTTCTTCATCTCCATCTTTCCTTTGCAGACTTCCCAGGATGGATGCTCTACCAGTACATGCTTTTGTGTTGGGTCATTCCATCTTCCAGTAGTTCTGCTTTCATTTAATGTCTTTTCTCTGAGACACATTCTACCATTCCAGTACTGTATAAATGTTGTTACGAATAGGTACTAGGAAGAATCATTAGCATTTGCTGTATTTACCATGTACTGGGCATTGTGCTAAGTGCTTTATATGCATTATCTTATGTAATGTTCCCATAAAGTGGCCCTAAGAGTATAATCACCATTACTATCAACAGATGAGGAAAAGGAAGCTCAGAAAACTTGAGACACTTTCCCAGGATCACACAGCTGGAGCGACTGGAATTTGGACCTCTTTGCCTGATGCCCCTCTTCCCCGCCTTTTTCTTGATTTATTATTTCCCAGATTTAGGGATCGTTCGCCTAAAACAATGACTATTAAAAAGCACCCTGGCGCGGGGTAAGACCTCTGAACTGTGCTCCACGAGTCCAGGCTTCTAGTCTCAGCTTTGCCTCTTCCTGCAGCGGGACCTCCATCAAGTCACCTGACATCTGAGTCTCAGTGTTTTTACTGGTAAATGCAGGGCCTTGGTCCAAGTGTCATCTCTGAGGTCTCTCTTCTAAGCCCCTGGTTCTCCATGTATATCAGGTGACTATTACAAAGGAGCCTCTTCTGAAAGGAGTTGAACATCCTTGTTTTTACCAAAAGCGTAAAATGCTTCTGTGGCAGCATGTGAATTCCCGGATGACTCCGTTAGTGTTTTTGTGTGTTGCTCAGGTACTCCAGGAGCAGATCCGCGCCCGGGACAACATTAGCTATGGAACAAATTCTGCCTTAAAGACTCTGGAGATGCGGCAACTCTCCGGCCTGGGAGATCTCCGGGGACGAGTGGCCAGGTAGGTAGTCAGATGTTTGCACCTCTATGTATCAGGAGCGAGTTTTCATCAACTCCATTTTAGTGGGGAATATCTTCATGGAGCCCCAAAGCAAATCCTTTGCTTCTTCTAGTACGTCCTCTCCTTTGCCCATAAAATGTAGCAGTGGCAGTTAGACCTTGTTTTGAGCAGCCCTGATTTCTTGTGCTTCTGTAGTTGGAGCTGTGTGTGCAGGAGTCGATGAGGGGAGGGCTCAGTTGACCTGAGTAATTTGCTAGGTTAATGTTATGTTTACTGAGCCCAATAATACACAGTTGGGACGTATAGTTTGTGTGTCTTTTTAAAATTTCACTTTTCTTGTCATTCCTTTTAATTTTATTTTCTGAAAGTATTGGTCCATGGTAGATTGTACATTCGAAAAAGAGATCTTTCCCCTCAGGTAGGAGGAAGAGTGCTGTTCTAGGCACTCGCTACTGAAAGGGTGCCCCATGGACCAGTAGCACCCCTGTCACCTGGAAGCTTGCTGGAGGTGCGCAATCTCTAAAGCGTTTGCAGGCCTCTTCTGCCCTCTCTTGCCGTCAGGGCTCAAGCAGGAGTGTACACAGGAGCTGTGGAGATAATACGGGGTTCACATCATCCTGAGGCGAGAATGAAAGTGGCCTGCAAAGGGTGGGAGGGGGAAAAGGGGACCACAGGATCCAAGGCCTCTTTGGGATGTTAGGGGGTGCAGACAACACATGAAGAGCCCTGAATATTTGGCCTGTGTATTGGGGTCCACTGGATGAACATCTGTCTCACAGCAGAGCGCTCCTGGTTCTACTCTTGTGTGATTTTCTGTCCTCAGCTGGGTGAACTCCAGTCTCAGTATGGCCCTTGGTGAGAGATACCCCGTTGACCCCCTTACCTCTCTCTACCCTCGCACTGTACCTTTCAGCAGTAATCCACTGCTTGCTGTTCCCTGAATGGGCCATGCTCTCCTATATCTGTGCCTTTGCTCATGCTGTTCTTGTACCTAGCATGCCTTTTCCCTTTCTTTTCTAACTTCTAGTCAGCCTTTAAAATTCAGCCTCCTCCAGGAAGTCTTCCCAGGTACCCCACTCTCTGTTCTATTGAGTCTCTCTGTTGTCTTGGGGTGGAGTACCGCATCTTTTATTTTTGTACCTTCAGTGCATAGAACAGTCTCTGGAAAACAGTAGGTACTCAATAAATGTTTGTTTGGATGAATTAATGATTTGGAAAATCACTGTAATTGGGCTGAGAAAACTTGAATCTTTTCTGTGGAGATCAGCTGAAACGAAACCCCAGCTCTGTTACACCTCTCAGAACTGTGAGGAGTTGAGGAGCTTCAGAGCTACAAGGCAGAGTAAGAACTTCAGGAGAACTTTGGAAATTTTCGTAGTCACTTGAGTTGCAGATGAAGATTAAGCGAGGCGATATATGTAAGAGGCTTAGTGTGTGCATGGGATGGAGTGAATATAGAGCAAATGGGACCTATTATTGTCTCAGGAGCAGCTGCAGTGAAATTATCCTCATAATACTCGTTCTAATTACAAAATTTTGAAATACTTTCAGGAATTTTACATTTTTCTTCTGCAGTTTCTTACTAACTTCTCTACCCAGCTTGTTCTTTCTCTGTAAACAAATGCTTTTACTCCGAAACAATTAAAAAAAACATGTTGGAAGCTCCACATATTTTTGCATTGTTTTGTGGCTATATTCATCTTTTTCCTGGAACGCTAATGAGACTTTGTTGAAACAAACTCATGTGAAATAAAAATTCCTTGGCGAAGTTTCGGTTTTCTTGCATTGATTATATCATGGTGTTGAAAGGGTATGAACTTTTACAGTGATAGTCTGAAATGAGTAGGCTGCAATGTTATTTCAGGTTTTATCTTACAGTGTTCATGGATCCATTGGTGAAGTAATTGATAGGCAACAGGTCCTGATTCCTCCGTGGAGATCCAGCTGGAAAGGGCAAAGGCAAATTATCTATGGAGGTGACAGACACCCCTCCCCCTCTAAGCAGAACACACCCTAAACAGGACTGTCTCAGAGAGTTTCCTACGCCTCCCTAACGCAGAGCTCAGAGTTTAGCTTTCCTGTGCCTAACGAGACATTTGGTCCATTATTTGGCTTATCATCTTCATTTGTCCAAGACTCAGTGGCTTCATCCACTTTGCTCTATGAGGTCTGTTTGGATGGTGTCAGAGCCTTAGAGGAGAAATACCTGTGTACTGAGGCAGGTGTGCAAGTTCCCTCAGGGTAAGCAAGTCCCGGTGTAAAGAAAAAAATAGGTACATTGGATATCGTCAAGTTAAAAGTTTTTGGCCATGATAAATAATGCTGTTTTGAACATTCACGTACAAGTTTGTATGGTCATATGTTTTCATTTCTCTTGGATGTGTATTCCTAGGAGTATAGTTGTTGAGTAATATGGTAACCCTGTATTTTACCCTTTGAGGAACAGAACAGCCAGACTGTTTTCCAAAGTGGCTGCACCATTTTATGTTGCCAGCAGCAGCGTACGAGGCTCTGGTTTCTACACATCCTCTTCCACACGTGTTATATGTCTTTTTGATTATAGCCAAGCTAGTGAGTGTGAAGTGGCATCTTACTGTGGTTTTGATTTGCATTTCCCTAATAACTAAAGGTGGTGAACATCATTTAATGTACTTATTGGTCATCTGTATATTTTCTTTGGAGAACTGCTTATTCAGATCCTTTGCCCCTTCTCAAATTGAGGGGTTTTTTTTTTAAATTATTGAGTTGTAGTAGTTCTTTATATAGTCTAGGTACAATTCTCTTGTCAGATAGCTGATTTGAAAAAAATTTCCCCCATTCTAAGGGTTTTCTTTTTATGTTCTTGATTGGGTCTGCTTGGTTCTTTAAAAACAAAAATTCTGTCTCTTTATTGGTATTCTCTGCTTGATGAGACATTGTCAGTATCTCTTCCTTTACTTTTTTTTTTTTTTTTTTTTTGTGGTACGCGGGCCTCTCACTGCTGTGGCCTTTCCCGTCGCGGAGCACAGACTCCGGACGTGCAGGCTCAGCAGCCATGGCTCATGGGCCCAGCCGCTCCGCGGCATGTGGGATCCTCCTGGACCAGGGCACGAACCTGTGTCCCCTGCATCGGCAGGCGGACTCTCAACCACTGCGCCACCAGGGAAGCCCCTCTTCCTTTACTTTTTAAAGCAAGTTTCCTTCATTTCTTTAATCATCTATATTTATGATGGCTGCCTTGAAGTTTTTGTCTTTTAAATTTGACCTCTGTGCTCTCTCACAGGCAGTTTCTTTTGCCTGCTTTTTCCCCTATGTTTATTTCACATTTTCCTGTATCTTTGTATGTCTTACAACTTTTGTTGAAAACTGGATGTTTGAAAAATCTACAAACAATAAATGCAGGAGAGGGTGTGGAGAAAAGGGAACCCTCTTGCACTGTTGGTGGGAATGTAAATTGATACAGCCACTGTGGAGAACAGTATGGAGGTTCCTTAAAAAACTACAAATAGAACTACCATATGACCCAGCAATCCCACTACTGGGTATATACCCTGAGAAAACTGTAATTCAGAAAGAGTCATGTACCAAAATGTTCATTCCAGCTCTATTTACAATAGCCAGGACATGGAAGCAACCTAAGTGTCCATCAACAGATGAATGGTTAAAGAAGATGTGGCATATATATACAATGGAATATTACTCAGCCATAAAAAGAAATGAAATTGAGTTATTTGTAGTGAGGTGGATGGACCTAGAGTCTGTCATACAGAGTGAAGTAAGTCAGAAAGAGAAAAACAAATACCGTATGCTAACACATATATATGGAATCTAAGGAAAAAAAAAAAAAGGTCATGAAGAACCTAGGGGCAAGATGGGAATAAAGACACAGACCTACTAGAGAATGGAGTTCTCTAGTAGGTCTGTGTATCCCCAATATAATTCTTTTTTTAAAAATTGACGAATAGCTGATTTACAATATCATGCTACTTTTAGGTGTACAGTACAGTGATATATATATATATATATATATATATTCTTTTTCAGATTCTTTTTCCTTATAGGTTATTACAAAATATTCAGTATAATTCCCTGTGCTATATAGTAGGTCCTTGTTGGTTATCTCTTTTATATATAGTAGTGTGTATATGTCATGTTCTGCTGTTTTTGACAATGTCCTGGGATGTAAATTTCTATGTAGTCTGATTCAATTAAATTATTGCCAGCACTTAAGGGCTTCATGATGTATACATACAATAATTATATATATAATAATTATTATTATATGGAAGATGAGCAACTTAATGTTTTAAGTGTCATTGCCATTTTTTTTTTCAATTTACATTAGCTTTATTGCTGTTGCTTGAAAGAGATCAAGCTGGAACTAGAGATATTTCCTACGAATGTCATTCACTACAATTTAATAACTAGCAGAAAGCAAAACAAAGAAACCCCCAAAACCCAAAGCACTCTATCAGTGGTTATGCAGGGATGGGCACCTAGGAATTTAAGTTGATATAGTTGTAAGATGTGTTTCTATATCATGGAACTTCTTGATAATGCCAATATTTTGTTAGGCCATGGATAACACCCATGTTGGAGGCTTAGCTTATGATACAGTAGTCCCAAGGGAATACATTCCAAGACTCCCAGTGGATGCCTGAAACCAAGGATAGCACTGAACCCTATATATACTATTTTTTTTCCTATACATACATCCCTATGATAAAGTTTAATTTATAAAGTAAGAGATTAACAATAATTAATAATAAAATAGAAAATTATAACAATTTACTATAACGAATGTTATGTGAATGTGGTCTCTCTCTCAAAATATCTTATTGTACTGTATTCACCTATGTAAGGTTGCAAGATTATAAAATGCCGATGTGAAGAGATAAAGTAAGGTGAATGACGTAGGCATTATGTAAGTGTCATTGCCTTTTCAGTGCCATACGCCACCATCTCATAAGCTGTAAGAGAAGATCTGCCTAAGCATGGTGCCCAAGTCATGTCTGTTGCTAGACCTTCGGGTCTCTGTTCTGGACTTCTGACCACCTCCCTGCCATTATTGATCAGATAGCCAAGTGATAGAGTCATTCTGCCACCTGATGGCCACAACCAAGAACTGTACCTGGGAGATAACAGCTGCCCAAAGACCCGAAAAGGGAAAATTTGCAATGAGTGCATTATTGGTTCATCTATAATATAACTTCAGGATGAAACAGGACAACTGGTCAGATTCATTGCAAATTCTTGTTTAACTAAAGCACCTGAGTCACACACGCAGCTATATTCGAGCCCCAAGGCTGCCTTTTGTGAGTGTGTTTCTAGAAAAGAGAAGAATGATGTCTTTGATTCACTACTAGCTGAGAGAGTAATATTGCTGATCCTTTTTTCTTATATATATATATATATTTGAAATAATTTTAAACTTATAGAAAACTTGCAAGATTTACCAATTGTTAGCATTTTACTTACTCTATCATTATTACAAGTAACTTACTCTATTATTCTTTTTAAAAGAAATTTTTTCCTGAAACATTTGAGAATACGTTGTTATTAACCTAAGAAAACCACAGTTGATTTCACTGTGTATATTTCCTGACGGGAGGCTTTGGTATCACACCCTGTGTCCCTCCCTGCATTCCCTGCCTACCCTGCCCTTGTACTTATAAAGGAACAGAAATCGTATATGCTTGTGATAAACAGTCAGAAATACTATGAAATACCTGTAGTAGAAGAATGGAGGCTCACCAGCTCCTAGCTCTGTTTTGCTTCTTAGAGGTAATTAATGTTAACAGTTTGGTATCTGTCCTTTTAGACTTTTCTCATACATAATTATAAGATAATTTATCACTACAGTAATGTAATGATTTGCGGTGTAATAATCACCTAACAGTGGGATTTTAATTTTACGAAGTATTCTACATGCTATTCTGCCACTTGTTAGTACATAACAATATACTGTGGGCTTCCTTCGAGTGTGCACACAAATCTGGCGTACTTTTTAATTGGATAGAGAGTATTCTGCTATATGTATGTACCATATTTGAACGTATTTAGCCACTCCTGTGTTAATGGAAATTTATGTAGTAGTATTTGTGTTTCCAAGTGAGACAAAATATGAAAGCCAAGCTATAGCTAGTGCACATGTGTGAGCCATGAGCTTCGGGATCCTTCTGAGACCTTTTCAAGTAACTTCTTCAAACACAGTCTGTCCCTCGAACAGCTTTGTAAAGATGGTGAACTGGTCTGATGTAGTGATACCTGACAGTTTCTAGCCAATAGTCTTCTATTTGGATTGGAAAATAATGCCTTTCTATAATGTGTTAAAAACCTCAGATTTCCCCAAATACGATTTAAATAATGTTTTGCTTAAAACTTGTGAACTCAAAATTTAAAAGAAGGGTATTTGGTGGTGTTTTTAACCAGCATTTGTGGAGTGGGGATGATTTGTGAGGAGTAAATGAACTAATATAGGTCATGTATCTTGTACAGTGCATGGTATGTAGTACTATTCCTTAGAGTCATTCATCTGCAAATATTTATTGAGCCCCTACTACATGCAAGGCACTGTGCTAGGCACTAGGGTTTTAGTGATGAAAAAAGCGGTTGTCCTTCTTCCTTAAATGCAGCTTATATTCTTTCTAGCAGGAGAGAGAGACATTAAATGAATTATTGCAAAATAATTATTGTATTTCACTTATGATTCTGATTTGTAGATTTGGGGGGGTTCTGTAGAAATGATATCATCTACAAATAATGACAATTTAATTTCTTCTTTTCTGATCCTCATATCCTTAGTCTCTTTTTCTTGTCATCTTGTACAGGCTCAAATGTTCAATACAGTTAAGTAGAAATTGTGGTAGTGGGCATCTTTCTCTGGTTTTCAGATTTAATGAGAATACCTCCAGAGGTTTTCCATTTTTGGATGATAATCAAACATGGATTTATCAGATTCAGGATGTTTTCTTACATTCCAAATTTACTAAGAATCTTTATAATTTGCATTGAGTTTTCTCAAATGTTTTTTGCATCTGTTCAAGTCATCAGATAATTTTTCTCTCTTAATCTGTTAATGTAAATTTAGCAAGGTGGCTATATATATTAATGTACAAAGGTCAGTTTCTTTACTGTAAACCAATAGCAAACAACTAGAAAACATAATTAAAATGAAGATACCATTTAAAATAAAATCAGAGAATGTGTAATAACTAGGCATAGATCTAACAAAAATTATTCAAGGCTTCTTGAAAAATTTTTAAAATTTGATTAAGAAATAATAAGAGGGGCTTCCCTGGTGGCACAGTGGTTGAGAATCTGCCTGACAATGCAGGGGACACAGGTTCGATCCCTGGTCTGGGAAGATCCCACATGCTGTGGAGCAACTAAGCCCGTGCGCCACAGCTACTGAACCTGCGTGGCACAACTACTGAAGCCCACGCGCCTAGAGCCCGTGCTCCGCAACAAGAGAAGCCACCACAGTGAGAAGCCCGCACACCGCAATGAAGAGTAGCCCCTGCACGCCGCAACTAGAGAAAGCCTGTGTGCAGCAACAAAGACCCAACGCAGCCAAAAATAAATAAATAAATTTATTAAAGAAAAAGAAATAATAAGAAAACATTAGTAAATAGAAATGGGTATTATATTCAAGGGTAGGAAATCTTAATATCTTTAAAAGTAGCAGTTTTCACCAATTAATCTTTAGAATCAATGGAATTCCAATTAGAATTCAGAGTTTTACAGAGAAACTTGATAAGATGATCCTAATGTTTATATGTCAGGGTTAAGAGTAAAAAATATCCAGGACACTTCTGAAGATGACCAAGGAGGGGAGAATTGCCCTACCAGATGATAGCAAGACTTGTTATGAAACTACAGTAATTAAGATGGTATGTTGTTGGCTTAGGGATAGAGAAACTGAACAATGGAATAGGATAGAAAGTCCAGAAATCGAACCACACATGTCTGGGACTTTGGTATATGTGATAGATGGCACAGCAGATCAGTGGAGAAAGGAGGGATTGTTCTGTAAATGGAGATAGAAAATTTATTATCCTTATCAAAAAAGATCCTTTGTTTCCTGCCTCACACCAGATACAAAATCCACTCCACATGAGTAAATGCTAAACATAAGACTTAAAACTTTTAATAGAAGTATATAGATGGATATATTTTAGGCCAGCAGTCCCCAACCTTTTTGGCACCAGGGACCAGTTTTGTGGAAGACAGTTTTTCCACGGACCGGGGCAGAGGGGATGCGGTTTGGGGATGATTCAAGCACATTACATTTATTGTGCACTTTATTTCTATTATTATTACATTGTAATGTATAATGAAATAATTATACAACTCACCATAATGCGGAATCAGTGGGAGCCCTGAGTTTGTTTTCCGGCAACTAGATGGTCCCATCTGGGGATGATGGGAGACAGTGACACCCGAAGTGTATTGCTTATGTCTAGTCTACTCCGTAATCTTGTTTTGGTTGCTGTCACTGCAGAAAACTCTGCAGGATGTTGGAAATGGAAGCAGGCTTTTCAGGGCTTTTGTGGCAATCTCAGGCTATTCCACTTTCACCTTAATCCAGATCATATGAAGTTGTCTCAGACATACTTTTAAGGCCACCGTCATTTGCAGTCTCAAGAAGTTGATCCTCTTCTAGCATGGACAAAGTCGCTTCACCTGGCTTATTCACAAATGGGTCGCGGATCCATTCCTTCCCAGTTTGGGGGTCTTTTGTGCTTGAGAGGTAATGCTCACACTCTTCTGAAAGCTGAGATAGGTGATCATGCACCAGCTGGGAGAAAGAAGGCCCTGGCTCAGTCTCTTTCAAAATCTCTGCTAATGTTTGAAACATGTCAAAAATCCTAACATTCACTCATCGCCCCCATAATTCCAGTTTGGCTTTGAATGCAGCCACCTTATCTGCCGACTTGAACACAGTTGTGGTTCTCCCCTGAAGTGACAGATTGAGTTCGCTGAGCAGGTTGAATATTTCTCACAAGTAAGCAAGTTTTTTTTGTTTGTTTTCTGTGGGTTTTTTTTTTTTGCGGTACGTGGGCCTCTCACTGTTGTGGCCTCTCCCGTTGCGGAGCACAGGCTCCGGACGCGCAGGCTCAGCGGCCATGGCTCACGGGCACAGCCGCTCTGCGGCATGTGGGATCTTCCCGGACCGGGGCACGAACCCGTGTCCCCTGCATCGGGAGGCGGACTCTCAACCACTGTGCCACCAGGGAAGCCCACAAGTAAGCAAGTTTTGTGACCCATTCTGTGTCACTGAAATGTGCTGCCACTGGTGACTGTTTTTCTAAAATCTCTGGAGCGGCTCTTGTAACTCAAAAACTCTGGCCAGTGACCTACCTTTAGAAAGCCATCTCACTTCTGTGTATGAGAGAATACCTCTGTGCTCTACGTCCATCTCCTCATGGAGCTGCGCGAACAGACGTGAGTTAAGGGCATGTATTTTAACGTGGTTGATAATTTTAATCACATCCTGCAAAACGTTGTTAAGTTCAGGTGACATTTTTTGGGTAGCCATCATTTCTCTATGGGTGACACAGTGTGTGGACTCACATTCAGAAGCGACCTCTTTGACCTGAGTAGTGAAACCAGAAAGCTGTCCAGTCATGGCAGCCGCTCTGTCTGTGCATATACTGACACAAAATGACCAATTCAGTTTTCCTGATATGTAATCATTCAAAGACCCTAATAGTTCTGCAGCTGTGGTGTTGGTTGGCAACAAAAGTGCACATAACATATCCTCATGCACATCCTCCTGAAAGATGTATCGCACAAAAACAAGCATTGTTGCCTTGTTGTCAACTTTGGTAGACTCGTCAACCTGGATTGCATACCATGGTGACTCATTAATCCTCTCTAACAGTTGTGCCTTAGTATCCTCTGCTGTTTCATCAGTTCATCTAGTTATGGTGCTAGCCGAAAGAGGAACATGTGCCACCTTTTGAACTGCAGCCTCTCCTGAAAGTTCATGACAAATGTCCGTAGCAGCAGACAGGATCATCTCTTCACCAACAGTAAGGGGCTTCTTAGCTTTAGCAATGCAGACACATTTCATGCTCTCAGTGCAGACACATTTGATGAAGTGGTGGCCTTCAATACTTGCTTCTGTTCTTCGTGTTCATGTGTTTTTCTTTTGAAAAACTCCAAAGCCTTGTCTTTTAATGCAGGGTGCTTGGTCTCCCCGTGGAGAAGCAGTTTTGAAGGTTTCGTGCCTTTGTTGGATAGCCGGTTGCCACATATTATACAAAGCGGGCTTGGAGAATGTGAATCACCTGTTGCGATGAACCCCTAATTTAAGTAGGACTCTTGGTATTTTCTTTTAAATGCAGCTTTCTTTTTGTTGGCAGTCTTAGAGGCTTCTGCTGTCTCATCATTGGGTCTTTTCAAAGAAGCTCTCCAGCAGCGTTTGTTTATTACTCGTTTTGGCTAGGGTTAGCTTGTGGGCTTACCCAAACTGTGACTGAGATAAGTGCACAGCGTGGGAAAGAGGCGTGGATGGAAGTGGTAAATAAAATAATGGGCGGGCCACGCGTGGACTAAAATAAGTGTTGGATTCTGACTTAAAGCCTGCCACCAGATGCAGCTCTACAATTGAAGTACATCAACTCACTTGCCACTGTAAAGCCTGCCACCAGATGCAGCTTAATTGTCACTTACCATTCAGTAATAGGGTTTTTTTTTTTCATAAATTTATTTATTTATTTATTTTTGGCTGGGTTGGGTCTTCGTTGATGCGCGCAGGCTTTCTCTAGTTGCGGCGAGTGGGGGCTACTCTATTTGTCGTGCGTGGGCTTCTCATTGCTGTGGCTTCTCTTGTTGCGGAGCACAGGCTCTAGGCCCGCGGGCTCAGTAGTTGTGGCCCACGGGCTTAGTTGCTCCACACGGGCTTAGTTACTCTGGGGCATGTAGGATCTTCCCGGACCATGGCTCGAACCCGTGTCACCTGCATTAGCAGGTGGACTCCTAACTGCTGCGCCACCAGGGAAGCCAGTAATAGGGTTTTTTTTTTTAACATCTTTATTGGAGTATAATTGCTTTACAATGGTGTGTTAGTTTCTGCTTAATAATAAAGTGAATCAGTTATACATATACATATGTCCCCACATCTCTTCCCTCTTGCGTCTCCCTCCCTCCCACCCTCCCTATCCCACCCCTCTAGGTGGTCACAAAGCACCGAGCTGATCTCCCTGTGTTATGCGGCTGCTTCCCACTAGCTATCTTTTTTACGTTTGGTAGTGTATATATGTCCACGCCTCTCTCTCACTTTGTCACAGCTCACCCTTCCCCCTCCCCATATCGTCAAGTCCATTCTCTAGTAGGTCTGTGTCTTTATTCCTGTCTTACCCCTAGGTTCTTCGTGACATTTTTTTTTCTTAAATTCCATATATATGTGTTAGCATACGGTATTTGTGTCTGTCTTTCTGACTTACTTCACTCTGTATGACAGACTCTAGGTCTCTCCACCTCAAGTAATAGGGTTTTGATATGAGTCTGTAAGCAATTGATTTATTATGGTCTCTGTGCAGTCAAACCTCTCTGCTAATGATAAGCTGTATTTGCAGCCACTCCCCAGCACTAGCATCACCGCCTCAGCTCCATCTCAGATCATCAGGCATTAGATTCTCATAAGGAGTGCGCAGCCTAGATCCCTCCCATGCGCAGTTCACAGTAGGGTTGGCGCTCCTATGAGAATCTAATGCCGCTGCTGATCTGACAGGAGGCGGAGCTTAGGCAGTAATGCAAGCGATGCGGAGCGGCTGTAAATACAGATGAAGCTTCACTCGCTCGCCTGCCGCTCACCTCCTGCTGTGCAGCCCGGTTCCTAACAGGCCATGGACCGGTACTGGTCTGTGGCCCGGGGGTTGGGGGACCCCTGTTTTAGACCTTTAGGTAGCAGAGGATTTCTTCTTGATATAAAAGGCATTGATGGATTTGATTATTTTAAAAGTTAAAATGTTGCTCATCATTCTTAAAGAAGAAAATAAGAAGTTACAAATTGAGGAAGATATTGGATGGTAAAAGGTTAGTGTCAAGAATATATAAAGACCTCATACAAGTTAATAAGAATAATGCCAACAACCCAATATAACAGTGGGTAAGAGACATAAACTGATATCTTACGAAAGAAGAAACACATATGGCCAATAAACCTGTGAAGAGATTCAACATCACTGGTTAATGTTGAAATGAAAATTTAAAAACATAACAATGTATGCTTTTTTACACCCAGTTGATTGGCATCTGAAATATCTGACAATGCCAAGCATTAGAGAGGGTGTAGGTGCCTAGGATCTCTTACCCATTGCTCGTAGGAGTATAAATTAGTGGGGTCTGATAGTACCTCCCAGTGTTGAACATACACATACTCTGTGATCCATCAGTTTCTGCCTGAGATACATGGTTGTACTTGTACCACAGGAGAGCATGTTCATAGCAGCATTGTTCACAATAGCAAAATCCCAGAATAACCCAAAGTGCCCAGCAGTGGGAGTATGGACAAATAAATCGTAACAAACAGTAGAATGTTATTCTGTAGTTAAAATGAAGAACTACAGTGGCATGTAACAATATAGTTGAATCTTAGCAATAAGTGAAAACAATAAGTATCAAAATATTACATATGACATAATGGCTTTTTAAAAGTTGAATTCAACTAATGCACACATAACATACTTTCAAGAAATATATATATATGTATGTATATATGTATATATACACACACATGCATACGTGTGTGTATGTGTGCAATATAGTCTTAAAAGGAGAACAAGGGAATGATGACAGGATTCAGAATAGGAGCAGTTATTAAAAAGTAATTAACTGGGGCTTCCCTGGTGGTGCAGTGGTTGAGAGTCCGCCTGCCGATGCAGGGGACGCGGGTTCATGCCCCGGTCTGGGAAGATCCCACATGCCGCGGAGCGGCTAGGCCTGTGAGCCATGGCCGCTGAGCCTGCGCGTCCGGAGCCTGTGCTCCGCGACGGGAGAGGCCACAACAGTGAGAGGCCCGCATACAGCAAATAATAATAATAATAATAATAATAATTAACTGAATGAAGTGAGCCATGCATGGACTAATGATGAGAACGTGTCATGAAACAAGGATTAAGAGATTAATGATAATAAATAGTAATAATAATAAATGTTTATTATAAGAAGTTCAGTAAAAGAGAAATATGGGGCATCCTGAAAGTGTGTACTTGCTGTACCCGATCTACTCTGGGGGCTCCAGGAAGGCTTCCATAAGGAAGTGACTTGTGTGCTTAGCTTGAGGGATGAATAGTAACTAAGCAGGTGAAAAGGGCAGGGAAGAACACTGCAGACGGAGAGAACAGCCTGCATCAAGGCCTTGAAGTGGGAAGGAGTGACATAAGTTCAAAGTCCTGAAGTGTAATCAGTGTGGCTGAGGGCAGAGGAAAAACGGGGACAGAATATAGGAGATGATGCAGGGAGGTAAGTGGGTTGGGACCAACTCTTTCTGAGCGTTTTAAAGGATTTTTGTTTTATCCTAAAACAGGAAATTGTTCAAGGAATTTATACAGAATTTAATTAGTTTGATTTTTCTTTGCTCACACTTTTGTTTCTTTGGGGTTAATTCCTAGATTGAAAGGTACATAGAAATATATTCATGTTTCAAGATTTGGGGTATATACTGCCAAGTTGCCCTCAAGAAAGCTTATAAAATATACTTTTCCACCTACAGTGTGTGATATAGCATGATTGTACAAATGCCAGCATTGAGCATTAAACATTAAAAAAGATTTCCAGTATAGAAGGATAGTGACATAATTGTTGCTTTGTGTCTATTTTATTATGAACATTGAAATTTAGAAAGTGCATATATGCAGTTTGTCAGATTGTGTTTTAAAATATTAAAAAATATTTTAGTCAATATTAAACATTTTTTTTTCCTAATACTTTTTTTTTCTGTTACTTCCAAAAAGGACTATAGCATTTTAGCCAAATGATTAAGCTAAACAAGAGAAAATGTGATTCAATACCAAGTAAGGACTCAAGAAGTTTGGAATAATTGAACTGGTAGCTTACTTTCTTCAGAGTCTACAAACCAATAAATTTTCCAAAAATTTTCTCAGTTTGCTCACTGTTGTTTCTTACATCCTACTCCTTCTCTCTGGGTGTTCTTTTCTTCTTACTGAAGTCTATTATTTAATGACTTTTTCAGTATGGCTGTGTGGGTGATACATTTCTTAATCTTTGTATGTCTAAAACTGTATTTTGTACTTATTCTTGCATGATAGGTTGTTTCCGCTCAATCCTTAGAAGCTGTTTCTCCAACATCTTATGATATTTTTTGTCTTCTGATATCTACTGTCTTCTGATATCACTTGTGTGCTGTCAATCTTACAGTCAGTCAAAAAAGTCATTTTGTCTGTAGTCTCTGGTAGCTTTTAAAATCTTTATCTTTATCATGGGTTATCTGAATTTCACCATGCTCTATTTTTACTTATGCCACTTTGTATTCATTGAATACTTTAAAACACATGTCTTTTTTCAGTTTTAGAAAGTTGTCAGCACTCACACCTCAAATATTGCTTTTTTGCCATTCTCTCCATTTTTTCTTTTGGGACTTCTCAACCTCCCTTTGACTTACGTTAGCATCTCCTTATTTGTCCTCCATCTTTCTTAACTATTTTTTCATGTTTTGAATCTCTGTCTGTCTTTGCTGCATTCTGAGTGAGCTCCTTGCTACTATCTTCTAATTCACTGATTTTATCTTCAATCATGTCCAGTCATGTTTGTCAGCTCTATTAAGAAAACTGTTTAGCTTATTTCTAGGATTTCTCATTTTTTTCTCTTAACCCCTTATTCTTTTTTCATCTTTGCTTTTTAAAAATAGTTTAGAGTTCTCTTGATGGATGTGAATCTATCTTTGATTGTGGAGTACTTTAAACATTTGTATTTTAAGCTCATCTGATCCCAGGCCATACATGTGAGTTGAAGGAAACTGGCAGTAGGAAGAGTAGAGGCCACAGGAGTCTGGGCTCCTGTAATTTACTTATGCCTTTAGGACTGTTAAGCCTGACGTCTGTATATCCCTTTCCCTCCAAGACGGAGTGCTGCCCATATGCCCACTTCTATGGCTTGGTGTTCATGATGGGCTGCCCAGATTGCATGGTCACTCAGTGACTCCTGCTTAGGCATGCAGTCTCTACTGGAGCCCAGTAGCAAGCTGGCTGCTCCTTCTCAAAGCAGGAATGATTGTGTTGGAACAGGGCATGACTTTGCTCTCAATTCCTAGGGGGTCATTCTGTGACTCTGCTGTTAGTGTTTGACAGAGGCTTCATAACCCAGCTTATCTGCCGCAAATACTTTGGGCGCCTTTGGAACTGCCAAGTTGTAAGGCTCAAGGGCAGAGCAGCTGGGACCAGCTGTAGAGCCTTCTGCTCTGGACCACACTTAAAGCATACAGCCTTACAGGTGGTTTGGTAAAAGGTTAGGAATAGTACTTTCAAATGTGGTAGAAGTTGCCTCCAAAATCCAAAGAGGCCCCGAACCTGGGAGGGCGGAAGTGGTGCTACAGAGCGACAGACCACATCTGGCTCACTGTGTAAGCTTGTTGTAATTGGGCTCTCACTGCATATTCAGTTTTGTACTCGTGAGCCTTGTAGAGGCTTTGTTGCTTTGATGGTTACATCTCTAGTCTTATTAAGCAACATCCCTGTGGTTTAACTTAAAAACCGTAATGAGAGCAGCTCTCCGCATTCATTCAGAATTCTGTTAAAAGGCATGATTCATAGTGCAGTTTCTTCGAGTGCGGTCGTGCACTTTATAGTGTGTAAGGATGCTTTAGCGCGTGTTTGAAGACTTTGATAAGAATTATCTTTGTCGTTTGCCCGGATAGATGTGACGCCAGCATAGCCAGACTCTCTGCTGAGCACAAAACGACCTACGAGGGGCTCCAGCACTTGAACAAAGAGCAGCAGGCTGCCAAGCTGATCTTGGAAACGAAAATCAAAGATGCAGAGGGACAGGTATGACCTGTTTCAGGTACCTTTGTGAAAGTGAGTATTTGTTCTTATCGAACAATAACGTGGTGTTGATTATTTCCTGCCTGAGAAACTAGGTAGGGCACCCAGCATAAGCATCCCTTTTCTTCTTCCTCCTTCTGTTTCACTGGAGTGGCCCTTTGTGAGTATGTGACCAAAATGCCAAGATTTTTCAGTACAGTCCTAATTTTAAAGATTCTTTCCCCTCCTTCTTCAAACAATTAACATGTTCCAAAACTTCTAAATTATATCTCCAAAACTATCTCTTACACAGGTAAGTGATCAAAGCATTGTTTTACAGGGCACTCATCCCAGTTGGGGCTCAGGAAATAGATACTTTATTCATGAGACTTATGGACTGCCTCATCACATAGTTTGTATGTGGGAAAAGATTAAAACAAAGCTAGAGAGTAGGCTGGCTAATAAATTTCAGAGTATTCCACCTTGCAATTCACAGATTAATTTCTCAAAGCAAAACTCTTGGCATTTCAGTTTTTTTTTGGCTTCTTAGAAGTTCCCCTTTGCCATAATGGGGCCTATCTTCTAGGACTTTCCCTACAGTGTCGGCCTTACTTGCTATTCTTCATTTAAAGAGAGACTGTTCAGTAAAATGGGGTATCTAGTCAATTTACTGGGTTAAACATACTTGTGTGCTAGCTACCTCTGATAAGGATCTAAAGCTACTTATGTAAAAAATAGTTATTATAAAACCTTGAAAAAAAGAATAAAATGAAATAAGTCCAATAATTTTCTCTAAAGAAATGTGAGGACAGAATTATTAGATCAGAAAATAGATGCTAAGGAAATACTAAGCTTTCTAGTAGCCAAACCGAGTAAAAAACATATAGAAATCCATAAGAAGAGACATAATTTTTCTTTGTTTCGGATCTGATGAATACCTATTCTGTGAATCTCGAATTAAGGAACATTGAACATCAGAATTTTTGCAGAAAATAAAGGCATTTCATAAAGGGCTAGTTTTATATCATTCAATACATTTTAGTAAAAAGACAAGGGAAATGGATAGGTAGTGGGACAAAGGAGTGAGAGGGGTTATAGTTTAAAAATTATATATTCTGGTAACTTAACTTGATACGGAGGTAAATCTGGGACCTTGATGGAATCTGTAAGTGATAAGAATTCCATTCTGTGATTAGCAACCACACTAATGGTAGAAATTTCAAGGTAAAAATGACTTACATTTTATGCCAGCAGGGGGAAGTAGTGCTCCTGGGCAGAGGCTGGGCTTGCTCATCAGAGACCTGTAGTTAAGTGCTCAGTGCATGATGAATATTTTGGCAGTGCTACTGGTCTGATTTTTTTTTTTTTTTTGGCTGTGCCATGCAGCTTGTGGGATTTCAGTTCCCTGACCAGAGAATGAAACTGGGCCACGGCAGTGAAAGCCCAGAATCCTAACCACTAGACCACCAGGGAACTCCTCTGGTCTTGATGTATTTATTTATTTATTTTCGGCATGTGGGCCTCTCACTGTTGTGGCCTCTCCCATTGCGGAGCACAGGCTCCGGATGCGCAGGCTCAGCGGCCATGGCTCACGGGCCCAGCCACTCCGCGGCATGCGGGATCTTCCCAGACCGGGGCATGAACCCGTGTCCCCGGCATCGGCAGGCGGACTCTCAACCACTGCGCCACCAGGGAAGCCCCTGGTCTTGATTTTTGATGGGTGTGTATAAAAGAAAATGGAAGTGGAGAGATGAGGTGATTTCCTAAATGAATTTATGAAATTAGATTGAATTTAATGCCATTGACGAGAATACAGCTCACTAATGTTTTCTGAAATTCCTTCTGAAAAGGTTTGATATGACATTTACAAGCGAAGTTTCTTTTCCAGATTTCTCAGCTTTTGAACAGAGTGGACTTGTCGATATCCGAGCAAAGCACCAAACTGAAGATGTCCCACAGAGACAGTAACCACCAGCTTCAGCTTTTGGACAATAAGTGAGTAATCAACTTAGAAACATCTGTTTTGGTTGAAGTTCTTCATGAGCTTACTCAATACTGTAATTTTTTCCCTTTTGGTTTTTATTTATTGCACAAGCAAAGTGAAAACCATAATGGAAGTTCACGGGAAAATTTCCTCGTAGCCTGTTGCCACTTTACCTTCCTAATTATTGTTTTTAGTGATTGGATAATAACCCATCTGTTTATCCAACATATATTTCTTGAATATGGCCTAGGTGCTGAGGATCCAGTAATGAAGAAAAACAGGCTCTGTTCTTATCCTTGCGGAGTTGATAGTCTAGCGAGCTGATGAGGATTAATTGAATAATGACCTAAATATAGCACACTAAATATGGTGCATGCTATATTATCACTAATGGTGATAAGTGCTTTGAAGGAAAGATACGTGGTTGTGGTACTCTGAATAATGGTTCCTCCAAATATCGCCACGTTCTAATCCGTGTGAATATTATATGGCAAACAGGGACTTTGCAAATGTGATTAGGTTAAAGATCTTAAGATGAGTAGATGATACAGTGTTATCTATGTAAACCCGATGTAATAGTCCCTAGAGTCCCTATAAGAGGGAGGCAGGAGGGTCAGAATCGTGAGAGAAGGCCATGTGACAACAGAAGCGGAGATTGGAGTGTGATGTGCTATGAAGGTGGGGGAGGGGGCCATCAGCCATGGAAGACAGGCGGCCACTAGGGGCTTAAAAAGGCAAGGAAACTGTTCTCCCCTCAGAGCCTCCAGAAAGGACCACGTCTGCTCCACTGAAAACTGATTTCAGACTTCTGGCCTTCAGAACCAAAAGGGAATGACTGTGTTGTTTTAAGCCACCATGTGTGTGATGACGTGTCACAGTAGCCGTGGGAAGCTAATAGGGTGGTGCTGTGAGAATGAGTAACAGAAGCCTGGTTGTGGGACCTTCCGGAGGAGGCGATGTTGGTAGTGAGAGCTGAAGCACGAATGGCATTCACGAGGAAAAGAGTGAGGTGAAGACAGAGGAGATGGAATAGCCCGTCGCGGGAGGAATGTGACGTGAGGGAAACTGCAGGGTGCAGAGGGGGCTGAACAGAGCGTGCTGGTGGGGAATGAGGCTGGAGAGGAGGTGGGCCAGCATGCAGGGCCCTGTAGACCGTGTTCAGGACATCTTGTTTCTTTCCCTGGAGCAATAAGGAGCCGTTGGAGGATTTTAAGCAGATAGGGTGATGTAGTCAGATGTATATGTTAGTTTTTGAAAATGGCCTTGATCGCAGTTGGAAGATGGATCACAGGGGCTGAAGCAGAGATGGGGACGTCGGCTGGGGGCGGGCATTGTTGCAGTCGTCTAGGTGAGAGAGGTCTGCACCTAGGGGCTGCTGAGCTGTCTAGTTAAGGACCGTCTGATGTGTTATACTTTGCATTGTGTTTTAGTGACACTTTAAACTGGACTTGCCCCCACTGAAACTCATCTGCTGCTCTTCTGCTCAATCACAGAACCATACACTTTTCCCTGTCATGAATCTTCATGAGCTTGGCATTTTCCTGCCAAAGCAGAGCCAGTAGTGACCATAGATGTGTATGTGTGTGTTTGTTTGTGTATTTGACTTATTATATTTTTTTCAAGATGACTTCAGTATGGAACTTGTTAGAGGCTTGTGGAAGTTTTAAATTTATTATTCTCCTGGTTCTTGTATCTCATTCTCTCCATGCTTAATGCCATTTTAGGGTTATGGCTGATTTAACAGGAATTCTCTTATGAAAACCATGTTTCCTTTCCTCTAATTATCTGTATTATATCATTACTGAGTTATGTCACTCTTTCTCATACATTCTGCAGTCTTGCCAAGTACAGAAAGATCTCCCATCCCCTTCCTTCCATCGCACAGGAAGAAAATAAACATCTTAGTATTTTTTCTTCCTTAGTAGATATTATTAGCGGTCATGAACATCTTTCTTTTTCTTCCTACAATTTAAAGTCCAGAAGTCTAGACACAAAGGCTGTTCACAGAGGTAAGGGGACCAAGCCTGGGGCCTGTGTAAGGTAGAAGGACAGATTAGAGACCCAAAAGGTAAAACCCTGGTTGGATGAACTAGGAGAAAAAAAAAAATATTCCACAGAGACATCATAAGGAAACTTTCCTGTCGAAATCTTGATTCTGGGTAGAAGGGTAAAAGGCATTCCTTGAAAATTCAGGACCACAGTACAACTTCTACGTGGATTTAGAGTTAGAATTCACGTTACCCAAGCACCTTGAAGAAACCAGAATAAGTAATTTATCTTAGAATGATCTTGATTTGGTAGTGGCCCGAGATGCCTGGCAGAAACAAATACAAATACTCAGTCTTCAAGTCTTCCCACAGACATGAAATTCTAAGGAACGTGAATGTACAGTCAGAAATTGTAGGCCAGGGGAGCTAAGATCCCACATGTCTCGCGGCCAAAAAACCAAAACATAAAACAGAAGCAATATTGCCAAATTCAGTAAAGACTTTAAAAATGGTCCACATCAGAAATTGTAGACCAACACAAGGAAAAAAAATCACATAAGTAATAGAGTGAGAAGAAACAACAATAAGCAGAATCAGACTTCTAAATACTGCATATATAGGAGTTCTTGGATAAAGTGATGTGTGTGTATATACGTATGTATGTGTATGTGTGGGTATTCACACACATACACATTTTGAAGGTACAACTAAGGAATAAAAGCTTACCAAAAATGAACAGTCAGGGGAATTCCCTGGCTGTCCAGTGGTTAGGGCTCTGTGCTCTCACTGCTGAGGGCCTGGGTTCAAGCCCTGGTCGGGGAACTAAAATCCCACCAGTGACATGGTGTGGCCAGAAAAAAACCCAACAGAATTGACCAACAGCCAAATTGAGCTTCTAGAAAATATAATCATTGAAAATAAAGTGTAACTTCTTGCCTCCCCTGACCCGGGAGCCTGAACAGTGACCCAGATGGCCTTGGAGTCCAGCTTATAACCCCAGAAGTGGAGCCCAGCCCATGGCCCCACTTGACTGCCGAGCAGAGCCTTGGGCTTTGCCCAAGCAAGGAACCCAACCAACAACCCCTCCTAAAAGCAGAACATACCCAGTGACCTTCCCTGACTAGGGAGCCCAGAGAGCAGCCCCACTCAGCCACAGAGCACAGCCTGCAGCTCCACCTGACTGCAGGGTACAGCTGGTGGCCCTGCCTGACCAGGGATCCCGGCCAGTGACCTTACTCATCAGGGGTGCACAACCAGCAGCCTGCCCAGTTGTGGAGCCTCAGGCCCCATCACAGAGTCATCAACCAGCACCAGCACTATGCTAGGGAACACAGTGACCCCACCAGACCAGAGGGAACTGCAGAGTCCAGCTGGTGGCTCCATTTGACTGTGCAACCCAGCTAGCAGCCCTGCCTTCCGTGGGAGCCCAGCCAGTAGGATCACCTGACCATAGAGCCCAGCCGGCAGTCCCCCACCACTCACACCTCAGCCCTTCCCAACTAGAGACCTAACAGACATATATAGAGCACTCCATCCAACAGCTGCAGAATATACATTCTTTTTTTTTTTTTTTTTTTTAAAGGCAAGGGAGGGGGCATTATTTTATTTTATTTTATTTATTTATTTTAATTTTATTTATTTATGGCTGTGTTGGGTCTTTGTTTCTGTGCGAGGGCTTTCTCTAGTTGCGGCAAGTGGGGGCCACTCCTCATCGCGGTGCGCGGGCCTCTCACTATCGCGGCCTCTCTTGCTGCAGAGCACAGGCTCCAGACGCACAGGCTCAGTAATTGTGGCTCACGGGGCTAGTTGCTCCGCGGCATATGGGATCTTCCCAGACCAGGGCTTGAACCCATGTCCCCTGCATTGGCAGGCAGATTCTCAACCACTGCGCCACCAGGGAAGCCCCAGAATATACATTCTTAAGTGCACACAGAACATTCTCAGGATCATATGTTAGGTGACAAAACAAGTCTTAACAAATTAAAGAAGAGTGAAATCATGTTAAGTACCTTTTCAAACCAAAATGGTATGCAACTAAAAATTAACGACAAGAGTAAATTTGGAAAATTCACACATATGTGAAAATTAAAGAACACACCCCTGAACAACCAGTGGGTCAAAGAAGATCAAAAGGGAAATTCGAAAAATCTTGAAACAAATGAAAATGGAAACACAACATACCAAAACTTATGGGATGCCACAAAGGCAGTTCTATGAAGAAAAAAGAAAGACCTTGAGTAAACAACCTACCTTTATACCTCAAGGAATTAGAAAAAGAAGAATAAACTAAGCCCAAAGATAGCAGAAGGAAGGAAATGATAAAGATTAGGCCAGAAATAAATGAATTAGAGAATAGGAAATAACAGAAAAACAACTGGGGGAAAAATCAGTAAAACTAATTGGTAAGCCAAATAGACAAAACTTTAGCTAGACTAACCGAGACAAAAAGAAAGAGGACTCAAATAAATAAAATTATAAATGAAAGAGGAGATACTCTAACTGATAACACAGAAATACAGAGGATCATAAGAGACTACTATGCACAGTCATATGCCAACAAATTGGATAACTTAGAAGACATGAATAAATTCCTGAAACAACCTACTAAGACTGAATCATGAAGAAATAGAAAATCTGAACAGACCAATGATGAGAAAGAAGATTAAATCAGTAATCAAAAACCTCTCAACAAAGAAAAGTCCAGGACCAGATAGCTTTGTGAGTGAATTCTAACAAACATTTAAAGAAGAATTAATGCCAGTCATCCTCAAACTCTTCCAAAAAGTTGGAGAGAACCCTTCCAAACTCATTTTATGAGACCAGTATTACTCTGATACCAAAACCAGATAGACATTACAAGAAAAGAAAATTACTGGCCAATATCCCTGATGAACATAGATGCAAAAATCTCAAAATGCTAAGAAACCAATTCAACAGCACATTAAAAGAATCATACACCATGATCAACTGGGATTTATCCCTGGGATGCAAGGATGTTTCAATGTACACAAATCAATCAGTGTGATACATCACATTAACAGAATGAAGGATAAAAATCATTCAATCATCTCAATAGATGTGGAAAAAGCATTTGACAAAATTCAACATCATAATAAAGACTCTCAACAATTTGGGTATAGATAGAATGTATCTCAACATAATAAAGTCCACACATGACAAGCCCACAGCTAATCTAATACTCAACGATGAAATTTTGAAAGCTTTTTCTCTAAGATCAGAAACAAGACAAGGATGCCCACTCTCACCAGTTCTGTTCAACATAGTGCTGGAACTCTTGGCCAGAGCAATTAGGCAAGAAAAAGAAATGAAAGGCATTCAAATCGGAAAAGAAGAAGCAAAATTATCCCTGCTTGCAGATGATACGATCTTACAGAGAAAACTCTAAGGACTCCATCAAAGAACTATTAGAATAAATGAATTCAGTAAAGCTGCTGTGCTCCATGGTCAGTCTCCCAGGTTAGGTGGGGCTCCATAGTTGGGCAGGACTGCTGGCTTGGCTTCCTGCCCAGGTAAGGCTGAGAAGCTTTGTTTTTGATGATATGACCAGGAAGTTTACTTATCACTTCCTCACGTGTCCCATTGCCTGGCTTAGCCATAGGGCCACACGTAGCTGCCAGGGAGGCTGAGAAGTGTAGTTTTGACTAGGTAGCCGTGGATCCAGTTCACATTTGAGGGTTTCTTAATAGGGAAGAAGAGGAGAACAGATACTGCAGAGAATTGGGGGCTTCTACCACAGTGGGTGTTCATTTTATTATTATTATTAAGTCACATATATCCTTGTGTACTTTTATTACTTTCATAATAAAAATAAAAGGGGAGGCAGCAAGTGTGGGGTGTTATTTTAAGGTATGTGGAAAGGGAGAGTTATATAGGAATAGAAGTTGGGGGTTGTTTTTTTTTTAATCTTCTGTTTGGTTTAAATTAAGATATATATCTGTATGGGGCAAGAGCAATTTGGAGAACATTAGAGAGATAGGGAGCCAGGCTCCAGTCCTGGGAGATAAGAGAGAGAAGCAGGAAGAGTCCAGGGCAAGAGGCGAGCCTGGAGGGGAGCCAGGCTACTGTGTCCTTTGAGCCAAGAGCACCCTGGACCCTCTGAACTGCAAAGATTAGTACGTAGCGTGGCTCTCTGTCACTGTGTGACACCTTGGTGTCCACACTGTCAGCTCTGCACAGGTGGGAGTATTATTAGGTGCTTTTCTGTTATATCCTCCTTCTCTCCTCCCTTCCCAATGTAGCGCTAAGTGCAATTCTAAGAAAAAGGTAAGCATGTAATTCTGAGTGAGCTGAATTTAAAGCTGATATATTTCTGAGAGATTTGATAGTCAGAGACTGAGACTGTTTGATGTCATATTAAAATGGTTTTATGACTAACTTGCTAACTTCCTTATTTTAGATTTAAAGGTACAATTGAGGAACTCAGTAACCAGATTTTATCTGCACGGAATTGGTTGCAACAGGAACAAGAACGGATGGAAAAAGAACTTTTACAGAAAATCGATCAGCTTTCCTTTGTTGTTAAGGAAAACAGTGTAGGTGTTGATGTTCAGCCATAAACATAGTAAAGTTATTCGGTGGGACCTGCAATGTTTGAATAATACCTCGTAACTTATCATTGATTTATTTAGCACCACATTAAGCTGTTACAGTTGTTTCTTACCTTAGAATCTCTTTCCATGGTTCATATTGACTCTTTGTGTTTGTTATAGAGAGACAGAGCACTTTGACTTGTTTTGGTTAACAAAGACCAAGTAGAAATTTTCAGTGCTTTCAGCTAAGATGAAGCAAATCCAGACCTTAATGAACCAAATTGTCCAGCTGCATTTACAATTACATACTTCATTTAGTTTGTTTTAATTCTGCAATCTGGTAGAAACAGTGTTGACTAGATTTCTCCCTCCAGGTCCCTCCTTCAAACTATAAACCCAGTATGACGTGTCACAGTGCAAGATCTGAACAGAATCCAGTTTTCTTTTCCATGTTCCTTCTCATTTTACCCCACTCTCCTGCAGAACTAAGGTTTGCAGAACTACTCAAAAATCATATCAAGGAAGCCTTGCATATATAGTATTCAATGTCAGTACTTGGCAAGCAGTTGTTTTTTGGTTTGGTTATCTAGCCTGACCATCTCCCTCTCCCTTCTCTTTTCTTTCACGGCTTCCTCCCCTTGGACTTTGATGGAGCATAAGTGACTGGTGTAGATTGCATCTCTGGCTCTGCTCTCTCTCGATGCTGAGCTGTTGAATTGCAGACTGTGCACTGAACACGTCAAGAGAGTTTTGTTATGCTGTAGCCCCCTTACAGCTTGATGTTTGTAGTCTTGGCCTCTAAAGCTTGCCTGCAGACCCAGATTCTCATAAGAACCAAGCATAGTGGAGAGGAAAGGAAAGAAAATATTCTGTTTCAAATAGTTCTTTACATGTCTCCATATTTTTATCAGATCTCCTGATTTACCTAGATTCATAATAATACATTTGTAGGCTTCTAGGTCTTTGGAGCACTATTTTTACATCTAGATAGGCTTAATAACTAACAATAAACTCCAGGATAATGGTGACTTTAATATGATAGAAGCTTATCTATATTTCACATAAAAGAAGTCTGGGTGTAGGAATCACAGGGCTAATGTGGTAGCTTGTCAGTCCTCAGTGACCCATGATCTTTCTGGTTTAACTCTCTGCCAGTCCTAGAGAGTGACCCTTGTACTCATGGTTCAAGATGGCCGCTAGAGCTCCAGCCATCACCTCTTAGTTCCAAGAACAGAAGAAAGAAAGAAGAGGCAAGGATATGCCTCAGCTATTTTTTAACTTTTCCTGGAAGTTGCCACATACGTTTGTACTTATATCTCATTAGCCAGAACTCAATCATAGGGCCACAGCAAACTCAGGAGACAATAGAAAAGGTAGTCTTTACTCTGGGTGACCTTATAGCCAGCTGAAAATCAGGGCTCTGTTATGGAAGAGGGGGAGAATGGATACTGGGGTGAGCACCAAGCAACCTTTGCAATTCTGTTCCCTGCAGATTGTTCTTAAATGGTATTATGACTGATGCGAATGCATCGGACTCTTTGGAGTAATCGAGTGCCATTCTTATCGTGGATCTCAGGGAGCCAGTGAAAGGGACATGGAGAAGAAGCTCAGCCAGATGTCAGCCAGACTGGACAGAATAGAAGAGAGTCAAAAGAAGAATCTGGAGGTGCAGAGGACAAAACAAGAAGAGGAGAAGGTGCATGGGCGAATCAGCAAGCTTGAGTTACAGATGACCGAGGACATGAAGGAAATGAAAGCAGAAGTTGATGCGGGTAGGCCAAAAAGAAAACAGTTCTCTGGGTCATTTTCTGTTTGATCTAAAAGCCAGTGAATTAATATTACCCTACAACTACCACCAACCTGGCTGATGAAGTGTCCTTAGGTGATTTTCTAAGTAGCTGTGGTATATTGAACGAAAATGTTGCTTCGTAGCCAAGGACATGAAGACAGACCTCGAGAGACAGGCAAACAAACCCAAAATCGCTTAGCTTGCAACTCATGTACATTTTCTTTAGTGTCACCTGCAGATTCTCTTCTGATCAAAGCCAAGGTCAATATGCCTCAGAAATAAGCATATATCTTTTTTTTTTAGGCTTAAATACTTTCTTTATTCTGTATTTACTAAATGTGTCTCCCATGCTTATTTGATCCATTATATAATCTAGCAACAAAGAACTAGAGAATATATAGGGAGTGAGACAAAATGAAATCTTAACAAAATTAAAGAGGATATTTTTATTCTTTAAGATTAAATACTATTAAAACTAAAATGCATTGCTTTCTTCTCTGTTAAAAGCATTTTATATGTATCTATATAAAGCATGTATCTTTGAGGGGCCTTTGAAGGCTTATTTTATACTGCTGGCAATATCCCACCGTGGCAATGAATGATTTTCCTCTGCTCAAAAGTCCACAGGGCCCATGCCTCCACACTTGTTTAGAAGACAGTGTTAGAGATGATTTTAAGTTCTGAAGTGCTGCCAGGTAAAGGAGGGATTCGATTTATCCTCTGAACTCAGGAATACAGAACTGGGACCAATAACTGGAAGTTACCTGAAGACAGACTTTAACTCAGTATGAAGCAGAAGTATCTACAGTTAACAGTCTGAGAAAGACACGGGTGCATTGTGAGCCTCAGAGCTCTTTACTGAAAGTATTTAAGTGAAGACTTGTTGACCATGGTCAGGAAAGAGAAGACAGACGGGTAGTGTGGGAAGGGGAACTATATTATCTCCTGATTCCTTCCAGTTTTCTGGTTCTGTGAATTTTCTTCATGGAATTGTCCTATTTTGGCCACATGGAAATAAAAGTAGTTAGTTATCCCAAGAATAATTTTGTTGTAACCACCACAAGGTTACTATTTAATTTAAGGAGAAGCTGCCATTAAATTTATGAATTTTAGAACTTGTGAAGATAAAAATGAATTTTCTTTCTTGGTCTTTTGGTCTTTTGGGTAGAATATGGTAGATGAATATTTTATTGATGATTAACTTTGCATCATTTGCTGAGTGGATTTATTGTCAGCTGTCCAACATATCACTGAGGTTGTGAATAGTTAGTACCTAAGAAGAAATGCATAGGAGCCTTTTAAAAATTAAAAATATTGACTTTTTCTTGTTACGAAAACAAACTTCTTAGTGGAAAATCATAAAGCACACAAAAAAAATAAACCCTCCTATTACCTAGAGTTCTTTTTTATGTATATTATCTTTCTATACATACAGGATATATATATATATATATATATATGCTTTTCCAAATACAGGCTCATGCAATACATGCTGAATTGTAACCTACTCTTTTATTTAGTAATATGTTGTATCTTTTCATTCAGTAAGGACATTATTTTTTAAAAAACTCACTCATTTTTTATTATTAATATTATTATTATTATTATTTTGGCTGCACCACGTGGCTTGCGGGATCTTTAGTTCCCTGACCAGGATTGAACCCAGGCCCTCGGCAGCGAAAGTATTGAATCCTAACCACTGGACCACCAGGGAATTCCCAACAAAATTATTTTTAATAAGGAGTTTTTATACTTCTTTTTCATGAATTGTTACATAAAGAAAATTTTCTGAGAGAAAACTCTAAATATGCTAATGAAGACAAGATGTTTTTGACACTTATTTTAAAAACCAATAGGGGACTTCCCTGGTGGAGCAGTGGTTAAGAATCCACCTGCCAATGCAGGGGACATGGATGGGTTCGATCCCTGGTCCAGGAAGATCCCACATGCCGCGGAGCAACTAAGCCCGTGCGCCACAACTACTGAGCCTGCACTCTAGAGCCCGTAAGCCACAACTACGGAGCCCGTGAGCCACAACTGAAGCCTGTGCACCTAGAGCCCATGCTCCGCAACAAGAGAAGCCATTGCAATGAGAAGCCGCGCACCGCAACGAACAGTAGCCCCTGCTCACCGCAACTAGAGAAAGCCCATGCGCAGCAACGAAGACCCAAAGAAGCCAAAAATAAATTAATTAATTTTTAAAAAACCAATACGAATATAGAATAATACAAAATTACCTTTTGATTGGGAATTTTTAGCTTTTTATTTTGAAATAATTTCAAATTTAGTAAAACCATTAAGACTAGTCCAAAAATTATACATCTTTCACTTAGATTCACCAATTGTTAACACTTTTGAAATTTGCTTAATGTGTGAGTGTGTGTATGAATATAAGTTTTTTTCCTAAATCTTCTGGGAGTAAGTTGCAGAAGCCAGAATACCCTTTTACCCCTATATTATTTCAATGTATATACCCTAAGAACAAGGACATTCTCTTAAGTAACTATGGTACAGTGTAATATTGATGAAACATTTTTCTTTTTTTTTTTTTAAGGAATTTTGCCTTTTAAAAAAAAATTTTATTTATTTATTTATTTATTTTTGCTGTGTTGGGTCTTTGTTTCTGTGCGAGGGCTTTCTCTAGTTGCGGCAAGCAGGGGCCACTCCTCATCGCGGTGCGCGGGCCTCTCACTATCGCGGGCTCTCTTGTTGCGGAGCAGAGGCTCCAGACGCGCAGGCTCAGTCGTTGTGGCTCACGGGGCCAGTTGCTCCGCGGCATGTGGGATCCTCCCAGACCAGGGCTCGAACCCGTGTCCCCTGCATCGGCAGGCAGATTCTCAACCACTGCGCCACCAGGGAAGCCCTGATGAAACATTTTTCAATACTCAATTGTCAAGTTTCACCATTGTTTCCTTTACAGCAGACCTTCCCCAATCCAGGTTCTAATCCAGAATCACATATCATATTTAGTTACCATGTTTCTTTATTTAGTCTCCTTTAATCTAGGTCAGTTCCACAGTAGTGTTGTCATCATTAAAGAGCACAAGCCAGCACTTTGTGGAGGGTCCCACAGTTTGGATCTGTTTGCTTCCTTTTAATTAGATTCAGGGTGTGCATTTTGAACAGAAATGCCACAGAAGTGATGTGTCCTTCCCAGGGTTTTCTTATCGAGGATACATGATGTTGGTTCCTCCCAGTGTTGGTGAAGTTAGCTTTGATCTTGGTTAAAGTGGTGTCTGTCAGATTTCTCCACTGTAATATTTCCTTTTTCCCTTTGTATCTATCTGTAGGGAGATACTCTGAAACTAGGTAACTATCCTGTTTCCCATCAAACTATTATTCCAGTAGTTTTAGTATCTATTGATATCTTTTGCCCAGATCAATTATTACTATCTGCTGTAGATTTGATCCAGACTTGTTTTTTAATATTGACTCCTATGAAATTTACCTCTTCTTAAAGGGTTTACAGCCATCTATGAAAGCATAGGATCCCTCAGGCAAGTTCTCGAAGCCAAGATGAAGCTGGACAAGGACCAGCTACAGAAGCAAATCCAACAGATGCAGAAGCCGGAAGCTCCAATGTGAAGGGACTTGGGACATGAACCTCAAAGGTGGTTTTGCCAGTGGGGCCGGGAACTGGATACCTCTGTAGCCAGGCTGTACCTGCATTCAGGATTGTTCTCTTCATGGCGTGCATGTGCCGAGAAATGTGTTTTCATGGTTCTAAATGTTTACCTGGAGTCTTGAAAACACTCTCTTTAAAAGTATTACATACAGTTTTTACCACTTTATTCCACTTCTCTAAATTCAATGGAATATCCTGCCCTCCCTGGATTTTGAAAGGCTTTTATCCCTTTCATTTTATGAATGAGAAAAGACTTAACAATTTTCCTTCGATGCTTGATG
Source organism: Orcinus orca (assembly GCF_937001465.1). Lineage (NCBI taxonomy): Eukaryota > Metazoa > Chordata > Mammalia > Artiodactyla > Delphinidae > Orcinus > Orcinus orca. Next base: position 99,051,492 of record NC_064560.1, on the reverse strand, counting down.
CTCTAGCCAAGACTTTACTCTTGAAAAATGTCGTGGTGATTTTTTTAAATTAAGAAGATAATGAATTATCACAGGAATGTGTTGTTCCTCACCCTAAATTAAGAGAATGTCCTGATAGATTAGAATTCAACCCTTGAGTCCATATTTGGATTTTATTATTGTTGTCTGTGCATTTCTTATATTGGTATTTTCTTGTAAATCTGTCTTTTGTAGGGGGAGGGGATTTAACATTTGGGGAAAAACCCTACCATTTATGCAGTGAAAATATTTTAAAAATTGATAACTGCCATATAGATTACAAATTAAAATGGAAACTTAAGACAATTATCTAGATAATGCAAGGCACAATTATCTACATCGACCACCTAGTTATACCAGGTTTTAATATTGAAAACCTTTTTCAGTTATCCACCGCCTGTATAGTGATAGCCATATATTCAATAACGGAATGGCGGTTAATAGCCTGTTTATTACACAATTAGTTGTTCATTAATCGTAATGGGATGTGAAAATTTTTCAGGCTCTTTGATCTCCTCTCTAAATTTTTCCAAAATTGACACAAAGTGCTAGGGTTTATATACACTTATTGTAACTATATTCTTGTGCCTTGGTTTTATCACGTCAGTGCACTCTACCCTATAACAGTTTTGCGGACAAAATAGAAGGCACGATAATACATCAGAATTATGATGTAAAAGTGGGATCCTATGTATTTTTTAAATGCTCTTAAGAATTTTATCACTGTTAAGATGTTAATCATTCACTATCAGTAACGGAACAGATATTCATACTTTTGTATGGCCAGAGAATCAAATTGATATTGCATTTATAACAATGTTAAGAAACGTTCATTTTGAGCAACTTCATAGATGACGGGTGTTTTATTTTCAATCGCTATATTTGATTAGTCATTGAAAATGGGCGCCAGTGCTATTCGTTCACCTGTGTCTGTAAAAGCTAATAGTGAGACACACGCCATTCTAAACTACGAGGGTGGCCAGGAAAAAGAAAACAGGGATACTTTGAAAAATTGAAAAACTTTTTTTTTGTTTGCCTAGGACTCAGGAAAATTAAAGCATTTTCTATTTTAGAAGAAATCGTAACTGAAATCTCTAACTGGCTATTACTGTTCACCCATAGAAATTATGCTGCTGAAGTACATAATAGTTTACCCTCAATGGCTTGACAAATTTTTTTTTTAACTTGGACCTGAGAAGTCACGTAAGGAATATGTCATCCAACATATATTTCCTTATTTTGTCACAAATCTTTGCATCTCTATATAGGAAGACTATGTCCACTTAGTGAAAAAACAAAAAGGTTAATGCTCTTCCGCAATCAGAAAGTGAGTTTCTTTTTGTGATAGAGTAGCCGTGTCTAGTACAGTTCTCCTGGCTTCAGCACAAACCACAGCACCGAGAGCCACGGCCCCTCCAGCGTCTCTCTCCTCTGCGGGCCCCGAGGAGGAAGAGTCAGCACGTGTCACACCTGGGAAGAGGGGGACAGAGGACACCAGCTGGACTCAGGTCAAGGGGTGACGTGAGTGGGTGATGCTTCTAATGCTGCCACCACCACGTCACGAGTTCTGGCGGGGGTTCTCCACCCTGGCTGCAAGTTGGAATCACCTGGGCAGTTCAAAAAGCTACCAGCGCCCAGACTGCGCCCCCAGACCAACTAAGTCAGAACCTCTGGGAGGGGATGCAGGCGGCCGCACACGTCAGAGGCCCCTGGGTGACTCACGTGTTGTGAGCCCCGAGCTCCAACGTCCTCTTATCACCAAAGTTTAAATGAGAATCAGCTTCCCTGTAGTTTCCTTTATCAGAAATTTGCAATAAAAAGAATAAAACTTCCAAATCAGTGTGGCGTATGATTTTTAAACTTTTAGACTTTTAGTGTGAGGTGAAATTTAATTAGGTAAAATACCATAGGAAATCTCCTCTTACTTTTCTGGGGAAACCTTTTGGTGGTTGAAATAAAGTGCTCTGAGTCCTGGCAGACCTGCTGGTAAGTGGAAAGTCATGGGGAGCTGCTCCATCCTTGGGTCTCCAGCTACGGGTGTCTTCTCGGCTCTGGAATAACCACAGCTAGCAGTTCCTAGCGTGTGCTGTGTGCCCATGCTACGACCTTGGTGGATGTTCACTCATTTCATTATAACAACAACGAGTTGAGTTAAATACTGTTTGTTTCCCCATTTTACAGATGAGAAAACTGAGTCATGTAAAGGTGAAGCAGCTTGCCCCAAATCCTGCAGCGGGTAAGTGGGAGGCATGATCAAACCTGGCAGCTTACTTCCACAGTCTGGGCACCTACCCTACCGTACCCTACCTCTAAAGATAACAGCCTTGCCTAACTTTTTTTTTTTTTTTGGCCACGCCATGCTGCATGCGGGATCTTAGTTCCCCGACCAGGGATCAAACCCGAGTCCCCTGCATTGGGAGCACAGAGTCCTAACCACTGGACCACCAGGGAAGTCCCCAGCCTTGCTTCCCACATAACTTGGACTTGCCAGGCCACTGACTCCAGCCCCATCTCTGCATGACCTTACGGTTCTGCCATCTGAGTCGCTGTGCATTTTAATGCCCCAATTCCAAATATCAAAGAGAGGCAATCTTATTAGCTTTGCTTGGGTCAGATGTCTTCCTCTGGTTGTATCAGTGAAGGTGAGGTAGTTGATGCCGCAGGACTGTAAGATCATAGGCATTTCATCCCCTGTCCTTGGCTGTCCGAGGTAGTGGACTGTGGCTCTGTGCATTGGGAGATGGGTTGTGTTGGGTGAGTACAGAGCAGAATAGAAAGGCAGCGCCCTCTGAATTGTGGTCATCCCACTAGGCTTTCAGCCTAAAAAAAAAAAAAATCACAAACCACTCAGGACATCCTGGAAACTCAATGGTAACTCTGTGGAGTTTTTCTGTCACTGCTGTGTGACCTTGGGTAGTTCTTAACCTCTCTGAGTCTCATTTTTCTTATCTGCAGAATAGAGATTAAAATAATTTAAAAGAGGGAGCTGGTTCATCGTTTTCAAAATACTGAAGTAATTTATGCAATACGTATTAGGTATCAGATGGTGAAAAATGGGGCCTGGGGAGGGCAGAAAATATATGGGGGGTCCATGTTTCGGTCCAAAGTGTCCCAGTATCTGCGGGGACTGTGTATGGGCAGTGATTAACCTCCGAAGAAAGTGATAGCCCAGCCTGAGACAGAGAAGAGCAGTAGAGCCCGTATGAAGAAATAAGCAGATGGGACCATCATGGAGATAATCCCTGAATGAGGGGAAGGGCTGGGTAGATCCTCAAGCTAGTTGGTCTCATCTGTGGAGCAGGTGTGGCTTCCCCAGGAGCATTGAGAGGGTTGTGATGGGTGGGATCAGAGCTGGGGAAGGACAGACTCCACATCAGGAAGGGTAAAGATAGATACGGAGGTTGAGGATGCAGAGCCCGGAGCTCAAGTTGGGAATTGAGATGCAGAACCATGGGGGCTGAACCCAAATGGCTGGCTGGCATTTGAGGCTTTTTTATATAGAGACTGGAAGACTCAGTGTGTGGCTGGGCTGGATGACAAAAGGTGTGCATCAGAAGCAGACAATCGTCAGCGCTGTGCTAAGGAAAAACTGCCAGGTGAATTCAGTATCCCTTCGAATAGCAGCAGTACCGTATAATTACACGTAGGATAATGTGCAGAAGGTTGTGTTTCTCGTGCTGAATTTTGGGTCCAGTTAATGTCAAAAACATTTTTTGTCATCCGTAGAAATCGAGAGTTAAAGGACTTTTCTAGGTATCCTTTTATATAGGTACTTGCACTGCAGATCCACCTATTAGAGTCAAAATACTGGCTGTGGTAGGCAGTATGGAACATGTCTCCCAATGATCCCTACCTGCTGGCATTCACCCCTTGTGCGATCCCCTCCCCTGGAGTATGGCCTGGACTTGTTAACGCACTTCTCATGAATAGAATATGGCAGACGTGGTGGCTTGTCACTCCTGAGGTTAGGTTATAAAAGGATTCCCCCCGACCCCCGTCTTACCCCTTGTGCTGTGGAGGCAAGCTGTCCTGTTGTAAGTAGCCTCGTGGACAGGGCCGTGTGGTATAGTCAAGAACTGAGGCCTTCAGTCCAATAGCCTGAAATGAACCGACACTTTCCAGCCATCATGTGAGTGAACTGAAGTGAATCCCCTCACCCCAAAGAAACGAAAGAAGGAACCTGGACCGTTGTATACCTGTGTTCATAGCAGCATTGTTTACAACAGTCAAAAGGTGGAAGCAGCCCAAGTGTCCACTGATAGTTGAATAGATATGCAAAACATTGTGTATGCACACAGTGGAATACTATTCAGCCATAAAAAGGAAGGCACTTCTGACACATGCTACTACATGGACATTATGCTCAGTGCAATAAACCAGTCACAAAAGGACAAATATTCTATGATCCCACTTGTATGAGGTATGTAGAGAAGTCAGATTCATAGGGACGGAGAGTAGCATGATAGTTGCCAGGGGCTGAGGGGTGCTGTGGGGAAGAGGGAGTTAATATCTAATCCACAGGGAGTTTCAAGTGGGGAAGGTGCAAAAGTTCTGGAGATGGATGGTGGTGACGGTTGCACAACAGTGTGCATGTACTGAATGCCACAGAACTGTACATTTAAAAGTGGTTAAAATAGCAGATTTTACATATAGCTTACCGCACTAATAATGTAGAAAAAAAGAACCAAAGAAGTGGAATTAATTAGGCGTGGATTATTTTCACTGATTAAAGTTAAGGTGGAAAAGCAGGGTTGTCCTAGCAGTGCGAAGAAAATAATGCAAGTCCTATTATCAACTGGGAGGGACGTGGCAATTAAGAGTTATTTGTGGGCCTCAGGCATTGGTATAAGTTAGTGGTTTTGAGAATTAGGTCTTTAGAATAAAATCCAGTGAGGAATGGTATTCCTGTCAGTGCTAGGCTTCCAATAATGAGGGCTGTTACAGTAGAAGGTACTGCTTTAAATAGGCCTTCTATTTTTCAAGTGTCTTGTTCATCATTTAGGCTGTGAATAATAGAGCACCTAAAACAATATGGCCTTAAAAAAGGCGTGTGTGCAGATGTGGAGGAATGCTAGATAAGGCTGGTTAATACCAATTGTTGCCATTATAAGGCCTAACTGGCTTGAAGGAGAAAAAGCGACAGTTTTTGTTTGTTTTTGTTTTTTTTTTGTGGTACGCCCGGGCCTCTCACTGTTGTGGCCTCTCCCGTTGCGGAGCACAGGCTCCGGACGTGCAGGCTTAGCGGCCATGGCTCACGGGCCCAGCCGCTCCGCGGCATGTGGGATCCTCCCGGACCGGGGCACGAACCCGTGTCCCTTGCATCGGCAGGCGGACTCTCAACCACTGCGCCACCAGGGAAGCCCCGACAGTTTTTTTTAATATCATCTCGGGTAAGGACGCATATTGCTGCAAATAGTGTAGTAATAGCCCCTAAGCATAATGCTATTGTTTGGATGAATTTATTATTTTCTGTTAAAGGGTAAAAGCGGACAAGTAGGAAAATACCTGCTACAACCATTGCACTTGAGTGGAGTAAGGCTGAAACGGGGGTAGGGCCCTCCCCTCTGCTGCTGAGGGAAGTCGTGGGTGAAGACCAAATTGGGCGGATTTTCCAGTTTCGGCTAACACGAGTCCTATTAGAGGTAGGTTTGAGTGGCCTAGGTCGAGTATGAAGATTTGTTGCAGATCTCATGCGTTTGAGTTAAATAGAAATCATGCTATTACTCTAATAAATCCAATGTCTCCGGTAAGGTTACATAGAATAACTTGGAGAGCAGCTGTATTTGCATCTGCTCATCTATACCATCATCCGATAAGAAGAAAAGATATAATTCCGACCCCTCTCATCCAATAAAAAGTTGAAAAAAAGTTGTTCACAGTGACAAGAATTAATATTGTGATAAGAAAGAGGAGTAAATACTTAAAGAATCGGTTACCATTAGAATCTGAGTGTATATATCATATTGAAAATTCTATAATAAACCATCTTCTAAATAATGCTACTGGTACAAATATTATTGAGAAATAGTCTGTTTTGAAGCTAAGTGATAATTTAAGGGTTTGGATGGTAATTCATCGTCCGTTTGAGATAATTATTTCTGGGCCTGTATGAATGAATATTATTGTTAGAATTAAGCTAGTAACAAAAGCACATGAGATAGGGGTTTTTACATATGGTGGGTATTTGTGGCTTTTGTAAATGTTGGTGTTTGTTATTATCATTGGTATTGTTAATATAAAGAGTGTGACTAACGTGAAAGAGGAGAATAAGTTTATTACTTTTATTTGGAGTTGCACCCACCCGAGTCAAGACTTCAGTTGAGACGGCAGCCCTGGCAGTTTTACTGCAATCTCATGAGAGACAGTGAGCCAGAAATACCCAGCTAAGCCACATGCACATTTTTGACCCACAGAAACTGCGAGGTAATAAAATACGTGTTGTTTGAAGTCACTACATTTGGGGGTAATTTGTTATATACAATAATTAACACACCAGCACTGGGGAATCTTGACAGAATTTTTTTGTGGAAATGCCTGATGTTATGTTACAAATTACATTGTCCACATATATAATCCTATTTAATACACTTTCTGAGCAGGAAATGACCTTAAAAACATATCAAATGACATATATACCTTATCACATTTAATCTTTGTAATTACCCTATTTGGTATGTACTATTATTTCCATTTTGTGAGGGAGCAGATTATGGAAGGTCATACAGCTAATTAGTGGAGGAGCAGGGATGTGAATGCATATCTATCCTTCTCTAAAGCCCAGGCTGACATTTTGCTCCAAGATAAGCCAACACCAAGACATAACGTGATTGGTTTAATAATCCCAAAGCTGATTGGAATTAGAATCCTCTCTGGATCAGTGGTCTCAGCGTGTTCCCAGACCAGCAACATTGGCATCACCTGGGAAGTTGTTAGAACTATAAACTCTTGGGCCCCACCCCAGACCCACTGGATCAGAAACTCTGAGATGGGCTCAGCAGCCTACTTTAACAAGTCCTGCAGATGATTCCAATGCAAGTGGAATTTGAGAATCACTGAGCTAGAGCTGCACTATAATACAATAGCCATTGGTCACATCGACCATTTAAATTTAAATTAATCCAAATTAAATAAATTTAAAAATTCAGTTGCTCAGTTGCACTAGCCATATTTCACATGCCCAATAGCCACATGTGGTTAGTGGCTACAGTATTGTCCTTTGCAGATGTAGAACATTTCTATTGTCACAGAAAGTTCTGTTAGACAGCTCTGATCTACAGCAATACTTTCCTCACCTTTTTAACTGACAGCTCTGTCCACAACTCTGTACCTTCGTCGGTCAGCCTAGAACGAGATTTGGACCCGGAACTTTCCTCCAGCCTCACCCCTACAATGTTGTGTCAGTTGTCCCTAATAGAGATGATTTCCCAGGTCCTTATAAGGTTTTGTCTCATCTGCCAGTCCTGATCAGTAGATAATGCTGCCTGGACTGAGTTGAGAAGGACCCGAAGGCTGGTGCCAGGCCCAAGGGGAGGGGCCAAGGTGTGTGAACCAAGGGCCAGCTGCAGATTCTCACCAGGACATCCCAGGCGTGGAGGATGCCCAGCAAGGGGTTGCCAACCAGGGGACTTGAGTGATTCTTCTTTTTTTTAACATCTTTATTGGAGTATAATTGCTTTACAATGGTGTGTTAGTTTCTGCTTTATAACAAAGTGAATCAGTTATACATATACATATGTTCCCATATCTCCTCCCTCTCGCGTCTCCCTCCCTCCCACCCTCCTTATCCCACCCCTCTAGGTGGTCACAAAGCACCGAGCTGATCTCCCTGTGCTATGCGGCTGCTTCCCACTAGCTATCTATTTTACATTTGGTAGCGTATATATGACTTGAGTGATTCTGATGCCGCCTAGGGAGACGGATCCAGCAGGCCTGGATTAGAGTGAGCCCAAGTGGAAAATATAAAGGGACACCAAATACTCTGTAATTAAGATAAATAGTATGTCAATGCAGTACTTTTTAAAAATCAAAATTAATGCCACAAAATGCACAATGAACAAAATACCAAACCTCCACAAACCATGCTGTGTGGAGCTATTTTGGACCTGAGGCAAAAAGAAAAATGTGTGCCCTATATACATGTTTTATGTAATTTTATTTAAATTTTTGACATTTGTGCATCATGAGATTTTTTTGGTTGTTAATTTAGATTTTTAGAAATATTGCACAAAAATACTATTTATTGGGCTTCCCTGGTGGCGCAGTGGTTGGGAGTCCGCCTGCCGATGCAGGGGACACGGGTTCGTGCCCCGGTCCGGGAGGATCCCACATGCCGCGGAGCGGCTAGGCCCGTGAGCCATGGCCGCTGAGCCTGCGTGTCCAGAGCCTGTGCTCTGCAATGGGAGAGGCCACAACAGTGAGAGGCTCACGTACCGCAAAAAACAAAAAAAAACAAAACTATTTATTTTGACGGCTGAGGGTTTTGGCTGCTCTTCTCTTTATACCTAGCATTTGAGATGAGAGCTCACTCACCTCATTCTAATCTCGGCCCTGCCCAGATATCTAGAAATTTGGAGCCAAATCCAGTTCTCAATTATTGTTATTAGCTTATCTCAGGCATGTCTGATTGCTTTAGGTGGTTTCTGGTCTGTTTTTATCCCTAATTGTCATGCTTTGTTTAATCTTCAAACTTGTGACCCAGTGTTTCTTGGTGGTAGGTTGGGACACAAAGAAAACAAAGCTCTGACCTTTCTGAGACTCAGAGGAGGATGGCAGGGGAGCGGGATGGAGAGGAGTGAAAATGCTTGCATGGTCTCGTCACTCGCTGCTGTCATCGTAGAGAGAGCTCTGCCGCGCCACTTGGCCAGCCCTTGGGATTCACTGTCCTTTGCTGCCCCTATGTGGAGGGAATAGAAACTTCTAGGGAATCTTTTTAAAAAAATTGTGGTACAGTTGATTTACAATATTATAGTAGTTTCAGGTGTACGATATAGTAATTCACAATTTTTAAAGATTATACTCCATTTATAGTTATAACATATTGGCTGTATTCCCCGTGCTGTACAATATATCCTTGTAGTTTATTTATTTTATACATAATAGTTTGTACTTCTTAATCCCCCACCCGAATCCTGCCCCTCTCCCCTGCCCCATAACCACTAGTTTGTTCTCTAAATCTGTGAGTCTGTTTCTGCTTTGTTATATTCGCTAATTTGTTTTATTTTTTAGATTCCACATATAGGGAATATGTTTCAATAGGAAGAACCCAGAACGAAGGAATGCCTCTGTGGAAGAGCCCTTGGAGATCCTTGAACTCCACTCTCATTTTCTAGAACAGGAAACCAGAGAAATTAAAAGTGGGCTTTGCAGGTGAGGACGCGTGACAGTATGATAGACAAGCTGTAACCATAATAGTGACTCGGCACCAGCTGTGCACTGGCTGGGACGTGGCAATGAACAAAACAGACCAAAATGTCTGCCTTCATAATTTTTGGCTACATTGGGTCTTTGTTGCTGAGCGCGGGCTTCTCTCTAGTAGTGGCCAGCAGGGGCTACTCTTCGTTGCGTGCGCGGGTGTCTCATTGCAGTGGCTTCTCTTGTTGCGGAGCACGGGCTCTAGACGTGTGAGGTTCAGTAGTTGTGGCACACGGGCTTAGTTGCTTCGCGGCATGTGGGATTTTCCTGGACCAGGGCTCGAACCCGTGTCCCCTGCATTGGCAGGCGGATTCTTATCCACTGCGCCACCAGGGAAGCCCCTGGCTGCCTTCATAGAGTTTCAAGTCTAGTGTGAGGTGGGGGTAGGGAGAGAAAATCAACAGACAAGTAAATCTCAAGCCTGTCAGTTGATGGTAAGTGCTTTGGAAGAAAATAAAGCAGGGGCTGGGGGAAGGGAGGTGCCAGTCGCAGGAGGATGGCCAGGGAAGGCCTTGCTGAGATGTTAAGGCCTGATGGAGATAAGGGAGGAACCAGGCAGCTACCTGGGGGAAGAATTTACCTACATCTTCTTATTTTTATAAAATAACCCTATTTGTAATTCAGACATTCCATATCCATGGAGCTGCTAATATGTTGTCCTTCTGGCTAAACAGTTAGCAGCTTTTCTCCCCCTGCTTTTATGATCTCCGGATGCCTCATTGTCCCCTATTTGGCTTCTCAGTTTCCATACCCTGGATGACCAATTCTCTGTAGTAAATTCCCTGTGTGAAATACCTGGGGAGGTTTCTGTCTTTCTGAATGGACGCCGGCTGACATAATGAGTAAATTGCACCTGGGATTATCGCTTGCTCTGCCCCATCACACACATGCTTTTCCTCCAGTGCCATGTAGATCTTTGTGATGGAAGGAATGTTCACATATTGAGGTATGGGTAAGTCATCCTGGCTTATACGTGATCTGGCTTGAATTCATGTTAATGAGAGTGGCCTGTCTTTATGGCCTGTTTATCATGCATTGTACATCTGCTTTAACCATTAAGAGAAGAATGCATTATCCCAAAGTAAAGTATGTCCATTGTGAAGATAGGGATAAATGCCTCTCCCCACCCCTTCATAGCCCCCAGCTAGTACTCCTTCGAAGATAAGCTTCCCTTCCCAGATACCGAGGTCCTGCTGACTCGCTATGTATGTGCTAATCTGCCTCATTTGAAACCTTGATGGAATGTACCTCTGTCATATTTGACGTTCTTTGATTCTGACAAGATGCAAAACTGTACTGAAAACCACGCTTCTCCAGAGGGCTTGCTTTCTTGGAAAGCAAGCTGCGCTCCCGGGCTGTAATCCTCCGTCTGGCTGGACGCAGCTGTCTTCTGTTCCTGTTATAGATCGTTGATTATTTGCACCGACATTTGGAATTCCCAGGTTTGTGCTTGCCGATAAGCCAACAGCACCTCTGTTAGCTAAGGTTTTGTGAGTGTGCCCCACGTTGTGCTAGGCACTGATCTCTGTATCTGCCAAGAAGTCTGGACAGAGCAGCCCCTTTACCCCTGCCCCAGGCCCCTGCTGGTCTATTAGCAGCTCCCAGACCCTCAGGCGCGCACTCTAGAATCTGGCCAGGAACTCATATGTCCAACAGCTGCTGTGCTGCTGCCCAAACCGGGATGGACAGGGCCACACACTGAGTTTCTTAAGTAAGACCTCAGCTTGTCCACTCTCTGCACAATGTTCTCAGCATCCTCAAACCCATCTGGACATTTGGACCAGTTTTCCACCTCTGGGTTTCACCCCAAGAGGGAGAAAAGGGAGGGCATGTTTGTCAGCTGTCCTCTCTCCTCCTCATACCCCACTGGATGAAAGAGCAGGCTGGGTGTCCTATTTGTGCTTCCTGTCTGGACTGGCCTCCCACCCTGCCTTGTCCTCATTCCAAGCCCCTGCTGGTAGAAGGGGGTTCTTTCTGCACCATGGAGGCAGGTTTGGTTTATGACCAAGTCCATAGCTGTTGCTCCTACTAGGAAAAGAAATTTAGAAGGTTCTTTCCCTTGTGACAAAGCCTGGCTTTTGAGATTTGTCTAGGTGTTGACACGTATAGCTATTCTGGGTTTCAAAACTGAATGTGGACTACTTTCTCTTGGCATTCCTGCTGTCACCATCCCAGTTCCCTCTTCAGCAAACAGATACTTCCATAGAATAGGGGACAGGCGGAAGGCAAGGTATGCAAATGACACAATTAGTCAATTAGTTTATTTCAAAATATTATCCCATTACATATACCTGAATAGCCACCTCCTAGACTGTGATCTACTTAAAGGCATGGTCACGTTTCCCCAAATATCTCAAAATGTCTAAGAGAAGGCAGGTGCTAACCATGAAAAGATGTATGCATTAACTACTGTTTCAGGTTTCCTTATGTTGTCTTCCATTATCACAGCTCCTTGTAGGGCAGCTTCCTGCCCCAGACTAGTTAGAAACTCCGATAAATAGTTCCAGATGGGCTAAGGTCTTTGATGAATGAAAAGTAAAATGAATGAACTGTTTAATTAATGCATGTTTAAAAAACTAATCTTTCTAAAGGGTCTGTGCTTGGGGTAAAATTCCAAAAGGAAGGTAAAAACATTGGGGACCACTGCATTAGTCAGTCACTGAGCACATGCTCTATGGAAAGTGACATTTTGCACATTATCTCGTTTACCTGTTATTTCTGGACACTGTGAAAAATAAGTTTTATGGCAGACCTGTCTTAAACAGGCATTCCGAAAGCCAGACGGTAAATTTCTCTGGCTTTATAAGACTCAGGAAGAAGAAATCATTTCAGCTTAGCCTCATTTTGGCTCTTTTTCAACTATAGAAACTAGAGAGCTATGAAGTCTATCATTAGATGGAGCAATAAGGCATATTTTTAAGAAGCAACAAAAAAAACCCCGACACCCCACCACCACCACCCCAACTTTCAAATTCCTTAAATAATGATGACCTGATACATGTATAGGACTTTGTAATTTACAAAACACTTTTGCCTAAAATACTTAGCCCTCATAACACCCCTGAGTTACTATTATTATTCTCATTCTTAGATAAAGAAACCAAAGTTACTAATTTTAATTGAACACCTCCTATGTGCCAGACACTTTAAAATTGCATATCTCATTTAATTTAGACAACAACACAATGAGTAAGAAATTACCTTTTAAATCTTACGAATAGGGAAACTAAATCTCAGAGGAGTTTGGTCAAGGTCATATAACCAGCGAAGCAAGGCTGAGCACCCCCATTCTTTGATACCAAGTCGAATGCATTTCCTACTACCACCTATTAGATCCCTCAGGCTTCTGGAAAGGAATTCCTATGTCAGAGCCTTCCTTTGCACAGATCCACTTAGGCCCGCATCTCACAGACCTGTAAAGCTGCAGAGGGGGAGAAAGGAACATGAGAAAGAGTTACCGTTATAGCATCAGTGTGTAAAACTCATTCGTTTCAGCCTGAAAAAAAAAATCCCTCTTCCGTTTTCTCACTCCGCCTCCTGCCTTTCTCAGGTGTTTTCATAACACGTCCTTTTAGTAGTTTTCTACTACCAGTTGTAGGTAGTTGTAGGTAGCTTGGCCTTGGGCCTTTGAATAAAGCCTTGTGGGTGTTCATTAGTCTCAGATTGAAAATACTTGGTGGTGGTAAGAAGTTCTTTCTTTACATGGTGATCCCCCTCCCCACTACAGCCCTGAATCCCTCTTAAAATATAAATGTATTCTAATGCCTAGAAAATAGACCAGTAGCTAATAGGTAGTTAATAAGTATGGTTGAATGAATGATTGTTACTGAACACGTATTGAAATGTAAGAGCAGATGGTGTTGTTTCTGTTTGAAGCATCATCAAGTAACACTAAATGTATGGAACACTCATTATCATAAACTTTACATTCAGGAGTCCTTCTGTGACTCGGCCACCTTCTAAATTATTCTAGAAATGTCAGTTTGGGTGACTGCCCACAACTCTTTAAATGAAATGGTTCTGCACACAATCTTTTGCCCAGATGGCTTATGCCCCTGGTCACAGCTGATTGGACCAAGGTAGACACCCTATCAAAGACAGCCAATCGGAGGTGAGCTGTTGACTTCTAATATGATTTGGCGCAAAAGGCTGAGTTGGGTCTATAGTTATTTAAACTTGCATGCAATCCCTTCTGCTTGCTAGGGGATGAGGTGGTGAAGGAAGGTTGACATAAATTAGCTAATATCTGGGTTATGTGGATATTCATCCTACAGCTGCTTAGTGTACATTCTATATCTTGGAAGGGACAGGGAGAGACACTTAGAGAGATGGAGTGAGATACAGAGGCCCCTCGTCTTCTAGGAAAGTGACAAGGCTCTGTGGTGTCAAGCAGGTGACTGTGCTTCAGGCTTCGGCCCAGAGGCTTCCACAGACAAAAGCGAGGCAGCTGATACACTGGGGAAGGAGCAAAAGGCAAGGAGTTGGAAGGTCTGTGTTTGTATCCTCACTACTGATTACAGGATGTGTGCTCTTGGATAAAAAATATACATTTGTAAAGAGCCCTGTGAATACATGTATGTCGATGAACAATACATTAATAACAACACCTCTAGATGTCTGGGTTTCATCATTTAGTGTAGGTAGGAATCCTTGAGGCGCTTATTCTAAATGTGTTTTTTTCAGGATCCATCCCATAGAAAATCTGCTTTAGTAGTTGTGGAGTCTTATCCCCCATCCCTCAGGTGTGTCTGACTCAGTCCACAGGCCACAACTTGAAAAGCCCTGCTCTGGATGAAGGAACTAAAAGCAGGAGACAAGGCTATCTCAGTCAGTGAGCCTCCTTCTGGCTGCTCAGTCGACCATGGCCGCACTGCCTGGGTGCTGGAGCGTCTGTGTATTTCAGAGCCCCGTCACTTAAGGCACAAACGCCAGATTGAGATCGGGAAGGGTCTTCTCGCCTTCCTGAGCATTGCGTCTAGGTGGGAGAGAACGAACCTAGGAAGGAATAAGCCAACCAAACAGGAGAGGAGTTGGGTATTTCTCCAGAAACCAGACATGGTTTTCTCTCCATGGATGTGGTGTGCAGACTTTATAGTTTGGGGGCTTAGCTGGCAAATGTGGGGGAAAAGGGGCCCAGGTGTCCGAAGGAGTATCTGCTGAAAGTGCAGAGGGGCAGAGAAGCAGCCCCAGGGCAGAGGGCTATGAGAGAGCCCTACAGGCTGAGCAGAGAGCTGGTTAGGGTTAGAGCTATGGAGAGAATTCAGTCTCACTCAGAGATGGCTAAAGGAGGTTCAGTGCCAACCTAAGAAATTCCCTGTGTCATTCTACAGGGTCCTGCCATCTGTCCCAAGATGGCCAATAATTTTTTTTTTTTTGAGAACAGGCTATCCCATGACATTTGCAATTGACCAGGCACTGAAAGAATTGCAGTATAGGAGTAGGGTCCAAATATGTGATCAGTTGAGATGATGGGCTGAATTTAACAGAATAATATGCAATAGAAAAGAAGCACATAAAAAGATGGTTAACATCATTAGTCATCAAAATGTTTATAAAATCCACAATGAAATACTTCAATCCTACTAATATGGCTAGAATAAAAATGACAAACAATAACAAGTGTTGGTGAGGATGTGAAGAAATTTGGAACTCTTTTACACTGCTGGTGGGAACGTAAAATGGTGCAGCTGCTGTGGAAAACAGTCTGGCAGTTCCTCAAACGGTTAAATATAGAGTTATCTCGTGACCCAGCAGTTCTACTTCTAGGTATAGATCCAAAAATATTGAAAACGCATGTTCACACAAAAATGTGTACAAGAATATTTATAGCAGGATTATTCATAATAGCCAAAAGGTAGAAACAGCCCGAATGTCCATCCATTGATGAATGGATATCCATACAATGGAATATTGTTTGGCCATAAAAAAGAGTGGAATTTTGACACACAAAAGGACAAATAATATGATTCCACTTATATGAAATGGCCAGAGTAGGCAAATTTGTAGAGCTAGCAAGTAGATTGGTGGTTGTCAGGGGCTTGGGTGTGGGGAGAAGGAATGAGGTGTGATGGCCAATGGGAATGGGGTTTCTTTTTGGGGTGGTGAAATGTTCTGGAATTTGATGCTGGTGATACTCGGTAAATATATTTGAAAACTTAACTGAATTGTACACTTTAAAAGAGTGGAGTAAGCTGGGACAAAGTGAGAGAGTGGTAGTATATATATGGACATATACACATATTTTACCAAATGTAAAATAGATAGCTAGTGGGAAGCAGCCGCATAGCACAAGGAGATCAGCTCGGTGCTTTGTGACCACCTAGAGGGGTGGGATAAGGAGGGCGGGAGGGAGGGAGACACAAGAGGGAAGAGATATGGGGATATATGTATATGTATAACTGATTCACTTTGTTATAAAGCAGAAACTAACACACCACTGTAAAGCAATTATACTCCAATAAAAATGTTAAAATAAAATAAAAGAGTGGTAGAGTAGATCTCAATAAAGCTGTCATTAAAAAAACACTCAAAGAAGAAATAAAAACTTCCGTCTGAAAAAGTAATAAGAATAAACGCTTGGTCCTGCCTTTGGGTCCAAGAATTAAAGGGGCTGAAGTGGACGTCTCCTTTTGTCTGGCCAGCCTCTACCTTCTTTAGGTGACAGTCTCTGATTTCTCTGGAGAATTAGCTTCCTTCTGATGGTCCTGTTGGGAGCATAAGTTACAGGGCCCCTGACCTGCCACTCAGGGAGCAAGTAACCCTGGCTGAACCAGATGAGACTCTGGCTTGTAAGTCTGAACCCTGAGCCGAGTGGCTCGTGGAAGCTATTGGGACTGAATCCTTCCCAGGACACCACCTGAAAGTTTCCCGCTGAGATCCCTGGGGCTGGTTCCATTCCTGTGCTTAGTTTTGGGCACGTCTCCTGAGACACTTCTTTTCTGCCTAGCTTAGCCAGAATTGGTTAAACTGGAGTTGCTTGTGAAGGGAAACCTCAGCAGATACGTTGAATCAATGTGGCATAGCAG
The DNA here is from genome assembly GCF_937001465.1 of Orcinus orca. Taxonomy (NCBI): domain Eukaryota; kingdom Metazoa; phylum Chordata; class Mammalia; order Artiodactyla; family Delphinidae; genus Orcinus; species Orcinus orca. The sequence continues at coordinate 99,035,038 of NC_064560.1, read as the reverse complement.
CTGCACATGCAAAGGATCAGGAGTTTTAGCTTCAATGTTAATAACTGCAATTAACCATGATTGGTCACTTGGTGGAGCTGGCACCGTGCTAGGAACTGTGCCTGCTTTTCATTTACTTCAACCCTCTCAACGACTTCACTTGGTAGGTACTGTCTTGGCTCCATTTTACCCACGGGGGAACGAGGCACAGAGAAATTAGGTACAGTTTCTGAGATCACGCAGCTGATTAACGTTGGACTCTGGATTCGAATCCAGCTCTACCTGACTCCAGAATAGTGCTCGTAACCGCTGCTCTGTACTGCCTCAAAAGGCATCGGCATTGTTGTTACCGGAAGTGGGGTCCGGCTGCTCGCCGCTCAGAAGCCAATACCCGAGAGGCAAGGTTGCTGGAAAGAAAAGTTTGCTTTATTTCAGAGGCCAGCAAATGGGGGGGAAGGCAGACTCATGTCCAAAGGCCAACTGCCCCCTGACAATCATTGGGCAAGGGCTTTTAAAGGGGAGTCTCAGGGGTGTATAGGTGGAGGGAGGGGGTCCATGCAGAAACAGCACAGTCAGCTCTGACAGCCATCTTGAAATTAGTCATGCAGTGGTCTGATCAGCGTCATCTTGATTGTTTTAAGTACAGCTACTCTTTAGTTCCAGGGTCAGTTTGTTCCCACTTCCTTGAAGCCAGTTCTTGGAATTGTGGCAGCTTAAGTCATGGCTACAGTTTGGCTATCATGTAGTTAACTTCTTCCACCTGGTGTGGGTTTCAGTATCTACAAAACAGCTCAAAGTATATGGCTCAGAATATTATCTATAGTGCTTGAAGCAGAACTAAAGGCGCTTGACTTTTCTTAATGATTAAACTATTATTATTTGGTCTTGTTTGGCTGTTTTCCTTTGCTTCTGCATTTTCTCACTTCTCTGATTAAATTTATTTATTTATTTATTTTTTGCGGTTCGCGGGCCTCTCACTGTTGTGGCCTCTCCCGTTGCGAAGCACAGGCTCCGGACGCGCAGGCTCAGCGGCCATGGCTCACGGGCCCAGCCGCTCCGCGGCATGTGGGATCCTCCCGGACCGGGGCACGAACCCGCGTCCCCTGCGTCGGCAGGCGGACTCTCAACCACTGCGCCACCAGGGAAGCCCTTAAATTTATTTTTTCACTAAAGTTTTTGTATAGACAAAAGACAGGCAGGGGACACGGCGGTGGGGAGGACCATAGGGGTCCTGCTCTGTTTCACTGTGGAGGGTTGCCCTGAGCAAATGGAACCTCCGGCTGTGACCTGAGAAGTTCAAGGTGGCAGAGTACATCCTGCCTTTCCCTGTCAGTGGTCTCAAAGGTAGGGCCTGTGCTTTAAGACACTTGATGGCAGAGTTATCAACCCTCACTGCACATTACAACCACCCAGGAAGGTTTAAAACCGCTGATGCCTGGATCCCACCCTCTTGATGTAATTGGTCTGCGGGGCTGCTGGGCTATGGGATTGTTTTCCAGTTTCTCAGATGATTCTAATATGCAGCCATGGTTGCCAGCTTCTATTTTTTGAAAACTTGAAAGGCATACTATACACCTGTGGATCTTGTTAAAATGCAGATTCTGATTCTGGATGGGACCCAGGAGTCATATCTCTAACAAGCGCCAGGTGATTCCCAGTAGAAATGCCATCCCAGGTGGAAGTCTTCATACTCAAAGTGGTGACCAGCAACAACAGCACCACCTGGAGCTTTTTAGTAATTTAGACTCCTGGGCCCCGCCCAGACCTATGGAACCCAAGCAGGAATGCCAGGGAGAGCCCAGGTGATTTTCATGCACATTAAGGTGTGAGAAGCACGCTGGGCCCGGGGTATATTTAAAGAAGAGCGAGGAGGCTAATGATGAGATTCAGAACTGAGGCGTCTGGGCAGGCGTGAACGGAATTGAGGATGTGTAGCCAGGAGGAGAGAAGAAAGAAGAGAAGGAGGCAGGTAGGTGTTTTGACCCTCGTAGAGGCTGTTTCAGGATGGAGGAGGGGACTGAGGGATGTGTCATCCAGAGGAAGACCTAGGAGGTCAGGGGGACTCATTCTGTCCAGCGGGGTTGGTTGGTTCGTTGGTTGGCTGCCCCTGGGGCTCTGGGGGTGATGCTTCTTGTCAAGGAGGTCACACTCGATTAATGATGGCGGAAGGAATTCAAGTGTTGTAAAGATTTGATGATTTCTAAGCTGTCTTGCTACTCTGAAATTGTGTCTGTGGAGTTGAAGAGGTTGGATTTGTCGGGTCACCTGGGGACCTAGTACCTGTGGAGCTGAGGTGAGATGTGTCAGAACTTGAGTTTGGGGTCCAGGTGAATGCAGTATTTCGGGGTGACACTGATAAAAACCAACCTACTGTGAGGAGATGCCTACAAAACGGTGTCAGGGAGGAAGACATTTTCCTTTACCCCCAGGGTGCTTCAGGCTGGTCTAAGAATTAAATTGACATCGGAGAGATTAACAGGAGAAAATCAAACAAAAGCTTAGTAATGTGTGTATGTGGGAGAGACTCAGGAAAATTGAGTAGCTCGCCAAAATGGCTGAAACCCTCACCTTAAATACCATCTTCAGCTGAAGACACAAGAGGATGTTAAAGCTGGGGAGACTCAGTTATGGGCGGTGACCAGGAAAAGCACAGTAAACCAGGGTAAGGTTACTGTGTGGATTGAAGTCAGTGCCTCTCCACTGATAAATTTCTAGAGATTAGGTCATCCTTTTCTTCCTGGTACAGAGAGGGAGTCGCCTGTAAAAATGGGGGTTTCCCTTACGACTCTGTTTCTTGCAAAGGGGCAACTCGTATTTGGTTTTCAGAGCCCTTCCCACATTTGCTGTTTTTCAGAAAATGACCAGCTTAAAACAATATGCCAAAGAGACATACTTTAGGGTGGCAAATTCTGCTCCCCTACAGGGGAGACGTATTTTATACAAGAGCATGTGGGAGGAGACTCTGGACACCTCCAAATCCAGCAGGGGTGACCCCAAAGTCCTGAGGCCCCGTCTTGCTGTGCTCTGGTCTCTGAGGTCATGACGTGTGACCAGAAGACATGGGCTGGGAGGTGGGACCAGGGGTTGGGTTCACGTTGGAGGGGTGTTTATCTTGCACCAGCCAGAGAAGAGGATCTCAGATTGGGGTGGCCTGGCGCTTTAGGTAGAAACAGCTCTAGAAGGGAGAGGGGGAACCATGACGTCCTCGGGTGGAAGGACCGGACTCCCGTGGTTTCAGGCAGTGTGGGTTCACGGTGCCTGTGAATTGAGGACGAGGAGCCGAGCGGGGGCCACGCAGGGAGACCTGGGAAGGAGAGGTCTGGGCCCCCGGGCGGCTTCACAGGTGTTGGCAACTTGGCTTTCTGGATCTTATTTCTCGGGCTCTGTCTTTCCAATGGTTCAGTTCCCCTCTCTGCCCCAGTGTGTGCCTCGTGTCTGCCGGTGGGATCCGCAGCCTCTCTGTGGCTTCCACAACCTCGGGAGGCAGCTGGGAGAGAGGCCAAGAGCCCCAAAGGACAGAGGCTACAGAGGGTGGGGATCCTGTGTCCAGGCGCTTGTGGCCTGAGCCCTCGCTCTTCGCTCACCTGGACGAGACTTGAGGGCACTTTGCTTGCGTGTGAAACACCCAGGAAGACTCTCCTCTCCCACAGAGGAACTTCCTTTATCTTTCTCGAAACCCGGAGCCCTCTTAGGCAAGCTTGCATTTTGTCTGTATTTGGTAGAGAGTGAGATTCAGAGAAACACTTACGCTAAGTGTGCAGGCCCTGGGGCGTTCTGTGTGTGGCGCTTTCCTGCCCTTCCTCAGGGCTTTCTCCTTGGTTGCAGGTATGCTGGGCAAGGGCAGTGCGTGGGGCGCCAGGTTGGGGGACATCCTATGTGGTGATGGGGGTGGTGAAGGCCAGGGTCGCAGCAGGAACGTGCCGAGGACCTGCTTGGTCTTCCTTAGGAGCAAACCCATCAAGCCTCTGGTGGGTTTCTCGGGCCTTCCTCTCAGACGGGGGAGCTTCAGACTTCTGTAGCCAGCACTTGGGAAAGGCAGGTCAGACAGAAAAGCAGTCAGGTGCTGGGGGCCCTGCCTGGGACCCCGCCTTGGTCATCCTGGATCAGGGGGAGGCAAAGGGAACCTACAAACGGGGTGAGTCCCCATTCTGATCTGTGCCGTTCCTCCCGGTTAGAATCTCGTGGAATCCTCCTAAAACTCTCCATCTGGAGATGACACACTGCCTCTCAGAGACGTGCCTTGCCCGAGGTTCCCCACTACGAGGTGCAGCCCTGGGACGCCTGGGGTGCTTGTGCATTGCACACAGGTGCTCACAGAGGCTTGGGCCACCTCAGGCGGGGGAGGGGCTCTCCCTGCTCAGGTGTCTTAACTGCTAGGACACGTGGAAACCCTTTCAGACCAGAAGAAAGGGCTATTGTTCTCCAGGCCCTTATCCTACCTTCAGGAGCTCTCGCTTTTAATCACATTTGAACTGATTATTATGATTCCAGGAAGCCAGAGTTAGATTTCATTTACCTTCCTGTTTGGGCCCACCAGGAAGTAACCTTTGCTCAGAGCTGAGTGTTCCCTGGGCACCCTGTCTTAGGAGGAAGTTGATGAAAGTTTTGTTGCATCTGCTGCTTGAATAGTTTCCACCCCACAGTTGGAGCCCCACTCCAGGGGGGTATTAGTCACCCTGTCTTGAGCTGAATCAGATTTTCTGTGGGCTTTGTCAGCTCACCTCTGTGAGGGGAGGAGTGGCTGTCTCCTTAGGTACCCATATTGGTCGGGCTCTGAAGTTCATGCTCTCAGCCCTGCTGACTATTAAATCCCGTGGTTTGTCCTGAGCTAGCAACATGTCGGCTCTTTGCCAGAGATACCACCATAAAGTCTGCAAGAAACTGTACTTACGAGAAACTTCTTGAATAGACAGTTATTCAATTTTTCGAATTCAGGGGATGATTGCAATGGTCTGATCTTCTACTGCGTCCAGCATACAAAGCAGTCCTTCTCATACTTAAGTTAGGTAATGTCATTTTTCCACTCAGAACCCTCCAGTGGCTTTTTCTGAAGTACCTACTGTGATCTACCAAGCCCTGTGTTACTCGTCTTGCCTGCCTACCAACCATTTCTTCCCTCCCTTGAGGGCTTCTTGACTCACCCTGACTTTTTGCTCTGGTCACATTACCTTGTGTGCTGTTCATCCTACTATTTCCTCCCTACCTCAGGGCCTTTGCACTTGCTGTTCCCCTAGGTATCCACGTAGCTTTCTCACTTCTTGCAGGTCATTACTCAAATGTGACCTTCTCACTGAGACCTTTCCTGGCTACTCCCTAGACTCTTCCTCCCTCCAGCACTCCCTTTGATATACCCATCTGATATACCGTATACTTTTACTTTATTGTGTATTGCCCATTCCTTTACTCTAGGATTTAAGCTTTCTGAGGCAGGATGTTATTTGTGCTTGCTTGCTTGCAGAGAACAGTATCAGGCAGTAAGGTGCTCAAATACCTGAGTGAGTAGATGAATGACCATCTCCAACACAATGCCTTTAGAGGCCAGTTATGTAACAAAAGTATGAAACGACTGGAATAAAAACAAAGGTGGGTGGAGAGTTGAGACATGCACATCCCTGCTAACAGCATTAACTTAAACAACAGCAGTAACAATCACAAAACAGTTCCAGCGGGCTTCCCTGGTGGCGCAGTGGTTGAGAGTCCGCCTGCCGACGCAGGGGACACAGGTTCGTGCCCTGGTCTGGGAAGATCCCACATGCCACGGAGCGGCTGGGCCCGTGAGCCATGGCCGCTGAGCCTGCGCTTCCGGAGCCTGTGCTCTGCAATGGGAGAGGCCACAACAGTGAGAGGCCTGCGGACCGCAAAAAAAAAAAAAACCCACAAAAAACAAAAAAACAGTCCCAGTTACACCAAGCCCATGTGTGTGCTGCTAGTTTGTGACTGAGTATGTCAGATGGGCTGGACTTCCCTAGAATTGCTGTCAGTGAATAGCCCTGAGGAGAGGTGCCCATGGTTTTCCTTGAGGGATCTTCTAAGAAGTAGTTTTGTGAAACTGTCATTTTGAACATTCTAAAGATAATGATGCATTGTTCATTACATTGTATCTGTAGAAGGAACTTTTTTTCTCCTATTGGTATCAGGTCAGGTATGTGTTTCTCAAACCATTTTATTTTTGAATCGGATAGACCCTAGGACTCATGTTACTGATAGTTGTTTTTCCAGGTAGAAAATTTAGAATTGAAACTGTAACCCTCTTAAAGGTGTGAGACGTCCTGGCATACATTTTGTATCAGCCACGTTCCTGATTCCATATTATGTCCTGTCCCTTTTGTGCCTTTGCCTCATCTTTCTTTCTTTTTCTTTTTTTTTTTTTTTGCGGTAAGCGGGCCTCACACTGTTATGGCCTCTCCCGCTGCGGAGCACAGGCTCCGGACGCGCAGGCTCAGCGGCCATGGCTCACAGGCCCAGCCGCTCCACGGCATGTGGGATCTTCCCGGACCAGGGCACGAACCCGTGTCCCCTGCGTCGGCAGGTGGACTCTCAACCACTGCGCCACCAGGGAAGCCCAGCCTCATCTTTCTTACTCAAACCTAATCCAATAAGAGAAGAAGTGAACTGAATACTTGCTCAGGCTTCTAGGAATAAACAACATCCAGAATAAATAGAACAGTTTCCCTTTGTTTTCTTACTAATACCCTCTAACTCAAAGGTGTCATGTGCTATGATAGTCACTGGAAAGTGGGAGAGAAATACGACTGAGGGAGGGAAGGACAGGAGATGGAAGAGGCTTCAGAAGGTTGGAAATAAGTGGTGAGAGGAGCAGAATGAAATGGCTCTTCTCCAAGAATTAGATCGTCCCTCTTACTATACAAGATCAGACCTCGTGAAACACAAAGAACATTCCCACAGTGGCCTGGCCAGCCATAGGTGCTTCGCACAGGTATATTGAAGGAAGTGCAGCTTCTTCTATTGGGAGGTTTGGGAATATCTAATGGTCTTGTCTCACATTCAGGTTCTGGACCCCTCTGGTTTCCTCATGACTCACAAGAGTGGGGGTCCCACCCGGCTGTGACTGACTATACCATCCCAAGAAGACTGTCACTCATTGACTTTTAGAGGTCCTCCCTTTGTTCATTTCTCAGAAACTTCATATTTGTGATCAGGACAAATAAAACTCCCATGCCTGAGCCTCTAGCTGGGTGAGCACAGCTGTGAAACTGACAGCAATCCTGACACTAGGGATACTACCCCCGTGACGTGGTCAGAGGAGAGGTCATGATTGCTTTCTATCTGACTTTATCCAGGAAATGCCCCAGTATCTCCCAACCTCTGATGCGCTAATGCGTTTACTGTGAGTGCAGAGTAAGTGTTTAACTGCCTGTTTTCTCATTAGTATCATTATTCTAATAATTGTGTTGATTCTGTTCATATGTTGCAAGAATGTTTCCTCATTTTCCTCCAGGAGGACTGTGCTCTGAATATTGCCTGATATCTGGAAGCCCTTTATGATGCTTAGCAACTGCATGACTCATGGCTGCCCATCAGCTGTTGTCAGTTTAAGAGAATGGTTCTATTATCTCCTCTAGCCAGTTTTCTTCCTGCTTTCATCACACACACACACACACCCTTCCAATTTTAAAAGACTCCCCAAAGGTGGGTGTCCCACCTATCTCCTCAAGTTCCTCTTTTCTTCTGGCAGGAAGCTCAACTCGTTATTTGATCTCCCCATGGCCAGAATTAAGTAAAACATGATTTATCAAGCACCTTCTACGTGTCACATACTGTTCTAGGGAGCGGGGAGGTAGCAGTGAACAAAACAAACTCTCCTTCCTTCCTGGAGCGAACTTCGCGGTGAGGGGAGAGAGGCAGTAAATGAAATAGGTAAAAGACGTGACGGTAAGCGTTAGGGAGGTAAATAAACCAGGAAAGGGGGTCAGGGCATGTGTGTGCCCACGTGGAGGGACGTAACTTGGAAGTGAGAGTTCAGCGAAGCTTGTCCTTGGAAGGTGGCATTTGAGTCATGACTTGCAGGAGTGAGCCGTCCTGGTAACCAGGGACAAGAGTACAGGTACTAGAATACAAGGAAGAATGGAGCCCCTGAGGAAGGGAGGTATTGGCAGGCCAGGAGCAGCGAAGAGACCCACGGCTGGAACTGTGGCCAGAGGTGTGGGAGGACTGGTCTGAAAACCTGAAGGGGTGCAGCCGATAACGAAGGGCGTAGTGAGGAATCTGGCTTTGGCTGATGTGAGAGCCATTAAAAGGTCGTGAGCAGAGCGTGACATAATCTGGCTTGAGTTTTAGCTGTTCCTTGTAACTGCTATGCGGAGAAGGGCAAGGGTCAAGGAAGCAGGGAGCCTGGTTAGATGGCGTCATGGCCTCAGGATGGTGACCCGGCGGGGGGGGGGGTGGATAAACCCTCAGCGGCTCACATAGCACCCTAAGATGGTGACTGATCTCCTGTCTAAAACCATCAAAAATAGTAAAGATGAAAGTTCTAAATCAGGTGATTCCTATTTAATCATAGACCAGTGTTCAATAAATGGATATTTGGTTCTATTAAGAAGGATAAAAGTGGTATTGGAGGGCTTCCCTGGTGGCGCAGTGGTTAAGAATCTGCCTGCCAATGCAGGGGACACGGGTTCGAGCCCTGGCCCGGGCAGATCCCACATGCCGCGGAGCAGCTAAGCCCGTGAGCCACAACTACTGAGCCTGCGCTTTAGAGCCCGTGAGCCACAGCTACTGAAACCCATGCACCGTGCTCCGCAATAAGAGAAGCCCATGCACTGCAATGAAGACCCAACGCAGCCAAAAATAAAAATAAATAAAATTAATTTATTAAAAAAAAAAGATAGTGGTGAGTTGTTTAAACTTTACAGAAAAGTTTTATACACACAGCTTCATTTAGTCTTTTTAACTAGCTCATGCGCCTTTTAAACTAGATACCATTGTCTATTTTAATTTAAATCATAAGAAAATTAGTACAAGATAAAATAAAATTCAGACAGAGCCCGATGGTTTGAAAATGAAAAATAAAGGCTTCCTTGCTCATGTCAGCCCTGTCTCCCTCAGACCATCTCAGCTTTTCAAGAGCCTAGAGAGGAATCATCTGGCACATAAAAGCAGGGAATTTATATCTCCCACCCAAACCAGATCAACCCAGCACAGTTTTCTGTGCCTTGAGTTTTTTCACTTAATAATCCATCTTCATGCCCTTTGCACATTCACACAGGGGATCTATCCCCGATCTTAATGTCTGCGTAGGTTAGGTTCAGACCTTGGAGTTCTATTTTAAATAACGTGACAGGAAAATCTTGAGAGATGAGCAGTTAGTCGTTTCGTAAAACAGGAAACTCTGGTTCAGGGAGAGAAGGTGACTGGCCCCTTGTTTTGCAATGAGTGACAGAACTAAGCCTCAGGTGTTGGGTCAGTTCCTTGTGATTCCCACCGTCACCGAGAGAGCGTCCTCAGGAGTGAGAGGAATAGAAAGCAAATTGGCCTGTTAGAAATGGTGTGGGAGGGGCTCTTGGACTGTTCGGGAGCCACACAGGACAATCTCCTGCAGCCCTCTCCTCCTCCTGCCCTCAGGTTCCTGTCAGTAAAGAATGGCTTTGATCCTTTGATGCAGCTGCGAAGGGCTTAATGGGGAAGCTCTTAAATCAGGGAAGCAATTAAGCTGTCAGGTGGGAGATCACCTAGTAGAGTAATTGCCACAGTCTCAGTGCTGAGCCGCTTGCCTGTTTGCATTTCTCTCTGTGTCATTTCCTCTGCTGGGTGGGACGTATGCCTGTCAAAGAAGTTCTCTCCTGTTTTTATACCTTTTATATTTTCTTAAATTTATTTTATATTGGAGTATCATTGATTCACAATGTTGTGTTAGTTTCAGGTGTATACCCGAAGTGATTCAGATATACATATACAAGTATTTAGTCTTCAAATTCTTCTCCCATTTAGCTTATTACAGAATATTGAGCAGAGCTACCTTTGCTATACAGTTGGTCCTTGTTGGTTATGTTTTAAATGTAGCAGTGCGTACATGTCAATCCCAAACTTCCAATCTATCCCTGCCCCCCTTCCCCACCCAGTAATTCTAAGTTTGTTCTAAGTCTGTGAGTCTGTTTCTCTTTTGTAAATAAGTTCATTTGTATCATTTTTAAAGATTCTGCATATAAGTGATATTACATGATATTTGTCTTTCTTTGTCTAACTTACTTTACTTAGTATGATAATCTCTAGGCCCATCCATGTTGCTGCAAATGGCATTTCATTCTTTTTAAAGGCTGAGTAATATTCCATTGTTTCCATGTCTTGGCTATTGTAAACAGTGCTGCAGTGAACATTGGGGTGTGTGTATCCTTTCAAACCATGGTTTTCTCGAGATATATGTGCAGGGGTGGGGTTGCTGGATCACATGATAGCTCTGTTTTTAGTCTTTTAAGGAACCTCAATACTGTTCTCCATAGTGGTTGTACCAATTTACATTCTCACCAATAGTGTAGGAGGGTTCCCTTCTCTTCACACCGTCTCCAGCATTTATTGTTTGTAGACTTTTTGCTGATGGCCATTCTGACTGGTGTGAGGTGACACCTCATTGTAGTTTTGACTTGCATTTCTCTAATAATTAGCGATGTTGAGCATGGTTCCATGTGCATCTTGGCCATCTGTATGCCTTCTTTGGAGAAATGTCTATTTAGGTCTTCTGCCCATTTTTTGATTAGGTTGTTTTTTTGATATTGAGCTACATGAGTTGTTTGTATATTTTGAAGGTTAATCTCTGTTGGTTGCATTGTTTGCAAATATTTTCTCTGATTCTGTGGGTTCTTTTTTTTTGTTTGGTTTGTGGTTTCCTTTGCTGTGCAAAAGTTTTTGAGTTTAACTGGGTCCCATTTGTTTATTTTGTTTTTATTTCCATTACTCTCAGAGACAAATTGAAAGATATTGCTGTGATTTATGTCAAATAGTGTTCTGCCTGTGTTTTCCTCTAAGAATTTTATAGTACCCAGTCTTGCATTTAGGTCTTTAATCCATTTTGAGTTTAATGGTATTAGAGAATGTTCTAATTCATTTTTTTTAATAAATTTATTTTAATTTTTGGCTGCATTGGGTAATTGTTGCTGCATGCGGGCTTTCTCTAGTTGCGATGAGCGGGCGCTACTCTTCGTTGTGGTGCACAGGCTTCTTATTGGGGTGGCTTGTTTTGTTGTGGAGCATGGGCTCTAGGCACGTGGGCTTCAATAGTTGTGGCCCCCAGGCTCTAGAGCACAGGCTCAGTAGTTGTGGCACACAGGCTTGGTTGCTTTGTGGCATGTGGTATCTTCCTGGACCAGGGCTCAAACCCATATCCCCTGCATTGGCAGGTGGTTTCTTAACCACTGCACCACCAGGGAAGTCCTCTAATTTCATTTTTTACATGTAGCTGTCCAGTTTTCCCAGCAGCATTTATTGAAGAGACTGTCTTTCCTCCATTGTATAGTGTTGCCTCCTTTGTCGTAGATTAAGTGACTGTAGGTGTGTGGGTTTATTTCTGGACTTTCTATCCTGTTTCATTGATCTATATTTCTGTTTTTGTGCCAGTACCATACTGTCTTGATGATTATAGTCTGAAGTCAGGGAGCCTGATTCCTCCAGCTGTTTTTTGTTGTTGTTTCTTTGTTTGTTTGTTTTTCCCTCAAAATTGCTTTGCCTATTTGGGGTCATTTGTGTCTCCATACGAATTTTAAGATTTTTACATTTTATATTTTCAAAATGGATGGATCCTTATTTCTTCTGATTATAAAGTTAGTGAATGTTCATTGTAAAACACACACATACTACATATGAACATAAAATAGGAAAAATTTCCATGTAATTCTCCCAGTGCAGCAAAACACCGTTAATAATTTAGGTCAGTTTCTAATGCAGGTGTTTGGTGTGTGCCTGCATACATGTGTGTAAGTGAGTGTGTATGCTTCCTTTTTATGCAGATGAATTGTTACTCATATTCCCCTACACTGGTTTTCATTGACAACCTGTCCTGGCTCTTTTCCCATGTATCTCATTTCTTCTATGCTCTAAACCATTTTTTAAAGATTCCAAATGACTCTATTAAAATGGTTTAATGACTTCATAAGCTTTTATAGTCAAGAAGTACCATAAAGTATTCTTAGTTTGGTGGCTTTCAATTTTTTACTCTTACAAATAGAATCCCAATACACATACACACACACATTTTAAATGCTCAGTTATTCAACTCATCAATAGGGAAAAAAACAGATCAGGCTTGTTGGCTAGAAGTGAGGTGAGCCAGGCTTCCTTTCTGGCTCCGCTATCTTGGAAGTATCCTTGATCTGCTGTGTAATGTTAGGCCAATCCCGTCCCTTCTCTGGATCCTTTTTTCTCCCCCAACTCCACAAAAAATTTCAAACTCAAAAGCAGAAAGTGTTTGTTGTGGAGCCCTTGCTACGTGTGTGGAGGCGTATCACTGAGTGCTCTGGGGAAACTGAGAAGAACAGAACATGGACCTAGTCCCCCACAGCATTACACCCTGGTGACACGGCACATGCATGTGGTGGGTCAGGTGAATCGGGATCCTTCCCACCATCCTCCTACATTAAAGAAAGGCAGGGTCTTGATAACAATGGGGAAGGGGTGGCGATTCAGGAATAGCATAAACCAAACCACGGAGGTGGGGAAGTGGCAGGAACATGTGGGGACAGTGGGGAGCACAGTGGGCTGAGAAGTTCAGGTGGTTTAGTGATGAACTAGAAGGGCAGTTTGGTGATGGTAGGGCTTGGATGTTAAGAAGAGGTATTTGGACTTGACTTGATCTAAAGCAATGAGCAGTCCTAGAAGATGAGGGGGGGTGGTGTTGGGAATTCATACAATTGCAAAGCCCATTTTGTGGCCAAGTAAAAGGAGTGTGTGTGTGTGTGTGTTGGCCCTGGGATCACACCTTAGAATGTAATTGCTAGATTGGCATGTAGCCCAACTCTTTGGTGTGAAAAGATAACAAAGACCCAGAGGGTGTGAGGGTCTTGCTCCAGGGTACACTGTTAGTGACAGGTGCAGGTGTGGACACAAACCTGGGCTGTGTGACTGAGTGATGCTCCAGCCTCACTGTCAACCTGATAAAGGCTTGTAACATAACGGCTTGGAAAAAAGCACTGCGCTTGGCATCTGGAGTTCAGGGTTCCAGTTCCACCTCTGCCCTGGCTGTCTAGACCCTCCTAGATGGGCAGTTTATATATAGTTAAATTGAATCATTGGATTAGGGCATAAAGCTTGTTCTTCTCCACCCACACAGTCTAAATCATAATTCTGTGTTTTGAAAAGCCCTTTTGTACACATTACCTTATTTAACTCTTTTTACATTATTTATTTATTTATTTATTTTTGGCCGCGTTGGGTCTTCGTTGCTGCGTACAGGCTTTCTCTAGTTGCGGTGAGCAAGGGCTACTCTTCATTGCGGTGTGCGGACTTCTTATTGTGGTGTCTTCTCCTGTTGTGGAGCATGGGCTCTAAGTGTGTAGACTTCAGTAGTTGTGGCCTGTGGGTTCTGGAGCGCAGGCTCAGTAGTTGTGGCGCATGGGCTTCGTTGCTCTGCAGCATGTGGGATCTTCCCGGACCAGGGCTCAAACCCATGTCCCCTGCACTGGCAGGCGGATTCTTAACCACTGCGCCACCAGGGAAGTCCTACATATCTTTTTGTAATGAGCTGCTTTGCCTGTTTTGTTAGGTTCATGTTGTACGTAGCTATAGTTTGTTCACTTTTACTGCTGGGTGCACTATTCCACTATGTAAATATGCTACAGTTTATATATTCTACTCTTGGTGAACATTTGGGTTGTTTCCTGTTTAGGGCTGTGATATTGTGGTATATAAGAAATACATTTTTGGTGTTTGTCCGTGGTTCCTGGCTCATTGTTCCCCAAATCCTTGAAATTTCCTGAGCGATAAGAGCAATGGGAACGATGTTTTGTTCTAATGATTGGTCTCTTGTCCTTAGTACCTTCCCCAAAGGCAGAATGGGTGTCTTGTTATTCAAAACAAGCCCCTTTCTACCACAACTGGTTTTATGTAAATGAGGTGACTTTTGGAAAGCACTGTAAGAATAGGGGCTGGTTGCCAGGCAACTAATCATATATTGAGAGGGTTGGAATCTTCAGTCTCCCTTCCACCTCCCCTGTCCCATGACCTCCAAGGAGGGGTGAGAGGCTGAAGGTTGAATCAGTCACTAAAGGCCAATGACTTACTCAACAGTGACAACATAGTGAAGCCTTCATAAAAGCACAAAGTGAGGGGGTTTGGAGCTTCCAGGTTAGGAAACCAGAGAGTTTCCACGTGCCACCGTGCAGGGTTTAAAATTTCATGAGGACAGAAACTCCTTTGTTCAGGACTTCACTCTATGTACCTCTTCATGTGGCTGTTGATTTGTATCCTTTAATATCCTTGGTAATAAACCAGTAATCTAGCGAGTAAACAGGTTTCCTGAGTTCAGTGAGCCCGTATATAAATTGAACCCAAGGAAGGGGTTGTGGGAACTTCTGATGTATAGCCAGTTGGTTAGAAGCTAACCTGGGTTTGTGAGTGTCAATTGCAGTAGCGGGCTGTCTTGTGGCACTCAGTCCTTAACCTGTGGAATCAGTTGCTCTCCCTGGGTAGACTGTGTCAGAATTGAGTTGAATGGTAGGACACCCAGCTGGGGTCCGGGAATTGCTTGCTGGTGTGAGGAAAACCCTCCCCAAGCATTGAAATTGAGTGTGCAGAACTTACAGGGGCTATTGAAGGTAAGGCTCCTGAGCATATTTTTGTATCTGTATCTGGTGAACAGGTACACACGTTTCTGATGGTTATATACTTAGGAGTAGAATTGCGGAGTCAGAGTGTGAATATCTTCAACTTCAGTAGATACTACCAAATCGTCTTCATAGTGGCTGTACCAGCTTATACTCCAACCAGCAGTGTGGGAAAGTTTGTTACTTCACATCCTCACTGACCCTTGGTATTGTGAGTCTTTAAAACTTAAAGCCAATCAGCAGGTCTGTAATGCTATTTAATGGTGGTTTTAATTGGTATTTTCCTATCACTCGTGAAGCTCAGCACGTTTTCCTGTTTATTGGCCATTTGGATGTCCTCGCTTGTAAATACCTGGTCTCTTACCATTTTCTTCCTCTTAGTTTCTTGTCTTTTCTCATGGTGCAGAGAAATGTTTTGTTACATTGCAAATGTTACCTTCACCTTTGTGGCTAAGTCTTCACACTCTCAAGCCCGCTTTTTTCACTTGGTAACGTATGCATATTGTTCCACACCTTGCCCTTTAAAAATATGGTTGACCCTTGAACATCACAGGGATTAGGGATTCCCCCCTCCCCAATCTAAAATCTACGAGCTGCTATCTGCCTCAGAAACGAAGGAATTGATAAATGATTCACTCAAGGGCAGGAAGCTGAAACAGTTTGGTTAGAATCGGGATTCAAACTCTAGTTCTTGTGATTCCACATGCTGCGATCTCTAATCAAACAAACTTGGCCCCACACTCAGTTGACTTGTGTGTTCATCTGTAAAAAGAAAATACAGGTATTATATTTATTGAAAAAAATTCACCTGTCAGTGGACCTGTGCAGTTCAAACTCATGTTGTCCAAGGGTCACTGTGTATCCTGAGGATCTTTCCATTCTCAGAACATAAAAAACTCCCCCCTGCTTTTTATAGCTATAGTGTGTTCTTACAGTAATTTACCATAGTTGATTTCAGTTAACTTTAATTAGACCCTATTGATGGACACAGAAGTGTTTCTACTACTTGGCAACAATTTATTGCAAAAAAATGCTTCAATAGGTCTTATCCTAATATATCTTTATGCATGCTGAAGTACTTCTGTAGGATAAGTTCCTAGAAGTAGCACTGCAGGTCAGAGTCATTGCATTTTTTATGTTGATAATTAGTGTCACATGGCTCTCTGTAGAGAGAACTCCTTAGCTTCTGCACAGTCTTATCTGTATGGTTCTGTCATATTTTAAGTTTTTCAAATCTAATAGGGAACAAATGGTGCCTTAATGTAGTTTAAAAAAAAAAAACTTTATTGTGCTATGACTGACATAAAATACGGTGCAAATATTTAAAGTGTACAATTGAAGTTTTGCCAACATTTGTGAAACCATCACAACAATCAAGTGAATGAATATGTCCATCATGCCCTAAACTTGTCTCCTGTCCCTTTTGTATACCTTCCCTTTCCCTCCCCACTCCTCCCCTCCCTAAGCAATCAAAGATCGGTTTTCTGTCGCTATAGATGGGCTGGCGTTTTCTAATTTGTCCATTTACCTGTTGGACATAGGAGTTGTTTGCAGTTTATTTCTTTATTATTACAAAAACTATTGGGTTGGCCAAAAAGTTTGTTCAGGGTTTTCCGAAACATCGTACGGAAAACCCCGAAGGAACTTTTTGGCCAACCCGATATCATAAGCACTTGTGTACAAGTCATTGTATGGACATGTATTTCCCTTTCTTCTGGGTAAATACATAGGAGTGAAATAGGTGGATTACATCATAGGTGTATAACTCTTTAAAGAAGCTGCCAATTGTTTTCTGAAGTACTTGTACTAAATATTTTTTCATTATCACCAGTTGTACTGTTTTTCATTCCTGTTGGGATTCCAGTTTTTCCACGTTCTTAACAACACTTGATAGGACGAATCTTTTTAATTTTGGCCACTTTAATAGGAGTGTAGTGGTATCTTGTGGTTTTAATCTACATTTTCCTAATGATTAAGCATCTTAATGTGCTTTTTTTGGTGAAGTGTCTGAATCTTTAGCCTATTTTTATTTTATTTTTTTTTTTTATTTTTTTTTTTGCGTTATGTGGGCCTCTCACTGTCGTGGCCTCTCTCGTTGCGGAGCACAGGCTCCGGACATGCTGGCTCAGCGGCCATGGCTTATGGGCCTAGCTGCTCTGTGGCATGTGGGATCTTCCTGGACCAGGGCACGAACCCGTGTCCCCTGCATCGGCGGGTGGACTCTCAACCACTGTGCCACCAGGGAAGCCCTAGCCTATTTTTAAATTAGGTGGTTTTCTTATTGCTGAGCTGAGAATTATTTTTTTCTAATATTTTCCGAATACAAGTCCTTTCAAAATATCTTCGTAAATATTTCTCTCCAGTCTATTCTTGCCTTTTCATTCTCTTAACAGTGTCTTGCAGGGAGCAGGAGTATTTAATTTTGAAGTCCAGTTTATCATTTTTCTTTTATATATTGTGCTTTCAGTGTCCTACTGAAGAAATTTTTGCCTAACCCAAGGTCACAAAGATTTCCTATGATTTCCTCTAGATAGGATAGTTCTAGACTTTATATGATTTTGAGTTAGAGGTATGTGTCCAAACTTCTCCCCCTCCTCCCCCTCCTCCCCCTCCTCCCCCTCCTCCCCCTCCTCCCCCTCCTCCCCCTCCTCCCCCTCCTCCCCCTCCTCCCCCTCCTCCCCCTCCTCCCCTCCTCCCCTCCTCCCCTCGTCCCCCCCTCCCCCCCCCTCCCCCCTCCTCCCCCCTCCTCCCCCCCCTTTTTTTTTTGGTATATGGATATTCAATTGTTGGAAAGACTATCCTTCCCCAATGCACTGACTTTGCGTATGTTGTTGTTGTCTTAAAGCAGTTCATATGTACATTGGTTTTTCTATTCTGTTCCATTGATCTATTTTTCTATCTTTATACTAATATTAAGCTGTTTTCAATACTGTAGCTTCATGATAAGTCTTGAAATCAGAGTGTTAAGCTCTTCAATTTTGTTCTTTTTCAAAGTTGTTTTGGCTAATTTGAGTCCTTTGCATGAATTTTAGAATCAACTTGATACTTTCTACCAAAAACGGCTGAGATTTAGATTGGGATTGATTGCAGTAAATCTATATATCAATTTGGAAAGCTAGTGTTAATTGTGCTTTTACCTTATTGCTGATAATCTTAGGACCTTTAAGATACTTTGAGTCCATTTACATCCCATCTGACTTATATGCTATTTTTTAAAATAAATTTATTTATTTATTTATGACTGCATTGGGTCTTCATTGCTGCGTGCGGGCTTTCTCTAGTTGCGGCGAGTGGGGGCTACTCTTTGTTGCGGTGCACGGGCCTCTCACCGTGGTGGCTTCTCTTGTTGCGGAGCATGCGCTCTAGGTGCACAGGCTTCAGTAGTTGTGGCTCGTGAGCTCTAGAGCACAGGCTCAGTAGGTGTGGTGCACAGGCTTAGTTGCTCTGCGGCATGTGGGATCTTCCTGGGCCAGGGCTCGAACCCGTGTCCCCTGCATTGGCAGACGGGTTCTTAACCACTGCACCACCAGGGAAGCCCTTATATACTATTTTTGTCAAATATTTAAGTTCTAATTCATTTAAGACCCCACAAGACATAGCTGTTACCATTTTATATTCATTTATATATAGATTATATTCATTTAGATTTTATATTCATTTTGTTTATTGTTTTTGTTTTTCCTTGCTCCAGTCTTCATTTCTTTGCTTCTACCTGGGGCTGAATTCTCCAGCCTCAAGATGATTCTTTAATGTTTCCTTTAGAGCAGTGAGCCAGTAACATTCTTAGTGTTGGTCTAAAAACTTTTTTCCTTTCATTCTTTTTTTTTAAAAAATAAATTTATTTATTTTTTGCTGCTTGGTTCTTTATTGCTGTGCATGGCTTTCTCTATTTGCAGCGAGTGGGGGTTATTCTTCAGTGCGGTGTGTGGGCTTCTCATTGCGGCGGCTTCTCTTGTTGTGGAGCATGGGCTCTAGGCACGTGGGCTCAGTAGTTGTGGCTCGCGGGCTCTAGAACTCAGGCTCAGTAGTTGTGGCGCATGGGCTTAGTTGCTCTGTGGCATGTGGGAGCTTCCCGGGCCAGGGCTCGAACTCGTGTCCCCTGCATTGGCAGGCAGATTCTTAACCACTGCATCACCAGGGAAGCCCTTCCTTTCATTCTTGAAGTATAATTTTACTGGTTATCGAATTTTAGGTTGGCAGATATTTTCTTTCAGAACCTTGGTGATATCTTTCCATTATTTCCTGGTTTCTATCAGTTAGGTTCTATTGTGTTAGCTCTTAGTCTAATGGTTTGGAAAACAATAAGCTTTTTGTCTGTGGCTGCTTCTAGATATTAGGATTTTCTCTTTGCCTTTGGTTCTCAGCAGTATTCCTACCACACGTCTAGGAAAGGGTTTTTAAATTTTACTCTTCTAGTGGTTAATAAGGCTTCTTACGTCTGTGGATTAATGTCTTCTATCAGTTTTGGAGGACTCTCAGGTAATACCTTGTTGAAGATCATTTCTATCCCTCTCCTTCTGCAACTACAATTAAACCTGAGAACTTTACACTGTATTCTTTATCTCTCTTACCTCTCACCTGCATTTTCTATCCTTTGACTCTGTGCTTCAATTTAGATACTTCCTTCAGAATGTGGGTGGTGGTCTGGAACCTGCATATACCAGCTTACAAGAACCTATTGTTAAATTTTGTATGAAGGAAATTTGTGAACTGGTTGGTAAACTATTGATAACTTGAAATGGGACATGATAGGTGTACTGATACCATGGAAATTGGCAAAAACTGTAAATTAGGTATTCCGTTATTAAGTTCTACTTGATTTCATAGCATTGTTAGTACACAAATCTGTTTATCAAAAAGGTCAGGAAATCAGATGTGGCCTGGTTTACTGAAAATTCTATTTATTTTTATTTTTTTATTTTTTTTTAGAAGATGTTGGGGATAGGAGTTTATTTATTTATTTTTGCTGTGTTGGGTCATCATTTCTGTGCGAGGGCTTTCTCTAGTTGTGGCAAGCGGGGGCCAGTCTTCATCGCGGTGTGCGGGCCTCTCACTATCGCGGCCTCTCTTGTTGCAGAGCACAGGCTCCAGACGCGCAGGCTCAGTAGTTGTGGCTCATGGGCCTAGTTGCTCCATGGCATGTGGGATCCTCCCAGACCAGGGCTCGAACCTGTGTCCCCTGCATCAGCAGGCAGACTCTCAACCACTGCGCCACCAGGGAAGCCCTGAAAATTCTATGTAATGGAGACTTTCTATGTTTACTACACATGGGTAATCTGTTTTTAAACAGTGAACCCAGAACTACAGAATGACATTATACTAAAATTAATGGCACATAATTTATTTTGCTTTGAGCTTGATTATGCCTCATAATGCTGATTAACATCAGCTATTGTACAACCTATAGCTGAAAATGGTGTGGGAGATTGGGCTGAATGAGTTCTGACCTAATGAGATGCCTGAATTAAAAAAAACAACTATAGAAAAGTCCCTATTTCACCTTCTCATTTGTTGTATCTTACAAGAACAGAGGACATAGTTTGGCTGGGTGGGGGGTGTGTGAGAAGGAATGTCACCTTTTATTTTCAATAAATGAAAATATGCCATGATACCCACATCATTGATACCAGATGAACTCCAGATTTCATCATAATAAACCTTGAACTCAGCAATTTCCTGTAACTTGGAAAATAACCATTGTTTTCTGTATTGGAAACATTTTAAATGAATATCTTAGGGTGGTAACTTTTCCTGATTCAATGAAGACAGACATGGGATTTTTTCTACCACTTTTTTTCCCTCTAAGGATTGTCAGTTGACTTAGGAAAAAGTGCCAACCTTATCTAATACTATTTGTTAATGTATAAAAATCATTCTAATGTCATATGCCATTGTGCCATTATATGGTTCTGGGTTTTTTTGTTTTTTTTAAACCCTTTAGACATATGTGTGTACATAAGTACATTGGTATTCTTTTGTGGGTAAAAGTGTTTGCAGGTGAAATGTACTAATTCTAAATTAATTGACAGTCACATATGATTATTCACCTAATGATAATTATTTTAAGTATCAAAAAGTCTAAGATGTTGAAACTGGTGGAGCCTTAAGATAGTTCTGAATCACTTTCAGCTACTAAGATAAGAACTCAGGTTGTCACGCCCAGCCCTCACCCGTGCTTGTAATCTCCATTTCTTTAGCACCTTTGTGAATTGAAAATATACTTTTAAGTGTATATTCCTTGAAATGTGTTTACTTTCAAGGATAGTGAAAAGCATGGAGAGAGGGGTTACCCGCATTTTCTATTTAAAAACTCATAGATTTCGGTTTTATTAATTGAATTATATATAATGCTAGAAATTAAATGGCTTCTTTTGAAACTCACCTGGATCCTTTACATGGATGTTCAGTCCTGACTGACCATCTTTCAAAATCTTTCCAACTCAGCTAGTCTGAAAAGAACAGGCAATTTTTAGGGCTTCCCTGGTGGCGCAGTGGTTGAGAGTCCGCCTGCCGATGCAGGGGACACGGGTTCGTGCCCCGGTCTGGGAAGATCCCACATGCCGCGGAGCGGCTGGGCCCGTGAGCCATGGCCGCTGAGCCTGCGCGTCCGGAGCCTGTGCTCCGCAACGGGAGAGGCCACAACAGTGAGAGGCCCGCGTACCGCAAAAAAAAAAAAAAAAGCAATTTTTAATGTTTGCATTGCTAAGCAGTCGTCTGTGTACTTAACAGATTTTTGTTTTAAAACTATCATGACCATAAAGAACGCCTCACTTTGTGGCTTTCCTAACACAAGCGGGTAATGTGAATCCAGCCATGAGAAACATCAGACAAACACAAGGTAAGGGATATTCTGCCAAATAACTGGCTCACGTTCTTCCAACATATCAGTGTCGTTAAATACGAAGACTGAGGAAATGTTCAAGATGAAAGGAGATGAAAGAGCTGTGACAATAAAAGTCGGTGCATGATCCAGATTTTCTTTTGCTAAGGACTTAGGACTGTTGGCAAAATGTGTGTCAGGTCTATAGATTAGGTAACAGCATTGGATCAGTGTTAATCTTCAGATTTTGGTCATTGCATTGGGGTACTTTAAGAGAATGTTATTTTTTTTAGCGGTAAAAGGCACCATCTCACCAGTCACGTAACTGACTTTGAAATGGTTCAGGAAGCAAACAAAATATTAAATTTGGGGAATCTCATGAAGGGTATAAGGGAGTTCTTTGTACTAAATTTTTCCAGTTTTTCTGTGAGTGAATTGTGTCAAAAGTTAAAAGAACACCTGCATAATATCAGTATAATGCCTTTGGAAGTTATTTTAGGACAGAATGAAGAATCCAATTAATTCTATTGTGAGGTGTCCCACAAATGTGGTGAGACATGTCGCAACAGCTGTGCTGCACAGCCAAGTCTACACGTGCAGAGCAGTGACAGTTATCAGTGACACAACCTCAGTGACACAACCCACCCCCCTGCCTAATGCCTATTTGATGTAGGTTGTGAGAAAACAGTAAATAACTGAACACTTTTCTTAAGCAATTTCTCTGTTAACTCCATTTATTCTTCACGACACTTCTGCTTCTAGGAATATCTCAGTGTTCTTCCTTCTAGGAATATCTCAGTGTTCCTCATGGGTAGCATTGAGAGGACCTGGTGATGACATTGGTATGAGGAAAAAGTGGATGCCAAGAATGACTCTTGGGTTTCTCTTAAAAGCCATTGGTACCCTTTACTGATGGGAGACCTGGAAGAGAGGCTGCTTTGGTTGAGAGAGGCGCTTGTAAATGGAGGGGAAATCAAGATGCTAATTTGAGACATTTTTAGAGTACGGTGAGACACCTGAGGGGAGAGGAATGCACAGATTGGAATTCCAAAGGAGGGGGCTGGGAGTTGAAGAAATTTGCCCCTCACCCAGTCACAGAACTTTTGGGCTGGATATAGGTGTGTGTCATGAAACAAGAATGAGAAACCCTGGTAAATTTCAGTTGTTCCACATGACGTGGGTTTTCAGGGATTCGGCACTAGGACTGAGGTTCTGGAGTGGCCGTGTGTGCTTACCTTGCATCCTTGGCTCTGTACTGAGGTGTATAATGCCTTTGGGGGACTTGAAGGGAGACACCAGGAGCAAGACTTACTGCTCAGCAAGTTCCCAGCGTTGCCATTTTTCTGGACCTTGAATGCTGGAGTTATGAGTCATACACGGCAGGATCTTGGTCTGTATCGGAAACAGAGGTCACTGAATATTGTCCCATATTAAAGAACTGCTGAAAGATTTATCAGAAAGGATTAAAATCCTCAAAATGATTATGACTCTTAAGACCAATAAACAGCAATGATCTCTGCTCTCATCTCTTATTCTTGGTGCCTCTAATAAATCAGTCAGTACACTTGATAATTAAGCCTGGAATTTCCCAGGGGAAGATGGGACTATGATGCATACACACACCCCCAATGGAAGAAATGAAATATCAAAAATATTTTACTTAATTTGGATTAAATATCAAACAACTAAAAATGAGTAGAGCAAAAACTAAAGTGAAAAAGAGCTGACATATTCCTCACTCCCAGGTGTCATCCTTTAGAGCAAACCAAGTTTTACTTCCCCCCTGGAGGTTTCAGGAGATCATGCATTTGCATTGTAATTCCAGATCTCATCTCCTGGGGGTGCGTTATTAAGAAAGGTCGTTCCAGTCTCCATTCTAAGAAACATGCAAGGCCATATTACATGATGTGTTCCCCAACATTTCCCAGCCCCATCTTGGTAGGTAGTGCCATGTAACTGGTTGTGACCAATGAACTAATAAAGTAGTGGTTGAAGCATTTATGAACGGTGTGGGACCCTACAGCTCTCCCTTCTCTGCCACAGAAATACCAACTTGATCTAACAGGTGATTATAGAATACTCTTCCCAATGACAGCATACTACACTGTTTAAGTACACATGGATTATTTAGTAAGAGAGACCATATTCTGGACCACACATAAAACAGCTCTCAATATAAAAATTCAAGTATTACGAAGTGTGTTTTCTGGGCACAGTGAAATTGACCTAGAAGTCAATAATAGGGGACTTCCCTGGTGGCACAGTGGTTAAGAATCCGCCTGCCAATGCAGGGGAGATGGGTTCGATCCCTGGTCTGGGAAGATCCCACATGCCGTGGAGCAACTAAGCCCGTGCACCACAACTACGGAGCCTGTGCTCTAGAACCTGCGAGCCACAACTACTGAGCCCACGTGCCACAACTACTGAAGCCCGCACGCCTAGAGCTCGTGCTCCTCAACAAAAGAAGCCACTGCAGTGAGAAGCCCATGCACCACAATGAAGAGTAGCCCCTGCTCACTGCAAGTAGAGAAAGCCCACGTGCAGCAATGAAGACCCAACGCAGCCAAAAATTAATTAATTAATTTTAAAAAGATCAATTTCGCCACAACCTCATAGTCCTTGCATTGCTGGAACCAGGAGGAGAGCACCACCTCTGTGCTCTCCATTTCTGCTTTCAGACAGTGATTTGAGCACCCCTCTTAAGACACCACCAGTCAGCCGTTATTGCCTGCTGCTCATACTTCCAGGTCGCCTCCTGCCTTGAGCATCTTGGCCCCTGGATCTCGGGCATGCCCGGTACTCAGTCCCTCATGGCCATCCGGGGTGTCCCCAGTGTCCAGATGAGTGACTCATCCATACAGCATGTGGCCGAACGTGTTTCTTCCTCTCCATGTTAGCAGCCTGCTTGGACAGGTCCCTTTGCAGAATCTCAAATCACAAACCCTGAAGCTGCTTTCTCTGAAGGTGACCTTTTACCTTTTCTACATCCTCCTTCCCCCAGACCTGCTCTGCAATAGCATTTCAACTTCTGGCTCCTCAGTGCTTCCTTTTTCTCCCAATGCCTGAGCCCCTGCTGGCTTAGTTTATTTCCCTATCGAGGGTGGACCTAGTGTTCATTTTTCTGCTCTCATGAACTTCTTCTTTTCTTCTTAACCTTTTTTATTTAATACATTTATTTTATTTAATTTATTTTTGGCTGCGTTAGGTCTTTGCTGCTGTGTGCAGGCTTTCTCTAGTTGTGGCGAGCGGGGGCAACTCTTCATTGCAGTGTACGTGCTTCTCATTGCAGTGGCTTCTCTTGTTGCAGAGCACGGGCTCTAGGCGTGCGGGCTTCAGTAGTTGTGCCACGCGGGCTCAGTAGTCGTGGCTCACGGGCTCTAGAGCACAGGCTCAGTAGTTGTGGCGCGCGGGCTTAGCTGCTCGGCAGCATGCGGGATCTTCCCAGACCAGGGCTCGAACCCGTGTCCCCTGCATTGGCAGGCGCATTCTTAACCACTGCGCCACCAGGGAAGTGCCTCTTCTCACCCTTTAACTTTCTTTTTGGGAACCTAGTCAATTTCTCACCACAGGTAAGCCTAGTTGCAAATTTCCTGTACGTGTGCACACAAGCTGATGAGAGAGTGCTGGCGAAACAAAAAACCAAAACCAGAGAACCATGTTGCCTGACTTCACTACAGAGTCAGGTGATTACTCTTTAGCTGGCCCCTGAATGCTGTTTGGTTCTTTTCTTTACCCTTAGTTACTCTCTCTCATTCCCCCCTGGTGCTTGGAATATTCTCACTTGCAGCCTCATTCTTCCTTGTGCCGTCACTCACTGAGTGACCTAGCCTTCTACTTCTCTGAAAAGACTGTGTCATGAACCTTCCTGACCTTCAGTAAGAGGTCACCACATCCCCATGCATTCTTTTCAACTCATGCCTTCATGTCTCAGAGGAGGAAATCATCCTTCCTCTTGCCCGAGACCGTCCTGTCCGCCTGAGCACTCATGATCATCATCTGCTTCACCAATAATCATCCCTTCTTTATTGTATCTTAAATCCTAGTTCCCCGACCAGGGGTCTAAGCCCCCTTCCCCCAACAGTGGAAGCATGGAGTCCTAACCACTGGACCGCCAGGGAAGTGCTCCCACACCCTTGAGTCTAACTTTAACTCAAGCGCCCCCATCCTTAAACACAAAACCTCTCTTTCTCTCCTTTCCCCCTCAGGGTACCTTTTCCCAGCACGGTGCTTGGACTTCTCTTTAGCATGTATTTCATGCCGACTTTCATTGTAATGAGCTGCTTCCTGGTTTCATAACTTGAATCTCCTATTTTAATTTCTCAAGAACAAGTATTTTAAACAGCTTTGTATATTTTATTTACCCCCTGCCCTGGACTAGATGATGGAAGTAGCATTTATCTTTCTCCAAGAATCACTGGCCCATTAAGTGTGGTCCTGATGTAAAACACTCAGGTCACTGTGCCCTGCTGGGACCTGCTAGGGCTTGTTGTGAGACCTGGTCATGGTGTGACAGCAGGTAAGCACAGGGATAGGGGCAGGATAGCTTCATGTGTTGGTGGGAATTATTGCCGGAAATGGCAATCAAGTGCCACTTTAACCTGGAATCATCACAGGGCAGGAATGCTGTGAGGTGACCTGCTAACAGGTGGCAAACTGTTGGAATTTCTATACTGACTGCTTTCTATCATCAACTGGAGGAAAGAAGAATGAGTCATATTGTAGTAGTATTCGTTACAATGTTGGCGTCACGAGAGTTGTTTAGACAGCAGAATCTCTGTAGTGGGAATAATTCACGTTGGCACATTTGGCCTTTACATGCTTCAGGGAAGCAGATGTGTTGAGCTGGAAGGATATAAAAGAAAAAAAAAAGAAAAACTGGGCATGTATTGCATTCAAATCAAGAAATGTAAATGTCCTGGATAAACAGATCTTTTTATTGTGAAAATCAAATGAAACAATCCTGGTTCAACAGATGTTTATTTGAGTTCCTGTTACAGGCAGTGCACTGCTTTAGGCACTGGGGACACAGCAGAAGCAAAACAGGGTCCCCGCCCTTGTGGTCAGAGAAGGCCTGACTGAGGAGGGGACATTTGAGGAGAGACGTAAATGAAATGACAGATGTAGCAAGAGAGTATGTGGGACAAGAGTATCCAAAGGAAGGAATTGTATGTGCAAAGGTCCTGAGACAGGAGGTGCTAGAACGTTTGCGGAATAGCAAGGAGGCTAGTGAGTGAGGAATAGAATGAGGAAGAGGAGAAATGTTGCAGATACAGCCAGAGATGGGCCAGCTGTGCCTATCGACCTGGCTAAGGACAACATATGTGTTAAAGCACTTTAAAAGTCCCGGTTGCTGCTAAAAAGATTTAAGTAGAATTAACTTACTGAAGTGTTTAATAAATTAATTAAAATAGAATTGATTTATTCTGTTTATGTTCCATATCCCCTGAAGTAAGACCATTGCCCCACACCCTGTGTACCCACTGTGGGCTGGTCACAAGACACACCCCTGCAAATTTCAGCAGGACGTGGCAACCTCTAATTGTCATGTAGAAGAAGTCATTTATTATGGATGTTAATTGAACATATTCTCCCTGAGCTACTGTTGGTCACTTGACTTTGGTGTCTTGCCATACTGAAATGTTTAACTTCTAGGCTGTTAAACTCAGGAATTTAAAATTTTATTCACAGCTTCTGTTACCTGTCTTTTCTTTTAAAAAAGAAAATCACCTTTCCCTTTAAGCAATACCAATATTATCCTTTGTTTTTCTAACATATTTCTATTGAAACTAAGTTTTAATCGATTTGGATTTATTTTGTATATGGAATGAGGGATGGATCTAACTTTGTCTTCCAGATGGATGGCTAATTACTCCAGAGCTATTTATTAAATAAGTGTCTTGCTGGATATATTGACATGTATTATTCATAAGTGAAAAGTAGTGAAGTCTAGGTTTTCTTAAAGGTCAAGCTCGCTGCACACTAATAAATTAATTACTCCAGAGATACTTTGGAGAGCTTGCTAAATGCAAGGCCCTGAATGGTACAAACAGGGATAAGGCATGCTTCCCTCTGCTGAAGATGGGATACACACACTGAAGTGGCCGTTCCTCCTCACCTTCTTGGCTGATGGGGGCAATTTACTTGAGAACTCCAAGCCTCTATTTTCTCATCTGTAAAATGGGAATAACAACAACAGCACATTCATAGGATTGCTATGGAAATAAATGAGTAAAACATTTAGCTATGTCTAACCCATAAAAAGCACTAAACAAGCGTTAGGTAGGTAACATTCAGAGCAGGTTTTATTAGCAAGATAGTAGTCCCCGCAATACCCCTCCATATTTTCAAATTCTGAGAGCGCTCGGCACTCAATAATTTGTGGAATGACCAAATGAACCGTGGTTTCTCTGTAACCACGTTTTACCCACTGCTGCTTCTCTAGCATCAGACCTTTCTTGAAAGGGAAGGAAAAAGTTGACTTAGATCTCAAAAAAAGAATCTGATTAATAGTAACCAACATCTATAGAGCATTTCTTTGTGTCCAGGTACTGGTTGTACTGCTCTTACGGTTTTACATATATTCATTTTTTATTGTAACTCTGTGAAGTAGACCTCATTTTTGATGAGGAAACCAAGGCACAGAGAAGTTATATGACACTTCCAAGTAAGTCATACTGCTAAGAAGTAGCAAAATTGGGATTTGAACCCAGGCATTCTGCTCCTGCATCGGTGCCTGTAATTCAGCATTGGGCAAGCAGGGCATGCACTGCAGTGGCCCCTGTGTGGCGAGGTCTCTGAAACTCCCACAGTTGCTGCATCAGAAGCAGTGGCTCTTTCCTCACTGGATTTAGTTACTCCTAATACCAGACCTTCAGATGGTGCGGAGTGGCTTCTTAGTGGTCCAGTGCCTTTATCTCAGCTTTGTAAGGCCACGTACTGAAACTAACATATGGCAAGAAATGTCAATCTCCTTCACTTGGGGATATCAAGATCACTTCCATGTGGGAACACTTCCTTATCACCATCTTTACTCTTTTGGCAGAAGTAAACGTAATTTCAGATACCTGAAACGATACGAGTAAGTAACATGCTTCCCGTTTTATAGATTAAGAAGCTGAAGCTCAGATAAATTGCTCCCCAACAATTGATTAAATCCTATGACATTTTAGCCAGGGGAAAAATTGCATTGGCAGGGCTTGGACTTGGACTTTGGAGGAAGGTTACAACGTGGACAGGAAGGGTAGCCCAGCAGGTCCAAGGCCGAGTATTGGGGTCGTTAGGCTGAATGACTTAGCATGGTCTAGTCTATTTTGGGGGGTGGGAGGGCGGGGATGGGGAAGAATTCCTGCAGCGTTGTGTGTGGGTAGCATCTGGGTGGGTGTTCTATAATTTATTATTTGACCAGGAGATGCCTGTACGTCTTACTCTTTCCTCTTGGACAACAGAAGGATGTTAGACCTATTACCCTATTTGCTCAAGGCTGTGAAGTGCAGCACCTTAGTTTGTCCAAAACTCTCAGCCAGACCTAAGCCCATGGGAGCTTAAACGAATAATTATTGTCTCAGAAACCTAGAAAATAGAAAAAAATAGAGACATTGTAATCTGTGAATGATCAAACTTAGCGTTTCCCTGCTGGTTGATTTTTTTTTTATTGCTTTAACACAATAAAATTCAAGAACAGCCAAAGAAAATTGTATTTCAGAGGACAACGCCCCCATTCCTCTTAGCTACAAGCCCCTGGTCTCCACCTGACTATACAGACAAGCAGATGGCAAATACTCTCTGCCCAATAGGGACCCTTTGATTGAGGAAATGGGCTACAGGATGTCCTTGGGCTGGGACCTCATGCCGCCATTCAAATAATGTTTACAAAAAGGTCTTCATGGCGTGAGTAACTGCCTGGCATAAAAAACTAAGTGAAAAGAGCAGACTCCATGACTGTATGCGTACAGTGAGTTTTTTGCATTAAAAAGAACACTGGAGGTAGAGCAGTATGATTCTGTGTTGGGAGATGAAGGATGAAATTTTTGTCCTTAATTGACCTTTCCAAGTTGTTACAATGAGTAGCTCTCTCCCTCCCCCTTTCCCCCTGCCACAACCCATCTATCTATATTTAGATATATTACCACACAGACTGGAGTTCTTGGACATTGAGTCTATCCCCAACCCTCACTGTAAAAGTTTAAGAACGTCATCCAAACCAGTCTAGCCTCCATGATCTTTAATTTGACTGTTTCCTTTTTTTTCTCTTTTTATTTAATACAATCCAAATTGGAGAAACTGCTCATTTTTCCTGGAGTGTTTTGGTGTGCAACTTGTAAGTGAATTTCTAAAGGCTGCGTTGCAACCTAAAACTCATAAGTGATTCCTCACACCCCTCAGCCTCCCGATCTCCAGAGCAGAACATTTATCTTGAATAATGTGAAGGACGCTTTCTCCACAAACCCGTTTGAAGTTCTCTCTTGAAAGAGAAAGCCATCTATGAAACGAGATTAACTTACATGCTAAATATTATAATTCCACTTTATACGGAAGGTAACATTTCAAAGCTACTTGCTTGAGAAAAAAGCAAAAGAAACCTTTTAAGTTGTGGAACAGAAACTAACACAGCATGAGAAGCCTGCATAATCTTGGGCAGAACATCAAAGAGATTTGTGAAGTGCTCTATTACCACCCCCCTCCTCCAGATAAAATAGGAACCACCACATGGCAAATTCCTTCACTCTGTACTGAACCCACCTGAGTCACCCCCTCCATACTCCCTCCTGTCACGAGGTAGGAGCTGCTCGGGTCGTCAGGGTCAAAAAAACAGCAAAAGCAAAATCCCTCCTCAAGGGACATTTCGCTCCCCTCTCCACTTCCTAGCCAAGCTTTTTTACGGAGTTGTCTACACACACTCTCTCTATTTTTCTACCTTGCTTGGACCCCTTAACCCACTCCCAGTTAATCCACTGCTTCTGCTCTTCTTGAGATACCCCATAAACCTTTCAGACTTTTGTGACTTTCCAGCAGCATTTGGAATGCCCTCCTTGAAATGTCCACAGATGTGGACCATCTTCTGTGCACCTTTGCTCAGTAAGAGGCATTACCTTCCATCCAGATACCCAAGCTAGAAACTGGGGAGTCATTCTTGACTCTTCCCCCTCTCATACCTCATCGACCACAAAGTCCTGTCAATTCTGCCTCCTAACAAGCATCTCTAGAATCTGTTGTCCATTTTTTCCCACCTTCAGGTGAGGACAGGTCATGGTTGAGAGCATTGGTGGACTCTGGCTCTGTCCTCGCTGCTCTGCAGCCCAGGGGAAATGGCTCAGCTGCTCTCTGCCTCATTTCAAATGGAAAATGGAAATACTAGTAATAGCGCTTTCCTCATGGGCTTACTGCGGAGGTAAGTGATCGATTTAATGTGTAACGTGCTTGGCGCCATGCCCAGCTCTGCGAGTGTGTTAGGCAAGTTCTCATAGTGTTGCTTTCCCAGGCGGTTTCATTTCACTGCCAGCTGGGCTAACATGCTCCTCCCTGGTCCTCCTGCTTCTAGTCTTACCCCGGTTTATACCCACCGCACCAACAGGTAGATGTTTCTACAGCTTGTACTGTGTCCCTCTCCCCTAGCTGCACCCCACAGTGGGGGAGGGGGCCGGAGGGGGGGAGGTAAAATTCTTACCTTAGCTTAAATGATTTTTCATGAGCAAGCCACTTATTCACATTGTCAGCCTCATCTGCTGCTGTTGTCCCACATTGAGATCCGCAGCCTCCTACCATCTGTCCTCTTGGAAGCTCCCCTCTGTCTTCTCACCTTCAGAGATTTCTATGTGCTGTTCCTCTGTCTAGCAGACCCTTTCCTCCTTTCCATGGTCAACGCTTGGTTTCCAATGTCTCACCTAGGTCATTTCCCCTGGGAAAGCTTCCCAGACCTCCCCATTCTTCCAGGCGAAAGTCAGCTGGCCTATACAGCTCGTATGGGGAACCAGGTTCCTTGTCCCTCCAGGGAATGCCACCATCTCACCCCTGGACCATGTTACACCTGAAAGGATGAGGATAGAACAGATGTGTCCTGGACAGCTACTTTAGGGGTGATTTTGACCTTCTGGCTCTGTTTTTGTTGTCTTTTCATTTTTTGTACAACTACTCAACAGGGCCAGATTATTTCTTTGCAATTAACTGGGTACTCCTTGGGGACCCACTCTTTTAGGAGAGGCTGTTTGGGATTCCCTCCCAGGCAGACATGCAGCAACCAAGCCCATTTCTTGGTCTTGTGCTGCTGCAGAGGGTCCATTCACCAGCTGGCTTGGTGGTCAAGTCCGGGGCTGAAGCTCAGACAGCCTGGGGTTGTCTCTTCTGTCAGTTTCTTCAGCCGAAATCTCAGCTTGCCCTCGGGGTCGTCCTAGTCTAGCCCTTTCAGGTATTGGGGCAGATCTACTCAGCTGAGGTGGATTCCCTTTTCCATCCCTGAGTTAGAGTTTGTGTGGATGGAGGCTAGGCAGGGGGAAACTCAGGGCAGCCAAATGTAGATTTCAAGTCCAAGAGCTGTAATGGGGTCCATGCCACGCTATTTCAGAGTACCCTAGAACCACAGGGCCTGAATCAGGTGCTCAGCCTCTGACGTGATTAGGAGGCAACGTTGAGCACTGGAAGCAGCATTGGCAATGTCCCTGAGTCTCTGCTTGCTCTGAGGGCAGCACTCCCAGCTCAGAGCAGGCACGTTTATGATAGTCGCTGTGGAAAACAGGACAAGAGCATGGATCTGCTGATGCAAAAAGAGAGTGGGCTGGGACTTCCCTGGTGGCACAGTGGTTAAGAATCCGTCTACCAATGCAGGGGACACGGGTTCAAGCCCTGGTCTGGGAAGATCCCACATGCCGTGGAGCAACTAAGCCCGTGTGCCACCACTACTGAAGCCCACGTGCCTAGAGCCCATGCTCCGCAACAAGAGAAGCCACTGCAATGAGAAGCCTGCGCACTGCAATGAAGAGTAGCCCCTGCTCGCTGCAACTAGAGAAAGCCCGTGCTCAGCAACGAAGACCCAATGCAGCCAAAAATAAATAAATAAATGTATAAAAAAAGAGAGAGTGGGCAAGTAGGCGTCTCCTGGCCTGGTCCATTCCTTCTGAGGGTTGGGCCAGTACCCACTGGGGTTCGGGCTGGCAGCTGCAAGCACTATGGACAGGCTTCAGAGATGTTTCCAAGGAAGGAGGAGCAGCCAGAGTCAGGGCCCAGCCATGCTCTCTGCCCGTCTCACTGCCACGCCCCTCCTCAGTCAAGTAGCTAAATTAGGTAAAAATGTAAAACTTAACTGCTTTGCAGAAAGGTGTCCCCATTTATTCTATTGCCATGTAGTGCTTAAGAGTTTAACTTTCAAGGTGTGGCTACAAGCTATTTGGTTTATCAAAAGATTAACTCTTCAGTTATTGGTAATGTTGCTGGGTATGCCCTTCTTTTAATAGGAAGAGAGAGAGCAAACAGCTTTATTGTTGCTTTTTCCCACCCCCAATCTTAGAAAAGCTATTGGTGCTACTTAATCCTGCTTTATGGAGCTGAACACTTAAGTTCTTGTCAGATCCAGTGACGTGTAGAAATTTTCTTTTAATCAAGAGATCATTGACCTATAACATTATGTTAGTTTCAGGTGTACAACATGGATTCAATATACGTAATATTGAAAAATCATCACAGTCATCTAGTTGGCATCTCTTACCACACATAGTTACACAATTTTTCTTCTTGTGATGAGAACTTACAAGATTTATTCTCTTAGCGACTTTCAAATACACAATTCAGTATTATTAACTATAGTCACCATGCTGTACATGGCATCCCCAGGCCTTATTTATTTTATAGTTGGCGCCCCTTCATCCATTTTTTGCACACCCCCCACTCCATGTTTCTGATAACCACCAATCTGTTCTCTGTGTCTTTGGGTTTGGTTTTTGTTTGTTTTTAGATTCCACATGTAAGTGAGATCATGCAGTATTTGTCTTTCTCAGTTTGCCAGTTTCAGTTAGCATAAGTGCCTTCAAGGTCCATCCGTGTTGTCATAAATGCAAGATTTTCTTTTTGTGGCTAAATAATATTCCATTGTGTGTATATATCCGTTCATCCATCAGTGGACGTTTAGGTTGTTTGCCTGTCTTGTCTACTGTAAATACTGCAGTAACATGGGATTGAAGTTGTCTTTTAAAGTTAGTGTTTCCTTTGGATGAATACCCAGAAGTGGAATTGCTGGATCCTATAGTGGATCTATTTTTAAATTTTTGAGGAACTTCCATACTGTTTTCCATAGTGGCTGCACCAATTGATATTCCCACCAACAAATGCACAAGGGTTCTCTTTTCTCTACATCCTCCCCAGTATTTGTTATTTGTAGATGTTGTTTTTATTTATTTATTTATTTATATTTTTGGCTGCCTTGGGTGTTTGTTGCTGCACACGGGCTATTCTTCGTTGCAGTTCCCGGGCTTTTCATTGTGGTGGCTTCTCTTGTTGCAGAGCACGGGCTCTAGGCGCGTGGGCTTCAGTAGTTGTGGCACTCGGGCTCAGTAGTCGTGGCTCGCGGGCTCTAGAGCGCAGGCTCAGTAGTTGTGGTGCATGGGCTTAGTTGCTCCACGGCATGTGGGATCTTCCTGGACCAGGGCTCGAACCCATGTCCCCTGCACTGGCAGGCGGATTCTTAACCACTGCGCCACCAGTGAAGTCCCTAGATATTTTGATAATAGTCATTCTCACAGGTTTGAGCTGATATCTCACTGTTGCTTTAATTTGCATTTCTCTAATAATTAGCAGTGTTGAGCATCTTTTTGTGTACTTGTTAGCCATCTTTATTTCTTCTTCAGAAAAATGTCTATTTGGAACTACTGCCTGATTTTAATCAGACTTACTTTTTGCTATTAAGTTGCATGAGTTCTTTATAATAATGGATATTAACACTTTTCAGATATATGATTTGTAAATATTTTCTCCCATTCTGTAGGCTGCTTTTTCATTTTCTTGGTTTCCCTTGATGTGCAGAAGCTTTTTAGTCTGATGTAGTCCTACTTTTAAATGATTGCTCTTGTTGCCTTTGCTTTTGGTGTTAAATCCAAAACATCACTGCCAAGATCAATGTCAAGAACCTTACTCCCTATGTTTTCTTCTAGAAGTTTTATTGTTTCAGGTTTTATGGTCAAGTCTTTAATCCATTTCGAGTTGATTTTTGTGTATGGTGTAAGACAGTGGTCCAGCGGGAGCAGGGGGAAAACATGGAAACTTTCTTCATGCATGTACAAAGGGTGTGATATTAACCAAAGGTGACGGTGAAATTTCTCTATGTGCTCACTCTGGGTGAGGGTGGTCTGTGGTGAAACCTGGAAGTGAATTCCTGAATTCTGGTGCCCAGAATGGGCCCACCATGGGCCAGGAGGTGTGTTAGGGAGGGAGGAACTTGTCCCTTCCCTGGCAGTTGTACCTCACCCAGAGACATTTGGGAAAAAAGTTGCCTGGTCCCCAGTCCTTGGTCCCCGATCTCCAGTCCCCAGTCTCAGTCATGGCCCCGAGGAGAGGGATGCACCCCAGGAGGATAAGGAGCAAGGCTGCGTGCCTGGGGGTCCGGCAACGGGTCCCCATCAACCCTGATCTCAATATATGTAATACTGAAAAATGATCATCACAGTCATCTAATTGACATCTCTTACCACACACAGTTACACACTTTTTCTTCGCGTCCTGCTGACTCTACTGCTGGTTGTCATGTCTTCTTCTTCAGTTTCTTTCATCAACCTTATAATTTTCAGTGTGCAAGTTTTTCACCTCCTTGGTTAAATTTATTCTTAGGTATTTCATTCCTTTTGATGCAATTGTAAATGGGATTTAAAAAAATTTCTTTTTCCGATAGTTCGTTATTAGTGTATAGAAATGCAGCTGATTTTTGTATAGTGATTTTGTATCCTGCAACTTTACTGAATTTGTTTATTCTAACAGTTTTTTGGTGGAGTCTTTAGAGTTTTCTCATATATTATAATGTCACCTGCAAAGAGAGAAAGTTTTACTTTCTTTTTGATTTGGTGCCTTTTATTTCTTGTCTAATTGCTCTTGCTAGGACTACCAATACCGTATCAAATAAGTGGTGAGAGTTGGCATCTTTGTCTTGTTCCTGATCTTAGAGGAAAAGCTTTGAGCTTTTCCCTGCTGAGTGTGACGTTAGCCATTGGCTTGTCATATGTGGCCTTTATTATGTTGCAGTACATTCCTTCTATACCCAATTTATTGAGAGTTTTTTAAAATCATAAATGAATGCTGAATGTTGTCAAATGCCTTTCCTGCATCTGTTGAGATGATCATGTGATTTTTATCCTTCATTTTGTTAGTGTGGTGTATCACATTGATTGTTTTGTGGATGTCGAACCATACTTGCATCCCTGGAATAAATCCCACTTGATTACAGTGTATGATCCTTTTAAAGTATTGTGAAATTTGGTTCATTAATATTTTGTTGACGATTTTGCATCTGTGTTAATCAGGGATATTGGCCTGTAATTTTCTTTTCTTATAGTGACCTTATCAGATTTTGGTATACGGGTAATGCTGGTCTCGTAAGATGAGTTTGGGAGTGTTCCTTCCTCATCTATTTTTCGAAGAGTTTGGGAAGAACTGGTGTTAATTCTTCTTTGACTGTTTGGTAGAGTTCACCAGTGAAGTCATGTGGTCCTGGATCACATGACTGTTGGGAGGTTTTGGATTACTGATTCACTCTCCTTACTGGTAATTGGTCTGTTCAGATTTTCTATTTCTTCATGATTTAGTCTTGGTAGTTTGTATGTTTTTAGAAATTTATCCATTTGTTCTAGGTTGTCCAATTTGTTGGTGTATAATATAGTAGTCTTTTAGGATCCTTTGTATTTCTCTGGTGTCAGTTGTAATGTCTCCTCTTACAGTAATCCTTTTATTACTTTCAATGCTGTGGGCAGAAGTATTTCATCTTGGAAATGGACATGAAAAATTTAACAGAATATCTAGAAAAAGAATCTTCTGAAACTTTGACTTACTTGCCATTGCTCTGGAGGTCACTCCTAAATTTGGCAGATTTTATGTCATGGGAAAAACAAGGGCAGTAGGGCCAGAAATCCCAAGACAGATTACAGGCGCCAGCCTTGAAAGCAGCATATCTGAGTTGGGTAAAACACAAGTAACCCAGATGTCTCAAACTTCTCCAGCTGGTAGGGGTCACCTTCCCTTTTTACCCAAATAACACAATTCTCACCTCCATAACGGAGATAGAATTTCCCCTGGGTTCTCCTCCATGAGTATTTCAGAGACTGCCCAGATGCTATCAGCTTCTCTCCCTCTCTGTCCTGAGGTCGTGCTTGTGTCAGCCATGATTCTTGCTTCAGACACTCCCTGGGATACTCTAGCCATCACTAAATAGCCTTTCCAAGCAGTTGCCATCCCCGCCCCCAAGCAAGGACATAGGCTTTTCCCCTGATAAACAAAGCCTTGGGGATAACAGGAAGGGTCATTTGAAGGCTCATGCTCTCCCTTGACTCCTACTGGCTGTCTTGCTGCAGGACCCTACTTGCTTTCTTTGATCCAGCCCCTTATCTTTCCTTTGCCCGGTAATGGTTCTGATACCAATTTCCAATGTGTGCGTTTTCCCTCACACCACCAAGAAGTTTTCAAACACCAGCTGGGTGTCCTACAGTTTAACTCAATTTGACACTATCTACCCGGAGGTACAGTCATATCCCACAGGTTAAGGACTTAGTCTTACAAGATTTTCTCCCCTACATCGCCCCTCCACTTCAGACACCAATTGCAAGTCTAGGTTATCACCTGTGCTTCTGACCAACTGGCTTTAGATGGGAGATTCCAATGACCCACTTCTTGAGTTTAATTAATTTTCTAGAGTAGCTCACAGAACTCAAACATCTTACTTACTAGATTACTGGTTTATTATATAAGGATGGAACTCAGAAAGAGCGAGATGGAAGAGATGCATAGGGCAAGATACGGGGAAAGGGTTCCGAGCGTCCATGCCCTCTTCAGGTGTGCCATTTTCCCCAAATCTCCATGTGTTCACCAACCCAGAAGCTCTCTGAACCCTGTCCTTCTGGGATTTTACGGAGGCTTTACTACATAGGCATGATTTGATTAACTCACTGGCCACTGACAATCAATTCAGCCTCCACCTCCTCTCCCCTCCCCCAGAGGTCATGGCTGTGGGACTGAAAGTTCCAACTCTCTAATCTTATGGTTGGTGTTTCTGGCACCCAGCCCCCAACCTTCCAAAAGTCACTCCATTAACATAACAAAAGACACCTTTGCTGCTCTCAAAACTTAGAAAATTCTAAGGGTTTTAGGAGCCCAGTGCCAGAAAAGGGGATAAAGACCCAAGTATATATTTCTTATTATAAATCACAATATCACACCCAGGAAGGAGGAAATCCTCCCCTTCTGTCCTCAGCACCCCTTTGGATTTGTGGCTCTGTCTTCAAGGATGACACCCCTTCAGATTCAAGCCACCTATTCTTGGGCAGGATCTGGCTGTTTCCTTTGCAGCTCCGAAATAGCCACGAAGTATTGCAGAATAAATGATTAACTTTAGCCCCAAAGTTTGCATGCTGCCTCTCCTTTAAACATAAGACTCCTGGCATTTTCGGCACAGTGGTCTCCCTGGCTTCTACCTATCAGACTGCCAGAATTGTTGGGTGCATCCGTCACCGTGTGGGTGCCTTGGGAGCTTGAGTCGTCTGGCGGAGGGTGCAGGGGGTCACCGTAAGTTCACTTGCATGAGGCTGAGGAGATGGGCTGACGGGAGTTCACCCAAGGAAAGAGAAGTTCAAGTACAGGGCTGTGGCTGGACATGGGGTAAGAGGAGGAGTGTGGCAGTTGAGAGTACAGCACCGGTACGCTGTGCCTGGGTCCAGTGCAGAGGATGAGGGAAAGAAACAACAACAGCAACGGTAACAACCAAACCAGAAGAGCTTATTCTTTTGGTTAGGCACACAGTCTCGAAGAGGCTGAGCTTGTATTAAGCCCAGTTTAATGCGGCGGGGCACATGGGTGAAGGAAGCAATGAATTCTTCGGGCTGTATCTTCAAGACCGTCTCAGAGTGTCAACAGGATCAGCTCTGTGACCTGTGCCATCGCCCAGGGCCCTGCACTGAGAAGGGCCCTGTGCTTTTGGTTTAATGCTCTCTGTCACTAGTTTGAAATTCTTAATACTTTTTTTTTCTTGGCAAGGGGCTCTGTCTTATCTAGGCCATGCAAATTATGTAGCCAGTCCTGGGTGTCAATAAGAGATGAGAGATGGTGCCGGCACCGTTACACTCCATTTGCCAGCTGTAGCTAAAATGAGCTGTCTTGGTGGAACATTGGAGGCTCTGGCCTCAGACATCACCACAGGGTCCCCTGGCAGTCCTGGCTCAGCATATTGTCAGCTCAGCACTATCTTAAAGACATCTGCGACTTTCAAGGCGCAAGTAGCTTTAGGGGCGGTGAGCGACAGGAACTTGGCATGGGCAACAGTGCCATTAACAGGGGACACCAGCTACAATGGAAGCCATGAGGTTCTTGCAGGTAGCTCTTCAGCCAGGGTACGGTTCAAAAGAGCTGTTGAAGAAAGGAGAATATGGCATCCCAGTGAGCACAGGACACACTGTCAGGGATGACTTTAAAGGGCAAAGGGTGATGGTCCTGGTCCCCAAAGCTTGTGGGATTTGGAGCCAGAGACAGACTTCTAAAAATTTCATTTTTACCTCAAGACTGGTGCAGCCTGGGGAAACTGGTGTGATACATGAAAAGTGTAGATTCCAATATAGATCTGTTCACCAAATTCTGCAACTGATCCTTACCAGACCCTAGAAAAGGGGAAACCTCCGACCCATTGCTCTATTTGTAGTGGGGATAAACATAGTTCCAGACTCTAGGCCAAAACGAAGGAGTAATGACAGTAATATCAGTTTATGCTCACGTGCCATTATTGTTTCAAAGTGTTTTCATAAACTTTGGCATAAATGAGCAAGAGAACAAGCCTATGAGGCAGGTCAGGTAGAGATGATGCCCACCGAGGCTGAAAACACCTGATGTGCACACTCTGACCCTGCAGGTAGAATGTGGGTGAGTCTGTGTTGTCGCCTCTCCAGACTGGCTAGGGAAGTGCTTTCTTTATTCAGGCAACCTGGAACCTGGAATAGAAACTGGGGTACAAAGAAGACATTGAGTAAATCCTTGCCAATTTCACTGAACTTGAAGTGAAATGATAACGTGTGGTATCTAGTCCCTAATTTTCTGGTTGAGACTTGATACAAAGAACTGTAGTGCTTCCTGGTTGTTGGGGAGTGAGGTCTTATTAAGAAAAACTATGTGAAACTGAGAAATGAGGCAAAGAGTGCTGCACGCCCTTTCAAAATCATATGAGTTACTAAAGCACTGTCTAACACACTTGCTAAGTCATCTGATTCTAAGAGATGAGAGTTTAGCCTGTTATTTGTGACTGATGAGGGCCCAGAGTCCATGAAATTAACGTTAACTTGTGGAGTTTTGTCTTGATTAGATGCAAATGATTTTGTCTGTTAGAAAAGATAACCTGAAAGCTTCCAGTTGATATATCTTGTATGACGTTAACCAGAAGGTTTATTTTGGCGTTCTTTTTTCCCTTAATTATATATTTACCAATCCTATCCTCCTTGGAACCAGCTGTAATATCCTGCTGATTCCCTTATTAATGAGTTAAGTATGTCTTTGACCTGTACTCACTATTAATTTATGTCATGGCTAAACTTCTTGAAATTTATACTTTGATAGTTCAAACCCATATTACTAAAATTTCACTTGGACTAACTTACATTTTGAATTTTTTTTATATTTTGGATTTTTTAAAATGCAACTACCTTAAAAGTATCAGATTTGGGCTTCCCTGGTGGCGCAGTGGTTGAGAGTCTGCCTGCCGATGCGGGGGACACGGGTTCGTGCCCCGGTCCAGGAGGATCCCACATGCCGCGGAGCGGCTGGGCCCGTGAGCCGTGGCCGCTGAGCCTGCACGTCCGGAGCCTGTGCTCCGCAACGGGAGAGGCCACAACAGTGAGAGGCCCGTGTACAGCAAAAAAAAAAAAAAAAAAAGTATCAGACTTGTCCATTACTATTCTATTCTTTGGTACATATAATTATAAATTCCAAGAAATAGTTGTTGAGAATTGTAATCACATCAGCATTGCATCAATAACATTGGATTTCATCATTTTTTGATAGTAAATGTACTCTAAAAAACCTTCATTATGAAGGATTTTGAGGACACAAAATGTGGACAGAATAGTGAAATGAACCTCCATGAACCCATCATACAACTTCAGTATTTGTTAACTCATTGTCCAGTCTTGTCCTATTCATACCTCCATTCACTATTAATTTGAAGCATTCCCAGATATGACACCATCTTATCTGTAAATATATTCTTAAATTAGGACATAAAAGCAAGACACAGTTTACTTATTTGAGTCGTTGTTTTGGGCTACCTCTATTGAAATTGCTTGTCAATAGATCAGATCTCAAATAATCACATACTAGGTTGGCTCAGATAAAGCTAAATGTCTTTCAGTTGACATAACATGAAAATATTTCTCTCACTGTCATTAGAAAACATTGCCTAGGAAAAATTTACTAGTAGATGGATCTGATTTTGAAACTATACACATTATATATATATGTAACATGATCAAACGTGGTCATGTTGATTTAAATATTTTTGTTTTAAATTTTTAGGTAATAATAAGGGTAATAGTAGGAAAAAAACAAAACAAAAAGAGGAACTTATCTGTAGTTTCTTAACTTACGAGATAGACTAGAGTAGTATAAGGGAACTACTCTAGTAATACAGTTGACCTTTGAAAAACATGGGTTTGAACTGCGGGGTTGCACTTATATTTTTTCACTAAGTATATTGGAAAATTTTTTGGAGGTGAGCAACAATTTGAAAAAGCTAGCAGGTGAATAGTGTAGCTTTCTCTTTCCCTTGGAGAAACAGTATGTCAGCCTGTCATCAAAGGTAAATGGTTTTTTAAAAAAAAGTAACACTCTTTCCAATACTGTTTTATGAATATCACGGTAATGCAGTGTGCCATAAAAATTGTATAATGATTTGTTTATTAGGGTGTAGGCTAGGCTATCGTGAAACAAGTGTACTGATTCTACTAGGCTACCATTAAGCAACCATACTGCTGCTGCTGTGTTATCAGTGCACCTGTAAGTAAATATGCATTTCTTTTTCACATTAGCTTTTCACTTTCGAGGTCTCATGTTAGTAATACGTATAACATCTACCGTATTTTGTATCATATGAGGCAATATTGACGTAGGTACTGACAAACAGACGATTCATCTTGTAAACAGACAATGTAAACTTACATTATGGTACTGTAATTTTTGATACTGAATTTTCTCTTCCTTATGATTTTTTTTTTTTTTTTTTTTTTTTGCTGTACGCGGGCTTCTCACTGCTGTGGCCTCTCCCGTTGCGGAGCACAGGCTCCGGACACGCAGGCTCAACGGCCATGGCTCACGGGCCCAGCCGCTCTGCGGCATGTGGGATCTTCCCAGACCGGGGCACGAACCCGTGTCCCCTGCGTCGGCAGGCGGACTCCCAACCACTGCGCCACCAGGGAAGTCCCCTTACGATTTTCTTAATATTTTCTTTTCACTAGTTTACTTTCTTGTAAGAATATACAAAATATATGTTAATTGTTTATATTATCAGTAAAGCTTCTGGTCAACAGTACGCTATTAGTAGTTAACTTTTGGGGGAGTCAAAAGTTATCGCAAATTTTCAACCACGAGGGTAGTAGCACTCCTAAACCCCGTATTGTTCGAGGGTCAACAGTATAAGAGTAGTAAAGGAGTATCAGGGAGATACAGAACCAGATGGCATGGGGTCAGGTCCTGGTCCCACCACTAAGCAGCTGTGTAACCTTTAACAATTTAACCTCTCTGGGTCCTCAGCCACAAAACAGGGAAATGGTAGTACCTACCTTGTTAGGAGGTTGTTAAGAGGATTGAGTTATATTTCTAAAGCTCTTAGCCCAGGGCCTAGCGTGTGGCAAGCACCAAGTAAATATTAATAACAAAAGAGAGTGATGCTCATTTTTTCAGTTTCTCTTCCAGACCTCAGCCAGACATGCAATTTACATTCTCATGATTATAGTGTGTGTACAGTTTTGTAATCTGTATTTTTTTCTATCTGTACTCTGTCTTTATTTTCTAATAACTATCATATGCACTACCCTATGTGTCTAATGAACTCTCACAATAATAATGTTAAGTAGTTTAATATTGCATGATGATGTGGCCTGCTTTATTAACCTCTTCCTCCAGTCTAGGTATTTAGGTTATTTCCAGTGTCTTGCCATTATACAAAGGTTAGATCTTTGTGCCATTATACAAAGGTTAGATCTTTATGTATTTAGGTTATTTCCAGTGTCTTGCCATTATACAAAGGTTAGATCTTTGTGTAGGAGTGACAGAGAAAAATGAGGAGTTCCAGGAATGGGTAGGGGAAACCAAAAAGGAGGAAAAGGTTGTTGTTGGGGAAGGTGGGAAAAGTGCTCCTAAGCTCCCATCCTCACCTCTGTAAAAATAGAAAAAGTTAGGTGCTCCAGAGATAGTAACAGAGGTCGATATGGCTAACAGGGGCCTTAGAGGCCACAGCCACTGAACCTGGAGCCAGAAGATCCGTCTGAGTGCTGGGACCCCAGCCCACCAACGGTGTAGTACTCAGCCCCTCTGCATCCTCGTGGTCTCACCTCAGCCCAGGGATCCCAACCTGCCCCACAGGATTATGGGAACCTGGAGAGCAGCCAAAACACTGAACATGTGGAAGGGATTGTTCTCACCGTTGAAGCTGCCGTCTAGGTGGGGATGATAAATGACTTCAGGAACCATTGCATCGCTCCCGGGAGCAGTGGGGTGACAGGAGAGAGACAGGGATTGTGCCACCCCTGGAGTAATAGAGAACTGAAGCAGGGAGGCCCACGGCCAGCTCCTCTGACCCCTGACCCAGAGAGGCCCAGCTCCGTGGCTTTACCTGAGGCTGGCCAGGACCTGTGTCCCAACTCTGTCTACGAAACTACCTTTGGCATAAATTCTAGAAATGGCAAATCCCTGCTCCGAAACCTTTGGTTCCAGTCGTCCACTGTATGCACTGGCCTTGCCACACTCTGCGGGTTCTCGAATCAGGGAAGTGAGGTTGGTCAACCCTGGGGGTTCCCAGCCTGGACAAAAGAAGCCCTCACTGAGTATCACATTTTTTTCAAGCAGTGAAGGGTTTTGTAGAAATTCGTGCAGAGTTCATATAACTCCGTAAGTGACTCCCTTTTCTCTTTCTATAGAAAATAATCTTGATACCATCAAATCAAACTCATGTGACGCTTCACCTTTGCCCTGGCCTGCTACCACGCACAGGAGAGAGACCTGGGGGAGGGAGGGGGAGGGTCCCGTGCCATTTCCCCCCTTCTGCTTCTCTCCCTCCTCCTCCTCTGCTTTTCTGTCCTCTTGGTAGAATCCTTACTGGGTTTTAAAAACTTTTTAGATTGTAATGAAAATACATTCAAACTGCTTTTCTTTTTTAATAAAAAAAAATATGTTCAGACTAACAAAATTTGTAAAAATAGTACCAAAAAATCCCATATGTTTCACTCAATTTCCCTAAATGTTAACATTTCACTACTTTTGCTTTATTGTTTTTTCTCTCTGTCTCCCTCCCTTTCCCCAACTCCCTGGACACAAGAATACACTGTTTTTTGGTGTTCTTTTTTTTCTGTGCATAATTTGAGAGTAGGTTACATACTCATACCCCTGATCCCTATCCCTTAAGACTTACTTCACTGTGGTGGTTTTTTTTTTTTTTTTTTTTTTCCGGTACGCGGGCCTCTCACTGTTGTGGCCTCTCTCGTTGCGGAGCACAGGCTCTGGACGCGCAGGCTCAGCGGCCATGGCTCACGGGCCCAGCCGCTCCGCGGTATGTGGGATCCTCCCGGACCGGGACACGAACCCGTGTCCCCTGCATCAGCAGGCAGACTCTCAACCACTGTGCCACCAGGGAAGCCCCACTGTGTATTTTGTGATAAGAATATCCTCTTCCATGACCACAGCACAGATAGCAAGTTCAGGAAATCTGACCTCCATACTGTAGTTTTATCTAATCTATAGTCCATACTCTAATT
The DNA here is from genome assembly GCF_937001465.1 of Orcinus orca. Classification (NCBI taxonomy): domain Eukaryota; kingdom Metazoa; phylum Chordata; class Mammalia; order Artiodactyla; family Delphinidae; genus Orcinus; species Orcinus orca. The sequence continues at coordinate 98,990,291 of NC_064560.1, read as the reverse complement.
TTGTCAGTTTTTCCATTAGTGTTCTTTACAGCACATTTTTATTTATAGTGCATTTTTCTATGCAGTATTTTTCCTGTCCCAGTGCAGGATCATGTGTTACATTTTGCTATCCAGTCTCTTTAGGCTCCTTTAGTCTGGAATGCTTGCTCAGCCTTTCTTTAGCTTTCAAAACATTGACTTTTTTTTTTTTAAAATGCAGGCTATTTATATTACAGAATGTTTCTCAATTTGGGAATGCCTGATGTTTCCTCCTCACTATAGTCAAGTCTGACTGGAACATTATGTAAGAGAGTGTGTGTCCTTCCCAGGATGTTGCATCTGGAAGCAAGTTATGTCTATTTGCCCCTCACTGGTGGTGATAATTATCACCAGGTCCGGGTGTCAAGGTGTTGTCCGATTTCTCCGCCGTGTTAATATGTTACCCCTTGCAATCGATAAATAATCTGTGTGGGCACTTTAAGATCCTGCAGATATCCAGTTCCTCTTCAAACTTTCTACCCTGTATTTAGAATCTGCCCTATATTTAGAATCCATTGATGATCCCTGCATAGACGAACCTTTAACATAATAGTTGCAAAATGATGATTTTCCCACTCTCCCACTCCCTGCACATTTATCAGCTGGTATTCTACTGTAGGGAAGGGTACTCCCTCCTCTCTCATTTGCCTGCTTGCCTGTGTGTCTGTCCATCCACCCATCCATCTACCCATCATCTGTTGATCTATTTTGTGAATATGAACCTATGGATTCCTATTTTATTCAATTTGTTATACTCTTACCGTTTATATATATATATATATATATAAAAAATATTATTTGGCTACAATGGGTTTTAGTTGCAGCATGTGGGATCTTTCGTTGCGGCCTGCGGGCTTCTCTCTTGTTGTGGGGCATGGGCTCTAGAGCGTGGAGGCGCTCTAGTTGCAGCACGCAGGCTCAGTAGTTGTGGCGTGTAGGCTTACTTGCCCTGTGGCATGTGGGATCTTAGTTCCCTGACCCGGAATCGAACCTGCATCCCCTGCATTGGAAGGCGAATTCTTAACCACTGGATCACCAGGGAAATCCCTGTTCTAATATATTTTAATGCTCAATTGTTTGAGATAACTCCCTTCAAGTTGATTCCCGTATCCTTTTAACACACTTCCATTATGCTTTGCGCACTCTCTTACTTTCTGGCACAATAAGATATTCCAGTCTTATGTTGTGCCTTCCTTAACCCAGCCCTAGACTCATCCACTTCTCCAAGGAGCCCTGATTCCTTTTAGGGGAGAGTAACGTTTAGAAGCCAAGATCTGGGCACTAGGTGTGTTCATGGTTTGGGGGGTATCATTATTCCCAGACTCTGTCAGTGGATTGAGCTAAGGAAAATATGTATATACATAATGTTTGATTCATGATTTCTAAAATTACACAGATTCTAGAAACGGTGAGTTCACTTTGGTACTTTGAATTTTACCCCACGAGGGTTCTTCTTTTCCTTTTTTCATTCCACATTTATATTTCCCTTCTTCCACAGTGGGAATGCTGGCTGCCAACAGTGTCAACATATTTTTCATGTTGCTTATTTGCTCAGTCCTACAGTGTGCATAAAATAATTTTAGATTTTCACGCTCAACCACTGTGTAAAACAAGCTTCCTAGAAATAATTCAAGATCTGTTTGTAGTTCCTTTGTCTTTAGCCTAAAGGTACATAGTCAAAGTGCTGCATTCAAAGTCATTTGGATAAGTTCTCCTCACCATCTTCATTGGTTATGTTACTCATTTGAAATACAATGGGGTTTATTTATTTCTATTTGTCTTTATTTTATTCCCCCCACCCTCATCTATTTAATTTTATTTTTTGAACATATGGAACATTATCAGTCAAAACTGTTCAAAAATACACACTCAGAGAAGTGTCCCTTTCTCCCATATACTTTCCGTCTTTTTCCTCTTCTGCCTTTCCTTTCAGGCTAGCCAATTTCATTACTTCTTCTATATTAAAAAAAAAAATTAGATACATATATTTTTCCCTTTCCCTTTTTTTCTTACAAAGAAAAGGTAGTATTCAATATATGCTTTTTGTACATAGCTTTTTTCACTTGACTGTATATCCTGGAAATCATTCTATATTAGTTTAGGGAGGTCTTCCTCATTCCTTTTTACAGCTGCAGAATATTCCTTGTGTTGAGGTACCACAGTACAAACATCTCCTATATTTGGCCACTTACATAGTAATTTGCAATTATAAATAATACTGTACTAAATAACTTTGTACATTTGTATTTTCAAATTATTGGGTATATAACTTCAGGGCAAATTCCTAATAGTGAAAATTGTTACATCAAAAGATAAATGTATATGTAATTTTGTTAGATACTGTCCAATTCCTCTCTCAAACAGATTACACCATTTTACATTCCCACCAGAAATATTTGAGAGGGTCTGTTTCCCCATGGACTCATCAACATATGTGTTATCAAGGTCTGGAGTTGTTAACTAGTATACTTCTTATGAGTGAAGTCAAATATCTTTTCACATATTTGAGGGCCATTTTTATAGCATTTGATTTTTCTGTTTGTGTCTTTTATCTTTCTATAAAATGTTTGGTCTCTTTTCCTTCTATTTAAAAATTTATGTATTATGGATATTAGTCCTTTAATTGTGATATATGTTGCAACTATTTCCTCCCAATTTATTTATCTTTTTACCTTGCTTTTCATCTACTTTTTCTATGCAAAGCTTTTTATATTTATGTAGTTAAATGTATCAGTCTTTTATGGCACATGGGTTTTGAGTCATTAATAGAAAGTCTTTCCCTATACCCAGATTATATAGGAATTTATTTATCTTCTACCATCTGAAAAGTTTCTTTACGATTAGATCTCATATTTTAAAATATTTTTATTGAGGTATAATTGATATATAGTAAGCTGCTCATTCTTACATGTATCATTCTGTCAGGTTTGATGAATGGATATCAAGGCACAGAACACTTCCGTTGCCCTCTCTCTCTTCAAAGATGTCAGACCTGCTTTGTGGTCCAAAGGCTCTCCCTACCCAGTCTGCTTCCTTCCCCTTTATCCGTCACAGGCATTTCCCCCAACAAAGCTTATAGATATCTAATCTTGAATTGTTTCTGTTTCTTGGAGGAGTTGCACTGACAGAAATGACCAGTCCCAAAGGGGGACTCTGTGCTTGCATCCTCACAGCTCTGGGTCCTGCGGGGCTGGAGGTTCTGGTTCCTATTAGGGATGGACTCTTTTTGGGAGAAAAAGCCTATAATCTATACCAGTCACCAAGACCCTCTGAAGACCCTCTGAACTACTCGAGTTCAAGGACAGTAGGTGAGAAGAGGAGTCATCATCTTAGCAGGAGTGTTGACCCTGATCATTAGAAAGAGTCAAGGCTGCTTTACACAATAGGGGCAGGTAGAAATATGTATAGAGACTCTGGGTGCTTCCCTTCCTTCATTGTAACATGAACCAACATAAGAAGGGTCTGATTACCAGAAGTGCAGACCCTAGAAAGTGAAGGTTGGTGTCACGTCACCAATAAGACACCAAGGACTCTGAGGTGATAGATGAAGGTGAAGGAAATTTAGAGTAGACTGTAGATAAAGGACTGAGTGAGTACGAGGTCCATTGCTGAGATGGACCAAAGGGGGTCTAATTCATCCCGCCACTCTTCTCCTTTAAGTTTCCGCTCAGGAAGAGAGGCCCACAGGAACCTTGGAAGCTCGCTTCCTGAACAAGTTTAAGAAGTGACTATGTATTGGCCAAGGAGCACCCCACTCAGATCACCTGTTAAGAGAAGCTGCCGGGAAGCATGGTTGCCGGCAGCCCCAGATGCTGCCTCGTGAATGTCGAAGCTGCACTTCTCCAAGGCTGCTCCCAACCTATGGGCTGCACACAGTGGGGGTATGTGTGCCCACAAATTCCTTCCAAGTACGGGACTCCTCCATCAGGCAACTTTGACTCCCCATCATCCTTGCCAAAAGTTTCTCAGAACCGTACTGTGGGTTGACGCTCTTCCTACATAATCCTTCCTTCTCTCTCCCTTTGACAATAGGACCTAGATTGCTGTTTGAAAGCACCCCCGTCCCCTTTATTCTTCACAGGCAACTTCCCCAATAATGATTGTCTTGCATGTACAATTCCATTTTAGTGTCAGCAGCTCAAAGGACCTGAACCAACACTTTGAGGTTGCTGAAACTGAGCAGTTGATTCTCTTCTGTATTTAAAATTTCCCCTCCCTAAGGGGATGTGGGGATATATGTATACGTATAGCTGATTCACTCTGTTATACAGCAGAAACTAACACAACATTGTAAAGCAATTATACTCCAATAAAGATGTTTAAAAAAAAAATTCCCCTCCCTAGGGCCTGGAGGCGATATCATTTTTCATGTACTTTCTTTCCAAAGCATAGTTGTCCCTCTCTCCAATCTCCAAGAGGGTAATTATCTTCCTTCTGTGGTCTCTGCTATGATTCAGACAGAATCCTGGCCCATCCTTCTCACCTGTCCTCTAGACAAGCCCAAACAGGGCAGCAGCCCAGAGTTCACACAGAGACCACACACAAAGCAGTCACCTTATACCAGTCACGGAAACCACCTCGGAGGGCTCGGCTACTGAGTGGAAGGCTCACACTCATACACAGTTTGAAACATAAGCTCAGGAAAGCTGGTGTTCCCTAGAAATTAGGGTTCCTACATTATTCTTTCAGGAATCATTGAAGTATACAGACTTCAGGGTCTATCTACCCCAGGTCTGTATACTTTGATTTACAAAGGGCCTACATTCTTGAACAGCTCTACAATATTATATATATATATACACACAAATAAATACTTACACACAAATATATATAATGGTTATATATGTAACTTATGTATAATTTACATAATTGCATAGAAAATACACACCCTGTATACAGTATACAATTACCTCTTTATAGAAGTTTCACAAACATCCCTTTTCTCTTTTTTCTCTTTGTATCCTAACAGGACAGTATCAAAAACTTCGAAGTACAGTAATATGGTCTGTTCAAATCATGTATAACTAGAATAATAAAATAATCTTCCTTTATCTCTGCTCACAAACACATCTTCAGAAAGCATAAAGATATTGCGCTAAAAATGTAATCACATTTTTATGGTCAAAATCTGAAAGTTTGGACTTTGAGGTTTTCAGGTGGAGGACATTATCCTAAATGAATTATGCCCATTTTGGAAAGCAAGGATCAAAGGAAAAGAACTAAAGCTGCTTTGTGTAATCGTGAGCTATTGGCTATATCTTGAGAGGAAGTTACCTTGCAAAGAATGAGTCAGCTGGGAGATGGATTCTCTTCTCCTTTGGGATTTATACTATATTGTCTCAGAACTATTATTTCTCCATGTTGTTCTGTGTTGGACTGCTGAGAGAGGAGAGTGGACTGTCTGAAAATTAAAATTGGAGAGTCTATTCTGAAGGGTTGGGGGTGATAATTGCCTTCACTGAAGTCCTGCTGAGCCACCAACCCCGTGAATCACACACACTGACTTGTGATTCCAGATTGAGACTCTGGAAAATGCAAGTGGAGGGCAGGGGATACTGGAGTAAAAACCAATCCGTACAGATAGGGGGCCTGGTTATTTTGGACAAAAGGCAGAGGCAATATGAGGTGCAAGAGATCCAAATTAGGACTTGGGGAGTGCTTTGAGAGAATTTTAACTTCCTGGATGCAAAGTTAGAATTACACCACTTATAGATTGAATTCCTTTGAGTTTCTTCCAAAGCTTTCAGGAAAGCTGGATACACTCGGACAGTATTGTGTGGTGGTTGTTTCTTGGGGGACAGTGAAGTCAGCCTCCTTCCTGGTGCCTGAGGACGGGGAGTGCCATCTTCTCATGGAAAGTAAAGCTCTAGGCAGTGGCTGTGGGGACTGTCCACAGCAGAGCCAGGAGCAGGGCTGAAGAACCACTCACAGTTGGGGCGCTGCTCATGAGAGACACCAGGTGGAAACTCTGACTCTGATATTTACCAGGAAACAAGAGAACCCAATCTGGAGGCCATCATTAATGGTCTCCACAGGGTCAGAAACACCCATATGAGGCACATCAGCCTGTGTGAGCAAAAGAATGGCGCTCTTCTCTTCTCTTTTTTTTGCGGTACGCGGGCCTCTCACTGTTGGGCCTCTCCCGTTGCGGAGCACAGGCTCCGGACGCGCAGGCCCAGCGGCCATGGCTCACGGGCCCAGCCGCTCCGCGACACGCGGGACCCTCCCGGACCGGGGCACGAACCCGCGTCCCCTGCATCGGCAGGCGGACTCTCAACCACTGCGCCACCAGGGAAGCCCAAGAACGGCACTCTTTTTTTTTTTTTTTTTTTTTAAGAACGGCACTCTTGACCGTAGTACTCTGCACGACTTTGGGTGACAAAAAGTAGGTCAGCCTGTTCCATGGTTTGCTGTGGGACAGAAAGACTACAGACTCAGAATGTCACAGTACTCTGAGATTGCTTCTAAGAACTGCATGGTGGGAAGAATGGAGAGGAGTGATCATATACTTGGGCAACCACCACAGACTGGTTTCTTACCACATCAAAGTGACAGAACTTATTTTATTGACGATTATGACCTAAGATCCCTTCTGAGTGTTGTCTTGTGTCTGCAGAGAAGATCACATGACATCAAGGCAAGACAAAGGGACTTTGTGATACACGTTAAGGAAGGGAAAAGTGGATCCTGTAAGTCTAACTTTGGAAACTTCATAAGGGCTCTTTGAAAAAGCAGTTAACGTGTATTTGAAAAAGATTCCAGTGTTAGCCAAATACGTCATTAAGAATCAATTACGTTTTTAAAAGTTTATCTTGCTTTCTCTAGCCACTTACCACTCTGTGTTATTGTAGAGAGGCTGATTTCTTCAAAAAATAACAGAATGGGGCTTCCCTGGTGGCGCAGTGGTTGAGAGTCCGCCTGCCGATGCAGGAGACACGGGCTCGTGCCCCCTTCCGGGAAGATCCCACATGCCGCGGAGCGGCTGGGCCCGTGAGCCATGGCCTCTGGGCATGCGCGTCCGGAGCCTGTGCTCCGCAACGGGAGAGGCCGCAACAGTGAGAGGCCCGCGTACCGCAAAATAAATAAATAAATAAAAATAAAAATAACAGAATGTATACTGTATTTATCTAGTATTAAGCATCAGAAATTAAAGGCAGAAACACATATCCTGAAGCTGTCAGTAACTCTTTGTGGTACTGAATTGAAAAACTAATCAAAATTTTAGGTAAAGTGAAGCTGTTAGTATAAGATTTTGTCCTTACAATGTTAACAAATTGTCAGTTTTTTCATTTGACTGACGTGAATTAAATGCACACTGGACGAAAGAGGCTGAGCCAGGTCTTGCAGGAATATGTGAAATAGTTGGAGGTTAATAGGTCTTTCACACAAGACATATTAACCAGTGAACTTTAAAAAATCATATTTCATTCATTCTAAGATGCACATTCATTCCCAGTTTGAGATCTCTTACCGTCAGCAGTGTCTGTTGATCCTCGTTGGCCTGGCTGCAGTCCTGATATAGTTGTCATTGCTTACATACGCCTGCAGATATGGGCATCTCTATTCCAATGGTCCCTTCAACGGAGTTAGGTACATTGTTAGAGTGAAATGAGTTGAAACAATTGGCCATTTTAACCATTTTTAAGTGTACAGTTCAGTGGCATTAGGTACATTCAAATTGTGTCAAAATGATCACCATCTATCTCAGAACTTTTCATCATCCCAAACTGAAACTTTATCCATTAAACAATATACTCCCATTCTCTACTCCTTCCAGCCTCTGGTAGCCACTGTTCTACTGTCCATCTCTGTGAATTTGAGTATTCTAGGGACTTCATGTAAATAGAATCATATAATATTTGCTCTTTTTTGACTAACCTATTTCACTTACCATAGTTCTTTTTTTTTTTTTTGCGGTGCGCGGGCCTCTCAGTGTTGCGGCCTCTCCCGTTGCGGAGCACAGGCTCCGGACGCGCAGGCTCAGCGGCCATGGCTCACGGGCCCAGCCGCTCCGCGGCACGCGGGATCCTCCCGGACCGGGGCACGAACCCGTGTCCCCTGCATCGGCAGGTGGACGCTCAACCACTGCGCCACCAGGGAAGCCCTACCATAATTCTTTAAGGTTCATCCTTGTAGCATGTGTCATCATTTTCTTCTTTTTAAGATTGAATAATATTACATCATAAGTATACCACATTTTGTTTTTATTTTTATTGAAGTATAATTGACACATTGTTACTTTCAGGTATACAACATAATGATTCCATATTCGTATATGCAATCACCATGATAAGTCTAGTTAACATCTGTCACCATACATAGTTTAAAAAAATTTTATGCGTGATGAAAACTTGCAAGGTTTACTCTTTCAGCAACTTTCAAATATGCAATACAATGTTATTAACTGTAGTCATCATGCTGTACATTACATGACTTATTTAGTTCATATCTGGAAGTTTGTACCTTTTAACCTCCTTTATCCATTTTGCCAACTCTCCATCTCCAGCCTCTGGCAAACACCAATCTCTTCTCTGTATCTATGAGGTCAGTTTTTTGGGGGGTGTTTTTTAGATTCTACATAAAAGTGAGATCATATTATATTTTCATATGGTATTTGTCTTTCTTTGTCTGACATTTCATTTAGCATAACGCTTTCAAGATCTCTGCATGTTGTTGTAAATGGCAAGATTTCATTCCTTTTTATGGCTGAATAATATTCCAGATTTTCTTTATCCATTTGTCCATCGATGAACACTGAGGTGGTTTCCATGTCTTCACTATTTTTAAATAATGCTGCAAAAAACATGAGGGTCTAGGTATTTTTTGAGGGTTTTTGTTTCCTTTGGATAAATACCCAGAAGTGAAATTGCTAGATCATATGGTAGTTCTATTTTTAAGTTTTCTGAGTAACCTCAAAAACTCTTTTTCCATAGTGGCTGTAGCAGTTTACGTTCCCACCAACAGTGCACAAATATTCCCTTTTTTTCCACATTGTTGCCAACAGTTGTTATTTCTTGTCCTCTTGATATAGCTATTCTAACAGGTGTGGTTCTGATTTGCACTTCCCTGATGATTAGTGATGTTGAACATCTCTTCATGTACCTGTTGGCCATCTGTATGTCTTTTCATATGTATGGAAAAATTTCTGTTCAGATCCTCTGCTTTTTTTTTTTAATTGGAGTATAGTTGCTTTACAATCTTGTGTTAGTTTCTGCTGTACAGCAAAGTGAATCAGCTATAATGTGTCATCTGCAAATATTGATCATTTTACATTTTCCTTTTCAATAGGAATGCATTTTATTTCTTTTTCTTGCCTAATTGCTCTGTCTAGAAAATCCAATGCTGTGTTGAATATAGGTAGTCAAAGTGGGCATACTTGCCTTGTTCCTAATCTTAGAGGAAACGCTTTCAGCTTTTCACCCTTGGGTATGATGACAGCTGTGGGCTTGTCATATATGGCTTTTATCATGAGTTGATACAAGTTATGTTCCCTCTATACCCACTTTGTTGAGAGTTTTTTTTTTTTTTTTTTTTGGTGGTTTTGTGTTTCAGTAATCTTTTTTTTTGAATTTTATTTTATTTTTATACAGCAGGTTCTTATTAGTCATCAATTTTATACACATCAGTGTATACACATCAATCCCAATCGCCCAATTCAGCACACCACCACCACCCCCACCCCCGTGCAGCTTTCCCCCCTTGGTGTCCATATGTTTGTTCTCTGTATCTGTGTCTCAATTTCTGCCCTGCAAACCAGTTCATCTGTACCATTTTTCTAGGTTCTACATATATGCGTTAACATACGATATTTGTTTTTCTCTTTCTAACTTACTTCACTCTGTATGACAGTATCTAGATCCATCCACGTCTCAACAAATGACCCAATTTCGATCCTTTTATGGCTGAGTAATATTCCATTGTATATATGTACCACAACTTCTTTATCTATTTGTCTGTTGATGGGCATTTAGGTTGCTTCCATGACCTGGCTATTGTAAATAGTGCTGCAATGAACATTGGGGTGCATGTGTCTTTTGAAATTATGGTTTTCTCTGGGTATATGCCCACTAGTGGGATTGCTGGATCATATGGTAATTCTATTTTTAGTTTTTTAAGGAACCTCCATACTGTTCACCATAGTGGATGTATCAATTTACATTCCCACCAACAGTGCAAGAGGCTTCCCTTTTCTCCACACCCTCCCCAGCATTTGTTGTTGGTACATTTTCTGAGGATGCCCATTCTAACTGATGTGAGGTGATACCTCATTGTACTTTTGATTTTCATTTCTCTAATATTTAGTGATGTTGAGCAGCTTTTCATGTGCTTCTTGGCCATCTGTATGTCTTCTTCGGAGAAATGTCTATTTAGGGGTTCTGCCCATTTGGGGATTAGGTTGTTTGTTTTTTTAATATTGAGCTGCATGAGCTGTTTATATATTTTGGAGATCAATCCTTTGTACATTGATTTGTTTGCAAATATTTTTTCCCATTCTGAGGGTTGTCTTTTCGTCTTGTTGATGGTTTCCTTTGCTGTGCAAAAGCTTTGACATTTCTTTAGGTCCCATTTGTTTATTTTTGTTTTTATTTCCATTACTCTAGGAGGTGGATCAAAAAAGATCTTGCTGTGGTTTATGTCAAAGAGTGTTCTGCCTATGTTTTCCTTTAACAGTTTTATAGTGTCTGGTCTGACATTTAGGTCTCTAATCCATTGTGAGTTTATTTTTGTGTATGGTGTTAGGGAGTGTTCTAATTTCATTATTTTACATGTAGCTGTCCAGTTTTCCCAGCACCACTTATTGAAGAGACTGTCTTTTCTCCATTGTATATCCTTGCCTCCTTTGTCATAGATTACTTGGCCGTAGGTGTGTGGGGTTTATCTCTGGGCTTTCTATCTTGTTCCATTGTTCTATGTTTCTGTTTCTGTGCCAGTACCATATTGTCTTGATTACTATAGCTTTGTAGTATAGTCTGAAGTCACAGGGTCTTATTCCTCCAGCTCCGTTTTGTTCCCTCAAGACCGCTTTGGCTATTCGGAGTCATTTGTGTCTCCATACAAATTTTAAGATTTTTTATTCTAGTTTTGTAAAAAATGCCATTGGTAATTTGATAGGGGTTGCATTGAATCTGTAGATTGCTTTGGGTAGTATAGTCATTTTCACAATATTGATTCTTCCACTCCAAGAACATGGTATATCTCTCCATCTGTTGGTATAATCTTTAATTTCTTTCATCAGTGTCTTATAGTTTTCTGCATACAGGTCTTTTGTCTCTCTAGGTAGGTTTATTCCTAGGTATATTATCCTTTTTGTTGCAGTGGTAAATGGGAGTGTTTCCTTAATTTCTCAGATTTTTCATCATTAGTATATAGGAATTCAAGAGATTTCTGTGCATTAATTTTGTATCCTGCAACTTTACCAAATTTATTGATTAGCTCTACTAGTTTTCTGGTGGCATCTTTAGGATTCTCTATGTATAGTATCAGGTCATCTGCTGACAGTGACAGTTTCACTTCTTCTTTTCCAATTTGTGTTCCTTTTATTTCTTTTTCTTCTCTGATTGCCAGGGCTAGGACTTCCAAAACTATGTTGAATAATAGTGGTGAGAGTAGACATCCTTGTCTCGTTCCTGATCTTAGACGAAATGCTTTCAGTTTTTCATCATTGAGAATGATGTTTGCTGTGGGTTTGTCATATATGGCCTTTATTATGTTGAGGTCGGTTCCCTCTGTGCCCACTATCTGGAGAGTTTTTATCATAAATGGGTGTTGAATTTTGTCAAAAGCTTTTTCTGCATCTATTGAGATGATCATATGGTTTTTATTCTTCAATATGTTAATATGGTGTATCACATCGATTGATTCACATGTATTGAAGAATCCTTGCATCCCTGGCATAAATCCCACTTGATCATGGTGTATGATCATTTTAATGTGTTGTTGGATTCTGTTTGCTAGAATTTTGTTGAGGATTTTGGCATCTATATTCATCAGTGATATTGGTCTGTAATTTTCTTTTTTTTTTGTAGTATCTTTGTCTGGTTTTGGTATCAGGGTGATGGTGGCCTCACAGAATGAGTTTGGGAGTGTTCCTTTCTCTGCAATTTTTTGGGAGTTCGAGAATGATGGGTGTTAGCTCTTCTCTAAATGTTTGATAGAATTCACCTGTGAAGCCATCTAATCCTGGACTTCTGATTGTTGGAAGATATTTAATCACAGTTTCAATTTCACTACTTGTGATTGATCTGTTCATATTTTCTATTTCTTCCTGGTTCAGTCTTGGAAGGTTATAACTTTCTAAAAATTTGTCCATTTCTTCCAGGTTGTCCATTTTATTGGCATAGAGTTGCTTGTAGTAGTCTCTTAGGATGCTTTGTATTTCCGCAGCATCTGTTGTAACTTCTCCTTTTTCATTTCTAATTTTATTGGTTTGAGTCCTCTCCCTCTTTTTCTTGATGAGTCTGGTTAATGGTTTATCAATTTTGTTTATCTTCTCAAAGAACCAGCTTTTAGTTTTATTGATCTTTGTTATTGTTTTCTTTGTTTCTATTTCATTTATTTCTGCTCTGATCGTTATGATTTCTTTCCTTCTGCTAACTTTGGGTTTTGTTTGCTCTTCTTTCTCTAGTTCCTTTAGGTTAAAGGTTAAATTGTTTGAGATTTTTCTTGTTTCTTGAGGTAGGCTTGTGTAGCTGTAAACTTCCCTCTTAGAACTGCTTTTGCTGTATCCCATAGGTTTTGGATTGTTGTGTTTTCATTGTCATGTGTCTCTAGGTATTTTTTGATTTCCTCTTTGATTTCTTCAGTGATTTCTTGGTTATTTAGTAACGTATTGTTTAGCCTCCATGTGTTTGTGTTTCTAACTTTTTTTCCCTGTAATTCATTTCTACTCTCATAGCATTGTGGTCCGAAAAGATGCCTGATATGATTTCAATTTTCTTAAATTTACTGAGGCTCGATTTGTGACGCAAGATGTGATCTATCCTGGAGAATGTTCTGTGCGCACTTGAGTAGAAAGTGTAATCTGCTGTTTTTGGATGGAATGTCCTATGAATATCAATTAAATTTATCTGGTCTGTTGTGTCATTTAAAGCTTCTGTTTCCCTATTTATTTTCATTTTGGATGATCTGTCCATTGGTGTAAGTGAGGTGTTAAAGTCCTCTACTATAATTGTGTTACTGTCGATTTCCTCTTTTATAGCTGTTAGCAGTTGCCTTATATATATTGAGGTGCTCCTGTGTTGGGTGCATATATATTTATAATTGTTATATTTTCTTCTTGGATTGATCCCTTGATCACTATGTAGTGTCCTTCCTTGTCTCCTGTAACATTCTTTATTTTAAAGTCTATTTTATCTGATATGAGTATTGCTACTCCAGCTTTCTTTTGATTTCCATTTGCGTGGAGTATCTTTTTCCATCCCCTCACTTTCAGTCTGTATGTGTCCCTGGGGCTGAAGTGGGTCTCTTGTATACAGCATATATATGGGTCTTGTTTTTGTATCGATTGAGCAAGCCTGTGTCCTTTGGTTGGAGCATTTAATCCATTCACTTTTAAGGTAATTATCAATATGTATGTTCCTATGACCAATTTCTTTCTTTCTTTCTTTTTTTTGTGGTACGCAGGCCTCTCCTGTTGCAGAGCACAGGCCTCTGGACGTGCAGGCTCAGTGGCCATGGCTCACGGGCCTAGCCGCTCCGTGGCACGTGGGATCTTCCTAGACCGGGGCACGAACCCGTGTCCCCTGCATAGGTAGGCGGACTCTCAACCACTGCGCCACCAGGGAAGCCCTGACCATTTTCTTAATTGTTTTGGGTTTGTTTTTGTAGGTTCTTTTCTTCTCTTGTCTTTCCCACTTAGAGAAGTTCCTTTAGCATTTGTTGTAGAGCTGGTTTGGTGGTGCTGAATTCTCTTAGCCTTTGCTTGTCTGTAAAGCTTTTGATTTCTCCATCGAATCTGAATGAGATCCTTGACAGGTAGAGTAATCTTGGTTGTAAGTTCTTCCCTTTAATCACTTTAAGTATATCATGCCACTCCCTTCTGGCTTGTAGAGTTTCTGCTGAGAAATCAGCTTTTAACCTTATGGGAGTTCCCTTGTATGTTATTTGTTGTTTTTCCCCTGCTGCTTTCAATAATTTTTCTTTGTTTTTATTTTTTATTTTTATTTATTTATTTATTTATTTTTTTAGCGGTACGCAGGCCTCTCACTGCTGTGGCCTCTCCCATTGCGGAGCACAGGCTCCGGACGCGCAGGCTCCGCGGCCATGGCTCACGGGCCCAGCCGCTCCGCGGCACGCGGGATCTTCCCAGACCAGGGCACGAACCCGCGTCCCCTGCATTGGCAGGCAGACTCTCAACCACTGCGCCACCAGGGAAGCCCCTGTTTTTAATTTTTGCCAATTTGATTATTATGTGTCTTGGCATGTTTCTCCTTGAATTTATCTTGCATGGGATTTGCTGCAATTCCTGGACTTGGGTGGCTATTTCCTTTCCCATGTTAGGGAAGTTTTCGACTATATTCTCTTCATATATTTTCTCAGGTCCTTTCTCTCTCTCTTCTCCTTCTGGGACCCCTCTAATGCGAATGTTGTTGCATTTAATGTTGTCCCAGAGGTCTCTTAGGCTGTCTTCATTTCTTTTCATTCTTTTTTTCTTTATTCTATTCCACAGCAGTGAACTCTACCATACTGTCTTCCAGGTCATTTGTCCATTCTTCTGCCTCAGTTATTCTGCTATTGATTTCTTCTAGTGTAGTTTTCATTTCAGTGATTGTATTGTTCATCTCTGTTTGTTTGTTCTTTAATTCTTCTAGGTCTTTGTTAAACATTTCTTGCATCTTCTCGATCTTTGCCTCCATTCTTTTCCTGAGGTCCTGATCATCTTCACTATCATTATTCTGAATTCTTTTTGTGGAAGGTTGCCTATCTCCACTTTATTTAGTTGTTTTTCTGGGGTTTTACCTTGTTCCCTCATCTGGTACATAGCCCTCTGCCTTTTTATCTTGTCTATATTTCTGTGAATGTGGTTTTCGTTCCACAGGCTGCAGGATTGTAGTTCTTCTTGCTTCTGTCTGCCCTCTGGTGGATGTGGCTGTCTAAGAGGCTTGTGCAAGTTTCCTGATGGGAGGGACTGGTGGTGGGTAGAGCTGGGTGTTGCTCTGGTGGGCAGAGCTCAGTAAAACTTAAGTTGGCTTGACTGCTGATGGGTGGAGCTGGGTTCCCTCCCTGTTGGTTATTAGGCCTGAGGCAACCCAACACTGGAGCCTACTGGGGCTCTTTGGTGGGGCTAGTGGCAGACTCTGAGAGGGCTCAAGCCAAGGAGTACTTCCCAGAACTTCTGCTGCCAGTGTCCTTGTCCCCACAGTGAGCCAATGCCACCCCCTGCCTCTGCAGGAGACTCACCAACACTAGCAGGTAAGTCTTGTTCAGTCTCCCCTGGGGTAACTGCTCCTTCCCCTGGGTCCCAGTGCACACACTACTTTGTGTGTGCCCTCCAAGAGTGGAGTCTGGGTTTCCCCCAGTCCTGTCAAAGTCCTGCAATCAAATCCCACTAGTCTTCAAAGTCTGATTCTGTAGGAATTCCTCCTCCCATTGCTGGACCCCCAGGTTGGGAAGCCTGATGGGCTCAGCATCTTCATTCCAGTGGGTGGACTTCTGTGGTATAAGTGGTCTCCAGTCTGTGAGTCACCCACCCACCAGTTATGAGATTTGATTTTATTGTGATTGCGCCCCTCGTACTGTCTTATTGCGGCTTCTCCTTTGTCTTTGGATGTGGTTTATCTTTTTCGGTGAGTTCCAGTGTCTTCCTGTTGATGATTGTCCAGCAGCTAGTTGTGATTCTGGTGTTCCCACAAGAGGGAGTGAGAGCATGTCCTTCTACTCTGCCATCTTCTCAGAGTTTTTGTCATAAATGGATGTTGCAGTTTGTCAAATGCCTTTTCTGTGTCTGTTGAGATGACCGTATGATTTTTATCTTTCATTTGTTAATGTGATTTATCACCCTGATTACTCTGTGAATGTTGAACAATCCTTGCATCCCTGGAATTAATCCCACTTGATCATGGTGTATGATTGTTTTATTTTATTTTAATTTATTTTTTATTTTATATTGGGGTATAGTTGATTTACCATGTTGTGTTAGTTTCAGGTATATAGCAGAGTGGGTTCATTTATACATATACATATATCCATTCTTTTTCAGATTCTTTTTCCATATAGGTTATTACAGAATATTGAGTAGAGTTGCCTGTGCTATACAGTAAGTCCTTGTTGATTATCTATTTTCTATATAGTAGTGGGTGTATGTTAATCCCAAACTCCTAATTTATCCCTCCCCCCAACCTTTCCCCTTTGGTAACCATAAGTTTGTTTTCGAAGTCTGTGAGTCTGATTCTGTTTTGTATATAAGTTCATTTGTATCATCTTTTTAGATTCGAAATACAAGTGATATCATATGATATTTGTCTTTCTTTGTCTGACTTACTTCACTTAGTATGATAATCTCTGGATCCATCCATGTTGCTGCAAATAGCATTATTTCATTCTTTTTTTATGACTGAGTAATATTCCATTGTGTATATGTACCACATCTTCTTTATCCATTCATCTGTCAATGGACATTTAGGTTGCTTCCATGTCTTGGCTACTGCAAATAGCACTGCAGTGAACATTGTGGTACATGACTCTTTTTGAATTTTGGTTTTCTCGGAGTATATGCCCAGGAATGGGATTGCTGGATAAAATGGTAGTTCCATTTTTAGTTTTTTAAGGAACCTCCATACTGTTCTCCATAGTGTCTGTACCAATTTACATTCCCACCAACAGTGTAGGAGGGTTCCCTTTTCTCCACACCCTCTCCAGTATTTATTGTTTGTAGACTTTTTGCTGATGGTTGTTCTGACTGGTATGAGGTGATTTCTCATTGTAGCTTTGATTTGCATTTCTCTAATAATTAGCCGTGTTGAACATCTTTTCATGTGCCTCTTGGCCATCTGTATGTCTTCTTTGGAGAAATGTCTATTTAGGTCTTCTGCCCATTATTCGATTAGGTTGTTTTTTTAAATATATGTATATATTATTTATTTATTTCTGGCTGCATTGGGTCTTCGTTGCTGCACGTGGACTTTCTCTAGTTGCGGCAAGCAGGGGCTACTCTTCGTTGCGTTGCACAGGCTTCTCGTTGCGGTGGTTTCACTTGTTGCAAGCATGGGCTCTAGGTATGTGGGCTTCAGTAGTTGTGCAGGCTCTAGAGCACAGGCTTAGTAGTTGTGGCACATGGGCTTAGTTGCCCTGCGGCATGTGAAATCTTCCTGGATCAGGGATTGAACCCATGTCCCATGCATTGGCAGGCAGATTCTTAATCACTGCACCACCAGGGAAGTCCTGGTTGTTTGGTTTTTTGATATTGAGCTGCATGACCTCTTTGTATATTTTGGAGATTAATCCCTTTTCAGTCGCATGGTTTGCAAATGTTTTCTCCTATTCTGAGGGTTGTCTTTTCACTTTGTTTATGGTTTCCTTTGCTGTGCAAAAGTTTTGAGTTTAATTAGGTTCCATTTATTTAGTTTTGTTTTCCTTTTCATTACTCTAGGAGGTGGATCAAAAAAGATATTGCTGTGATTTATGTCAAAGAGTGTCCTGCCTATGTTTTCCTCTAAGAGTTTTATAGTATCTGGTCTTACATTTAGGTCTTTAATCCATTTTGAGTTTATTTTTGTGTGTGGTGTTAGAGAATGTTCTAATTTCATTATTTTACATGTAGCTGTCCAGTTTTCCCAGCACCACTTATTGAAGAGACTGTCTTTTCTCCATTGTATATTCTTGCTTCCTTTGTCATAGATTAATTGACCTTAGGTGCGTGGGTTTATTTCTGGGCTTTCTGTCCTGTGCCATTGATCTATATTTCTGTTTCTGTGCCAGTACCATACTGTTTTGATTACTGTACCTTTGTACAATGGTTTGAAGTCAAGTAGCCTTATTCCTTCAGCTTCGTTTTTCTTTATCAGGATTGCTTTGGCTATTCGGAGTCTTTTGTGTTTCCATACAAATGTTAAGATTTTTTGTTCTAGTTCTGTGAAAAATGCCGTTGGTAATTTGATAGGTATTGCAAATCTGTTGATTTCTTTGGATAGTATAGTCATTTTGATGATATTGATTCTTCCAGTCCAGGAACATGGTATATCTTTCCATCTGTTTGTATCATTTTCATATATATATATATATATATATATATATATATGTGTATATATATATATATATATATACACATATATATATATACATATATATATATATAAATTTATTTTATTTTATTTTTGGCTGCATTGGGTCTTCATTGCTGTGTGCAGGCTTTCTCTAGTTGTGGAGAGCGGGGGCTACTTGTCATTGCAGTGAGAGGGCTTCTCATTGCGGTGGCTTCTCTTATTGCGGAGCATGGGCTCTAGGTATGTGGGTTCAGTAGCTGTGGCGCACAGGCTCAGTAGTTGTGGCACATGGGATTCGCTGCTCCGTGGCATGTGGGATCTTTGCGGTCCAGGGTTCGAACCCGTGTCCCTTCCATTTGCAGGTGGATTCTTAACCACTGTGCCACCAGGGAAGCCCTTGTTTGTGTCATTTTCGAATTCTTTCATCAGCGTCTTATAGTTTTCAGAGTACAGGTCTTTTGCCTCCTTAGGTAGGTTTATTCCTAGGTATTTTATTCTTTTTGATTTGAGGGTAAATGGAGTTTTTTCCTTAATTTTTCTTTCTGATCTTTCATTGTTAGTGTATAGAAATGTAAACAGAGTTCTGTGTATTAATTTTGTATCCTGCAACCTTACCGAACTCATTGATGAGCTCTAATAGTTTTCTGGTAGTATCTTTAGTACTTTCTATGTATAGTATCATGTCATCTACAAACAGTGACAGTTTTACTTTTTCTTTTCCAATTTGGATCCCTTTTATTTGTTTTTCTTCTCTCATTGCCATGGCTAGGACTCCCAAAACTATGTTGAATAAAAGTGGTGAGAGTGGACATCCTTTTCTTGTTCCCGATTTTAGAGGAAATGCTTTCAGCTTTTCACCATTGAGTATGATGTTAGCTGTGGATTTGTCACGTCTGGCCTTTGTCGAGCTAGGTTCCTTCTATGCCCACTTTCTGGAGAGTTTTTATCATAAATCGGTGTTGAATTTTGTCAAAAGCTTTTTCTGCATCTATTGAGATGATCATATGGTTTTTATTGTTTAATTTGTTGATGTGATGTATCACACTGATTTATTTGTGGATACTGAAAAATCCTTGCATTCCTGGGATAAATCCCACTCGATTGCAGTGTATGATCTTTTTACTTTATTGTTGGATTCTCTTTGCTAGTATTTTGTTGAGAATTTTTGCATCTATATTCATCAGTGATATTGGCCTGTAATTTTATTTTGTGGTATCTTTATCTGGTTTTGGTATCCGCATGATGGTGGCCTCATAGAATGAGTTTGGGGGTGTTCATTCCTGTGCCGTTTTTTGGAGTAGTTTCAGAAGGATAGGTGTTAACTCTTCTCTAAATGTTTGAGAATTTACCTGTGAAGCCATCTGGTCCTGAACTTTTGTTTGTTCGGAGTTTTTTAAATCAGTGTCAATTTCAATACTTGTGATTGGTCTGTTCATATTTTCTGTTTCTTCCTGGTTCAGTCTTGGGAGATTTTACCTCTCTAAGAATTTGTCCATTTCTTCTAGGTTGTCCATTTTTTGGCATATAGTTGCTTATAGTAGTCTCCTATGATCCTTTGTTTTTCTGTGGTGTCCATTGTAACTTCTTGTTTTTCATTTCTAATTTTATTGATTTGAGCCCTCTCCCTTTTTTTCTTGATGAATCTCACTAAAGGTTTATCAGCTGTATCTTTTCAAAGAACCAGCTTTAATTTCATTGATCTTTTCTGTCGTTTTTTCCATCTCTATTTCATTTACTTACGCTCTGATCTGTATGATTTCTTTCCTTCTACTGACTTTGAGCTTTGTTTGTTCTTCTTTCTCTAGTTGCTTTAGGTGTAAGGTTAGGTCGTTTATTTGAGATTTTTCTTGTTTCCTGAGGTAAGATTTTATTGCTGTAAACTTCCCTCTTAGAACTGCTTTTGCTGCATGCCATAGGTTTTGGATCATCATGCTTTCATTTTCAGTTGTCTTTATGTATTTTTTTAATTTCCTCTGTGATTTCTTCAGTGATCTTTTGGTTATTTAGTAGTACACTATCTACCCTCCATGTATTTGTGTTTTTTACAGTTTTTTTTCCTGTAATTGATCTCTAACCTCATAGCGTTGTGGTCAGAAAAGATGCTTGATATGATTTCAGTTTTCTTCAGTTTTCTGAGTCTTGATTTGTGACCCAAGATGTGATCTATCCTGGAGAATGTTCCGTGTGCACTTGAGAAGAAAGTGTGTTCTGCCACCTTCAGGTGGAATGTCCTATAAATATCAATTATATCTATCTGGTCTATTGTGTCACTTAAAGCTTGGGTTTCCTTATTTATTTTCTGTTTGGATGATCTGTCCATTGGTGTAAGTGGGGTGTTAAGGTCCCCTACTGTTATTGTGTTACTGTCAATTTCCCCTTTCATGGTTGTTAGCATTTGCCTTATGTATTGAGGTGCTCCTATGTTGGGTGCATAAATATTTATAATTGTCATGTTTTCTTCTTGGATTGATCTCTTGATCATTATGTAGTGTCCTTCCTTATCTATTGTAACAGTCTTTATTGTAAAGTCTATTTTATCAGATATGAGTATTGCTACTCCAGCTTTCTTTTGATTTCCATTTGCATGGAATATCTTTTTCCAACCCTTCACTTTCAGTCTGTATGTGTCCCTAGGTCTGAAGTGAGTCTCTTGTAGACAGCATATATATGGGTCTTGTTTTTGTATCCATTCAGCCAGTCTTTGTCTTTTGGTTGGAGCATTTAATCCATTTGCATTCAAGGTAATTATCTTTATGTATGTTCCTATTAACATTTTCTTAATTGTTTTGGGTTTGTTTTTGTGAGTCATTTTCTTCTCTTGTGTTTCCCGCTTAGAGAAGTTCCTTTAGCGTTTGTTGTAGAGTTGGTTTCATGGTGCTGTATTCTTAGCTTTTGCTTGTCTGTAAGGCTTTTGATTTCTCCATCTAATCCGAATGAGATCCTTGCTGGGCAATCTTGGTTGTACATTTTTCTCTTTCATCACTTTAACTATATCCTGCCGCTCCCTTCCTGCCTGCAGAGTTTGTGCTGAAAAATCAGCTGATAACTTTATGGGGATTCCCTTATATGTTATTTTTTTCTTTGTCTTGCTGGTTTTAATATTTTTTGTTTGAATTTAGTTTTTGTTAGTTTGATTGATATGTGTCTTGGTGTGTTTCTCCTAGGGTTTATCCTGTATGGGACTCTCTGTGCTTCCTGGTCTTGGGTGGCTATTTCCTTTCCCATGTTAGGGAAATCTTTGACTATAATCTCTTCAAATATTTTCTCAGACTCTTTCTTTTTCTCTTCTTCTTCTGGGACCCCTATAATTCGAATGTTGGTGCATTTAGTGTTGTCCCAGAGGTCTCTGAGATTGTCTTCAATTCTTTTCTTTCTTTTTTCTTTATTCTGTACCTTGGCAGTTATTTCCACCATTCTGTCTTCCAACTCACTTGTTTGTTCTTCTGCCTCCGTTATTCTGTTATTGAATCCTTCTAGTGTATTTTTCATTTCAGTTATTGTGTTGTTCATCTCTGTTTGTTTGTTCTTTAGTTCTTCTAGATCTTCATTAAACATTTCTTGTATTTTCTCAATCCACACCTGCATTCTATTTCTGAGATTCTGGATCATCTTTACTATCATTACTCTGAATTCTTCTTCAGGTAGGTTGCCTAGTTCCTCTTCATTTATTTGGTCTTGTAGGTTTTTACTTTGCTTCTCTATCTGTAACATATATTTTTGTCATCTCATTTTTTTTTTTTTTTGATGGGATTGTGTTCCTATCTTACTGGTTGTTTGGCCTGAGGCTTCCAGCACTAGAAGTTTGTAGGCTGTTGGGTAGAGCTGGGTCTTGGTGCTGAGATGAGGACCTTCGGGAGAGCTCACTCCGATGAATACTCCCTCGGGTCTCAGTTTCTCTGCTAGTCCAGTGGTTCGAATTCAGAGCTCCGACCACTGGCTTGTGACCCAAGATCCCACAAGCCATGCAGGAGTGGCGCAAAAAAAAAAAGAGAAAGGAGCAGAACAACAACAAAGAGAGAAAAATAAAATAAGATTAGAAAACTAACGGATATGTTAGAAAAAATAAAAACATAGATGAAACAACAACTGAAAGTTAATACAGAACCACAATAGCAAAAAAGAGGGAAAAAAACCCCAGAAAAAGGCCTTGGCTGTGGGGAGCTGGGCTTAGGCAGGGGCGAGATTTAGACAGTGGGTGGGGTCAAAAAGGCCCTGGGGGGCGGGGCTTAGGCCCAGAGCAGACTGGAGGGACCCAGCAGTGCCTCTGGCCTCAGGCCAGAGGACCAGGTCTGGGAGCCCAGCAGGCTCCCTGGGCCCAAGTGGGTGGAGGAAATGCTACATGCGTTCCCACAATCCTCTGATCCTAGAGGGTCCCTCCCCATTCACCTCTCCTCTTCTTCCCTGCTCCCTCCCTCCTATGCCCCTAGGACCCACTTGGTCAGAGGGGGCCCTGGAAGGCTGGGGAACAGGCTTGGAAGCCCAACAGGCTTGCTGGGGACCAAGCCTGGAAACCCAACAGGCTTCCTGGGGCCCGAGTGGTCAGGGGAAACTAGCCACATCTCCCCTGATCCTCCAATCCCTGAGAGTCCCCCCACCACTGTCTGCCTCTCCTCCTCTTCCCCCCACCTCTCTCCCTCCCACACCCCTAGTACCCACATGGCCTGAGGGGGCCTTGTAGTGCAGAGGACGAAGCCTGGGAGCCCAGCAGACTCCCTGAGGCCAAGTAGGCAGAGGAAATGCTAGTGCTTTCCCCCTGATCCTCTGTTCCTGGGTGGGCACTCCCCATCCACCTCTCCTCTCCTCCCCTCCCCACCACCCCACCTTGCCCCTAGGACCAACATAGCCAGAGGAGACCCTGAAAGGCAGAGGACCCAGCCCTGGACCCCAGCAGGCTTCCTGGGGCCCAATTGTGCAGGGGAAACACTAGCTGTGCTCCCCCCTGATTCTCCGAGCCCCTGAGTGTCCCTCCAGGCATGCCCCTCCCCTCTCCCAGCCACCTCTCAGGGGTGCTCATCCCTTCCGACCTCCACTTCTCCTCCCCCCTCACTCCTCCCCAATGTCCAACCCAATCACTCAGGGGTTCCTCCCATCTCCTTGGGCTTCAAGTTCTCCCACCAGCATCCCGTAGGTGCCTTACTTGTGGGGAGACATGACCTCCACGTCCTCCCACTGCACCATCTTCTAATCTCCTTTTCAATAGAAAGGTTTTCTAAGGAAATGACTTGGAGCCTTCCACATCTATCAGATGGATTTTCATTATTTTTTTTCCATTTTTGCACTTTTGGATCCAAATTTCATGAACTGTTTCAGAAGAAGAGTGGAGATTGTTAGGTCAAGTTTCACTGCTGCAAGACACAGAAATAGTTTTTTACCAATTTCACCAGGTAAAGTCAAGTTTGCCCTATCCCAAACTTGTAAGGAATTTAGAAAGGAGACATTTTCATCCAGGAAAGGAGATCTTGCTGCTTTACCGTGTTAAGTAATAATTCTGTCATCACAACCAAGATTTCTAGCAGAAATTTGACCCAGTTCCATCTCAATTTCTTTATTCAATCTGTCCATCCCACATGTCTCAAAATGGACATGATGATGAGAATAAGCTACAAGTTGCTCATCTGCACCAGTTTCAGTAAGAACTACCTTTGCATTACTCTGATGTGATTTCTCCTCATCCTGGGTCACTAACCACCCAATTTCTGTAGAACAAGCCAGACAGCACAGCTGATGCCATCATCCAACACTGCATCCAGGGGCTGAACGAAGTGGGATATTCAAATTCTTCTTAATTTTTGCAGTTCCTTTAGAGGAGCATTAATTTCAACAGAATTCCAATTCTCGGAAAGGTTAGCAGCTTGTAGTCCCTTTAGTCCTGCTCTTCTTGTGATTTGATCTGTTACACTGAATTGTTCATCAGGACTATCATCAGAAGATTGCTGTCTTTTTCTTCCTTTAAGTCTGTTAATATTTGCCCCACATTCTTAGGTACCCATATGTTGGGTGCATCAATATGTACAAATGTTATATACTCTTGTTGGATTGACCTCTTTATCATTATGTAATACCCTTATTTGTCTTTGCTTTAAAGTCTGTTTTGTGTGATATAAGCATAGTTACTCCAGCTTTCTTTTGGTTCCATTTGCATATCTTTTGACTATCTTTTCCCAATCCCTTCCCTTTTAGTCTGTGTGTGACTTCTGAAGCAAGTCTCTTGTAGGCAGCATATATATAGATGGGTCTTGTTTTTTATCCATTAAACCACTCTGTTTTTTCTTGATTAGATAATTTAGTCCATTTACATTTAAAGTAATTATTTTTAGGTATTTACTTATTCCATCTTGTTAATTATTTTCTTGCTGTTTTAGTTTCTCTCTGTTCCTTTCTTCTCTTGCCCTCTTCCTTTGTGTTTTTCTTTTCCTTTGTGTTTTGATGACCTTCTGTAGTGATATGCTTAGATTCCTTTTTCTTTACCTTTTGATTATCTAGTATGGGTTTTTGCTTTATGATTACCATAAGGCTTATATAAAACAACTTATATTTATAACAGTCTATTTTAGGTTGATAGCAACTTAAGTTTGAATGCATTTAAAAACCCACATCTTTATTCCCCCCACAATGTTTTATATTTTTGATGTCACAGTTTTACATATTTTTATCTTGTTTATTCCTTAATTAATTATTGTAGCTAGTTGTTTTTAATCTTCATACTAACTTTAAAAGTGATTAATCCCCTACCGTTACTATTTATTTGTCTTTACACTTTCAGATGTTTCCTTGTTCTTAATTAGCACCTTTGCTTTTCTGCTTCAAGAGCTTCCTTTAATATTTCTTGGAAAGCCAATTTAGTGGTTATGAACATCTTTAGCTTTTGCTTGTTTGGAAAGCTCTTTATTTCTCCTTCAATTCTGCATGATAACTTTGCCAGGTAGTGTATTCTTGTTTTTTGTCTTTTCAGCACTTTAAATATATAGTGCCATTCCTTTCCGGTTGGAAAATTCCTGATAATATTCTCACAGGGAATCCTTTGTGTGTAATGAGTTGTTTTTTTTTCTTGCCACATTTAAGATTCATTCCTTGTCTTTAACTTTAGACATTTTGATTATAATGTGCCTCAGTGTGGGTTTCTTTGGGTTCCTAATATTTGGAATTTTCTGGCTTCCTGGATCTGAATGCCTGTTTCCTTCTTCAGGTTAGAGAAGTTTTCAGCCATTATTTCTTCAAATAAGTTCTCTGCTATTTTTTTCCCCTCTCTTCCTCCTGGGAGCCCTGTAATGCAAATGTCAGTCCACTTGATGTTCTCACATAAGTCACTTAAGCTATCTTCATTTTTATTTTCATTGTTTTCTCTTTTTGCTGCTCTCATTGGATGAGTTCCAGTGCCCTGTTTTGAGTTCACTTATCATTCTGTTTCATCTAGTCTGCTGTTGAATCCCTCTAGTGTATTTTTTGATACAGTTATTGTATTCTTCAGCTCTCTGACTTCTATTTGGTACTTTATTATATTTCCTATCTCTTTGTTGAAGTTCTCACTGTGTCATCCATTTTTCTCCCAAGTTCAGGGAGCATATTTATGACCATTAGTTTGGACCCTTTATCAGGTAAATTACTTTTCTCTGTTACATTAAGGGTTTTTTCCCCTGAGGTTTATCTTTTTCTTTCATTTGGAACATAGTCCTCTGTTTCTTCATTTTGCTTGACTCTCTGTGTTGGTTTCTATGCAGTAGATAAAGCAGCCATCTGTCCCATTCTTAAATAAGGGGCCTCATGTAGCAGATTAAGCCTTATTATTTAACCCTGCCCTAGCTCTTGGTTGTCTCTCAAACCTTTGTGATTGTCCAAGCAGCTTATTTTATTTTATTTTTTATTGCGGTACGTGGGGCTCTCACTGCCACGGCCTCTCCCGCCGCGGAGCACAGGCTCTGGACGCGCAGGCCCAGCAGCCATGGCTCATGGGCCCAGCCACTGTGCAGCACGCGGGATCCTCCCTGACCGGGGAATGAACCCGTGTCCCCTGCACCGTCAGGTGGACCCTCAACCACTGCGTCACCAGGGAAGCCCTTATTTTATTTTTTAATCGCTGCCAGTAGTTGAGGCTATGCCCAGACCTGTCAGTGTCTCAAAGGGGAGGATCTCAGTCAGCACCTAGATTCAGGATGATTAGAAGCCAGACCCTCAGGCAGCAGTTTTTAAAGTAGGCAAATAAATGGAGTCCTGTGGGACTGTAAGGGTAAGCCTCCCTGTCCACCAGAGCCTGGCGATTTGGAGGTGTCCTGTGGGAAGCAGTTGAAAAATCAGGGCTCCAGACAAGTGTATAAGTTACTTTCTGGGAGATACCAAAATGCTGTAGCGAGGCAAAGGGAGGATGCAGAGATGGTGTCCACCGGCCTGTGTTCTCTGAGTGCACTTCCACCAGCCTCTAGTTGTGAGTCAAACCTGAAACTGCCCCTCAGGCCAAAGCTCCAGGACAAGTAAATAGGCCTCTTTCACAGAAAAACAAGGGTGTGTTTCAGTCTGCTCTGTGCCATGCCCTAGGGGTGTTAACTTGTCAAGGACTGTCCCCAGAATTGTTAGTTTCCAGGGACCTAGGAATGCAAGCCTCCCTGGCCACCAGAGCCAGGGGATCCAGAATCATCCCCTGGGCAGCAGACGTAAAACCCCGGCGCCAGATGAGTATAAGAGCTGACTACGTGCTGTAGATGTATCAGAATTTCCTTCCTTTTTTAGGCTTAATTATATATATATATATATACCACGTATTGTTTTATCCATTCACCTATTGATGATTTACAATGCTTTTTAAAAACAGCTTGACTGAGGTATAATCGACATACAGTAAACTGCACATATTTCAAGTCTACTCTCTCTAATACAGGCAGACCTCATTTTACTGTGCTTTGGTTTATTGTGCTCAGCAGATACTGCATTTTCTTTTTTTTTTTTAACGAATTGAAGGTTTGAACCTAAGTGTCCATCAACAGATGAATGGATAAAGAAGATGTGGCATATATATACAATGGAATATTACTCAGCTATAAAAAGAAACAAAATTGAGTTATTTGTAGTGAGGTGGATGGACCTAGAGTCTGTCATACAGAGTGAAGTAAGTCAGAAAGAGAAAAACAAATACCGTATGCTAACACATATATGTGTTAGCAAAAAAAAAATAAAAAAAAAAGGTCATGAAGAACCTAGGGGCAAGACAGGAATAAAGACACAGACCTACTAGAGAATGGACTTGAGGATACAGGGAGGGGGAAGGGTAAGCTGGGAGAAAGTGAGAGAGTGGCATGGACATATATACACTACCAAACGTAAAATAGATAGCTAGTGGGAAACAGCCACATAGCACAGGGAGATCAGCTCGGTGCTTTGTGACCACCTAGAGGGGTGGGATAGGGAGTGTGGGAGGGAGGGAGACGCAAGAGGGAAGAGATATGATGACATATGTATATGTATAACTGATTCACTTTGTTATACAGCAGAAACTAACACACCATTGTAAAGCAATTATACTCCAATAAAGATGTTTAAATAAAAAATTGAAGGTTTGTGGCAACTCTACATCAAGTAAGTCTGTTGGCGTCATTTTTCCAACAGTATTTGCTCACTTCGTGTCTCTGTGGCACATTTTGTTAATTCTCGTGATATTTCAAACCCTCCACCAGCCAAAAGACAACATGCTGAAGGCTCAGATGATAGTTAGCATTTTTTAGTGATAAAGTAATAATGATGGTATGTACATTTTTTTCAGACACAATGCTATTGCACACTTATTAGACCACGGTATAGTGTAAACATAACTTTTACATGAACTGGGAAACCAAAAATTTTGCATGACTTGCTTTACTGTGATATTTGGTTTATTGTGGTAGTCTGGAACTGAACCTGCAATATCTCCAAGGCACATCTGTAGGGATATATATATATATATATATATCCATAAAATCATCATCTCAATAAAAAAAAGATTACTTTATGCTACAGCGTTAAAACAAAAAGTCAAAGTAAAAAAGAGGCATAGATTATATATTAGAGAAGCACGTGTTCATTGTTGGAGGAATAATCACAATCCAATATTTTCTTGCCAACATCAGCAAAGTATGTTATGAGAGATAACAAAGAAGTTTAGCTCTAAGGTCATAAAAACTTGTATTTTATTACTGATACTAGGCCAAGCACTGTACCTGAAGTTAGGAAGAATTGACACATTCCTTGAAACAAATTTCAAAGCCATGACACGTCAACGTGATGTGCATCACAGTGAACTATGATTAAGGAGTTGATCGTTAATCGTTGGGAGCTTCCTGCTGAGTTTGAACAGAAGCTGCTCAAAATCCAGAGACAGATGATTCAGTGGAGCCAAAACCCAAACTACAAATGTAGCCAAATATAAAATGCTGACTAAACCTCAGGGCTCTTCATCCTCAAAATTACAATGTAAATGCTAAAAGTTAGAGCACAGGTTACAGGTCATTTGTGTTCAAATATGTTCAAACAGGAGGGAGCTCTTTCTGTAAGCATAAGGTAAACATTCTAAATGACCAGAAAGCGCCACAACTACTGAGCCTGCGCTCTAGAGCCCACGAGCCACAACCACTGAGCCTGTGTGCCACAACTACTGAAGCCCACGTGCCTAGAGCCCGTGCTCCGCAACAAGAGAAGCCACCGCAATGAGAAGCCCGCACACTGCAACGAAGAGTAGCCCCCGCTTGCCGCAACTAGAGAAAGCCCGTGTGCAGCAATGAAGACCCAATGCAGCCAAAAATAAATAAAAATAAATTTATTAAAAAAATAAAAATAAGGTGTTTATAGGAAGGTTCTACTAGCAACAGCCCTAGTCGTGTTTACAAGACATTTCTTTCAACAGCATGAACAAATCTGAGTGGAAAACAAGCTTGTCTAAGGGTCACACTGATTGTCAAGAAATCACAAGCAGGGAAAGAGGAGGAAAATTAATTCAAGGAATTTCTACCAAACCTTTATAGGTAATAATAATAACAATATGACCTCAAAGAGGTTGAAATGAATCAAGAAGATTATTGAGGAAGATACTTTGGTGTTGCTGTGCTAGGTGGACTTACTAAAGGCTATTTCTCTATTCAAACAATGGGGTTTTGTGTTGTTGTTCTGTTTGTTTTAATTTTTATTGGAGTATAGTTGATTTACAATGTTGTGTCAGTTTCAGGTGTACAGCAATCAAAGAATGGGTTTGGATAGGAAAAGAGAAATTGAGAGAACAGCAAAACAGAAAACATAATAGAGGGGTATATGTAGATTGTCTCTAAACTCTTCCAGGTTCTAAAATTCAAACAAACCTTCTATTGACCAAATTTACTTTACCATGTAAAGTAGTCCATCCAGGATGGGCATTCCAGCTAAGGCAAAGCAATCTGTTTCTATTTAATATAACAATCCTTGTCATGTAAGAGTTAGATTAATAATGTGAATTTGTACAACATTGCTGCTTCTTTGTTTCTTATCCCATTGAATAAAGTGTGTTGTGTTTATTATTAGCATAACTCAAAAGAATTGT
Source organism: Orcinus orca (assembly GCF_937001465.1). Lineage (NCBI taxonomy): Eukaryota > Metazoa > Chordata > Mammalia > Artiodactyla > Delphinidae > Orcinus > Orcinus orca. Next base: position 98,960,543 of record NC_064560.1, on the reverse strand, counting down.
TTTCTGCTGAATTAAAATATGTTACTTGTTAAAATACCTGGCTATAGCTGAAAAGATTCTAAGTTTTTTGAACTAGTAATAGTCTAGAAACACAACAAACTCACTTTTTATTTTTCAGTTTATACTCAAATTCCAACAGTTAAATTATTTTTTAATGATATACGGTAAGCATTACTCACCAGTGTCTCCCTACAGAAATAATGTTGTCTTGTTTTCCTGATATGAAATTCAAACATTTATGTGAAATTATGGAGACAATTTTCATTCTTAACTATCACTGACCAAGGCACAGCCTTTTTGATTACAAAAGGAGAGCTTGCCTGAAATACTGAAATGATTTATTCATTTAGTTGGCTGTACAACTACTCAGTCTTTTCCAGTCACATTTATTGTATTTTGTACAAATTTGCTTGATTCTTGGAATATTTGCATTATTTATGAAAACAAACAACAAAACAAAAAACAGTTCATTGTTTTGATGTACATATAAGCATTTTGAATTGGATGTTAATTAACTACTCCCCATCTTGTACCTGTTGCTTGTCCTATTATTATTTTTTCTATTATTCTTTATCCTGATTCTTTATTTTTTAACATCTTTGTTGGAGTATAATTGCTTTACAATGGTGTGTTAATTTCTGCTTTATAACAAAGTGAATCAGTTATACATATACATATGTTCCCATATCTCTTCCCTCTTGCGTCTCCCTCCCTCCCACACTCCCTATCCCACCCCTCTAGGTGGTCACAGAGCACCGAGCTGATCTCCGTGTGCTATGCGGCTGCTTCCCACTAGCTAGCTATTTTACGTTTGGTAGTGTATATATGTCCATGCCACTCTCTCACTTTGCCCCAGCTTACCCTTCCCCCTCCCTGTGTCCTCAAGTCCATTCTCCACATCTGCGTCTTTATTCCTGTCTTGCCCCTAGGTTCTTCAGAACCATTTTTTTTCTTTAGATTCCATATATATATGTTAGCACTAATGTATTATTTACCCTTAGAATATAGAACAAGCACTCAGTATGACTGAATCTCACTGAGCATTTTGTAATTGAACTGAGAGATTTTTAAAATTCCCTGGAGTATGAGAAGTATGTTCATTAAGAGCTAAGTGCTCTCTGATTCTGTTATGAATTAAAATTTAAAAATTACCTTTATTTATTTTCACATCACTAAAATGTGATATGAAAATAAATAAATAAATGACCAGAAAGCTTCGTGTCCAGATTTATTTGTTGTGGCATTTGTTCTTCCTCAGTGGCTCATAAAAAAGTGATGTATCTTTTAATCAACGGAATCTTATTTGAAGAAAGGTGGTGCTTAGGAAAAGATATGAAAGGGAGTTTCAAGCTTCCATGTGAGACGTTTCTGGTTGTCACTTCCTTCTTGAGATGCCTTTGTGTCCTCCACCCTAGGTGTTAGGGGCAGCTTGGGTACAAGCAGCACAGGATGGGATCCCACCTGGTCTGAAGATTCACCTGGTCAACCACACCTAGACCGTCCTTTTTATGTATTATTACTAGTCCAATCTGAAACATTTCACATGCATTCAAACTACAGTTGACCCTTGGACAACACAAGGGTTAGAGGCGCTGACCCCCATGCAGTCAAAAATCCAAGTACATATAACTTTACAGTCAGCCCTCCATATCTGCAGTTCCACGTCCATGGATTCAGCCAACCACAGATCGTGGAGTACTATAGTTTGTATTTACTGAAAAAAAAAGTCCACGTAGAAGCGGACCTGTGCAGTTCAAACCTGTGTTGTTCAAAGGTCAGCCGGATAACTTCAAACTCACCTAGTTTTCCCTGAAATGAGAGAGGTATGGTTAAATGCCCAGCCCTGCATACTTTTCAACTGCTGTGTGAGTTCAGCCTCTCACACACCAATAAATATTTACTGCCTCCTTGTTCATTTCTGGGATTCATACGTAGCACTTGAGAAAGAGAAGGTAGATATGTAGGTTTATTTAACCAGTCTCCATTCTGGGCCAGCTGTGCTATAGAGTGTTTTAAGTGGCAGTTGCCTGTGGAAGGGTTGGCTTGGTAAGTTCACTTCAGTGGAGAAAAGGGAAGTCAATGCAATGATTGGACTGAATGGATCTCATTCTTTTTAACTGAAGTATAGCAGATTTATGATGTTTCCGGTGTACAGCAAAGTGATTCAGTTATATATATATATATATATATATATATATATATATATATATATATACACATACACACACACACACACATACATATATATACACACACACACGCATTCCTTTTCAGATTCTTTTCCATTATAGGTGAATCAATCACTTATTAATTGAATTTGTTCACCAATATAACCACATGATTTCATTTTCCATTCCATTCATTTCATTCCAGTCTATTCCAACAACATTTGTTTGGCACAAATACTAGCCACAATCCTAGGTCCTGGGGATGCAAAATGAGTAAGATGCAATCTTTATCTGCAACAAGGTGACAGGCCAAAGGAGTGAGGTAGTGGGGTGCAAGGCCAGAGATTAAATGACTCTCTATGCTGCATTGTGACAAGTGCTAAAAGAGGTTCAGGTTTTGAACTGGACAATCCAGTCTTAATTAGCTTTCTGCTTATAAAACAAAATGAAAAAAATTAAAAGAAACAAACATTAGGTTTCAGCCTAGAAGTGACCTCTTTCACGAGTCCTCTCTGACCCACATACTTGTTTCCAAAGCGCATTATCTGATCACCTAACTCATGGTCTAATATCTGCCTGTATTCTCTAGAAGTCTGTTATGTCTTGAGATAAGCCCACATTTGGTCCACCAAGAACACCCTTGTATGCAATATTGAAATGATAAATGTTCTTTGTGAAAATTTCCTAACGAGAATTTTAGGAACTTGCTTCCCTTGATGAATCTTTTTTCCGGAGAATTTACTCCTCATATTTAGATTTTTAAAACTCTCCCTTTGAATCTTTTAAAGTAGCAACATTTATTTTTTTAAATGAAAAATCTTTTAAAATGTGTTGTTAACCTACAGACATGCTGTAGATGATCATAAATTGTCTTCTCACACTAGGAATATTTATTTGGGGGCCGGCAAGTATTTCTCTAGCATGACAGATACGTTAATTGGTACATTTTGATAACCTGCGGATGAGGGAATTGACAAAAATGAGGATGCAGAAAGAAAGGCATGGGTGTGGGAAAGCCTGCCATCTGTCCTGGGAGCCGTGAATGCTGCTTTCGGCAGTAGTGTCTGAGCAAGGTGGGTTAAGTATGAAGGAACCTGGTTGCTGTGCAAAGGTGTCTGGATTTTATTCTTTGAGCCCATTCCCTGAGCAAAGGGAAGTTCAAAGTTGTTTTTGGCAGGGGAGCTGTACGGGCAGAGCTGTGTTTCAAGGTGATAATCTGAAAACAGGAGAGGCTAGACTCGGGCAGGGGAATAATTTAAGAGGCTGCAGCTACAGAGCTTAAAGGCAAGAAAGGAGGGTGGTGAGAATGGAGAGTTAATCAAGGAAGAATCCGAGGGCCTTGGCAATCTGCTGCCAGACCGTTGTGCCTACTGCTCTGTATATACTTGGTGCTTGGGAGTCATTGCTCCATCCATAAATGTCTTACTGAATGAGCGAATTCCTGTAGATGGGAGGGAAAGAAGAGGAAGCTGAGGCGTCATTGCAAAGTCTGGCCTGGGTACCTGGGTAGACGGTAGAGTTGGCCAAGATTTGGAACAATGGGGCTGGAGCAGGAACAGGGAGGAAGGAGATGTGTCCCAGCTGGGTCAGCGGAGGGGTCATCAGCCTCTGTCTTTTCCTAGCTGTACTTCCTGTGACTATGCTTCTGCCCTGCTGCCAACTTCTCCCGGTGATATCAGCACATCTTTTTGGTTGTTGCTTTTCTGGGGGGTTGGATATTCTTGTTTTGAAGAAACTTCCAGGCGTTTGCGTGCTCCCTGGAAAAATCCCATAGTCTTTGGACAGCAACTGTAGTAAGATCTTAATAAGACAAAAGGCTCAGTAACTGGGAAGGGGTGTGCTGCTTAACTGAATTTTTCTGATGTCCTTCAGATAAATTAGAAACCTTTTTAACATACTCAGGTGAAATATTCGTAAAAAGAAGTCTACTTGCCTTTAAAGGCAGATGGTTGACGATTACCATTAAGAAAGATTATTTAGAACTTGGAAATAAGAAAAACAGGGGGGCAGCATATCTTTGCACAAAGGTATTCTTTTTTTTTTTTTTTTGGCCATGCTGCACGGCATGCGGGATCTTAGTTCCCTGACCAGGGATCGAACCCGTGCCCCCTGCGGTGGAAGCACAGAGTCCTAACCACTGGACCACCAGGGAAGTCCCACACAAGGGCATTCTTTGAGAAGCTTACCTGTGGGCTCGTTCCTTATCTGGGGCAGGACTTCTCACCTTCACTCTACTGACCTTTTGGGCAGGATACTTCTTTGCGTGGGGCTTGGCCTGTGTGCTGTGGGGTGTCCAGCAGCCTCTTCTTACTAGATGCCATCCCTCTCTCCACTCCCTATTCCTGGCTGAGTTGTGGCCAAAAGTGTCTCCAGATAATGCCAAATGTCCCCTGGGAGGCAAAATTGCCCCTGTTTGAGAACCACAGATTTAGAAGAATGAACATTTGTTATTTGCTATTGAACATTTGCTGTTTGCTGTTAAGGGCTCACACTCAGTCAAGTTACTTCTCAATTTGCAGATCTTACTCTGTTGAGAAGCAAATAATTTTTCCCCAGTAGAAGGGAGATTCCAAATGGTATGGTTTTGTATTATCTTGTAGGGCGTTAACCAGTAGTACATCTACACTAGAAACTTGACTCTAACCTTCCTTTACAAGTGCGTACAAATAGTTTCGCAAAACGCTCTTGGAACCAGATTTACCATCTTACTGCGTCCATTAAGTAGTGAGCTGAGCATGTGATGCACGTTCAATGTATATTTGGGGAGAGTGGTTTTTTAACTTTAGGAAAGTTATGCTTTAGCGTGGTTAGTTTTCCTGGCAGTCCTATGATGTGGGGTTGCCACTGTGAACTTTGGGTCAGAAGGCTCCTAGCTTTCAGATTTGGTTCCCAAGCCTTCTCAGATGTCTCTCTCTGGTGCTTTTACGTTCTTCCTGTCCCTCACAGCCCTCTCCTCTTGCTATCCACATCGACCAGCCACCCACCTGGTTGGACCCTCATCATATCCACTTGACCACTGTAATATCTGCCCCCCACAGGCTTCCTCACTGCCAGTCTTTTGCCCCTTCCTTCCATCCCTGGTAAGATCCACCTCCAAATGAGGATTTTTGAACTGTGGCTCTGACATGATGTTTGTAGGACAAAGACAAACAGGCAGCAGGAACACAGAATTTCTTTTTTTCTTTTTCTTTTTTTAAATTTTATTGAAGTATACTTGATTTACAATATTGTGTCAATTTCTGGTGTACAGAAAAGTGACTCAGTTATACATATATATATGTTTTCGTATTCTTTTCCATTATGGTTTGTCATAGGATGTTGAATATAGGTCCCTGTGCTATGCAGTGGACCTTGTTTATCCATCCTGTATACAGTAGTTTGCATCTGCTAATCCCAAACTCCCACTCCTTCCCTCCCCCACCCCCTTCCCCTTCCCCCTTGGCAACCAAAGTCTGTTCTTTATGTCCGTGAGTCTGTTTTTTTTCACAGATATGTTGATTTGTATTGTATTTTAGATTTCACATATATGTGACGTCATATGGTATTTGTCTTTCTCTTTCTGACTGATTTCACTTAGTATGATAATCTCCAAGTCCATCCATGTTGCTGCAAACAGGATTATTTCATTCTTTTTGATTGCTGAGTGATATTCCATTATGTATATGTACTACATCTTCTTTATCAATTCACCTGTCCATGGACATTTAGGTTGTGTTTCCATGTCTTGGATATTGTAGATAGTGCTGCTGTGAAAAAGCTGGTCTTTCAGATTCAGGGTTAGGGGTTAGGGTTAAGGTTTAGGGTTAGGGTTCCCACACAGTGAGGAAACAGAGACCCAGTTAAAGTCACACAGGGAGGGAGGGGAATCATTTTGAAGAGGTTAGTAATCAGGTTGAACGTGCTGGGACAGTCTCTGGAAACTGGCTTTGTGCATAAATCCCAGCTATTCCCTGTTCCCCCGTCACTTCCATTGCAAAGTACAGGGCAGAAAGTATTTCCATTAATGGGCATGGAGAAGGGAGTGCCAATTAATCCAAGCTTTTCTGGCTTCAATCAGCACCTCCCAGAGCCGTCCTGACCCGTTTCCTTTGGCTTTAGTATCTTGCCCACTTTTACAACAGAAAGGGCTGGCTTCCTTCTTCCGCCACTCATTGGATCATGTGGCTGGTTTATCCTGATACTCCCATAATTAATTGTTTTTTTTTTTGCCTCCCACGGTCTGTTTCTGCTTTCTTCCAGCCCTCTGGCCTCCCAGTGCTACTTCTCTCTTCCTCCACGAATACCACCTTCTAACCTCTCCTTTTTGTGGTTCTCCCACAGGGAACCAGTAAGTGAGTTAGTCCCTTAAACTTTTCCCCTACAACTATAATTGAGTCAGCTTTGTGTTACATGCTGTTTATCTTTGCGCGATTGCCTAGATCGCAGTACACATCATATCCACTTTCTTGCAATCGGGGTCATGATTAGAGCCCACAAGAATATTTAAATAACACCTGAGTTATCTGGGCTCTGCCACTCAGGATGTAGCCAAGATTAGATGGTCCCTAATAGAGGTAATACAGTCCCATGTGTAATACCAGCTACGATTTAGTTTGTTTGCTCTCTCTTTCTTTAGCCAGGTTCTGATTTCCCCTCCAAAATCGCCAGCATTGTGTGGGTTTTTCAAAATCACTGACTGGTGTTTACATAATCAAAATAGAATGCATTTTTGGAACTTAGTGACGCCTCCCCTTCAAGCCAGCACTGTGTCCTTAGGTCCCCATGCCCGCTCCTCCCTCCATTCATTGGTGTTTGGCTTTTTCCTGAAGTGCCAAGCCAAAAGGTTCATAGCTTGTTTTCAAAGCATAGCTGTTCGGTCCTAGCATAATCATTGCCTTGACTATTTCATTCCATACATCAAAATATATTCCAGATGGATCCAAAGTTTAACTGTAGCCAATCGCAGAACATTTTTTAAAAGAAAGTGTGGGTGAACATTTGTATGACCCTGGAGTGGAATTGGGCTTTCCAAGGATTATATGAATTTTGGAAGCCAAAGGGAAAAGATAGATAAATTTAACTACATAAAGTAACCGCAAAACTTCTACGTCTCAAACGTTGTGCCTTGGAAAGAACCCCATAAAACATAGTCAAACAACACACTGGGGTGAAATACCTCCAAAACCAGAACAAAGGATAATTAACTGATAAATTCAAAGAGCTCTCACAAATGAATAAGAAAAACTAACAATCCAATAGAAAAATGGTTAGAAAAAATCAACAGGAAAGAAATTTAAAAAGAAATGTAGGGAATTCCTTGGTGGTCCAGTGGTTAGGACTTGATGGTTTCACTGCTGGGGCCTGGGTTCAATCCCTGGTTGGGGAACTAAGACCCTGCAAGCCACAAGGCATGGCCAAAAAAAAAAAAAAAAAAAGAAATGCAAATGGCCAAAGACATGAAAAGAAGCCCAACTTACTAATAATCAAAGAAAAGTAGATGAAAATCATAGTAGGCTATCATTTGTCATCTATTGATTGTGGAAAAGACAAAAAAATGAAAGATAATACCAGGTGATGATGAGGGGAACAGGTACTTTTATGGTTAAAGTGGGTAAAACCTTTTGGGTAGTGCCAATTAAACAATTTTAAATCTGCATCTTTGACCTAGAAATTATTCTTCTAATAAATTATTAGAAGTTATTTTTATAGAATAAATTATTCTATAAAAATAACAAATGTACAAAACTATAATTTTTAATGGAGCAATTTTTTTTTTTTTTTTTTTTTTTTTTTTTGTGGTACGCGGGCCTCTCGTTGTGTGGCCTCTCCCGTTGCGGAGCACAGGCTCCGGATGCGCAGGCTCAGCGGCCATGGCTCACGGGCCCAGCCGCTCCGCAGCATGTGGGATCTTCCCGGACCGGGGCACGAACCCGTGTCCCCTGCATCAGCAGGCGGCCTCTCAACCACTGCGCCACCAGGGAAGCCCTAATGGAGCAATTTTTATAATTGAAAATGTGTTGGAAATAACTTCATTTACATAGATAAAAATGTACTGACATTGAATGACTTTCAATGTGTATTGTAAAGAGAAAAAGCAAGATTCAAAAGGGCAGGTAAAACAATCCAGTTTTTTGCATCATCATTAGAATAATATATTTTGACTGCTGTTGATATGCATTCTTCTAGAAGATTCCTACAAAGATACCATGAGTCAATAATTAGGTTGCTGGATTAATAGCTCTTAATAGGTTCAGTGATCCTCCGTCCCTTCAGAGAGGGTCAGGGTTCAGCCACTCAATCACCTGCTCACTCACTAATTGCACAAATTTTCGTTGTGCACCTGAGGCAGTGAGTGAGGTTAAGTAAAGTGACTCTGAAATGGGATTGCCTAAGTGTGAACCCATCACATGGCGCTCTTCTCGGGCAGGTTAATTTCTTCCCTTACACATGATCCACTCTACCTTCCATCATGGGTAGCGAAACTGAGGCCCAGTGAAGGTACAGGCTGCATCCTAGGTGGCTTCCCAGTTAGGGAGAGGCAGAGGCTGAGCTAGAACTATCCCAGGAGAGGCAGCCTGGCTAGGAATTGTATTCCTAGTGTGGGCAGCTGGCGTGCAGAGGTGATAAGGGGGTGGGAGCCGGGCCAGACATCAGGGTACAAATTCTGGCCCTGCCACCTACTAGTTGTGTAGTCTCGGGTAAGTTATTCAGTGTCTCTGTGCCTTACAGGATTTGTTGTGAGAGTTAAATGTAAAGTGCTTAAGACGGTGCCCGGCACACAATATGTCTCAGTCTATGCTGATGATTATTATTTGCAAGGTACTAGGGATTAAAAGGTGGACCAGAAAGCACAGTCCTTGTAACTGAAGGCATTTATGACACAGTGGAGAATAGAGTGTGGGAAATACTATGATGAGGTAATGTTTCAGGATGTTAAGAGAGCAAGGAAGGGGGGCCTCCAACCCAGGCTTGGAGGGTCAGGGGAGGCTGCCCGGGGAAGCCACAGCCAAGCTGAGACCTAGAGGAGGCAGAGGCGGTCATTCCCTCTGGGTGGACAGAACAGCCGGGGTCAAAGTCCAGAGCTGAGATTGAGCCTTGTTATTTCCAGGAATTGAAAGTAAAGCAGGAGAAATCCCCGAGCACAGGTATCATGATTTTGAGGATAAGGCGACTAAGGTGGACCTTCAGCCTGGCTGTTTCCTCTACCCCTACTATTTGCCTGACTGATCTCTTTACCCATCAAGTATTAGCCTAAATGCCACCTCCTCCAGGATGTCTTCCAGGGATCCCACTTTCCCACAGAGCTTTATGTCTACTTGGTACGAGTACCCTTGGTACTTTGCAAACTTTATTGTCCCTGCTTGTTGATTGCTCTTCCTACCAAACTGGGAGCTCCTCCATGGTGATATTTGCATGGCACTTGTTTACCAATGCATACCTGTTAGTATGGATGAGCTAACAGAGGCCAGGAGAGGGTCCAGGAGCTTCCCAAGGATAAAGGGAGATAGAATTTTCGCTCGAGTTCTTAAATTCCACAACCGTTACGCCATGGACTCACGTCCACTACCAACTACGGGAAGCAGGTACATACCCAGGCCGGATGTGGGCTGCAGCCGAGCTTTGCTGGTCAGGGCAAAGACAAAGCTCGTTATGCAATATTTTGTAATAACCTATAAGGGAAAAGAATCTGAAAAGGAATAGACATATATGTACACATACATGCATCTATATATAAAACCGAATCACTGTGCTGTGCACCTGAAATTAACACAACATTGTAAATCAACTAGACTTCAATTTAAAAAAAAAAGGTAAAAAGAAAAAAAGACAAAGCTCATCTCTGATGAGCTGGAACTATAGTATTTGAGGGCTTGAGAGGTACCGAGGACCAAGTTCAGTCTCTTTGGCCTCTCAGTTGCTCAGGAATCCATTCTGCCTTCCTGACTGGTAGGTGTGGGTTGGAGAGAAGTCCTACACGCCACTGGTTCCTACAGGCCTGCACTCCCCACCTCACCTTTCCATCTGCTCCCCACCCAAGAAGGGAGATTCTCTCTGCCTGGGGCCCAGCATGTTGTCTCAATGGTCTATGCCTGAAAGATGGCAATGACCATAACCACACACGTGAAACCTTCTAGGGGTCCAGAGTGTACACAGATGATGGGACCTCATGGGCTAAGACAGCCTAGAGAGGGCCCTACCCTAGAAATACTTTCTTCACGTGCTATCCAAAAGGATGGCATGAAGAGCCGGTAGTTTCCTTATTTCTATTTTGTTTTTTAAGACCAAGAAAATAGAACTAAGATGTACCGTGTGTTGTTTTGTCATTTAATACATTTTTATATTTTCATATTAGTTGGCATGGCGGTCATTTTCCTTTAAAAGATCATATGAGTAAGTGAAGTGGCATTCTGTGAGTGTGAGGTGGTGCAAGTATTTCAATTATCTTGTTTAAGTTGCTCTCATTATAAAAACTTCCAGTTTTGCATTCATTAAAAAGGTACTTCTATTAGTATCCAGCTAGACATAAATACATGCACATGCATACATATACACATGCACACGATCCTACTTTCCCCCCCAAAATAAAGACTAGATCTGTTCACATAGACCTGAAAAGAGGTAAAATCATGGTTGACTTCTGCAATCAAAGACAGCATGATTTTTTTTTTATTGAAGAATAGTTGATTTACAACGTTACGTTAGTTTCTGGTATACAGCAGTGATTCAGTATATATATACGTGATATATCACATGTATATATATAATATGATTCATATATGTATATATATATTTTTTTCATTTTTAAATTATGGTTTATTATAGGATACAGAATATAGTTCCCTTTGCTATACAGTAGGACCTTGTTGTTTATCTATTTTATATATAGTTGTTTGTATCTGCTAATCCCAAACTCCTAATTTATCTCTCCCCCACCCCGTTTGCCCTTTGGTAACCATAAGTTTGTTTTCTATGTCTGTGAGTCTGTTTCTGTTTTGTAAATAAGTTCACTTGTACCATATTGTAGATTCCACATATAAGTGATATCATATAGTATTTATCTTCCTCTTTCTGACTGACTTCACTTGGTATGATAATCTCTAGGTCCATCCATGTTGCTGCAAATGGCATTATTTCATCCTTTCTTTATGGCTGAGTAGTATTCCATTGTATAAATATATACCACATCTTTTTTATCCATTCCTCTGTCAATGGACATTTAGGTTGCTTCCATGTCTTGGCTATTGTAAATAGTGGAAGGCATTATTTTGTTTTGCTTCCTAAGATGATTCTAAAATAGCTTTTTTTTAAAAAATTAAAAAATATATAATACCTGTGCATTCTAGAAACTGATGAGACAAAAAAAAGGAAACGGAAAACCAGTAGCAATCACACAACCCAGAATACTGTGCTTAATATTTTAGTGCATTCCTTTCCAGACTTTTTCCTGAAATGTGTTTTTAAATAAGACACAAACAGTGGTGGTGGTGGTATGGGGATGGGAGAAGTGGTGGTAGAGAGAATGGGAATTAGATCTCCTCTTCTGTACTCTGCAGGCGTCAGACTAACTTCTTTTTACTTCCCTGAAACCTATGCCTTTTTCATACCTATGTGTCTAAATGTCCCTGAATTAGGAAACAGCTTCTGCATGGGTTAAGAATTTGTGACTCATGTAAGAGACCTGAAAAAGTAGTGGCTGTATAAGGCAGAAATTTGTTTCTTTCTTATATAAATGAAACCCAGAAGTAGGCAGTCTAGAACTGGTGAAGTGGCTGTATGGTATGACTGTCTTTCAGCTCATGACTTCCTTTCTCATTGTTGCCTCCAGGTCCTAGATAGCTGCTGGAGCTCCAACCATTACATCTGCATTCATGATAGTAAAAGAAGGAAGGGAAGAAGGGCTTAGCCTATCCCTTTTAAGGAGCTTTCCCAGAAGTCCCCTTTTTATACTTTTAATTGTAATTTTATTTATGGTTTCTTCATAGTCAAATCTATTTCTTTTTTGTTTATAATTTTCAGGTTTTGGTGTAATAGTAAAAATATCTTCCCAACCTAGTATCATTAAAGTATTCTGTACATTTTCTGGAATTTTAGAACTGTTTTTTCTTTTTAGTTTTAATCTGAAATTTATTTATGTTTATAGCGTGGGGTAGAGATCTAACATTCTTTTTCCAAATGGCTGCCGTAAAGGGACATTTTCTTTAACCCACAATATCTGTTCCTCTTGTATCCATTAGCCAAGATCCTTCCCTAGACAGTACAAGAGGCACCCAGATAAATTCTTAATCTTTTTTTCCTAGGTTTCATTCAGACCTACACTAATTTGTTCGCACTTGTATTGCTAACCATTCCCTTTTTAGTTTTAACCTCTGGACCTCCATTGTGTCCAACACGTGTCTTTTTTTGCACTCATACATGGCATTATAATCCATGTTCAAACATTTCTCCCACACAGGACTGTGAGCACCTTGAGAGTAGGGACTGTCTTAATCCACTTGGTATCTCTAACACTGAAAATTTAGCAGCTTCTTCAATCAATGTTAAACTGACTGAACGAATGAAAGAGTGTCATGTTACATGCCATTTGTTACTAGTTCCCTTTAAAAGGTTACTTTCTAATGACTCAGTAGGAGGTACCTTAGTCTCTTAGTTAAATCTCATTTTTGGGAGGTTACTTCTGAGGAAGTTTCCTCAACAAAATTAATCCCATTAACGCTGTTTGGATTTCAATTGGTTTCAGCTCCATGGCATTGTATTTTTGTGGACAATTGGAGGGCACCTCCGTACATCAATTCCAGTAACTATTAGTAAGCCAGGGTTTCAAGACTCCAGTACTTAGAGGACCTCTCAGGAACCCTGGGGAAGCTGTTCATTCAGGAAACATTCCTGGTGCATCTGTCACTTGGAAGTTCTCATGCTAGCTGCTCTAAGGAGGCAGAGCTGAGTTAGCAATGGCCTTTGCCCTTGGGATCAGGACACCACAATGAGGATGAGTGAGGTTTGTTTTTTTTTTTTGTGGTACGCGGGCCTCTCACTGCTGTGGCCTCTCCCGCTGCGTAGCACAGGCTCCGGACGCGCAGGCTCAGCGGCCATGGCTTACGGGCCCAGCCGCTGCGCGGCATGTGGGATCTTCCCGGACCGGGGCACGAACCCGCGTCCCCTGCATCGGCAGGCGGACTCTCAACCACTGCGCCACGAGGGAAGCCCCAATATGTGTTATCTTGTTTAATCTTCACAGCAATCCTATAAAATAGCTATTTAGTATTAGCCCCAGTTATACCAAGGAAATCAGTGAAGCACAGAGGGATTACAGAATTTTCCCATGGTCACACAGCTAGAAAGTAGCAGGGCTAGGATTCAGACCTAGCTCTCTCCTGCCAAAGCCTAGGTGTGCCCATAACTACTAGCCATTTGGTGTTACTCATACGTAGATTATCTGAACAAAATATATCCACAATTTGTTAATGTTACATTAGCATATATTTAGCAAATAAAAGTGGATACCTGTTTTGGTTACCTTAAAAATCAAATATTTAAATTATTTTCTCTCTATTGAGAGATTCTTTGATTTTTTTTATGGGAAAGAAGGTAGGACTTTGAGGTGGCCAGCAAAGAGAAGTAAGATATAAACAAATTGGAAAGATTTTGCTAGATTCCGATACTGGAGCAAGTGTTTATCCTTTAATCGTTTTTGCCCCGGAGTGACCAAAGGTGACAGAAGACAGAGCCGGTGGAGCGGGGTCAATAAAAGAGCGGGCGCACATGACTCCATATGGCTCCGTGCCATTGGTCTGTCTTCATCTACAGTCAGAAACAGGCAGAGGAGGTCCAAAAAAAGAAAAGACCTAAATTCCCGGTGCTTTATTGCGGGCTGCATAAACAATTCTTGCAGGAGGAAGGCAACGCTAACTCATCTTCGTTAGTAAGCTGTTGTCTTCAGATGAAGCCTGCCCTCCTGGACTCAGCTTTGTGATGCTGGATGAGGGAAGTCTGCAAATCACGTTTGTGCTTTGCCAGCTGCCCCTTATTAGGCTCTGCCAATAGGGGCCGTTGGAGGAAGACAGACTGGAGGCGGGACTTCCTGTTGGCTTCGTACATATTTCCTGCTTCTGTGAGCGTCACTATGTCAACGCCCTTTTCCTTCGCAGTTGTGGTTCTTCTATGTAGCTGCACTGAATCTAGTTTACACTAACGGAGCACAGAGACACCAGGCTCCTCAGGAGAGGTCTGGATCTCAGCCTAGGAGGCCCTCCTCTGAGCTCAGAGACCCCAGCACCAACCAGAGGTCTGAGTTTCCGCTTGTTGGCATCCCCTTACCAAATTCTCAATAATCCCCCAATATTTTCCTCCTTCTTCCAGCCTAGGGGTGGTAGCTACTTCCAGCAATTGTTACTTCCTTAATAATTTAGCATCATCTACCCCTCCCCCTGCTTTCCGTTATGTACTTAACTTGATACCTGGTTAAGTTCTTTATGTAAAATTATTAAATTTGTTATTTCAAATATTTGGCCAGGAATGCTGCATATTTGGAGGGGTGCTTTGGGGGTGATGGGGAGAGGCAAACAGTGGCAAACAATGGCAGCAGTTTTGAAGAAGTAAGTTTTCACACTGTATTGCCAAAACCACCCATGGGGTGCTCACTGAAGTCCAACCACCCTTACTTAGTGTTAGCCTTGTTCAGACTGTCAGGAACCCTAGACTCACAGACATTAGTGATGGAGATCTACAGTCTGGAGCCCCGAGGATATTTCTCCAACTTACAAATTATTAACAGTCATGGAAAGACAGAAAAATTAATTTTTTTTTGAGTAGTTGCCATGGAAGAGCAAAGTCTGTTTTTCACTGACTTTTCCTTTAAAGTAAAAGAACAAAAAAAATAATCCTTGAAGGTCATTTTTATTGCTTCACTCTTCAGTGAAATTCAGGGAGTATTCAGGGAACATAAGAGGAGAGATATTTGAACTCCAGGCCAAAAGAAGATAGGGGCATACCTGTGTGTTTCCACGGTTCCTTGTTAAGGGGGAAAAAAAGCTTTCAAGTTCTTGTATGAGTATTGACAAGTTTTTATGAATGGTTTTGTGGCAGGAGAACATGAGTACAAACTGGGCTATTCTGGATGAAATAGCTGCTTGCCTTCTTACGCATTGCCAGCATGTTTTTCCTGCTTGCTCACCTCCCTGAATGACTTGTTCTTGAGAATATGCTCCTGAATGATATATCTGAGCTGGCTCTCTTATCTGAGAGCAGGAAGCTAGAAGGTCAGTGACAGAGCCACCTGCTGCTCTTTACTTTGCAGAGATTAAGGAGTCTGACACAGTTTCTTGGACATCCTATGAATGTTAGAAAATATGTTTTGGAGAGGCTGAAGAAAGAAGAGACATGGTGTTCACATTTGCTTCCATGGAACCCAACAGATCTTCCCTTGGGAAAAAGATCTTCCCTAAATAAGAAGGAAGCTATTAAAGGTGAGAGTTTTCTTTACTTTTCATTTTTTCATCCTCTTAGATTCCCATAAGTTATTACTAAAGAGGATACAGTCTTATGCTTTGAACAAGATTGCGATAAGGGAAAAGAATTATTGCTGGAAGGATATGTCACATTTTGTTCCTCTTTTTCTCCTTTTGGGGATTATTTTTTCCCCTATACTATCTGGTTTTCTTTGTTGGTACTAAGTACCCTTAGTGATTCAGATATACATACTTCTTCATATTCTTTTCCATTATGGTTTATCACAGGATATTGAATATAGTTCCCTGTGCTATATAGTAGGACTTTGTTGTTTATCTGTTTTTTACATAGTAGTTTTAGGTACCCTGTATTGTATTTAAAAGGTAGCTGTGGTTTGGAGGAACAAGTATTAGGCTTACAGACACACGCCCCCTCCCAAAAAAAAGATTGGGGGGAAGAGGGAGTATGGAAGAGTCCCAGATTTGCTTCCTATAATGTATATGACATTTGGCAAGTTATTTAGCTTCCGTTTTCCTCTCTATAAAAGAGGCCTAATATTACTATGTTTTAGGCATGTTGTGAAGATTCAATGGGAAAATGTAAAGAAATTTCTGGCTCAAAGAAAGTTCTCATTAAATATTGCATATGCATAGCTTTGTGTGTCTCTGTGTGGATATATTTTAAATTTGGATAGACTGAGAGTTACCTGTATGAATGATTACAATGTTTTTTTGGAATTACATCCAATTTTTTGTACTTGTTTAAGAACATTTTCTTTAAAGCGTGGCTAGATGCCACATCTAACCAATGAATTATATGTGGTGAAAGCATCCTAAAATATGAACTGCCAAATAAGAGCAAGAACTGTACTTTATCTTTTTTTTTTTTTTTGCGGTACGCGGGCCTCTCACTGTTGTGGCCTCTCCTGTTGCGGAGCACAGGCTCCGGACGTGCAGGCTCAGCGGCCATGGCTCACGGGCCCAGCCGCTCCGCGGCATGTGGGATCTTCCCGGACCAGGGCACAAACCCGTGTCCCCTGCATCGGCAGGCGGACTCGCAACCACTGCGCCACCAGGGAAGCCCTACTTTATCTTTTAAAAGGACATTTCTAGAACTGAAGCTGAGAGTTTGAATTTCATGGATTTTCTCTCTAGACCGATCAGAAATTCTATCCCCCAGTTAAGAGCTATGTTAGAAACAGGGTGGTAAGGTTTGGGGGGAAGAAGGAAAAATGAAGGGTGGGGAGTTCCTCTTATTAATTACAGCTCTACAGCAACAGGTACTTAGCTCTGCTTCCCTTACTCTCTCCTGAGGTAGAGGTGGACCCAGATCCTGATTCCAGTGCCAGCATGATCAGCTGGTTTGTAGTGTCAGGCTATAGACCTCCATCAGTGAGCTGGGTGCATGAAGTTCCTAGGCAGGACTTGACTGAGGGTATTTGTCTAGAGAAGAAACCTGTTTTTGCCATCACTTTGGAGTTCAACTTGAAGATCCTTGAGCATGTTCCAGGTTAGTTTGTAACTGAAGGCATTTTGTTCTGTCCAAGGATTTCATCCTCCTCCTTCCCTGTGCCCAAACTCTACCGATCTCCCATTCCATGAAGATGATTGGGTGGAAGAAGAAGCTCTGCAGGGGGCATCACCTGTGGGCCCTGGGCTGCTATATGCTGCTGGCCGTTGTTGCTCTGAGACTTTCTCTCAGGTTAAAATGTGACATACATTCCCTGGATCTGGAATCCAGGGACTTTCGAAGCCAGCGCTGTAGGGACATCTTGTACAACTCCCTGAAGCTGCCAGCAAAGAGATCCATCAACTGTTCTGGGGTCACCCGAGGGGACCAGGAAGCAGTGGTCAAGGCTCTCCTGGACAATCTGGAGGTCAAGAAGAAGCGGGAGCCTTTCACAGACACCGATTACCTCAACATGACCAGAGATTGTGAGCAGTTTAAGTCCCAAAGGAAGTTCATACAGTTCCCACTGAGCAAAGAAGAGTTAGGCTTCCCCATCGCATACTCTGTGGTGGTCCATGAGAAGGTTGAAAACTTTGAACGGCTGCTGCGAGCTGTGTATGCCCCTCAGAACATATACTGCGTCCATGTGGATGAGAAGTCCCCAGAAACTTTCAAAGAGGCAGTCAGGGCCATTATTTCCTGCTTCCCAAATGTCTTCATGGCCAGTAAGTTGGTTCGAGTGGTTTACGCCTCCTGGTCCAGGGTGCAGGCTGACCTGAACTGTATGGAAGACTTGCTCCAGAGCTCGGTGCCATGGAAATACTTACTGAATACATGTGGGACAGATTTTCCTATAAAGACCAATGCTGAGACAGTCCTGGCCCTCAAGATGTTGAATGGGAAGAACAGTATGGAGTCCGAGATACCTACTGAGTACAAAAAGTCTCGCTGGAAATACCACTATGAGGTGACAGACACGTTGCACCTAACCAGCAAGATGAAGGACCCTCCCCCTGATAACTTACCCGTGTTCACAGGGAATGCCTATTTTGTGGCTTCTCGAGCCTTTGTCCAACATGTCTTAGAGAACCCCAAATCCCAACGACTGATCGAATGGGCAAAAGACACCTATAGCCCCGATGAACACCTCTGGGCCACCCTTCAGCGTGCACCGTGGATGCCTGGCTCTGTCCCCTACCACCCGAAGTTTCACATCTCAGACATGACCGCCATTGCCAGGCTGGTCAAATGGCAGTTCCACGAGGGAGACATCAGTATGGGGGCACCTTATGCACCTTGCTCTGGAATCCACCAGCGGGCTATCTGCATTTATGGGGCTGGGGACCTGCACTGGATTCTTCAGAGTCATCACCTCTTGGCGAACAAGTTTGACCCAAAGGTGGATGATAACGTTCTGCAGTGTTTAGAAGAGTATTTACGTTATAAGGCCATCTATGGGACTGAACTCTGAGATACACCGTGAGAGGATTGCTACCCAAGGGGCAGGAACATGTACAAACGTGCCCAGAACATGCTGGGACAGTGTGGGGTGGGAGAGCAGGGCTCTGGAATCCGTGGCATCTCCCTGGGTCAGGGGGCTGCTCTTGGAGTGTGATGAGTAGATTTGTTGCCTCGCAAATTGCTGCCCTGGGTGAACACTGTTGTGTCCTCACCTCACTTCCAATAGCTTCTCCACTGACTTTCCCACCGAGTTGGGAATAAGAACCAGCTCTTTGGATGAATAAGGGAGGGAAGTGTGGCAGGAGACCCTGGATTTTAGTTCAGTTCTTGGTATTGGCTTTTTCACTCGTTGGAGATGCCACTCCTAATAATTCTAGGCTTGGTAGTAGGGAGGGGACTTTGAGGGAAAAAAGGCCTTGTATTTTGTACTATTAGCTTCAAAATAAAGAGCTTCTGATTCAAATCCCTGACTCTACTCTTTGTCTAGTAAGCCAGAGATAAGATAAAACTCTGAGACGTTTTCTCATAACTATTGGTGACATTTAAAATCCCTGGTGGCTAGCAAGAGAATCCCCATTGTTCCGGAATGATCATGGCAAGCTGTATAAATGGCAGATGCAAAAGAATATAGAGGAACACAGCTGATTCTTTCATCATTGAAAGCCCTCCTCATTTTGTTAACATCGCCAGATTCATGACTTTTCTGTAAGGGAAAAGGCAGGGTGATTTAACCAATATGACCCTCCATACCCTTATGGGAAAATTACAGCACTAATTTTGCAAGCTTCACAACCAAAGCTTAATGTTCCATGAGAAAGATGGTAGTTGCCATTAAGTAAGGTCACCGTATAATTTATTGTCAAAACTGGAACACATTTTACTTGGGGGTGGGTGGGTGCTGTAGTATTAATAATTGTTAGATAACAAGAATAAACTAGGTCTGGTTATTCTATCTTTATGCGTCTTGAGTCAAAACTCTTATTTAAGTATGTGAATGGAATGGTCACTGTTCATAGTTCTGAGGCTTAATACATTTCCGTGTGGGGAGACAGTTGTGTGTGTGTGTGTGCGTGTGTGTGTGTGTGTGTGTGTGTACATGTGTTCTCTGCCCCACACCTCCATCCGCCTGCCTAACAAATGTTACCTGGTGAAATAGTTTCCTTTCTAAAGCTAGAGATAATTGTCAGGTAATCGGAAGGCAATTAGCTGTTATATTCTTCTGTGATGGGAAAAGGATACCTCATAAACAGATAAGCATATCTTGTATATGGTAGAGCTGGTCTTCTGCATACAATCTGCTCTGCAAAAGTGATCTATATTCCAGTTAATTTGTGTCATTTGAATGATGTTCTCATTAATATGTCGTGATGTCATTAGTGTGTTTCTTTCCTGATCTTGATTCAGTTAATCAAGTGTTCTCTCACAACCAACTTTCCCTGCAACCCATGTACTCTAACATAGCTCTCACTGTGTCTGATACAGTGACTTTTCTAAGTTAGTGATTGCTTTTTGTAAGGTTGTACTCCTTTGGTAATGGGCATTGCCACCACCAACTTACCTGCATTGTCACACTGAGTCCTCTTCACTTTGCTCTCAGCCCCATCATGGGGATGACTAATGAATAGCTGGGTGCTCCACAGATGAGTCCTGTAAGGTCTGTCCCTAGCAGTGGTGGTTGTGAACCTCTCCACCTGCTAGCCTTTGTGACTGTCCTTGGTCCTCCTCTGAGAGGGCTGCAAGGGGGCAGAAAAGTTTCCGAGTGCATGTGTTCTGAGAAAAGAACGTGGGTTTTTGGCTTCATAATCAACTTCCTCTTTAAATTTTCACGTGAAATAAATAAGGTTTTATATAAATACGTTAAAAAGATTAAAATGTGAACTTGTCATTTTGGGGGAACAGGTTCTCCAAGCATTGAAATTTCCTCTAGAAATATATTCAAAGGTGAATAGGAAGTGCTCTTTATTTAATAAAAAAACCTAAGGTCTTCTTATCAGAAGGGTCAATTTTCTCCCTCATGTGGTGAGTGTATTTTAGAAACCGTACAATTAACCCAACACATCTGTTGATTTTTCCTTCCCTCTGAGTCATATCTGTTTCAATACCCTTTCTCTGGAAAGGAAAAATCTCAAAGAATTGAGCAACTATGTTTATACTCTCAAGGTTTGAGTTTCCTCTTTATTTTTGATTTGTGGCCTGTTGGTAAATGATTTTTTTTTATTTTTAATTTCGACTGTGTTGGGTCTTAGTTGCGGCACACAGGATCATTCATTGTGGTGTGCAGGCTCTTTGTTGAGGTGTGCGGGCTTTTTTCTAGTTGTGGCGTGCGGGTTTTCTCTTCTCTAGTTGTGGCACACAGGCTCCAGGGCGCATGGGCTCTGTAGTTGTGGCATGCGGGTTCCAGAGTGCGTGGGCTCTGTAGTTTGCTGCATGCAGGCTCTCCAGTTGAGGTGCGCGAGCTCAGTAGTTGTGGCACGCCGGCCTAGCTGCCTCACGGCATGTGGGATCCTAGTTCCCGGACCAGGGATTGAACCCGCATCCCCTGCATTGCAAGGTGGATTCTTTACCACTGGACCACCAGGGAAGTCCCGATAAGTGTTGTTTTAATAACTATAGTTTTTGTTGCACACTCTGCCTATTGTAATCTTTGCTCTTTTCTTGACTGAGCGAAAAGTTAAGAAAGGAAGAACAGTTAACCCTGTCTGGCAACAGAAGATATAATTTATTTGAGGAGAAAAAGTATTTCAGTTAAAAAATGGAAAGAATAATTAAATCCATTGCCTGCCTTAAGTCCTTCAATTGAACTGAATACCTATTCTTACTTCTTCCCCTTAGTCGGTCCGTCATCACAAAGATTGTTCCCACCTCTGTGACGCTTGAGTGTATGATGAGCGATGAAATAACTTTCATTCACTCCACAGATATTAAGTAAGCTCTAACTATTTACCAGGTATTGCTTTTGACACTGGGGATAGTGCAGTCAACAAAACAGGAATCCCCATGCTCATGTTGGTATGTGCATACCAGTGGGAAAACAACTACAAACGGATAAGTAATGTATATGTATATTAGGAGGAGACGAGTGCTGGAGAGAAATTGAAGGAAGTGAATGAGACCTTAGGAGAGTGGAGTGGGGAGGAAAATCTTAAATAGTGTGGTCAGGGAGGCCTTAATGAAAAGGTGACATTTGAGTCAACATTTGAAGGGATGAAGGAATGATCCGTGAGGATAAATGCGGGAAGAGCATTCTAGGCCAAGAGGAAAGACTTGCTCAGCACTGAAGCACGACTACACCTGCCGTGTTTGAGGAACAGCAAGGAAGCTGGTGTAAACGGAGCAGAGTAAAGGAGGGGGAAAAGACCTAAGAATACAGGGGAGGAGGATATATCGTAAAGACCATTGTGCCCCATTACATGGACTTTGTCTTCTCTGAGAGATATTATAGGCCCCTGGCAGGTTTTGAGCAGCGGGCTGACGTGATCTGACTAACATTTTAATGCTGCGTTGAGGACAGACTGGTTGGGAGGTAGGGGTGGGAGCAGGGAGGCTCGTTAGGATGCTATGGTACTAATCTCAGCACGAGCAGTAGAAATGGTGAAAGTGGTCAGATCCTGGAAATGTTTTGAAGGTTCAGTCTGAGAGTTTGCTGACAGATTGAATTTGTTTATGAGAGCAATGGAGGAGTCAAGAATGACTCCAGGGCTTTTGTTCTGATGATATGTTAGAAGGACAGAGTTACCGTTAACCAAGAGAGGAACACTGTGAAAGAGTGGTTTCTTAGGGGAAGATCAGGGGGTTGATTTTGAACATGTTAAATTGGAGATGCCTATTAGACATCTGAGTAGAGATGTTGAGGAGATGAATGTGACAGGAATCTGGGTTCAGGAGAGAGGTCTAGACTGGAGACACTTATATGGTATTCATCAGCTTATATGTAAACCCATGAAACTGGATGAGAGTCCCAAAGGAGTGGCAGAAATAGAAAAAAAGAGCCTCCCAAATGAGTTCTGAGGGCTCTCCAAAATGCAGAGGATGGTGGAGTCAAGATGGCGGACTAGGAAGATGCAGAATTCGCATCTCTGTACAACTAGGGCACCTGCCAGGCACCAGTGGGGGACCACGGACACCTAAGGGGTCAGGAGGAATCCACAGTGACCAGGTAGGACATGGGGCGTGGGGGGGAGTGAGGGGGGAGGAGAAGTGGAGGCGGTACGGGACTGGCGCCCCTGAGGGGCGGCTGGGGGACACGAAGGGATCCCATGCCCGAAGGGGGAAATTGGGGGACCACTGGGAGGGCAGAGGATCAAAAGGGAGTGTGGACAGGTTTCCCCTGCCCACTTGGGCCCCCGGGAGCCTGCTGAGATCCCGGGCCTGATCCTCTGCCCACCGAGGCCCCCTCCAGCCGTGGGTCCTGAGGGAGTGGGAGGGAGGGAAGGGGGAGCAAAAGTAAAAGCCGGACCTCCCGGACCGGCATCCCTGAGGGGCGGCTGGGGGAGGGGAGGAGTTCCTACACCCAGCGGGACCCACCCACGGTTAGGGGTCTAGCGGTGGCAATGGGGGAGACCCTGGGGGAGACCCTTGGGGGAGACCCTTGGCTGGGGTGGTGGGGGAGCAGAGAAACGGAAGGGAACGCAGCCAGCTCTTTCCCTGTCCACTTAGGCACCAGGGAGCCTACTGGGCTCCTGGGCCTAATCCTGCCCTCGGAGCCTCCCTCCTGACATGCAGACCCCAAGCCCCGCCCCTACACCCCCACCCAGGGCCCCACCTCTACGCTCGGAGACCCCCTCCCTCCAGCGTGCTGGGCCTAAACTCCACCCACAAACCCTCACTCAAGGGCCCTACCGCCAAACCCTGGAAGTCCACACTCCAGAGGCCCCCCCTTTGGGCATACTGCCTCTCCCCTTCTGCGCAGGACCTAAGCAGAGGCCCCACCCCATGCTTGAACGTCGCCCCACCTAGGCACTGTCCCCAAGGCCTTTTCCAGCTGCACCGGCCCTAAGCCTAGGCCCTGCCACATGCTCAAACATCACCCTGCTGCCTGCCTAGGTCCTGCCCCACCCTAAACCCCGCCCCTAAGTTCCACCCCCGCCTAAACTCCACCCCTGTAGCCAAGGCCTTTTTTTTCTTCTTTTAGGTTGGGGTTCTATTTTACCTTGTTGTTGTTGATTCATTTATATATACATTTTTCTAATCTTTTATTTTTCTAATTTTATTTTATTCTTTATACTTTGTTATTCTCCTTTTGGCTTGTCTTCCCCTTTTTTTTTCATTTTTTTGTTGTGGTTTTGTTTTACCTTGTTGCCATTGTTTCAATTATATTTATATTTTTCCTAATATATTTTTTATCTTTCTAATTTTATTTTATTTTTTATTCTTTGTTATTGTACTGCCCTTATTTTCCTTTGTTTTTTGGGGGTTTTTTTTGCTGTGCCATGCGGCTTGCAGGACCTTTGTTCCCAGGCTGGAGGTTGGGCCCGAGCTCCTGTTTTGGGAGCACTGAGTCCAAACTTATGGACTAACAGAGACCTCAAACCCCAAGGAATATTAATTGGAGTGAGGCCTCCCAGAGGTCTTCATCTTGGCACCAAGACCCGGCTCTACCCAACTGCCTGCAAACTCCAGTGCTGGATGCCTCAGGCCAAACAACCAGTAAGCCAGGAATACAGCCCCACCTATCAAAAGAAAAGAAAAAAAAAGGCGCAGATGAAGAAGCAAGGTAAAAACCTACAAGACCAAATAAATGAAGATGAAATAGGCAACCTACCTGAAAAAGAATTCAGAGTAATGATAGTAAAGATGATCCAAAATCTCAGAAACAGAATGGACAAAATACAAGAAACGCTTAACAAGGGTCTAGAAGAATGAAAGAGAAAAGTGATGAACAACACAGTAACTGAAATTAAAAATACTCTAGAAGGAATCAATAGCAGAATAACTGAGGCAGAAGAACGGATAAGTGAGCTGGAAGATAAAATGGTGGAAATAACTGCCGGGAAGCAGAATAAAGAAAAAAGAATGAAAAGAATTGAGGACAGTCTCAGAGACCTCTGGGACAACATTAAATGCAGCGACATTCGAATTATAGGGGTCCCAGAAGAAGAACAGAAAGAGAAAGGGTCTGAGAAAATATTTGAAGAGATTATAGTAGAAAACTTCTGTAACATGGGAAAGGAAATAATCAAGTCCAGGAAGTGCAGAGAGTCCCATACAGGATAAACCCAAAGAGAAACACACCGAGACATATATTAATCAAATTATCAAAAATTAAATACAAAGAAAATATATTAAAAGCAGCAAAGGAAAAGCAACAAATAACATACAAGGGAATCCCCATAAGGTTAACAGCTGATCTTTCAGCAGAAACTCTGCAAGCCAGAAGTAAGTGGCAGGACATACTTAAAATGATGAAAGGGAAAAAGCTACCCAGCAAGGATCTCATTCAGCCTTGACGGAGAAATCAAAAGCTTTACAGACAAGCAAAGGCTACAAGAATTCAGCACCACCAAACCAGCTTTACAAGAAATGCTAAAGGAACTTCTCTAAGCGGGAAACACAAGAAGAAAAAGATGCACAAGAACAAACCCAAATCAATTAAGAACATGGTAATAGGAACATACATTCAAGATAGTCACCTTGAATGTAAATGGATTAAATGCTCCAGCCAAAAGACACAGACTGCCTGAATGGATACAAAAAGAAGACCCTTATATATGCTGTCTATAAGAAACCCACTTCAGACCTAGTGACACATACAGACTGGAAGTGAAGGGATGGAAGAAGATATTCCATCAAATGGAAATCAAAAGAAAGCTGGAGTAGCAATACTCGTATCAGATGAAATAGACTTTAAAATAATGAGTGTTACAAGAGATAAGGAAGGACACTACATAATGATTAAGGGATCAGTCCAAGAAGAAAACAACAATTATAAATATTTATGCACCCAACATAGGAGCACCTCAATACATAAGGCAAATGCTAACAGCCATAAAAGGAGAAATCAACAGTAACACAATAGTAGTGGGGGACTTTAACACCCCACTTACACCAATAGACAGATCATCTAGACAGAAAATAAATAAGGAAACACAAGCTTTAAATGACACAATAGAGCAGATAGAGTTAATTGATATTTTTAGGATATTCTGCTGGAAAGAGGAAGAATACACTTTCTTCTCAAGTGCACATGGAACCTTCTCCAGAATAGATCACATCTTGGGTCACAAATCAAGCCTTGGAAAATTTAAGAAAACTGAAATCATATCAAGAATCTTTTCCAACCACAAATGCTATGAGATTTGAAATTAATTACAGGAAAAACCCCACAAATACATGGAGGCTAAACAGTGCGCTGATAAATAACCAAGAGATCACTGAAGAAATCAAAGGAGAAATTCAAAAAAACCTAGAAACAAATGACAACAAAAACACCATGATCATGCTGATCCAAAACCTATGGGACACAGCAAAAGCAGTTCTAAGAGGGAAGTTCATAGCAATTGAAACTCACCTCAATTTTCTCACCTTTTATTTGAGAAAAATCTCAAATAAACAACCTAACCTTACATTTAGAGCAACAAGAAAAAGAAGAACAAAGAAAACCCAAAGTTAATAGAAGGAAAGAAAGCATAAGGATCAGAGGAGAGAGAAATGAAATAGAAACAAGAAAACAGTAGCAAAGATCAATAAAACTAAAAGTTGGTTCTTTGAGAAGATAAACAAAATTGATAAACCTTTAGCCAGACTCATCAAGAAAAAAAGGGAGAGGGCTCAAATCAATAAAATTAGAAATGAAAAATGAGAAGTTACAATGGATACCACAGAAATACAAAGGATCATAGGAGACTACTACAAGCCACTATATGCCAATAAAATGGACAACCTGTAAGAAATGGACAAATTCTTGGAAAAGTACAACCTTCCAAGATTGAACCAGGAAGAATTAGAAAATATAAGCAGACAAATCACAGGTAATGAAAATGAAACTGTAGTTAAAAATCTTCCAACAAACAAAAGTCCAGGACCAGATGGCTTCACAGGTTAATTCTATCAAACATTTAGAGAAGAGTTAACACCTATCCTCAAACTCTTCCAAAAAATTGCAGAGGGAGGAACACCCCCAAACTCATTCTACAAGGCCACCATTACCCTGGTAGCAAAACCAGAGAAAGATAACACAAAAAGGAAAATTATAGTCCAATATCACTGATGAACATAGACACAAAAATCCTCAACAAAATACTAGCAAACAGAATCCAACAACACATTAAAAGGATCATACACCATGATCAAGTGGGATTTATCCCAGGGGTGCAAGGATTCTTCAATATATGCAAAACAATCAATGTGATACACCACATCGACAAACTGAATAAAAACCATATGATCATCTCAATAGATGCAGAAAAAGCTTTTGACAAAATTCAACACCCATTTATGATAAAAACTCTCCAGAAAGTGGGCATAGAAGGAACCTACCTCAACATAACAAAAGCCATATATGACAAATCCACAGCCAACATCATTCTCAATGGTGAAAAACTGAAAGCATTTCCTCTAAGATCAGGAACATGACAAGGATGTCCACTCTCACTACTATTATTCAACATATTATTGGAAGTCCTAGCCACAGCAATCAGGGAAGAAAAAGAAATAAAAGGAATACAAATTGGAAAAGAAGAAGTAAAACTGTCACTGTTTGCTGGTGACATGATACTATGCATAGAAGATCCTAAAGATGCCACCAGAAAACTACTAGAACTAATCAATGAATTTGGTAATGTTGCAGGATACAAAATTAATGTACAGAAATCTTTTGCATTCCTATACACTAACAATGAAAGATCAGAAAGAGAAATTAAGGAAACACTTCCATTTACCATTGCAACAAAAAAAATAAAATACCTAGAATAAACCTAAGGAGGCAAAAGACCTGTACTCAGAAAACTATAAAACACTGGTAAAAGAAATCAAAGATAACATAAACAGATGGAGAGATATACCATACTCCTGGATTGGAAGAATCAATATTGTGAAAATGACTCTACTACCCAAAGCAATCTACAGGTTCAGTGCAATCCCTATCAAATTACCAGTGGCGTTTTTCACAGAACTAGAACAAGAAATTTTACAATTTGCATGGAAACAGAAAAGACCCCGAATAGCCAAAGCAATCTTAAGAAAGATAAATGGAGCTGGAGGAATCAGGCTCCCTGACTTCAGACTATACTACAAAGCTACAGTCATCAAGACAGTATGGTACTGGCACAAAAACAGAAATATAGATCAATGGAACAGGATGGAAAGCCCAGGGATAAACCCATGCACATACGGTCACCTTATCTTTGACAAAGGAGGCAAAAACATACAATGGAGAAGATAGCCTCTTCAACAAGTCGTGCTGGAAAAAATGGATAGATACATGTAAAAGAATGAAATTAGAACACACCCTAATACCATACACAAAAATAAACTCAAAATGGATTAAAGGCCTAAATGTGAGGCCAGCCACTATAAAACACTTAGAGGAAAACATAGGCAGAACACTCTATGACATAAATCACCACAAGATCCTTTCTGACCCACCTCCTAGAGGAAGGGAAATAAAAGTAAACAAATGGGACCTAATTAAAGTTAAAAGCTTTTTCACAGCAAAGGAATCTATAA
This sequence comes from Orcinus orca, assembly GCF_937001465.1. NCBI lineage: Eukaryota > Metazoa > Chordata > Mammalia > Artiodactyla > Delphinidae > Orcinus > Orcinus orca. The sequence goes on along the minus strand of NC_064560.1, from coordinate 98,932,377 downwards.
ACAAGACAAAAAGACAATCCTCAGAATGGGAGAAAATGTTTTCAAGTGAAACAACAGACAAAGGATTAATCTGCAAAATATACAAGCAGCTCATGCAGCTCAATATCACACACAAAAAACAACCCAATCCAAAAATGGGCAGAAGACCTAAACAGACATTTCCCCAAAGAAGACATCCAGTTGGCCAACAAATAGATGAAAAGATGCTCAACACTGCTAATCATCCGAGAAATGCAAGTCAAAACCACAATGAGGTATCACCTCACACCGATCAGAATGGCCATCATCAAAAAATCTAGAAACAATAAATGCTGGAGAGGGTGTGGAGAAAAGGGAACCCTCTTGCACTGTTGGTGGGAATGTAAATTGATACAGCCACTATGGAGAACAGTAAGGAGGTTCCTTAAAAAACTAAAAACAGAACTACCATGTGACCCAGCAACCCCATTACTGGGCATATACCCTGAGAAAACCATAATTCAAAAAGATACATGTGGGACTTCCCTGGTGGCACAGTGGTTAAGAATCCACCTGCCAATGCAGGGGACATGGGTTCGATCCCTGTCCGGGAAGATCGCACATGCTGCGGAGCAACTAAGCCCATATGCCACAACTACTGAGCTGGTGTGCTAGGTGAAGCCCATGCACCTAGAGCCCATGCTCTGCAACAAGAGAAGCCACCGCAATGAGAAGCCCACCCACCACAATGAAGAGTAGCCCCTGCTCGCCACAACTAGAGAAAACCCACGCACAGCAACGAAGACCCAATGCAGCCAAAAATTAATTAATTAATTAAAAATAAAAAGATACATGTACCACAATGTTCATTGTAGCACTATTTACAATAGCCAGGACATGGAAGCAACTTAAATGTCCATTAATAGATGAATGGACAAAGAAGATGTGGCACATATATACAATGGAATATTACTCAGCCATAAAAAGGAACGAAATTGAGTTATTTGTAGTGAGATGGATGGACCTAGGATCTGTCATACAGAGTGAAGTAAGTCAGAAAGAGAAAAATATTGTATGCTAATGCATATATATGGAATTTTAAAAAGCGGTACTGATGAACCTAGTGGCAAGGCAGGAATAAAGACGCAGACGTATAGAATGGGTTTGAGGGCACGGCGGGAAAGGGGATGCTGGGGTGAAGTGAGAGAGTAGCATTGACATGTATACACTACCAAATGTAAAATGGATGGCTAGTGGGAAGCTGCTGCATAGCACAAGGAGATCAACTTGATGCTTTGTGATGACCTAAGAGGGGTGGGATAGGGAGAGTGGGAGGGAGGCTCAAGAGGGAGGGGATATGGGGGTATATGTATACATATGGCTGATTCACTTTGTGGTACAGCAGAAACTAACAGATTGTAAAGCACTTATGCTCCAATAAAGATGTGAAAAAAAAAATGCAGAGGTTACAGAGATAAAGAGGAACCAACAAGAGAGAGTTGGAAAGGAGCAGCTAGTGTAGTAAATAGAAGGAAAACCGGAATAATATTCTGGAAGCGTAAAGGGGAAGGTGATTCAGGAAAGAGGAAGTTGATGACTATGCCCAAAACTGGTTAATCAGGTAAGGTGAGAATGAAGAAGTGACTGTTGGATTTAACAATGTGGAGGTGACCTTGATAAGATCAGTTTTTGTGGAGTGTGGAGGTGAGAACATGATTGGAGGTGGTTCAAGGAGAATGTTAGAACAAATCTGGATTCAGCAAGCATAGATGAATTGTTTGAGTCTTGCTTTAAGGCAAGAGAAGGAGAATAAAAGTAATGGAAGGTTAAGAGCAGTTTGTCCTAAAAATTAGGAAAGTGATAGCATGTTTGTAGGTTGACGGGAAAGATCTAGTCAAGAAGAGAAGATGTAGGAATGAGATGGGATACCTGCCAGGGTGACATCCTTGTGAAGAAGAGGGTAGTTATGTGATGCACAGGAGAAAGGGCCTGTCTCTGATGGAAGCATGAACAACAGTTCACCCACAGTAACAGGAGTGCAGGCAGGGTAGTTGGGTTCAGATGTACATAGATGGGTCAATGTGGTGGTTTGTGAAATTCTATTTTTCTATTCTTTAATAATTTATTTTAGGTATAATATCCATCTAGAAAAGTACAAAAATCCCAAATATATAGCTTGTAATTTTTACAAAGTGAACAAACCTGTGTTAACTAGAACCCAGATCAAGAAACAGAACATTACCAGCAACCCAGAGGGCTCCTGTGTCCCTTTCCAGTTACCACCCAAGCTGCAGCAAGGATAACCACTGTCCTGACACTGAAACTGAGCAGGACCCTGCAGGGCGCTCCTGGGTGCAAGCCCTTCTGTGTCTCCAGTTCTGGTTTGTAGAAAAAGCTTTCCTTTCCTAGGCCTTCCTGAAGTTTCGAATAGCAGACTCAAATTAATGATTAGAGAAGTAGAAAATGTGAAACAAAGGACTTGAACAATAGTCAGAGGACTCCTAGTTCCTCCTGAAGGGATATAGATAACAGTCTGATGCATATCTTTGAGTTGTTCTGCAGAAACTAAGACTCCCATCTGGTGGAGGGTGTTGACTACATGTGGATCACAAGATCATAGACCCCAGACTGGTAAGAACTAGAAGATTAATGATTAATATTCCTGAAACTTCACCCTGTTACCTCACCACCAACCAATCAGAAGAATGTCCGCAAGCTGATCACGCATCCTGCAACCCTCACCCCTAAAGTTGCCTTTAAAAACCAAAAGCCATTGGGAAGTTTGGGTCTTTTGAGCATTAGCTGCTAATTCTCCTTGCTTGGTGCCTTGCAAATAAATGCAGTACTTTCCTTTATTACAGCCTGGTGTTCGATTGGCTTTGCTGCGTGTCAGGTGAGTGGACCCAAGTTGCGTTCAGTAACAACACCATAGGTTTTTTGGCCTGTTTTTGAATTTTTATATAAATACTATGTTCTCTTTTGTTTAGGGCTCCTTAAACTCAAAATTGAGGTTCACCTATGTTGTTGTGTGTAGCCATAGCTCAATGATTTTTACTGCCGTGTAATACTCCCTATATGAATATACCATACTTTATTCTATTGCTGATGAACATTTGGGTTGTTTTCAGGTTTTATCTATATATTATGAATTGTGCTCTATGAATCTCTTGAAATGTTTTGTAGGGAACATATGCATACATTTCAATTGAGTAGGTATGTAGGAGTGAAATTGCTGGGCCATAAGGTATACATATATTTACCTTTGGTAAATACTGTCATATAGTTTTTACAGCATGATCTACCAATTTAACTCTCACCAGCAAGGTGTGAGAGGTGCATTTGCTTCACTTCCTTGCTAATATTATTAATCTGTCTTGGTCATTCTGGTGGGTGTTGGTGGTATCAGATGGTGGTTTTAATTTGCATTTCCCTAATGACTGATGATGTTAAGTATCAGTCTGGCCAAAAAGTTCTTTCGGGCTTTTCCGTAAGATGGCACAGAAAAACCCGAACGAAATTTTTGGCCAACCCAGTAGCTTTTCATATGCTTATTGCCATTTGGTTATCCTGGAAATTCTCTTTTGATTACCTTTGTTTTGTTCAGTGAAATAAAGATGACTTTATGAGATGTGTATGGGGGAAGAGATATTGGAGGTTTAGAAGAGAGGAAAATGTATTAAATGATTATTTCAGGTTGGAAACTGGAAAAGAAGCCAGATTAAGGGGGAAAAAATGACGCCTGGCAGTATTAAGAACCCAATGACATTAGGGAAAGTGAGTTTGAAAAGAAATCAGCCACTCATTCACATTCAGCTGCAAGAGTACAGGCATACAGTAGTCAGAGGGTAGCATTTACTCAGGTTTGTGATGTATCCTAGCAAGTATGAGAGAGAGGCAAAGGAGTTGAGGTTACGTTAAAGGGAGTGATCATAATGATGGACCATAGAATTTTATCTGAGTAACGTGGGGAGGGGAGGGGATGATGATGGGATGATATAAGGGGGGTACTGGAGTGTCATGTCCATGATGTGTTGGGATTGCTTTGAAGTGAGGGATTAATCCTACTTCAAGGAGTCTATTGAAGTGAGGGAGTAGTCCTATTTCAAGGAGTCTATTAAAGATTTTTAGAAACAGTGACACTTGAACTAGGTCTTGGAGTTCACCAAATGATGAAAGTAATGAAGGGTTTTCCAGGTAAGCAAATGGGATTACCAAATGCACGAAAATAACAGGGTACGTTCAGGGAAATAAATGTAGCTTTTTATAGGTAAAGAGGAGGTAGCTGGGAAGGAGGCCAGGTGAAGATGAGCCTAGAAGGTGGCCAGATTACAGAAAACCTAGTGTTCTGCTTTTGTCAAGTAGTTTGGACTTTATCTGTAAGCAATGAGGATCTGTAGAAGATACTTTTAAAAAAAATCTTTAATATGGAAATCTTCAAGCATATACATAAATAGAGAGAATAGCATAATGAAACTCCCAAGTACCCATCATCCAGTTTCAAAAATTATCAACTCCTGACCAACCTTGTTTTATCTACCCTTGGCCTAAATTTCCAACCCCAACTGAGCTATTTTGAAGTAAAACCCAAATACATTTTTCCATTCATTCTTTAGTATGTATATCACAATTGAGATAAGTAATAAACATTTAAAAAACTCAACCAACTATATCATACCTAAAGTAGTAATAGTAATTCCTTAATTTAATGAGATACCAAATGTTTTTAAATTTCCCCCACTGTGTCATAATTATGTTTTACAGTGGGTTATTTGAATTAAGACACGTTGGGTTGATACATCTCTTAAATCTCTTTTAATTGTAGATTCCTCCCTCTACCTTTATTGTATTGGCAGTTTATTTGTTGAACAAACTCGGTCTTTTTCCTCAACAGTTCCCCATATTTTGGATTCTGCTGATAGGATCTCAGCAATATTATTTAATATATTCCTGTCCCCAATATTTCTTGTAAACTGGTATTTAGATTTAGAAGCTTGAAGGGATTCAGGTTTGAATTTTTGTCAAGAAAATTTCATTTTGGTATTTTGTATTTCCTATTCCATCACATCGGGAGGTACATATGTCTGTTTGGTCTGTTTCTTCTTCTTCTTCTTTTTTAATGTTGGGATTGAACTGTGGGGTTTGGAAGTTGTCAGCCCGATTATACATTTCCCATAACCGTTTTAGTAGCCATTGATGATCATTGTTTAGTTCTTTTATTTCATAACAAATTGCAAAATGGTGGTATCCTAATTCTACAAATCCTTTTTTTTTTTTTTTTTTTTTTCGGTACGCGGGCCTCTCACTGTTGTGGCCTCTCCTGTTGCGGAGCACAGGCTCCTGACGCGCAGGCTCAACAGCCATGGCTCACGGGCCCAGCCGCTCCGCGGCACGTGGGATCTTCCCGGACCAGGGCACGAACCCGTGTCCCCTGCATCGGCAGGCGGACTCTCAACCACTGCGCCACCAGGGAAGCCCTACAAATCCTTTTTTATTTAAAATTTTTTATAAAGCAAAACTTTTCCTTATCAACAGTATTGCTACTCTGAAGAACAATTATTTCTCGTTACCAGTTTTCAGAACAATGAATTGGTTACCTAATGACAAATTTATGTGTATTCATTTAGCACTCAAGAATTGTTAAAAAACAAAACAAAACACCACATACTTCATATGCTGTGATTCACTGCAATTATTTGATGAAGCTCAAAATGCTCCATCTTTGGCTAGTGTATTTTCCTATGGCTGCAGTACCAAATTATCACAAACATAGTGGCTTAAAACCATAGAAACTTATTGTTTCACAGTTCTGGATGCCAAAAGTTCAAAATCGGTTTCACTGGGCCAAGTCAAGGTGTTGGCGTGGCCACACTCCCTTTGGAGGCTTTAGGGGAGAATATGTTCCTTGTCTTTTCCAGCTTCTGGTGGTTGCCAGCATTCCTTGGCTTGTAGCCACATCACTCTAATCTCTACCTCCATGGTCATATTGCTTTCTTTTCTCCTGTATGTCAAATCTCCTTCTGCATCTCTCTTGTAAAAATACATGTGATTACACTTAGGACCTATCCTGATTATCCTATACTTTCCCCACCTCAAGATCCTTAGTAACATTTGCAAACTTTTTTACCATATAAGGAAACATTTACACATTCTAGGGATTAGGACCTGATATCTTGGGGGACCATTATTCAGCATATGAAAACTAGTGAGACCCCTTTAAAGATGGCTCCTGTTTCCTTGTGACATGACTCCAGTAATTTTGGTTAACTTCCTTATTTTCTCTTACAAGAAGACTTTCGAAGCTTATTATATTTCCTATCCCTTACCTTTAATCAGCCATTCTCATAGTTTTTTTTTTTAAGTGTGAATGGTATTTATAAACCACAATTCGTGCATTAGGGATGCTCTCTGCTAATGGGTTGTCATTGAATCAAAAGGTCCAGGAATCAAGGGGGTAAGTGAGAATGACACTTGGCAATGTTACATCTAATAACCCACTCAAAGAATTTTTGCTTCCTGTACCTGTAATTTTGGGCTCTGCTGGTTGGGTCCCAAAGGAAGAACACATCCACTAGGAAACCAACAATGCTCCCAGTGAACTGGAAATTGAGACTCCCATTTGAGCATTTAGGGTTCTTGTGCCACTGGACCAATGGGAAAAGAAGGGGGTAATTATATTGACGGGGGTGCTTGATCCTAATTATCAAGGAACATATGGCTGCTGCTAAACAATGTGACTCTCTGGAGTGCCTCCTTAGTGTCCCCATATTCAGTTGTAAAAGTTAAGGCTATAGCAATTCACTAAAGGAAAATCCACTAAGAACTTAAATACTTCAGGAATGAAGTTTAGGGTCTCCCCACCAGGTAAAGAACCCCAGTCAGCTAAGGTGCTGACTGAAGGCAACTGGAAAATGATATGGGCTATGAAAAGAAAGATCAGGCTGATGGCTATTTAATTTATAAAAATGAGGACTATGCTGTTCCGTGTGTGTGTGTGTGTGTGTGTGTGTGTGTGTGTGTGTGTATAAACATTACATGTTAATCATTTCCCTCTCTCTCCTGTTGTTACATATAAAAGTTTCAGTGGCGACTAATTTTTATAACTTAGTCTTAACAGTACAAAATATCTGGGGAGTGGGTATGTGTGTTGAATTAACTAGGAAAGGAATTAACATCTCTAGCACATGTTCATAGTGGTAGGAATTTGTGTCTTTCTTGTGGGGGACAGATTAAGCATATTTTGTAGAAGAGATAGATTGTTGTTGTATGTAAATCTCAAAACAGGCAAAAGGATGGGAATATATGCTGAATATATATATATCCAGCACCTCTCAAAGGAGGGTGCTGGATATTCTCTTTTCTTTCAGATGCATATCAACTCTTCTGTATTTCCCTTTGCACTGCTGTGGCAGGAGGAGATCCACAAGCTACACTTCCCAGACTCCCTGCAGCTGGATTTCTGTTTAGTTCTGCCTTTGAGAGGCACTACTGGGATACTGGAAGGTGAGAAGAAGGGAGAAACTACCTTTCTTAGACATTCTGGTAGTGTCACAAGCAACAGCAGTGATAGCAGAAGTGACAGTAGATGCAGTGGCAGCTGTGGCTGGTTAGTGTAGGACAATTAGTTTCTGATCAGGCACATGGTTCAACAGTAGCAGCCTCAGTGGCATAGTGACTGTGGGCTCCGAGTCATACTGTTGTCCTCTTTGCTTCCTCCAACACTAGGGATGTTAGCTGCTTCCTCAGTTCCTATTCTTTAGACACACTTAGGTTTCATCTGTTGCTCAAGCTGTTTGAACACCTTTGTAACAAACTCCTTGTATTAAATTCCTTCCGTTTGAAATACTTAATGTGGTTTCTTTTTCCGAGTGGACAATGACGGATACATCTCCTCTAAAGTAGGCACAGGCTTCCCTGGTGGCGCAGTGGTTGAGAATCTGCCTGCCAATGCAGGGGACACGGGTTCGAGCCCTGGTCCGGGAAGATCCCACATGCTGCAGAGCAGCTGAGCCTGTGCCTCACAACTACTGAGCCTGGGCTCTAGAGCCCATGAGCCACAACTACTGAAGCCCACGCATCTAGAGCCGCAACGAAGAGTAGCCCCTGCTCGCTGCAACTAGAGAAAACCCGCACGCAGCAACGAAAGACTCAACACAGCCAAAAATAATAAATAAATTTATTAAAAAAATAAAGTAGGCACTAGAGGGGCCCCCAAACAAGCTGAAGACTTGGTCTTTTTCAAGGCTCCTACAGGTTAAGTTTCAAGACAGGTAGATTACATAACACTATGTATGGTGGTCTGGGAGCTCAGGGGAGGTTAAGAAACGTGTGAAGCAGAATGGTGAGGAAATCTTAGAAGTGGTGAGGCTTGAGTAGAGCAAACAGATCTGTGATAGGCAGGGAGAAGACAGATTTCTCCCTCAGCATTTTTTATAAGTTTAATAACAGTTGTAAAATAGACACAAAATTTACCATCTTAATCATTTTTACGTGTACAGTTCATTCTTGTTGTTGAGCAACCAATCTCCAGAACTTTTTCATTTTGCAAAACCAAAACTTTACACCCATTAAACAACTCAATCCTCCAGCCCTCAGAGCCTGACAACCACCATTCTTTCTTTCTCTAAAAATTTGACTGCTCTCTATATAAGTGGAATCATATGTTTATCTTTTTTTGCCTGGCTTATTTCATTCAGCATAATGTCCTCAAGGTCCATCCATTTTAGCATGTGTCAGGATTTCTTTTTAAGGCCGAATGATATTTCATTGTATATGTATATACAATTTTGTTTATCCATTCAATTGTTGATAGACACTTGGGTTGCTTCCACCTTTTGGCTATTGTGAATAGTGCTGCTATGAACATGGGTGTACAGGTATTTCTGAGTCTTTGCTTTCAATTCTTTTCGGTATAAATGCAGAAGTAGAGTTGCTGGATTAGATCAAAATTCTATTTTTAACTTGTTTAGGAACTGCCATACTGTTTTCCATAGCAGCTGCAACATTTTACATTCACACCAGCGGTGTACAAAAGTTCCAAGTTCTCTACATCCTCACCAACACATATTTTGTGTTTCTGTTTTTGATAGTGGCCATTTTAATGGATGTGAGGTGGCCCTTTTTAAGCACTTCTAAGATTTTGTTGTATTGTTTTCTAAGTACATAGTTTTTAACAAGAAACCCATGGGTTGGTTATCTTCGTCTCTGTGGTTACAAAGTGACTTTTACCTCTGATTACTTAAAAAAATTTTCTCTTTATCACTGGTTTTTAGCAATGATATTATGAGGTATGTGGTTATCCTGTTTAGAGTTTATTAAGGCTTCTTTTCTCTGTTGATTTATCGTTTTCATCAAATTTGGAAACATTTGACTATTTCCTAAAAATTGTTCCTTTCCTTCTTGGGGGGGGGGTTGGCACACAATATGTAGAAATCTCCACTTGATATGATCCCGCACGTCACTGAGGCTCTTCATTTTCTCCAGTCTTTTTGTCTCTGCTGTATTTTTTTTTAATTGGAGTATAATTGCTTTACAATGTTGTGTTAGCTTCTGCTGTACAATGCAGTGAATCAGCTATATGTATACCTATATTCCCTCCCTCTTGGACCTCCCTCCTACCCGCCCCCCCCCACCGCATCCCACCCATCTAGGTCGTCACAGAGCACCGAGCTGAGCTTCCTGTGCTTTATAGCTTGTTCCCACTAGCTACCTATTTTACTCATGGTAGTGTATATATGTCCATCCTAATCTCCCAATTCATCCCACCCTGCTCTTCCCTCCCCCGCAACCCCGTGTCCACATGTCCATTCTCTACATCTATGTCTCTATTCCTGCCCTGTTCATTTGTACCATTTTTTTCTCGGTTCCACATATATGCATTAATATACGATATTTGTTTTTCTTTCTGGCCCACTTCACTCTGTATGACAGACTCTAGGTCCACCCACATCTCTACAAATGACCGTTTCATTCCTTTTTATGGCTGAGTAATATTCCATTGTATATACGTACCACACCTTTATCCATTCATCTGTCGTTGGACATTTAGGTTCTCCATAGCAGCTGTATCAATTTACATTCCCACCAACAGTACAAAAGGGTTCCCTTTTCTCCACACCCTCTCCAGCATTTATTGTTTGTAAATTTTTTGATGATGGCCATTCTGAGTTGCGTGAGTTGATACCTCATTGTAGTTTTGACTTGCATTTCTCTAATAATTAGTGATGTTGAGCATCTTTTCACGTGCTTCTTGGCCACCTGTATGTCTTCTTTGGAGAAACGTCTGTTTAGGTCTTCTGCCCATTTTTGGCTTGGGTTGTTTGCTTTTCTGATATTGAGTTCCACGAGCTGTTTGCATATTTTGGAGATTAATCCTTTGTCGCTTCATTTGCAAATATTTTCTCCTATTCTGAGGGTTGTCTTTTCGTCTTGTTTATGGTTTCCTTTGCTGTGCAAAAGCTTTTAAGTTTAATTAGGTCCCATTTGTTTATTTTTGTTCTTATTTTCATTATTCTAGGAGGTGGGTCAGAAAAAAAGCTTGCTGTGGTTTATGTCAAAGAGTATTTTTCCTGTTTTCCTCTAAGAGTTTTAGAGTGTCTAGTCTTACATTTAGGCCTTTAATCCACCTGGAGTTTATTTTTGTGTACGGTGTTAGGTAGTGTTCTAATTTCATTTCTACATGTAGCTGTCCAGTTTTCCCAGCACCACTTATCAAAGAGGCTGTCTTTTCTCCATTGTATGTTCTTGCCTCCTTTGTCATAGATTAGGTGACCATATGTGCGTGGGTTTATCTCTGGGCATTCTGTCCTGTAGCATTGATCTATATTTCTGTTTTTGTGCCAGTACCATACTGCCTTGGTTTACTGTAGTTCTGTAGTATGGTTTGAAGTTGGGGAGCCTGATTCCCCAAGCTCCATTTTTCTTTCTCAAGATAGCTTTGGCTATTCAGGGTCTTTTGTGTTCCCACACAAATTGTGAAATTTTTTGTCCTAATTCTGTGAAAAATGCTATATATATAAATGTTTTGACAATTATTTATTAATCAGTTTGATCCCCTCAAGTCCTGTTTTTCACCTTAGCTAGGGTGGTTCTAAGCTAGAGTAGCTTTTACTCCATTTTAGCCTACTATTGAGGCATGACCCTCTGGGGTCTCACTCTATTCGATGCCTTAGGTGACTACTGAGAACAGTTTACTCTGGTTCCCCACCCTATGTGAGCTTTGGGAATTGCTGTTTAAAACTAACTCCCTAGCTACTTTTTGCTTGGGTTTGTAAGGCGTCATTCTACTTATGTGCAACCAAGTACACAGCAAACACTCTAGGGGACCACTGTTTTGATTCCTTTCTAGAATGCTGCATCTTTCAATCACCTCAGCTTTCCTAAACTCTGATCTCAGTGTCTTCTCAACTCAGCAAGGTTGTCAGGCTCTGTTTAGGTTACCCTCTCCCTGTGTCTATAGTCTGGGTATTTAAAAATATATATATATATTTATTTATTTATTTGGCTGCATCAGGTCTTAGTTGTGGCAATGCAGGATCTTCGTTGCGGCATGTGGGATCTTTAGTTGTGGCATGCAGACTCTTAGTTGCGGCATGTGGGACCTAGTTCCCTGACTAGGGGTTGAACCTGGGCCCCTGTACTGGGACCCAGTCTTAGCCACTGAACCACCAGGGAAGTTCCTATAGTCTGGGTATTGCCTCTATGCAGTGAGATGGAAGGTTGTAGACCTCAACTATTTCTTTGCCCCCTTTCTCAGAGATTACAGCCTTGTGCTGCCTGTTTTCCAATGTCTGGAAAACACTTTCATATATTTTGTCTACTTTTCTAGTTGTTTTTGGAAGGAAGTTAAGTCCTGTCCTTGTTATTCTGGAATGACTAGAAGTCTCTGAAGATGGGAACTTAAAAAAAAAAAAAATGAGATTAAAATTGACATATAACGTTAGTTTTAGGTGTACAAAATGGTGATTTTATATACATGTATACTGCAAAATGATTACCATAATGTTAATATCCATCACCATACAGTTAGAAATCTTTTTTCTTATGATGAGAACTTCTAAGATCTACTCTCAGCAACTTTTAAATATACACAGTTGACCCTTGAACAATGAGGGGGTTAGGGTTGCTGATCCTCTGCAGTTGAAAATCCATGTATAACTTATAGTTGGCCTTCTGTGTATGTGGTTCTTTTGCATCTGTGGTTCCACGTTTGTGGATTCAACCTACTGTGGATCGTGTAGCATTGTAGTATTTACTATTAAAAAAATTCCTGTATAAGTGGACTCACACAGTTCAAACTGGTGGTGTACAACACAGTATTGTTAACTATAGTCACTGTGCTGTACATTACATTCCCTGGATTCATTTATAACTGCAAGTTTGTATCTTATGAGCACTTTCACTCATTTTGCTCACCCTGTCGCCATCTGCCTCTGGCAACAACCAATCTGTTCTCTGTATCCATGAGTGCCATTTATTTGAGATTCCACATGTGAGGTCATACAGTTTCTTTCTCTAACTTATTTCACTTGGCATAATGCCCTCAGGATCCATCTGTTTTGTTGCAAAGGACAGGATTTCCTTTTTTTAATGGCTGAATGATCTGGTCCTTGTGGGCCATAGATGACACATTTTCTTTATGCATTCATCCATCAATGGACATGTATTTTCCTGTCTTGGCTATTGTAAATAATGCTGCTTTGAACATAGATGCAGATATCTTTTCAAGATAGTGATTTCATTCCCTTCACATAAATACCCAGAAGTGGAATTGCTGGATCATAAGGTAAATTTATTTTTAATTTTCTGAGGAATCTCCATACTTTTCCATACTGGTTGTACTAATTTACATTCTTCCCAGCAGTGCACGAGGGTTCCCTTTTCTCATCTTCACCAATGCTTGTTGTTTTTTGCCGGTAGCCATTCTAACAGGTGTGAGGTGATGTCTTACTGTGGTTTTGATTTGCATTTCCCTGGTTAATGATGAGCATAGTTTCATGTACCTGTTGGCTGTATTTATGTCTTCTTTGGGAAAATGTCTATTCAGAACAGTTTTTTAGCTATTGTCTGAATTCTTTATATTTTGGATATAAATCTATCAGGTATATAATTTGCAAATATTTTCTCCTCTTCTGTAGGCCGCCTGCTCATTTTATTGATGGTTTTTCCTTTGCTGTGCAGAGCTTTTTAGTTTGGTGTAGTTCCACTTAATTTTACTTTTGTTGCCTTCGCTTTTGGTATCAAATACAAAAAATTCACTGCCAAGACTGATGTCAGGGAGCTTTACTCGTTTTCTTCTAGTTTTATGGCTTCAGGTCTTAGGTTCAAGTCTAATTTAGTCCATTTTGGTTAATTTTTTGTGTGTAGTGTAAGAGAGTGGTCCAGTTTTCCCAACACCATTTATGGACAAGACTGTCCTTTCCCCATTGTACATTCTTGCCTCCTTTGTCATAAATTAATTGACCGTATATGTGTGGCTTTATTTCTGGGCTCTCTATTCTGTTCCACTGATCTATGTGTCTGTTTTTATGCCAATATTATCATGCTGTTTTGATTACTATAGATTTGTAATATAGTCAGAAAGCAGGAAGTGTGATGTCTTCAGCTTTGTTCTTGCTTTAGCTATTCAAGGTGTTTTGTGGCTCACTTTGGTAAACAGAATGCGTAAAAGCAGAGGAAGAAAGTATCAGAGAATAAGAGTTGGGACATCCACGAGAGAATACTGTTGACAGTTTTCTAGCACAATGCTCTCTTGAACTAATGCTGCTAAATCTTTTGCTGTATGTTGCAAAGTTCTTATACCTCTTACAAGGTAGAATGCCTTGCCCCAAACCCCAAGCACATTCTATCTACCTATGTACTAGAAAAATAAGATTCTATTATTACTACAGCATATAAAAAAATAGCTGGATGAATTTTCACCAAATTAGGGGGCAGTTTTAGAATGGATTGACAGAACCAATGTTGCAGATTCTTATGGAGAATTTGCACTTTCCCTTACCATGCATTGTTTTATTCATTCCAAATTTTATAACTATGCTACAAATAATTGCTTCTCCAGTTGAGTGAAAACACACACATACATTCCAATATATGTATGTATTTTACATATTTTACTATTAGTGATTCAATTATGACCCACTCAAAACTGACGATAACATACCTTAAGACACTGGGATTGATGTCAACCAAGAGATAAAATACTTTTTCCCCCCTTAACATCAGCTGAAGACAGATCACTATAAACAAACCAAACAATGACCAGTCAGGCATCAAACCCAAAGAAGCTATTCTTGGTCCACTATTTGGGTGTTAAGGTAGTACTCAGTAATACATTGAGACAGGACCAACTGTACGTTACCACACAAAGCCCAGATTTTACAGTTAGTTCTACTAATAGATGAATTAATGGACTTTTTTTCTTCTTCCACATTAACAGGCAAGTAAGCTTATTATCACTGGAGTCTGCAGCCAGGTGGGAGAGCTTATACCAAAGTGGTGTAAGCTCTGGCCGTGTCTCTCCTGTAATTTCCAGTGAAGTCCAAGTACTGCTGTGGGAAGATTAGAACACCTATATCACTATGCAGATGTTAGCCATGGGTATGCAAGTAATTAGAACTGAGAGGAGGAAATGTCAGGCTATGACTTCTGTACTCCTGCCCAGGCGAAAAGAGAGGTGTGTATGTGGTGGCTGTCTAAGTACAAGAATTGGTTTCAACTGGTGGAATGTGGTATAATCCCTAGGGTTTACACCTAGGGACACTATAAACCCTAGGTATTCCACACCAGTTACCTGGATGAGTATGAGTGAGTACTGAGAGTGATGTAAGTTCTTCCTGTCCTTTGCTGTGTTTTCTCATGACTCCTTTGTTAAGAGCTCACAAGGGAAGAGCTCAATATGGGTTGTACTCAGATACAAGCGTGTTTAAGTTTTGAATGATGGATAGGATCTTGATTCTGAAAGGAAAGTCATGAGAAATGAAGGAAACAGCATAACCAAGACAAAAGAGAAATCTGACTTGTTTCTTTCTCAAATTTAATTGGAGCAGACTATGTGCTCATTCGTAGGGAAGGTCATGAAGAGAACACTGGAATAGACTGTGCAGAATGGGCTACAAGGATGAAAGTTAGTTTTAATTTAAGAATCAAGGACTACACTGATGTGCTGAGGTAATACTAGGAGCACGAAGGCATTAGTCCAATTAGTAGGTCATGGCAGTCAACCATTTCCTGTAAGAAACTCATCATCTAGGTCATGTTACTTTTGTATGTTTGAAAGCACAATCTAGTGACATCATTTATAGGATCTAAAATCCCCCAAAGTATACACCGCCAGCCCTGTACTTTTCTTAAGATCTCAGTGACTGTTAATAACATGAAAAAAGTTTAAACCATAATTTACTCCTTAAGAAACAGAAATTTCTACAACCATTGTAAGTTTACTATCAACATAACCTGTCTCCTAACCATCATGTGGAACCTCCAAAATAAAAAGGTATTGATCTTGACCCACTGCAATTAAGAAAAATCCTAATTAGGTAACCTTTGGTAATTAAGCTTCTAAATCTGTAAAAGGGGAACAAAGTTCTTCCAGGGCTGTTGTGAGGATTATCCAGAAGAATATATGTAACACAGCACTGATAATGAAGTTAGTGATGTTGGCCATTATCTTACATAGATCAGACCTGAGCACTGATTACTTAAAAATGATGAAACCTATTATATAACATGCTTCTACAACTAAAAAATAGGGGGACGGTGTGCAATATAAAGGTCTTTTTTAGTACTTTAATAGGTTTATGAAAAGCTATCTTGCTGATGATTACTGCCAACTCTATTATCTCTCAGCAGAGTGAGAGTGAAAGGACGGCTTCACATTGAAAGGGTTGAACTGGGAATGACCGCAGGATGGGGCTGTAAAAGCCTACTTCTACTAAATGATAAATGTTCTCCCTCTGTGACATTTTAGAAATGCCACTTTCTTCATCATATATTCCTAGATTGACAAAGGAAACTTTTTCCTTCAAGTACACAAAGATATGGGATACATTTAATAGGACTTTTTTTTTTTTTTTTTTTTTTGCAGTACGCGGGCCTCTCACTGTTGTGGCCTCTCCCTTTGTGGAGCACAGGCTCTGGACGCGCAGGCTCAGCAGCCATGGCTCACAGGCCCAGCAGCTCCGCAGCATGTGGGATCTTCCCGGACTGGGGCATGAACCCGTGTCCCCTGCATCGGCAGG
Organism: Orcinus orca; assembly: GCF_937001465.1. Classification (NCBI taxonomy): domain Eukaryota; kingdom Metazoa; phylum Chordata; class Mammalia; order Artiodactyla; family Delphinidae; genus Orcinus; species Orcinus orca. The sequence continues at coordinate 98,916,184 of NC_064560.1, read as the reverse complement.
TGGACTCTCAACCACTGCACCACCAGGGAAGCCCTTAATAGGACTTTTTATTGAAAGTCTAATAACTGGTAAGATGTAGAATATTCTAAAAATGAAACCTGACTCATATGGACAATTTAAGAAATAATTTACATGTAAAGACTACATGTTTAATTTTTCCTAGTTGAGTTCTACTTAGATTTTTCACACCAATAATTACCCTTGGTTTTGTACTTAATTCTAGTCTGGAATTTTGGTCTTGCCCCTGCTAATGCTTTCATCAGTTAAACTAACAAACAATTGATAAAAACTAACTTTACTGAAATGAATGCATTTTCTAATTTCCTTTGCAAGGAACACGGTGCTCTGTCAAAATGCTTATCTAATATCTCCATATTGCTCAGTAGCTCTAGCAGTTATTACTCACATTGAGTTTTAAAATGAATTTATTAAAGAATGGTCTTAGGAAGGCCACAATGTTTGATTTGTCATTAAAAAAAAGTTCTGTTTCTTCATGCTGTATAATAAGGTAATGTAACAAGGTACAGAATTATAAGCTTCTTTCTACTGGAATTCTCTGATAGTACGGCACAGTGTAGTCATTTCTGCAATGCTAGAATAAATTAAAAAAAAAGTCTCTTCTATGCTTCTCTTCAAAAAGCGATGAACAATAACAGGATGGCATTAAAAAGCCATTTTTTTCCTATTCATTCTGTAGTATTGGAGCCAGTATCTAGGAAACAGAGGAGAGACACAGTAAATTCAAGCAGCAACTTAAATTTAAATATGTTGAGAAAATCTTTCTTTCAAAAGTAAAACAGGAAGTAATGGTGGTGAAGAAGGGGAGACAAGGGTGGAAAAGAAAAGCTGACCACAGTAATATCTTGTGCACGTAAATGTCTTTTTACCTCTGCCTTAAAAGGCAAGTTAACGCTTAGTCTCCACATTTATGTTAAGAGAAATCAAGTTATACTACATTTGGTTCATACAGCTGCTATACTTTTTTTCAAGTCCTCTACTGTCCACAAATTTAAAACCACAAAGGACTATAACATAGAAGAGAATTGTTTTAATTCCTGGCGAGAAAAAGACCAAAATTCTAGCCACTATCAATCACTTTCTCTGCTTCTCTATTTGGAATTGAACTTTATTTCAGAAAGCTGACTTTTAGAAGAAATGGGCTTATTTCGCAGTAGTACTGCATTTATCTGGTTACTAAGGAATGGTATTAATTATTACTTAAGCTTCTACCTCTAAATGCCACAACTATTTATACTTTAATGATTGATTGTATTTTCTGCTGACACGAGTGCATGGAACACAATCTAAGCTTTTCTTGAATACTCAACAATCGTTTCTTTGAAGAACAATGACTGTACTGTGCTGTAAGTGGGGCAAGTTCCTCAGAAGCCACTGCAGTAGGTAAGGCTGATTTGTACTTTATATACACTGAAGTGTGAAAAAACAGACAATCTTATATCTTTAAGAAGAGAAATACACTCTAAAGACTACCTCTAAGTAAAATACATATGTTTACATGGACTCTTTGATATTATTAAGCTTGCTGAGGGGCCTTCACTGACTTTTTGGTTCTTAGCTGTTTCAAATGATTGATCGATTGACACGCTACTAGTCTACATCTGTGCTGTCCAATGTGGTAGCTACTGGCTAACCACATGTGGCTATTTAAAGTTAAGAAAATTAAATAAAAATTAAAACATTAAATTTCTCACTTGCCCTAATCCATTTCAAGTGCTTAACAGTCAGATGTGGCTATTGGAGAGTACAGACAGGAAACACTTCCATCAGCATGCAAGTTTTATGAACAGTACTGATCCATATCATTATTAACTCATTTTGATAGTGGTCTAGAAATTATACATTAATGCTTAAATTCTATAGTCTAGTAAAAATCTGAAAACCTAAGGGTTATAAGGGTACTATTAGCCTAAATTATAAGAAAGACATGAAAAAAAGCATACATTATCTGACATACAGAAATGTTATCTGTGATCCAGGAACTAGAAACACAGATTTTTTTTTGTTATTACAGCAAAGAACAAGCTATTTGGTAAAGTTCTTAGAATGATTATCCCTAGTTAACCTTCCAAAATGAAATGTATGAGCCACTGTAACATTGCTAGTTTCAGAGACTCTGACATCTGGAAGATATGATTTCTTTAAAAAGGGATAAAGGTATATAATTCTAGGCAGCTATCAAAAATCAGGTTTAAGAGAACAGTTAATGACTTATGTGTGAAAAATGATATAGTTGCAAATAAGTACGTGCATACATATATTACTGTAAAGATATGTATAAATAAAGACTAGAAGGTTACACATTAAAATATTAAGTGATATGTTATCTCCAGATGATGTTACAAATGACGTTTTTCTTCTGTGTGGTTTTCTGTCTTTATAGCTTTTCAGTGATAGGGCATTTCTTTGAAACCCAAAACATAAAAACAAAAAAACCTAACCTACAACCTGAGAAACGGAGGGTCCTGCTTTCTACATTTCTCTTTCTCTTGCTTTTCAAAATTCCCCTTCTTGGAAAGTGACAGTATTCTCTATTTAATTTCAGGAATAGCTGCTTTAAACACAAATTGTTCAGATTACGAAGTAAAAGTAAGTATAATTTATATATTTAAAATTCAATTAGTAAAAAGAAAATAATCATGGAACAGAAAGCAGAGGAGAAGTTCTTAGGTTTGCTGTAAAAATATCTGCATGTAACAGATCAGAGGACTAGATATTTACCATTATGACTGATAAGGCTCTTATGGTTATTTAAAGTCTTTTAAATAATCATTTTTAAAATGTATAGGTCTCCAACGAAACAGAAACCATAGGATAAAACTGTTGAAATTAAACACTTCATTAAAGAAAAAGAAAAGCTTTAGAAACACTTCAACTCTGCAACTGAAATAGGGAAGAAAAGCTTATTAATATGCTTCCCCCCCGACCCTGCACACAAAGTCAAGCTGTGGAAGTAGTAAAGTCAAGCTGTGGAAGTAGTCTATGTGTCATATGAAATGTTTATACCTAAAGTTAGTAAGAGGACTATGTGAGATCTGGAATCCAGAATCTAGCTGGGAAAGAAGGCTGGTCTCTCTATCTGGGAGTGGATCACTGGCCCTTTTCTCCCTTAATGTCAGATGAAAGTTTTCTAAAGACTCATGAAAACAAGATTTCAAGTAGCTTTGCTTTCACAGTAATTAGGGCAAACACTTACTTTTACCATCACAGGCTACAATTTTCACTTTATCCACTTTAATAAGTTCTGTCACCTCTCTGAATTCAACATCATTCAATACAAAAGTCCACACATTATCGCAGAATCTGTATGTATTTAGAGAGCCCTTTAAAACAAAACATTTAGACAAACCATGAAAAGTCATTTTTTCCCCCTCACATTTTTCTCCAGACAATTTAAGAAAACCTAGCTACAAGTACATAATTCTCAAAATAGGATGAAAATTAAGGAAAATCTTAAGCAAGCAATCTTAAGTGTTAATCACTTAAAAAAATTCTAGATAAATTTGCTAAGGGAAGAGTTAAAAAATATTTTAGTTAGCAGACTACTTTCAGCACTGGAAAAGCCTGCAAATTACTTACCTGAAATCTTAAGAAAAATTGAATGGAAATCTGAATCTGTATTTCTACTGCCCTCATGTGGCTAAATTATGAAAATGCATTTGAATTTTTTATATAAATACTTTCAAAAAATACTTTTTAAAAGCAACCGATTTTACTGTGTATGTTGATTCTCTGAATTTATACAAAAGCAGGGAATTCCTAGAAACATTCATTTTCATCCTGTGACTTATAGCTCAGATGAATTACTGTATTAGCCACTAAAATTACAACATTATTGTCCTCTGCAACTCACATTCTTATAATTAATACCTATTCCTCCTAAAAATTTTATCTGAACATTAAAAGGAACTTTTTGCAAGGGTGGACACCAACAGAATATAATCAAAACCTGAGAGATATATACATGCACAAATATTTACATATGAAATTTAGTATTCAATGAGACATTTATATGCCTTCAGAAAAAAAAATTCAGCACAAAACTGTTCCCTGCAGTGTTACTTGTAATATCAAAAACTGAGTTCTCATTAATGGCTTAAGTTAGAATGATTATGGGAATTATAATGGCTATGAATGAATAAATTTAATATATATGAATAATTACTATTTCTTAGACTATACTAGGCACTGAGGATACAACGGTAAGCAATCCACATATGATCCCTGCCATCCAAGAAGCTTAGGTTAGCAGGGGAGATCACTGAAACAAGTAAATACATAGTGTAACAGTGCTATGAAAGATTGTCACTGGGTACAATGGGAGCACGGTAGAGGCATCCAAGTAGGACAGAGAAAGCTTGAGTTCCCAAAGAATGAAAAAGAGTCAACGGAAAGGTGGGACAGCAGAAAGGAAGACAAACACTTGGAATGGGATAGTAAGTTCCTGAAAGGAGAATATGACAGGAGGTCCTAAGGTGAAAGAGATCATGGAAAACCTTGGGAAAGCTTTTCCGTATTGTGAGGGCATTAGGACGTCAATGAAGGATTTCAAGCAGAGGAGTAACATGATGAGATTTGCATTTTGCATTTTTGGTGATAACATGAACAGACTAGAGGGGAGTCTGACTGAAGGAAGGAGAGAAGCTAAGAAGCCGATAGCTTTTAGCTGGCTGAATCAGACAGGTGAAAGTGGCTGGGCGATAACAGAGGCAAGGGGGTCCCGGGAAGTGGAGAGATTTTAAAAGGTAGATCTGTCAACGCTTGATAACCAACCGGATACGGTAGGGTGGGGAACAGAGAAATCTTTGATATTCCCAAGTTTCTGGCTTGCGTAACAACGCATTCATAGAAAAAACTGGTTTGGGGGAAAGTTAAATTTGAGTTTCAGCTACATCTTACCATATCCAATAAGCAGCTGGAGTGTAGAAGCAAGCATGGGAGCGTATCAATTTTAAAGCCAAGGACTGGATGAGATCATTCAAGGAGAATATGTGGAGCCCTAGATAACCCTTAAGGAAAACCAGCAATTAAGTGATACAAAGTAGCCTGAGAAGAGGGGCCAGAGAATAGAAGAAAAAAGCCAAAATAGTAAGATTTCAAGGGAAGTATGCGTTTCAAAAGAGACTAATCAATAGTATCACTAATTATGCATTAGATTTAGCAATAAATAACTTGGCAAGAGAAGTTTCAGTGGAGAGGTGGGAGTAATGCATAGAAAATCACTCAGGACATATTAAGTAAAAAGATGCAGAGTTGTAAATGTAAAAAAAAAATTTTTTTTTAATTAGATCTCTTCCTTGACTATAGTTTGAGCCGTTGGAAGGCTGAACAACCAAATGCCAACCTCAATGTTCATTTCTGGCTTGTGTATAATCAGAGATCTTTTAAGTGTGTGGGTTACTGTCATATCCAGTTAGTGGCAGATGTGTCAATGACTTGAACCAGGCAAGTCACTGCTATTTATGATTAGCATGTGAACATTCAACTATGCTGAAATTCTGTTCTTTATATTAAAAATTTCCTTCTATATGATAGATAACATGTGGCTAAACTGTATCTTTAATGCACCTCTAATAAATACATATATTTTTTACATATATCTACTGAATAACACTTTTTTACAGTTAATTTACCTTTAGCTAAAGAGATCCAAACTAGAAACCTACAATAATACAACTAGAAGACCACTCAGGCCTTGTGAATCCTACGACTCTGATAAGTAGTCAAACAAATTTTCTACATGGGCAAGTACGTATCAACATGGATCAATTTAGAATTAAAGGATCAGGTTCTGAATGACAAAGTAGGCACATTTGTATGTATGGTTGTACAAAAAGGAAGCTTTGCCAGCATTATTACTGTTAAAAATTCAAGAATCCACTGATAAAATTTTATAAAGCCACGTTTTACTCCAGATAATTGTTAGGCATGTGACAATCATGTGACTTATTTATATGAACATAAAATACATGCAGATTTTACCCCTTCACTACAATAAGTCAAACGGGGCCTGTCTTCTTTTGCCCTGTATACCCAATATCCAGAACAATGCCTCGTATTTAATAGGCATTGAAATGTTCGTTGAATAAATGATAAATTTTTCTTTTGTGCTTTTCATCACAAACTAAAACCAAAAACCCCAAACACTGATGTCTCTTAAATGCAAATTAACATCTATATTCTTTTCATTTGTTGATTTTCATATCTTGTAATCTGAATTTACCATCGAATTGAGAAAGACAGTTTCGTTCAGTTTGGGATTACTGTTCAAAGTACAAATGATTCAAATGAGACCAAGCTACCAGAAGAGACCATTATCTGCCAACAGGTCAGGTCTATAAGCCATGTTATCTAAGAGTACGTGGGCGGCAACGTGAAGTTTCTAGAAATAACTCTGAACTTCCCTGGTCAGAGTTTAAAAAACATAACTGATCCTTAGAGATTACTCTCACTTACCTTCAATCCTGCAGATAATGTTTCAGACATTTGAAATCTCAGTAACTCTTCAGGGAAGGTAGCCAAACATACATAGGCTGATTTGTGAAAAACAATGGAATAAGAATCTAAAAACAACTCTGTATCTAACATTAAGTGGATGAACTTAGTATACAGATTTAAACATCAAGCAAACAAGTTCCAAAGTTTGATTAAGCCATCTCTTTTTATGATTAATAAATATGTAGGTGTCCTAAAAAGCACTATTGTAACAACCATGGTGCAGCTTCTAGATTTAAGAAAATATCCTTACCCTGAAATTGACTCGGTTCCTGACCCTCTGTGCCAACGCTGAATTTATAGCCTTATCAAACTGAAGTAGAACTTGAAGGGCAAGCTGGGGGGTAATCTGTTGAGACTGAGAAAAAATAAAGGTCATGAATCTTCTTAGAGAAGAACATTAAAGAAAAAATAAAACAAAAATACATGAATTATAGGGCTTCCCTGGTGGCACAGTGGTTGAGAATCTGCCTGCCAATGCAGGGGACACGGGTTCGAGCCCTGGTCTGGGAAGATCCCGAGCCCTGTCTGGGAAGATCCCACATGCCGCAGAGCAACTAAGCCCGTGAGCCACAACTACTGAGCCTGCGCATCTGGAGCTTCTGCTCCACAACAAGAGAGGCCACGACAGTGAGAGGCCCGCACACCGCGATGAAGAGCGGCTCCCGCTCGCCACAACTAGAGAAAGCCCTCGCATAGAAACGAAGACCCAACACACCCAAAAATAAAATAAAATTTTTTAAAAAGCTAAAAAAACAAAAAATCATGAATTATCATCTAAAATTTAACTGAGGTTAACCAGAGCCTCTAAACTAGAATCCCTTAAACTAGAATCCCTTATTCTTTTTGCCATAACTGACAACTAAGAAGCAAAGGCTGACAATATTTTCTTGCATTATCTTGACACAAACATAATTTTGAAAAGAAAACATGCAGTGATGTTACACCACCAGGACAAAACTTTGTCTACCACTCCTTCACAGTATCTGGAAAGAAGTGTTCGATAAATTGAAGGAACCAAGTTTCTTTTAAATAAAAAACTTGGGACCAATAATACGTTAAAAAAAAAAAGTCTAATCTTATCAAAGCTCAAAATATATGAAAATAAATGGAAATATGAGGTTTACATAAAAAGGTTAATTTTCCTAAAATTAAAATATAAATTCAAAATTCTAATTTAAATCTCAAGACTTGTATTAACTTATCCAAAGTTATCTTAAAGCTATGTAGACTATGCCATTCTCATAAGTATGAGAACAAGAATTATTATAGATCCATCTAAATAAAAATGTTAATTTTTTTACTCCCTCACCTGTATAAGCTCATCGAGGCTCTCCTGAAGACTGTTTCCCAAAGTGGTATTTCTGTACAACTGATATGCCATGGCTTAGGAGGGAGAAATTCTTTTTCTTATTCAGGCTTGCATTGATATCCTAAAAATTTAATATGAAAGTATTAAAAAAATTATAAATTACATATGTAACACAGTCTACTTCATATTTTCTAATATATACTATTAGCATACTATATAATAACTGAGGAATTGCAAGGAATAGTTAAAAATAGTTTTTCTATATATTTTTTCTATTATTTCGACGTAGGCATTTATACTCCTTTGTACAAAGTATAGATATATATATTAAAATGTACATCTTTACCATTTCTTTCAAATATCTACCTTTTGACCTAGTCTAGAATTTACCATGTACCATTCTTTTCTACTTACTGTCAAGTCACTGATCCAGACAATCTTCAGCTCACATTTGAATGCCTTCCCCTTCATTTTCCTGTTCTCTTAAAATTCAGTATTTAGAGTGCCTACCCAGAAGATAGCACTGTGACAGGTACCATGGAGAGGAAGATAAAGAAAGATACACTTCTGACCCTAAAAAATTTATACTTTAGAAAACGTAACAGACACATAAAAAAGTTAGAGAATAAGAAATGTGATAGAGATTATATACAGTTATTATGAAGGCTGCCTGTGGACTGAATGAGTTGGCTCACAAAAGCTTCCTGATTCTTCAAGCTAGACTTTAGCTAAGCAAAGGAGGAAAGTCATCTTAGGCTGAAAAAATAAATAGAATGAGTAAAGCCATAGAAGGATGAAATAATACAGTCTGTAGACAGAACTATAAATTGTTCCATATTAGGGTATAGGTATGAATAGGAAGTGGTAGGAGATGAGGCTGAAAAAGATGACATGGATGGATTTGTCAGGATAGGTGCCAGGATTTTATAATGCAGGTAATGGGGAGCCCCTGAAGCTTTCTAGACAGGAAAGGTCAGACAGATGGGCAGCAATGTAAACAATGTACTCAAGTGCAAGATTAGAAAGAGATGAGGGCTGGAAGAGGGTGCCAGTAGCACATATTCAGCAAATACTGAGCTTTTACTACATGTCACGTATTAGATACCTGACCTCATGGCACTTTCAGTTTGAAGATGGACAGAAGGAGACAGGTGTATTCAGGAGTAAACATCAGGGAAAACTCAGCAAAAATAATAGTTATCAGTCTTCACATTACACACCTAGTGAGCATTTGATACACTTGATCATGTCTGCCTTCTTGAAGTCTTTTCTTTGGCTTCTGGGACCCCACACTCAGTGTTCTCCTCCCACCTCACTGGATAGTACTGTTTCTTGTTTCCTTCTGTTGGTTGCTCCTCAGCAATCTAACTTCTAACTAACTACTTGAGTGCCCCAAAGCTGCTCATGTCTTCTCTATATGCTTTACTCCCTTAGTTACCTCATCTAGGCTTATGGCTTTTTAAATATGTTCTATTTATCTGCTGATGATGTGCAAACTTACATTGCCACTCCTGACCTTTTATATGCCCGTGTTGCCATGTATAAAACTGCCTACTTGACACACTGGATGGAAACATAAAGTGGTAGATCAAATTAAATTTGTTACAAACCAAATTCTGGATACTCCTCCAAACCTTTTCTGCCCTCGGTTTGTCCACCTCAATTAACAGTAAATCTAGTCTTCCAGTAAGACGGCCCCAAAACCTTATAAGTCAAATTCTCTCTCACCCTGCATGCAATCTGTCAGCCAATCCTTTCAGTTCTTCCTTCTGAATATAACCAGAATTCAACAACTTTGACCATCGCCACTGCTAGCACTAAGTCACCATCAACCTGTCACTAAGATTTATGGTGACAGCCAAGTAAGGCATATCCTTCTTTCTACCCTTGTCTATCCCACCCCTGCCCCCAGAGAAGCCACGCTGAGCCTTTTAAAACACAAATAAAATCACATCACTCATCTGTTCAAAACCTCCCAAGGCAGCATCCTATCTCAGAGTAAAAACCAAGGTCCTCCTAATGGTTTATAAGGCCTGCATGATCTGGGCCCCCCTCCCACCACTACCTCTCTGAACTTGACTTCTTCCACCTACTCCCTCATTCACTCTACTTCAGCCATACTAGTCCCTTGCTCCAATATGGCAAGATGTTCTTGCTTTAGGGCCTTTGCACTGGCTGTTCTTGCTGTTTCAAATGTACTGTGCAGACACCTGCAGGGTTTACCTCTCATCCGATTCAGATCTCTGCTCAGATGTCACTTCATCAGAAGTGACTTTTGTGACCAACCTATAAGAACTACCTCCCTTCCCCTTTACACTGCTTTATTTTCATTTATATCACTAATCGAAGCTGACATATATATGCTTATTCTATTTCCATCCACTAAAACAGACGTTCCCTCAAGATAGGACTTTTGCTCAGTTATATATTTACCATCTAGAACAATGCCTAGTATGAATTCAATAAGTATTTGTTAGTGAATAAATAACCTGGTGATATGTCAAAATGCGAATATCAAACTGTATTGCACTTAGATACATTTAGAATAGGTTTTCTACTTTACTGAGGAAAGTGAAGCAATGAAAACTTCAACTCTCAAAACTACATCTAACCACGTACCAATATCTACACCCACATACTCTGCCTGTCACTATAGTCAAACTATCCATGCTGTTACCTAAATACAATCCTTCTAATTGTGGATCTGGTCCTATCCCCCCTGTTACAGACAGGGTATTTTTCCAACAATTCAATTATTCCTTCTATCCCTATCAAATTTCCCATCTCTACGGATCCTTCCCATCAGCAAACAAACAGGCAGCACTTCTCCCATCTTAAAAAAAATAGTCTCAACTCGCTTCTCTGGCCAGCTACACTCTATTTCTCTATTCCTCTTTGCAGCAAAAACTCCTGAGTTGTCTGTACTCACTGTCTCTCTTTCCTTTTCTCACATTTTCTCTTAAACTCACTCCTTATACAGTTTTGCCTCAAGCACTCAAATGAAACATGGTGAAAGTCACCGGTGGCAATGCTAAAACTAATAATCCTCAATTCTTAGTTCTCACCAGACTTAATCATTTGACATGGCTGATTACTCCCTCCTCTTTGATAAAGGATCTTGGCTTAGCTTCTGGGACAGTACACTTTTTGGGTTGTTCTCTTAAACGCACTGGTTCATCCTTCTCAATATTGTTTGTTGGTTGAGGCTCTTCTCCCTTAACTCTTAATGTCACAAGACACCGCTTTGGTTCTCTGCTTTCCGTCTACACTTGTTCCTTGGTGATATCGCTTTGTGTCATGGTTTTACATACCATTGCTGATGATTCCCAAATTCATATACTAGAACCGACCTCGCCCTGAACTCTCACTCCTGGATCCAACGCCTACTCAACATCTCTATGTGCTGTCCTTCCCATCTCCGTTGATGTAACGCCATACCTCTATGGGCTTAGGCAAAAACCTTCGAAGTTATTCCCGACCACCCCTCCCTACCCCCAGTCTGGCCATCTTACCTCCACATCCAATCCCTAGCATAACCTGTAAACTCTACCTTCAATATGGATTCAGAATCCAACCATTCCTCACCATGTCCATTGTTATCACCCTGGTATGTGCCACCATCACCTGTCATTGGGATTCCTGAAATGCTTCCTAACTGCTTTCCCTGCTTCCATGCTTGCCCCCGAGATTCTAATCCCAATTCAGCAGTCAGGTGATCTTTTAAAACACAGGTTAGAACATATCTCTTCTCTGTGCAAACCTCCCATGGTTTCCATTTCATTCAGTCCTTATAATAATCTGGCTACCCATTATCTCACTGACCTCATTTGCCATCTCCCCCTTGTTCTTGCCCTTCTCCAGACACACTGGCTTCTCCTTGTTTTTCTTAGAACATGACAGACATGTTCCTGCCTATGTAAGCCTTTGTAAAGACTGTCCTTTTCACCCGGAATGCTCTTCTCCCAGATATCCTCTTGTTTTTCTTAATTCCTTCAAGTATAGCACATACTTAATGAGGCCTAGACAGACCACCACATTTAAAACCCCAACTCCCACCTCCACTCTGGAACTGCCCAATCCCCCTCACCCTGCTATGTTTCTTTGATGGCACCATCACCTTCTAACATGTTATACAGTTTCCTTAGTTTATGTTTATTTTCTGCATCCTTCAACAGACTGTACGACCTTACCAGGACAGGGACTTTTGTCTGTTTTTGTTCACTGAAGTAAACCAGGCGTCTAGAACAAACACTACCTGAGACGTTAATAGGAGACAATGAAATATTTGTTCAATAAATAAATGAACACAAAAAAATCAGTTAGTAAAATGTATGTGGGTAGCTGAGGGGGGATAAAAAGGGCAAGAAGGGGTCCCAGTAAGAAGATATAAACTTGACAAAGTGAGAGTACAGAATCTTGTGTCCTGCCCATTTAACAAAAGTCTTAGAGTTACCAGAAAATAACTATAAGTTAATAATGAATTATCAGAAAGAGAAATAAGCCCATTTACGATTGCATCAAAAAGAACAAGATACTTAGAAATAAATTTAGCCAAAGAGAAATAAATTTAGCCAAAGAGATGAAAGACCTGGACATCGAAAACTATATGACAATGATGAAAGAAACTGAATATGACACAAATGAACAGCAAGAAATTCCATGCACGTGGACTTGAAGAATCAGTATTATTAAAACATCCATACTACCTAGAGCAATCTACAGTTTCAACACAATTCCTATCAAAATTCCAATGGCATTTTTCAAACAAATAGAACAAACAGTCCTAAAATATATATGAAACCACAAAGACGCCAAAATGCCAAAGCAATCTTGAGAAAGAAGGACAAAGCTCGAGGCATCATGTTTGCTGATATCTAATTCTATCACAAAGCTATAGTAATCAAAACAGTACATTACTGCCATAAAAACAGATGTTAGATGAATGGAATAGAATAAAGAGCCCAGAAATAAACTTACACATGTACGGTCAAGTAATTAACAACAAAGGAGGCGAGAATGTACAATTGGGAGGGCTTCCCTGATGGTGCAGTGGTTAAGAATCTGCCTGCCAATGCAGGGGAACGGGTTCGAGTCCTGGTCTGGGAAGATCCCACATGCCGCGGAGCAACTAAGCCCATGCGCCACAGCTACTGAGCCTGCGCTCTAGATAGAGCCCCCCGCGCCACAACTACTGAGCCTGTGTGCCGCAACTACTGAAGCCTGTGCGCCTAGAGCCTGTACTCTGCAACAAGAGAAGCCACTGCAATGAGACACCCGCGCACCGCAATGAAAAGTAGCCCCTGCTCGCTGCAACTAGAGAAAGACCGCGTGCAGCAACAAAGACCCAACACAGCGAAGGAAGGAAGGAAGGAAGGAAGGAAGAACAATGGGGAAAGGACAGTCTCTTCAATAAAGGGTGCTAGGAAAACTGGGCATCCACATCCAAGAAAAAAGACACTGGACCATTATCATACACTATACACAAAACTGAACTCAAAATGGATTAAAGGCTTGAAATGTAAGACCTAATACCATAAAACCCCTAAAAGAAAACATAGGTGGTAAGCTCCTTGACACAGGTCTTGGTGATGATTTTTTGAATCTGACACCAAAAGCAATAAAAGCAAAAATAAATAAATGGGACAGGATAATACTAAAAAGCTTATGCACAGCAAAGGAAACCATAAAAAAAATAGGCTACCTACTGAATGGGGAAAAATATTTGCAAATCATGTATCTCAAATAGGCCTGATATCCAAAATATATAAAGAATACATAAAACTCAATAGTAAAAAAACAAACAATCCAATTAAAAATTGGACAGAACATTTGCAGCAACATGGATGGACCTAGAGATGATCATATTAAGTGAAGTCAGACAGAGTAAGACAAAATATCATACGATATCACTTACATGCGGAATCTAAAAAATGATATAAATAAACTTATTTACAAAACAGAAATCAACTCACAGACAGAAAACAAACTTATGGTTACCAAAGGAATTGGGGAGGGGAGGGAGCAGGGGATGAATTAGGAGTTTGGGATTAACATATACACAATACTACATATAAAATAGGTAAGCAACAAGGACCTACTGTATAGCAAAGGAAATTATACTCAACATCTTGTAATAACCTATAAGGGAAAAGAACTTGAAAATACATATATATTTATAATATATGTATAACTGAATCACTTTGCTGTACACTTGAAACTAACACAATGTTGTAAATTAACTATACTTCTATAAAAAAAAATTGGGCAAAGGATGTGAACACTTTTCCAAAGAACATATACAGATGGCCAACAGGTATATGAAAAGCTGCTCAACATCACTAATTATCAGGGAAATGCAAATCAAAACCACAGTGAAATATCACCTCACACCTGTTAAAATAACTATTATCAAAATGACAATTAATAGCAAGTGTTGGTGAAGATGTGGATTAAAGGGAACCCTTGTGCGTTGTTGGTAGGCATGCAAAATGTGGTGCAGCCACTATGGAAAAGTATGGACGTTTCTCAAAAAAGTAAAAGAGAACTCCCATATGATCCAACAATTCCACTTTGGAGTACTTATCCGAAGAAAAAGAAAACACTAACTGGAAAAGATATATGCACCCACATGTTCACTGTAGCACTATTCACAATAGCCAAGATATGAAAACAACTTAAGTGTCCATCAAAGGATGAATGGATAAAGAAACTGTGGGATGGGAGACAAGATGGCAGAGTAGAAGGACATGGGTTCACCTCCTCTCACAAAAACACTGAAATCACAACTAACTGCTGAACAACTATTGACAAAAAAAGACTGGAACCTACCGAAAAAGATATCCTATATCCAAAGACAAAGAAGAAGCCACACTGAGATGGCAGGATGGGCACAATCGCAATAAAATCAAATCCCATACCCAATGGGTGGGCGATCCACAAACTGGAAAATAATGATTACCACAGAGGTTATGTCATAGGAGTGAAAGTTCTGAGCCCCACATCAGGCTCCCCAGCCTGGGGGTCTGGCAATGGGAGGAGGAGCCCCCAGAGCATCTGGCTTTGAGCGTCTGTGGCGTTTGACTGCAGGAATTCCACAGGACTGGGGGAGACAGAAACTCCACTCTCAGCACACACAAGGTCTTGTGCACACCAGGACCCAGGAGAAAAAGCAGTGAACTCACGGGATCCTGGGCCAGACCTACCTGCTGGTATTGGAGGGTCTCCTGTAGAGGCAGGGAGCAGCTGTGGCTCACTGCAGGTACAAAAACACAGGTGGAGGTAGTTCTGGGGAGTACTCATTGGTATGGGCCCTCCTACAGGCCGCCATTTTCTCACGAACAGTTGGCCCCACCCAACACCCTCTAGGCTCCAGTGCGGGGACACCTCCGGCCAAAGAACTGACAGGGTGGGAACACATCCCACCCATCAGCAGACAGGCTGCCAAAAGTCATCCTGAGCCCACAGCTGCCTGCTAAACACACCTCTTTTTTTTTTTTTTTTTTTTGTGGTACGCAGGCCTCTCACTGTTGTGGCCTCTTCCGTTGCGGAGCACAGGCTCCGGACGCGCAGGCTCAGCAGCCATGGCTCAAGGGCCTAGCCGCTCCGTGGCATGTGGGATCTTCCCTGACTGGGGCACGAACCCGTGTCCCCTGCATCGGCAGGCGGACTCTCAACCACTGTGCCACGAGGGAAGCCCTAAACACACCTCTTGACACAGCCCTGCCCACCAGAGGGACGAGACCCAGCTGCACCCATCACTGGGCAGGAACCAGTCCCTCCCACCAGGAAACCTGCAAAAGCCTCTTAGATCAGCCTCATCCACAAGGGGGCAGAAGCAGAAGCAAGAAGAACTACAACTCTGCAGCCTGTGGAACAGGCCCACAATACAGAAAATTAGACAAAATGCAATATTGGAGAAATATGTCCCAGACGAAAAAACAAAATAAAGCCCCAGAAGAACAACTAAATGAAGTGGAGATAGGCAATCTACCCAAAAAAGAATTCAGAGTAACTATGGTAAAGACGATCCAAGATCTCGGAAAAAGAATGGAAGCACAGACCTAAAAGATGCAAGAAATGTTTAAGAGCAAGCTAGAAGATCTAAAGAAGAAACAAACAGAAATGAACAATAAAATAAGTGAAATGAAACTACACTGGAAGGAATAAATAGCAGAATAAATGAGGCAGAAGAACTGATAAGGGAGCTGGAAGAAGGAATGGCGGAAATGACTGCCACAGAACAGAGAAAAAAGAATGAAAAAAAATAGGACAGTTTAAGAGACCTCTGAGACTTTGTTAGATGCACCAACATTCACATTATGTGAGTGCCAGAAGGATAAGAGACAGAAGACACCTGAGAAGATATGTGAAGAGATTAATAGCTGAAAAATTCCCTAACATGGGAAAGGAAAAAGTCACCCAAGTCCAGGAAGCACAGAGTCCCATAAAGGATTAAACCCAAGGAGGAACACGCCAAGACACACAGTAATGAAACTGACAAAAATGAAACACACAAAAAATATTAAAAGCAACAAGGGAAAAGCAACGAATAACATACAAGAGAATTCCCATAAGGTTATCAGTTAATTTTTCAGCAAAAACTGCAGACTAGAAGGGAGTGGCAAAATATATTTAAAGTGATGAAAGGTAAGAACCTACAACCAAGAATACTCTACCCAGCAAGGCTCTCATTCAGATTCGACAACAAAATCAAAAGCTTCACACAGGCAACAGCTAAGAGAATTCAGCACCACCAGACCAGCTTTGCAAAAAATGCTAAAGAAAGTTCTCTAGGTAGACAAGAAAAGGCCACAATGAGAAACAGGAAAATTACAAATGGAAAAGCTCACTGTTAAAGGCAAACATACAGTAAAGGTAGGAAATCATCCACACACAAATATGATATCGAAATCAGCAATTCGATATATCAAAAATATGATATCGAAATCAGCACAAATACAGGATATGGGAAATACATTTGAAATTAAGACCAGCAACAGAAAACAATCTTGTTTATATATAGACTGCTATATCAAAGCCTCATGGTAATCACAAACTGAAAATCTACAATAGATACACACACAAAAAAGAAAAAAGGATCCAAACACAACACTAAAGTTAGTCATCAAAAGAGAAGAGAACAAAAGAGGAATGGGAGAAAAAAGACCTAAAAAAAAAAAATCCAAAACAATTAAGAAAATGGCAATAAGAACATACATAAAGATAATTACCTTAAATGTAAATGGATTAAATGCTCCAACCAAAACACAAAGACTGGATGAATGAATACAAAAACAAGACCCCGTATACACACAGTCTACAAGAGATCCACTTCAGACCTAGGGACACATACAGACACAAAGTGCAGGGATGGAAAAAGATACTCCATGCAAATGGAAATTAAAAGAAATCTGGAGTAGCAATACTCATATGAGATAAAACAGACTTTAAAATAAAGAATGTTACAAGAGACAAGGAAGGACACTACATAATGATCAAGGGATCAATCCAAGATATGACAATTGTAAATACATATGCACCCAACACAGGAGCTCCTCAATATATGAGGCAAATGCTAACAGGCATAAAAGGGGAAATCAACAGTAACACAATAATAGTGGGGGACTTTAACACTCCAGATTCATCAATGAACAGATCATCCAGACAGAAAGTCAATGAGAAAACACAGGCCTTAAATGACACATTAGACTTAATTGATATTTATAGAGCATTCCATCCAAAAGCAGCAGAATACGCATTCTTTTCAAGTGCACATGGTACACTGTCCAGGATTGATCACATCTTGGGCCACAAAGTGAACCTCAGTAAATTTAGGAAAACTGAAATCATATCAAGCATCTTTTCTGACTACAACGCTATGAGATTAGAAATCAACTATAAGAAAAAAACTGTAAAAAACACAAACACATGGAGGCTAAACAATATGCTACTAAACAACCAATGGATCACTGAAGACATCAAAGAGGAAATCAAAAAATACCTAGAGACAACTGAAAGTGAAAGCACGACGATCCAAAACCTATGGCACGTAGCAAAAGCAGTTCTAAGAGGGGAGTTTATAGCACTACAATTTTACCTCAGGAAATAAGAAACATCTCAAACACCTAAAGCAACTAGAGAAAGAAGAACAAACAAAACTGCAAGTCAGTATAAGGAAAGAAATCATAAAGATGAGAGCATAAATAAGTGAAATACAGATGAAGAAAATGACAGAAAAGATCAATGAAACTAAAAGCTGGTTCTCTGAAAAGATGAACCTGATAAACCTTTAGCCAGACTCATCAAGAAAAAAAGGGAGAGGGCTCAAATCAATAAAATTAGAAATGGACATAGTGAGAGAATGGCATGGACATATATACACTATCAAACGTAAAATAGATAGCTAGTGGGAAGCAGCCGCATAGCACAGGGAGATTATCTCGATGCTTTGTGACCACCTAGAGGGGTAGGATAGGGAGGGTGGGAGGGACGGAGACGCAAGAGGGAAGAGATATGGGAACATATGTATATGTGTAACTGATTCACTTTGTTATAAAGCAGAAACTAACACACCATTGTAAAGCAATTACACTCCAATAAAGATGTTAAAAAAAAATGAAAACTGAGAAGTTACAATGGACACCACAGAAATACAAAGGATTGTAAGAGACTACTACAAGCAACTATATGCCAATAAACTGGACAAATTCTTGGTAAGGTACAACTTTCCAAGACTGAACCAGGAAGAATTAGAAAATATAAACAGACCAATCACAAGTAGTGAAATTGAAACTGTAATTAAAAACTTCTAACAAACAAAAGTCCAAGACCAGATGGCTTCAGAGGCAAATTCTATCAACCACTTGGAGAAGAGTTAACACCTATCCTTCTGAAACTATTCCCCAAAATTGCAGAGGAACACTCCCAAACACATTCTATGAGGCCACCTTCACCCTGATACCCAAACCAGATAAAGATACCACAAAAAAAGAAAACTACAGGCCGATATGACAGATGAACATAGATACAAAATTCCTCAAGAAAACACTAGCAAACCAAATCCAACAACACATTAAAAGGATCATACATCATGATCAAGTGGGATTTATGCCAGGGATGCAAGGATTCTTCAATATCCACAAATCAATCAGTGTGATACACCACACCAATAAATTGAAGCATAAAAACCATATGATCATCTCAACAGATGCAGAAAACACTTTTAACAAAATTCAACACCCATTTATGATAAGAACTCTCCAGAAAGTGGGCATAGAGGGAACCTACCTCAAGATAATAAAGGCCATCTATAACAAACCTACAGTTAACATCATACTGAATGGTGAAAAGCTGAAAGCATTTCCTCTAAGATAGGAACAAGACAAGGCTGTCCACTCTCACCACTTTTTTTTTTTTTTTTTTTTTGCAGTACACGGGCCTCTCACTGTCACGGCCTCTCCCGTTGCGGAGCACAGGCTCTGGACGCGCAGGCTCAGCGGCCATGGCTCACGGGCCCAGCCGCTCCGTGGCATGTGAGATCCTCCCGGACCGGGGCACGAACCCGTGTCCCCTGCATCGGCAGGCAGACTCTCAACCACTGCGCCACCAGGGAAGCCCTCTGACCACTTTTATTCAACATAGTTTTGGAAGTCCTAGCCATGGCAATCACAGAAGAAAAAGAAATAAAAGGAATCCAAATTGGAAAAGAAAAAAAAATAAAACTGTCACTGTTTGCAGATGACATGATACTATACATAGAAAATCCTAAAGATGCTACCAGAAAACTGCTAGACCTCATCAATGAATCTGGTAAAATTGTAGGACGCAAAATTAATACACAGAAATCTGATGCGTTTCTATACACTAACAACGAAAGAGCAGAAGGAGAAATTAAAGAAACAATCCCATTTACCATCGCATCAAAAAGAATAAAATATCTAGGAATAAATCTGCCTGAGGCAAAAGACCTGTACTCTGAAAACTATAAAACGCTGATGAAAGAACTTGAAGATGACACAAACATATGGAGAGATATAACATGTTCTTGGATTGGAAGAATCAACATTGTCCAAATGACTATACTAACTGGGACAATCTACAGATTCAATGCAATCCCTATCAAATTATCAATGACATTTTTCACAGAATTAGAACAAAAAATTTCACAATTTGTATGGAAACACAAAAGACCCCGAATAGCCAAAGCAATCTTGAGAAAGAAAAATGGAGCTGTGGGAATCAGGCTCCCTGACTTCAAAGTGTGCTGCAAAGCTGTAGTAATCAGAACAGTATAGTACTGGCACAAAACCAGAAATATACATCAATGGAACAGGATGGAAAGTCCAGAAATAAACCCATGCACCCATGGTCAACTAGTCTATGACAAAGGAGGCAAGAATATACAATGGAGAAAAGACTGTCTCTTCAGTAAGTGGTGCTGGGAAAACTGGACAGCTACATGTAAAAGAATGAAATTACAACTCTCTAACACCAGACACAAAAATAAACTTGACATGGATTAAAGACCTGCATGTAAGACTGGATATTATAAAACTCTTAGAGGAAAACATAGGCAGAACACTCTCTGACATAAATCACAGCAATATCTTTTTTGACCCACCTTTTAGAGTAATGAAAATAAAGACAAAAATGAACAGGTGGGACCTAATTAAACTTAAAAGCTTTTGCACAGCAAAGGAAACCATGAACAAAACGAAAATAACCCAGAGAATAGGAGAAAATATTTGCAAACGAGGTGATCTACAAAGGATTAATCTCCAAAATATCCAAACAGCTCATGCAGCTCAATATACAAAACAAAGAAAACAATCAAACAATGGGCAGAAGATCAAAATGGATGTTTCTCCAAAGAGGACATACAGATTGCCAAGAAGCACATGAAAAGATGCTCAAGATCACTGGTTATTGGAGAAATGCAGATCAAAGCTGCAATAAGGTATCACCTCACACCGGTCAGAATGGGCATCATCAAAAAAATCTACAAACAATAAATGCTGGAGAGGCTGTGGAGAAAAGGGAACCCTCCTACACTGATGGTGCACCCACTATGGAGAACAGTGTGGAGGTTCCTTAAAAAACTGAATATATTGGGCTTCCCTGGTGGCACAGTGGTTGCGAATCTGCTTGCCGATGCAGGGGACACAGGTTCGTGCCCCGGTCCGGGAAGATCCCACATGCCGCGAAGCGGCTGGGCCCATGAGCCATGGCCACTGAGCCTGCGCGTCCAGAGCCTGTGCTCTGCAACGGAAGACGCCACAACAGTGAGAGGCCCGTGTACTGCAAAACAAAACAAAAGTGAATATAGAGCTGCCACATGATCCAGCAATCCCACTCCTGGGCATATAATTGGAGAAAACTGTAATTCAAAAAGATACATGCACCCCAGTGTTCATTACAGAATTATTTACAATAGCCAGGACACAGAAGCAACCTAAACGTCCACTGAAAGAGGAGTGGATAAAAAAGATATGGCACATATACAATGGAATATTACTCAGCCACAAAAATAGAATGAAATAGGGAGAGAGGGGGAAGATGGAGAAAGAGTAAGACACGGAGATCACCTTCCTCCCCACAGACACATGAGAAACACATCTACACGTGGAACAACTCCTACAGAACACCTACTGAACGCTGGCAGAAGACCTCAGACCTCCCAAAAAGCTAGAAACTCCCCCACGTACCTAAGTAGGGCAAAAGAAAAAAGAATAAACACAGACAAAAGAATAGGGACGGGACCTGCACCAGAGGGAGGGAGCCGTGAAGGAGGAAAGGTCTCCACACACTAGAAGCCCCTTCACGGGCAGAGACTGCGGGTGGCGGATGGGGGGAGCTTTGGGGTCGCGGAGAGCGCAGCAACAGGGGTGCAGAGGGCAAAGCGGAGAGATTTCCGCACAGAGGATCGGTGCCGACCAGCACTCACCAGCCCGAGAGGCTTGTCTGCTCACCCGCCAGGATGGGCGGGGCTGGGAGCAGAGGCTCGGGCTTTGGTTGGAGCACAGGGAGAGGACTGGGGTTGGCGGCGTGAACGCAGCCTGCATGGGGTTAGTGCGCCACGGCTAGCCGGGAGGGAGTCCGGGAAAAAGTCTGGACCTGCCGAAGAGGCAAGAGCCTTTTTCTTCCCTCTTTGTTTCCTGGTGCTCAGGAGAGGGGATTAAGAGCACTGCTTAAAGGAGCTCCAGAGACGGGCGCCAGCCGCGGCTAAAAGCGCGGACCCCAGAGACGGGCAGGAGACGCTAAGGCTGCTGCTGCCGCCACCAAGAAGCCTGTGTGCGAGCACAGGTCACTATCCACAGCCCCCTTCCGGGGAGCGTGTGCAGCCCGCCACTGCCAGGGTCCCGGGATCCAGGGACAACTTCCCTGGTAAAACGCACGGCGTGCTTCAGGCTGCTGCTGCGTCATGCCGGCCTCTGACGCTGCAGGCTCACCCTGCGCTCCGTACCCCTCCCTCCCCCCGGTCTGAGTGAGCCAGAGCCCCCGAATCAGCGTCTCCTTTAACCCCATCCTGTCTGAGCGAAGAAGAGACGCCCTCCAGCGACCTACACGCAAGGCGGGACCAAATCCAAAGCTGAACCCTGGGAGCTGTGCGAACAAAGAAGAGAAAGGGAAATCTCTCCTGGCAGCCTCAGGAGCAGCAGATTAAATCTCCACAATCAACCTGATGTACCCTGCATCTGTGGAATACATGAATAGACAACGAATCATCCCAAATTGAGGAGGTGGACTTTGAAAGCAAGATTTATTATTTTTTCCCCTTTTCCTCTTTTTGTGAGTGTGTATGTGTATGCTTCTGTGTGAGATTTTGTATAGCTTTGCTTTCACCATTTGTCCTAGGGTTCTATCCATCCTTTTTTTTTTACTTAAAAAATTTTTTTCTTAATATTTTTTTATTTTAATAACTTTACCTTATTTTATTTTCTTTTATCCTCTTTCTCTCTCTCTCTCTCCCTCTCCCCCTCCCTCTCTCTCTTTCTTTCTTTCTACTCTTTCTCCTTTTTATTCAGAGCCGTGTGGATGAAAGGCTCTTGGTGCTGCAGCCAGGAGTCAGTGCTGTGCCTCTGAGGTGGGAGAACCAATTTCAAGACACTGGTCCACAAGAGACCTCCCAGCTCCACATAATATCAAACAGCGAAAATCTCCCAGAGATCTCCATCTCAACACCGGCGCCCAGCTTCACTCAACGACCAGCAAGCTACAGTGCTGGACACCCTATGCCAAACAACTAGCAAGACAGTAACACAACCCCACCCATTAGCAGAGAGGCTGCCTAAAATCATAATAAGTCCACAGACACCCAAAAACACACCGCCAGACGTGGACCTGCCCACCAGAAAGGCAAGATCCAGCCTCATCCACCAGAACACAGGCATGAGTCCCCTCCACAAGGAAGCCTACACAACCCACTGAACCAACTTTAGCCACTGGGGACAGACACCAAAAACAACGGGAACTACGAACCTGCAGCCTGCAAAAAGGAGACCCCAAACACAGTAAGATAAGCAAAATGAGAAGACAGAAAAACACACAGCAGATGAAGGAGCAAGATAAAAACCCACCAGACCTAACAAATGAAGAGGAAATAGGCAGTCTACCTGAAAAAGAATTCAGAATAATGATAGTAAAGATGTTCCAAAATCTTGGAACTAGAATAGACAAAATGCAAGAACATTTAACAAGGACCTAGAAGAACTAAACATGAAACAAACAATGATGAACAACACAATAAATGAAATTAAAAATACTCTAGATGGGATCAATAGCAGAATAACTGAGGAAGAAAAACGGATAAGTGACCTGGAAGATAAAATAGTGGAAATAACTACTGCAGAGCAGAATAAAGAAAAAAGAATGAAAACAACTAAGGACAGTCTCAGAGACCTCTGGGACAACATTAAACGCACCAACATTCGAATTATAGGGGTTCCAGAAGAAGAAGAGAAAAAGAAAGGGACTGAGAAAATATTTGAAGAGACTATAGTTGAAAACTTCCCTAATATGGGAAAATAAATAGTTAATCAAGTCCAGGAAGCACAGAGAGTCCCATACAGGATAAATCCAAGGAGAAACACGCCAAGACACATATTAATCAAACTGTCAAAAATTAAATACAAAGAAAACATATTAAAAGCAGCAAGGGAAAAACAACAAATAACACACAAGGGAATCCCCATAAGGTTAACAGCTGATCTTTCAGCAGAAACTCTTCAAGCCAGAAGAGAGTGGCAGGACATATTTAAAGTGATGAAGGAGAAAAACCTACAACCAAGATTATTCTACCCAGCAAG
Organism: Orcinus orca; assembly: GCF_937001465.1. NCBI lineage: Eukaryota > Metazoa > Chordata > Mammalia > Artiodactyla > Delphinidae > Orcinus > Orcinus orca. The sequence goes on along the minus strand of NC_064560.1, from coordinate 98,892,055 downwards.
GATCTCATTCAGATTCGACAGAGAAATTAAAACCTTTGCAGACAAGCAAAAACTGAGAGAGTTCAGCACCACCAAACCAGCTTTACAACAAATGCTAAAGGATCTTCTCTAGGAAAGAACCACAAGAGAAGGAAAAAACCTATAATAACAAACCAAAAACAATTAAGAAAATGGGAATAGGAACATACATATCAATAATTACGTTAATTGTAAATGGATTAAATGCTCCCACCAAAAAACACAAACTGGCTGAATGGATACAAAAACAAGACCCGTATATATGCTGTCTACAAAAGACCCACTTCAGAACTAGAGACACATACAGACTGAAAGTGAGGGGCTGGAAAAAGATATTCCATGCAAATGGAAACCAAAAGAAAGCTGGAGTAGCAAATGTCATATCAGACAAAATAGACTTTAAAATAAAGACTATTAGAAGAGACAAAGAAGGACACTACATAATGATCAAGGGATCGATCCAAGAAGAAGATGTAACAATTGTAAATATTTATGCACCCAACGTAGGAGCACCTCAATACATAAGGCAAATACTAACAGCCATAAAAGGGGAAATCGACAGTAACACATTCATAGTAGGGGACTTCAACACCCCACTTTCACCAATGGACAGATCATCCAAAATGAAAATAAATAAGGAAACACAAGCTTTAAACGATACATTAAACAAGATGGACTTAATATTTATAGGACATTCCATCCAAAAACAACAGAATACACATTTTTCTCAAGTGCTCATGGAACATTCTCCAGGACAGATCATATCTTGGGTCACAAATCAAGCCTTGGTAAATTTAAGAAATTTGAAATTGCATCAAGTGTCTTTCCCGACCACAATGCTATGAGACTAGATATCAATTACAGGAAAAGATCTGTAAAAAATACAAACACATGGAGGCTAAACAATACACTACTTAATAACGAAGTGATCACTGAAGAAATCAAAGAGGAAATAAAAAAATACCTAGAAACAAATGACAATGGAGACACGACAACCCAAAACCTATGGGATGCAGCAAAAGCAGTTCTAACAGGGAAGTTTACAGCAATACAATCCTACCTTAATAAACAGGAAACATCTCGAATAAACAACCTAACCTTGCACCTAAAGTAATTAGAGAAAGAAGAACAAAAAAACCCCAAAGTTAGCAGAAGGAAAGAAATCATGAAAATCAGATCAGAAATAAATGAAAAAGAAATGAAGGAAACGATAGCAGAGATCTATAAAACTAAAAGCTAATTCTTTGAAAAGATAAACAAAATTGATAAACCATTAGCCAGACTCATCAAGAAAAAAAGGGAGAAGACTCAAATCAATAGAATTAGAAATGAAAAAGGAGAAGTAACAACTGACACTGCAGAAATACAAAAGATCATGAGAGATTACTACAAGCAACTCTATGCCAATAAAATGGACAACCTGGAAGAAATGGACAAATTCTTAGAAATGCACAACCTGCCAAGACTGAATCAGGAAGAAATAGAAAATAGGAACAGACCAATCACAAGCACTGAAATTGAAACTGTGATTAAAAATCTTCCAACAAACAAAAGCCCAGGACCAGATTGCTTCAGAGGCGAATTCTATCAAACATTTAGAGAAGAGCGAACACCAAGCCTTCTCAAACTCTTGCAAAATATAGCAGAGGGAGGAACACTCCCAAATTCATTCTACGAGGCCACCATCACCCTGATACCAACACCAGACAAGGATGTCACAAAGAAAGAAAACTACAGGCCAATATCACTGATAAACATAGATGCAAAAATCCTCAACAAAATACTAGCAACCAGAATCCAACAGCACATTAAAAGGATCATACACCATGATCAAGTGGCGTTTATTCCAGGAATGCAAGGATTCTTCAATATACGCAAATCAATCAATGTGATACACCATATTAACAAACTGAAGGAGAAAAACCATATGGTCATCTCAATAGATGCAGAGAAAACTTTCGACAAAATTCAACACCCATTTATGATAAAAACCCTCCAGAAAGGAGGCATAGAGGGAAACTTCCTCAACATAATAAAGGCCATATATGACAAACCCACAGCCAACATCATCCTCAATGGTGATAAACTGAAACAATTGTCCACTAAGATCAGGAACAAGACAAGGTTGCCCACTCTCACCACTCTTATTCAACATAGTTTTGGAAGTTTTCCCCACAGCAATCAGAGAAGAAAAGGAAATAAAAGGATTCCAAATCAGAAAAGAAGAAGTAAAGCTGTCACTGTTTGCAGATGACATGATACTATACATAGAGAATCCTAAAGATGCTACCGGAAAACTACTAGAGCTAATCAATGAATTTGATAAAGTAGCAGGATACAAAATTAATGCACAGAAATCTCTGGCATTCCTATACACTAATGATGAAAAATCTGAAAGTGAAATCAAGAAAACACTCCCTTTTATCACTGCAACAAAAAGAATAAAACATCTAGGAATAAACCTACTTAAGGAGACAAAAGACCTGTATGCAGAAAATTATAAGACACTGATGAAAGAAATTAAAGATGATACAAATAGATGGAGATATATACCATGTTCTTGGAGTGGAAGAATCAACATTGTGAAAATGACTCTACTACCCAGAGCAATCTACTGATTCAATGCAATCCCTATCAAACTACCACTGACATTTTTCACAGAACTAGAACAAAAAATTTCACAATTTGTATGGAAACACAAAAGACCCCGAATAGCCAAAGCAATCTTGAGAACGAAAAACGGAGCTGGAGGAATCAGGCTCCCTGACTTCAGACTATACTACAAAGCTACAGTAATCAAGACAGTATGGTACTGGCACAAAAACAAAAAGATCAATGGAACAGGATAGAAAGCCCAGAGATAAACCCACGCACATATGGTCACCTTATCTTTGATAAAGGAGGCAGGAATGTACAGTGGAGAAAGGACAGTCTCTTCAATACGTGGTGCTGGGAAAACTGGACAGGTACATGTACAAGTTTGAGATTAGATCACTCCCTAACACCATAGACAAAAATAAACTCAAAATGGATTAAAGATCTAAATGTAAGGCCAGACACTATCAAACTCTTAGAGAAAAACATAGGCAGAACACTCTATGACATAAATCACAGCAAGATCCTTTTTGAACCACCTCCTAGAGAAATGGAAATAAAAACAAAAATAAACAAATGGGACCTAATGAAACTTCAAAGCTTTTGCACAGCAAAGGAAACCATAAACAAGACCAAAAGACAACCCTCAGAATGGGAGAAAATATTTGCAAATGAAGCAACTGACAAAGGATTAATCTCCAAAATTTACAAGTAGCTCATGCAGCTCAATAACAGAAAAACAAACAACTCAATCCAAAAACGGGCAGAAGACCTAAATAGACATTTCTCCAAAGAAGATATACAGACTGCCAACAAACACAAGAAAGAATGTTCAGCATCATTAATCATTAGAGAAATGCAAATCAAAACTACAATGAGATATTATCTCACACCAGGCAGAATGGCCATCATCAAAAAATCTACAAACAGGGCTTCCCTGGTGGCGCAGTGGCTGAGAGTCCGCCTGCCGATGCGGGGGACACGGGTTCGTGCCCCGGTCCGGGAAGATCCCACATGCCGTGGAGCGGCTGGGCCCGTGAGCCATGGCCGCTGGGCCTGCGCGTCCGGAGCCTGTGCTCTGCAACGGGAGAGGCCACAACAGTGAGAGGCCCGCGTACCGCAAAAAAAAAAAAAAATCTAGAAACAATAAATGCTGGAGAGGGTGTGGAGAAAAGAGAACACTCTTGCACTGCTGGTGGGAATGTGAATTGGTACAGCCACTATGGAGAACAGTATGGAGGTTCCTTAAAAAACTACAAATAGAACTACCATACGACCCAGCAATCCCACTACTGGGCATATACCCTGAGAAAACCATAATTCAAAAAGAGTCATGTACCAAAATGTTCACTGCAGCTCTATTTACAATAGCCCGGAGATGGAAACAGCCTAAGTGTCCATCATCGGATGAATGGATAAAGAAGATGTGGCACATATATACAATGGAATATTACTCAGCCATAAAAAGAAACGAAATTGAGTTATTTGTAGCGAGGTGGATGGACCTAGAGTGTGTCATAGAGAGTGAAGTAAGTCAGAAAGAGAAAGACAAATACCGTATGCTAACACGTGTGTATGGAATTTAAGAAAAAAAAATGTCATGAAGAACCTAGGGGTAAGACAGGAATAAAGACACAGACCTACCAGAGAATGGACTTGAGGATATGGGGAGGGGGAAGGGTAAGCTGGGACAAAGTGAGAGAGTGGCATGGACATATATACACTACCAAACGTAAAATAGATAGCTAGTGGGAAGCAGCCGCATAGCACAGGGAGATCAGCTCAGTGCTTTGTGACCACCTGGAGGGGTGGGATAGGGAGGGTGGGAGGGAGGGAGACGCAAGAGGGAAGAGACGTGGGAACATATGTATATGTATAACTGATTCATTTTGTTATAAAGCAGAAACTAACACACCATTGTAAAGTATGGATGGACCCAGAGATTGTCATACTGAGTGAAGCAAGTCAGACAACGACAAATATCATATGGTATCACTTATATGTGGAATCTCCAAAAATGGTACAAATGAACTTATTTACAAAACAGAAACAGAGTCACAGATGTAGAAAACAAATTTATGGTTACCAGGGGGAAAAGCAGGAGGCTAAATTGGGACATTGGGATTGACATATACATACTACTATATATAAAACAGATAATAAGGACCTACTGTAAAGTACAGGGAACTCTACTCAATACTCTGTAATGACCTATGTGGGAAAAGAATCTTAAAAAAAAAAAGAAGTGGATATATGTATAACTGCTTCACTTTGCTGTGCACCTAAAACTAACATAACACTGTAAATCAACTATATCCCCCCCCCAAAAAAAAACCCCAAGAAGATACATGCACTTTTCTTTCACTGCAGCATTATTTACAATAGCCAAGATACACAAACAATCAAAGTGTCCATCCAGGGATGAATGGATAAAAACAATGCGGTATATAGAATGGAATATTATTCAGACACTTAGAAAAATGAAATCCTGCCATTTGGGACAATGTGAATGGGCTTTGAGGTCATTACACCAAGTGAAGTAAGTCAGAGGAAAAAAACACCACATGATCTCACTTACATGTGGAAACTAAAAAAAGAGAAGAAAATTAAGCTCATAGATAGAAAATTGGGGGTTGGGGAAAAGGATGGGTGAAACTACAAACTTGCAATTATAAAATAAGTAAGTCATGGGGATATAATGTACAGGATGGTGACCAGAGTTACTAATATTGCATTGCATATTTCAAAGTTGCTAAGAGAGTAGATCTTAAAAGTCCTCACCACATGAAAAAAAAATTTTTTGCAACTATGTTTGGTGACGGATGTTAACTAGACTTATTGTGGTGATCTTTTCACAATGTATACAAACATTGAATCATTATGCTGTACACCTGAAAGTAATGTAGTTAAGTTATATGTCAATTATACCTCAATAAAAAATAATTTTAGAAATAGCTATGTTATTTAAATGTTTGTTCAAATTACTTGCTTTAATAATCTCAGATTTCTAAAAATTCCTTGTGAAATGTTTAATTCTTTCAGATGTGGTATGAGCCACGTAAATTTAGTACTACTCCATTTTGCAGTTTAGAAAATTAAAGTAGAAAGCTCCACATTCGGAAGTAACCTCACAGTCCTAGTCTTTCTTGAGCAAACCATCCAGTTTAAATTCATTCCGGTACGAGTTCACATGAGGTTGGAAAGCGGACTTCAAGCACCGAAGACACACAAGAATGAGACACTTAAGAAACGGGCCGCCCCCCCCACGCAAGCCCGCCCCGATACTGGGGGGAAAAAATCACCATGTAAGCTTTAAGACTTTCATCTGGCTAAAAATACGGTACTGGGCTGAAGACCCCTGCCCTCAGACCCCCCACCCTCCGGACTGTTCACATGGCGCCCCGAGTACAACAAGCCTCCCGGCCGCCTCCTTTTCCTTCCCTTCCCACCCCGGGAAACGCCGCGAGGCCATCCCGGCAGCGAAGTCGGTAACGGGCCGAAGCCAGGCCGAAAAGGCCCTCGCAGAAGACCCAACGGACGCAATGCCTGCTCTGCATGGTGGCAGGGAGCGCGGGCAGATTCACCCAGTACCTGTGGAAAAGGCGCTTCCCGCCTCGGAGGCAACAGAAGTGGTTCGGCCAGGAACCCAGCAAGCGATACCTACTCCTCCAGAGTACCTCTCGTTCCGCCGCAGATAAAGCGGCGCTGGGTCGGCCTCCCGGAAGCACTCGCCGAAGCTGGAAATGACGTAGGCCCGTGAGCCCCGCCCATTCCTGCTCCCGCCAGCCACTCAAGTCTTGCGAGAGGGGAGGGATGTGGAGAGAGGAACGTGGGGCCGCAGCTTTCAAGCCTCAGACCGCTAAACAGGTGTAGCTCCCAAGTAATTCACCAGGTTCAGTAAATCGTTAATAAGAGAATTACAATTTTACAGACTCTTCTCCACTGTTAGACGCACAATTAGAAAATGTAAGGCAGTCACATTTTATGCCGCAAGTGTGTTCAGCGTAATACTGTTGAAGACCCAGTAATACAGAATTGAAGCCAAATTCTGAAAAGTTTATAGCCAAGTATTTCTTAACGAAACAGGGCGGCAATTCATTTAACTCTGCAAGCGTTTAGTTTGTGAATCACAGAATTTCAATTCGGGAGAATCTGTATTTAAAATTTATGCTTAATGCAAGACAAATACTTCAGTTTGTATTTGCGTTTACGTAATCCCAAACGGTATTTCTAACTGGATTAAAGGCAGCAGTAATGTGCACAGCTGTTTGCCGTTAAGCAGTTGAACAGTGATTAAGGAGTAAATGCAAAACAACTGCAACCAACTTGAACCTCTGCGCAGGTCCACAGAGTAAACAGGTTATTTTTTATGCCATGTTTTCAGCCACTTATTGAACTGATTTCATTGGTGGATTCCCCATAACTAAAATAATTCTAAACTATGAAATACAAAGTGTGCTTATAGTTAAGATGTTTAAAATTGAAGCAGGATGAACTCTTCACCCCCTTGAATAGGAAGCAGCACCCAAACTACAGAAACAAAAGGTTTAAAACTATTTGAAAAGCTTACAAGATAAACTTTGTAAAAATTCAGTAGTGAAATGGGAGACAGAAAAATGTGACAAATGAGTCAAAACCAGAACTTTCCAATTAATTTATTTAAATTCATTAACGTTGCAAAAATACGATGTGCAACAAATCAGGACAAGTTATTGTATTCCTAACAAGTCAGAGAAAAAGAAAATATTACATCTTCTTAGTAAATCAAGACCAACCTTAGTATTTCTTACAGGGACCACATCAACATCTTGCACACACAGTCTTCAGAACTGAATTTCTCTCACTGTAAAAGGAGAGCACTAGGCTATGCAACATTATCTGAACAGTGATAAAATGATCACAGTACATTAACTGTGTCTAAATGACAGCATGTGAATTTATGGTAAGAAAAATGTGTTACTCTTTGAAATATATATCAAAGTGCATTAGTGTCTAATGAACTCTGAATTGTGTTCCATGTGCCCCAAGGGCTGTGCAAGTCAGTGCCCTGAACACCACAAATATTTACTAGCTAGTTTATGTAAATAAACTGTTTAAGGGACATAACTTCAGAAAATTCAAATACAAAAAGTGCAGTAGAGTAGCTAATTAGCATTATTTTCCAAGTTCCTCCTTAGCTACACTGAATGTGAAAACACATAAAAGTTTCAAAATGCAAATGTTTTAACCTCTTGTAGAATGTCTTATAAAATAGAATTAGACAGATATTATAATAATTCTTTAGTAACATGAAAGCATTAAACTTTGATTTTCTTCTGGTGTTTGATGTGTTATATTAAGTGCTTCATGTAAACTTTTCATAAAAGTAGTTCTCAAAACTTAAGAAATTAAGTAGATCTATCATATATAGCTGCAACAAAGTAACAGTTCTGTTCAAATTTTAGCGTCACTCCTTGCTGGTCAACACATTATTTTCAATTACCATTAAGAATTTTAAAGGATCACATTACTGGGACTCACCACTGATATGATTCTAACTCATTCAGAATCTTGGGATGGGAAGAGGGGGATGAAAGACTCTCCAGGTAATTCTTCCTTACTATTAGAACACTGAGAATCTCCCACTTCTCTTACCAGCTGACCTTCTCATGCAAGTCTAAGTCCTTAACTCTTTCTCCCAGCAACTCAAATTACGCAATCCCTGTTCCTACAAGATAAACTCTAACAGAATAGTTGGTCTAACTTTTAAGTACATTAATTCCTCTAGCTATCCCACCCTTCTGACATTTGTGATCCACTTCTCAAATAGCTATACAGGATGAGAAAAAATAGGCATGAAAACAAAACAGAATGTGGTAGCCATAACTACCTATTTTCAGTCTATTTCCTCCTCCTCCTGTAGGAGCAATGTTAGCAATTTTCCACGTATCACATGGGGAAAAGGATGAAGCTACTGTCACCTTATATACAACTTTACCAATCTCATTAGGAAACTGGACATATCCTAATGCTAATTTTTAACTATCAATTGAAGAAATCTAAAAAGCCCCTTCTCCTTTAATTCAAACACTTTCAAATTCCCTGAGCAATCACGTAAAAACAGCCAGAGTAACACAGTCATTTAAAAGAAGACTCTCAAAAAGCAGATTCCTTACCTTTTTAAATTCTGGAATTGCAGTTGAAGAAAGTCTAGCAACCTATATATACCTGTCAATCAGCAAATTTCAGTATTCAGTATAGTTACTAAAGAGTGATGTCCATTTTGGAACAATACATTAAATGTTTACCAGCTATGTCAAAAGTAACGTAACCCTACACTTTAATCTGAGCATTGTAATTGCTGACCCTCCCTGTTTAAACTTGCTTTTGTATGAAGAGACAAAGCAGAGGAAAATATGAATTTTCATTGTAAGTATTACCAGCCTTTGCCCCCTTCACTCCACAGTCTTATTCACATATTCTGTATGTAGCCTGCAGGTCTTCCTGATTGATACAAGAAATGGTACCAACCGCTGCCATGTACAGCACTCCCCTTAACAAGGACACATTCAGTGGAATCTTAGCTAACTCATTATCCCTTTATAGTTTTCTTTCTCTTACTTCCTTGTTTTGTTATCTTCCTTTCCAGGTCCTGCTAGGACCTACTTGGAATCATATTTCTTTATACTCCCCCCACCCCCAGTTAAAGACTATTAAGCTTAAACTGTGGGATCAATATAGTATCTTCCCTTGGTGCTAATAAGGAATATGACCAAGGAGAACACAATCAGATTACTTTATAAGAGAAACTTTTGACTAAAAAGAGGCACTCAGAACCTAAACACAACAAAAAATAGTGGCATAAGCATCAAATTAAACAAGTTAGAACCATGATCCCAGCAGAAAGATAAAATAACACAATTATATGTACTTTCACCTCAATCACTAATGCAAAATTAAAACTGAATGATATGGGGAAAATGTCACATAGCTAGTAATTACAAATAACCAGTTTAATAAATGCTTTTCCTCTGACCTACTTGTTATGATCTTAAGTCTCACAGCTATGAAACATTATGGGGCATGTCCCTATACCAGATTTCATCAAGGTATAGGTTAGAACAGGTATTCTTTTAAATCTAGTGATTCACAGCACATCCCTTTGGTTATATCCCAAATGGTATCACTGTTCCCTCTAAATTTTAATGTTCTGATAGAATATAGGCTATCTCTACTTTAAAAAAATATGTAGGAAAATGCACCACTTTTGCAACGAGTTGTATCTATAATCAGGGACAATGCTTGCAAATGCAAAAGTCAATAAACAGTAACGTGTTGAAACTGAAGAACTGGGTACTTAATGTGGAGGAAAGCCACCTATTTAAAAAGCTCAGCCAGGTTTGACTGAGACACAAATTTATAGATGAAAGACTACTTTTACTGATGAAAGGTCACTTAAAGCACTCTACAAATATAGACTCTAATCACAATTAAATTCAATATGATCTTTTATTCGTAAATTCAGAAGGAATGCCTAAACTGTTACTGTTAATTTGCTTTTTGAACACAAAGTATTTCTAAGATCTGAGCAAGCAATAATGGTTTTAGCTTTATTGACTATAGTGACATTAGTTCAGGATCTGCCTACAGCAGCTGGATCCAAGTGAAGTCAGGAGGCTGCTAAAGAAAGTCTCATCCTGGGAATCCTCCAGCATCTGCCATAATTGGACTTGGGTTACTGTGTCAAGTTTATGACTGAGGAGGACAAAAAGTAAAGGAAATTCTCTTTTGTAATAGAAAACTTTACACTAAAAACAGCATTGATAAAAGCCAGTCTAGGATAGAATAAATCCTAGAGGTTTAGCTCCTGCACTTCAATTTTACTACTCTTTTGTAAATTACCTTATAAGAAGGGCTGGAGTGTGGTGTGACCCTTAAATCAGGCAGGTACTAAGTTTACCAAATGTATAAGTCACACAAGTATATGACACAGTATTAGACCAACCTGTTGTTTTTGAATGATTTTGTGGGTAATTAAGTTCTATCTGGGGCATAAATACAATTTCAATGCAGAGTCAAGGTACTTACCAAATTAAACAAGGAGTTCATATGCTTACACCAAACGCAAAACACCATAATATGATGATGCTCTAAGACTTACAAAATAACTTAATTTACAGTACTGTCAACATAATTCAACAGAAAATGGGAAAACACACCTTATCTGACTGGGTCAAACACCTGATATGAGAGTATTTTGGTAAAGTGCCCACATTGAAAGTAGTTAAAAAAGCAGCCCCTATTTTCTAAAGAAAAGTAGTGACAGTGAATAACTCATCACATTCTCTGAATATTACACTGCACTCACACCAATTCAGGAGAGTGATACCCTGGACACACAGCTTATTTCACATTAGTGAACAAGCCTACAATTTTTATGAAGTTCTGACTTTTGGCCAGAAGATAAAATGTCTGATATATACATATATACAAGCCCCAATTCTTAACCTCTTAAATTCTCTAATTCTAAAAATGGCTTTTTGACTTGTCTTTATGTTTAAAAAAAAAAGTGTGCAATACACTTGTATTTGTGTCTGAATTAAGAAATAAATGTTAAGTGAGAAAAAAACTCAGAATGGTACTAATCTACTTAGATTATGTATATGACCTTTGGGTATTCATGAGAACCAGTTTAACTGTCCCTCACCTTATGAGCATATTTTCTAAGTGACCCAGGAAGTGTATTTAACCATTTACAAAAACAAATATTTTAACATGCATTTTACAAAATCATGGTCTTATTTACCTGCATATTCTTCCATAAGAAAGGTATACATTAAAAAATACTGCTCAAAAACATAAAAATATATATTATCTCTTTCCTTTTCCATTTAGGCATATAAATATTTTACTGAAGAAAATGCATCATTTAATAAACAAATGCAAAAACTGCTTTATATAAAGTGTGGTTCTCTGCTATTTAGCAATATAAAATATAAAATGATTACAATATAATTAGCTAGTAAAGAGCTAAATTCAAGAGATCTGCAAACCAGTACAGCAGTGAACAGTCCCTTATACAAAAGTCCATTAAGAAAAAGTCAAGTCAGTTTTGTAACAGGTTACATAAAAATCAGGACCAATAAATGCATTATAAATGCAAAAAAGCACTGCTTCATCAGCACATTCTTCAGTGTTTGGACTAGATGCCAAACTTACTGTTCACTTTTCGGTTCATCTTGTTTTCCATTAAGCTCTTGATCAACTCTATTTAATGAAAAACAATATAGATAATAAGATATCAGCAAATGAACAATTCTCTTTCTAAAAATAATGGCTGATTTTACCATAGATTATTATTCTGTTATAAACAAAGCTTTGCAAAGAAGCAGACATAGTAAAAAGGTTACCAAACATTTTCCCAACCAGGAAAGATAATTTTTAAAGGCAAGAGGACACTGGCAAGAATGTGATTATTGTTTTTTTTTTAAGATTGTAAGATACTTTATATACAAATGCATATAAACTTTATTAAAAGTTCAAATTACAACAGGCATATTAAAATGTTGAACTGTAGCATGGCTGAGGCAGGGAGCTAAGTGATCTGAGTGGCAGGAAAAATAATTCCCTCAAAAATGATGTTGTTAACTGAAATATTTAAATGCCACTAATGCCATCAACTGATCAACTTTTAAGTTCAGTGGTAAAAGTACATATTTATGGATGCCATAATTATTCTCCAAAATTTATTGGTACACTTAGAATGTGAATACTTTTTATTTATCTTGATAGTAAGAAGCCACAGAATTTAATAATCAGAAGTATCTAGATGTAGATTAAAAATATGATTGGATCAGGAGTGGGATGCATAGAGATCACATCAAAATTTAGGCAAGTGGGGATTAGAAGAATTATGTAATTACCACACAAAAATTATAGACAACCCTTCACAGATAATGTACAACAATCTCTTACTATTATACTTGTATATTTATATTTGTAGTAGTTTGAATCACTGATGGAGGAGAGTTTAAAACAACTTGGTATGATATATGAAGATACTTTTCACACTTGTTTCCATTACTACAATCACCTGAACATTAGTGAGTCAGACCTAAAAGCCTTGGCCTGTGGTAAAGCCAGATTAACAACATTTTAAAATATTTTTTATATTGGTAACAAAAATCTGAAAGGTACATATTCTTGATAAGGCATGCAAAACACATCAATCTTTTCAACATGTGAAATATCGGTATGAACTAATTTCATAATCACTTTATTTTTAAACTCTGTTCAAATATTTTAACAATCAACATCTACCTGGCTACACTTGCACTGAGTTATTTGAAACAAACATCTAAAACATTTAAAACTGCTATATTTCAGCACACTCAGTTTTGAACCCTTATCACCAGTACTCATAGAAATTTCACCTTGGGTAATAAGCTCCCCCATGCAGTTTCTGTTAACTTGGTTTTAAAAACATGCCCTTCTATTTTTAAAACTTGAGTGTTACCCTTTTCAAGCTGACAAGGATTTATTATTTTTCAAGGCTAAAGAAACTCTGTACAAAAACTCAGAAGTGCCTAAAAGATATATGTAATGATTCTATTTAAGATTAAATGAAACGAAAGTAAAAAAAAAAAAAATCAAGATAAAATAATATTGGTAGGTTTCAAACAATACATTTAAATAAAAAGTACAATTCTACTTTTTTTCTGATGCCTAAGTTACTTAACTAAGAATTTTGTAAAAAGGCACAACATAGCAGATTTCATCAACAAAGGCAATTCATTTTGAAATCCATGAAGCAGCTGGCTTCAAAATACTCTACAATTATAGACTACATTTTAAACTTCAGCCTCTTATCTGGCAAATTCACACCAATGTCTTGAGAGGAACGAGAAATTAGCAAGATTTAAAATCACTGTCCTTATCTCTATCTTAAAATGTTTAGCTGTAAAGTGTCACATAGAAATGTAAAGCTATGACTCTATCACATGGTCAACTGAATTCTTGCTCATCAACAGAGCCAAAATGTGTTCAAAGTTAAGAATATTCCAGCTCCAGTTCCTTACAATGGTCCAAATGATAACTACATACAAATCTCTCATCTTAACTCTTATGAGACTGTATCAATCTGTTTTGCTAATTTAGTTGTTAATATTTTAAAAATCCATTAACAAGTTAGATTTAAATCCTATAATTTTCTAAATTACTATATAAAATGGTAACTATTTTATACACTTGCCTTTCATCTTCTATGCCAAGATATTAACAGATGACAGTTTGTTATGCTCAAAGCAGAAGTATTCAAAATTAAATTAAAGATGGAAAGCAGAGTGTTTTAACTATTAAATGGTACATTGAACTTTTAGGTATTTTATCACATGTAGAATTTGACTAGTTAGCAGGCCATTTAAGCATACAAGAAAATCAATGTTGGTTAGCCAAAGAACATGTGCATTGCAAATATAATCATCAACCCCAGGGGGGAAAACTGATACATTAAAAAAGTGCACAAATATTTCAAAAGCGCAACTTAGAGATTTAAAGTATGGTGAAACTGGTAAGGTATTATAAATAGTTGGTTTTCCAAATAGTATTCTTAGGAATTTACTGTCAGTATTTATACCAAAAGCAGGGAGGAGGAGGTGTGGTCTTTATTTTGTAACTGAGATTATTATGGTGTTAAAATAGAGTGAATCCAAGCCATACTCAGCATCAGGAACTTTGGGTTCACTCTACATTTGAATCCTGGGGTATATTTATATTTACAAATGCTATTATCTTTGTCTACGAGCTAACCAACCAATAAGGAAGAGTTAGTCTGTGCAATGCAAATGGACTAGTCTAGATGCAACCCAGTCAAGGTGTGCATATACCTTTTCTGTTTCTTTTTAAACTTTTCTTCTTCATACCTTGGTAGGGAAGAGTTATTTTAGTAAACATACATGTTATGAAGATGAACAAAAACTCAAAAAAAGGCACTAAAAATAAACTCAAAAGTTTGCAGGCAAACCCAAAAATATTTAACATACTATACAGGAAGTCAGAACTGACTTAAGAAATGTGGTTTTGACACATTCAACAGACTAAAACATCACATTAATAGAACAAAGAAACATTTTTCTATATTATAGCACTGTGATACTCAAGTATTTATGTTAACAGTCTTCTACCAATTCCTTTTAGAAGTTAGATAAGTGAATTTGGTAAACAGAACAAACTCCAGCCACTGGAAAGTATTAAGATTAGACAGATATAAATATTTTACTTCCCTAATAATATTATTTGATGCCATGACAAGCTTACTCAAATTTGGAGACCAGCATGTTCAAGTCTGGAGAATGTTCCTTAGTACTAACCAATCAAGAGACCATCTCTTAAGACTGTAACTATCTTTAAAAATATAAATGAACCAAACCAGAAACAATTCCTCCTACTCAACTGATAGCCTGAAGAAAATGGTGACTTATGGGGAAAGTGTTGGAAAGTGTCTTCTTCCCCCTCTTCTTTGTTATAAAAACAAGAGCAGTTATAAAATAATTATAATATATGAAGGGAGAAAGAATGGGTACTGAAATATTTACCTCTTGCACATCAAAATATAAAGATCCAATACAATTAAAAAAATGAAACAAAACATACTGTTTTATGCATTCTGGTATTCCAACATATTCCATGGGGACAAGTTCCGCTAGTTCTGCCAAATTAAAGACGTATCTAATTTTTTGGCTGAATTTTGAGCTATGGAAAGAAATAAAGATAATTACCTTAATATTTCTGACCAACAGAACTGACAAGAAATTCATACAAGGAGTCTGTGGGGGTTTCTTTAAGAGTCAATGGTTCTCAGAAAATTACCTAATAAATGGTCTTGTAACAGCCAGAAGTGTTCTGATAAACCAAGAGGGATGTACAATAATGAGAGACTTTAGGTTTTTCCGTAACCTGGAGTTTAAAAGAAAAAGAAAAATTTTAAAGTTCTACAAATTCTAATGCTAGAAGAAAAGCTAAGACATCAGTAAGTATGTGCAAATCTATACAAAAAATTGAAAAAATCCTCATTCAAGAGATGTCATTTGGATATGATATTCCTAAAGACAACAAAAGATAACAAACAAAAGAAAATGCACTCCTGAATTCCAATGGTCCTTCCCACTGCCACAAAATGAACTCTACTTCATTTGCCTAAATTTATGTTCACAGTGTAGCCTGTTATTAAATGTCTCCTAATATACATTCACTTGTCTTCAAGACTGTCAACCAGGGGTAGAAGCCAATACTGAATATAAAAGTAAGCTCTTTTCATTTTTCAGGATGGAGGGGAAACTGTTATTAATTTCTTCAACACCATGAAAGGCACTGGGCAGGCAGAAAGGTGAGAGGAGAGATCACCACAGAACAGGCAACATGAATCAGATCTAATGTATTCTTATGGAGTCTAAAATTTTGATTAAAAGTTAAAAGCATTATCCTAGGGCTTCCCGGGTGGTGCAGTGGTTGAGAGTCCGCCTGCCGATGCAGGTGACACGGGTTCGTGCCCTGGTCCGGGAAGATCCCACATGCCGCGGAGCGGCTAGGCCCGTGAGCCATGGCCGCTGAGCCTGCGCATCCAGAGCCTGTGCTCCGCAACGGGAGAGGCCGCAACAGTGAGAGGCCCGTGTACCGCAAAAAAAAAAAATAAATTAAAAAAAAGCATTATCCTAGACAACTTAAAATGATGAAATAAAAACTGCTGTTTTTATCATCATATTTCACACTTACAGTGATGACTAAGTATTAAAAAAAAAAAAATTACAAGAACCAGCCAATGTCATGTTCAGGTATGAAGAGAAACCTGTTACTGGATCTGAGTTGATTAAACCTAGTTTGAATTAGCTGTGGTCAAATCAAACCAAATAGAGGATCAAAATTCCTTTCATTAGCATGGATGACTAACTCCCAAGAGAATACATTTCTAGAACTCATTCCAAAGAAAGATTACATCTTAAAGATTACATTACATACAAAAATATAGTTTTGTATATAGTTAATAAGCATCTTAACTAACAAAATATACTAAGCACTATAAATGAGGCAAAATCCAGAATGTAATAAAATAGGAAATGTACTAAATTCTCCATCCTTTCCCAAAATGTAAATTATAGGAAAATGTTTGATGTGGTACAAAGGAGAAATAAAGAGCTATTTTATAAGTTTGAAAATAGAAACTTGTTATGAAATTAATAAATGTAATTTCTGAAGAAATACATGGTGACTTTAAGTGGCAACAGAAATAAAATTTAATCTAATAAGGACATAATAAACATTATTCAGACTAGCTTTCCACTTGCATTTACAATACCTTCTATCAATTTGTTGATAGCATTTCCTGAGCCATCCCAGACTGGGCATTTTTCTTCGAGTTGTTGCACCATTTAAATAAACGATCATGTAGTTTTCTGCTACTAACAGCTCCAAAGTGCCAATAACGTACCTGTACAAATAAAGTCTTAGAAACACTGCTATGCAGAACCAAACCAGCTTATCCAAATAACACAATTCCCTTCCCTCCCCTTCAGTGAGAGCAAAAATTTAAAACAGCATTAGTTGGTATTATGGTTATTTAAAGAAAAAAAGTTCTTTTCTTTTAGAAATACATCTTAAAATGTTTATAAATGATATGATGTCTGGGATTTGCTTCAAAATTATGCCTTGGGGAGGTATTTGTGGGAATAAAGTATAAACTGATAATTGTGGAACTGGGTGATTGTTAAACAAAGAGTTAATATACTTCTCTCTGCCTTTGTATATGTTTGAAATTTTCCCCAGTAAAGCACTTAATGTGTCCTCAAGTGTAAAATGAAGTTGGAACACATAATCTGTAGTATCTCTTCCAGTTTTAAAATGACAATTCTTCTGTTGAGTTGGAAAATGGATAGTTTTTATAATGCCAAGGGATAGACGTAAGGAATCAGAACTAGGATTATTTATATTGGGTTGGCCAAAAAGTTCCCTCAGGTTTTTCTGTAACATCTTACGGAAAAACCCGAATGAACTTTTTGGCCAATGCAATAATTTCTACCCAGCTAAATAAAGTTCTCTTCCTTAAACTGGAGATCTAATGTACTCAATTCTGTCCAAACATTTTTGTGATGATCTACTTACTTAAAGAGATTGTCCATCAGGTATCTATAGTTAGGTTGACCACTTTCAGGCATAAAACAGACAGCAAACACAACAATGGCATTTAATCCATCCCCATAATATCCTGAAAAAGAAACCAACATGATTATACTCTGAAGATGTTTCAGGGGATATCATTTATGGTTGATAAATTATAGTGGTGCATGTTCCACACATTTCTGAATCAAAAAGTATGTTTTTTTTTGTTCTGACCCTGTATAGTCTTACAGAGCTCTTTAAATCCTCTCTTCTCAAAAAGAGAACAATAAAATTTAAAGAGGAAAGAGTGGCCATAAAAACCAGAAACCCACTTAAATTAGCATACTCAGAAAGCTGCCTTATTTTAGCAAGTAGATAATAATCCAACCAGATACAACATCTGCAATAAAACATTCTTATGCAACTTCTGCTTAAAGTAGTTGCTCTTTAAAAAATAGTTTTACATTCAACGATGTCTAGCATTTTGTAGCTTTTAGGGTATTAAAAAGAAAAGATTATGTCTGACCTAAGTCTAAGTGAAGAAAAACAGCACTAAAATATACGTTTTAATTACAATCTCTAAAATATAAATGTTTTAATTCTCATATAGATATTAAGCTGTAACCAGCAACAAATACTTCCGCTTTAATTTTCATTCCTATTGTTTACAAACATGCACTAAAAAGGAACATTTCAAGTACATTAGAATATTCACTACCTTTCTTAATCCCTTAGTCACAAAACACCTTGTGGTAACTCAATAGGATAAAATGGCCCTAATTATGTTCTCCTAAAAAAATAAAGTGCTATTTCTCAAAAATATTAGGTTTAAACAATGAGGCAGGTCTCACAACTTGCTTCCAATGAACTAGATGAATTAATACATGTCTGTGGACTTCGTGATCCATATTATCCTGTTTTCTTCACTGAGTAAGACTAAATTAGGCAGAATAATGTAACTGCAAATATTCAAGAGATTTGCTTTCAGATGAATGAAGACTACAGAAATAAACAGAATGCATTTGGCAGAGAGTAAATTAAGCAGAAACGACTATGTGAAAAAACCAGTCTGCTTGACCTATGTGGCCCCCTGTCCTGAATTAGGAGGATTTCAGGTAGTATGACATGCTCTATAGAGGTGTATTTTGACTACCACTAACATTCTGGTGCTATTTACACAGTGACTATGTAAACTTCTACATACAAGACAGTCAGACTGATAGATGTTATAACTGCACTTCATAGCTTTTCCTATTTGACTTGTAAATTTCTTAAGGAACAAAGCCTTATTTTTATATATTCCATAAATATGCAAAGTGGGTGTTCCAAAAAAAAATGTGGAATGAACTGTCTACTTTGTGTTAAAGCTAAATGATTTGTTCAGGGTTTTAAGGCAAATTAAGATTCATATTTTAAAGGGCCAGGTTGTATTTATAAGCGCAAAAGAGTATAAGAACGTTCACAGGGGACTTCCCTGGTGGTGCAGTGGTTAAGAATCCGTCTGCCAATGCAGGGAACACGGGTTTGATCCCTGGTCCTGGAAGATCCCACATGCTGCAGAGCAACTAAGCCCATGCGCCACAACTACTGAGCCTGCGCTCTAGAGCCCGCGAGCCGCAACTACTGAAGCCCCCGTGCCTGGAGCCCGTGCTCCACAACAAGAGAAGCCACCACAGCGAAAAGCCTGTGTACTGTAACGAAAAGTAGCCCCCACTCGCTGCAACTAGAGAAAGCCTGCGCGCAGCAACGAAAGAAACCTGTGTGCAGCCCAACACAGCTCCCCCCACCGCCAAAAACAAATGAATGGCAAAGACAAAAAAAAAGTGTTCACAGCAGTTTTAATCATAATAGCTCAAACTGGAAAATAACTCACAAGGCCATCAAAATAGTGATGGATAAGCAAACCGGCAGTAACAAGGAATGAACTATGGATACATGCAACAACATGGATAAATGTCAAAATCATTATGCTGAGTGAAAGTAGACAGAGTGTAAACTATGATTCCAGTTACATGAAATTCTTTAACAAGCAAAACTAATCACGGGGTAGGCATTAGAATAGTGGTTATTGGAGAGAGGGTATTCATTGAGAGGGAGAACCAGAGAATTTTCTGGGGCAATGAAAATGTTCTGTCTGTCTGGGGGTGTAGATTTTAAGTGTATATAGTTCTATGGGCATTCATCAAAGTTCAGTGAACTGTACACTTAAGATTAGAGCATTTCTTGTGAAATAAGTCAGACAGAAGAATGACAAATACTGTATGTTACTTGTATCTGAAATCTAAAATAGCTGAACTCACAGAAACCGAGACTAAAGTGGTGGTTACCAGGGGCTGGGGGTAAAGGGGAGATGTTGATCAAAGTAAAAACTTCGAGTTAGAAGATGAATAATTTCTGGGGATTAATGTACCAATAGTGACTATAGTTAACAATACTGTATTATGTACTTGAAAGTTGCTAAAAGAGTAGACTAGACCTTAAATGTTCCCACCACAAAAAAGAAATGGTAATTATGTGATGTGATACAGGTGTTAGCAAATGCTATGGTAGCAATCACTCGCAGTATATAATGTGTCAAGGACTTTCCTGATGGTCCACTGGTTAAGAATCCGCCTTCCAGGGACTTCCCTGGTGGTCCAGTGGTAAAGAATCCACCTTACAATTCAGGGGACTTGGGTTTGATCCCTGGTCAGTGAAGTAGGATCCCACATGCTGCGGGGCAATCCGCGTGCCTCAACTAGAGAGTCTGCGTGCCGCAAACTACAGAGCCCATGTGCTCTGGAACCTGCGTGCCACAACTACAGAGCCCAGGCGTTCTGGAGCCTGCTCACCACAACTAGAGAAGAGAAAACCTGCACGCCACTGCTGGAGAGAAGCCCACGCACTGCAACGAATGATCCCGCGTGCCACAACTAAGACCCAATGCAGCCAAAAATAAACAAAATAAATAACAAATAAAACTTTTTTTAAAAAAAAGAAAGAAAAAGAAAAAAAAGAATCCACCTTCCAATGCAGGGGACGCATTTTCAATCCCTGGTTGGGGAATTAAGATCCCACATGCCGTGGGGCAACTAAGCCTGCGCGCTCTAAAGCCCACATGCCACAACTGAGCCCGAGGGCCACAACTAAAGAGAAGCCCACATTGCAACGAAAGAGCCCACGTGCTGCAACAAAAGATCCCACGTGCCGCAAGTAAGACCCGAGGTGGCCAAATAACTAAATAAATATTAAAATTAAAAGAAAATATATATATAACATATCAAATCAACATATTTTACACATTAAACTTACACACTTTGTCAGTTTTATCTCAATGAAGGTGGAAAAAAAAGGAATATACAAATGCTACAAAAAAAGGATTAGAGTAGCTCACTGTATATAAATTATAAATGGATAAAAAAGGGAGAAAGTCCCAGTTTAGGGGTGTCTAGGGATAAGGGTGGAAGGAGACAGTTTTCACCGTACACTCTTACACCTTTTGAACTTACTGTATGCACGTGTTAACAATTTTTAAATGTTGGCTTAGCCTTTTACTTCAAACCTGTTACATTTCTAAAAGAACATGATGTTTATTATGCTTTCAAAATTATGTAATACCTCAAAGGAGAGATTCTCTTAAGCATTCAGATTTCTGATATTGTATTAAAAAATCTAAAACATCTTTGGTAACCATTACCTCCATGGCTAATAACTTTTTTATAGGGTTCAATTGCTTTCATGTCAACCCTGTGGTCCTGTTCTCCAATTCTGAACATACGCCAGCGTCGTCCATCTTCTTTTTCCTCTGCTGCTGTATATTCAGTAATTGAGCCTTTCCTAATAACTTCAGTAGTCTTGGGTTTCGGAAGATCATCTGTCAAAATAAAAGGTTTTTGAATCACAGATTGTTATTTATAAAATAAAAATCAAATTACATGTTAACCACTTTACTATCGAATTAGATTGTTCAGAGAATTTTTTTTATTATACCTGCTGTGGAATTTTATTTATTTTTTAACTTTTTATTTTATATTGGAGTATAGTTGATTAACAATGTTGCGATAGTTTCAGGTGTACAGCAAAGTGACCCTTTTCCCATTTAGGTTCTTACATAATACTGAGCAGAGTTCCCTGTGTGTGGAATTTTAAATATTTCTTCTGTAATAGAGGAAAAGGCTTATTCTTGATATAAGGCCATTTTGTTTTTTGGAAATCATGGTTCTTTAACTTTTTTTGAATTGCTTAATTCAGAAAGGACCTAATCGCAGTACAACGTACATCCACAAATTCAGAAACGTTAATTCACACAGCCATCAAAATCTTAGTACACTGGCCCTACAATGCCTTTCCAGATTCTATTTACAACACTGTCCTTGACACACAGTTACCACTATAGGTTACTTAAAGCAACTCTCTGGGAGCCAATGTTTTTTGTTGTTGAGCACATAAATTATTCCCCAAACATTATAATACCAGATAGAAAGTGGTTAACGAGTCAATGATTATTTCTCATTTGATCAGTCTTATAAAGCAGAAAATTATTGATAATATTCTGACGTGTACATGCAAAAGTCTATTTTAAATTGACATTAGTCAAAGCACAAGCACCAATGATTAGGTATAATTTACATTTTAAGATTGCACTTTAGCTGATTTTTAATGAAGCAATGATTTTCGAAATTTTAGTATCATAGTCCTTACCAAAAGATGGGGGAAGGGGAAACCTACTGTATGTTAGTTGTTTGTTTCCAAGACAAAGCTGTTAACGGAAAATATCCTTCCAGGAAATGACTACAGCAGCATTAAAGAAAGAAGAGACAAAACACATAGGCAGAAAACTATTTCAGTATCTTTATAAAATATTGCTTATTACCGGATTGAACATTGAACCAGTGAAACAGGGAAGAAAAAAGGAACAGAAGATAACAGCACATTAAGGATCTTACTCTTTACTGCAGATAACATACCTAGTGATAAACACTGCTTTGAATGAAAATCACTTTAAAGATGAACTAAACATATATAAATTATTAACAACTATAAAGATACTGTAGACAGCAATTATCTAATTAAAGAAAGCATGCAAAGCAAAACACATGCCAATTCCTTTCAATTCCAAATAACTAATGATAAAGAATATAAGGGTGGAGGCTAGGAGAATACATTAATTCAAGGTAGTTGTTTACAAAGTGCAGCACTATCAGGCAAACCTATTTTAAAAAAAAAACATCCTCAAAAAAAAAACACTCCCTTCAGAACTCCCTCTCTGCAAATTCTTAACTACTGTTAGCACATTCCCTAAAGCATAAGTTTCTTCAAAGCTTTTCTTCTTAGTTATCTACTGAATAAAAGAACATGCCATAATTATCAAGCAATATTGGGAGCAACATGGAAAAACGTACGTTTACAGCATTGGGCAATTAAGAAAAAAATAGAGCCACATGTGTAATCTACTATAAACAGTTTTGAAAGCCATCGTATTCAGTGTTTAGCCGAATTTCATATCTTTGCAACAAATATATGAACTTTAGAAAGTATAACATTTCAACAAAATCCCTTAGCCACTGATTTTTTCAACAAAATCCCTTAGCTGGTTCATGATCAAGTTTTAAGTTTTTCCAATTATCCTAATATGAAAATGCTACTATGTATGTATATAAACACGAACATTCATTAATAAAAGTCAGGTAAAAATAATGAAACACTTACCTTCCCACTCAAATTCATTACTGTCCTCCGATGGTGTGTCTAAGTCATCTAAGTCAATCTCCCCGCTTTCATCCAAATCATCTGACCACACAGAGCCATCACTAGGATCCAGGGTTAGGCTAATGTCAGGAGCCATTAGTTTCTTTCTCACTTTATTGCCATTAACTTCTAGTGAGCCTGGAATGGGTAAAAAAAAAAAAAAAAAAGGTGAAAGATATATTTAGAAAAAATGCTTAGATGTATAAACTGAATAAGAGAAAAACTTTAATCACTTTATTCTTGAGAAAATAACATTAATTAAACACAATTCCAAAGCACTTATTTACAAACTTTGGATTTTGATCACTATTGCTTCTGTATCACAGCAAGATGACACATCTCAGCAAGGATATGCCTTTTTAAATAACAGCAGCAGACCTTATAGTCACCTTTTACTATTAAAAACGATTTCCTCTCACCCCTTTATGGTTGAAATTTCTAAAACCCAAAGGTATGTTTCTGGAAAGTATTCCAAAGCAATCCAAAAACGCTTTCCTAAACATTCAAATTACCCTTTGGCACCCTATGATGGAATAAAAACTGAGTATATTTTTTATCTTGACAAAGAAATGTGTTCAAAAAATAGCACAGTTAAAGTCTATCACTAAGTGTCAAGTTCTTACCAGGCTGACTCTCTGGTCCAGTTACAGCTAATATATCTGCTTCAATACTATCATCTTCCGGTAAAGGTCTAGAACACACAGACACAATTTTTAACCCAGAAATTTAAAAAAAATTTTTTGAAGTTCAAAGATCTATTAAAATAGCTTATAGAAACAATTATGTGGAAAACTGAATAAACCAATGTTTCTTAAGGTTTAGTAATTTACAAACCACTGTCAAAGAAAATTTTCAGACTGTCTGAATTGACTGACATATTTACATAAACAACACATAAAAGTAGATATATATTCCTTATGTAACTGCTCTTAAATACAACTACAAAACAAATTAAAAAATCATTAATCTACAAAACAAATATATTTCAAATGCATGAATTTAATGTGATGCATGATACAATGTATAATGAAGCTGAATTGTCACTCACAATGGGAATATGGTAATGATGATTACATATTTTGAGCTCTGCATTTATTACTATTATCATGCTATGCTATGCAATGACTCAGTACTCTCACCAGCTGTCCATATTCCAACTGCTAAGGAACCTTCTTATGCACTGGGATGGTCTTCTGACCAAGATGGCATGGAAGCATCACTTAAATATAAAGTCTGCCTTTGCTCTTTTTCTCTTAACCCAACTGGTGCCAATACAATTGTAAACACAAATGCAAATGTGTCAAGGTAGCTCGCCAGATAACCTAGAAAGCTCTTCCTTGGTTACTTAACAAGCTTTTTCTCAAAATAAAAGCATACAACTTAACAATTCCTATAGACTTCTAAAGACCATCTTCCCCTAGAAACCCCTCAGACTCTTATTACCAGTATTAAATGAATACTTTGCAACACTGGGTTTCTTTAAGAAGCCTGATATTCATTTAGTAAGTCAGCAATCCCCAACCTTTTCGGCACCAGGGACCGGTTTCGTGGAAGACAATTCTTCCACAGACAGAGGGGCAGTGGGGGGATGGTTCAGGCGGGAATGCGAGTGATGGAGCGGCACTGAAGCGGCAGATGAAGCTTCACTCACTCGCCCTCCGCTCACCTCCTGCTGTGTGGCCGGGTTCCTAACAGGCCACAGACCAGTAGTGGTCCGTGGCCTGGGGGTTGGGGACCCCTGTAGTAAGTGACATCTCAATAAAGAAACTGTGAAGTTTTGTTTACTTGTTTTCATTTAAAAGCATTGCTCACATTGGAAAATCTTCATCTTGCCATTCTTCCTTAAGTTCAACACCTTCCATCCTCAGCCTGGACTCAATGTCAACTACAAGCTCCTGATAACCCAGAGAGCCAAGGTCCTGTAAAAAACGAAAAAAAAATTTATAGGCTTATTTTTCACTTTATCTGCTGAAAAGATGCAATAATCTTATACCTTAGTTCATACTTCCACCCTGATCATGAAATAAATTTAGTTGGTTGCAACTACAACTTTTTTCCCCCAAGAATTAGAACAGAAAACAGAGTGTATATATTCCAGTAATTACTGTTTGTAATAAGGGTATTGTGCAGTGAAGTACCTGCTTCCATTTGCATATATGCATGTGTGCCCCAGGACACGATTTAAAATTTATTAGGTACTGTAAATTATGTAAAAGCAATTTGCGGGATGGGGGGCACAAATAATAAAAGTAAATAAATATATGCTCTATTCTACACCCATAATTAAACTTTCTGTCCTTCGGAGAGAGGTTAATTCTAGAAATTGAACACTAGGTAAATAGCATTTACACTCACTTGATTCAGCAGAGTCCAAGTGGTGTGCTGTCTCTTATATTACTTCTCTATAGTTCCAATGACATAATTCCTGAGCCACTTAAAGAAGGCTATTCAGTACCTGTCCAGTAAATGAATTATGCTACGTTCTGATTTGCTTCATATCTATAACAAGCTTTTCTCATGTAGTTTAGCATGAGTTTTCAGACACTGAATTTGGTGAATATTTCTATTCACGCAACTCCATGTTTTAACTTAGTTTCAGTTTTTCCAAGAAAGGATGTGGGTGTTACTATCCTCAGTTTACAAAATGAAGGATCTAGAGTTTGGTATGGTTGATGGAATAAGAAATACAGGTTTAAGTATATTATTTAAGAAGTCATTAAGATCAACTGGTTAACAGTGCAACAAAAATCGTGACAACTTTAGGGGGCAAGAGGTATAAACGGAATATTTAGTTCACTTACATTAGAGTAAGTCAATAGATGTCTAAAGTTATCTTTTAAAAACGAAGTAAAACATAGATGTCTTAAGAGATAGAAAGTATTACTAGTTATCACTAGCAGTTTTAAAACAAAGTTAAAAGTGGTTGACAACAGTGGAAGAAGAAATAAGGTGGGAGGGGAAGAAGATGCTATTCATGGTAAATCCTTCTAAATTATTTAACTTTTAAAACCATGTATGTATAAATTGTGGTCATATTTTATGGTTGCCTTATCTGCTGTGTCATTACAACATTCAAAAGATACACAAAGTTGTACCAAAAAACCATTATGTTCCAGAACAACAACAACAAAATTACATTGGAAATTTTCTAAAGTGTTAGATTTCACATAATAAACTACATTCATATCTCTGCCAAGACTGGGAGGCTCTTTTCCCAGTTTGAATTCTTACTTATGCTCAAGAGATTTCAAACATTCTCAAAAGGTCTAAATTGTTGAGGAACCACTTGCAAATAGAAAAAAGCAAATGCTGTCTTTTCTTCACCAACATGTTTGCTGGGAAAAGTCAGTTAATTTATACATAGGAGTAAGGCATTTTTAATTCTCCGGGAAAAACTGAGCCAGGCAATTTTGAGAAATGAATGGAAAACACACTTAAAATATAATAATCTTGACTTATTTAGCAGTTTCTCTGCTTCTGATACATAACCTATAAAGTAATCTGACACACCTTCAAAGACCACTTCATAGACTGTTCTCTGACAGCAACTCTTACTCTCTGTAGAGAGGAAGACAAACAAAAAAGGGATACCTACTTTAACAAATAATTTTCTATTTAGAACACAGAATTATTAGAAAAGACCCCCAAATTATGATCAATAAAACCCAAATACTTAATACTTATTACTCTAGAATTCATGTTCAAGTGAGAGTGCAGCATTCTATTACTTAAGGTTGAAAACTGACAGTCTATTCCAACTTTTATAACTTTTTTTCTTTTTTGGCTGCATTGGGTCTTCATTCCTGCGCACGGGCTTTCTCCAGTTGCAGTGAGCGGCAGCTACTCTTCGTTGAGGTGTGCGGGCTTCTCATTGCAGTGGCTTTTCTTGTTGCAGAGCAAGGGCTTCAGGAGTTGTGGCTCACGGGCTCTAGAGCGCAGGCTCAGTACTTGCGGCACACGGGCTTGGTTACTCCACGGCATGTGGGATCTTCCCAGACCAGGGATCGAACCCATGTCCCCTGCACTGGCAGACAGATTCTTAACCACTGTGCCACCAGGGAAGTCCCTCAACTTTTAAATTCATTACACTTCTCAGTGTTTTTTCAAATCTTTGATACTCACTATGAAGTGAATTAATGTTTTTTCCTAGATTCAATAATCAGAGCTTTCATTATTTAGTTTCACATTTTTACTGGGTGTTGGAAAAATAATAGGATGTTCTGAGTGTTTTTTTCAAATACCCCACATACTCAGAAAAACATTTAATATTTCAAAAATATAAGCGGTGACTGGAAGTTGCTACCACTATACTCCCAACATCTAGCACAGTGTCCGGCACATAATGGGTCTTTAAACATTAGTTAAATTTAAAAATAAACATTTAATTGTAAGGTTTAACACTGAATAGTAACCATTTGTTTTGCTCAACCTGTTAAGTTTTTTTTTCTAATTAAACTACATAAATAGTCTCCCTGTTTAGTTTTACCCCTCAAAAAGAGTAGTGAAAATATTTGGGGCAACCTACATACAAGCAGTGTCTATTTCTGTTGGTAAAATTATTCCTCGTTTGTAAGAGAAAATACATACCCTGTGAAATTCTAAAAGATAAACCATGTCTTTTAGCTGCTTTACCACTTGAACAAGTCAACCACGTGAAAATACTTCTCTAGACACAGGCAGCCAGTCTGTCAGCTCATTTAGCTGACTCATTCAACTTTTACTTTAATATCATTGAGTCATGTGATGTTAATACACCCCAGCATATGGACATGGATATTTAGTTTGGGGATAATTAATTAAGCTAGTTAAACGAAACCTAGGAGGAGAGAGAAATACAGATTCACTCTTAACCATTTCATCACAAATTTTAGGGGAAAAGTACACTAGGTAAAGTTTAAATGACAGAGAGAGGACTGTTCTTAGAAGCACATTATCAGCAGCTGTAAGAACAGGAAACAAGACAGGAGCAACATAAGCACAACTACTCTGAAGGAAATCAGGATGCTGCTGATTCACAAGTTAATCGTGGCTGTTTCCCGTTTTTTGTTCATTGATTTGGTAAATCAGAATGGGGAAGTAATACTTTAAGATGCCAACTGTTAAAATAACCAAATGCAACAGGAATACCCTGATTTCTCAACAAATGTGTGGTAGTGGTGGTACATCATTACTTATGCCAGTTAGCAGTGGAGGTCACAGAGACAAATTCAAAAACAGTAGCTGACCTCAGTGAGGTGCGGTGGTAAATTCAACCAGGATGAAAACGGGGATTTCCCCATGCAGCCTAACAATACAAGCAAAAATTGAATATTAAGATAATATTTAGAACTGCCTGAATTATAACTTACAATTTTACATGACAACTTTACTATTATGTAGTTTAACCTAGATGCTGGAATAGGTGCTAATAACCAACATGTATGCTGAAATCAATCTGGCAAAAGGAAATGCTTAGGCAAGGCTTTCACATCCCCATTTAAAGGAAAAGGCTTCATTCTAAATATTTATGTTCACTTTTTCCTGTGAAGCTGGCAATGCTGGTAGCACTACAAGAAAATACTTTAGGCCCAGCCTATGTGTTTAGGAAGGTCACCAAAACACCTGTAAAAATCCTATATGCTTGTCATTGTTTCCTTGAGAGCAGAGACATGCAGGTTGTTAAGAATGAAATGACACAAAGATATCATATCGCCTCACACTTTAGGACGGCTATTATCTAAAAGACCAGAAATAACAAATGTTAGCGAGGATGAGGAGAAAAGGGGATCCTTGATGGGAATGTAAACTGGTGCAGCCACTACGGAAAACAGTAAGGAGGTTCCTCAAAAAATTAAAAACAGAACTCCCATATGATCCAGCAATTCCACTTTTGGGTATTTATCAGAAGAAAATGAAAACGTTAACTGGAAAAGATATCTGTACCCTCACATTCACAGCAGCATTATTTACAATAACCAACATATGCAAGCAACCTAAGTGTCCATCGATGAATACACACACACACACACACATACACACACGCACACAAAGGAATATTATTCAGCTATTTAAAAAAAACTCTGCCATTTGCAACAACATGGATGGACCCTGAGGGCATTATGCTAAGTAACATAAGTCAGACAGAGAAAGACGAACACCATATGATCTCACTTATGTGTAGAATCTTTAAAAAAAAAAACCAAAAAACAAAAAAACAGAAAAAAACCCAACCCCCCCAAAACCAAGCTCATAGATACAGAGAACATACTGGTGGTTGCCAGAGGTCGTGGGGTGGGAGGTGGGTAAAATGGATGAAGGGGGTCAAAAGGTACAAACTTCCAGCTATAAAATAAGTCAGTCCTGGAAATGTAATGTACAGCATAGTGAGTATAATTAATAAAACTGTATTAGATATATACAAGCTGCTAAGAGAGTAAATATTAAAAGTCCTCATCACAAGAAAAAAAAATTTGTAACTAAGTGTGGATGTTAAGTAGACGTATTGTGGTGATCATTTTGCAATATATTCAAATATCGAATCATGATGTTGTACACCTGAAACTAAAAAAATGTCATGTCAATTATATATCTCAATTAAATGTGACACCCTATCAGAAATGTTAACACAAAATTCAAGAGAAATTACAATAGTGCTGTTTCTCAAAGTTGTGACAATAAAGCACAGGGTAATTATTCCAACTATACAAGGTACATTATATTATCAGTATGCAGAACGTACTGGAAATGCTCTGAGACCTTTAAGAAGATTAAAGTCTAAAAACTGATCTGTAACACTTTTCTGTGGAGTTACAAATATTGGATGTAACATAAAATTATAACTTTGGAATATTATTATCATCACATTATACTAGCACTCTGCTTTATAGGATGCAAACTTCACATGGCATTTTTTGATCCACTATCAGCCAAGGTTAAATTATCGGATCTGGCTACACATATACTTCCTTTTTTAGATGCCTTTCTCCACTACTGCTCCTTCTACGAGCATTACACCAGAAGGAAGAGAACTACTTTCCTAAAGAGTGCTTTTCCCCTTTACTAACCACTTGTACATCCATCATCCCATGCGTCCCACCCAAAAACTTTGTGTCGTATAAAACACTGATGTTATTACACCCATTTTATCTTATATATGAGGCAAATAACACTACATTCTGGTTTCCAGATTAGACCTAGACTGTTTCTAATACAGTACACCGCCTCCAGTTCACTGGCAACTTTCTACAGAATAAGCCTGCAATGCCAGATATGGCTACACTTAGCTTCAAAGGTCCTGTAATGCCTAAAGACTACAATAGCACAGACTTATGATGATCTAGTTCAAGCCCCATGTTTGCAGAAGTGGACCTGTCATACTTCCTGTCTAAACCCAACAATATTAGGCTGCAATAGAGGAGATCATGAAAATCAAAAAGATTGTGTGGAGAAAATGTAAAATGATAAGAACTAAGGAGAAGATATGCAAAATCGTAAGAAAATAGTCTGTAGGGTAACTAGACACGGTAACTTCAGTTATAATTTTGAGGAAACAACACCCATTTACAAATGGCAGAAATTCTTATATAATTTTAGAGAAAAAATACGTTTAATTTAAAAAATTAAGTAATTAAGCATTAGGAGAAATAGCCTTTTTTTAAAACTCCGAAAAAAAACCCCCACCACCAAAACACAATCACACTTCATTAAACTAACTACATGCAAGGCGCTTCGACTACCTAGATGACAAAAGCCGTGCTCTCAAAGAGCTGCCCAGAACAGGGAAGACCAAGGGGGTTTCAAAGCAACGTATCAGACCCAAATACATTTCTGATTTAATAGGAGTTGCTCTAGTAGATCTCCAGGGGCATCAAGAAACTCAAACCACTTTTGCCAGGTACGGAAATAAAAGGCAGTGTCTGAATCCACGCAGGAACTGGGCTTTTCACATATCAAGGTCCATTAAAGCCCTGATTACAGATGCCGCTTCCGTGTCTATATTCCCGGAGGGTGTGGAGCACATTAGACATCCAAGTTTCTTTGTTCTGCACCAGGACCAACGCTGGTGACAAACAAGGGACCAACGTGCCCCCAGAGTGGGATGTGCAGAGGGGCAGAGAAGAGAGCACCACCCCTACAAACGGAAAAGGGGTGGGAGAAGGGGGGACGCAAGGGTGGCAAAAAGCAATCAGAAGCCTGGCCAAGGGCGGGGGCCTAAGCGGGGCGGGGATCCGGGAAGTGCCTCCGGGCAGTTTCCGCGGCGCCTCCTACAGCGGATACCGCTCTGGGCTTCCCTTGTCGGGCGGTCCGGGATACGCGCCCCTCGGACGTCCCCCCCGTCCACCCCAGGACTGTTCCCAGCTCAGACCCGCCGTGCCCAGCCTTCCCGACTCGCACTGACCCCGGAGGAACCCTTGGCCTCCTCGTCTTCTTCGCCCCTCCAGGCCGGCGACGCAGGGCTGACGGCCAGGTCGCAGAAGGTAGCGCCGAGCGGAGCCCGCTCCCCTCCGACGGTGAGACCCGGGCCCAGTCCCTCAGCCACAACGGCAACAGCCGACCCGGATGCAGAGAGCTGCTCCGGAGGAAGTGACAACATCCCGACCTTCTCCAGACGCCGCAGCTGGCGGAAGCCGAGGCGGAGCCGTGGCGTCTTCGGGAAGCCTCAGGGCTCCTTCTCCCGACCACACCCTCAGCCATGGGGTGGAAGGAAGGGAGGGAGGAGCTAATGCCTGCGCGCAGGCGCCCGCGACTTGGCCCGCGGGGCTGTCAAGCGTTTCTGTCCGGCAGGCGACCTGTTACACAACCCTGCGGCCCTTGAGAGGCTACCGGCGCTTCCTCGCCCGGCGCAGGACCGCCGCCCTCGAGTCTCAAGGAGCCATTTTTATATTCTTTATGTTTGCTTTACTGATCATTATGATAGCGCTCTATAATAAAATAGATGCAAAAAGAGGAGGAAAAATATCAGATGTCTCACTGGGGAAGTTAACCTCAGAAGAAATCCTTAGAGTTTGGTAAAACTGTCCCGGGCGAACAGCTTTATAACAGTGCTTTTCAAATTGTTACCAGAAAATTGGGTTCACCTCTTAGAGGGAGTTGAGCCAAAAGACAACCAAGGTAAAGATCAGGAGAAGGAAGTATTTATTACTGGCACCAAATAAGGAGGAAGCTGGGGAATCTTTCCCAAAGCAGTGTCTGCCAAGCAGAGAACTTAGGGAAGTTTTAAGCTAAGGGTTCATGCACAGTCATGAAGGGGCTTGAGCAGAGGAGACTGCGGCATAGAATTGGGGTAAAGGTTGACGGAGTCCAAGCTTTAGTTGACTGAAGTCACTTGAGGCTGAGAAAAGGTCAACATCATCATCTCTTAGGTTCCAGTTGATCTGGTGGTTGAGTGCTTCCGGCTAATCTTCACCATTGAAACGGAGCTGGGAGTCTTCACAACTGATGTATTATCTTTGCTATCGTTTCTTCTCTTGCCAGATAACAGTCATTTGTTCCTTTAAGATCCTTATTAGTGACACCTGTTCAATGGCAAGCATTGTGGCCAGGCTTGGATCACAAAATGGCTTAGGCCTAAAATGGCTTCTCTTATGTCAAAAAAGCTGGATCTAGTTCTTTTTCTTCGGGGACCCGCTACCGTATCTGCTTACAAAAGTATATGTAGAGGACGATCAACTTACTATTTTTACAAATTTCCAATAAATTGTGGACCATGCTTTGGTAAGATAAAAAATTAGAAACATTTTATCATTAGAGTCAACAGCCATAAAATTACCTGCAAAATCGCCGTAAAGTTTCCTAAACACTTATTCTCAATTTCTGTACTACCTATCTCACCGTGGACCAGTAACAAACAGTTCTCTGAAGGGCTCAGATCAATGGGCCATATTTTGAGTAGCAACACTGCTCTACAGCTTCAAGGAACTAAGATTAATTTGGAGAATGTAATGATCCCTCTTAAATCCCAAACACTAAATCCCTGCAAAGGCCCAGCAGTCAACCCTTTGGGTAAGGCATTATGGAATGGTGGGGTTTGAGGGAACTGAAAAGCTCAAAAATTTAAATCATTGACCCAAAATGCAGCTCGCGGGTTTACATTGCTTTGGCAACATTTACCGCTAGCAGGGGGTTAAACTCTCTGTGTCTCATCTATAAAATGGGGAAAAAGTAATACCTACTTCATAGGACCTTTGTGAGATAAAGTCCTATGTATATTGGAACAGTGAACGGCTTTGGAATTATATATGTGTTAGGTATTATTATTTTTCTCCTATCAATTTTGTTAAGTAGCTGGCACAGTGAACAAACAAAACTGATCAACTAATAAACAGAGGGCTTTTTAAAATAAGTGTATTTATTTAATTTATTTTTGGACGCATTGGGTCTTCGCTGTGCACGGGCTTTCTCTAGTTGCGGCGAGCGGGGGCTACTCTTTGCTGAGGTGCGCGGGCTTCTCATTGCGGTGGCTTCTCTTGTTTCGGAGCAGGGCTTTAGGCGTGCGGGCTTCAGTAGTTGTAGCATGCGGGCTCAGTAGTTGTGGCTTGCGGGCTCTAGAGCGCAGACTAAGTAGTTGTGGCGCATGGGCTTAGATGCTCTGTGGTATGTAGGATCTTCCTGGACCAGGGCTTGAACCCATGTCCCCTACACTGGCAAACAGATTCGTAACCACTGCACCACCAGGGAAGCCCTGGTAAACCGACCTTTAAACAACTTCTTGGGCCATGCCCCTAGACAACAATTTCATCTTCAGTTAGATTTTTCATAGTTCCATGTCCTGCAATGAGTAGTATTCTCCACAGGGTGGCAGAAAATGATTTGAAATTGTATACAGTTATGTGGTTTTGCAATCTTTAGTTTCTTTTTCATTTCACTAACTTTATTGTTTAAATAAGTTTGGTCAGTATTTGCTTTGTTTTTGAGTAAGCCATTCTACTATTTGACTTTTTAATCCCCATCTCATGAATTATCTATTCTTATTGCTGAAACATTAGAAACTCAGATAAGGCAAGAAGGGTAGTCACTATTATCACATTTATGTATATCCTTTCAGATTTTTGTATACATATAACTATAAAAATAGCATATATTTTATAAAAATAAAATAATTTACCTAACAGTTTATAATCTCATATTTTCTTTTCATTTAAAAATATATCCTGGGGACTTCGCTGGTGGTCCAGTGGTTAAGAATCCGCCTGCCAATGCAGGGGACACAGGTTCAAGGCATGGTCTGGGAAGATACCACATGCCACGGAGCAACTAAGCCCGCGAGCCACAGCTACTGAGCCCGTGTGTCACAACTACTGAAACTCGCGTGCCTAGAGCCCGTGCTCCACAACAAAGAGAAGCCACTGCAATGAGAAGCCCGTGCGCCGCAATGAAGAGTAAACCCCGCTCGCCGCAACTAGAGAAAGCCCGCGTGCAGCAATGAAGACCCAACACAGCCAAAAATAAATAAATTAAAAAAAAAAAAAAAGAATCTGGCTTGCAATGCAGGGGACACCAGTTTGATCCCTGGTCAGGGAACTAAGATCCCACATGCCACGAGGCAACTAAGCCCGTGCGCTGCAACTACTGAGCCTGTGCTCCACAACTAGAGAGAAGCCCTGCACCGCAACAAAAGACCCTGCATGCCACAACAAAGACCCAATGCAGCCAAAAAATAAACAAATATTTTAAAAATATGTCCTGAATTCCTTTTCAGGTCAATACGTATATTTCAACACCATAATTTGTATTATGGATAATTTATGTACTAACAAGTCCTTATTGAACATTTAGGTTGCTCAATTTTGGATACTCTATGCACTGTTAAAGCCAACACTGCATGGAGTATCCAAAAGGTCAGAAACATAGGACTCACTTATTTTCAAACAATATACTAGTTATATTTTCAAATAATACGCTCAATATATTTTCCTTCAACTTTTAGGTGAAATACCTTGAAGCAATGGGTTCAATTATTAATCTGAAAAAAGAATAATAGACACTATTCTCCCTGTGTTTCCAAAATTTTGGACAACCTTTAGTGTATTGTTACAATCACTTGTTTTTCCTATGTGGCTCCTTGAATAGGCAGATATTTAGACTCTTAACAATTGGAAAATAAGAGGTGCCAACTAAAGAATGTTGCTAGCCATGTGGTCCTACAAGGATTGAGTCATTAGCCATTACAGTTGCTGACTTTTAACACACTCTGAAAGGAGTTCAGGGCAGAGATCAGGAATGAGGCACTCTGTGCTAAAAAAAACTAGCAGAACAGGCCTTTAGATAATTAGATTATTTTCAGGAGAAATTTTTTATGAACCTGGATTGTTGCATCTGCCTATACTTAGAAAAGCACTAAAACCTTTAAGATGTGTGTTCCTCATGATTAGCAGCAAACTTCTCCCAAGATGTGTGCTTGGTTGCACATACCCCCTTTGCCAAAGTCACATGTATACTGACCTCCCCCTTTATCTCTTTGGAGCAGTTTCTCAGAGCTATCTGAAAGGCCGTCTCCCAGGCTACAGTCTTCAGGAAGACACTGAATAAACTCTACTAGCAACTTTTACATTGTGAGTTTTTTTAAGTCCACAAAGGAAGAAAGTGTGTCTTCCAGACCCTAAGCAGAAAGTGATACATTTGGAAAGTGATACATTAGCTCAGAGCCACCATCAATCTTTTCCTTTGTGGTTTCTGGTTTTGGTGCTATGTTTAAATAGGCCCTCCTCACCCTAAAATTATACAAGTAGTCATAGTTGTTTAGAGTTCAACTTTTTAAAAAATACGAACATTAAATCCAATTGGAATTTTGTACATATGCTTATGATATGAGGTAGGGAATCTGATTTTTACTTTACTGACAAAATATTCCACCTAACATCATTTATTAAATAATCCAGTAATTTTTTTAACTTGACTAGGACTCAATCAAGTGAATGTTTACCTTCAAAGTTATCATCTAAGGCAATGGTCCCCAGCCTTTTTGGCACCAGGGACTGGTTTCATCAAAGACAATTTTTCCACAGACTGGGGTGGGGCAGGGATAGTTCAGGCGGTAATGCGAGCAATGGGGGGTGGCAGATGAAGCTTCGCTTGTCGGTCATTCACCTCCTGCTGTGTGGCCCGGTTCCTAACAGGCCGTGGACCAGTACCGGTCTGCAGCCCAGGGGTTGGGGACCCCTGATCTAAGGTTACCCACCTAGTTCAAGTATCCATTCACAAACATTTTGACAAACCTTTGTATCCATTCACAAACCATCATTGGACAAACCTTTATTGGACAATATTGTGAGTCCTGAGGGTTGAGCCCTGAGGGTACAGATGAAAAAGACACAATGTTTGTCTTCAAGAAATTCATAGACTAGTCAGGGAGAAAGGCAAATGAAGACCGTAAACAATTTGGTGGATTGAGGTGATGTTCGTACTTCCAAGGTGCAGCTAAATAGAAGGGAGCTAAACAGATTGGGGGTGGGGGAGTGGAAGGTAGGGTCAGGAAAGGAAGACTTTCTGAAAGAAATGATATTGACCTTAAGAATAAAAGGAGGATCTTCCAAGCAGAGGGAATGGCATATGCAAATGCATGGAGTCTTCTAGGAAGTGCCCACTGTTCATCATGACTAGAGCACAAGCAGTGAGATAAGCAGGTATGAATGACTAGTAACAATAATAAGTAATTAAAGGCCAGATTAAAAAGGGACTTTTTGGACTTCCCTGGTGGTCCAGAAGTTAAGACTCCACCCTTCCAATGCAGGGAGCACGGGTTTGATCCCTGGTCAGGGAAGTTCTGCATGCCGCAGGGTGTGGCCATAAATAAATAAGTAAATTTTTTAAAAAGGGATTTTTTCCTAAAAATAGGAATATCATATGATCCTGCAATCTTACATCTGGGTGTATATCTGAAGAAGAACATAATTCGAAAAGATACATGCACCCCCATGTTCATAGCAGCACTATTTACAATAGCCAAGACATGGAAGCAACCTAAATGTCCATCGACAGAGAAATGGATAAAGAATATGTGGTACATATATACAATGGAATATTACCCAGCCATTAAAAAGAATGAAATAGTGCTATTTGCAGCAACATGGATTATCATACTAAGTGAAGTAAGCTAGACAAAGACAAATATCATATGATATCACTTATATGTGGAATCTAAAAAAATGATGCAAATGAACTTATTTATAAAACAGAAACAAACTCACAGACATAGAAAACGAACTTATGGTTACCAAAGGGGAGAGGGGGAAGGATAAATTAGGAGTTTGGGATTAAAATATACACACTACTATATGTAAAATAGATAACCAACAAGGACCTACTGTATAGCACGGGAAATTCTTGTAATACCCTATAATGTAAAAAAAGATATATATGTATAAAAAACTGAATCACTTTGCTGCACACCTGAAACTAACACAACATTGTGAATCAACTATGTTTCAATAAAATTTTTTTTAAAGTAAAAAGGGATTTTTTTAATACTAAGGATTTATTCAAGCCAATATAATGAACGACATAGAAAAGCAATCAATTATCACTTTATAATTACCCTCCAAAAGAAGAAATTGAAACATGTCCTACACGATGGCAGCCTCGTTAGGATAAGTCCTAAGAGAACAACTCTGAGAGGGATAACACTCATTGGAATATATACTTTAGTATGTGTGTTACTTTGTCATACTTCATACATCAAAACAAAAGCACTCAGTCAAGATGGACTTAAGAGGTGCTGTCCCTGTTCCACCCCCACCCCAACCTTGGACCACAGGTCAGATGAGGGGTGATGAAGAAGAAGACATCTGAGACAATGCTAAGAAAATGCTTGTGTAAATTCAAATTTCAGAAGACATAATGTACATTAAACAAAATTCTTGAAGGCTGCTGCACTCTCCACTGTATAATTTTATAGACAGATTGTTATTCTTGCTTATGAGCATATAAATTCAATGATGTTTGGCAGCTCACTCATAATTTTGAAAAAAAATGAAGTATCCTTTTTACATGGGCTGAAGATGTCTTTGCCGGTTGAGCTTGAGGGTAAAACTGGATACAATTATATATTCAGTTAATTATTCATAACTTGAGTCTGAAATGAATGTGTACATATTTTTCACTTATTCACTTTATAAAATTCAAAACTAAACCCAGCAGCAGTTTTGTCTTTGGCATGGTGACAAGTTTCTTTTCTACAGTGAATCAGTAAAAGAAATTGTTCCAGAGAGAATTTCTGCTTCCCTATTTCAGAAAATTCAAACTGGACTGCATACATATATTACACCTCACTCTTGAGTGATGCTTCCACATCCCACAGGATAGGTACGGGGACGCAGCAGCACACATTCCTACGAAATATTTTCACACGAAGAGTTAGGTTAAGGCCATGTTAGAGGAAAACTAGGCTTATTTACTGGACAATTTTAGTCCGCAGGATTTTAAGGATTCAACTCATACAGGGAAATAGCTAGGTTATGGGTTAAAGTCATGTGAGAATAAGAGTTCAGATCTACAGCTCGGTGCTTTGTGACCACCTGGAGGGGTGGGATAGGGAGGGTGGGAGGGAGGGAGACACAAGAGGGAAGAGATATGGGAACATATGCATATGTATAACTGATGCACTTTGTCATAAAGCAGAAACTAACACAACACCGTAAAGAAATTAAACTCCAATAAAGATGTTAAAAAAAAAAAGTTGACATCTAGACATGGTCATGTTTGTTGGGGATGATAGGAGATGTGCATTTCATCCAGCAGAAGTTAGGAAAGACTAGTACTACCTCAGATTACTGATCAAAACTAATAGTGTGAACAAAGCTTCAAGTCCATATTCAAGTCCTCTGTGAAGATGTTAATGCAGTGTCATAAAAGAAATGGCAAATATGAATTAAAAACTATCTGACAGGATACATTTTATAATATAAAAGCACAAAATTTGAAAAAATCATGGCAACAAATAGATTGGAGATCGTGATTCACATTTGGAAAGAAGATGATGGACAGAGATCCACCTACCCTGAGATGTTACCAAAAAATCACTCTACTTATTAATTAATGCTCTTGCAAAAGTATGAGACATAGTATTAGCATGCTTGGTTTATTACTAAAATAAACATTAATTTTGAAGAGGGAAGTTGATTTTACTCTTCCTTCTCTCCTTTAAGATATGAAATGTTAATAGCAGTATGACCGTCTATAATTAGAAACATACAAAAAAGTAATAGCCTCCAATTACAAAAAGCAGAGTTTGATTGATGATGACAGTGATGATGTTCATTTTTACCAATGACAATGCTTTTCTAATTCTTTATGGGCTGGGTAAAGAAAAGTGAGAATTGATAACTAAAGTGAACTGTCCCACAGCCAATTACAGTTCCTGCATCCAGATTAGCACAAAATTAGATACAGCATTGTCATTCAACAAAGCATTAACAATTTGTTCTGCACCTTTAGAATCAAAGTACAATTTTACTTGTTTCAAGAAGACAAGTAAGTGCATTTTAAAATACACAAACAATTACTGGGTCAACTGGGAATTTCATTCTATTTAACAAAATGAGGAGCTAACATGGCTCTATGTAAGGCAAATGCACTTTTTTTAAATTTAATTTTTTTATACAGCAGGTTCTTATTAGTCATCAATTTTATATACATCAGTGTATACATGCCAATCCCAGTCGCCCAATTCATCACACCACCACCCCTACCCCCCAGTGGTGTTCCCCCCTTGGTGTCCATACATTTGTTCTCTACAACTGTGTCTCAATTTCTGCCCTGCAAACCGGTTCATCTGTACAATTTTTCTAGGTTCCACATATATGCATTAATATACGATATTTGTTTTTCTCTTTCTGACTTACTTTACTCTGTATGACAGTCTCTAGATCCATCCACATCTCTACAGATGACTCAATTTCGTTCCTTTTTATGGCTGAGTAATATTCCATTGTGTATATGTACCACATATTCTTTATCCATTCGTCTGTCGATGGGCATTTAGGTTGCTTCCATGACCCGGCTATTGTAAATAGTGCTGCAATGAACATTGGGGTGCATGTGTCTTTTTGAATTATGGTTTTCTCTGGGTATATGCCCAGGAGTGGGATTGCTGGGTCATATGGTAATTCTATTTTTAGTTTTTTAAGGAACCTCCATACTGTTCTCCATAGTGGCTGTTTCAATTTACATTCCCACCAACAGTGCAAGAGGGTTCCCTTTTCTCCACACCCTCTCCAGCATTTGTTGTTTGTAGATTTTCTGATGATGCCCATTCTAACTGGTGTGAGGTGACACCTCATTGTACTTTTGATTTGCATTTCTCTAATAATTAGTGATGTTGAGCAGCTTTTCATGTGCTTCTTGGCCATCTGTCTGTCTTCTTTGGAGAAATGTCTATTTAGGTCTTCTGCCCATTTTTGCATTGGTTTGTTTGTTTTTTTAATATTGAGCTGCATGAGCTGTTTATATATTTTAGAGATTAATCCTTTGTCTGTTGATTCATTTGCAAATATTTTCTCCCATTCTGAGGGTTGTCTTTTCATCTTGTTTATGGTTTCCTTTGCTGTGCAAAAGCTCTGAAGTTTTATTAGGTCCCATTTGTTTATTATTGTTTTTATTTCCATTACTCTAGGAGGTGGATCAAAAAAGATCTTGCTGTGATTTATGTCAAAGAGTGTTCTTCCTATGTTTTCCTCTAAGAGTTTTATAGTGTCTGGTCTGACATTTAGGTCTCTAATCCTTTTTGAGTTTATTTTTGTGTATGGTGTTAGGGAGTGTTCTAATTTCATTCTTTTACATGTAGCTGTCCAGTTTTCCCAGCACCACTTATTGAAGAGACTGTCTTTTCTCCATTGTATATCTTTGCCTCCTTTGTCATAGATTAGTTGACCATAGGTGTGTGGGTTTATCTCTGGGCTTTCTATCTTGTTCCATTGATCTATGTTTCTGTTTTTGTGCCAGTACCATACTGTTTTGATTACTGTACCTTTGTAGAAGAGTCTGAAGTCAGGGGGTCTGATTCCTCCAGCTCGGTTTTTTTCCCTCAAGACTGCTTTGGCTATTTGGGGTCTTTTGTGTCTCCATACAAATTTTAGGATTTTTTGTTCTAGTTCTGTAAAAAATGCCATTGGTAATTTGATAGGGGTTGCATTGAATCTGTAGATTGCTTTGGGTAGTACAGTCATTTTCACAATATTGATTCTTCCACTCCAAGAACATGGTATATCTCTCCATCTGTTGGTATCATCTTTAATTTCTTTCATCAGTGTCTTAGAGTTTTCTGCATACAGGTCTCTTGTCTCCTTAGGTAGGTTTATTCCTAGGTATTTTATTCTTTTTGTTGCAATGGTAAATGGGAATGTTTCCTTAATTTCTCTTTCAGATTTTTCATCATTAGTGTATAGGAATGCAGAGATTTTTGCATTAATTTTGTATCCTGCAACTTTACCAAATTCATTGATTAGCTCTAGTAGTCTTCTGGTGTCATCTTTAGGATTCTCTATGTATAGTATCATGTTGTCTGCAAACAGTGACAGTTTTACTTCTTCTTTGCCAATTTGTATTCCTTTTATTTCTTTTTCTTCTCTGATTACCATGGCTAGGACTTCCAAAACTATGTTGAATAATAGTGGTGAGAGTGGACATCCTTGTCTCGTTCCTGATCTTAGAGGAAATGCTTTCAGTTGTTCACCATTAAGAATGATGTTTGCTGTGGGTTTGTTGTATATGGCCTTTATTACGTTGAGGTCCGTTCCCTCTATGCCCACTTTCTGGAGAGTTTTTATCATAAATCGGTGTTGAATTTTGTCAAAAGCGTTTTCTGCATCTATTGAGATTATCATATGGCTTTTCTTCTTCAATTTGTTGATGTGGTGTATCACATTCATTGTTTTGCATATATTGAAGAATCCTTGCACCCCTGGGATAAATCCCACTTGATCATGGTATAAGATCCCTTTAATGTGTTGTTGGATTCTGTTTGCTAGTATTTTGTTGAGGATTTTAGCATCTATATTCATCAGTGATATTGGTCTGTAATTTTCTTTTTTTGTAGTATCTTTGTGTGGTTTTGGAATCAGGGTGATGGTGGCCTCATAGAATGAGTTTGGGAGTGTGCCTTCCTCTGCAAGTTTTTGGAAGAGTTTGAGAAGGATGGGTGTTAGCTCTTCTCTATATGTTTGATAGAATTCACCTGTGAAGCCATCTGTTCTGGACTTTTGTTTGACGGAAATTTTTAATGACAGTTTCAATTTCATTACTTGTGATTGGTCTGTTCATATTTTCTATTTCTTCCTGGTTCAGTCTTGGAAGGTTATACCTTTCTAAGAATTTGTCCATTTCTTCCAGGTTGTCCATTTTATTAGCATAGAGTTGCTTGTAGTAGTCTTTTAGGATGCTTTGTATTTCTGCGGTGTCTGTTGTAACTTCTCCTTTTTCATTTCTAATTTTATTGATTTGAGTCCTCTCCCTCTTTTTCCTGATGTGTCTGGTTAATGGTTTATCAATTTTGTTTATCTTCTCAAAGAACCAGCTTTTAGTTTTATTGATCTTTGCTATTGTTTTCTTTGTTTCTATTTCATTTATTTCTGCTCTGATCTTTATGATTTCTTTCCTTCTGCTAACTTTGGGTTTTGTTTGTTCTTCTTTCTCTAGTTCCTTTAGGTGGAAGTTTAGATTGTTTATTTGAGATTTTTCTTGTTTCTTGAGGTAGGCTTGTATTGCTGTAAACTTCCCTCTTAGAACTGCTTTTGCTGCATCCCGTAGGTTTTGGATCATTGTGTTTTCATTGTCATTTGTCTCTAGGTATTTTTTGATTTCCTCTTTGCTTTCTTCAGTGAACTCTTGGTTATTTAGTAACATATTGTTTAGCCTCCATGTGTTTGCATTTTTTACGTTTTTTCCCCTGTATAGATTTCTAATCTCATAGCGCTGTGGTCCAAAACGATGCTTGATATGACTTCTATTTTCTTAAATTTACTGAGGGTTGATATGTGACCCAAGATGTGATCTATCCTGGAGAATGTTCCGTGCGCAGTTGAGAAGTATAATCTGCTGGTTTTGGATGGAATGTCCTATAAATATCAATTAAAT
This sequence comes from Orcinus orca, assembly GCF_937001465.1. NCBI lineage: Eukaryota > Metazoa > Chordata > Mammalia > Artiodactyla > Delphinidae > Orcinus > Orcinus orca. The sequence continues at coordinate 98,848,540 of NC_064560.1, read as the reverse complement.
CTATCTGGTCTATTGTGTCATTTAAAGCTTGTGTTTCCTTATTAATTTTCATATTGGATGATATGTCCATTTGTGTAAGTGAGGTGTTAAAGTCCCCTACTATTATTGTGTTACTGTCAATTTCCTCCTTTATAGCTGTTAGCAGTTGCCTTATGTATTGAGGTGCTCCTATGTTGGATGTATATATAATTGTTATATCTTCTTCTTGGATTGATCCCTTGATCACTATGTAGTGTCCTTCCTTGTTTCCTGTAACATTCTTTATTTTAAAGTCTATTTTATCAGATATGAGTATTGCTACTCCAGCTTTCTTTTGATTTACATTTGCATGGAATATCTTCTTCCATCCCCTCACTTTCAGTCTGTATGTGTCCCTAGGTCTGAAGTGGGTCTCTTGTAGACAGCATATATATGGGTCTTGTTTTTGTATCCATTCAGCGAGCCTGTGTCTTTTGGTTGGAGCACTTAATCCATTCACGTTTAAGGTAATTATCGATATGTATGTTCCTATGACCATTTTCTTAATTGTTTTGGGTTTGTTCTTGTAGGTCCTTTTCTTCTCTTGTGTTTCCCACTTAGAGACATTCCTTTAGCATTTGTTGTAGAGCTGGTTTGGTAGTGCTGAATTCTCTTAGCTTTTGCTTGTCTGTAAAGCTTTTGATTTCTCCATTGAATCTGAATGAGACCCTTGCTGGTAGAGTAATCTTGGTCGTAGGTTCTTCCCTTTCAGCACTTTAAGTAGGTCATGCCACTCCCTTCTGGCTTGTAGAGTTTCTGCTGAGAAATCAGCTGTTAACCTTATAGGAGTTCCCTTGTACGTTATTTGCCATTTTTCCCTTGCTGCTTTCAATAATTTTTCCTTGTCTTTAATTTTTTGCCAATTTGATTACTATGTGTCTCAGCACGTTTCTCCTTGGGTTTATCCTGTATGGGACTCTCTGTGCTTCCCAGACTTGGGTGGCTATTTCCTTTCCCATGTTAGGGAAGTTTTTGACTATAATCTCTTCAAATATTTTCTCTGGTCCTTTCTCTCTCTCTTCTCCTTCTGGGACCCGTCTAATGCGAATGTTGCTGTGCTTAATGTTGTCCCAAAGGTCTCTTAGGCTGTCTTCATTTCTTTTCATTCTTTTTTCTTTATTCTGTTCCGCAGTAGTGAATTCCACCATTCTGTCTTCCAGGTCACTTATCTGAGTTTTAATAACTGAGTTCGTCTGACTCAGTTATTCTGCTATTGATTTCTTCCAGTGTAGTTTTCATTTCAGTTATTGTATTGTTCATCTCTGTTTGTTCTATAATTCTTCTAGGTCTTTGTTAAACATTTCTTGCATCTTCTTGTTTTGCCTCCATTGTTTTTCCGAGGTCCTGGATCATCTTCACTCTCATTATTCTGAATTCTTTTTGTGGAAGGTTGCCTATCTCCACTTCATTTAGTTGTTTTTATGGGGTTTTACCATGTTCCTTCATCTGGTACATAGCCCTCTCCCTTTTTATTTTGTCTATCTTTCTGTGAATGTGGTTTTTGTTTCACAGTCTGCAGGACTGTTGTTCTTCTTGCTTCTGCTGTCTGCCCTCTGGTGGATGAGGCTATCTAGGCAGATGCATTTTTATTTCATACAAATATAAAAATGAAAAGGCTGTATTATCTAACTCACTATTGTGATGTGCTAAATGTTCTGGAAACATATTTCCCAAAATACTTTACCTCCTAAAAGTACCTCAACTGAGAGAATCTAGGTGATTATTTATATTCTGAAACATTGGAACTCTGTAAATAAGTAAAATGTACTAACTCAATTTTTTAAATGAATTTCAGTAAAACCGAGGAGACAATATTAATATTGTAACATTCTTTTTCACTTACACAGTTCCCTTATACTTAAAGACAAATGCCTTTCTTCTCATATAATTACTAAAGCACCAAATTAAGAAAAAGAACACTTTCTAAGATGGACCTAGAGTCTGTGACACAGAGTGAAGTAAGTCAGAAACAGAAAAACAAATACCATATGCTAACACATATATATGGAATCTAAAAAAAATATAAAGGTTCTGAAGAACCTAGGGGCAGGACAGGAATAAAGACGCAGATGTAGAGAATGGACTTGAGGACACGGGGAGGGGGAAGGGTAAGCTGGGACAAAGTGAGAGAATGGCATGGACATATATACACTACCAAATGTAAAACAGATAGCTAGTGGGAAGCAGCTGCATAGCACAGGGAGATCAGCTCGGTGCTCTGTGACCACCTAGAGGGGTGGGATAGGGAGGGTGGGAGGGAGATGCAAGAGGGAGGAGATATGGGGATATATGTATATGTATAGCTGATTCACTCTGTTATAAAGCAGAAACTAACACACCATTGTAAAGCAATTATACCCCAATAAAAATTTTTTTAAAAAGAACACTTTGTAGTTTCAGGTATTTATAGAATGGGGAGAGACGAAATGACAGAAGTTTAGCATGAATTATCATCTTTAAAAGATCCTTAATCTCTAAAATTCTAGAGTATTAACCCTTCAGCAGATTACCCATTAATATGAGGACCTTTACATATATATACATACATATATATATATATGAGGTGCTATTCCATCTGACAATGACCTTACCCAGGCACTATGTACAAATACTGTATCTAATATGCCTTGTGTGTAGTCTGGGATATGAGAGAGTGTAGGGGTGAATTTGAATCAATATGATGACTAATGCCTGAAATTGCATTATTAGTCTTTCCTTAATTAGCTAATGGCACTGATTCATGTTAGAATGCAATTATTTTTCATAGAATGGCTTAATACATAAACCTTATGCTAAAATGGAAGGCTAGGACTGGATTGGGATTAGGAGAGGCATTTTAGTCCCTCTTTAGTCCTTATTCCAGTACAGTCTCTGTGACCTTGGGCAAGTTACCTATGTCCCCTAGAACTTCAGTTTCCTTGTCAGTAATTTATGAGGTACCAGAGACTCATTTTTACCTAATTTAGCATTTTGTCTGAAGCTGGGCTTATCATTTCATTAAATTTTAGGAATTCACTAAAATGTTAAGTGGATATTTAAGTACAAACATCTGAAAATGACACGCCTTACATGTTATCATCTATCTTTTCTAAAAATGGCATAAAAAAAGAAGACAATCCAAATACATACATAAAACCCATGCCAGGTGATAGGAAAGATACTGTAAAGAATCTGAATATTTGCCGGGGATATCGGTATTTACAGTTTGCAGGTTTGCACAATACAGTAGACAGAGCCTTGAACTCAGAATCAGCAAATTTCCATTGAAATTCCAACTTGACCGTTGAATTTGTAAGTCTCCCCCCTTCCCTACCCACCCCGCCCCATGTAATATGCATTCTCTAAGACTAGGAAACAGGCAAAGGCAAATGAAGAAATAGATGGTAGTCTCAGGGAGTCTTAGGAATTGCCTTGAATTGATATTTATTGTTTAAGGACCATTCTGAAAATGAGGAGTTGCTTCAAAGTTTAGTTTATAGGCATGCCTCTTCTTATAATAGTTTTTGCTTCAGTTCTTTATTTGATTGGAGGTACAGAAAACACATGCTGCAATGAAATCACTTGAAACTTGTTTCTCTTTTTGATCTTAATAATTCGTTCTGTGTTTTGACTACTAAAAAAGCCATTCTCTAGCAAACCAATATCATGGCATAGCTATCTATTTTAAAAGTATTAATAAAAATGTATATATTTTTAGGTTCTTATAACTAGGGTATATTTTCTAAAGGTGTCCCAGGGGCCTCCTCAAGAAGGGATCTTTTTGTTAAATTAATAAATCTATCCAAAAATAAGATTCTCATTTCAATCTATTTTAGAAAAAACAAAAAACTCACAGGTTGAGGTCTTTACTGCCCATCTTCCCTCACATCCTCATAAATTGGTTTGGTGTTTAATTTTTGATCTAGGAAAGAATAATTCATTTTTATCTTCATTTAATTTAAGTAGTCAAGGAGTAGTCTATAGAGATTGAATAAATTTAATCCTTCTGCAGTTAGTGTCAAATTAATTCATTCTGGATGTGGATAACTAAAGAAATACAGACCCTCCCACACACTGACAGAAACCTTTATCAGGTTTAATGTTTTATGGAAATGGTACTACTTGAAAGGAAGCTTGTCGTGTTCCTCCCTCCTCCCTTTCTGTCCTTGTTAATTTTTATTTATTTTATTTTATTTTTTTAGTTGTTTATTTTTAAACTAAACTTTCTTTTTCAGCGTCCTCTGAGGACTGTAGTCTTCACTGGATCAACTGTGTGATCTTACAAGGATAATATTCTGCCACTGATTTGGCTCCTTTGGGTAGAGAAATTAAATTTTCTCCCCTAATAAAGTTCATAGCTACATAACTTCTGTGGGATGCTCCAGCGAGGATGACCTCACGAGGACGATCTGGCTATGTCTTGTGTGCAGCAAGCAGATAGGGTCATTGTAAAGAGCCACTGGTTTCACAGGACACGATCCATCTGGCTCATTCCAGGCTTGTCGCAAGGGATGATTTCTGAGGACTGTTGTCCCTCCTATCGAGAAGCCCAGACACAAAAAGCTACCAAGTAGGTCAGCATCCAAAACAATTAAAACACCCTTTCTTCTTTCTTTCCTTTAAGATTAGCATTTGGGGTTATATGGTTGATGTCCATATAGGTTTTATAATTAATCATCTTAATAGATGAAGAATATAACAATTTAATACACATCTTTTAATTACTCATACAGCTATAAGTGCATAGTGGCGATTGCTAAACATGACTCTTCAAGATTTCTTTTAAAAAGATAATTTAGTTATCTCTTGTCAAGTCACTATTTAATGTTACTTTCTATATTTGCTGTGATAAGCATTAAAATCTGTATATTGGTTGATAAATCATTGTTTAGGAGTGTCTAAAGGGTACAGTAAATGGTATGAAATTGCCATAGTGTAATAAATGGTTATTTGATAATGAATGAAATTGTTTGAAAATACTGTTAAAATGTCAGGTTTAAACATATACATCATTACTCAAAAGGAAGGCAAACATGGAAACCACAGTGACATCATAAATATACTGCAATAAACACATTTATTTATACTGGGCAAGTTGTAGGTACTTTGTATAAATGTGTACAAATTGATATATGAAGTTAATTTCAATCTGTAAAAGTAATTGCATTGGTTTAACTTATTTAACTCTCCTTACAAAAATATTTATTGCAGAAAGAGAAGGTAAAGAAATAAATGATGATAAATAGATAAAATACATAGGAAATGGGAATTGTTTTACAATTTAATTACACTGTCACATAAAATTATCACACAAATACACCAACCTGACAGCAGAAATACATTAAAATTCTATTATCTAATGCAGAGAACAGTTTTTTGTTGGCTGTTATTTCACTCGCACATTTAGAATACTTTTATTTTTCTCCACCAACATGAAATGTCAAACGATCTCAAAAGCAAAAAGGGTAAGCTGGGAACAAAAACTGTCTAAAAGAAATGTTCTGCTTTGTCCCATATTGTGAAGATTGAAACACAGTCTAAGAAAAGGGCAACAAAAGCACCCCGTCCCTCATGATTGGTATATGGAAGCAATGTAAACTCAGAAACTCACAATAGAAAATGAAGTTAATCGATTTGTTAGACTTGTGCAGAACTCACAGGATGTGCAAATAACTTAGTAGCTGTACATCTTAACTAGCATAACATTTCATTTTGGGATAAATAAATATACACGGCAAAAGATTCATTGGTCTTATAAAACCAACTTGGTCTTCCCTGGTGGCGCAGTGGTTGGGAGTCTGCCTGCCAATGCAGGGGATGAGGGTTCAAGCCCTGGTTTGGAAGGATCCCACATGCCGCAGAGCAACTAAGCCCGTTCACCACAACTACTGAGCCTGCACTCTAGAGCCCGCAGGCCGCAACTACCAAGCCCATGTGCCACAACTACTGAAGCCCGTGCGCCAAGAGCCCGTGCTCCACAAGAGAAACCACTGCAATGACAAGCCCGCACACCACAACAACGAACAGACTCTGCTCACTGCAACTAGAGAAAGTCCACGCGCAGCAACAAAGACCCAACACAGCCAAACTAATAATAATAATAATATTAATAAATAAGTTAATTAATTAAAAAAAAAGTAAAACCAACTCAAACATTTATTTCCTAATACTTTCTAGGTATACGCTAGATGCTGGGGCATTATTTTGACTCTGTCTTTAAAAACTAAGCATCCAATAAGGGAGATGAGACATGTTCATATGAAATAAGGCATTTATGTCAGTGTTGGTTATTTATTTGTTGATCTGTATATGTATTGAGTTATTTTGCTCTAAGTTTCTAAGCCATAAGTTGCGACCAGAATATAGTGTCAAAAAACTTTCCATTAAAAATCTTCAACCTTGTTGTCACAATTTCTGTCTCTGATATCTAATCCTAAAAATTCTGCAACACACTGAATAATATCTAATCTTGTAAGGTATTTAGGTCGTTAGGCCAAGAATAATGTTATCTAGTTTATGGAAATACAAAATTTATAAAGGAAAGTACAAAATTTAGTTAGAGAAAAGTGAACATGATAATTAAAGTACTCAAAGGGAAAAAGTAATTGAAGGAATGGGTGAGAATTAAAAATAATTATGGGAGTAAAAAAGGTTTAATGCAATTAATAATATAAAGTGATTCAAAAGCATATCGTGCAATTTCCTCATGAGCGTCAAATATTTAACCATGGCCAATAAACTAACTTTTTAGATGATATTTACCATTTATGAAACAAAGCCATATTTCTCTTTCTCTTTCATTTCTCTTAATATGCATTCAAATAGAAGGCAAATGGGTGGATCTTTTATAGTCTGGGGGGTTAAATAAGACACTGCAAACACGATACTTGGATCTTAACAAATTGGACTTCTGATTTGTTATAAAATGACTAATGGGGAAACACAAGTGATGAATGAAAAAGAAGAAGACAGTTTTCATGGACTTAACTGGCCAGTCAGGGCTTATCTAAATACAGACTCTCCCACACACTGACAGACTTCTTCTTTCCTAAAGAAATCTCTGATAATTCTCTTATCACTGTATTTAAAGCATTTTTAATAGCAGAAGTTTTACGGAGTCATTTTACAGTTTTGTCTGCTGATATGCATATGTATATACAGTCATTCTATTATATTTATTTATGTATAGGTTCTATCACATGTACATTTTCAATGGTAACATTTTTTTCTTAAGTAAAACAAGCAGAGGGAATGACGAAAATAGAGTTGCAACAGCATCCAAATAGTTTTAAAATTTTTAAATAATAAAATAAGAATACAAATTTTTAATGTTACTTCCATTTTTATTGCTGTTAAAAGATTATTTTTAATAAGTCAGATTTAATGATGAGATAAATGTAAACATAATTCTTATTAGAGAAGGAGATATATATGATTTTTCTTAATGGCATGATATATGATAATTAAAGTGTGTTTTAAATCTTAAGGGTTTCTAGGCTCATTTTGGCTCCAACTGGTGAATTCATTTATAAAAGAACAGAAGTAGACAGTGAAATAGGTAAAATACAATAATAAAAGTAATTCAGACATGACAATGGAAAATGGAAATGCTTAAAAAGAAAATTTAGAGTATCAGATATCGATGAGAGTAGAATCATAAAATGTCATTCCTAGAATGGTTTTCATATTCCTATAAATTAAATAAATTGACTCACTTCTGAACATTAGGTCTTCAAAAGGATATGTATATACTGAAAATATGATCTTTCTTTAATTGGCTATTGCTATAGAAAGGGTCATAAGTAATGCCAGCCATTATTAGAATTTAGAAGACATCATTTATTATACTTCAGAATGGCCTGTTAAATACAATCATTATCTAAGAAAATATTGAACATGGGTTGTAGTTAACTTTTAACATATTGGAAATACTGTTAATATTAAATTCAAATTCCTCTATTCTCAAAGGGTACAGTATTTAACCACTGTAAAAATTTATACCCCATCTTAAATTTAAAGACACAACTCAAGAAAGATAACCAATGTAGTAAAACAGAAATGCCTACAACTCTCTGACCACATAAGATGCTATCATGCTAACACAGAACTCTTTTGCCTTTCTTTTCTAATGTCATCCCAGCATTAATGCTTTCACTAATCCTAGTACACCACTTTCTCATTTGACACACTTTCCTAAACTGTGTCATTTGGGTGCCTGTTTTGTGTGATTGTGTATGAAATTGCAAGAAGAGAATAGGGAAATAGGAGAAATTCTCCTCCTCTTCCCTAAGATTAGAGGTGGTCTTATAATAGTCCACTCCCCCTGTTTACACAGAACTTACATTCAAGTCAGGTCAGATAAAAATAGAAAATTACCAGTTGTGTCTGCCTATTATGTCAGTAGAAGTATGAACTCTGAAATGCTGCACAGACCTTCCTAAGACTTGACCTGTCATAGATGCCTGTGAAAGTCTATAGGCAGAGACTTCTCTAAGATGTGGAAAGTAGGGGTTAAAAAATTGCCCAGAGTCCTATGTTTGGAGTGGTTCTAAACTCTTTCAGGATTTAAGCAGCTGTTGCTACATGGTGCCAAAGAAAGTAGAGGATGGAGGAGCCTACCAATTGGTGCTAAAAATAGACTGAAAGTCCAGGTACACATTTGATTGATATGCTGTCCCACCTTGGCAGGCCTTCCTTGCTTTCAGACCTCTTCCTCACCTTCAATATGACCTGTGGAAATACTTTATTTTCTTCCTTCCCCCCTTAGTATATCCATTGTTGTTTTTGTCAATTTCTCTGTGTAAAAATAAATTATTTTACTTAATTTAATACATATATATTTCTTGCCGAGGTTGAGGGGTAGAGCTAGGAAGAGGATATTACATATGTCAATGAAAAATTAATCAGTTGATCTAAGAAAGAAGCTCTCAGCCCCAAATTTTTAAATTTTGCCTTTAAAAACTCTTCCCTGAAAACCATCAGGGAGTTTGGGTCTTTTGAGCTTGAGCTGCCTGTCCTCCTTGCTTGGCCCCCACAATAAACCTTTCTCTGCTCCAAACTCTAATACTTTTGTTTGTTTGGCCTCACTATGTGCTGGGCACATGAATTTGGGTTCAGTAACAGCTGTACCATTTTTCATTCCCCCTGCAATGCATGTCAGTTACAGTTGCTCTGCATCCTTGTCAGCACTTGACATTGTCAGCTCCTTCTGATCTGAGCCAGTCTAACAGACATGTGGTAAAATATGTTGTAATTTAATTAAACCATTTCATACCTATGACATTTGTTTCCATGGGGGAATTCAGTAAAGTTTAAACAATTCTGTCCACAGGAGTTTGTCTTCTAGTTGAGAAGCTAATACAAACACACAAAAATCAAATGGAATAGTAGTCCAATATAATAGCATGGTTACCCCAAAACTGGGTTCATCTCTTGGTTGGTGTTGAGCCAAAAGACACAATCAAGCCAAAGGTTTGGAGAAGGAAGGATTTATCACTCGCAGCAAGTAAGGAAAACACTGGGATCTTTCCCAAAGCAGTGTCTCCCTGCAAAACTGGGGAATTTTTAAGCTAAGGGTATATGCATATTCATGAAGGGTGTCAACAGAGTCCAACCTTTAGTTGATTGAAGTCACTGAAGGTCAGGAAAGGTCAGTCAACATCACCATTCCTTAGGTTCCAGTTGATCAGGCGGTTGAGGCGTCAGGCTAATCTTTACCATTGAAACAGAACAGGGAATCTTCACAACTGATTTATTATCATTTCTATTGTTACTTCTCTTGCCTGATAACAGAATTTGTTCCTGAATTCTTTTGTTCCATTGAAATCATTAATTACTGAGACATGTTCAAGGGCAAGCACTGTGGTCAGGCTTAGGTCACATAATGGCTTAGGCCAAAAATAACCTCTCTTCTGTCAAGAAAGCCACGCCTGGTTCTCTTTCTCTGGGACCTTCTACCCTATCTTCTTACAGCAGGAAAGCCATCAAAAGAAAGTTCATGATTGACTCCAATGAATTCTTTGATTAATCATTGCTATAGTAGTTAACTATCCCTGAATGTTTCTGAGGACACCAAGTCTAAAGGACTCTTCCTTCACAATGTTTCTAGTTTTTTCTTTCTGGTATCATCTCATCCTAGATTACTACAGCAATTTCTAACCTGTTTTGTTTCCTCGAGATTCTTTCTACTACAATCAGTCCTAACTTAGCCATTGAACTAATGTACCTAAAACAGTTTTCTATTGCTGCCTAACAAATTACCACAAATTTAGTGGCTGAAAACAATACTCTTTTAAATGTTCACAGTTCTGTGGGTCAGGAGTCTGGACATAGTGTGACTGGGTTCTCTGCTTAGGGTCTCACAAAGCTAAAATCAAGTTGTTGGCTGGGCTGCATTCCCATCTGGAACTGGGGCCCTCTTCCAAGCTTATGTGGAAAGTTCAGTTCTTGTGGTTGTAGGACTCAGGTTCCCATTTCTTACTGGCTAACAACTGGGAGATGCTTTCAGTTCCTTAAGGCCATTATCATTCTCTGATAGGTGACCCTCTTTATCTTCAAAGAGCAATCTTCCATCCAATTCTTCTCATACTTCAAGTATTTCTCTCTAAGGACTGATCAATCCCATTTAAGGGCTCATTGGATTAGGTCAGGTCCACCCAGGATAATCTACTTTCCTTAGAATCAACTATTCTATACAACATAACCTAATCATGGTTGTGATGTCCCATTCACACTCAAGGATAGGAAGTAGACTAGGGAGAGGGAATCTTGCGGCCATCTTATAATTCTATCTACCGTATACAGTAAACAGCTATTTAAACTCAGCAACATTAAAAACAAACCTAATTTCAATGCTCACTGTTTATTGCATCTTACTTCTTTCCTCTGGGTTCACTTTTCTCTTTGACAAGATTATTTATGATTTGACATTGATTATATTATTATTTGACAAGATTCTTTAGTGATTATTTTATTAAGGGTCAGTAACAGGTAAACAATTTTAGTTGCCAGAAAATGTCTTCATTTTATTCCCACTCTTAAATTACAGTTCAGACTTGTGTGGAATTCTAATTGACATTTACAGCTACTTCTCCATTGCCTTCTGGCATCTGAAGACTGAAGTTGGATATTAGTTTAATTGTACTTCCTTTGTCACTAATGTTTTCCCCTCCTCAATAGCATTTAAAAGTTTTTAACAGTGATATTTTCCAGTTCCACTAGAACAAGTCTAAGTGTGTACTTATTTATTTTCCTCTTGGTTTCTAGAGTACATTTTCAGTTTAAGGACGCCTGTCTCTCTCAAATTTTGCAAAATTCTTTATTTTTTTCAAATATTGCTATTCCCGTATTCTTTTCATCTTTTTCCCAGGAACTCTTAATAGAATTATATCCAAAACAATTTATTCTCCATGTACATTAACTGTTCTTTCATATTTTTATTTCTTTGTATCTAAGTACTGCATACAGAGAATCCCCCAGTGTTGTCTTCCAGTTCAGTAATTCTCTCTTCAACTCTTATCCAGAGTTTGTCCCTTCTACTGATTTTTTTAAAAAGTCCAGTCAGTATAATACTCCATTTGAACACTTTCTAATTAGTTTGCTTTATTAGCCATGAATTTTATTTTTTTAACCTATTCTATACTTAAAAAAAATTTGTATTTCTTTGCAGAAAGAAACTATATTTATTAGATTTTTTAAAAATTACTTTCTTTTGTCTCAAGTAAATTTGCTTTTTGACCATAGTTTTGTTTGGCTCCCCTTCTTAGAATTAGTTTCCTTCTTATGTTTTAGAATTTAGGTTTTCAGATTCTGGGGTGGGAGGTTTTTATTTTTCTCTCTTTTTTTTTGTGCTTACCTCCTGCTGTCTAGTGATTTTACAGTTGCCTTCACAGGATCTCCCCTAGAGGCCTTAGGTGAGAACTCAGTGTAGTGGCAGCTGTTCCCAGCTCCCATCCTAGGGGATATTATTAATATACAAGGCAATATTGGATCAAGTCCAGGTAAAGAGGATGTGTCTGTGTCCTTTCACCTCTCTAGATGCTGATTTTCTCATAAATCATATTTCTTGGCCAAAGCATCCTTGAACTTGACAGAGAAGCTCCACCCCTAGTCATGGCTTCAAGCAGTGAGAGGGGCTTAATTCCCCAACTCTTCATGAGCACTTTACTTCCTGTTATCCCACAGAAGCTGATCTGCTGACCTCCTCTATATGCTTCCAGACCCAGAACATGTTCCACAGCTTCAGTCCTACACATCTGCTCAAGATTTTCAGCAGAGGACTGACATAATATCATGCACATTTTAAAGAATTATACCAGCTTCTGCATTGAGAATAGGCTTTGGGGATCAGTGGTGTGGCCGAGGGGAGCAAGAATGGAGGCAGAGAGGCTAGTGAGGAGGCTGTTGCAATGATCAGAGATGATGGTGGCTCAGACTGACACAAGGGAAAAAAAGAATCAAGAATGACTGCTAGAGTTCTGCTTGGGGCAGCTGGGTAGATGCAATGGTCTTCACTGAAATAGGGAAAAAACTAGATCTTTTCCCAAATAAGTGAGGTGGTTGTCCAAACCCAGATGATTAGGGTTTGTTGCAGGCCCCTCCAGATGTGAAGCCAAGAGTCAGAGGAAATTTTGTCTCCAACATAAAGGTCAGACATCTATTGGACCAAAGGATCAGAGATCCCAAAAGGATCAGCCCCTCTAAAATTGGGATGGGTCACCCTGATAAAGGAGCTCTTTGGTATTGACAGTTAATGGCTAATTTACCCTAGACCCAGCTTAGCTTCTGTTTCTGTATATTCACTGCCGCCTACTTGCCTGAAACAGCCTGTGTCCAGTCTGATTTTTGGGAGTGGGGCTATCTTCTTTCTCTGTGATACCTCAGGTTTAATCCTGTTACCCTGGCAGTTAGCCTTGGCATCCATACCACCAATGAGAAATCAAAAGATAATTTAGATTCATTACCAAAGTATCGTTTAGGGTATGTCTCTGTGTGTAGAAAGTGAAGTCAAATGTTGAGGCATTATGAGAATTATTCAGGCAAAGACATTTCTTCCTCCCTTATATGGATATTGCATGAAAATTTTCTAGGCTTGTCATTAACTAGCTCATTACCTTAATTAACCAGTTCATTATGTAATTGTAGACACAGCCTTAAAATTATTTGTACTGTTTCTTTCTGTGTGTAAATAACTGTGAAGTAAAAATATTAATTTATGAATGTAATTGTGTAGGTGATCACTCCACATTTACTCAGAATTAGCAATTAGTGCATGCAAATCAGCTAAGACAAAAGTCTCTCAGATCCTGTTCAGAATACAGGAAGACTTAATTTGCAAGGACGCCTGCTTCTGGCCCATCTGATTCTCAAAAGTCACGTTCTTGCTTCTGAAAATCAGAAACCGACCATATTTGTTGTGAGCTTTATGATCAGTGTTAATGCCCTTGCAAACACAAGAAATAAAATGCTAACAAATCATCATCCATTACCTAATTATATTTACCTAGACAGATAAAGTTGGAGGGAAAAGAGTGGATCATATTTTTTTAAAGGCGTTTCTCATTTTGCAAACAAAGATGAAATTTATAGCTTAATTATTCCTCATAGTACCATACAGAGCCTTTGCTGTTAATCATACCCAAGTCCTGAGATTTTGCTCCCAAAGAAGTATAAAATGTGTATTGACTCCCAATTAAATCAATTCTCCCTCCAGTGTGGGTAGTAGTGCTAATGGGATTTAATGTTCCTGAGGTTTCACTGGGGTCCACAGTAGGAAAAACTCTGATGTAGATGGAGTATCATTCCTTCAGCAACACAAATATCAACTAACACAGAATAGTACATCTGTCTCTGACACCTTGAATTGTGGAATTATTGTGGAATTGTGGAATTATTATAAGAATTAGTCATCTTCATTAAAAATCATGCTTGTAGATATTGTAGGGAAGATGGCGGAAGAGTAAGACGCGGAGATCACCTTCGTCCCCACAGATACACCAGAAATACATCTACACATGGAACAACTCCTACAGAACACCTACTGAACGCTGGCAGAAGACCTCTGACCTCCCAAAAGGCAAGAAACTTCCCACGTACCTGGGTAGGGCAAAAGATAAAAGAATAAACAGAGACAAAAGGATAGGGCCGGGACCTGCACCAGTGGGACGGAGCTGTGAAGGAGGAAAGGTTTCCACACATTAGAAGCCCCTTCGCGGGCAGAGACTGCGGGTGGCGGAGGGGGAAGCTTCGGAGCCGCGGAGGAGAGCACAGCAACAGGGGTGCGGAGAGCAAAGCGGAGAGATTTCCGCACAGAGGATCGGTGCCGACCAGCACTCACCAGCCCGAGAGGCTTGTCTGCTCACCCGCCGGGGCGGGCGGGGCTGGGAGCTGAGGCTCGGGCTTTGGTCAGAGCGCAGGGAGAGCACTGGGGTTGGCAGCGTGAACACAGCCTGAAGGGGCTAGTGCGCCACGGCTAGCGGGGAGGGAGTCTAGGGGAAAGTCTGGACCTGCCAAAGAGGCAAGAGACTTTTTCTTCCCTCTGTTTCCTGGTGCTCGAGGAGAGGAGATTAAGAGCGCTGCTTAAAGGAGCTCCAGAGACAGGCGCCAGCCGTGGCTAAAAGCCTGGACCCCAGAGATGGGCATGAGATGCTAAGGCTGCTGCCGCCGCCACCAAGAAGCCTGTGGGCGAGCACAGGTCACTCTCCACACCCCTCTTCCGGGGAGCCTGTGCAGCCCACCACTGCCAGGGTGCCGGGATCCAGGGACAACTACCCCGGGAGAACCCACGGCGCGCCTCAGACTGGTGCAACGTCACGGCGGCCTCTGCCCCCGCAGGCCCGCCCTGCACTCCGTACTCCTCCCTACCCCCCCGCCTGAGTGAGCCAGAGTCCCCGAAGCAGCTGCTCCTTTAACCTCGTCCTGTCTGAGCGAAGTACAGACACCCTCCAGCGACCTACACACAGAGGCGGGGCCAAATCCAAAGCTAAGCCCCGGGAACTGTGAGAACAAAGAAGAGAAATGGCAATCTCACTCAGCAGCCTCAGAAGCAGCGGATTAAAGCTCCACAATCAACTTGATGTACCCTGCATCTGTGGAATACATGAATAGACAACGAATCATCCCAAATTGAGGAGGTGGACTTTGAGAGCAAGATTTATGATTTTTTTCCCCTTTTCCTCTTTTTGTGAGTGTGTATGTGTATGCTTCTGTGTGAGATTTTGTCTGTATAGCTTTGCTTCCACCATTTGTCCTAGGGTTCTATCCGTCCATTTTTCTTTTGTTGTTGTTTTTCTTAAAAAAATTTTTTTTTCTTAATAATAATTTTTTATTTTAATAACTATTTTATCTTACTTTTTTTATTTTACTTTTTCTTTCTTTCTTTGCTTCCTTCCTTCCCTCCTTCCTTCCTCCCTCTTTCCCTCCTTTTTCTTTCTTTCTTTCTTACTTATTTACTTACTTACTTACTTACTTACTACTTTTTCTCCCTTTTATTCTGAGCCGTGTGGATGACAGGCTCTTGATGCTGCAGCCAGGAGTCAGTGCTGTGCCTCTGAGGTGGGAGAGCCAACTTCAGGACACTGGTCCACAAGAGACCTCCCAGCTCCACGTAATATCAAACAGCAAAAATCTCCCAGAGATCTCCATCTCAACACCAGCACCCAGCTTCACTCAATGACCAGCAAGCTACAGTGCTGGACACCCTATGCCAAACAACTAGCAAGACAGGAACACAACCCCACCCATTAGCAGAGAGGCTGCCTAAAATCATAATAAGTCCACAGGCACCCCAAAACACACCACCAGACGTGGACCTGCTCACCAGAAAAACAAGATCCAGCCTCATCCACCAGAACACAGGCACTAGTCCCCTCCACAAGGAAGCCTACACAACCCACTGAACCAACTTTAGCCACTGGGGACAGACACCAAAAACAACAGGAACTACGAACCTGCAGCCTGCAAAAAGGAGACCCCAAACACAGTAAGATAAGCAAAATGAGAGGACAGAAAAACACACAGCAGATGAAGGAGCAAGATAAAAACCCACCAGACCTAACAAATGAAGAGGAAATAGGCAGTCTACCTGAAAAAGAATTCAGAATGATAGTAAAGATGATTCAAAATCTTGGAAATAGACAAAATGCAAGAAACATTTAACAAGGACCTAGAAGAACTAAAGATGAAACAACGATGAACACCACAATAAATGAAATTAAAAATACTCTAGATGGGATCAATAGCAGAATAACTGAGGCAGAAGAACGGATAAGTGACCTGGAAGATAAAATGGTGGAAATAACTACTGCAGAGCAGAATAAAGAAAAAAGAATGAACTGAGGACAGTCTCAGAGACCTTTGGGACAACATTAAATGCACCAACATTTGAATCATAGGGGTTCCAGAAGAAGAAGAGAAAAAGAAAGGGACTGAGAAAATATTTGAAGAGATTATAGTTGAAAACTTCCCTAATATGGGAAAGGAAATAGTTAATCAAGTCCAGGAAGCACAGAGAGTCCCATACAGGATAAATCCAAGGAGAATTATGCCAAGACATATATTCATCACACTGTCAAAAATTAAATACAAAGAAAACATATTAAAAGCAGCAAGGGAAAAACAACAAATAACACACAAGGGAATCCCCATAAGGTTAACAGCTGATCTTTCAGCAGAAACTCTGCAAGCCAGAAGGGACTGGCAGGACATATTTAAAGTGATGAAGGAGAAAAACCTGCAACCAAGATTACTCTACCCAGCAAGGATCTCATTCAGATTTGATGGAGAAATTAAAACCTTTACAGAGAAGCAAAAGCTGAGAGAGTTCAGCACCACCAAACCAGCTTTACAACAAATGCTAAAGGAACTTCTCTAGGCAAGAAACACAAGAGAAGGAAAGGACCTACACTAACGAACCCAAAACAATTAAGAAAATGGGAATAGGAACATACATATCGATAATTACCTTAAATGTAAATGGACTAAATGCTCCCACCAAAAGACACAGGTAGGCTGAATGGATACAAAAACAAGACCCATATATATGCTGTCTACAAGAGACCCACTTCAGACCTAGAGACACATACAGACTGAAAGTAAGGGTATGGAAAAAGATATTACATGCAAATGGAAACCAAAAGAAAGCTGGAGTAGCAATTCTCATATCAGACAAAATAGACTTTAAAATAAAGACTATTAGAAGAGACAAAGAAGGACACTACATAATGATCAAGGGATCGATCCAAGAAGAAGATGTAACAATTGTAAATATTTATGCACCCAACGTAGGAGCACCTCAATACATAAGGCAAATACTAACAGCCATAAAAGGGGAAATCGACAGTAACACATTCATAGTAGGGGACTTCAACACCCCACTTTCACCAATGGACAGATCATCCAAAATGAAAATAAATAAGGAAACACAAGCTTTAAACGATACATTAAACAAGATGGACTTAATATTTATAGGACATTCCATCCAAAAACAACAGAATACACATTTTTCTCAAGTGCTCATGGAACATTCTCCAGGACAGATCATATCCTGGGTCACAAATCAAGCCTTGGTAAATTTAAGAAATTTGAAATTGCATCAAGTGTCTTTCCCGACCACAATGCTATGAGACTAGATATCAATTACAGGAAAAGATCTGTAAAAAATACAAACACATGGAGGCTAAACAATACACTACTTAATAACGAAGTGATCACTGAAGAAATCAAAGAGGAAATAAAAAAATACCTAGAAACAAATGACAATGGAGACACGACAACCCAAAACCTATGGGATGCAGCAAAAGCAGTTCTAACAGGGAAGTTTACAGCAATACAATCCTACCTTAATAAACAGGAAACATCTCGAATAAACAACCTAACCTTGCACCTAAAGTAATTAGAGAAAGAAGAACAAAAAAACCCCAAAGTTAGCAGAAGGAAAGAAATCATGAAAATCAGATCAGAAATAAATGAAAAAGAAATGAAGGAAACGATAGCAGAGATCAATAAAACTAAAAGCTAATTCTTTGAAAAGATAAACAAAATTGATAAACCATTAGCCAGACTCATCAAGAAAAAAAGGGAGAAGACTCAAATCAATAGAATTAGAAACGAAAAAAGAGAAGTAACAACTGACACTGCAGAAATACAAAAGATCATGAGAGACTACTACAAGCAACTCTATGCCAATAAAATGGACAACCTGGAAGAAATGGACAAATTCTTAGAAATGCACAACCTGCCAAGACTGAATCAGGAAGAGATAGAAAATATGAACAGACCAATCACAAGCACTGAAATTGAAACTGAGATTAAAACTCTTCCAACAAACAAAAGCCCAGGACCAGATGGCTTCACAGGAGAATTCTTTCAAACATTTAGAGAAGAGCTAACACCTATCCTTCTCAAACTCTTCCAAAAAATAGCAGAGGGAGGAACACTCCCAAACTCATTCTAAGAGGCCACCATCACCTTGATACTAAAACCAGACAAGGATGTCACAAAGAAAGAAACTACAGGCCAATATCACTGATGACCATAGATGCAAAAATACTCAACAAAATACTAGCAAACAGAATCCAACAGCACAGTAAAAGGATCATACACCATGATCAAGTGGGGTTTATTCCAGGAATGCAAGGATTCTTCAATATACGCAAATCAATCAACGTGTTACACCATATTAACAAACTGAAGGATAAAAACCATATGATCATCTCAATAGATGCAGAGAAAGCTTTTGACAAAATTCTACACCCATTTATGATAAAAACCCTCCAGAAAGGAGGCATAGAGGGAACCTTCCTCAACATAATAAAGGCCATATATGACAAACCCACAGACAACATCGTCCTCAATGGTGAAAAACTGAAAGCATTTCCACTAAGATCAGGAACAAGACAAGGTTGTCCACTCTCACCACTCTTATTCAACATAGTTTTGGAAGTTTTAGCCACAGCAATCAGAGAAGAAAAGGAAATAAAAGGAATCCAAATCGGAAAAGAAGAAGTAAAGTTGTCACTGTTTGCAGATGACATGATACTATACATAGAGAATCCTAAAGATGCTACCGGAAAACTACTAGAGCTAATCAATGAATTTGGTAAAGTAGCAGGATACAAAATTAATGCACAGAAATCTCTGGCATTCCTATACACTAATGATGAAAAATCTGAAAGTGAAATCAAGAAAACACTCCCATTTACCACTGCAACAAAAAGAATAAAATATCTAGGAATAAACATACCTAAGGAGACAAAAGACCTGTATGCAGAAAATTATAAGGCAGTGATGAAAGAAATTAAAGATGATATAAATAGATTGAGAGATATACCATGTTCTTGGATTGGAAGAATCAACATCATGAAAATGACTATACTACCCAAAGCAATCTACAGATTCAATGCAATCCTTATCAAACTACCACTGGCATTTTTCACAGAACTAGAACAAAAAATACTTCACAATTTGTATGGAAACACAAACGACCCTGAATAGCCAAAGCAATCTTGAGAACAAAAAACGGAGTTGGAGCAGGCTCCCTGATGTCAGACTATACTACAAAGGTACAGTAATCAAGACAGTATGGTACTGGCACAAAAACAGAAAGATAGATCAATGGAACAGGATAGAAAGCCCAGAGATAAACCCACGCACATATGGTCACCTTACCTTTGATAAAGGAGGCAGGAATGTACAGTGGAGAAAGGACAGCCTCTTCAATAAGTGGTGCTGGGAAAACTGGACATGTACATGTAAAAGTATGAGATTAGATCACTCCCTAACACCGTACACAAAAATAAGCTCAAAATGGATTAAAGACCTAAATGTAAGGCCAGACACTATCAAACTCTTAGAGGAAAACACAGGCAGAACACTCTATGACATAAATCACAGCAAGATCCTTTCTGACCCACCTTCTAGAGAAATGGAAATAAAAACAAAAATAAACAAATTGGACCTAATGAAACTTCAAAGCTTTTGCACAGCAAAGGAAACCATAAACAAGACCAAAAGACAACCCTCAGAATGGGAGAAAATATTTGCAAATGAAGCAACTGACAAAGGATTAATCTCCAAAATTTACAAGCAGCTCATGCAGCTCAATAACAAAAAAAGAAACAACCCAATCCAAAAATGGGCAGAAGACCTAAATAGACATTTCTCCAAAGAAGATATACAGACTGCCAACAAACACACGAAAGAATGCTCAACATCATTCATCATTCGAGAAATGCAAATCAAAACTACAATGAGATATCATCTCACACCAGTCAGAATGGCCATCATCAAAAAATCTCGAAACAATAAATGCTGGAGAGGGTGTGGAGAACAGGGAACTCTCTTGCACTGCTGGTGGGAATGTGAATTGGTTCAGCCACTATGGAGAACAATATGGAGGTTCCTTAAAAAACTAAAAATAGAACTACCATATGATCCAGCAATCCCACTACTGGGCATATACCCTGAGAAAACCATAATACAAAAAGAGTCATGTACCAAAATGTTCACTGCAGCTCTATTTACAATAGCCCGGAGATGGAAACAACCTAAGTGCCCATCATCAGATGAATGGATAAAGAAGATGTGGCACATACATACAATGGAATATTACTCAGCCATAAAAAGAAATGAAATTGAGCTATTTGTAATGAGGTGGATAGACCTAGAGTCTGTCATACAGAGTGAAGTAAGTCAGAAAGAGAAAGACAAATACCGTATGCTAACACATATATATGGAATTTAAGAAAAAAAAATGTCATGAAGAACCTAGGGGTAAGACAGGAATAAAGACACAGACCTAGTAGAGAAGGGACTTGAGGATGCGGGGAGGGGGAAGGGTAAGCTGTGACAAAGCGAGAGAGTGGCATGGACATATATACACTACCAAATGTAAAATAGATAGCTAGTGGGAAGCAGCCGCATAGCACAGGGAGATCAGCTCGGTGCTTTTTGACCACCTAGAGGGGTGGGATAGGGAGGGTGGGAGGGAGGAAGACGCAAGAGGGAAGAGATATGGGAACATATGTATATGTATAACTGATTCACTTTGTTATAAAGCAGAAACTAACACACCATTGTAAAGCAATTATACTCCAATAAATATGTAAAAAAAAATTACTTGCTAATTTCAAGAGTAAAAACTTTATGCCATTTATACTTAAAAAAAATCATGCTTGTGGGTGAATAATAGCAGTTGTGTTGCCTCAATTATTGGACAATATTTGGACACATTTCTAGGTTATCTATTTACAAATATACTGTCCCTGAAATGGAGCAGGACCCTATGGGGCCTTCCCAGGACAGACACCCTCCATGTCCTCTGCCTGCCTTTTGTCTGTAGAAAAAATTTAGTCAAAAATAAATTTAACCAGAGAAATGAGAAAATGCAGAAACAAGGAAAAAGCAGTCAAACAGGACAAAATAATAATAGTATAGTCATTAAGCAAAGTCGAAGACTTTTAGCTCCTTGTCGAGGGCTATAGATAATGTTCTGAGCCATATTCTCCGAGCTGTTTTGTAGATACTGAAACCCCCACCAGGTGGAAGACATTAACTACATGATGACCAAACTGTAGCCATGACATAAGCTGCCACAATTCCAAGAACTGGCCTCAAGGAAATGGGAACAAACCGACCCTGGAACTGAAGATTAACGGTAGTTAAAACAATCAAACATGATGTTGATCAAACCACCGCATGACTAATTTCAAGATGATCATCAGAGCAGACTATGCTGTTCTACACGTAGCCACCTCTCTCCATCTATACACCCCTGAAACTCTCCTTTAAAAGCTCTTGCCCACTGGCCGGCAGCGGGGAATTGGTCTTTGGACATGAGTCCACATTCTCTCCCAGTTGCCAGCCTCAAAAATAAAGCAAATTTCCCTTTCGACCAACACCTGCCTCTTGAGTATTGGTTTTTGAGCAGTGAACAGCCGGACCTGAGGTTGGTAACATCCCAAAGTTTTATAAGATGCATCCACAGGTCTGTGTAAACCGAGCTACATGTGCTGGCCACTGTGATCACATATATTCTTCTTTTTAAAATACGGAATGCTTCAGGAATTTGCATGTCATCCTTGTGCAGGGGCCATCCTAACCTTCTCTGTATTGTTCCAATTTTAGTATATGTGCTGCCGAAGCGAGCACATCACATATATTCTTAACTCTTCATGTACCTTGGGGAAGCTGTCAGGTGCCAGACTCCCTAAGTTGAGAGCTACCTTGAAAATGCATGGACTGGAGTGGTTAGGGAAAATGAAGGTAGGTATCCAATCCATTTCTCATTTACTCATGAATTTGATGTTCCAACTTTTATTCTCCCGCTTAGTGCAACTCACTGGTATCACCACCAGAGGGAACAAGGTTAATGTTTGGAGAGAAAAGCAAGTAGACTTACATCACTACTCACAGCAGTGATGGATAACTTGCCTATCAGAGGCTGATATCTAAATGTCAGCCACATGCTAGGTATTTTACAACATTATTTCTTTATTTTTAATGTCTTAAGTTTAAATTATATTATCTCTTTTTAAATAGAAAATATATTTACAAGTTTAAAAAATTTTAAAGTCCAAGAGAGTATAATGTGAAAACTCTCCCCTGCCACCTTTGTCCCTCAGCCTCTCAGCTGATGTTAGCAGTTTCCTGTGATATTTCACTTCATGGGTATGTAATGTTATCTGTTTCTTTAGAGCTAACTTATGCATATATATGTAAATGAATACATTATTTCCCTACCCTTTTAAAGATAAATGGTAGTATGCTATACACACAAATGTGCATTTAATGATATATCTTAGAGACTGTTCCATATCAATACAAAAAGAGCTTCTCCAATCTTTTTTTATGATGTCATTGTATGCATATGCTGTAATTTATTCAATCAGTTCTTTATTTTTATTTTTTTAAAATTATTTATTTATTTTATTTTTGGTTGCATTGGGTCTTTGTTGCTGCACACGGGCTTTCTGTAGTTGTGTTGAGTGTGGGCTACTCTTTGTTGTGGTGTGCAGACTTCTCACTGCAGTGGCTTCTCTTGTTGCGGAGCACGGGCTCTAGGTGTGTGGGCTTCAGTAGTTGTGGCACATGGGCTTAGCTGCTCCGTGGCATGTGGGATCTTCCTGGACCAGGGATCGAACCCATGTCCCCTGCATTGGCAAGCGGATTCTTAACCACTGCCCCACTAGGGAAGTCCCAATCAGTTCTTTATTGATGGGCATTTAGGTTACTTAAAATCTTTTGTGATTGCAAACAATGCTACAATGAATAAACCTGTAAATATACTATTTCTTAATAATGCAAGTTTACCTTCTGGAAAGAGTTGTCAGCAGTAACTTCATTTTGTACCTTAGAACTCCATCTTGTTAAACTGGGAACTCTGCTGACCTGACTCTGCTGACTTAAAAAAAAAAAAAAAAAGGAAGCTATTTGCTGAGAAAGTAATCCCTGAGAACTGCTCAGAAATGTCCCTTTACTGAAACATCCTTGACAAGACAATAAATTCTTACAGGAAAAAAAAAAAAATATATATATATATATATATATATATGTCATCCAATCATAGTTCTTGGCAAACAACTTATGTAAACTAAATGTACTTCTCTATTTTCCTTTTAAGACCCCTACTTTTTGCTCCCCAGACAGGACATTTCATTATTCTGGTTGCTGTCAGAATCTGTGCTTCCACATTGCAATTCTAAGACCCCAAATAAATGCATTTCTTTGTTTACAGTCTACCTCTTTTTCTGAGATGACAACCTGTAGGATATATTCTTAGAACCGGAGTAACTGGGGCAAAGAGTATACACACCCATAGGCTGTTTCCAACCACATCACCATTTCACACACAGCAGGGCTCAGAGAAGTGACTCACTCAAGGACACACAGTTATTAAACACTGGAGCCAGAATTCAAACGTGTTTTTTCCATATCTCCACATTGCTCTTTTACTGGCTGATAAGATTTTTCCTCAACAATAAATAATAACTGAGTATGTATATGTACAATGTGTGTGGTAAGTGCTTTGTAGGATACAAAGGAGTAAAGACATGGATTCTGTCCTCAAGGAGGTTATGATCGGGTAGTTTTAATAAAAAATTGGAAGGAAGGAAGTGGATGAAGCTATGGAATATATATACACCCCCCACACCTATACTACACACACACACACACACACATGTAAATGTATATGTATTGGGTTGGCCAAAAATTTCCTTTGGGTTTTTAAGTAAAAATAAAAGACATATTTTTCATTTTCACCAAGAACTTTACTGAACAACGTATTCACCATTTTCTTCCACTACCTTCTGCCATTTTTCAGGCAACTTCATAATTCCATCTTCCCAAAACTTTTTAACTTTTTGAGCAAAGAACTGTTCCAGGTGTCTTTTACAGTCTTCCAGGGAATTGAAATTTTTTCCATTAAGAGAATTTTGTAAAGACCGAAATAAATGGAAATCCGAAGGTGCAATGTCTGGTGAATACAGCAGATGAATCAGAACTTTCCAGCCAAGCTGTAACAGTTTTTGCCTTGTCATCAAAGAAACATGCGGTCTTGTGTTATCCTGATGGAAGATTATGAGTTTTCTGCTGACTAATTCCAGACGCTTTTCATCGAGTGCTGCTTTCAGTTGGTCTAATTGGGAGCCGTACTTGTCGGAATTAATTGTTTGGTTTTCTGGAAGGAGCTCGTAACAGAGAACTCCCTTCCAATCCCACCATATACACAACAGCACCTTCTTTGGATGAAGACCAGCCTTTGGTGTCGTTGGTGGTGGTTCATTTCACTTGCCCCACGATCTCTTCCATTCCACATTAGGGTACAGCATCCATTGTTTTAAAACCGGAACGTTTTTGTTACATTTCAGTAGAGGATCACATGTGGAAATATGGTCAAGAAGGTTTTTTTTCCCGCTTAACTTATGTGGAAACCAAACATCAAAGCGATGAACATAACCAAGCTGCTGCAAATGATTCTCAGTGCTTGATTTGGATATTTTGAGTATGTCTACCATCTCCCGCGTGGAATAACGTTGATTGTTCTCAATTAATGTCTCGATTTGATCGCTATCAACTTCAACAGGTCTACCTGACCATGGAGCATCATCCAGTGAGAAATCTCCAGCACAAAACTGCACAAACCACTTTTTTTTTTTTTTTTTTTTTTGCGGTACGCGGGCCTCTCACTGTTGTGGCCTCTCCCGTTGCGAAGCAGACTCCGGACGCGCAGGCTCAGCGGCCATGGCTTACGGGCCCAGCCACTCCGCGGCATGTGGGATCTTCCCGGACCGGAGCACGAACCCGTGTCCCCTGCATCGGCAGGCGGACTCTCAACCACTGTGCTACCAGGGAAGCCCACAAACCACTTTTGACACATTCGATCAGTCACAACACCTTCTCCATACACTGCACAAATCTTTTTTGTGTTTCAGTTGCATTTTTACTTTTCTTGAAATAATAAAGCATAATATGCCAAAAATGTTGCTTTTTTCTTCCATCTTCAATATTAAAATGGCTACACAAAAATTCACCAATTTTGATAAGTTTTTTTTTTTTAATGCATGCTGATGTGACAGCTGTCACAGTACAATCTAACAAAATTGTTTCAAATGAAGTTAAAGACAACTAAGCGCTACTAGAATGAACCTTTTGGCCAACCCAATATATACCTATATATTTACACACATATACATACCTATGTAATTTAAAGTAAATACTAATAATGGATGTGACTATTTAAGCAGTATTAAATCACCTCTGCTACAAGTCTGCTATCTCATTTATTCATTCCTTCATCAAAATGTATTGAGAACTTGCTGGATTTTTCTGTATACTCCTGAGTCTTAGGTCTTATTTGTAGATTTCTACCTTGGTCCTGATTGCCAGATCCTCATCTGCTAACCTCCTATTAGAGATGTTTCCCTTCAGACTAAAGTCTCATCTTGTCGTTGGCCTTCCTCGCATGAGACCGGAGCTCTGTTCTGAGCACTAGGCCACTGGCTGGAGCCCAGCTGTTTGTTGACAATGTTTCCAGAGGCTGAAACTTAAGTGTCCAGTCTCTGGCTTTCACCTAGTCCAGATCTGGAGTGCCAGGTCTAGAGCTTTCCTATTGTCCTGGCTCATTTTAAAAAAATGGACACAGTCTTTATATGGATAGTAAGGTTTGAAAGATATAATATATGAACAGGAAGTTTCTCCAGTTACAAAGCGTTATACAAATGCTAATTTTTATCATGAAAGGATAGGGCCCCAGGTGTAAATTTAGGATATTATCAGCACAGAGGTGCTGGAACGTGGCTAGGTATGTTGAGCCCAATGAAAACACAGGAGACCACTAACAAACATCCACCTCATACGTGCAAAGTTAAAGAGAAACAAGGGCTCATAAATGCACCATATTCAAAAGCATATGAATACATCTGACAGGTGTACTTAAAGCTTACTTGAAGCTTTATAAAAAGTTTTTTTTAAAGTAAAGAAAAGAAAAAGAAAAACTCTGACCAGAAGACACATAATATAGTAGACACTATTGGCTGCCTACCTAACGGCCCTTCCAACTTCCCCTATTTCTTGCTGGCAGAGCTGATTCTCATTTCAGAGGCTTAAATGTCAGAAAGGTAGTTTCCCAGCTTTCTTGCAGCTAGGGCATTGGCATGGGACCCAGGAAGTCTTGGCCAACGGACCTGAGGGGAGGTCTGCTGGTGAAGTTCTGTGAAGTTTTCCTCCCTGATCAAAAGAGAAACATTACCCTTTCTGCCTTAGAACATGGTTACTAACTTGATGTCTGGAGTAGCAGCAGCCACCTTGCTACAACGAGGGAACGAGCGTGAGGACGACAGACAACACATGGAAGAGAACTGAGCATTAAGACGGAAAGAGCCTGAGTCATGGATGTCACTGTTGAGGGACTGAATTAACCTTCCCTGTAGCCTCCCTGCAGCCTCTACCTTTAGACACGTTTTATGTGAAATGGTAACTAATCTTTCATTTAAGCCACTTTCAGTTAGGTTTTCTATGCTTGCAGCTAAAATAATCCTATTTTTAAACATAATCTTTACATTAACTATCTTAATTTGTTATTGTCCTGGGTATTTGTAAGACCAGTTTCATTCACCTACCATCTTTCTCTGATTGAGACTTTGGCTTGAGGAATAGCTACAGTGTAGTAGAGGTGTTAGCAGGTAATGAGCTTATGTATATTATACACCTTAATTTTTACAAGCCAAGTTCAGCTGGTTCTCCCACTGCACAAGGTAATATTGATTCTGTTTTACAGATCTGGTAAGTAAGGTAGAGTGTGCTGTAGACACCTGCCCAGAGACAGGGTGTTAAAACTGATATAGAGAATTGTATGTCTCTGATTTGGTTCTGCTGTTAAAATTTCTGATTTATGTAGTTAAAATTACCTGCCAAAATACAATGACATGATTAAAGAATGTCCTCTCCACTCAAAGCATGGTGCGAATTTTGTTTCAGTTAATTGGAGATACGTGTGTACGTCCAGGGTTTGCAAAGCCCCACTATTTATTTTCTTTTCACCTAAACTGACCCAGGAGATGTTTCTTTCAAGCTTTCATGCAAAAAGGTGAATTTAGTGTACATTTTCAGTGTTGTGTTCTATACGTTAAGCGCACAATGACCATAACTGCAAATTTATTCAAAATCTGATGAAGAATCTCATTTTTTACATACTAGCAAGGCTCTTCTTCTGTGATCTCAGGCCCATGCTACTAAGGGCTTTGCCTTTGCAAATGATAAGAATGTTGAACACATTTCATTTCAATGAATGCAATTCAACATGAATCTCAAATTCTTTTAGTAAGAAGCCCTAAGACTAATCTATTTTAAAAGTTCTATTGTAGAAATTAGAAAGGAAGTGATTCAATTATAGTAGACTATTTTTCAGGAATATGATCAATGAGCAACAGGTAATGTATTAAAGAGAAAAGATAAACAGCATTTCCCAAATATGACTATTTCCCACATTTCAGAAGTAAAATGTAATCTTGCAGTGACTTGGAAGTACAAAACTAGATACTGTGGAAGCTAATTGAATTATAAATGAAGGAATTATGCTTTATAATATAATCTTACCAGTTTAAGGCTGGAAATTACCAAAGTGCACAAATACACATTAAAAAACAAAAATTGGGCTTCCCTGGTGGCGCAGTGGTTGAGAGTCCGCCTGCCGATGCAGGAGACACGGGTTCGTGCCCCGGTCCGGGAAGATCCCACATGCCGCGGAGCGGCTGGGCCCATGAGCCATGGCCGCTGAGCCTGCGCGTCCGGAGCCTGTGCTCCGCAACGGGAGAGGCCACAGCAGTGAGAGGCCCGCGTACCGCCAAAAAAAATAAATAAATAAAATAAATTAAAAAAAAATAATTTTTTGCATTGCAACGATTATATTCATTTTTAACAATTATAAAATACAGATAAAAATATAAATAAATAGTCTCATTACTCAGAGATTACAATGTTTTGATATATATTCTTTGACCTCTCTCTTTGTGTCATGTATATTATGATATACAGCTTCTAAAAAATGGGATATTATAGCTTACATATTGTATTATATCCTGATTTTTTAGTTTGAAATGATTTCAAACTTACAAAATTTTGAAAGTGCAATACAGAGAACTCCCTAAACCCACCATCCAAAGATCCTATTCAAGTTTTAGCAACTGTATGAATAAATGTTCTTTATACAAAAGGATCTAATCCAGAAATAGACACTGCTCTTAACTGTCAAGTCTTTTTAATATCCTTCATTGTGGGACAGTTCCTCAGTCCTAACTTGACTTTTATGACCTTGACATATGTGCAGATTACAGGTTAGTTGTTTTGTCAACTGTCCCTCTATTTGGTTTTGTCTGATGTCTCCTCATGATTAGATTCAGTTTATGAATCTTTGGCAGGAATATCACAAAGGAATGTTGTGCTCTCTCACTGCGTTTTATAAGATGGCATACTATTGGATTTCTCCACTACTGGTGACGTTAACTTTTGTCACTGGTAATGTACGGCATGTTTTTCCCTATAAAATTACTTGTTTTTCCTTTGTAAGTAGTAAATATTTTGCATGGAGATACTCCGAGATGATATATATATCCCATTTTCCAACTAAATCTCTTCCACTAGTTTTAGCATTTCTTGATGTTTCTTAACTAAATTTATTATTACTATGATAGCTACCAAATGGTGATTTTCTAAATCCATTATTTCTTCTACACTTGTTAGTTGACATTCTATTATAAAGAAGAGATTTTTCTTCATTCATTTATATCAGTGTGGATCCATGGATTTCTATTGTTTCCTATTACTATCTATTTCTATTACTGCCATTAATTATTCTGACCATGAAACTGTCCCATATTTAGCCAATGGGAATCCCTGAAAGCTAGCTTCCATGTCCTAGTGACATGTCCATACTGTTCTTTGAGCACTGCCTTACTTTCTGGTACAAGATGTTCCAGGCATATTGTGTACTTCCCTGCTCTAGCCCTGAAATCAGCCATTTCTCCAAGAAGCCCTGCTTCTTCTTTGTGGAGGTTCTTTTTAATGGAGAGGTCTTTTAAGACTTAGGAAGTGGTGTGCTTATTGCTACTGGAAGGTTGATGCTCCCAGACACTCAGGGAAAGATACATTCTGTATAATACATATACATTTACATTTATATTTGGTTTTATGTTTATGCATACTGAAAGCCATAAATTCACAATATCGCCAATTCCAGTCCAATACTGCAGAGTTCATTCTAACCTTCCCTCTTTTCATATTTGTAACTCTCTTTTCTGACGGTGAGAAACCTCTCTCTCTTAATCCGTCGCTCAATCTGCCAACCTCTGGCGGGTCAACTTGAGCCCTATTTTTAAAAGAATCTTAATATATTATTATCTTTCCAAGTCACTAAATAATAATCTACAAGGCCATTTTTAAAGGCTAAATGTTATTCCACTAAAGGTATACTTGACCATTTAGGGTGCTTCCCAGTAATGAATATTCTTTTATCTGAATCTTTATATAATCCAATACTATTTACTATTTCCAAAAGAGAAATTACTGGGTGAAAGGTAAACATATTTTCAAGGCTCTCAATTTACAGTGCCACATTTTATTTTATTAAATATATATTTTTTGGCTGCCCCATGCAGCACGTGGGATCCTAGCTCCCCGACTAGGGATGAAACCCATGTCCCCTGTGTTGGAAGCGTGGAGTCTTAACCACTGGTCTGCCAGGGAAGTCCCATAGTGCCACATTTTGAAGTTGAGTAAAACTGTGTGAAGTTGGATCCCACTTATCTGGAATTTATAATCACTCTTTCATGGGTTGGACTAAAACTGAACTCTGCAGTGGCTAAAAAAAAGTGGCAATTATCTCATAAAATGAAAAATATGGAAGAAATATTTACTCAAGAGAGCAAATGGTTCTCAAACCCCTTACAAGCATCTATTTAGTAGCTACTTCCCGAATGTCAGATGTGTTCAAACCACTTGCTGAGCACTACAGGTTACATAAGGTTGCGTTAGATGCCAATTCCTTCCTTCAGAAGTGGCAAGGAAACCATTAAATTAGTGAATTAAAAATCCTTAATTTATTCATCAAAAGAAGGCCCTCTAGGACCTCTGTTTGGCAGGACTTCATTAAGGATTAATTTTCATTATTTAAAAAAATCTTTTAAAGGGCATTTTAAAAAAGTCTATAGTTGTGACTAATTCAGAACAGAATTTTCCTTTATATCCTGTAGTACATTTTTCTTATTAGAACATCATAGAGTACATTTTTATTATCCCTATCCTTCAAACCCCCCTCACGTCCCACTTAAATCCTATGCTCTACTTGCCTATAAGGCCATACCAAACCCCCCATACAACACAAAAACATATAAATACATACATAAATTTTAATTAATCTATCCAACAAAGCATGAACATTTCAGTGCTCAGAGTAAGACAGACCTAGAAAATAAACCTTAATTATACCA
This sequence comes from Orcinus orca, assembly GCF_937001465.1. Taxonomy (NCBI): domain Eukaryota; kingdom Metazoa; phylum Chordata; class Mammalia; order Artiodactyla; family Delphinidae; genus Orcinus; species Orcinus orca. The sequence goes on along the minus strand of NC_064560.1, from coordinate 98,817,563 downwards.
ATGAATTACTTAGATATATACCACTTATACAGACAGACATCTCCCTAGATCTACTGGCCATTTTTATTAAAATTTTAACACTAAATTTAACATAAATCACACAAATCTATATATACATTACTTCACTATATAAACACAACCTGCTAATGGAGCTTAAAACCTTAAGCAACGCACTGAAAATGCCTAGATGAGTTTATTAACTCTATAACCTTTCTATTAGTTTGTAATAAAATTACACACGCAAGTGTGTGCACCCCAGTGAGAATACCCTCTAAATCATTAAGATGAAAAGGAGCAGGTATCAAGCACAGTAACAGTAGTAGCTCAAAATGCCACGATTAACCACACCCCGACGGGAAACAGCAGTGATAAAAATTAAGCCATAAACGAAAGTTTCACTAAGTTATACTACCTAGGGTTGGTAAGTTTCGTGCCAGCCACCTCAGTCATACGATTGACCCAAATTAATAGGAAACCTGGGTAAAGCATGTTAAAGAGTAATAAAAAATAAAGTTAAATTCTAACTGAGCCGTAAAAAGCCACAGCTAAAATAAAAATAAACTACAAAAGTGACTTTAGTATTTCCTAATTACATGACAGCTAAGACCAACACTGGGATTAGATACCCCACTATGCTTAGCCCTAAACCCAGATAATTACAATAACAAAATTATTCACCAGAGTATTTACTAGCAGCAGCTTAAAACTTAAAGGACTTGGCGACGCTTCACACCCCTCAAGAGGAGCCTGTTCTATCATCGATAAACCCCGATGAACCTCACCAACCCTTGCTAATTCAGTCTATATACCGCCATCTTCAGCAAACCCTAAGAAGGAATAAAAGTAAGCATAAATATTACACATAAAAACTTTAGGGCAAGGGGTAACCTATGGGATGGGAAGAATATATTCTATTTCAAGAATATATTTCTCACACACAAAAGTTTCTATGAAAACTAAAAACCAAAGGAGGATTTAGTAGTAACTTGAGAATAGAGTGCTTAGTCGAACAAGGCCATGAAGCATGCGCACACTGTCCGTCACCCTCCTCAGGTATTATAACAACTTTCTATAACCTGTTAACAAACACCAACTCTATGAGAGGAGACAAGTCGTAACAAGGTAAGCATACTGGAAAGTGTGCTTGGATCAATCAAAGCATAGCTTAAATAAAAGCACCTCGTTTACACCTAGGGAATTTCCTAATCTATGAATACTTTGAACAAATCTAGCTGAAACCTCCACAAATTTTACTAACACAAGCAAATTAAATAAATCATTCACTCAACATTTAAAGTACAGGAGATAGAAATTTAAAACCACCTTTGGGGCTTCCCTGGTGCCGCAGTGGTTGAGAGTCCACCTGCCGATGCAGGGGACACGGGTTCGTGCCCCAGTCCAGGAAGATCCCACATACTGCGGAGCGGCTGGGCCCGTGAGCCATGGCCGCTGAGCCTGCGCGTCCGGAGCCTGTGCTCCGCAACGGGAGAGGCCACAACAGTGAGAGGCCCGCGTACCGCAACAAACAAACAAACGAAAGAAACCCACTTTTGGCGCTATAGAGAAAGCACCATAAGGGAATGATGAAAGAAGCATTACAAGTAATAAAAAGCAAAGTTTACCCCTTTTACCTTTTGCATAATGATTTAACTAGTAAACATTTAACAAAAAGAACTTATGCTAAATATCCCGAAACCAAATGAGCTACTTACGAACAGTTTGTAGAACAAACTCATCTATGTAGCAAAGCAGTGTGAAGGTTTATAAGCAGAGGTGACAGACCTAACGAGCCTGGTGACAGCTGGTTGTCCAAGAAAAGAATCTTAGTTCAACTTTAAAAATTAGCAAAAAATATTATAAACTTTAATGTATTTTTAAATGTTAATTTAAAAAGGTACACCATTTGGGACTTCCCTGGTGGCGCAGTGGTTAAGAATCTGCCTGCCAGTGCAAGGGAGTCAGGTTCGAGCCCTGGTCTGGGAGGATCCCACATGCCGTGGAGCAACTAAGCCCATGCACCACAACTACTGAGCCTGCACTCTAGAGCCCACGAGTCACAACTACTGAGCCCGCGTGCTGCAACTACTGAGGCCCACGCTCCTGGAGCCCGTGCTCTGCAGCAAGAGAAGCCACCGCAATGAGAAGCCCGCACACCGCAACGAAGAGTAGGCCTGCTCGCCGCAACTAGAGAAACCCCGCGGGCAGCAACGAAGAGGCAATGCAGCCAAAAATAAATAAATAAGTAAATTTATATTTTTAAAAAAAAGTATACCTTTTTAGAAATGGATACAACCTTATCTAGAGAGTAAAAATAAACAACACCATATTGGCTTAAAAGCAGCCACCAACTAAGAAAGCATTCAAGCTCAGCAATGACTTTATCTTAATACAACAATAAGCAAATCATCTCCTAGCTGGACTGGACTCATCTATTAACCAAGAGAAGCAATTATATTAGTATGAGTAACAAGAACTATTTCTCCTTGCATAAGCTTACATCAGTAACTGATATTATACTGCTAGTTAACAGCCAATAAACACAACTCAACATTAAATTATTAAGTATGCTGTTAACCCAACACAGGCATGCACCCAAGGGAAGACTAAAAAAAGGAAAAGGAAGTTGGCAAACATAAACCCCACCTGTTTACCAAAAACATCACCTCTAGCATAACTAGTATTAGAGGGACTGCCTGCCCAGTGACAACTGTTAAACAGCCACTGTATCCTGACTGTGCAGAGGTAGCATAATCATTTGTTCTCTAAATAAGGACTTGTATGAATGGGCACATGAGGGTTTTACTGTCTCTTACTTTTGCGGGGGGGAGGTCTGCACTGCCCAGCATGTGGGATCCTAGTTCCCTGACCAGGGACTGAACCCCAAGCCAGGGATTGAACCCAGGTCCTCGGCAGTGAGACTGTATACAGAGTCCTAACCACTGGATGGCCAGGGAATTCTTACTTTCAGTCAGTGAGACTGACCTTCTTGTGAAGAGGTGGGAATAATAAGATAAGACGAGAAGATCCTATGGAGCTTTAATTAATTAACCCCAGAAACCTAACTAAACCACCAAAGGATAATAAAATTTTCACATGGGTTAACAATTTTGGTTGGGGTGACCTCGGAGAACAAAAAAGCCTCTGAATGATTAAAGTCTAGACTTACTAGTCAAAATATACTATCACTTATTGATCCAAAAAATTGATCAACGGAACAAGTTATCCTAGGGATAACAGCACAATCCTATTTTAGAGTTCATATCGACAATAGGGTTTACGACCTTGGTGTTGGATCAGCACGTCTCTGTGGTATAACCACTATTAAAGGTTCGTTTGTTCAATGATTAAAGTCCTACATGATCTGTGTTCAGACCAGAGCAATCCAGGTTGGTTTCTATCTATTATATATTTCTCCCAGTATGAAAGAACAGGAGAAATGAGGCCTATTTTTAAAAAGTGCCTTAAAACCAATTAATGATATAATATTAACTTAATTAATATATAGAAAATCCAGCAAGTTTTGTTAGAGGGGCAAAGTCTGGTATTGCATAAAACTTAAACCTTTGTAACCAGAGTTTCAAATCCTCTCCCTAACAAAATGTTTATAATTAACATCTTAATACTCATTATTCCTATTCTTTTAGCCATGTGTTTACAGAATAATTGTGAATTCTTCTGTGCTTACAGAATTGTGAATCAAAATACCAAAAACCGATTTTTCAAATTCTAGGACAGTCTAGTCACTTGGTTTTTTTAGGGAACATGAACTGAGTATAGATACTTTCTTTGGCCTAGATGCAGAAATTGGCCTACATAAGGTACACTACACGAAAAATTCAGAGAGCAGACTCTGAAAGGGAGGTGCTGAATGATGTATTCACAGTTTTTACTGGACTGGGTACTCGCTACCCCTGGGACGCTGAGATACGTGGGCAACACCCTGCCCTCAAGAAAGCGGAACACAAGAAGGTGGACAAGTTAATAAAACAAAGACCTACTCTCCCTGAATTAAGAAAATGAGAAATTATTTTTTTCATTCCCAAGTAGGCTCTCAGTCATACTGTCTGAGGAATCCAGTCTGATAAATGAGGCAGTAGGCCAGGGAGATGAGAAAAGTCCCATGTTCTACCACAGGTCTTCCAAGGGCTGAAGTCACTGGCGAAGGGTTGGTTTCTTTAATTATATTTGCCACAACATAAGCATGCAGTCACTCTGAGGCTAACATTCTTCTAGTACTTTTCTTTCCCTTCCCCTCCTTCATACTTCCTAAGAGTTTCTAATGAAGTATAGCTCTTAGATGCTCTTGTAGGCACATGACTTGGCTCCATAAATCTCACTGATTCTTGGACCAGGGATAAGAAGATCCAATCCTTTGAAAAAGTCTTCTCATTTCTCCAATGAACAGCACTGTGTCCTGTTTCTGCTGGAATTCATTCATCATTCCCCCCAAAAATCTCTCGCAGACACTATCATATTCTCTGTTTCTCATGGGCTCTAATACTGGAACCACCCTCTCATCGTCCTTTGGGAAACTTAGAGGACTCGCATTTCTTTGAACGTTTAAAGGCAGATTTCTAGATTTTAAAGACTTAGTGGGATGGTGGCAAACTCATTTTAATCTGAGTGCCTGTAATGTTAGATTGAGGTTCTGAGCTTCATCTGAGCTCCATGGCAAAAGGGTACTGTGTCTGATTGCTCACATGTGACAGACTTGGCAGAGAGTGGCTGCCCTCGTGCCATGTATTTCCCATCCATGACTTGGTAACCCCTTAATGCTGCTTCCAACCTTTTCTGGACTAAAGATAGGGCATCAATAATTCAATGTAACAGCCAGTGGCTCTAATTCTTTCTCTGATTCCTGTGTCACTCTGACCACCGCAGGATAGAGCTATGGTATGCTCAGTCCCCTGGAGAGCTCCTTCAACCAAACTCCCGCTTTCAAGTTCAATCTTAGGGAATCTCTCAGATTGTTCCTGAGGTCTCTTTTTCTGCAGGTGGACTTCACACAGTGGGGGCTGGAAGAGTGGGGAGGCGAGGATATCTACTTTCACATGATCTACACCAGACATTAACAGAGGAAAAATGTCCCATCACTGTCAATGGAATGAATATTCTATCAAAATGGCTCTTTCATTCTCCAGGATTGAGATTAACTTTACCTGCTGAACGTGGTAAAATTTATTTCAGTGGCCTATGACCACCATCTATCAGCATCTGACCCCCATCCATAAAAAACAATAAGCATGATCTTAAGGCGCTCTTAGGGGCTGTCTAAGAGATGTATATTTGCTGACATACAACCTGACTGAAGCCAAACACCATTACCCCTGTGACTGATTGGAGGGCGGCTGTAACTGAATAGTTTTATTTCCCTCCAGCAGCTGAGCTCCCTGACCAGGCGAGCTGAGCTGACACGGCATTTCAAGTCCTGTTACCAGCTCAATGGTTCTCTTGTAAAAAAAAAAAAAAAAAGCACCTCTTCATTTAGCCTCTCCATCTTGATCATTGCTGATGGGCTATCAATAATTTCAAGTTGGTTGAGCAGTTGGCTGAAGGTTAAATAAATTCTGCCGGCTGTTTGTATGATTGTACCCGAGTGGAAGGATTCCAATTTGAAGCAGTTTTCTTGCAAGTGCTCCTTGGAAATGTTTCTAGAGTCAAAAAAATGAAGAAATTCCATATCGAAGGCCCCCATGCACTTGAAATGGAAACACAGTTAGGAGCCACAAGAACGCAGACATGAACGAAATGGGTTTTTCTCTATTTCAGATTTTCCTCAGAGTAATCTAGAAGCCAAAGAACGCATGGAATTAATTATTAGCAGGGAAAATTCTCAGAACCCTAAAGTCCTTTTCTGGATACTGGTATTTGTTTTTTTAAAAAGGAACCAAATTATATTTTCAAAAGTTTCGCCAATAGCAGTAAGTGGAGGAAGGTGTATCATGAACTGTAGTCTTACTATATAAGGTTTTCAATTGCTAAACAGTAAACTTTTAAAATACTTTATTCACATTCAGGACATGTTTTTATAAAGTAAAATTTGGTTCTGTTCCCCCACCCCCCATATTACAAAAATAATATGCATTGATTATGGCATATGACAAAGTACAGTTAAGCAAAAAAAAAAAAAAAATCACCATTGGAGTTAACTTCTCAACACTTTACTGTGTATCTTTCTAGCTTTTTCCATATATACTTATAATTTCTTCTTTTACTAAAATGTGATTTTACTGACTATAAAATATTGCATCTGTTTTATATATCTAATTTTAAAAAAGCATGTAGATGTTGTTAAGGATATATTTTTAGCTCCTGGAAATTATTTAAACTGTTTATTTGGTGAGAGTTTATGCTGTGAGAACCTCACAATAGGTTCCCCAAGAAACTCTCAACTTCTGGAGTCTTTTCTATGATACCACATTTCTTGATCTGTAATTTTCTAATTTCTGACAATAAAAGTGCATCTTGTTTGCCTACGTCATAACTATTTGATTTTAGATAAGCTTATGCAAATTTCCAAAGAATTTTTTTAAGCTACGATATTTGGGGCATTGCTTTACAAATAATAAAACCCTTCACTTCCTTTTGAGTAGTTTAGAAAGCACTTTTATGGACGTGTCATGTGATTCTCACACCCTGTGAGGTCTCCAGGATGATAGCACCCCCATTGTACACTTCTGTGGGCTTTACACTGCCCCTTCTGCCTGTCACATATGAGGCTCTTCTACATAATGTGACTTACACTATTTCCTATTCTCTGGAAATTCTGACATGGTAGAACTCAATTGTGATAAAACTTGGTCTTTCCACACTTTTCCTAGCTCTGTTAGGCACTTATCATTCCCTTACCTTTGTAGTCATTGCCATGGCAAAAGATGAAGGTTAAGTCATCTAGAGAAAGTGAAGACTACACAGTGTATTATCTTGATTCCTATGGCTTTGCTCTGCCTTGTGATTAACTCACCATGTTTTGCTGAGTGACAGGGGGAGATAATAATAAAGCGGAAATGGACATGAGTTTTAGTGATTTAGAGAGCTGCTACTCAACGTGTGCTCTGTAGGCCAACAGTATTGGCATCATTTGGGAGCCTGTAAGAAATGCAACAATATCAGGAACCATCCCGACCTACTGACTCAGAATCTTCACTTTAACAAGAGTCCCTGGTTATTTGCATATACATTAAAGTTTGAGAGGTGTCTTTCTAGAATAGATTTCACGGGAAGAGTTAAAATGCTGAAGCTCAGTCATTTGTCACTGAGCATTTAAGTGATGTAATCTGACACAAAGACATTGAAGTTATTTTGATTTCTTTTAAAACAATCATCTCAAGGTATGGTACTGGCTTTTAAATTGTAAAAAGTGGCTTCTGGATGAATGCATAAAGAAGAGGTGGTATACACACACACACACACACACACACACACACACACACACACACACACACACACAATGGAATATTACTCAGCCATAGAAAAGAATGAAATAATGCCATTTGCAGCAACATGGGTGGACCTAGAGATTATCATACTAAGTGAAGTAAGCCAGACAAACACAAATATCGTATGATATCGCTTATATGTGGAATCTAAAAAAAAAATGGTACAAATGAACTTATTTACAAAACAGAAACAGACCCATAGACATAGAAAACAAACTTATAGTTACTGAAGGGGAAAGGGGTAGGGGAGGGATAAATTAGGAGGTTGGGATTAACATATACATACTACTATATATAAAATAGACAACCAACAAGGACCTACTGTATAGCACAGGGAACTATACTCAATATTCTGTAATAACCTAAAAGGGAAAGAAATCTGTAAAAGAATATGTATACACACACACATATATATGTGTGTATATATATGTGTGTAACTGAATCACTGTGCTGCACACCTGAAACTAATACATTTTAAATCAACTGTACTTCAATTAAAAAAAAAAACAAAATGAAACAAACAAAAAAACAAGTCAAAATGATAATGTTTGGGAGATATCAGGTAAAATAAAATGATTTAAAAAAATAGTAGCTGTGGTCTGTTCCCTTAGCTTGTTCACTGATGTTGATCTCTCATGAGTTGGTTTAGGGTGTACCCTGAATGGATTTAGAAAGATGAATCAGATGACTTATCACAGTCTCTTCAAGTTTAATAATACTAATAGAAAAGCAATAACAAAAAACTTCTAGATGACTTACTCTGCGCCAGGCACTGGTCTAAGCGTTTTATTTGCAGTAACTCACTTCATCCTCACAACAATCCATTATGATAGGTACCAGTAGTGCCTCATTTTACAGATGAGAAAACTGAGACTTGGAAGTGTTGAGTAATTTGTCCAAAACAATTCAGAGAGTAAGTAGCAGAGCTGGGAATTGACTACAGGCTAACTAGCTCCAAAAGTACATCCTCTTAATCACTCACTCTGCATATGACTATATAAAAACACAACACTTTCACCTTTTCTGTGAATTTGAAATATACTAATTTGAAATCATATAGTATAAAAATATAAGTTGACGCTCTCCTCTGTACAAAATTTTAAACTATGTACGTAATCTCAAATGAAAAAAAAACCTGTCAAGTGTCTCACTTTGAAGTGGCCTGGTTGAGGGACTTGTAAACTGCGCTTATGCTATTGCCACATGGTGGCGTCACTCCAACTGGCAAGAAATACGAGCTATCCTTTGTCAGCCCTAAAGGAAAATCAGCCTTGAATTATGCTAGGCCTTTGGGAGTAACCCTCAAACACAATGTAACTCCCACAAATTTGACTGACTTACTGTAGGTCTGGTTCAGACTGTCTGGGTTAATTTCAAATGAAAACTTTCAGCTCTGTATATTATTTTCACTGTCACTTTGAGTTGTCACATTAATTTCAAAGTTCACCTCTCAGAAAGACAGTGAATTTGGGAAGAAAGGGCAGGAAAAGATTGTAACTCAGCAGTAACTCACCACTTTTTGTTTCTACCACCATATCTTAGCCAGACTTTGCCTGTGTAATACATGCTTAAAAAACATGGCTCACATGGAGTCTTCTTTGGGGGAACGATGCAAATTGTTTCAAATTAGACAGCAGACCATCCAACTACTTTTTGTTGTTATGAAATTCACATTATTTAATATCCTGTCTCACTATAAAATGTTCTATATGTATTTTATTAACAATTAAAGAGAATTCAAATTAACTTTGCTTAATAAAATTTTGTTTACTATATATTTATATTTTAACACCTTCTTTATGATACTGGAAAATACTGTGGAGGTTTGGATATTACTAATACAGGAAACCAGCAGATCCCCAGTGAATATTTTTCTGCTTGAAAAGTTTATGACCATGATGGCAACTGTCCTACTTCCTAGAGCATGAGAATAACCAGAGAGACTCGTCCAAAGTAGGATTTCATCAAGGAATAAAATCTAGACAGTTTTTCTATTCCTAAGGTGATCATAAGAACATTGGAGTCATACTTTACTGAACTAATCATCATTTTACTCTAAGTTCAAGGCACAAGTGAATTCCCCATAAGAAAACAAGTTATCTTGTGTCATTTTAAAACTGTCAGTTTATTCACAGGCCAGTCATTAATATAGGTACCCATATACTAGAAATATAGACCTAATAAAACTGGAGGTTATGGTAAGTCATTAATTAAGACTGGCAGCTTTGGCAAACTGTCTCGATCAGACTCATGTCAAAAGTGTTCTATAAAAAAAAAAAAAAAAAAAAAAAAAAAGTGTTCTATAGTAGTTGGAAGGGTTTCTTTCAAAAGATAGCTCACAAAATTAAAAAAATTTATTGACCAAAAACTACATATACATATAAAAATATGTATATTTAAATTTCTTCACTGAAGGCCCACAACCTGCGTTGTTGACATCATTTCACACACTGTAAATGGAAGGTGAATACCCACTAAAGAGGAAAAATGAAAAGAGGGTGCTACTTGTTCTCCTCCCTGACCTCCAGCAGGTGTGACAAGGGACATAGATGATGGCATGACACTAAAAAGGCAGCTCAGTTATTGAGAGACAAGAGAGAGCACTCAAAGGTTAGCTCTGTGCCAACTTTTACTGAGAACTTACCATGAACTGCATACTGGACCCAGTGCCCAACACAGGAAACTTAACAGAATAGCTTTAAGCACAAATGCTGGAGCCAGACTGCTTGGGGCTTTTATCCTGCCTCTACCACTTATTTGCTGTGTGACCTAGGACAGGTTACTTAACCTCTCTGGGCCTCAGTTCCCTCATCTATAAAATAGGGAGACTATTAGTACTGACCTCAGAAGCTTGTTATGAGGATTAAATGAGTTGATGTTTGTAAAGACACTTAGAACAGTATTTGGCACACTCTATTTATAGTTTTTTTTAAAAAAGCTTTATCTCTGTCTTCTCCAGTTCCCTTAAAGCCTGCAGTGAAGTCCACCTCATGACTCTACATGTGTGAACTTATCTTTTAAAACCACAAGTGAGCTTTAGTCACCCTCACTGCCTTCTGGATTGCATTCACACTCCTTGGTGAAGTACAGAGACCTTATACAATCTTTCTCTCCAGTTTCTGAACCTTATTTCCAGTCATCCCCTATATTCCAGATACACCAAACTATTTGCTCTTCCCCAAATCTGGCAAGTTCCATGCTTCCAAACTTTGCTTATACTGGTCCTTCTACATGAAATCCCTTTCCTCTTTATCTAGCTGGTGAACACTGTAAGGCTTAGCTCAACAGTTCCTTCCTGTAATAAGCCTTCCTGGGCCCCTCCTCTTTGCCTGTCCCTCCTCCCCCAGCATCAGCCCCCAACATGAATTACTCACTATTACATCCACCCTCCCCCTGAAACTGTTAGATGTCATTACGTTAGCTGTCACTCTAGAGTATACATTTCTAGAGGTCATCTGTTTCCCCAAACATCTGGTAAATAACTATTTGTCATAGGAAGGTTGATGATAATTCCTTACTATATGGTATTGCCTTTCAATGCAGCCCCACCTTCCATCTTTGACTCTTCCTGTCCTGGGTTTTGATCTTCCAGAGAAACCTAGTTTTTCTAGTTCAGTCTCTTCTCTGCGATCACCTGAATTGGCCTAAGCACCCACCTCTGGAGCCAGCCCACATAACTCCTTCTAGATAATCGGGGAGGTTGTTGAGTTTGTGCTGGGTTCCAGACCTATCGCTCCTGGCCTGGGCACTTATGTGCAGTGTACAGACCACTGTACTTTATGCTCCTGCAACCACTTCTGATTTGAAGAAGGCTATCTGCCTGTTATAGACTTTATCTCCCCGGAAACAAAAGGAATAAGCACAAAGTACTGTATTTTGGATTTAAATATTATATTTAAGAAATGTATTTAATACAGAACATGAGAGCTGTCCCAGACACCTGTATTAGTTACTACCTCTAATTCCTTCTCTCTGTCTTAGGCAAATGTTGTAGAAATTCTTCCTTTTCCACACTCAGTACTGAGGTTAGTCATGAAACAAGCACCTGAATCATAGCGGCTGGCTTCCCTTTTAAATCACTAACCGGCCACTACTGTGTTACATTGTATGGCAATACGTGTTTTGGTATCAACATCAATATTTTTTCATGTTTTAAAGGTTTTTCCAGGGGGAAATTGCTGATCATGAGTACTTTGCTGTGAACAGAATCCAAGTTCTTAAGAGAGATTTCTGTTCCATATTCTTATTTTTCCAGCTTTCATGAAACATGATACTGGCACAGTAGAGTCATAAGAATGTAACGTGTACTCAGAATGAATAGGGCTTTTTGTTTTTTGAATCTCTGTAACATTTGGAAGCTAATCAACTATCTCCAGTCAGCAGAGACCCTGAGTAGCCAAAAAAGAAAAATTATTAGAAGATATGTTTCTTAGACATGGAGATAGAAACTAATGAAGTACCATGGGTAATTAATGTGTTTTGAACTTACAAGTAAGCACTACTTCTTTGGAAGGTAAATAAATGAGAGACTGACATATTTTGATCTCACTTTATGTTGTTAGGAATGACTTGTAGGACCACAGACATCATTATGAACAGCAAGGACAGAAGAGAGAAATCTAAGGTGCCTCAATCATCATTAACATGAAAACATGAAGATGCCCATTACTTATTTTTAGTAAAGGGGGGGTCTGTGAGTCAACCCATTTGGCCTGTTCCCAGAAAACGGGTCAAGATACTATCCTAGTATTTGCAAACCATACGACTGACAAGGGTTTAACTTCCAAAATATACAAACAGCTCATACAACTCAACAACAAAAACCCAAACAACCCAACTGAAAAATGGGCAGAAAACCTAAATAGACATTTCCCCAAAGAAGATATATAGATGGCCAACAGGCACATGAAAAGATGTTCATCGTCACTAATCATTAGAGAAATGCAAATCAAAACTACAATGAGGTACCACCTCACACGGATCAGAATGGCCATCATTTTAAAAGTCTACAAATAGGGACTTCCCTGGCGGTCCAGTGGTTAAGACTTTGCCTTCCAATGCAGGGGATGAGGGTTCGATCCCTGGTCAGGGAGCTAAGATCCCATATGCCTCGTGGCCAAACAAAACAAAACAAAACCCAAAACATAAAAAAACAGAAGCAATACTGAAACAAATTCAATTAACACTTTAAAAATGGTCCACATCAAAAAAAAATCTTAATAAAAAGTCTACAAATAACAAATGTTGGAGAGGGTGTGGAGAAAAGGGAACCTTCCTCCACTGTTGGTGGAAATGCAAACTGGTGCAGCCACTACGGAAAACAGTATGGAGGTTCTTCAAAAAACTAAAAATAGAGTTGCCATATGATCCAGCAATCCCACTCCTGGGCATATATCCAGAGAAAACTCTAGTTCAAAGAGACACATACACCCCTATGTTCAGAGCAGCACTATTTACAAGAGTCAAGACATGGAAACAATCTAAATGTCCATCAACAGATGAATGGATAAAGATGTGGTACATATATACAATGGAGTACTACTCAGCCATAAAAAAGAATGAAATACTGCCACTTGTAGCTATGTGGATGGAACTAGAGATTATCACACTAAGTGAGGTAAGTCAGAAAGAGAAAGACAAAGACCATATGATATCACTTACATGTGGAATCTAAAATAGGACACAAATGAACCTATCTACAAAACAGAAACAGACTCACAGACACAGAGAACAGACTTGTGGTTGCCAAGGGGGTTGGGGGGTGAGGGGTGGGGGGTGGGGGAGGGATGGAGTGGGAGTTTGGGGTTAGCAGATGCAAACTATTATACACAGAATGGATAAACAACAAGGTCCTACCATATACCACAGAGAACTATATTCAATGTCCTGTGATAAACCACAATGGGAAAGAATATTTAAAAAGAATGTATATCTATATTATGTAATATATATATAAACTGAATCACTTTTCTGTACAGCAGACATTAACACAACATTGTAAACCAACTATACTTCAAAAAAAAAAAGTAAAATACTATCCTACATGAAAGTATTGAGGTCAGTGCTCAATGTTGCCAGTTCTGAATGACTTTTTGTCTTAGGGTACATTCAACGTGAACCTTATCAGATAAATTGTGTTTGGTTTACGTTAAACATAATGTGTGCTTTCAAAACTTTCTATAGTCATCACCATTCCTGGAGCAGTGAAAAGGAAATGACCAACTGGGTCATTCTGCCTCTATTCACCCTATTTCCTAGCCTGCCCTACAAATTTTCTTTTAGCTGTAAAACAGTTTTGTTGTGGATAAATGTTGGTGTTAGAATTAGTTTGCTTTTAAATCTTATTTAACACACTTAATTTTTTTTCCAGTTGTGCTCTGAAAAGAAAGGTGGCAGGAAACAATCACTTATGGTGCGTGCTGTTTTGTGAGATGTACTTTCTCATACAAGCCTTCGAGGGAGGTGTTATTCTTTGCATTTTTCACACAAGGAAACCAAGTCTTGCAGTGGTATACATCTCTATGCAGTTGATCGAGGACTCTAACTCTCATCTGACTCTTCCCCAAAGCCCAGGTTTCTTCTGTCACACCAGGGGTTGGCAAGCTATGACTCTGGGTTTGTTTGTTTTTTTAAAATTTTATTTATTTATTTTTGGCTGTGTTGGGTCTTCGTTGCTGCACGCGGGCTTTCTCTAGTTGCGGTGAGTGGGGGCTACTCTTTGTTGCGGTGCGCGGGCTTCTCATTGAGGTGGCTTCTCTTCTTGCGGAGCACAGGCTCTAGGAGCACGGGCCTCAGTAGTTGTGGCACGCGGGCTCAGTAGTTGTGGCTCGTGGGTTCTAGAGCGCAGGCTCAGTAGTTGTGGCGCACAGGCTTAATTGCTCCGCGGCATGTGGGATCTTCCCGGCTCAGGGCTTGAACCTGTGTCCCCTGCCTTGGCAGGTGGATTCTTAACCACTGCGCCACCAGGGAAGCCCTGTTTTTTTTTTTTAATTTAGGTAAGATTAGTTTGTAACATTAAGTTTCATGTGTACAGCATTATAATTTGATTTCTGTATACACTACAAAGTGGTCACCACCAAAGGTCTAGTTCCCATCCATCACCATACAATTGTCCCACTTCACTCATTTCACCCTCCCCCCACCTCCCCTTCCCCTCTGGTAACCACCTATCTGTTCTCTGTATCTATGTGTTTGTTTTTGTTCTATTTGTTCATTTATTTTTTAAAAAATAATTCCACATATGAGTGAAATCATACAATACTTGTCTTTCTCCATTTGACTAATTTCACTTTGCATAACCACCTCAAGGTCCATCCATGTGTTTTTATATATATATATATATATATATATATATATATATATATATATAAACACATCTTCTTTACTCATTCATCCATTGATGGGCACTTAGGTACCTTCCATATTTTGGCTACTGTAAATAATGCTGCAAAAAATATAGGGGTGCACATATCTTTTTGAATTAGTGTTTTTGTATTCTTCAGGTAAATACTCAGAAGTAGAAATTCTGGATCAAATGGTAGTTCTGTCCTTAATTTTTTGAAGAATCTCTATAC
Organism: Orcinus orca; assembly: GCF_937001465.1. Classification (NCBI taxonomy): domain Eukaryota; kingdom Metazoa; phylum Chordata; class Mammalia; order Artiodactyla; family Delphinidae; genus Orcinus; species Orcinus orca. Next base: position 98,802,550 of record NC_064560.1, on the reverse strand, counting down.
TGTTTTCCATAGAGGCTGCACCAATTTACATTCCCACCAACACTGCACAAGTGTTCTCTTTTCTCCACATCCTCTTCAACACTTGTGATTTCTTCACTTTTGGATAATGGCTATTCTGACAGGGATGAGGTAATATCTCATCGTAGTTTTGACTTGCATTTCCCTAATAATTAGTGATGTTGAACATCTTTTCATGTGCCTATTAGCCATCTGTATGTCTTCTTTGGAAAAGTGTTTATTCACCTCGTCCGCACATTTTTCAATTGGGTTGTTTGTGTTTTCATTGTTTAGTTGTGTGAGTTCTTTGTGTATTTTGGATGTTAACCCACTATCAGATATATAATTTGCAACTATCTTCTCCAGTTTGGTAGGCTGCCTTTTCGTTTTGTTGCCATGCAGTAACTTTTCAGTTTAATGTAGTCCCATTTGTTTATTTTTGCTTTTGTTTCCCTTGCCTGAGGAGACAGATCCAAAAAGATATTGCTAAGACCAATGTCAAAGAGCATACTGTCTATGTTTTCCTGTAGGAGTTTTATGGTTCCAGGCCTTACGCTCAAGTCTTCAATCCATTTTTAGTTAATGTTTGTGTATGGTGTAAGACAGTGGTATGACTTCTGTTTTTGGAAAGTTTTATTGGGACACAGTCAAGTACATTCATTTACCTGTCATCTGTGATTGCTTTGTGCTATAATGGCAAAGCTGAATGGTCACAAAACCAATGTATGGCGCACAAGCCTAAAATATTTGATAACTAGCCCTTTACAGAGAAAGTTCGATAATTTTTGATAGTTCACTATTCCCAAGGAGCTTTCATGTGTACATCTTCTGAACAATTAATATATGGGAACAAGAAATTAGTGAGGTTGTTTCCTCCAAAATTGCCCTTTTTTCTGATTTCAATATTAGTGTGAACTCTCCCTAAAAATTTCATAACACTATAAAGTAACAAAGAAGAAAATAATGACCGTTTATAATTCTGCTATTTGGAGAACAGCTATGGCTGTTCTTCAAGACTTTTTCTATATGTACATGTGCACATGTGATTTTTTCAAAAATGAAATATTATATATGCTTTGTTATTCGATTTTTCACTCGATATATTTGGACATTTTTTTCATGCCAACAAACGTGCACTCATAACATTTTAACGGCTGCATAGTATTTGCTTTTATGATTTCACTATAATTTATTTAGCTGATGAATTTTTGTTTATTTGCAGAAAGGAGAAACAATAAATTGCTTACTGCTAGAATAAGTTACGACACAAAGAACACTCTCCAAAATTATAAAGATTTCTTAATTACAGTAAAATTATAGATTTGCAATTTAATCTAGTATTGGGCTCATCTAAATGCAGACAAATCTTGAGATATGTACAGTATTTCACCCTGTACTCTAGAATCCGTGAGGGTTATTTGAGCCTTTTCCAGTGACCCATGTTCAAGTGAGCATTTTACATTTGAGACCAGTGCTGTTGATATATCGCTGGTTCCACGCCTGGACGTTTTACTTCCCTTGTTATGTTAAAAGGGAGGCAAGCATGCTGTTTGATAACATGGCATAATTAGACTGTTATACCAAATAATAGCCACCTCTACAATAGTGTTTTGGCCTGGAATGTAAAACAGTACACATTGTGGCATAGGGGAAGGCTAGTGATCGTTAAATACAAACTCTTCATTTTATAAATGAGGAAATGGAGCTCAGGGAGCTGACTTGGAGAACAGCGCTCTTTTCATTATTAAGTGTTTCTGTGAAGCTTTAAAAATAGCCCGTTCTCCCTTTGAATGAACTCTCACTGGGAGCACCAGTCCATAATGCGGATAAAGGAGAGGTGTTCCAGCTGAAGCAGGGTGGGGGGCTGCAGTGCCTACTTGACCTTCTCTTGCCTCCAGATGGGGGCCCCCCTGAGTTCAAGACCATCGGCACTATATCCGGATAGTCATCTGGGTCTTGAACCCTAAATTGGGTTCATTTCACGTTCGTGCTCTCCTTCCCTCCCCTTTGCTATGTTAAGAAGAGATTTCTAGCCAAAAGGGAAATTTGATTGGGAGTTACTTCTTCCTTGTCCATCAACCGTGTCTTGCCAGAAGGGGAGGACTAATATTTCGGATTAAATACATAAAAGTGTTTGTTTCACGCAGACTTAGTCTTAAAGGTCAGAAGAAAAGACACTTTCTTTTGACATCGTTCCAACTTCAGAGCAGTTTCTGGTGATGAATATTATGTTATTAATGGTCAAATATATTGGATAAAACATTCATTTTTGCTATTCAGTGGCACTTTGCCACAGGAGTGATCACAAAAATTTACTATAATTTTGAGGACATTTTTATTCCAATGTTTTATGAAAGGTAAACCATTCTATTACCTACTCCAGTGGCATAAATAAGAATTATTAAAAGCCATCTAGAGTATTACTTTATTGACGTTTCTCACCTGCACATCCTATAATATACTATGTTTACCTTGGAATGACAATACCTCGCAGCACAGAAAGAAAACTGAAAACCAGATCGTCTCTAAGAGAAAAGCAAGATCATTATGTAAACAGCAGCCGGGTCTCATCCAGAATATGTCACATAAATATCGCTCCATCAAACAAGAAATGTAAATTATTGTACATACACAGTAATTGAAAATTGTATTATACATTAGTGGAGTTGCCCATTTATCTAATCACAATCAGTTCCCATAAAATCTCATTTAGGAAAGTTGAGCGCAACTCAGGGGAGGTGGCTATGGGAATTTCAATCACGGAAATCTAAGTCCGGATTGAGATCTCATCACGTTCTGCAAATCAGTTTTTGCCGCTCCTCAGGCATACATTTCAAATCTCTCAACTTATCTATATCTGAACTGACCAGCCCGGTCTCTCAACTGGTGAGAAGACAAAAGATCAGACAGCATTCATGACCTTGTTTCTAAATCCCCGTTCAAAGACAATGTTCACGGCGCCACCTAAATGTTCTCTTGGCTTTCTCACCCTTCTCTGACCTCTCTATGGGTCACACCTCTCTGTGGTCACTTACATTCATTCATTGCCTAGGCTTTGCACTATCAACTGAGGATGCAAAAGGGTTGAAGCATTCTCCCTGCCTTCAATGTGCTGCCAGTTTAGTGGCGTTAATAGAAGTCATCAAACAATTGCACCAACATATGTGTAATTTCAAGCTGTGATGGATGTGAAAGAGGAAAGATAAAGGGTGCTATGAGAATGTAGAACAGATCTAGCTTTGTGGGGAGCATTTACCCAGGAGTAGGTACGGGTGGGGAAGGAACCAATACCAGGCAGAGAGGATACCGCATGTAAAGGCTTGGAGGGGAGAAGAAGCTTGGAGCAAAAAAAAAAATACTGAATCGAGGCTGGTATAGCTGGAGCCCAGTGGACAAGGGAGAGAGACTGCCAGATGAGGCTGGAAGCTGATGATGATGGGAGGGGCCTACAAAGCCAGATAGGCCAGAGTTAAGGATTTTGGATTGCAATTGGAAACCACTGAAAAAAACTTTAGAACGTGGAGGTGTGGAGATGAGATCAGCAGAACCTGACTGGCATTTAAAAAGATCCCTCAGGCTACAGAGTAAGAAAGAGTAGGGAGGCAAATCTGGGGGTGACTGCAATGCAGGGGAAAGAGTGGTAACTCCGCAAAGGATTGACATTGAAGGAAATAGAAGTGAATGGCTTTGAGAGTTGAAATCAACAGGACTAGGGATGGATTGGGGGTTGGGGCCAGTGAGGGGGAGGAAGGTATCAGGGATGCTTCTCAGGTGTGTGCCTTGAGTATCTGGATATATGGCATTGCCAACGCCTGAGACGGGAACAGAAAAGACGCAGCCTTACGGTGGCATCACATTTGCCTCCATCGCTGTACTTATCGCCATAAACGAGTAAGTTGTGGACCACAGCTCTTCCCCATAATGATGACAAATGAAGGGACTGAAGCTACTTCCCAGCAGTCTCCGAGAGAACACTGTGAATTCCCCTTCTGAATTTATCAATATAAAACGCGTTAATGGATATTAATATTAGCTCATGGGAAGTATGAATACAGGCTCCTTTGAATCTATCACCAACTTCCAGGAAAGCTTCACTATCATCCTCTTAGATTTTCAACGGATAAAACACACAGGCTTTTAGAAATTTCCTCTACGCAATGTCTTGATTATGCATTCTGATGAGAGAGAGTATATTTCTGAACCATCATGAACAATAATAATCATAATCCACTTTAATTTATGGACAGTCCATGCCTTGAAGTCCTCTCGGCATTTAAACAGAAAACAACTAAGAGAGAAACTTATAATCACACAAGGTAATATGCCCAAATAAATAAATCCCAGAGTTGGTCCATAAGTAAACGCCTATACCCAGGACTCAACATTAAAGAAGTGCTATATATAAAACTGGCAAAGATTTAAAAGAAAGGTCAAAATTATTCTTCTTACCTGGAAGTACCCTGCAGTCACTGGGCTAAGTAGTAGGACAGAGCCTGGACCCTTGGCTACTTTACATACATGATTGTTCTGTGTAGCCAACACCTATCAGAATGAAGGCTGCCTATCACCTTCTGCTAGCCTCACCAAGAGAAGCATCACTATTCCAACTCCCCGCTTTCCCTGCAGCCAAGATATAGGCCTGAGAACTAGGCTCCACCAATCAGATGCACCAGGAGACTTCGATTCACCTGAGCTACCCAAGAAACACCTGTGTGTAGCATTTTTATTTTTACAGGTGGGGTGGGTCACACAGTTGCCTAGCTTTTTGGTACAGCAAAGGCAACGGGGATTTACCCAAGTGGCTTCAAGGGTAAAGTCCTGGTGCAGAAGTGGTTGTAGGGGCAGAGAGGCGGTATCCTCAGCTGGTCAGGGAGGCAGCAGTAGTGATGGCGACTTCTCATCTGGCCAGGTGCCTTAGGCCTTGCTCTGGGGAACCTAGCCTCATGCTGGTCCTCTAGCCTTTTCACCAACTCTTTTAATTACCCAGTATCCCTCCCCACCCCTCTCTGATGAACATCTATATTAAATTCACCTAGTTTCAACACCTGGGCACCTTTTGTTCTATTTGCTTTATCCTCTCTCTCTCTCTCTCTCCCTCTCTTTCTCTCTCTGTGTTTATTTTATTCTTATTTTTTGCTATTCCACTTGAGAGTCTTCCACTTGAAAGTCACTGACCTCCTAACATTTTATTCCTAAATACTCGAGTGCCTCTCATTAAGTATAATCGCCTACAAAACCACAATACTGTTATCAAACTTAAGAAAATTTACATCAATTTCATAACACTGTCTAGAATACGCTCTATATTTAAATTCCTCCAGTCTCCATTGTTAGCTTTTACAATTTTTCTTTCCCAAAACAGGATCCAATCTAAGTTCAATATTGTAATTGGTGGTTATATCTCTTTAGTCTCTTTTAGTCTAGAATACTTCTAACTTTAAAAAATTTATTCATGGCGTTAACTTTTTGAGGGGTAAAACAGTTGTCTCAGAGGCTCTCCTACATTCTTGATTAGTCTAATAGTTTCCTATTTGTGGTGTTTCATTTCTTCCTCTTTTTATGTTCCCTGTAAATCTGAAGTTAGGGCTAGAGTCCTGAATAGGTTCCAGTTTACATTTCTCAGCAAGTGTACTCAGTAGGAAGGGGCGTGGATGCCACACACTTATAGCGCCTTCACCACTATTGGTAATACTAGATTTGGTCACTTGGTTAGCATGATCACTGCCAGATCACTTCACTGTAAATATATGGTTTTTCTCTTCTGCAGGTTATCTTGTAGTAAGTAATCTGTGCTTTACCTACTATGAACATCCTGCTCTTCAAAAAGTTTTACCTTATGATTTTAGTATCCTCTGGTGATTTTTGCCTGGTAATATATCTTTTTTTTTTTTTTTTTTTTGGCGGTACGCGGGCCTCTCCCGTTGCAGAGCGCAGGCTCAGCGGCCATGGCTCACGGGCCCAGCCACTCCGCGGCATGTGGGATCTTCCCAGACGGGGGCACGAACCCGTGTCCCCTGCATCAGCAGGTGGACTCTCAACCACTGCGCCACCAGGGAAGCCCCCCGCAATATCTTTTTAACAAACTCCTTTTCTCATTTATCAGCCCAAATTAGTCTCTGTTGCTTGTAACCAAGAGCTCTGACTTAGAAAGCCACCACCTGTTAGTAAGAAGCAGCATGGAATCAGGGGACCAGAGAGCTTGGATTGGCTGACTAACGGGCTGTGTCACTTTGAGGGAGTGCTTGGTCCCGTGTGTGGTGCTGATGAAACCAGTCCCCATGTGCTGTCCTGAAGTTGGTCAATCTTTTACTTCTTCCCACCGTGTTCCATGACTCTTCCCATTTTTGTCCTTCTTTTTCTCGGCTCCATTTTCATATCTGGGGGTGGTGGAGCAATGGGGAAGGGGAATGGGAAGAAGATGGGTAAAGGCTGAGGGGTTCCACTAAGCCCCACACAGGCTGGCCCAGACAAGCCTAGGAAATCTGACCGCACCCCAGTTCTCAGGCGCTGGCTGCCTCACGGATTCCAAGAACAATGCAATGCCAGTTTTCTCTTTGGGGAACACGCAGCTTAGTGGACTCTAACGCTAGCTGGTAGCTTCTGTTGGATGCCTCAATGTGGATTTCCCACTTCCAACTCAGCCTGTCTTCTCCACTGTGAGCTCCTTGAGGGAGATGAAGCACTCACACAGAGTGGACACACGTAACGTTCCTGAGTGGATGAGGAGTAAATACCAACTCATCTGTAAATATAACCACTCATCGATTCACACCTTTTTCGACCCCTTTCCTGACCTCCAAAGGCAATGCTTTCATGAGACGGTGTACCATACGCAGAAAGAGAAATTGACACACTAAGGTGTCAACTCTGTTGCCCACATTTCTAATCAGTTGATGGCAGAAGTAGAAGCAAGTTTCCAATTACTAGATCATTTATTTTCCTCATAACTAAGTTCTGGGAAAAACTATCATCCAGAACGGGCTTGAAGAAGCATACACCTGGCACAGCCCAATTTAGACCTTAGAATCCCTGCTCAGACCACTGCCCCATGAAGCATTTCTTACACTGTGGCTACCTGCTCACCTTTGAGCCATCACACCATTGCTGGACCAATAAATAGCAGTGCATCCAGGCCTCAGGGGCTGGGTGGAGGTAACCCTGGAGGTCTGTGCCTCATTGCCAATTCCCGTAGATGCCCTTAGTTCTTAGTGTAATTGATGTGTCATAGGCTTCATCCCGTGATTTGTTATGGCCTCATTGATTAACAGGGGGCTGACAGAGCCCAGTGTTTTTCTGCTGTTCTCTCTGGCAGGAATGTTTGTTCAGCAAAAAAGAAGGAGGGGGGTAGGGTTGAAAACACAGAGACTCTGCTTCCCCTTGTACCTCTCTTCCCTTCTGGGCATCAGGAAATCGGTCAGGGCTGGATCAACCTGAAGGGGGCTTGATGACGTGGGTCCCATCACAACTGGTTCCTAAAGTTTCCTACAGGAATTGATAGTGGCCTCCCTCAATTTTATAAATAACTGGAGGCTTACAAGACTTTATGAAAAGTTGCTGGTATAGAAGACCTAACTGGCTCTCTTAGCAAAACAAAACAAAACACAATGTAGCCTGTTGACAAAATGAATTGATGGTGCTCAAGGACAGAAAAGTTTTCTCGTAGCTATGTAATGACAGGGAAGGGGCAGGAAGAAACCTGTGATGAAGAGGTTTTGTATTTTGATCTGGGAGGTGGTTACGTGAGTATATATACATACGTGTGTGTGTGTGTGTGTGTGTGTGGTGTGTGTGTGTGTGTGTGAGAGACAATTCACTGAGATGTTCACTTAAGATTTATGCACCTTACTCTGCGTATGCTATAATCTTATTAAATTTATTCTTCTTAAAATATAGCCTGTGGTAATGGAAATAACACTGTATTCAGAGCCACTGACTTCTCATTGTTCACATTTTGGCTGTCCTCACAGAAGCCTTCGCCGACCACAGCTAGAGTAGCCCACCCTCCCCTCTACACTCTATCCAATTACCTGGTTAATTTTCTTCACTGCACTTATCATCATCTGAATATAGCTTATTTATTAATGTACTTACTGGCTATCTCTCATCACTAGAATGTAAATTCTGTAGTGGCAGGGCTTTTGATCGTCCTGTTTCCTATGGAATCCCCAGCAGGAAATATATGTTGACTGTCTGACTGACTGAAGCAGAGATACTTAAGCTGGTATTAGGACTCTGGTATAGGATTAGTCTTATCAAAATAAGGTTAGGAGATCAAACGATGCTCATGGTAAAGACTCAGGATTGTGGCCAAAGCTGAGTTAGAGTTCACCAGGCCAAGGTCCAACATACAATCCAGAAAACAAAGTCATGGTCAACATCAGGCATGAGTGGTCATCGGGCCAGGTACAAGGGCTACTCAGGTGTGCTGGGCCAACAACAGTGTAACCTCCAGCCAATGAATGGTCACTTATGCACATCAGTTTAGGGGTCTGAACCTGCTTCCTGAGGTTAGAATACACCGGGGGTTCTCAACCAGGGCAATTTTGCTTTCCAGCAGACAGGTGGCAATGCCTGGAGACATTTTTTTTTTTTTGCGGTACGCGGGCCTCTCACTGCTGTGGCCTTTCCTGTTGTGGAGCACAGGCTCCGGATGCGCAGGCTCAGCGGCCATGGCTCACGGGCCCAGCCGCTCCACGGCATGTGGGATCTTCCCGGACCGGGGCACGAACCCGTGTCCCCTGCATCGGCAGGCGGACTCCCAACCACTGCGCCACCAGGGAAACCCCCTGGAGACATTTTTAATTGTCACAGTTAAGGGGAGCAGGACTACTGGCATCAAGTGGGTGGAGGCCAGAGATGCTGCAAAACATCCTACACTGCACAGGACGGCCCCCGAACCCTCAGCAAAGAATTATCCAGTTCAAAATCTCAATAGTGCCCGGCTGAGAAACCCTGGAATAGAGGAGAGGGCAGACCCCATCCAAAGTGGGGGGAACTTGGGATCTCTGCTTTGAAATTGTACAAATACTATGCTTTTCTACTGCTGGAAGCAAAGGCCACAGATTTCCTAGAGGGAAAATAATTCTATCCGCAAGCACTCTATCCATACTCTAGTCTGTAAGAGATTTTATTTTATGGATATCCCTTTCTCTACACGCACAGGTTGACCAGTATTTAAGCGTGTTTTACAGTGTCATTCTGGGATGTAAAACCTGAAACTAGTTTGAGTTTTCCTCCCTGGAGGAGCTCCTGGCAGCTCTGCCTGACAACCCGTCACTCGTGGGCTCCAGGCCAATTTCTTTAATGAATCTCTCTAATTTAATTCATATTTTCCCACCTCTCTATTAAGTACCACCCAGGCTCATCGAGCCTAATATTTGAACCATACACATTTAATGACTGTCCCTTCATTAAACATTACAAGCTCTTTCAGGCCTTGGCAGACGGGCGCCCCATTCGATAACCTAGCACCCTGGCAAAGTCAACAGCCAGGGCCAAGTTCATCCCTCTGCTTCCCGTCTTACAGCTGGGGCTGGAGCTTCGTGGGTGAGATGGGCTTTATCGCCAGGGAAGCATAAGTTTTCCAGGCCAATGGATTCCGCGCCCCGGCTATATCTCATGCCTTGACACTAGATGTCAGCGAAGGGTAATTGTCTCAATTTGGAGGCCGGCTCAGGTAGCTGCTGGCACCCTCCGTTCGTGTTTTATAGCGAAGGTGAAGCATGGCTTCGTTCCCACCGCACGCATCTATTACAATAAAAGGGGATATCGGCGCCTAGTGTTTTTAAAGGCTAGTCATAAAAGATGAATAACGAGGTAGTTTAGAGCTAAAAGACAGCTGCCCAGCTCAATGGCCATGATGGATGCCGAACACCCAGTGTGGAGAAAACCCATTCCTCTGAGACCACCATCCAAAAAATTAATGACTACAATTCAGCATCTTTAAATGTGCCACTTAATATACTGCTACCATAATTAAATTTCCAGCCCTGTGACCTTGAGACCACTTCCTGAGATAATAAATGAGATCAAGGTTTAATCGATGCGGATGCGAGTAGAAACTGTCCAAGGGTGCAGGGAGGTTCCGGGCTGTGAGTCAAGGCTGGGGGGCGGACAGGGACTCTGCCAGGGTCGGGCTCGTCCTTCTGAGACAGGGATGGCTCCTAAAGTTTCTGTGTTTGCCAACCAGGACGGCACAGTGACGTGGAGACGGCACAGGACCGGGAGCCAGGAGGCTAGCGTCCCAGGCAGAGCTGTGCTGCCGAAGTCGTTTGACCTTCATAGAGTCGCTTCTCCCTGAGCATTGGAGGCTGTAGATGGAAGGGCTAGACACTTGCTCTCCACAGTGCTTTCTAGCTCTAGTGTTTTCTAATTCTTTCTGTTAAACTGTATGAAGAAACATGTCAGCTGCCCCCTTCCCTCCCAGCAACAGCAGTCCCACATCCCACACATCTATCCTTTAGAAACGGTATGGTAAGCAGTTAGGTTTCTTTGTCATTTACCAGGGGGTTATGGGTGGTGATGCAGGGTGAATGGGGTTTGCTAGTATCTCCCCCCGTAGAATGTCACTGTCTTAATAGCCAGGTTCCTTGGAGGGCTACAGACGTCCCCTTGTCCAGCTAACCTCCTTAGCTCCTTGCCAGGTGAAGGGTTACTTCTCACATGGAAGAGCACAGAAAACAAAAGGTCTTTGTAAAGAACCTGGCTAACTGAAAGCCAGAGGTAGGTTTAAAGGGTGGGCCACATGCAGTCAGAGAGCTGTGAGGGGAAGGAAGGGTGGGTGATCCCCACCCTGTGCTTTGGGCCTAGGAGACAGTGGTGCCCACATTTGGTTTCAGTGAAAAACTACTTGGGCTTCCCTGGTGGCGCAGTGGTTGAGAGTCCGCCTGCTGATGCAGGGGACATGGGTTCGTGCCCCGGTCCGGGAGGATCCCACGTGCCATGGAGCGGCTGGGCCCGTGAGCCATGGCCGCTGAGCCTGCGCGTCCGGAGCCTGTGCTCCGCAACGGGAGAGGCCACAACAGTGAGAGGCCCGCGTACCGCAAACAAACAAACAAACAAACAAACAAACTACTGAACACCAACTAGGCACTGGGAACCGTGCTGGAGGCTGGCCCTTGCCCTTAATTTGCTCACAGCATTTAAGGGAAATGGGAAGAAATCATTTCACAAGTGTCAGAGTATAATCATACAGACGTGTATAAGGGATTGCTGAGCTGGGTGGAGCCTTATTAGCTACACCTTTTATTAGTCCCCCGTTTCCAGCAGCCTTTTTGAATACCTGCCCATTGATTGGTCTGCAGCAGAATCCCCTCCCCAGTAAAAACATGGAAATTACAAGCCTTAATTCACCATCACCTAGGAAAGGTTTATGTTAGCCTTTTCCTCTCTAAGTTAATACTGAATAAATCTCCCAAAGTATCCACCTACCTATCCAATCACATGGCATACGTCTAAGGCAGTGGGACTCAACTGGTGGTGACTTTGACCCTGAGAGGACATTTAGCAATGTCCGAAGACGCTTTGATCATCACAACTGGTGTAGGTGTAACTACTGGCATCTAGTGGAGAGAGGCCAGGCGTGCTGCTAGCTGCCCCACAATGCACAGGGCAGTTCCTCCAGCCCACCTTCCGAAATCCCAGTCTAAGGTAGTCAATCTAACATCAACTCAACCAGCTGCAGAGTAATAAAAACAGTCCCACATCTTGTAACTTTGGTCTTAGTACATCAAAATAACTGGTTTCGCTGATTTTTTTTTTTTTTTTTTTTTTGCGGTACACGGGCCTCTCACTGTTGCGGCCTCTCCTGTTGCGGAGCACAGGCTCCGGACGCGCAGGCTCAGCGGCCATGGCTCACGGGCCCAGCTGCTCCACGGCATGTGGGATCTTCCCGGACCGGGGCACGAACCCGCGTCTCCTGAATCGGCAGGCGGACTCTCAACCACTGCGCCACCACGGAAGCCCTGATTTTTTTTTTTTAATTAGTGAATTACTTTGATGTTCACTGGTGAAGGCACAGCATAAAGTGCTGTCAGGTGGTTAAAGCAGGCATTGGTGTTCCCGGAATCCTGAGCCTGCACTAATTAGGGATCCCTGACAAAATAGAGTCAAGCAGTCATCAGAGGGGATTGTAATGGGGAAGAAAATTGATCCAAGGACCGAGCCCTATAGCACTCTGACATCTAGGGCTCCGGAAGATAAGGAAGAACTAGCAGAGAAACCTGAGAGGTGATCAGAAGACTAGGAGAACCAGGAGAGGGGTGTCTCAGAAAGAAAGTAAAGCGAGTTTTTTCAGGAAGAGGGGGTGATCAGTGTCACTGGGAGGCCAACCAAAGCGGGAACATGGGATCTTAGTGCTGAGATCTTTGAAGACCTTGACAAGAGTTTTTGCAGTGCAGCAGAGGAGAAAGAAGTGACTGGAGGGACTTCAGTAGAGAACGAAAAGAAAGAAAACAGAGTATAGACCCTCTTATGAGGAATTTTCCTATAGAGAGGAATAGAGAAATTGGACTGTAGCTAGAAGAAAGTTGTGAGACCAAGAGGTGTGTGTGTGTTTGCTTTTTAGATGGGAGATATTATAACCTATTGGCCTGCTGATGGGAATGATCCACTAAAGCGGAAAATATTGATGATACAGGAGTGAAACGGGACACTTTGCTTGAAGAACATTTGTGAGTTAGTGAAAAGGGATGGAGCCTAGTGCACAAAGATGGGTTGGCCTAAAATGGAAGCATGGACAGTTCACCCACAGTATGTTAGTTATCTATTGCTGTGTAACAAATTGCCCCCAAATTTAGTGGCTTAAAAAACAAGAAAACCCACATTTACTATTGCACACAAATTCCACCAGTCAGGAATTTAGCAGCACCTAAGCTAAGTGGTTCTGGCTCAAGGCCTCTCCTGGGGTTGTAGTCAAGATGTTGGCCAAGGCTGCAATCATCTAAAGGTTTGACTGGCTTCCAGGATAGTTACTCACAAGACTGGCAAGTTCACGTTGGCTGTTGACAGGAAGCCTCAGTTCCTCACCAGAAGGATCTCTCCATAGGGCTGCTTGAGTATCCTCACAGCATGGTAGTTTCCCCCCAGAACAAGCGATCAAGGCAGACGCCTCCATGATTTTATCTATTCTTATAAGTCACACACCCTCAGTGTCTCCACATTCTGTTTGTTAGAAAGGAGTCCTAGTCAAGGGGAGAAAAGTTAGGTTCCCCTTTTTGAAAATTCTTTGAATGTCAAAGAATCTGTGGATGTATTTTTAAACCACCATCTACAGTAACAGGAAGGAAGTCGGCAGATGTGGGCACAGATGCCATCAGGCTGGTGGATGTGGGAATGGGAATCAGTGGGTGTCTTTTTTCTGAGTACTTCTATGTTTTTACTGAAATAGGAAGCAAGATCATCAGCCAAGAGTGGGCATGGGGCTTCCCTGGTGGCGCAGTGGTTGGGAGTCCGCCTGCCGATGCAGGGGACACGGGTTCGTGCCCTGGTCTGGGAAGATCCCACATGCTGTGGAGTGGCTGGGCCCGTGAGCCATGGCCACTGAGCCTGCGCGTCTGGAGCCTGTGCTCCGCAACGGGAGAGGCCACAACAGTGAGAGGCCCGCATACCGGGAAAAAAAAAAAAAAAAAAAAAAAGAGTGGGCATGAGGAGAAGGTCTTAGAAGTCTGAGGAGAGCTAGGATATAGAATACAGGAAACAGATGACAAGGAGAACAGAAGAGTGAACGGACAGGTAGGACTTCCAGGTGAAGTAAGGGTTCCCTTGAGGGGAGGTCAGGAGCTTACAGCGCAGCCAATCAGCAGTTTGGGTGACTTTCTCCAACCAGGTGCACCTGAGAGTGTAGAGTGTGAGAAAAGAAACCCCGACCTCCGCAAAGTGACACAATGTTTTTTTTCTTTAGGCCTTAACACAGACTTATTTACTTTTTCTATTTTTATTGGAGTATAGTTGATTTACAATGTTGTGTTATTTTTAGGTGTACAGCAAAGTCATGCAATATTTTTAAAAATCAAAATTAATGCTAAAATTCACGATGAAGAACATCTCAACATTTTAAATAAAGACAGGATCCAAGGCTGCACTTTCAGGACCCTGTCTTACTCTTCTCACTCTGACCCAGACCTTGAGGTCTACACTATGCGTCTTAGAGAAACAACATACACTCGCTAAGTTCAACTTCTTTGGTTGTTTTAAATTTACGAAACAACTAATAGTAAGCAAAGGAGTAAAAACGCAGTTTATTTAAATTTCAGAATGCACTGACATTAACAAATCCAACTAGAATGAGGTGATTTTTTCTCTGTACTTTTTTTTAAAGAACATATTCGTATTCACATAGGAATGGTGCTTAATGTTTCTGTACAGGTTATTTCATTCAGTCAAGTTTTCCAGAATTAACTGGATGCAGGATTTCTCCTATTTATTTAACGTGAGCAAAAGTGTGTAGGTGTGAATCAGAGCCTTCCTGTGCCCAGAGCTGGGTCAGGCCCCACAGGGAGCAATGCTTTCATCTTGGACTCAGCATTTTAAGAGAGTTTAAGTATGCATTTGATAGGGAATTCCCTGGCGGTCCAGTGGTTAGGACTCGGCGCTTTCACTGCTGGGGCCCTGGGTTTGATTCCTGGTCAGGGAACTAAGATCCCACAAGCTGTGCAGCGTGGCCAAAATAATAATAAGTTTACACTTGATAAACTGGGAAGTATGGAGAGGAAAGTGGCCAGCATGGCAAGGTACCATCTCCTCACGGGGAAATGACAGAAGGCACTGAAATGTCTCTGAAGAGACTTGGTCACTGTCTTCAAACATCTGAGTATGCTAGGTTAGCTGCTTCTGGCTATGGTTCAGTTTCTCAAGGAGGTACCGCTCAGGAGGGGTCCTTAGGGGTGATCATCCATCCTGGGACAGGGTGCTCACCAAGGGATGATGGACAGAAGGTGTTGATTTTGACGTATATCAAAATTGCTTTTCTGAGAGTACAAGGCCACTCCACCCAGCTGGATATAAATCAGCTCCCTCCCTAACAGGCTAGATTGTGGGATGGGGTGGTAGTAGGATTAAGCCCAACTCAGGGCATGCTGGCTAAACCAGACTTAAGTTGGAGGACACTAAAATAACACCCCTCAGCTTCCTGTTTAAGTGCTGCCTTTCCTTGCAAACCTCATTTTTACAGGTGCAATTTGGCAAAGGAAGTGGCTGTATTATGCTGTTGGGGGCCAGACTGGAAGTGATGGCAGAAGTCCCAGCAGGACATATTTCTGTTCATGAAAGAAAAACATCCCAGGAGTCAGAAGTCCTTAAACATGAAAAGGACTCCCTGAAAACAGTGAGTGAGCTCCCCCTTTTGGGAAGCGTTGAAGCATCTTCCTCCGAAAGAAAAATCTATATCAGGTGGGATGAGCTGATTTCCAGGCCTCCTCCAACTTTCCGGTCCAGATCCAGTCACCTGGGGTCTTTTCAGTGAACAAATATTTATTGAGCACTTACAGTGTGACACGCATCAAGTATTGGACACCTCTTGTACCTCACTTCAGGTCTTCTCAGACTCACTTCTTGTGCCAGCCATAGCTGTGGCCCCCAGTGCTCTGCAGACTTCAACCAGCTCTGCGCAGAGGCAGCCTGGCTAGACTTCACTGCAGGCCTGCATCACGGGCCTCTTGCTTCCTTCTTCTGCTTCTCTGAAGCTGCGTCATTGGATGGCCAGGAGAACCCACTTGTAACTCATGCCTGTATAACTTGGAATGGTGGGGGGAGTTAAAGTTCAGTGAGATAACCTTTGACCAATGGGAGATGGGACCAATGAATGAATGCTTCCCCCTTTCTTTCGCTGAGTGTAAGGGCCTGTGATGTACTTCATAAGGCTCCTCAGAGGTTGTGCAGTATCCACCTGGTACTTCTAGCAATGGTCAACTTGATAATGCAAACGGTACCAGCTCTCCCTCCTTCCCTGTTCACTCTCCCTGTCCTTTACTCTCGCCTGCTGGCATCACACCTGCAAATAACTATTTGCACATAGCCTTTGTCTTAGGCTTTGCTTTTGGGGAAACTCAGCTTAGCATCCACTATAATTCGTGATAGAAGTATGGTATTGATCAAAACAAATATGGCCCCTGCCTTCATGGGGCTTATAGTCTTATGATCCATATTATTATAAAAGTCTATATTTCTATTTCATCAATGAAGAGAAAGGGAAACATATACACTTAGTCATTACATATTCATGGTGTGTTTGATATTTATGAAGCCCTTCAGAGGCATCTCTATCAAACAATCTCATCTGGAACTTTACATTGTAAACTAGCATTGCCATTTACAGTTTATCATCAAAGGCTCTGAGCCACAGAGAAGTAAACCAACTTGAAGTTGAAGCCTATATTCATTTGGTATGTAATACGGTTTAAGAAATTGGAAAATATGCTTTCTAGAGTTGTTTTCAACTCAAAGGGTCTGATTTTGTGAGTTGTTTTAAAATCTTTCTTTATATCCTTTTTTTGAGGGGTATTTTCCTATAGGCTGTTATTTGATAGTAAGTTGTTGATTTGGAAGTTTTTCTTTGGCATTAAATGGAACATTATTAAGTTTCTCATAAAATATGACATTTTTGTAATTGATTTTTTGATACCTAATATATTCCCATGATTCAAACTTCCCTCTCCTGCCTTCCATCCCCCTACCCCATCACCCATGAGGTAACCAGTTATTAGTTTATTTATTCTTCTAGAGAAATTTTATGCAAATGCAACTCCATACACATGCATGTCTTTTTCTACCTGCTTGATTTAATTTTTAAAAATGGTAGCATACTACATGTTTTATGTAACTTGATCCTTCCTTTTACTATATATTTGAGATCTTTCCATTTCAACATACAAATAAATTCATCATTCATTTGATAGTATGATAGTATTCCATTGTACATATACTGCAATGAGCAACCTATGGAAATGCCACAATGATGTAGGCAAGTGTCTGTAGGATAAATTCCTTAGAAGAGGAAACGCTGCATCAAAGGACACACGCATTTATAGTTTTGATAGACATCAATACATTGTCCTCCCTTGGCCTTGTAACAGCGCTCCCATCAACAATGTATCACAGTGACTGTTTAGGCAGTGAAAAGATTTTTTTACTTTTTAAAAAAGTGGTGCAGTGGTTAAGAATCCGCCTGCCAATGCAGGGGACACGGGTTGAAGCCCTGGCCCGGGAAGATCCCACATGCTGCGGAGCAACGCAACTACTGAGCCTGCATGCCTAGAGCCCGTGCTCTGCAACAAGGGAAGCCATCGCGATGAGAAGCCTGTGCACTGCAACGAAGAGTAGCCCCCGCTTGCCACAAACTAGAGAAAGCCCGTGAACAGCAACGAAGACCCAACGCAGCCCAAAAAAATAAAAAAAAATAACAAATGACTTTGGTGGTTTTAATGGAGGTTAAGCAAGTGAGTGAAATCAACCTTTACCTACTGTAAAACTTATATTTTCAAAAAAGAAAAATCAGAATCAGTATTACCCCCAAACAGAAGTCTACAGAGAACATTTTATGATTTGAACCCTGAGGTTACATTTCTATTCCCATCACCCGTGGATTCGGAGATTTCTCCTCCAAAGAGTAAACGCTCAGCCTTCTGACATCTCTTTTCTCCCTTTGTGGATCAGTTAAATAAGTTTCTCGGCTCCCTCACTGCTAGGAAGGGAGGTTCTCTCTGTTGCATGTCAGGATGGGCTGCAATTCAATTAGCTCCCCTGACATCACATGCAACTAACCCTTCTCTCCCTCTCCCAGAACTCTCCCTGAACTCATTTGTTTCTCCTGGGATTTCGTCTCCACCTGGACACATTGCTATCAGTAACTATTCCCTTTTCCAGTTCTTTTCCACTGATTTTCCTCTCATAGTTAGTAGACTCTTGAAGTTGCCTTAACTTCATGCCCTATTTCTCCAAAGAGTTCTAACCCTTGCTTAATTCATTTATTGGATGTTGTTTTTTGCAAGGTGACAAAGCAGGTTTTGCTTAATTGAGATTTTAGTATATCTCCACCAATCATATTTATATGGGGTCATTCTTTCCCCAACCTGGAGTAAAATATATACATGTTGAGAAGGAGACTCCCTCCAAGGCCTTTTGGGCTTGTGAGCAGTTGGTGCCCAAGGAAAGGAGCCCCATGGAGCTAACTGGGGTGGCTGGCCTTTTGGCCTTTGGAATTTACTAGCAGCGGTTGCTATTTTTATAGAGCAGTGGTCATTGGCCAGGCACTTTGCTTTCATTAGCTCAGTTAACCCTGCTAATAAACTCACAAAGGAGGTACTGTGATAAATCCTACTTTATAGATGAGGAATCTGAGGCATAGAGAGTTTAAGTTACTTACTCAGGGCCGCACAGCTCACAGGGCCCAAAATCAAAATCTGGTCCCAACCTACCTCTGGGGATTTAAGGGGAGACTTTGAACACTGAGATAGTCATATCTGAAGTTTCCTATCCCCACTCTCTTCTTGACATACTTTCCTTCTTTCAAATTGGGATTAAAAAAACACAAAAGCCTCTAATTTCTCACCCTCTTCTTGTGTTTTTAAATAACTCTCATACTGTCCTCCATAGTAGAAAAGACAAAAGAACAAGCAGTCAGTGCTTGCCTTGATCGGTGCTCGACTTTCTCTTTTGCATCTTCATCTCCATGTCTCACAGGTACCATCACAAAAACTATTTCCAAACTTGTGGGGAGATAATAAGTGTATGCAGTGAAACTTGAAGGGAGGGAAAGAACAAAGTGTAAATCTTACCTTTGAGACACACATTGCTGGATTCAACAAATGATTACTGCTTTCTAGCCCCATGCCAGATAGATAATGGCATGAATCTTTACCTTAAGGAATTAAAATAAAGCCGATTGGGGTTGGGTGGAGATAGTTATAGAAGTGGCTATGGCAGAAGGCACAATGAAAGTAAGTGTTTTCTCTTGCAAGTCTCTCTTCATCACCCTGTATTGCATCTCTCATGCACAGAATTCCTTAGGCAACCTTACTCAAAGCAAGGTTTCTCTTTAAACAGAAGAACTTGTGAAGACAGAAAACATGCAAAATTGGGTTCCAAATTACTTCCTGGCGGATTCTTTGCAACTTTGGATTTACTTCTCTTTAGTAACTAAGGGTGAGATGCAGAAAGATGAATGAAGGATGCCAATCATGCTATATTGCCTTCTCTATCACATTAAAAAAAAAAAAAAACTATGAGGGAAAATTATGCAAGTAGAAGATTATAAAGGTGTCCTATCAAGGAATAAAACTCATCTCCACCAAGGAATCCTACTATTTTAGAGTCATACCTGTTGAACCATGGGAGCTGGTTCAATGCCTCCCAAAATAAACAAAAACCTGAGCCATTCTATTATCACTTCACTTCCTTTTAATATATCCTGAGATAAGCAGAAAAGATGGGTGAGAAAGGAAGTTACTAAATGATGCCCCTAAACTCTGAGTCATCTTGTCAATTAGATCATCAATAGATAAGACCAAGGATGGGTAGGCAAAAGCTAAGTGTGATTCAGCTAAAAGCTCAATATGGAAAGGTCCAAACCCAAATGTCATGAATTAGTCTGAGTTTAAAATTTTAAAATAGTTTACTTAGAGGATTCCAACCGTTAAACTCAGTCAATCAGAAAAGCCCTTAAGGATCCAAATACATTGCTGCCGTGACTTTGAACAACCTCTAGGAACACACTCATGTTTCCATCTGCAGCTTAGGTAGCTTGTGCTGTCAGCAGAAACCCCAAGATGGCATTCTTGCCTTATTTTTCTAAATGGTTCCCTTGGCTCAAAAACAAAACCAACCCTTCTGAAATGCTCACAAGATTGGATGACTGGATTTGGGGGAAGGGGGAGAGGGAGAAAGTGACATTCTTTCTATTAGCTAATAATCATGGCTTTCTGAGTAGGTGGAAAAGGCAGTTGTCTACTGGATATGATTTTAGGTAGGCTATAGAATAAAGGTCCTTTTGCACGATAATTTCTGCCTGCTGGTCAGCCATGCTGCACGCAATGGGATTTTGAGACCCTCTTTCTATGTATTACCAGTGACGCTATAGGAAGTCTCATGGTTGACATCTAGAAGCAGCCACACGGTCAGACAATGCCAGCCACAGATAAGGAAACTGGGTGTGTTATCTATCTAGCAGGGACCTGAGGAAGAGGGCATAGGAAAGGTAAACTCTGGCTAAACCAGAGATTGAGGGGAAATAATGCTTGATTTCAATTCCATTTTATAGTTTATAGTTTCTGTTCACTTACTATCTTGTTTTAATCTTTCTACCCATCCTGCATGTTAAACAAGATGAAAGGCAGGTTAGGGAGCTGCTTACTGTCTAACGCCATGCAGGATAACACAAAGAGGTCAAGACATTGGGATGACGTTGGAGGCTCAGGATGAAAATCACCTTTTCCCTCTTGTGTGTATGTGGCCCCTCCCTCCCAGGCAGTTGCTTCCCACTGATAGTTAAGCACACTCAAGCCTCTGCCATCACTTGCTCTGTTGTTAAATCCAACGTGCATGTTTCAGCCTCACTTCTCTTGATCTCTCAGTGGAAACTGACACTATTGATCATTCTCTTCTAAAAACACTTTCCCCCCCCCAGTTCTGAGATACCACACTTTCCTGGTTTTCCTCCCAGAGTCTGGTTTTCCCATTTCAGATCTACCTATGCAGGCTGATTTGTCTCTACCAAATCATCACACAGAGAAGTTCCTCCTGGTCTCGCCTAATTCTTCGGTTCTTTTCCCCTATCTCACTCCATACATCTCTATTGTTCTAATTACTAGTGACTTGCAAATGTAAGTTTCCAGCCCAGACTTCTCTGAATTTCATACCTATACAGGTACCTACTCAACATCTCCACTTGGCTATCTCAAAGACACCTCAGATTCAGCATGTCCAACACCCAGACTCAAAACAGGTCTTTTCATGCTTTCTACCTGAATAGTGTTTGCATCTGAAATGTTATTTACGCCAGAGATCTCAGACTCATCCTTGGCCGTTTTCTTTTCCTCTCCTCTGTAGCAAATCTATCACCAAGACTTCTCAATTTTATCTAATTATCTCTCACATTTGTCCACTTTTCACTTTGCCACCGCTGTTACACTAAATCTTAGCCCCACCTCTCAACCAGACCTCCCACCCTTCTCCCGGTACCACTCTGCTTTCTTATTAATCTCCACAATGAAGTAATTTTTTCAGAACATGAACCTGGTCATGTCCATCACTTGTTTAAAACGTGTCGATGGCTCTCTATTGCCCTTGTGATGAGGACCAAAATTCTGAGAATGTTTTACAAGGTCCTGTACGGTTTGAGTCCTGCCAACATTTTTAACCTCTTCTTATACCTTCAGCCCCTGACCCCCAACCTCAGCTTGTTCTACGTGTTTCAACTCTATTTATTCTCTCTTGCTCCCAGGTCCCCATTCGTATCTTTTCATCCCCATCTGATCTTAGAGCAAGGGTCATCTTCTCAGTCACGGCCCCCCAGTCGCCCTCCTCTCTCCCATTCTAAGTCAAACTCCTTTGGAATTATCCACTTCCTAAGAGTGGTTACCACCCTTCAAAGGGCTTATCTCAGTTTGTCACTATGCATTCCTTGACACGATTATTTGATTAATGTGTATCTTCCCCATTATATTCTAGGCTTGATTTTTGCTTACCATTTAGTACTAACTACAAACTCAGGGCCTGGCATATAGTAGATGCTCAGTTAATATTTGTTAAGAGACTGAATATTGAAGAAGGAATAGCAAGAGCCACATCTATTTCACTATTTTACCTAGTTCAAGCCACGATGCAGATTTTCAGAGATAACTAATATTACCTATTTCATACTTCAGGAGTCTTAAAGAATAATTTCCAATTTGGTTACTTTTTAGTATCATCCAACAAGTCCTATAGTTGTTTTCAATGTAAAAATAAACATGATATAACCCTAAAATTAAACATCTGTTTATAGGAACTCATATTTCTCTAAAGTAAACATCCAGATATATTCCATAAGTTATCAAGTTGGGTTTTTGTCGTTCAGGAAAAGGAGAAAATTACATAGGTAGAAGCCCTTATTGGAGGAGATGAATTTCCTTGCCCAAATCAGAGGAGAGCTGACTCAATGCCAGTTGCTGAGAGGATTCATGAAAATTTCCCTATTAAAATGTAACTACTAAAAAAAAAATGTTACTAGAACGTGGACTGAGAAGAAGGAAACTGAATTTTAGTATGAAAATAGTCAAGTCAGATGTGGCTAAAAGTATTTGAGATTCATCTATCTCAGAAAAACGTCGTGATGATCAAAATAAAACTGTTATGGGATGTAATCAAACTTACAAGTTTTTGCACAGCAAAGGAAACCATAAGCAAAACAAAAAAACCTATAGACTGGGAGAAAATATTTGCAAATGATGAGACAAACAAGGGCTTAATTTCCAAAATATACAAATAGCTCATACAATTCAATAACGGAAAACCAAACAACCCAATCGAAAAATGTGCAGAAGAAGACCTAAATAACCTAAATAGACATTTTTCCAAAGAAGACACACAGATGGCCAATAGGCACATGAAAAGATGCTCAACATTGCTAGTTATTAGAAAAATGCAAATCAAAACTACAATAAGGTTCCACCTCACACTGGTCAGAATGGCCACTGTTAAAAAGTCTAAAATAATAAATGCTGGAGAGGGTGTGGAGAAAAGGGAACCCTCCTACATTGTTGGTGGGAATGTAAACTGGTGCAGCCACTATGGAGAACAGTATGGAGGTTCCTCAAAAAACTAAAAACAGAGTTGCCATATGATCCAGCAATCCCACTCCTGGGCATATATCCAGACAAAACTATAATTCAAAAAGATAACATGCACCACTATGTTCACAGCAGGACTATTCACAATAGCCAAGATGGGGAAACAAGCTAAATGTCCATTGACAGATGAACAGATAAAGAAGATGTGATACACACACACACACACACACACACACACACACACAATGGAATATTATTCAGCCATCAAAAAGAATGAAATAATGCCATTTGCAGCAACACGAATGGACCTAGAGATTATCATACTAAGCAAAGTAAGTCAGAAAGAGAAATACAACTACCGTATGATATCACTTATATGTGGAATCTAAAATACGACACAAATGAACATATCTATGAAACAGAAACAGACTCACAGAAATAGAGAACAGACTTCTGGTTGCTAAGGGGGAAGGAAAGTAGGGGAGGAAAGGATCGGGAGTGTGGAATTAGCAGGTGCAAACTATTATATTTAGGATGGATAAACAACAAGGTCCTACTGTATAGCACAGGGAACTATATTCAGTATCCTTTGGTAAAGCATAATGGAAACAAATATGAAAAAAAAATATGTATCTATAACTGAGTCACTTTGCTATACAGCAGAAATTAACACAACACTGTAAATCAACTATGCTTCAATAAAATTTTTTAAAAAGTTATAATGACATAAATATATCTTAAAAACATAATACATCCTATAGATTTTCCTAGGGCCAATATGATTTAAAAAAATTTCAAAATTAGAGAAGCTAAAATTGGTAAGCATAGTCTTCATGCTAAATCCAATAACTTGCACTTAAAAAATGACAAGATTCCTCTGAAAACAAATTTGTTAAGGAAATGTGACACTTCAATGGACTGTAGTTTTTATTACAAACTTTGTAAGTATTACATACTTTGTACCTTATAGTTATGTTTACATACCTTAAAGCTATGTTTCCAAAAGTACCTTATAATTATGTTTACATACACCAGCTTGCTGGGAATATGTCATTTAATTTTTTTAAGCTACTTGTTAGTAGCTGGATATTTTCAGGATTTTCCCATTTTGGTTGAATCCAACAATAAATTAGTGGGTTATTTCCTAAACTGATTTCTTTTGGGTAGAAATTCAACTGATCTCTTTTAAAGCCCTGAAGTATATAGAAAAATTAATACCTAATTATAAACATAGATGCTTACAATAGATAATTTATCTGGATAATTTATCTTTTGCATTTACTTGTTATATTTATATAATAGTCATAACTAATACAATGAAATAAATATTACTTTTCTTTCTTAAATACTATGCAGCTCTAACTTTTGATTCATCTTCAAGACAAGTTGAGGACAAATATAAAATCTGACAGATGTATTTTTAAAGACAGAATTTTTTTCTTCCAACTAATTTAGGATCTCTGGGATAAACAAGATATTTTACATATGCTGATAGAAATAACTGACAGTTCAAGCTTCTGTGCCTTATACTTGTTAAAATATTTGCATTCAAAAGCAAAGTCAGAATTGTACCTCAAGGCTATATGTATATCTTTCCTAAGGAACATAAGACCTAAATACCATTTTAAATTGTAATTGTTTTGAAATCATGCATTTCAAAATACAAACCTGCATTTAAAAAAAATACGACATAGTCTCCTTCATTCAAGCTTTTTCACTGACTGTGTATATGCCACACACTGTGGCAAGTATTGGATATGAAAGGAGGGCTGAATGCCTGTCCTTAAGAAGCCTGGAGTCTTCTGAGGGGACACCGACCACAAGCAGGTAATTGCAATACAGTATAACAAGTACTTCAACTGTGGTCATTACTGGATTCTGGGAGCAAATAGGAAGAGCTCAGAGCTGGTTATTAGTGATATTCACTGAGATTCTGGGTTTTCTTGGCACAAGTTAGGATTGCACTTCTTCACCTCTTTAAAATTAGGCATGACTTATTTTGGCTAATGAAATATGGGTGGAAGTAACACAAGCCATATCTAGGTGGAAAGCCTTTTTCCTTCATGGTGACTGGCAGTACTGCATATGGTGGAGGATCCAATGGGCTTGGACCCTGAAGGTAGATGATATGAAGCCGAGGCTCCAGTTAGCCTCAATGGACACACAGTGTGTGTCAGAAGTAAACATTTACTTTTTATTAAGCCACTGATATTTGGAGGATGTTTGTCACTGCGGCACAGCCTAAACTATACAGACCACTACATGTTTTACCCCAAACTCGGAAAACTAGAAAAGTTTTCCAGTGTGCACGAGGCTAAGCTGAGATCTGAAGGATGAATAAGACTTATCCAGGTGAACTGAAGGGAACGGTGTTTCAGAGGTAAAAGTACATGCGAAGGCTTGGAGCAGGATGAGAATTCAGCATGTTTGGGGAAGAGGTGTTTTTGTTTGTTTGTTTCTAATACAACTGGAGTATAGCAGTCCCACAGAGCTACTGGAGATTACTCTGAGTAGGGCCAATAGTAATTGCTAATCAAGGATAAGATTCCAAAGTATTTCTGCCCTGTTCATTTGGGCTCTTGGACGCAGTAAGGAGAAATGAAGAACCAAACTGTTGTGGACCAAAATAATGGTAATTGTCCTTAATGGAAAATTCACCTGCAAAGTACAAAGTAGCTCTCCTCTTTCAGTAGGGGGTCCTTTTATCCCTTACTTACATCCTTGCTTCAGTTTGTTCTTTCTTCTTTACATACAGACTCAAATGAACACTTCATCTCGTTCAAGTCTGTTATGTTTATGTTTTTTCACGTCTACTAGACTGTAAGCTTCTTGAAGGCAAGGCCCATGTCATTTTTATGCATTGTAGGCACTCAAAAAATTCCTATTAAGACAGCTGCCATTATTTTAGAAACCTAAAAGCAGATCACAGCCTTGGCTAGCTTCTACATGACTGCTTTAAAATGGAGATAAATCTCTGTGCACAGGTGAGGATATATCCATTTTTAAATGATCCAGAGATAAGCTGAGGTCTTGTGATGACAGTGAAGGCTGTGGGCTCGTGGAATTTGCTGCCCAAGACCTAGATTCTAGGGCCACCGCTTCTTGGTTGTAAGCCCTTGGGTTTAACTCTCAGTCTTAGTTTCCTAACTTGTGAACTGCATGGAAAGCCTGCCCTACTCACCTCTCAGGGCTATGAGGGGACCCAAATGACAACTCTGAGAACTTTTAAGTGTTGTACAAATATGATGTGATATTCATATTACTGCTGTTGGAAGCATGAATCTTGAATCATTAGAGGAAGCGGGTATAATGCAAAGCCTGTACAGTTGATGAGACCTGGGTTTGAATTCTTTCTCTGTTACTTAACCGTTGCATAGTTTTGGTCAAGCAATAAAATTCTAGAGTATCGCCAATCTCCCACTGATTTAGACTAAAATACATTTCTTATACAAGTATTCTTAGTAAAGAATACTAGAAGTGACATAATAGAAGGCCGTCGAGTTTCAAAATCATGAAGGCAGAATTCAAATCCCACCTTCACCACTTATCAGACATGTGACCTTGGTTAAGTTAACTACCTCGTAGACCCTCAATTTCCAGATCAATATAATGGGGATGGTATTACCCAGTTTCCTAAGGTTAAGAGACCATCTGAAGTAGAAAGTGTTGTTTCATTAAGCCTTTGAAATGTTAACATGTCTGTTTACCATAGAGCAAACTTCAGCCCTAAGAATTCTGAACCCAGGCTTAGTACTTTTCTTAGGTCATGGAAAAGGTTTAGTAACATTTAACTACTATTAAAGGGGCACCTTCTCTTATCCTAACATAGAGAAAATGACTGAATAAACTTAAACCTAAATCTCAGGTCAATTTGTGACTCACCAGACCAGACAAGATTCCTATTAACCTGGAGGTGGCCGAGGCAGCTCTTGAGGCCCCTCATTTCCTCATCTTCCCTTTCCAAGGAATGGCAATGACTTGTTTTCCCTGGGGTTATACAAGATTTAGGAGAAAAATAAGAGATATGGGCCACAACCCAATAAAGGCCACTGCACAAACAAGACAAATATTTGTCTGTTTTCTTAAGTACACAATCTTGGTCCAGTAAATTTGTTTCCCGTGGCCACTGTCACGGTCCACCCAGCTGGCTGCTGGATTAACTCTACTTTTGAGCAGGCAGATGAGCGAGGCTTCCGGAGAGAAGCAGGTTCTCCAGTGTGCCAAGCCTCCCCTCACACACAACCTCTGAGGTCCATTCCTGATGAAACAGACTAAGCGGGCTGTTTGCTAGCCACTCGCCTTCACTGTGAGTGTGGTTGGTGCACGACCAGTATCATCATCTTCTGGGATCTTGTTAGAAATACCGACTCTCAGGGCTCACCCCAGACCTACTAAACCAGATCTGCATTTTAACAAGATTCACGTACACTTTAGTGAAGCACTTGGCTACAAAGTCTAAATAATACCTGACACCAGGTGCCAAAGAGAGCCATTCCTTAGGACTTACTTCGGATAGCCCCTCAAAATCTCTTCACCAAAAGTCTTTTTTTTTTTTTTTTTTTTTTTGCGGTACACGGGCCTCTCACTCTTGTGGCCTCTCCCATTGCAGAGCACAAGCTCCGGACACACAGGCTCAGCAGCCATGGCTCACGGGACTAGCCGCTCCGCGGCATGTGGGATCTTCCCGGACCAGGGCACGAACCCACGTCCCCTGCATCGGCAGGTGGACTCTCAACCACTGCGCCACCAGGGAAGCCCCACCAAAAGTCTTAAACTAGACAAGATATTCGGTTAAAGCTGCACTGGTCTCTCTGCCCTACCACACATGTATACTCTGAGTGCAATAAAGATATCATTACTCACTTTCTAACAAAGGATCTAAAGATTTCGCGAGTTGTGGAAAATCATACAGCTAGGCAGTTGCTAAAATGTAGAATAACCTTCCTTTTCTGTAACTATTGGTTTTGGCTGATAGAAGTCATGCATACGGTCATATTTCAGAGAAATTACCATGCCTTAATGAGAACTTTAGGTTGAAGGAAGACATTTCAGTCAAATGAGAGTGAAATTGATATGATCAAAATGAAATATGTGGCATATTTATCTAATCAGCTAGAGCTGCAATCTCGAAACCAGAGTCATTTACAGCTCAACCAACTCATCTAGTCATTATCAGCTAATGATACAATGAGTGATTACCCCCACATTGAGATAATAAGTGAGTTCATGAAAATCAGCCCTTCTATTATAAAGTGTGACAGGTAGGACTGAAAATAAGGTCTTTGAATGCAGTGAGTGCCAGACTTACCTGACAAAAATTTAATAGGAAAAAATGGAACTGCATAGTTATAAGATGAGGTATGTCCTTTTTGGAAAGCAATTTAGTGATTTGTATCAAGAATCATTAAAATGTTCACACTTTTGCATCATATAAATTTTCCTTTTTCTTTTCTAGTTTGAAACAATATCAAACTTTCAAAAATTGCATCTGAAATACAAAGAATTTTCCTATACCATTTGAGAGTAAGTTGCTGATATGATACCCTTATCATCCTTGAATATATTAGAGTGAATTTCTTACAAATGAATACATTTTTCTGCATAACCACAACAGAACCATCAAAATTAGGAAACTAACACTGATACATTACTACCATCTTGTCCTCACACTATATTCATTTTGCTAAATATCTCATTGATGTCTTTCCTATAAAAGGATCCAGGTCAGAATTACATTTTGCTTTTAGTTGGCATGGCTCCTTAGTCTCCTTCAATATAAAACAATTCCCCCTTTCTTCCCTTGCTTTTTATGGTCATGCTGCTTTTGAAAACCGCAGACCAGTTATTTTGTAGATGGAACCTCAATTTGGGCATGTCTGCTGTTCCCTTAAGATTTGATTCAGGTTATATGACTTTGGTAAGAATATCACAGAAGTGATGGTGTGTTCTTCTCATTGAGTCATATTGGGTGGCACATAAGTCTGATTAGTTTTTTTAGTGGTTATGTTAACTTTAGTCACTTCATCGAGGTGGTATCCACCAGCTTTCTCCATTGTAAAGTCATTCTTTTTTCCCTTTGTAATTAACACCTATTAGGCAAGAAGTTACTTTAACATGATAGAAATATTCTATACCTCACCAAATTTTCAACTTACTAATTAATATCATTAGTTTATTTGGATTATCATAAACTCATGTATTCCTATTTCACTCAAAAGGTGTTTTTTTTTTTTTTTTTTTTTTTTTTTGCGGTACACGGGCCTCTCACTGTTGTGGCCTCTCCCGTTGAGGAGCACAGGCTCCGGACGCGCAGGCTCAGCGGCCACGGCTCACGGGCCCAGCCGCTCCGCGGCCTGTGGGATCCTCCCGGACCGGGGCACGAACCCGTGTCCCCTGCATCGGCAGGCGGACTCTCAACCACTGCGCCACCAGGGAAGCCCCTCCAAAGGTTTTTAATCCGTTACTTCATTATTTATTTTGCTACTCAAATTCTCCCAGATCTGGCCAGTGGGAACTCCTTCAAGTTGGCTCTTGTGTTGTTTTGACAGGCCTCCATCATTCTTTGAGCACTTTCTCTTTGGCACAAGATGTTTCAGGCTCATCTTCTACTTTTCCTGCACTGGAACTGGAATCTTCTATTTCTCCGAGAAGGTTTGTTTACTTTTAGTGCAAAATTATATTTAGAAACCAAAATTTGGGAGCTAGATGTGCTCCTTGCACAGTGATTCCCAGTCCTTGTCTGTAGACAGAGCTAGGAACTGAATAGATGTAGCTATGTCCATCTCTCTATACAGCTATATAGAGATATGTATAGAGGTATTTATATCTATGTATTAAACTGTGAGTACAAACTGACACTTTCAATTTGAACCTGACACCACATGGTTTGTTGTAGTTTTCCTTCTTTCAGTCATTCCCTTCTTTGACAATGAGAAATCGGACTTCGGTTATTGCTAATGTATTTAGTTACTCGATTACCCACTTATGTGTAACCAATCTCCAGTCACTGCCACCACCCTTCTTTCCCATGAGGTTACCCTTGTTGACCTTCTCTCAGCCTCTAGGGATTTCACCACCCTACCTACTATGCCTTACTCCGTGTAACAGCTTTTGTGTATAGCATACTTAATGTATTTGGAGTTCAGTTTCATTATTTCCCAGGAATTTTAGGAATGTTTAATTTATAGGACCTTATTTATGTCTGTAAGCCAATCAGAACAGTTTCTTTTAATTTAAAAAACTTTATAATCTTATTTACTAATGCCTCCAGAGATAGGAAAACGTTTCACATTTACACTATGAGAGGTAAAGAACTTTCTGAGTTATAGACACACACACATATATATATTTATATATATAAATATTTACATATATATATATATAGAGAGAGAGAGAGAAAGAGAGAGAGAATATATCTTCAGTTCTACAACTTTATTCATAGGTTAAGAGCAAGACAGCAACTCACAGGTCTCCTTGAATTTCACTCCCCTTGCGAGCATGAAATTCTTAGTTAATTTGAGTTCAAAGTAGACAAACATACAAGCAAAAAAGACTAAAAATCTAGATTCTCTATTCTTTCACCCAACAGAGAACAGACCTCTATGGTCCATTAGTCCATTTCCATATATTACCAAATAGTCAGACCATAAAACCAAATTCCACTAATTATTGCTGCCACCATAACTTATCCTTCATGAACCAGAAACAAAAAAAAAAAGCAAAATTAGAGGAGAGAGAGGGGGAAAATGCTACAGAAACACAGAGACAGAAGCAAGGGTACGCTGTGATTCTAGTGGCCATCTACACCAGTTCACCTGGGACAGTCCCAGTTTACCTCTGTTGTCTTTTAATTTTTTTTTTTTTTTTTTTTTTTTTTTTTGCGGTACGCAGGCCTCTCACCATTGCGGCCTCTGCCGTCGCGGAGCACAGGCTCCAGACGCGCAGGCTCAGCGGCCATGGCTCACAGGGCCCAGCCCCTCCGCGGCATGTGGGATCTTCCCAGACCGGGGAACGAACCCGTGTCCCCTGCATCGGCAGGCGGACTCTCAACCACTGTGCCACCAGGGAAGCCCTGTTGTCTTTTAATTATTAATCTTCTTTTTCACTTTCAAAGTGTCTCAGTTTAGATGATAAATTATATGGCCAGGGGTGAAGGGGTCAAATCTCAATCTCAGTAATTTTTCCAGAAAACATCCTAGAAGAGGAGACCACAAGTAATAGGAGTCTTTCTGAAGTATTTCCACCCAATTTACACTTAAATAGGTCAGAACATTAGCTGGCACATTACAAACATTCAAAAATATTAGCCATTAGGGTGGTTATTGTTACGTTTGATGTGACTGGACAACCCTGCTGTGGCTGACACTTCATGAGGGAAACCTTGGATTTGGGGTGCTGACTGGAGTGCTCTGGGCTACCACGACTAAGATGTAGAGAAAACTCAAACGCATGGAGGTGGAGCTCCCTGCTGTAACTACTCCTGTTACTACTGGTTCATTATTTTCCATTGCCTTCTAGGGGGAAATAAACTACAGCAAATTTAAGCTTTTTGTTTCTCTATTTATTGTTTGGATAGAGATCTCAATAATTTGCAGACTCATCTGAACTCATAAAAGCAGACAAGCCTGGATGTCATAAAAAGTCATGGGAAAAACAGAGCAATTCAAGAGTAGGGGACACATCTTTATCAACCAAATTGTCTCTTATTATCAAAGAAACAGGATAAAATTAGAAGTTTTCAAATAAATTTTCTTATCAAGATTCAGGAGGAGAGGCAGGAGACAAGATGGTAGAGTAGAAGGCCTTGAGTTCACCTCCTCTCATGAAAACACCAAAATCACAACTAACTGCTGAACAACCATTGACAAAAAAGACTCAAACCTACCACAAAAGATATTCTACACCCAAAGACAAAAAAGAAGCCACAGCAAGATGCTAGGAGGGGCACTTTTGTGATACAATCAAATCCCATACCCACCAGCTGGGAAATAATTACATCACAGAGGTTCTCCCACAGGAATGAGAGTTCTGAGCTCCACGTCAGGCTCCCCAGCCTTGGGGTCTGGCATCAGTAGGAGGAGGCCCCAGAGCATTTGGCTTTGAAGGCCAGTGGGGCTTGAGTGCAGGAGCTCCACAGGACTGAGAGAAACAGAGACTCCACTCTTGGAGGGCACACACAAGTTTTCACATGCACTGGGACCCAGGGCAAAGCAGTGACTCCATAGGAGCCTGGGTCAAACTTACCTGTGGGTCTTGGAGAGTCTCCTGGGGAGACTGTGGGAGCAAGGACACTGGTGGCAGGGGCCCCAGGGAATATTCATTGGCGTGAGCTCTCCTGGAGGTTGCCAATTGGGCACCAAGACCTGGCTCCAGTGCTGGGATGCCTCAGGCCAAACAACAGGAACACAACTCCAGCCATCAGCAGACAGGCTGCCTAAAGTCAACCTGAGCCCACAGCTGCCAATTTACATACCGCTTGACACATCCCTGTCCACCAGAGGGACAAGACCTAGCTCCACCCACCAGTGGGCAGGCACCAGTTCCTCCCACCAGGAAGCCTGCACAAGCCCCTGGACAAACCTCACTCACAAGGGGCAGACACCAGAAGTAAGAAGAACTACAATCCTGCAGCCTGAGGAACAGAGACCGCAAACACAGAAAGTTAGACAAAATGAGACAGCAGAGAAATATGTTCCAGACCAAGGAACAAGATAAAACCCCAGAAGAACAACTAAGTGAAGTGGAGATAGTCAATCTACCTGAAAAAGAATTCAGAGTAATAATAATAAAGATGATCCAAGATCTCAGAAAAAGAATGGAGGCACAGACTGAGAGGATACGAGAAATAATAAAGAACTAGAAGCTTTAAAGAACAAACAGAGATGAACAATACAATAACTGAAATGAAAAATACACTAGAAGGTACTAATAGCAGAATAAATGAGGCAGAAGAATGAATAAGTGAGCTGGAAGACAGATTGGTGGAAATCACTGCTGCAGAACAGAATAAAGAAAGAAGAATGAAAAGAAATAAGGACAGTATAAGAGACATCTGGGACAACATTAAATGCACCAACGTTTGCATTATAGGGGTCCCAGAAGGAGAAGAGAGAAAGGGCCTGAGAAAATATTTGAAGAGATAATAGCCAAAAATTTCCCTAACATGGGAAAGGAAACACTCAAGTCCAGGAAGCACAGAGAGTCCCATACAGGATAAAACCAAGAAGGAACACACTGAGAAACATATTAATCAAATTAGCAAAAATTAAAGACAAAGAGAAAATATAAAAAGCAGCAAGGGAAAAGCAACAAATAACATACAAGGGAATCCCCAAAAGGTTATCAGCTGATTTTTCAGCAGAAACTCTGCAGGCCAGAAGGGAGTGGCACGATATATTTAAAGTGATGAAAGGGAAAAACCTACAACCAAGAATACTCTACCCAGCAAGGCTCTCATTCAGATTCGACGGAGAAATCAAAAGCTTTACAGACAAGCAGCAAAATCTAAGAGAATTCAGCACCACCAAACCAGTTTTACAACAAATGTTAAAGGAACTTCTCTAGACAGAAAAGGCCACAACTAGAAACAAGAAAATTGTGAATGAGAAAGCTCACCAGTAAAGGTAAATATACAGGAAACGTAGGAAATCATCCACACACAAATATGGTATCAAAATCAGCAATTGTGAGGAGAGTACAAATGCAGGATATTGGAAATGTATTTGAAATTAAGATACCAGCAACTTAAAACAATCTTGTGTATATAGAGACTGCTACATCAAAACCTCATGGTAACCGCAAACCAAAAATTTACAATAGATACACACACAAGAAAATGGAATCCAAACACAACACTAAAGTTAGTCATCAAATCACAAGCGAAGGGCACAAAAGAGGAAAGGCTGTTTTAGGGACTGAATAAGTTTTCTGTGTGTGTGCTGTGCTTATTTCTATTTTTCAAATAGTATTTTTTAAAACCATGAATAATCAGTGTTGAGATTTTGTAAAACAATTTGGTGATATAAGAGCATTAAAATATTCCTATTATTTGATCTAGCAGCAACCTGGCCTAAAACAAATATAAAATGTAGACAACTGTAAGGCATAAGATTATTTAAAATATTATTTATGATAGTGAAAAACTGGAAGCGACTCAAATATTCGATAATGTGAGTTTGGTTAAATAAATCGTGGTACTCTCAGGTTATCAAACATTAGGCAGTTGTTAAAATAGGTGGCCAAATAATTTTTTGCCACATTGGGGAAATACTTATGATACTATGCTAAGAGACAAAAACTGGCTATTAAATTTTGTATAGTCCATTCTGTAAGTGTATATTCTATTCATAATATATAGAAATGCATTGAAAGATACTGAAAGAGAATGCACTAAAATTTAATAGTGATTATCCTTGGGTGATTTTAAGTTTTCTTCACTATCCTGAATTTCCCAAACTTTTAAATAATAAGAATATATGAAAAAATAGAGTTGGAAAAAGAGATTATGAAGATTGTACAGCAACATAAAAATTATACATGACGAATGGGAAGGGTAGATGAAATTAGAGGTACACTTACGTTTTCAACTGAAGGTCTGTGAAGCCCTGACTGCCAGCATGGCAGTATTTGGAGATGGGGACTCTGGGGAAGTAATTATGTTTAAATGAGGTCATAAGGGTGGGGTCCTGATCTGATAGGATTAGTGTCCTTATAAGAAAATACCCCAGAGAGCTGGTTCTCTCTCTCTCCCTGAGCACACACTTAGGAAAAGGCGTATGAGGACATAACAGCAGGGTGACTATCTACAAGCCAGGAAGAGAGGTCTCACCAGAAACCCAATCAGCTGGAATCTTGATCTTGGACTTCTCAGCCTCCAGAACTGTGTGAAACAAACATCTGTTGTTTAAGCCACTCAGTCTATGGCATTTTGTTTTGGCAGCCCAGCGGAATAATACACTAGCTAAAAAAAAAAGTCTTTTTAAAGTGGAAGGAAACACTCCAAAGAGAAATATCTGCTGGGTTTACCCCTCCCTGTCCTATTTCTAAACACAGCAGGAAGCCAGTGGGTTATCAGGTGAAAAGTTGTAGGTCAGGGGACAAGTCCTAATGCTTTTGGTAGAGGACAAGCTCAAGGTGGGCCACCAGGGTGTGGCCGCCCAACTCCTGGAGCACTGTGTTCAGGGTTGGTGCCTGAAAAAGGAGGTCATTGGCTGAGCAACACATTCAGAGATTACATAGGTCTGTGAAGGCTTTTCCAGAAACAACTTCTGGGCTGGTGGGTAGAGAGGGAACAGCGTCTTCAAGTATCAACACACAACACTTTTAGCATTCTCTTCTACCTCTAAGATTCTCTTAGAAGCTCTCTTTAAATAACAGATAGGAATTTCACCGATTATATATCAGATTTCAATTTTCTTTATCCTGCTCTATGCTAAGTTAAAGAAAGAACAGAGAGTTTTGTTTTCCATTTTTGTAAAAGGAGGTATAAAGGAGCAATGGTGTCACACACAATCTTATCATCTAGCAGAACATGAAAGTCATTGACTACTCAAGGGCTCCAGTGTGCAAACAAGAGGGCATGTCAAGGAGGGAAGATGGCAGATGTCTGCACACTGTGGAGTGGGCTGCACACCACGGTATCAACATTCATGTGTTCTTCCTAAAAATCTCAGGACTTTTTCGTGAAGTGGATAAAATCCAAATAACAACGTAATCTATGCTTTTGCAAATTAGCTACAAGCCACCTAGTTTCTCAGCAATTACTTGACGTTTTTATCTACCTCTAAATGTTACTGACCTTAAAAAAAAAAAAATCTGATCAAAGGCTGTGGAAATTCTAACCCCTGCAGCAAGTATTAAATTGGTCCACTCTGTGTCCTATGCTGACAAATCGTTATACTCTAGCGCCTAACGACCCACGAGTGACTCAGTTAGATGCACGGATGTAGTAGCAATGTTTTAAAGTTGTCTACACTTGACTTTATTCCTTTAAAATAACAACCAACCCTCCCAGCCCCTTTAAATCTCCCTAAACCTAATAAATAGAAATGTCTTTCCTTCTATATACTCCAGAGCAGACGTGAGGGCAACTGCACCTTGTGGGTGGTCACATAAAACGAGCACAAGCTCCTTGTGTAATAAATCTCTCTCTTGTAACCAGCTTCCTCTCATATGAGGCTTCTTTTTATATTTTGAAGATCCTTGCATTTATATGGACTCTTCCTTCTTACCTGTCCCACCCTTTCCTCCACCTCAGCCCATAACAGGCCCTGGTTCTCTAGAAACTTATTGGTTGGGTCAAGGAGGACTTGATAGTGAGTGGTTTGATATCAGATGCCAACCCCTGCCCAACGAGAAGCAGTGGGAACCCCTGACATCTCTTCGGCCATGGAATTGACCGTGTGAGGGAACAATGGAAATGTAATATTCTGGGAATATAATTTGGTAGTTTTGAAGATGTATTCTTGTCTTGAGAAGTTACCTGGTGGATATGTCTAAACACTACCTTTCACAAAAAATCATAATTTTTTCAACATTAAAGGCCATTTCATACATTTCTGCTGTACATACTATAGTGCCAATTACTGTATGGGACACGACACAAATGCACATGTAAATTAGGTTCAGAAGGCATATATCTAGAGAGAAACATGGTTCAAAAGGATACATGCACCCCAATGTTCACTGCAGCACTGTTTACAACAGCCAAGACATGGAAGCAACCTAAATGTCCATCGACAGATGAATGGATAAAAAGATGTGGTACATATATACAATGAAATATTACTCATCCATAAAAAACAATGAATTATGCCATTTGCAGCAACATGGATGGACCTAGACTTTATCATACTAAGTGAAGTCAGATAGAGAAAGACAAATTTCATATGATATTGCTCATATGTAGAACCTAAAAAAATGATACAAATGAATTTATTTACAAAACAGAAACAAACTCACAGACTTAGAGAATGAATTTAAGGTTACCAGAGGGGAAGGGTTGAGGGGAGGAATAGACTGGGCATTTGGGATTGACATGTACACACTGGTATATTTAAAATAGATAACCAACAAGGACCTACTATAAAAAAAAAAAGACTTTTCTGTCTGGTCTACTAGAATATATGATGTTACTATTTTTGTGTAGCATATTCAGTGAACAAACAGAGAGAAC
Organism: Orcinus orca; assembly: GCF_937001465.1. NCBI lineage: Eukaryota > Metazoa > Chordata > Mammalia > Artiodactyla > Delphinidae > Orcinus > Orcinus orca. The sequence goes on along the minus strand of NC_064560.1, from coordinate 98,765,620 downwards.
TGGTTGTTTGGGGATAAGACAGATTCTTTCCTTGTTTGCCTACTGTATGCTTCTTATTAGAACAGTGCTCTGATGTGTGTGTGTATGCATATGCACGCGTAAGCTTACACATGCACACACGAGGTAAACTCTCAGAGAACCAATGGAACCAGCCTGACATCTAGTTGCTCTGACAGCTTATACCTGAAACAGTCAGCTGCAACTTGACTAAGTAACAGAGTTTGGCCTGTTCCTTGTTTTTAGTAACCACTGAAAGAGGCCGCTGGCTTGAACAAAAGTTAAACCATTTGCTTAATATTTATGGAATGCCTCCCTTGCGCACAGTGAGACCTGAAACTGTTGTTAGTACTTTGAACAACTTCCCCCCACTCAACAGTCTCTATAAAAAGCCCTCAAGGGGCTTCCCTGGTGGCGCAGTGATTGGGAATCTGCCTGCCAATGCAGGGGACACGGGTTTGGGCCCTGGTCTGGGAAGATACCACATGCCGTGGAGCAACTAAGCCCGTGTGCCACAGCTACTGAGCCTGCACTCTAGAGCCTGCGAGCCACAACTACTGAGCCTGCGTGCCACAACTACTGAAGCCCGCGCGCCTAAAGTCCACGCTCCGCAACGAGAAGCCACCGCAATAAGAAGCCTACGCACCTCAACAAAGAGTAGCCCCCACTCACCACAACTAGAGGAAGTCCACGCGTAGCAACGAAGTCCCAATGCAGCCAAAAATAAATAAATGAAATAAATAAATTTATTTAAAAAAAAAAAAAGCCTTCAATGCAGGCCTTCCAGCACCACCTGACTCTGTCCAGAGTGGGAGCTGGACTGCTCTGATATCTCTCTGTGCTGGTTCTGCATCTTGCTGCCTTCCCATTCACTTCCTTTAGACCCATACTTCATTTGCACTGTCTATTTGGTATGTGACCAACATTTAGGTTTGGATTCTGTCTCTCAGAAGGACACTTCTTGCTCACTACCAGCTCAGGGTCTTAGAACCACTGACCAGAACAGAGGCCAAGCGTCCCACTTGCTCAGTGGGGAAGATCAGACAATTGAATGTATTTTAGACTCGACTGTGTAACACACCCACAAATGTGAAGATGGGCTTCCTTCAGCTGGGAGAACTAAGCATGCAAATGAAAGATTTATTACAATTCTTCAAGGCTTGTGGAGGAATTGTGGAAAGCACAGTGCCCATGATACTGGACAAGCAGGCAGGAGTCTCACTGTAAACCCACATGCGACTACAAAGACTTGGGCTGCAAGTCAGAAGGGAAGTGAAAGTTTTGCTCCCCATTTGCCCTGTTGGATCAGTTATCCTTTCAGTGATGTCTCCCACTTAGGGTATATGCAGAAAAAGCCACCCAAAAGAAAGCAGAAGCAAAGCCGTTTCTTCAGTATTTTTGGCAATGAAGAAAGTCAAGCCTTGACTCTCGAGCTTGAGTGTCCTGAGCACTGGAAAATACCTCCTCCACCTTGTGTTAGAGGTTCTCCTGCTTCTTCTCTTTGCCTTGCTTGCTGCAGAGGCTCCACAAAGGCCCACAGGACCCCTATATCTTATGGCAAATATCTGACAAATCACTGGGTATAGAATTTATGATCAACAGCTTGGTGTGAGGATTAAAGGAAACAGTTATGAGAAAAACACTCAGCACATAACTGGCACACAGTGAGTACTCAATAAATAGTTTGCTTATTTGCTTGTTTGTATATGTCCCTACTACAGTTCCAGATAGGATTTAAAGCAGCTTATGAAAATAATCACGAAGAGTCTAGCAACGATGTAACTGATGACTCTGGGCCCTAGAGTAAAACTATAGAGAACATTCTCCCTAAATTTTTCCTACACCTTACCATTCATCACCCCCAGGTACTGCTCATAAATATGTCTACCAAGGCATTTTCTATTTAAATTAATACATCTATTTCTAAAAGTCTGGCCCTCAGAGAAGCAATCTGCACACTGCATAACCTCTCTATTGAGTCTGCCACCATTCCTGGGGGTTAGTTACTTTGAGACAATTACCAATACCATGGGGTAAGCAGAATCAATAAAAGTTACAAGACCGTCAAAAGGATACCTGTGTCCAATCAGACAGCATATGCCTTGACAGATAGAATATATGTATTGAGACGATGCAAGCAGCTTGATGGAAAACCACACCAGG